>NC_138424.1:1250000-2500000 GCF_016097725.1 Ips typographus
GGTACTGAAAACTCCTGAATTTCGATATAACACTGACAAAAGTGTCAAACTGTCAAACTTCCTAAATGTGTTTGTCTGACCGCTATTTGTCATCGTTGACTTAAGTTTAGACTGTGAGCATAGTGAATGCAGTACAAACAAAGTCACAGTCTGAACTTAAACCTTTAAAAAGTGATGGTTCACATGATGGGTTACAGTTGCCTAAATCACTCAACTTAGTTTAGATCAAGTTCAAATTGAGTGCGGTTTAGCCTGTGACATTTTTCATCTCTGTCACAGTCTGAACCACCCTTAACTTGGTTTAATAATGTATGATGTGCAATACTTGCTGAATATTTTACAAAAAACTGACTGTTATTTCTTAAAATTTCAGTTTTGTCTTATTCTGTTTTGACTGTTTAGTGCTACACAAGATTTTGTAGTTAAAAAATAATTAAAACCATATTTTTTAAGAAAAAATTCATATTTTAACTGATCTGATTTCCTGTATAGTAAGTTTCATTAAAATGGTACAGAAATATACATCAAAAATTGAGCTTTTTACTGATTTATTTAAAACTTAAAGTGCTGTTTAACCATGGAAAACATATAGAATGTAAAAGCAAAATTTTAATTATAGTCCTAGTGAATTAATAGTTTTTTTTGTACAAAAATACATTGTTCGCTTTAGCTGGCACTGGTACCTAACATAACACATTCCAAACGTGATTAATGGAAAAAGCGCACTCACCATTTTTTCTTCAAATTTCCAGGATCCTTCAAACTATCCTGACCGCTTATTATCACCGTCATGTCCGACACAAATCCACTAAGTAAATGCACTCAAAAAACAATAAATTTCAACTAAAAAAAAAACATTTTATAAAACCATTACAGTTTTTCCACAAATTCACTTTGCAAGTTGGCTGTGTGTGCTGAAATTTTAAAAAAGAATTTCACTCGAAACTACACCGACCGGTCCAGACTTTGCGTCTGAGCTCAATATCTCGTAAACGCGGTTTTTTGTTTTAACTAGAGTGGGAGGGGAGTAGTCTACCCCTCTTATGCCGAAAATTTTTAGGTCAAAAAGTGTGTCAAGTTTAAAAAACTTTTACCTGAAAGTAGACTAAATAGTTTTTGCCAATTTTTGGCAAAAAGAAGAATGTCACAGACCAGACAAAACTAAGTTTTGTTTTGACTGTGACACTTCGCACATAAATTGGTTGCATTCAGACTCTGCTTAGCTGAAAAATTCGTTAATTCAATCAGCCAATAGGCAAATCAATGATAAGTAGAGGAAACCATTACAAAACAATTCTTGATACCTCTATAGCTCTAAGACAAGCAAAGGAAAGAGCTTTTTTATGTATGAGCTCAAAATAGGCGTATTTCTCAAATTTGTATCAACTGACAGATGACTTTATCTCTTATCACAAAAAAAGTTGCAATATTGGGAAAAAAAAAAACATTTGCTGTATTAATCATCATTTCACCTAATTTTCAGGTTTTTAGTGTTTGGGGTTAGTAGGCTCAATGTCATTCGGTTTTTCCAGAACGACACTAATTACCACTTCGTATTTTTGTTAGTCGCCCGCTCATTTATCACCCATTGACGTATCAAGTTCATTTCGACGAAATAACATGTTTTTGCCCGAAAAATAGTCCTCTCTTTGAAGAAGGTTATACTCTGCACTATAATGTGTCCAGGTGCACGTACAGAACCCATCGTAAAAACGAACTAGGTCGGCGCGGGGGTGTTTTCCAGGCCGGAAACATCCACCGTTTTCACCTGATTTAGTGCGCGTTGACCTGGTTTTTCCGCGGGCAGTTAAAACGTTCGGTACATAATCGAAACGGGGCGATTTAATTGATTTTTCTTGGAAGTGTGTGTATCTAATTTTTCTTAAAAACACGCTTTGGGAAGAAAACACCAGGCCTGGTGTTGATGAGTGGGTTTTATTAAATGTTGAAGCGTAGGCTTTAATATCAATCAATTCCAGAGAATTTCATTAAAAAAAACATAACTAAGCTGAAAAGCTTCTTCAAGAGAGTTAGAAAAAGCTAGTATTTAAGCTACTCTTCAAGTTGGTTTTGGTAATTTTGCCAGCTCCAGCTCAACAAGATAAGGAGAGATTCAACGGAACAAACTAGCTCAGCAGAGTGCATTCATATGTCAGTTGTCAATTGTCAAATGACAAGGTTTTTAAACATCATTTGCTAACAACCTGATTTCTACTATTTTAACTGGTTTTTCATATCAATAATTTGTTTCATCCTGTTAACATATCCAAACTTTGACAGTTTGTACTGGAAAAACAAACAGAGGAAATGTTACGTCAAAATGACGTAAATGGACGGATTAACCATTGATTGGTTTAACTATAGTTTCGTCAAAATACGTCATTGTGACGTCACTTTTGCTCAAATTTTTTGACGTAAACTTGCAAGTCACGTTTATTATCTCATTCTTATTCTTCAATTTCCAGGTGTTTTAAAAGCATTTGCGGATTGTTTTGATCAAGCATAAACCAGGTAGGTAAAGTGTTTATACGAAACAAGTACGGAAATTTTCGATTACTCAAACTGCTGTTTCGCAGAAACTCCAGGTAAATATTTTGATGTAAAATTGATTATTTTCTGCATGCACGCGCTTCAAAGAATAAATGAACACGCTCGGATTGGACAAATATAATTTTTTGGCTGGTTCAGATCACACGGCAACAAAGCAATTAGTAGCCACTTAGGAAAGGCGCCTTGACCCGTTTACGTGACTATTTATTTTACATTGTCATCACCTAGAAATTTGGCGTCAATACTTTGAAAAGTTTTAAAATTAGTGCCAATAGTGATAACACGTCAATGGTTTGTTCGGGAACAATTTAATACCTTTATTGTTGTGAGAAAAATTTTTAGAGTTTTTACAGGAATCTGTTTTAATGGATTAGTGTTGTTTCAGTTTTCTCTTAGGTTAGAAAAAGACAGACTACTACGATTGATTGACAGGTGTATTTTGAAACGACACGTGACAGTATTGACATTTACTAAATGACAGTCGACTCGCCATATGTTTGTGAGTCAATCAGTCAAAGTGGGCTGTCTCGTTCGCCGTTCACTGCTCAGCCCCAAGAAAATATACACCGGCCATTTTCGCTGTGAATTCATTTTATTCAGTTGTTTGATTGATTTAGACATCAAAATTAAATGTCAGAGCTACAGTCGGCGTTGCTACTTAGAAAACAGCTAGCAGGTTAGTAAATTAGTTTTAAGATGGTAGCGTTGGTGGGGAGGGCAGAGGGCGAACGGTGGAACGACCCTCACAAAATGTCCGCTTGTCTGTCCGAAAAAAAAAACCTGGTTTGCGTTCGATTTTCACCACTCTTTCAGCCAGTTTGGACGTCGAATTTAAAAATAGGCCTTCAGCTCCTTTGTTCATCATCGCCACACTCGCCTCCTCTTTGCAGTGGGAGCAGGACCCTAACCTGAAAGGGGGGCTCCCCTTTCAATCAAACCCACCTTATATAATTTATGTCTAGTTTGAAACTTTTTATAAAAGACCTATAAAGTTTCCTTTAGTCATGAAAGTAGACAAGGTTACTCAATAATCATTATGATATTAAATTAGTGCATAAATTTGTATAACCTTTTAAGTTCACCCTGACTTTGCTCTGTCTTAATATACAGGGCTTGAATGAAAAGTCCACAAAGTTGCTTGTTCATTATGCATGGCAAAAGTTAGGTTAAATTTGAAGGGTTCCAAATTTAGTCAAAAGACCTACTCCAACATGGTTTTATCACCAAAACAAATGACTTAAAACTGTCTAAAATGTTCAGTGTTGTGGAGTTTTCTTAGAAATCTGGATTACAGATCCAATTTTTAAATTAAAACTGTAGGTTGGAATGTCAAAACTGTATTTTTAATCTTTAATTCAGGCTTTTTAACTGCTAAATCAGTTTATTCACACTCAAATGTGACACACACAAAACTAAGTCTAATTTTTAATTATCACTGCATCAACTTTGCCAGTCAGTACCTTTTTGTGTAAGGGGGTCAATGTGTACTATACAGGGTGTTTCATGAAGAAGGGACCATATTTTTGTTAGAAAGCAATTTTGGTCTGTAATATTAAGGAGAGTTTTGAAATGTTTTACTGAGGGGACATTATTTTGCCTTCCCTTCTCATCATAGATTTTGTATGAATAATTTTGCAATTTTCATTCCAGTTTTTTGAGATGAGGTTTTCCAAGAAACACCCTGTATAAAATTGTAATATTAATATTTCTATAGGACAATTTAGACTATACTTTTGGTTTTAGTGACATGATTTATGAAAAAGATGCAATTCTTGTTGTAATAGTTAAATAGGAGGAACAAAGCATTTTTTCTATTAATTTGGTTGTATTTTCTCAAAGTTTTGTATTAAAAACCTTTTTGGCATTGTTTGCCTGTTTGGAATTTGATAATTTTGTCTACTACACAAACACAATATTAATTATACAGTCAGTAATACTTGTTTTTCATATCTTACATTTAAACACTGTGCTGATTTATGCCAATACTGTAGCTCAGAAGATTGAAACATCCTGTATAATAACTTAATTATTTTTCAGAACTAAATAAAAACCCTGTTGAGGGTTTTTCTGCAGGCCTCATAGACGACAATGACATTTATAGATGGGAAGTTTTAATTATAGGTCCTCCTGACACTTTATAGTAAGTTTTTACCACTTTTCCTGTGGTAGTTCTTACAACATAACTTAATTACAGTGAAGGAGGCTTTTTCAAATGTCACCTGTATTTCCCAAAGGAATATCCACTTAGGCCGCCCAAAATGAAATTTGTGACAGAGATATGGCATCCTAATAGTGAGTAGCATCATTTGCTGGGTTTGTGAATGTTTAGTTGATTGGCGCGTTTTTTCAGTCGATAAAAATGGCGATGTGTGTATATCAATTCTTCACGAACCGGGTGACGATAAATTTGGTTATGAAAAAGCTTCCGAACGATGGTTGCCCGTTCACACGGTAGAAACTATCCTGATATCAGTTATTTCAATGCTGGCAGATCCCAACGATGAAAGTCCTGCTAATGTTGATGCAGCGGTAAGTAAAATTTGACAGTATGGAATAGTGTCAAAAAGTTGCAAAGCTGGAATTAAGTAAAAGTAGCGGCAATCAGCAAATTTTACTGTAACTCCAATAATACCAAAATTTCAAAAGAAGACCTCTTTTGTGTCATTAGTTAATTTAAAGTAACCAGTTAAGTTATTTAAATCTGTGATATTCTCTGTTCAGTGACTTCTGACTCAGATCAAATAAAAATCATACTACCAGCTATTGAGAACTTCTGGAAAAGTTCTAGAACCCTCTACAACTGTCTTAAACTTTCTCTAAAGTGTTTTAAATTGCCAGAGGCCTCTAGGATCAGTTTGAAAGTTTCATAGACCTCTGTATGCTATTGAGAACCTTCTAAAAAGTGCCAAAAGCTTCTACAAGTGTCGTAAAGCTTCCAAGAATGTTTTAAACTGTCAGAGACCTCTAGGATCGCTTTAAATGTTCCAAAGACTTCTAAATGCTACCGAGGAGTTTCTGAAAAGTTCCAAACTCCTATACAACTACCTTAAACTTTCCTAGAACTGCTTAAATTGCTAGAGGCCTCTGGGATCATTTTGAAAGTTCCATAGACTTCTAAAAAGTGCGAGAAGCTTCTACAAGGGTCTTAAACCTTCAAAGGGTTGTTTTAAAATGCCAGAGGCCTCTAGGAGCATTTTGAAAGTTCCATAAACTTCTAAATGCTACTAAAAACCTCCTAAAAAGTGCCAGAAGCTTCTACAAGTGTCTTAAACCTTCCCAGAGTGGTTTTAAATTGTCAGAGACCTCTAGGACTGTTTGAATGTTCCAAGAAGCTCTAAACTACCTACCTCAAACTTTCCCAGAACTGTTTAAATTGCTAGAGGCCTCTAGGATTATTTTGAAAGTTCCATAAACTTCTAAATGCTATAAGAACCTTCTAAAAAGTAGCAGAAGCTTCTGCAAGTGTCCTAAACCTTCCCAGAGTTGTTTTATAATGCCAGAGGCCTCTACGAGCATTTTGAAAGTTACATAAACCTCTAAGTCCTACTGACAAACCTTCTAAAAAGTTCCAGATGCCTCTAGAACTGTCTTAAACTTTCTCAAAAGTGTTTTAAATTGCTAGAGGCCTCTAGGATCAGTTTGAAAGTTTTATAGACCTCTGTATGCTATTCAAAACCTTCAAAAAAGTGCCAAAAGCTTCTACAAGTGTCATAAAGCTTCCAAGAATGTTTTAAATTGTCAGACACCTCTAGGACTGTTTGAATGTCCCAAGAAGCTCTAAACTACCTACCTTAAACTTTCCCAGAACTGTTTAAATTGCTAGAGGCCTCTAGGATCATTTTGAAAGTTCCATAAACTTCTAAATGCTATAAGAACCTTCTAAAAAGTGCCAGAAGCTTCTACAAGAGTCTTAAACCTTCCCATAGTTGTTTTATAATGCCAGAGGCCTCTAGGAGCATTTTGAAAGTTACATAAACTTCTAAATGCTACTAAAAACCTCCTAAAAAGTGCCAGAAGCTTCTACAAGTGTCTTAAACCTTCCCAGAGTGGTTTTAAATTGTCAGAGACCTCTAGGACTGTTTGAATGTTCCAAGAAGCTCTAAACTACCTACCTTAAACTTTCCCAGAACTGTTTAAATTGCTAGAGGCCTCTAGGATCATTTTGAAAGTTCCATAAACTTCTAAATGCTATAAGAACCTTCTAAAAAGTGCCAGAAGCTTCTACAAGAGTCTTAAACCTTCCCATAGTTGTTTTATAATGCCAGAGGCCTCTAGGAGCATTTTGAAAGTTCCATAAACTTCTAAATGCTACTAAAAACCTCCTAAAAAGTGCCAGAAGCTTCTACAAGTGTCTTAAACCTTCCCAGAGTGGTTTTAAATTGTCAGAGACCTCTAGGACTGCTTGAATGTTCCAAGAAGCTCTAAACTACCTACCTTAAACTTTCCCAGAACTGTTTAAATTGCTAGAGGCCTCTAGGATCATTTTGAAAGTTCCATAAACTTCTAAATGCTATAAGAACCTTCTAAAAAGTGCCAGAAGCTTCTACAAGAGTCTTAAACCTTCCCATAGTTGTTTTATAATGCCAGAGGCCTCTAGGAGCATTTTGAAAGTTCCATAAACTTCTAAATGCTACTAAAAACCTCCTAAAAAGTGCCAGAAGCTTCTACAAGTGTCTTAAACCTTCCCAGAGTGGTTTTAAATTGTCAGAGACCTCTAGGACTGCTTGAATGTTCCAAGAAGCTCTAAACTACCTACCTTAAACTTTCCCAGAACTGTTTAAATTGCTAGAGGCCTCTAGGATCATTTTGAAAGTTCCATAAACTTCTAAATGCTATAAGAACCTTCTAAAAAGTAGCAGAAGCTTCTGCAAGTGTCCTAAACCTTCCCAGAGTTGTTTTATAATGCCAGAGGCCTCTACGAGCATTTTGAAAGTTACATAAACCTCTAAGTCCTACTGACAAACCTTCTAAAAAGTTCCAGATGCCTCTAGAACTGTCTTAAACTTTCTCAAAAGTGTTTTAAATTGCTAGAGGCCTCTAGGATCAGTTTGAAAGTTTTATAGACCTCTGTATGCTATTCAAAACCTTCAAAAAAGTGCCAAAAGCTTCTACAAGTGTCATAAAGCTTCCAAGAATGTTTTAAATTGTCAGACACCTCTAGGACTGTTTGAATGTCCCAAGAAGCTCTAAACTACCTACCTTAAACTTTCCCAGAACTGTTTAAATTGCTAGAGGCCTCTAGGATCATTTTGAAAGTTCCATAAACTTCTAAATGCTATAAGAACCTTCTAAAAAGTGCCAGAAGCTTCTACAAGAGTCTTAAACCTTCCCATAGTTGTTTTATAATGCCAGAGGCCTCTAGGAGCATTTTGAAAGTTACATAAACTTCTAAATGCTACTAAAAACCTCCTAAAAAGTGCCAGAAGCTTCTACAAGTGTCTTAAACCTTCCCAGAGTGGTTTTAAATTGTCAGAGACCTCTAGGACTGTTTGAATGTTCCAAGAAGCTCTAAACTACCTACCTTAAACTTTCCCAGAACTGTTTAAATTGCTAGAGGCCTCTAGGATTATTTTGAAAGTTCCATAAACTTCTAAATGCTATAAGAACCTTCTAAAAAGTGCCAGAAGCTTCTACAAGAGTCTTAAACCTTCCCATAGTTGTTTTATAATGCCAGAGGCCTCTAGGAGCATTTTGAAAGTTACATAAACTTCTAAATGCTACTAAAAACCTCCTAAAAAGTGCCAGAAGCTTCTACAAGTGTCTTAAACCTTCCCAGAGTGGTTTTAAATTGTCAGAGACCTCTAGGACTGCTTGAATGTTCCAAGAAGCTCTAAACTACCTACCTTAAACTTTCCCAGAACTGTTTAAATTGCTAGAGGCCTCTAGGATTATTTTGAAAGTTCCATAAACTTCTAAATGCTATAAGAACCTTCTAAAAAGTGCCAGAAGCTTCTACAAGAGTCTTAAACCTTCCCATAGTTGTTTTATAATGCCAGAGGCCTCTAGGAGCATTTTGAAAGTTACATAAACTTCTAAATGCTACTAAAAACCTCCTAAAAAGTGCCAGAAGCTTCTACAAGTGTCTTAAACCTTCCCAGAGTGGTTTTAAATTGTCAGAGACCTCTAGGACTGTTTGAATGTTCCAAGAAGCTCTAAACTACCTACCTTAAACTTTCCCAGAACTGTTTAAATTGCTAGAGGCCTCTAGGATCATTTTGAAAGTTCCATAAACTTCTAAATGCTATAAGAACCTTCTAAAAAGTGCCAGAAGCTTCTACAAGAGTCTTAAACCTTCCCATAGTTGTTTTATAATGCCAGAGGCCTCTAGGAGCATTTTGAAAGTTCCATAAACTTCTAAATGCTACTAAAAACCTCCTAAAAAGTGCCAGAAGCTTCTACAAGTGTCTTAAACCTTCCCAGAGTGGTTTTAAATTGTCAGAGACCTCTAGGACTGCTTGAATGTTCCAAGAAGCTCTAAACTACCTACCTTAAACTTTCCCAGAACTGTTTAAATTGCTAGAGGCCTCTAGGATCATTTTGAAAGTTCCATAAACTTCTAAATGCTATAAGAACCTTCTAAAAAGTGCCAGAAGCTTCTACAAGAGTCTTAAACCTTCCCATAGTTGTTTTATAATGCCAGAGGCCTCTAGGAGCATTTTGAAAGTTCCATAAACTTCTAAATGCTACTAAAAACCTCCTAAAAAGTGCCAGAAGCTTCTACAAGTGTCTTAAACCTTCCCAGAGTGGTTTTAAATTGTCAGAGACCTCTAGGACTGCTTGAATGTTCCAAGAAGCTCTAAACTACCTACCTTAAACTTTCCCAGAACTGTTTAAATTGCTAGAGGCCTCTAGGATCATTTTGAAAGTTCCATAAACTTCTAAATGCTATAAGAACCTTCTAAAAAGTAGCAGAAGCTTCTGCAAGTGTCCTAAACCTTCCCAGAGTTGTTTTATAATGCCAGAGGCCTCTACGAGCATTTTGAAAGTTACATAAACCTCTAAGTCCTACTGACAAACCTTCTAAAAAGTTCCAGATGCCTCTAGAACTGTCTTAAACTTTCTCAAAAGTGTTTTAAATTGCTAGAGGCCTCTAGGATCAGTTTGAAAGTTTTATAGACCTCTGTATGCTATTCAAAACCTTCAAAAAAGTGCCAAAAGCTTCTACAAGTGTCATAAAGCTTCCAAGAATGTTTTAAATTGTCAGACACCTCTAGGACTGTTTGAATGTCCCAAGAAGCTCTAAACTACCTACCTTAAACTTTCCCAGAACTGTTTAAATTGCTAGAGGCCTCTAGGATCATTTTGAAAGTTCCATAAACTTCTAAATGCTATAAGAACCTTCTAAAAAGTGCCAGAAGCTTCTACAAGAGTCTTAAACCTTCCCATAGTTGTTTTATAATGCCAGAGGCCTCTAGGAGCATTTTGAAAGTTACATAAACTTCTAAATGCTACTAAAAACCTCCTAAAAAGTGCCAGAAGCTTCTACAAGTGTCTTAAACCTTCCCAGAGTGGTTTTAAATTGTCAGAGACCTCTAGGACTGTTTGAATGTTCCAAGAAGCTCTAAACTACCTACCTTAAACTTTCCCAGAACTGTTTAAATTGCTAGAGGCCTCTAGGATTATTTTGAAAGTTCCATAAACTTCTAAATGCTATAAGAACCTTCTAAAAAGTGCCAGAAGCTTCTACAAGAGTCTTAAACCTTCCCATAGTTGTTTTATAATGCCAGAGGCCTCTAGGAGCATTTTGAAAGTTACATAAACTTCTAAATGCTACTAAAAACCTCCTAAAAAGTGCCAGAAGCTTCTACAAGTGTCTTAAACCTTCCCAGAGTGGTTTTAAATTGTCAGAGACCTCTAGGACTGTTTGAATGTTCCAAGAAGCTCTAAACTACCTACCTTAAACTTTCCCAGAACTGTTTAAATTGCTAGAGGCCTCTAGGATCATTTTGAAAGTTCCATAAACTTCTAAATGCTATAAGAACCTTCTAAAAAGTGCCAGAAGCTTCTACAAGAGTCTTAAACCTTCCCATAGTTGTTTTATAATGCCAGAGGCCTCTAGGAGCATTTTGAAAGTTACATAAACCTCTAAGTCCTACTGACAACCTTTTAAAAAGTGCCGGATGCCTCTACAAGTGGCATCCGCCTCGGGTTTACCATTTTTTTCTCAGTCAAATACCTAAAAGAACCTTTCCAACTTTAATCTTTTACTTGGTACAACTTTCCAAATATTCAAAAAAATTTCAATGTTCAAGAGTCAAAAACGACGACAAAATTTATAATGCACATATAATAAATAGGACAACAAAAAGCCATCAAAAAGCATACTTTGTCACTGATTTTTATAAGATGTGGCATCATTTTGATGTTCACTTTATGGTAATATTTAATTAATCAAATTAAATTTTTGTTTTAGACTATCAATTTTTAGTTGATTAGATACAGATGCAAAAACAGAAAACAATGCTACTCTTCTGTAAACACCATAGTAAATGAGTAAAGTAGTAGTCCATTTTACAAACCATACTCATGAAACATAGTAAATGTAAATAAGATTTCACTAAATAACAATTTTAGTTTTTCCCATTCATTTTGATGGGATTATAACGTGGGTTTTATTTATATTAGGGGTTTTCTAAGGTATTTTGGGGCTGGGCTCACTGTGGCAAAAACCCTGCCCTAAATACTACTGAAAACATAAAAATTACCATAAGCCTGCCTGTATTGTAGACTTTGCTTTAAGTTATAACCTAAAACCATAATAATTTTGACAATCAATATCAGATTTAATTAGCGACATACGTTTTCTGGTGGTGATTGTGACGCAACAGCCAGAAGTCACTGAACATAATAACAATCTTGTTTTGTTTACAGAAAGAATGGAGGGAATCATATTCAGAATTCAAAAGGAAAGTTGCTCGATGCGTTAGGAAATCACAAGAACAGGAGGAGTGTTAGTAGAGCTTATAATTTATATTTAAAATATATAACTTAAAAAAAAAAAACAAGCAGCCAATCGAAACACCTCAGTTCGTTTCGTGAGTGTGCGCGTCGCGGACTTTTTTTTAAGATCCCGACAAGGTCAAACGACGAACCTAAATCGTATTTTTTAATCGTTTGTTGAGTTAGTTGGCAAGTCACCTACCCGTGTTCTAGGTTGGTTGGTTTGGCTTTGTTTCGTTTTTTTTTTTAGTTTTCAAATTGTTCCGTCTTAACTATAATTTTGCATGATATATAAAGAAAATCGTTACGCGTATATAAATACCGAGAAAAAAAATAACAAAAAAAAAGTGAAAAGTAGAACGTCGGAGTTAGCCGAGGAAGAGCCTCGCATTTACTGCCAATATTTTGTGGGTTCATTTTCGACGGGTTCCTCCTCATGTGTGCAGGGTGTCCTAAGTGGTCTCTGTATATAAGTTTGTGTATCGTCCCTTTCGCGGCTACCCTTCTAAAGTTGAACCCACCGAAAATCCTACACTAGGCTGACCTTTAAATAGAAGTAACTGCAATTCAAGCAGATGCAGGTTAATACAGTAATTATATGGATTATTGTTCAAAATTATTGTGCAGTAGCTTCTCACCTATATGCTATATTTAACAATATAGTTTTTTTTTTATAATCAGTTTAGCTCTGTAAGTAATACATTGTGATAATATAATATGCTCGACTTATTTTAATAACGTTACTTCTATTGTTTCGGGTCGTTAACTTGTCTTTAATTTTGGTACTTCTTGATCACCCATTGTCAAGAAACGGGTGTAAAAATTTGATTTTGTATTGTCAATCGTTTGGGCATCTGACGTCTTATCACGCGCTGCTTTTCTCTATATTTTTAACAACTATTATTACCAGATCTCTTGGTCGATATGACGTTTCGTCTTGCGCAGGCAGTACTGCAACCTAATACGGATTTTTCTAGTTTAATTTTTTTTCCAATAAAAAACAATTTATTTTAAACCTGTTTGTTGTATTCTTTATCCTGGTTATTGTTATTAAATCGAGAGTAAATTGCTTTAAATATAATATATTTCAGTGGCCACAAGAACATGGATAATCTTCAAAATTTTAATGTACATTAAATAAACCTTATACGGAATCCACCTTAAAAAAAAACTAAAAACTCTTCTCTTAAAAAAAAATCACATAGAGCGCATGATGCTTGGTTATTACATAAGTATATCACCCAAAAATTAGAACGTTTTTAAAATGTTACACTATTAAAGCCTAACGAGTGCGAATTATTAATATTTATACTGTGAGACTGACATCTTTAAAGCCATGACATTCTCAAATCTCCGCACAGTAATTAGTTTGTGATTGGTCAAGCTTTCAGCTTGCTGCGTTTTCTTGACCAATCACAAACAAACTAAGCAGTGCTGCGAGTTACTCACATTTTTGACAGGCTAGTAAGTGACAACGTGATGATGTACAGAGTGATGACACTGTAGGACAATTACCAATGATTTAGTTCAAATCATCTTCACCTAATTGTCTATTGATTTCAGCCAATCTTTCCGCTTTGTTAATGCTGTCGGGCTGCTTAAGCAGTTCGTCTTTCTCCTTTTTTAGATCCAAACGGCTCGTGCAATTCAGTTCGGAAAATTCCCAGTATCCTTGACCGTCGAATTGCAAAATGTGAGTGTGAAATTTCCTTTAAAAAAAATTCAACTGTTAAGATATTCAGGAAACAGAAAAACGTACCATAACGTCGGTCGGTGAGTGATGGTCAAAAGGGTGATTCCCATGTCGATTGCGGTTTGGTACATGTGACTTTCTACGTCGATGGACACGGCAGATGTACATTCATCCAAAAGAGCGTATCTTGGCCTGAAAAAGGAAATTTGAAAACGACACTCAGAACAATCATAGGTTATATCCCGAGACGTTCAAGTTTTATCGGGTAAACTGTGCATAGGTGATTTTTTGCAAAATTTTGCTTGGAAAATGATTGAGACTAAATAATTCGACCATAAAATCCATTCCAAAGAATTATTTAGTCGAAACCATTTGCCTAAAAGAAAAATTTTGCAAAAAACCTACCAATGCACATTTTACGTGATAAAACGTGAACGCCGAGGGGTATATGTCAAGATTATTTCCTGAAAACTAACATTTTAGTTTATTAACAAGAAAACACCTTAGTTAGAACACAAATACTAAACTAAACATGATGAAATTAATGATGATATTGAACTCACCCCAGCAGACGACAGATTTTCGTTCAGCCATGTATATTTTTGTTTACATTTCAGATTGACAATCAGACGTCATAATATTTTAATTTATGTAATTTTTTAATGGAAACTACGTTATAGTAATTTATTAATTGTTAATATTGAAGAAAATAGCTTACATTTTATATGTGTCTAAATCCCGTTTCGTTTAATATCAAATGTTCTTCAAAAAAACGTATTCGAAAAAGGTGTTTATTCGGGGGCAATACCACAAGAGCTCAGATTTAGCCGGATAATTTTTGTGCTTGTCTTAGAACACTTTCTTTTTGGTGTAACTGCACGAGTCCTGTTGTAACTAAATCACGAGAGCGTAGCTCGAGTGATTTTGCCAAACAGGTCGAGTTTTGTACCATAAAGAAAGTATGAGAAGACAAGCGGAAAAATTATCCTGTTAAAAATCTGAGCTCGAATGGTATTTGATAAGACAATTCCATGAATATAATCAATAATATAATAAGACTGCGACTTCCTTGTACTGGCAGAAATACATTCTTCTGGTTCTTTTGATTTTCTGCAGTAGAACTCTATCCGAAGCGAGCCATAACCAAAACAATACAAACAAAAATCAAAATTGACAGTGCCAGCAAAAATCCCAAGGTGAGACATTGCAACAATAGAAGTGTAGTGAAAATCCGTGGAAACGATGAAATCAACAGCAAAATTTATCCGATTTTTTTATCCGCTAGCAAACTCTCTTCCTTCCTTATTAGCCGATAGCAAACCGTGTTTTGATGACGTATATATGGCATTTTTTGTACATGAGTGGAATTGTCAGTGTAAAATTTTAACAACTAGGGATTTATTCAGTATATAACGGCTCTCATTGGTCGAAGTAGAAAGGTTCATTGAATTTTATTGGCTGCTAGTACAATGAGGGAAATAATCAAACATTAACTCACTTGTGATAAAACAGCCTAGCTACTGCCATCCTTTGTTTTTCCCCGCCAGACAGAATATCGGTCCAATCTTTCACTTCGTGGAAAGTATCTCTTTCCACAATGTGTTCTAAATGGACTAAACGCATTATTTTTCTCAGATCCTCCTCAGTCACCTGCTTATTTATCATGTCCGCGTATGTATCCGGATAAATGATTTGGTCTCGCAGATTACCTAGAACCATTATCGTCAAAGAAAAGTGGTACAATTAGACCGACTTTCTTACCTATCACCATATAAGGTCTTTGTGGTATATAAAACATGGCGTTTTTGGGCGTGGTCAATTCGCCACCATATACCGGCCATAGTCCGCTTAGAATGCGGAACAAGCTAGATTTACCGCAACCGTTCGGTCCTTACAACATAACTTTTTTAGTTAAACATCAAGTTAAAGGTCAAAGAACAAACCTGTAATTAGCAAATGCTGGCCCGGTTTCAGACTAAAGGACAGTGAAGGGCACACTACGTCACAGTTAGGCGTCACTATAGGCACCTTACTCAAGATGATTTCATTGTTTGTAGATGTTAATAGTTTGCCTATTAATTCGTTATGTACATGAAGTACATTATCACACACTGATCATTTCTTACCTTTAGCTATAGGTTGATCACCTTTGAATTCCACTTCAAAACCATCACTTTTCTCTTTTTTGGCCACCACAGTTTTATGGTAGACACCTTTGCTGGCCTCTTCCAAAACAGTGAACATGTTGGCCACCCTGGCCGTATGACCGGCCAGTTCAACGATGTCTAATGAATTTCCATTAGTCAGTTTTGAATTTGAAGCTTAAATATGACAGAAATACCCTTATAACTGCTCATAAGCCTTTCCACAGCGTTAGATCCGGTAATCAACAAATTCTTAGCTGTGGTAAAGTAGTGGGTGCGTTCCGAAACCGAATCGTCCCCTTCGGGAATTTGCACTTGAAGTTGAGGTTCAGCGTTCTCCACTGAAGGTAAAGGGGACGCCAGCAGTTTGCGCTTCTTAGGACGGACCTGTTTAATCACTTGCGGCAAGAAGACAGGCAACGACACCACTATCATACCTACAACCAATCATAATTAAACTGACAAGCTCTTTACAATTTTCTCAATACGGACCTGTGCCGGACCAGACGTACTTCATTAAGAACTGTTCGAGCATAACGAACCACAACTTGACGGCGAACATGTGCTCCAGGTGATGCGTCAAGATACGATAAGCGCTGCGCAAATGGCTTTGTTCGACGCGGTGGCCGTTGTAGAAGGCGATTTCTTCAGAATTGGATACGATACGGCCGTGCACGTGTCTCAAATAACCTTTCTTTTCCGCTTCTTGGGCTACTAAGTGACCGAAACGCGGAGAAACTAGTCTGAAACACAAAAAATGTGCATTATGTTAATAGGAGTAGAAACAAAAGGTTGTTCTGAGCGAAGCACAATTATTGAACTCTACTCTCGGGAATATAGTTATTTTCCTAACAAGTGTGGAAAAAATGCTTTCCACAAGTGTTAGGAACAAAATGTGTTTTTGTTAACGGTTGTAAATTATACCTATCTCAATAGAAAATTATTTAAAAAATAAGTTACTTAGTAATATGTATCTACATTTTATTAATCAAACGTTCATCAGTTTAAATTGCAAAATACTTTAAATGGAACACTCTGTAAATTCTAGACATAATTTATGTACAGGGTGTTCCTGAAAGGTCGTTACAACGCTTTGCGGCAGTTAGCTGGCGTCAAAATAAAGCGATTTAGCCATATTTGCCTTAATCCAAAAGTTGATAATTTTAGAGCTACAGGGCGGCAAAGTTAAAATTTAAAAATCAATTTTTAATCGCAGTTTTTATACCAAACCATTTTAAATTATGAAATTTGGTATCGGGGGGTTTTCCAAGATGGGAAATTCATATTTGCCAACGCGACCATTCTTTGGAGCGGCAAGAGCGCCGATTCATTGACTGCCACTATTGATGGGGACCTCTCCATAATCAAACATTGGTGCAATTCCAACTTACTGACATTAAATATCAGTAAGACCAAGATCCTACATTTTGGATGCTTATTACATGGTATCCTCACCTTGTGTTGCATTTTCATCTTAGAGACGATTTGTCTTGTCCGTGGCAAGCTTGGGGGTCAGTTGTCCGAGGGCTCCGGCTCGGTGACTCGCAGTAGATTCGTTTTGAGGCTTCCCATTCCTCACACGAAGAACAACTCGTCGCTTATTTACGGTGGCAAGAGACTTTTCAATAACCTTCCTCTCCACGTGAGAGGCCAGCCATCTGCGTATGGATTTAGGCGTGAGGCTGAGAGGTTTTTGCTTGACTTAGTACTATTCTCTGGACGAATTCTACTCCAGTTCTTAAGACGCCTTGTTCTGCCATAAATTGACCAAGCAGCACTGTTTGTGTTTTTGATCCTCTTTCTCCTCTCTTATACAGGGTAACTGCCTTTTTGTTTTGTTTTTATTTTAATAATTGTAAGGTCTTTTTTTGCTGTTTTTGTATGTGTTTTCAGGGCTTTGTCAATGACTTTAAGTTTCCGACAATAAAGCTACTTTTTTGATTGATTGATTTGATTTTTTACATTAATCGTAGAGGACACCACATATACGGTTCAAGCAACTTGTTTAATTCCTTTGTAATTTTTTATCGGTAACGGTAAATCACTTTTGAGTATAAAGGCGTTTTTGCCTGTTAATTCTGCTTAGAAAAGGTGTACCTTAGTCATATCGCTATGGACAACCGTTTCCAAGAAAAATGCGTTTGAACTACTAAATGTACGTTAATCTCAGTCTAAAACAGTCTCCAGAAGTAGTTCAGCGTAATTATCAACTTTTGGATTAACGCAAATATGGCTAAATCGCTTTATTTTGACCCCAGCTAACTGCGTCAGAGCGTTGTAAAGCCCTTTCAGGGACACCCTGTATAATGTCATATACAGGTGTGGTAAATCCAAAACCGACCATAGGAAAATCGTATAACGGACAGAGAAACGTACATTATTGCATGCGCGGGACTAAGACAGAAAACGAAAAAAATATCAAGTAGGCCATATTTTCAGCGCGCTGTTGCCAAACGCCAAGTTATTTTGTCGACGGTATTTGAGTGATACTTGGCGTTTGGCAACAGCGCGCTGAAAATATGGCCTACTTGATTTTTTTTTTCGTTTTCTGTCTTAGTCCCGCGCATGCAATAATGTACGTTTCTCTGTCCGTTACGCGGTTTTCCTATGGTCGGTTTTGGATTTACCACACCTGTATACCTTTCTGTATCTGTTTCTGTGATATTGACCATTTTATGTAAACATTGCATTACTTAAAACAATTGTAACTTTCGCATATCAGAAAACGTTTGTGAGTGGATGCAGAAAACATCAAAAATAATGTACGGGGTGGTCAAATGAATTTTTAGATGTGCGAAAAGTCAAGTTTTTTAAATGGAGCACCCCTATTTTATTATTTTATTTTGTTCCCCGCCTAAAATTAGTTGAAAAAATGTTTGTATAGTAAAACTAAAACTGGCCATAAGAAAACCGTGTAACTCTCAGAGAAATATAGATAATTGCATGCTCCAAACGAAGACAGAGAACCTAATAAAAGACGTATTTTGGCGTGAGTGTTTACAATATCTATCTCATATTAACTCATTCTAATAAAACAAGATGGCCTATGTTACTACAGCTTAAAACTCAGGTAAATACTTTCGCCAAAATACGCCTAAAGTATCTAGTATTTGGGGCAATGTTGCCAGTATCTCATCTGAATTCATCCACTGGATTAGTTACATAATTTTGTTGTTACATAATTAGACATCTTCTAGTCACAAAATTAATTTTGCAGGTAATTTAGTCGACGAATTCAGAGAGACGTTTGACAACATCGCAGCAAAATCACCGCCTATTTTTTTAGGTTTTCTGTCTTTGTCTTGAGCATGCAATTATTAATGCTTCTCTGTCAGTTAAAGTATGTTACCATAATTGACAAAAATCTTAGTAGTTAATGATCCAGCTGTCTTGAGTTTGATTGAGTGCGAATTGAAATTAAATTAAAATAGTGGTTACTGATTATATGGATTTTCTTTAGTAGTGTAAAACCACTTGTTGTTGATTTTTTTGCCAATTAATACGCACAACCGAAATACCACTACATTACACTTTATGAAATTCCAGTTGGGTTTTTTCGAGAAATTTAGTTACTTTATCAACTTACCTTAAAACTAAAGCGGAAACGACGACAACACCACTAATTATGACGGGCCCGATAAGTAAGTTGGAATTCCTCGATTTTACTAAATTGGCCAGGGCTATGGCCATTAACAGTATATCGAAACAGGGCTTGGTGATTTGACCGTACAAATGGGACACTGTACTGGCCACCGTTTCTATATCATCTGCAACACAAATTTCAGATTAAAAATATAACAGTTTTTGGGGTCTTTTTTATTACCCGTTAAACGTTGGGCACAATTGTCCAACCGGCCATCCAACACGGTAACTCTGTAGTAGCTCTGATTTTTGAAATAGAGCTTGTAAGAGTGCTCTACCAGCCTAGTGCGAAAGCTCAAAGCTATTCGACTCTCTAAATACCTGAACAACAACTAAATTAGCTTTAAAATGCACTAAAAAATGTGAGTTTTGCCATACCTAATCATACTGTTGATAAAGGTGGCTGGTACGGCCACGGCAAACCATTTCAGAATTTGTTTAACGAAATTGTGGGGATCTTTACGCACTATGAACTTGACGATGGCGCCCTCTAGATTGGCCACGTAAATGCTGAGGAACGTCCTCAAGAATAGGAACACAGTGTGACCGCTTAACAAGGCGGTTTCGGTGCAGAGAAGGTTTGGTATCATGATTCGTACCTAAATAGTAAATATGATTTCCAGTTACTTAGTATACAAGGTGTCAATGTGGTACAGGGTGTCCAGGAAGCACATGATTCAAAGGGTACTGGGACATGGGAAAAATGTTTGACTCCACTGCTATGGATGGTCAAAGTTCTTATATTTGGAGAACATTTAGTAAGGGTCATCCTCACGTCCATTTGCTTTTGGCAAGTGGTAAATAAGACCAAGTTTTATTAAAATCCATTGAAACGTTCTTTGACCATCAATATGATAAATGACAATCAAGTCAAACTGTCATCTTTGGATTGAACATTGGCACACTTTTAATCATGTGCTTACTAGACACCCTGTATAACACCAGCCACATACTTACCAATTTGATAAACTGTAGTATAAAAGCCAAATTAAAATTAGGGATGTTCGTGACGAAACGATTTCGTTTCGACATGGCCGATTTGGTTTTGGGATCTCCATGGGTCTGCGCCATTCCATTGGAAGTTTTCACCCCATTTAGTCCACTCGGTTTGACTAGATTATTATTCAGGGAGGTCGTTTCCTTGTTGGGTTTCGAAATTAGATTTCCGATCAACGGATAAGCCACTTTGTAACCGTAAGCGGCCAGTACTGCTCCAATTACTACACTGGACAGTACGGACTGGTTCTGGACAAAGGCTTTTTCGCCTTTGTCCATGAATTTTGAGATCACCGACGGCATCTTTAAGTCAGTTTTTACTGGGAGATTTAGTGATGCGGACGGGATTTTCTTCTTGTTTTGTAGGTTTTTACGGCCATTTTGCGTCTGTCATGGTGACCATACTGTAACAAAATAAATTATTTATAAATACATATTTTTTTAACACGTGTAAGTTAATTACTAGTTTTTTGAACTCGTTTAAAAAAAAACAGTCGATCAATAAGGTATAATTTGTTAGAACCAAAGTGTAAAGGTTACTAACCCAACTAAAATTTACTTTTTTTTGGTATTTTACGACTAAATGAGGAAATCTTCTCCTGAATGTTCAAAGAGACATAATAAACGAACGCGGAAACGAAATTAATTATCGCGTCCTAGAAGAAATTGCAGGTTGTTCTGACCAGCCAATTTAGTATGTATAGTCAAAAAAATGTGTGGGTCATTAAATTTAAATAATTACAAAACTAGTTTCCTGTAATGTAAATGATTATTATGAATTGATAAAAAATCTACACATTGTTGAATTTTGCAATGATGTAAACTCTGTCAATATGAACTATATTTGCACGATTTATCTTATAATACTGCTTTTAGTAGGCTTAAGTCATAAATTTGGCAACATCAAACATTCACCGAATAATAATAATAAAATTTATTAAAGTAATAATATGTCGTAGTTAATAAGTCTACTAATATTAAAAACAGTAATAATAATAATAAATAATTAAGTATAATAGTAGCTATAAATGTTTAACGAATTTGATTTTGTTGTTATATAGTAATGCTTTTGTCCCATTAGAAAAAAAAACCGATTGACATAAAGAGGTCATAGAAAATTGACTTTTTCCAACGACTATGGCCGCATTCGTTTTCACGCTTCATGAAGGGAGCAGAGCTTTTTTGACGTCACAATGACGTAATTTGACAGTTGCTCAAACTATAGTTTTGCTAAATTACGTCATCGTGACGTCAAAAACGCTCTGCTCGCTCCATGGAGCTTGAAAACGAATGCGGCCTATGTATTAAAAACCTTTTTTAATGGACGATAATGATGCATGATAGGCAACCAAATACGCTCACAGTATAGTCGATTCTATCCTTCTTTATTGGTATTAAACAGAGAGAAATAGACTATTTAGTTGACATCCACCATTACCGACAGAAATAACTGTCACTGTCATTGTCAAGGGTACCTATGATTTTGGTTTGCCGTGTCGCGAATACAACTTTTTTGTTCAAACTTAAGGCCGGCTTTCACCTCCGAATAAATTTATATTTTCTATTTAGATGACGGACGGAATTGACCAGTAGCAGCGTCTGATTTCACGGTTTCCATAGATATTATCCTTAGAATAAAGTTATTCTGAACTCAAAGCACTGGGCCTTATTAGGATAAAACGTTTATTATAGACTATACAGTCGACGGAAAAATATTGTAGCCAACTCTTTTCTTAATTACCGATTAATACACTCGTTGGTTAAATAACTAGAAACTGTGTTTATTATAAGAAAAATAGTTTTGCTTGAATAGTACCAAAGTAGGCGGTGCATGTGTTGCAGACTTGACGTCACGATGACGTAATTGAACTAAACAATACATTGACCAACTGTCATATTACGTCGTGGTGACGTCAAATTTGCTCGGCACACTTGATGCAGCGTCAAAATGTCATATTCACAGCCTACTTTACCATTAATACTCGCAAAACGGCATCTTAGACGTTTCTCGTTTATTCGTGATTATTTTAAAAAATATCAAATTTTCAGTGACTTAAGGCAATTTTGTTCTAATTTTAGATGGAGAGCAAGATAAAATTTTAAAAAACCAGACTTTTTGCACTTTTTAAAATTCATTTTTTGAGTCCAATTTTTGTCCTCCCTGTATCATTTTTTTAGACCTTTTTTTCGCACCCACTGTTAGAACAAACTTTGCTCAATTGCCTGGTATGCGATAATTACAATTATTTTTGTCAAATTTTAGATAAAATGGTAAATATCTCAAAAACTAATACAGATATGACATTATACATGAAACATGTCTAGAATTGATCGTAGAATCCAAAAAATAAACAATAACATACAGAGTGTTCCAGAGTTGGTGCCACCATTTTGAAAATATTTTATATAAACTGCCCCAATCGAATTCGGTATACTGCTAAATTTTTCCATAATCAATCCGGCAGTCATACATCAACTGTCAAGATTGGATATTTGTATGTACATCATTACTAAAATTGACATTTGTGACATGACAGGGATGGGCTTAAGTGTAAGTGTTCAAAATGTATGCTTTCTTAAAAATTATGGTCACTCATGGGAATGTTTTTAGGTAACAAAAAAATTATAAATCTAATTAGTGTCGAAAATACCTAAAAAAACCCCTAAATTTTAGTGAATTTAATGGAATAAATAACTGAAAACAGTCACAATCAGTCGCATATATTTTTTTAGAGAAGATACTTATAAAAGTATAAAAAAAGCGCATCAGAACGATAACAAATGTACAGACAAAACAAAAATTAAAAAAAGTTAATCTTTGCACTGTACATCAAGTAACATGTATTTCCCAGTTGAAAACAAATGTATGAGTTTAATCTACATAAGACATATGCGTGCTTAAATACGTCTGATTGTGTATTAAATAATAACAATACCACTTTTGTCACGGTTGATAGATTCGAGTGAGTTTCATAGTTCAAGGATTTAAGTTTTGAGAGATCAGTGAACAATGACTAAGAATTAAGTCCACATGTGCAGTATTTGCGTAAATCCACAGGGGGTATAGTTTGTGATTGGTCAAGAAAAGCAGCTTTCAGCTTGCCTGCTTTTTCTTGACCAATCACAAACTACGACCGGAAATACTGACAAGTTTCACGATTTAGTCAAACAGACGTTCCTTCTCTTGGGAAATGGTCAGTGTAGTAAACTTAAGTGCCACAAAACCAACGGTACAATATTATGGCATATTGAACGTACCGCAATTATTTTTACGGTACTTTGGCTTAGGTACCACATTAACCGAACCATCCGAGCATACATACAAATACAAAGAACAATCAAAAAACGTATGTTTTACGTATCGATAATAATTGAGAAATCGGTAACAATCTCTAGCACCTTGCACAACGTTATAAGAAACCGGTCGTTTTCAGTGTTTTTCTTCATAAGACCCAAACTGATACACATTCAAAACCAAGGCTAAACTGTCCGATATTTCGTAATGTAGGTTAAGTTTTCCGAATAATTAAAAGTTACCCATGACGTAGTGATTAAAACATAAAAAATGGTAAACACTAACGTGTTTCACGGTGCTGCTCCCTAATCTTTTGCAATGGTAACTCTAGTGGCGTTACCATCTAAGTAGTTTTACCTTACATTCTTGCTTTTACATCAGACTTTTTGCCCTACTTTCTATACGTCAATATTACTCAATTTCCTTAAAGCTTGTCCAGCACACTTAAGTTGGGAACTTATCTCAACTACTATACACAGATCACATCAGTTTTTCCTTTACGTCATTTTGCAAGAAGATCGTGACCGAACTTTCTATCAGACGTAACACCTTACGTGACTTTATACTGAGTGTCCTTGTTAAGTTAGTTTGAAAATTTAACTCGATTTTCCACTGAAAAATTAACGGGCTACTTAAAAATTCCGGCTGCATATTGCTGTTGACGCACTTGAGGTCAATAACAAAATATTAATTTTACAAGCAATAATATAATTCAAAAAAATAGTTTTTTACTACTCACTCAATATTATTTATGGTTTAGCAGGAAGCAATCAACTTGTACCCGGTAAATTTAGACGCAAGACAAAAACGTGGACATTTACACAATTTGTTATTATTATTGACTGTTTAATTAATCAACTTCTAATAAAAAATGTACTTCCTTTCCGATATAAATACATTTCAGGTTTCTGACAAGTTAAAGAGTAATAGCCTTCAAAGAGCTTCTATAGCATACAAGTTTGTTTCTTTAAAAGGATTGCACATCGTAAGGAAAGACAATCAAGGTCTTTTACAAAAGATTCTAGAAGGTTTATTGATCGAAATAATTGGTGGTTGACTGTACACAAACTGTATTGATTAGTGTACACACAATCAAAAAAACATTTCAAGAAACCACTTGCAAAATTTGGAGAGAATTGGAAGAGTTTTGCGTGTCCACAATGTTAGGGTCGACTGGGGGTCAATACTAATCCAAACATGTCAGACACCCAAGTCGGAAAAACGCAAACTGCTCCAGTTATTTGATTGCACAAGTGCAACAAAAATGGTAAAGGCAAAGTTAAGCTGTTGCCAGACTTAATGACTTTAACAGATTTAGTGACTAATTAAACAAACGAAATGATCTTTAAAACTAATTCGTTGTTCTACGTGCAATAACCAGTTTAACGACCGGTCCTCAGGACTTTAAATTTGCATTAATATACAATAATCGCTTCATTTGTCCTAATTATTTAATTGGTTTTGAGACTTACCGCAACCAAACAACCAACATTCACACACACACCCACTAAAAACAATCAACGGGAGCTGTTTCTGGACTGTCAGCAGTCCAATTGGTGAGATTTTGAGTCACGCCACCACCAACAACAACAATCACTCGGTTGCCGGAGATAATAGAGTTGTCTAAGAATTATTATTAATATTTAAATTGCAATTACGAACGCGGATAGTAGCAACTGACGCAAACTGGGTTGTCTGTGCAAAAACTTGGTAGGTACTGTGAGCGAGAGATGCTTTCAAATCGACGGTACCACTTCTCTGATAGTTGATAAGTGGGTAGGGGTAGGATTAAATGTAGTTTTTTTTACAAATTCTACGGACAAAATGGTGAACAGAACCACCGTGTAAATGGTCAGAAATACCAATTTAAACAAAGAAACCAAAACTTACCTATAAGCTGGTGGAGGGCAAATTAATACATGGTTGACGTTAATACTGTTCAGCCTGAAACAAAAAATGCAAATAACAACAAACTATATTATATTCATTACACTGATATGTTCTACCTATTCTGAACGTGTTAAGGACATCATTCAGCGCTTTTAAAGGTTACACCAGTTGATTTAAAAACACTTTTTTTTCTCTAAATGTGTGAATTTTAACTTTATGACCAGTTTACTGAAGTATGCACTTACGTCATTGGATCAGTAGCGCTAATTGCCGTCCTATTACAACAAAATGCACTTTTTTTTTAACTTAGCATCATTTAATTTGCCAAGTACTTGGTTATTAACGACTAACCTTCCATGTTACCAAGTGACCACTAGTTTGTTAAGTTAAATTAATTTAATACCGCTAATTAAAATTCGAAACACGTAAAACTAAGGCAAATTAGATATTACATTGTAATCCTGCTTTGTTAATAACAATTTTTTTCAAAAGGATTCAATTTATTTAAATTAGTATCTCCTTAAATGTTAGGGCATTACAAAGTTGTAAAAGCACTAAATTGATTGTTAACATTTGTTTGGAGATCAAAAACATAAGCTAAAGCACTCCTATACAGCTTGTAAAAATTAAACTGGTGCTAAAAGGCAAAAACAAACATTTAACCAGGTAAAATCATTAAAAGAACAAAATGACACTTAAACTAGGATTTAATTTAGTAACAGCACTTAAACAATGATTATAAATTATTTTCTACCATTTATCAAAGGAGTGTAGAGCTTCCTAGTTACATAATCACCTATACTTAGCCAAAGAGAAATTTCCATATAAAATTATGATCTAAGAAGATCTAAGAAGTTAATAGTCATAAACAAAACATTGAAACTACTCTAAAAGTGGAATATTAAAATCCTTTAGGTAAAGTATACACCACACAAATTAAAATCAAATGTATGAGTGTGTGCAGCAAGTACCATTCAACCTGATAGTGAAAGTGTTTGAATTTCTTTGCTGTTTTTAGCTGACAGCCATAAAACTGCTTGGGACCAGTTATGTAACCACTTTCTTTTTCAGGTTTGTTGTAGTAGTTAGCAGTTACTTAACCTTTATTATACAATGCATGGGCCAAGATAATGTTATGTAAATGAGAGTTGTTTCAGATTGTTGGGTTCAATGGAATAGTAGCTAAATGACGAGCAGGAATAGTAAGTTACTTTCTTGGAGGTGTAAGGATTGTACAAAAAATGTATCTGTTTCAATTTATTTTATAAAAAAAATAAAATAAAATGAATTTGAACCTTTGAGTGTAAGCATTTGGATTTGTCTTGACCTTGGTCTGCAACAACTTCACTAACAAAGTGAACTTGCAGGTGAACAAGAATTTGCACAGGTTCTTATCAGGTGCAGCACAAAACAATGGTCTTTGTATAATGCAACAACAATAATTACATTGAATACTTGACTGCTCTTTTTACAAGTTGCCTCCCTAAAGACATATCTAAAGATGTGCAAATAAAAGTATATTGATAGCCGTAACTATTATACGCAAAAAAATATGACTCACCTGGGTGGACAATTACATTTTAATAAACTATTTAACATAAAAATAATAACAATCTATTCACATAATTACGCAAAACACAAATCAGCTGACATGCTGACAATGTCAATTGTCAAAAATGTCCATCAAAATAATCACTAAATTTTACCCCTCCTTCTTTCTCATTGTGTTTACTGATAAAAACAGTCGACTTACATTCGATATCACGTGACCGCTCTTTTAGCATACAAGAAAATGTCACGTGATAAATCTGAATTCATTAATCCGAACGATACGAAGTTGTTAAGGCTCTAACTAACCTAAGTTCTTCAAATCAAATTCAACAATAAAAAAATAAACATTAATTGGTGTTTAATAACTATTTTTCCTTATTTTTGTTGGTTCGTACATTGTAAAAAAAAAATTAAAATGTCATTGTTAAAACAGTCTTTACGGTTGACCCGCCTCGTAGCTCTGCAAACGAAAATTGTCACAGTGCCAGGTGCCCTCAAGCTCCCTCTTTTAAACCTGAGCAGTTTTAACCGGTTTTCTTTTAGTCAAACGACCCATTAGCAGATGGGTGGCCCCCACGTTAAAAGAGCTGTCCAGACGTGCCAAAAAACTCCCACCCCAACCAGAAGCCAGACGGTCCAGTTACTTGGAATGGGACTATGACATGGAAGTGCGCTGTTTTGGTAGACGACTGGGGGAGAAATTCGACGAGAAGGTGCTTAAAGAAGCCCTAGTACAGCAAGAATGGGCCAATATCCAGGAAATTAAAGCTAAAGAATTAGGTTAGTGTTACTGAAGCCATTAACTCTGATAATGTACCTAAATAATTTATTGATATTTTCCCAGGAGACATGTCTTTTATACCCCCTGAACACAACCGTGAATTAGCTGAAGAGGGCCACAAACTAATTACTAATATTATCAGGGAGAAATATTCAAAAATGTACCCTTCTGATGTTGTTGACGGTATTTGCAACTACTTAAGCAGTGACAACATGTTGAGTCACATAGCAACACACTTAGGAATGAAAGATTTAGTGAACAGCCTTGTAAATGAAGACTGTAATCAACTTTACTATTTTGTACAATTTAAATTTGTAGGAATACCCTCCAGAGACTAAAACTCTGGCAGATAGTTTCAAGGCTGTTGTGACTGCATTATCATACTCTGCAGACCCTGAAAGGGTCAGCAAGTTTGTGGAGGATTTTGTGATCTGTCAAATGAACGGGAAGGACTTGTATGATGTATGGACACCTAACAAACCTTATGATTACTTAATGAGGCTGCTACAGCAGCAAGGAGTTAAGGAAGTTGAGCCAAGGCTTTGCAATCAAAGTGCAGTGAACACAATCCTTGCAAACTACCAAGTTGGCTTGTATAATGCTGAAAATAAGAAATGTCTAGGATTAGGTTGGGGTGAGAATATTCAAATTGCTAAAGACACTGCAGCTTTAGATGCCATTCAAAGGATTTTTAGTGCATAAATGTATTTAATAAAACTGTTAATTTGGTGGATGTTTCTTTATCGTAATCCTAAAAACTTTCATAATAAATATAACTTCTTGAAGTCTTATTTCTTCTTTTTGGTTTTGTTACTTGAAGAGTCACTGCTGCCCTTCTCTTGTTGCCAGTTCAAAGGTTTCCTTCTGTACATTGGCCATGGTGGTATAGTCAGCTAAATCAAAATGTTGAAAACAGAGTTAAAACACTTTAACAAGACTTACCACACTAGCTAAAAAGAAACCAGAAGCTAGAATGTAGACTGTTTGAGAAAACTGCTGAATGGCATAGCCCCATATGAGACCAACAATTCCAAAAAGGGTGATAATGATGCGAGACAGCCGTTCAGCCCTATGCTGGCCTTCAAAGTCCTAAAAAAAATCAAATGTCTTAAATAATTGCAAAACGTATGGTACTTGTACACTTACCATATGCACGGGGATTGATTTGAAGTAGTCCATTTGTGCTAATGGTGTTTCCTGTACTTTATAAGAAAATCCGTTTTTTTTTACTAAGTTTTCGTGGTTTTTCTTGATTTTTTCTATCAAATTATAGCAAAAATACAAAATACATACACAGTTGACGTGTATATAAACTGTTTTGACAGCGTCGCACGTTTGACATTTCAGCACCTAACCTCTCTTCTTTTCTCATTTCACTGGCGTATAACACGTTCTCAGGCTTACGGCCAGCACCATAATTGTAAGCACAAACAAATTTAAATTTCACAAATTTTCAGATTGATATAATTGCATCACTAATATCTCACACCAAGGTCAACAATCATGATGATTTTGCTTAAAACTGAAGTGAATCTTAAAAAAATAACTCAGAAATGATGTTGCTTATCACAAGAACAACTTTCTTAACACAAACAGGCATCGCCATTGATTACGTTAAAAATTATGTTGCGTAATCAATATTCCGCAATTTCTCTATCAGCTACTTCATAGTAAGATAAGTCGTGGGATGCTAAAATCCTTTTTGTTTTCCATCACAACATGCTAATTGACCAGTATAGTACACCAATTCTGACTAAAATGTAAGTAGTGGACGTTTTTATGTAAGATAAGTAAGTAGTGAGGATATTTTATTTTTAATTAATAATAAACTATTACCTTGAAATCAATAATTAAAACTATAAATTAAAATAATTTTGAATGACCGTAGGAAAATGTATCCTGATATGCATGTTGTTGTAGAACCGACGGTGCCTGGCGTATAAACACTTCGGTACCGATCGGTGGTAATTTTCGAAGAATACACGATACTTGGTGGTGAAAGACAATCGTGTACACTCAGTACACTTCAGACCATCCACAAAAATTAGTAAGCAGAAGGAATGCAGTTTTAGTGAAAAATGGACGAAAGAGCTGCCCTTAATAATGATGAAAAGCGAAGAGGAAAATCGGTACTGTTACAAGTAAGTTTTGGGTACTTTTGTTATTAACCTTGACCAATCTGTACGCATATCGAACCGCAATAATACCAGGATCTTCTACCTGAAATGTGTTAATGATGATGTTGATTCAAATTATAAATTTTTAATGTTTATAAAATTTATAGGAGCAATTAAATCTGATTTTTATATAACTTAGTTAGAAAATATTTGTAGTTTGTAATAACCTTCTACGCAAATTTTGAAAAATTATTTACCTGTTTTTATTAAGGTGCAAATGGTCACGTGGCTCTTTTAAGATTAAAATATATGACAGTTAAATGCAGTACTTTCATTGAAACACCCCGTTTATTGCTCGATTTTCAGTCACGTGACGTTTTTGTCAGCTACTTCTACACGTGCAGCATTGCGTCAATCTCAGCGCAGTAAAAAAAAGCAGCTTTCAGCTTGCTACAGCTACAAGCTTCTTAAAATACTCAAAATAATGACAACACATTTTCCAGGTTACTTTGGCGGTGTTGTCAAACTTTTCAAACATTTCCCCGGCCATGAGCATAGGATTTTCGGCCGTGGCAATTCCAGCGTTGACCCATTTGAACCGTGATCAAATTTCGTGGTTTGGTAAGTGATTTTTACGTCAACTGATTTGATTCTGATTGGTTCGTGGTGTTAAAGCTAGTATAGCGTCATTGGCCATTCCCATTGGCTGTCTGATCTGTGGACCAATAGCCGATCGTTTCGGACGTAGATGTTCCATAGGCGTGGTCAATGTCACAGCACTGCTCGGTTGGAGTGTAGTCACAGTTGCTTATTATACTCCCCAGTCGCATCAGTATGGAGTTTTGTTGTGCGGGAGGTTTTTGACTGGAATTGCTACAGGTTGGTTAATGTAAGTGATTTCTTGATGTTGCTATTAGTGTGATGTTTTGTAGGTTTGTGTGGAACCCCTGCTGCCATCTACATGGCGGAAGTAGCCAGTTCTGAGTTAAGAAGTGTGTTCACCACCTGGGTTTCCTTATTCTACGCCATAGGCATCCTTTTTGTCTACTTACTTGGTTTCCTGTTTAAGGTATTTATCCACAACACTGTACTGTACTAGGTTTAATAAACTTATATAGGACGATTGGGGTGCCATAGCACTGATCGCAGCCTTTCTTCCAATTTTGGGAATGATCTTCCTTTTGCTCTTTATTCCCGAGTCCCCACCATGGCTGGTGACCAAACAAAGATACAAGCAAGCGGAGAGGAACTTGTGTAAACTTTACGACACTAAAGAGTTGAACAAGGAAGTGCGTGAAGAACTGGAAAGCTTGATTAACAATGGTAACATCAAGACCACCAAAACCACCAAAACTCTACCCCAACAGGTGGTGAAAAAACTGAAGATGCTCATGAAGCGCAGCTTTATAAGACCATACCTGTTGATCATCTCTTTCTTCGTCTTTCAACAGTCTACTGGAATCTTTTCCATCATGTTCTACGCTATTGATGTAGTGCAAGGGGCGGGGGTACAACTAGACTCGTACATTACCATTGTAATTATAGCGAGTGTTCGGGTAGTGGGTATGGTGTTGTTGAGTTTTCTTAGTAAACATTTCGGAAGAAGACCATTAAGTTTGTCGTCTGGAGTGGGAATCACTATCTCCATGATCAGTTTAGGAATTTACGTAGTCACAGTCGACTCAACTTCCGGTTTAGGGCTGATTCCCCTCCTGTTACTAATCACCTACTTTCTGACTAGTACGTTCGGATTTTACGCCATACCTTTTGCCATAACGTCAGAAATTTATCCCAGGAATATCAGAGGAACCGCGGCTGGTATTAGCAACGGAACCAACTTTGTGTTCAACTTTGTGGCTGTTAAGTTGTATCCGTGGATGGTAAGTTTTGTAATCAATTCTGTTTCAGTGTGATTGTTCTTGTTACTCCAGGTGAGCCAAATGGGTTCTCATGGAGTGTTCTTCTTTTACGGTACGATGGGCTTGGTGGGCACTGTATTTGTGTATTTTTGTCTGCCCGAAACCAGGGGTAAGACACTGGATGAAATCCAGGCCATTTTTGACAGTAGGAAGGACAAGAAAGACGTTGAAGTTGCGAACAAAGAAGACACCAATTGAACCAATACACATATAATTTATTAAATTGTGATATTTTAAAGTATTAGTTGCTAGAGTAAATTCCGTTATACCCGGTTTTTTTCTAACCAGCTTAATAACTCTCTCTAAAACTATTTTTGTACAGATTAGTGCACATCTCTAGTATCGTCAAGCAATTGAACACATCCTTACTTCGACTAGCGGGCTAGAACTGTCATTAGTGTCAAATGAATTATTTTATTGATAGACCGATGTAATTTACCGAATTTATTCAAATAAAGGCAGAAAATTGAGGTAGATGATTCAACTAAGTAATTTATACATCTAAATGTCTTTGATGGAGTTAATTCTAATCCAGAAAAGTTCAAATTTGGTTAGTCTGCATGACCGGACTTTATAGAAACTATTATTTTAGAGTTCACTTACCGTTAAACAAATTGTTTTCGATGCGAGAGTGTCTCAAAGATGATTTCAACCGGAATTTGGACGGGCATTGTCCAACTAAACACATCACGAACGATTTAAATCCGGAAAATCACTAAACTAAACGCCATCAATAAAAAATTAATAAAACTGACATTTAAGAAGCGTTTAGTAGGGAAGGCCTTGAAAATTTGACAGTGACAGCACTGATCTGTTTTACAATTTGACAGTTGACATTATAGCATGGAAAATCTCTTAAAAATTAGATTTGCGACTAAACTTGTATTTTCGAGTGATTGTAAGGGGTTTGCAAGGTTCAAAACAAACAAAATTTAGTGGCCAGTGTCAGAGAAACCTCCGATCATTGCGCTTAAACTTGATTTTTTCCATCGTACAAAAATAATGTATTGCTATACTCTTTCACTGACATTTGCTAGAGCAGGACGTAAATACTCTAGTTTAGCTCCAGACTTTTTCATCACCTGTCTTCTATCTAAATTTAGACTTGTTATGTAAATTATGTGTAGGTGATACGGAAAAACAAACTCTAATTTCAATGTGGTACCTATGACGGTTATCACAACTAATTAACGTAAATAATTTACATAAGGAAGTCTCAATGTCACCAGGAAAACACCGTAAAAATTAGCAATTAACAAAATCGAGCATTGTTGCAAACTGGTTTAGTGGGTAAACCAGAATCAGACATGCAAAATCAAAAACAACGTCAAGTTCAACTGGCCAATTTCCGTTCACTCAAACGGAAAAATACCACGTTTGGTACCTCTCTAAATTATAGTCCCTTCAATGTCAGCGTTCTACTACTTTGTACACAAAACACTTGGGCCACCCTGTGTATTAAGGCAATTCTTCAGACAAAACACGGAACCCAGGCGGTTCTGGTAGAGAGGTTACTAACCTGTTCCGCACGGGTTCTGCTATTTCGCTTTTTTACGACTCGCATATAATTCGTGTCCAGTTTGGACAGGTATATAGCAAAGGTACCAACACGGGCGACTCTCATTCTGTTATTTCGATACGCAATTAATTGTCTGTATCAAGGAAATGTGGAAACTCCTAGTGATTTATTACAGTGGTACTGTCAGTTAATCAGTGTCGGTATTAGAACATAGCCGGTACCTGTGTGGAACCATATTTGTGCAACGATGACGATATATGGCAAATTGGTGCAAATCATTTTGATTGCTCGTGTGACAAAAGTGTGATTTTTGGGAATTTTCTATTCAATAGTTGGAGTAAATGTGATTTTTAATTATTATAGTTGTTTGTTTTTCCCTTTTTCTTCACAAAGGTAAAGTTGGCTGAATTTATTTATATCTAACAAAATCAAGTGATCACTTCAACCCTTAAATGATTGGCGCGCATGTCCACATCAACCAAACGCTGTTGCCACATTGTCAAATTGACGGTCGGGATACTAGAACAGGCAACGTTGTCATTCTCCTTTCTCCACCCCTCCATCACCCTCGGTTGTATATCCTCCAAATTGTCCGAGTTTCGGCATATCACCTCAGCCAGACTAGTTTTTCGAATCTCCTCCAATTGTTCCAGAGTGAACGTTTGAGGGTTTTCGTACCAAAATCGGTCTCCAACTTTTAACCGAACAAACTGATCCAGGATTAGACAGGTTAGGGTGGGACCTAACAAGCTGCCCTGTAAGGGTCGTTCACCAAGTGCTCCTGTGTAAAGGTCTATGTCTTCAACGTCACTACCAAACATGTAATGTATAACACTTATTACTAGCCCTTGGACTGATCTTACCTGTAAGTGGCTTTAATGTTCTCCAGCACATCTGCTTCAATTAAGCCCTTTAAATCTTCAAAACTTCTAGTTTTGTTTAAACCGCAATGCTCTTTAAAGTGTACGTAACCAGGCAATCCGTGATCCCTCCCTCGTTGTATGTTCAACGACACCAAATCCAGACCGCAAGTTTTCGGAAGGGCATCCGCCCTTTCGAACAAATGCGACTTAAGTTCATCCGAGAAGTAACCGTCTGACATTTCGATGCTGCTGTTCATTGCGCCCTTAAGAACCCCATCCAACTGGCCCTTTTGGTACAGCTGGAAAGGGTCGAACAGCATTTGACGCATTTGGATGTACTTTTGGCTGGCGGTGTCGTTTCCAAGAACTTTGATTAGGCTAGGAATTAAAGTGTGGGCGAATCTGAAGGCTGCCGCAGCAAATTCATTGGCAATGGTAGAATCCACTGTTTGGTTGTACTTGGTTGAATAACCCTGCGATTTTGGTTGCAGATGGTGCTTTTTTAGTAATTGCTTATCTAAAGAAATTAATATTAATTTAATAAAAATCTCTGGTATTTGAGGGACACTCAACTGATTAAAAGAGGTAGGAATTCGTTGTAAGTAATGTGTTGCATCTGTGCCCCTAAAATCTTTCGACTTTCTTGAAAAATTATATCATCATTCCAATGAGGATTTAGTTTTTTCAAAGTAGAGGCTATTTGGTTGTGTTGTCTAGCCCAAATCAAGTGCATACTAGTTAAGTGCAAATTTTCATTTGCCCTTAAATCACCTAGAAACATCAATTTTGCTACCACTTTCAACCCAACTAACAAGCTTACCACTAGCAAAGCAATATCTTCCTTTCGCCTCTTCTTCAACCCGATTACATCCATCTACCATGTCGCTGGATACGGGCAGTAAGGTTCTGTTGTCGTATGTCAAGTACATCCGCAACAACCCTCCTGTAAAGGTCCTCAAAGACCTTACCAAACCCTCCTCATTGCCATAAACAACGGAACCATCTATAAAAGCGGAAGCTTGGTTCAGTTGCTCTCGAGAACCTAAAATGTTGTATTTGTTTTGTTTTTTTTGAGTTTGCTCCAAACCAACCTAGGCAACACTGTGGAGATGGCGCCGACCTGACAAACTCCATGCAGGTCACGTTGAACCTAACGTAGGGATCGGATTGGTCTAGAATGACTGGGAAACACTCTGGAGACGATTCGGTTAAGTTGGAACAGCAGGAGATGGCACCACCATCAATTTTTTGGTTTAAAGCAGTGGCGGTGATGTCGTGGTCCAGGAATTGACCCCAAACTGCCAGCATAACTGAAAACCTAGAGTCGGTTCTATAAATCGGTCGATGAATGTTTAGGCTTATGGTTCTGGCTGATGGAAGTTGTCCGCCTTTTTTTGACAGTCTTGGCTTACTAATACCTAAAAAGTTTATTTTCGCTTCAAATAACTAACCTAACCTAACAACTCACCATCAGCATAGAAAGCTTTCACCGCCCTTCTAAAGGGCCTAAAAGCCACACCAAACATACCAGGGTGTCTCAAATTGTTACAACTTCCATCATACGAGCGGTATTTGTGTAACGGGTTGCAATTCCAGTTGGTACTATTGGAACACCACTCCAGGCCGGTAATCGTGACATCGTTCAAACAGATCCTTTTCAACTTTGTGTTGTTTCTCCTGTGTGTTATAGTATAGAAAGAAAACCAACTTTGTCAATGTAAAATTCATATGAATTACCCAAACATAAAGTAACTGGCTCCTTCCAATTGGTATCCAGTTCTGCTTAAATTTCGCGCCCTTTCGGTGGTACCCATGACTTTCTGATGCCTATAACTAGGACTGTCCACCGCTAGAGGAAGACTTAGTCTCTCTCTATCTTCCTTTTGCTTTAAATGTTTTTCTCCAGCTTTGAAACATTTTTCCCAGTCAATCTGGAGAGTTTGGTTGGTTGGAGGCGGTTGATCTTCAATCGGCCATGTTACTTCTCTCATTAAATCCAGCAGAACATCACTAGCATTTTGAGTGCTAGTGCTGTTTTCACTACTTGAATTCAGTAGTGAAAAAGTCAAAATTAGCCCCACAAAGATGATTATCCTGCATGTAAAAAGTTTTTTCATATACTTTCTCTGTTGTATTGTTATAAACTTACACAAGTATTATACGCCAATAATGTCGGTAAAGCCTGAATTGTTGTCGGATTTGGACTAAAAAACCACGTCTCTTGGAAGCTGAAGGGGGGTGCAATAGTTTCACCCTTTCTCCATTGTCTTCCCGGTACATTTTCCAATTTTCTTACAGTACTTAGTGCAGGAAACTACACTGACCAACTGCATACCGGGAAGTTGATACTTTGAAGCCGATCAAGTGGAAAGGAAACCTTACTCCCCTTAACAAATCAATGATATCCTAGCCAAGGTATTGAGTATCCTTGAAAAATTACTAGCTCGATTATTATCTATAGATTACCTACATTAGCAAGACAGTAGATTAGATAGAGGAATTCAACAATTCTTCAATACAAAATGAAAACAAAACTGTCCATTATTGATTTCTGTAGTCCATCCTGTACCAAATCCAAATTTCTGGTAAATCATCTAAACTTTTTTTTATCTAAAGTTTTTTGACAATTATGAACAATCAACTACGTCATAAGTATACTTCTTCTAAATTTAAACCTTACAAGTACATTTTTTCTTTGGAAAACCCATTGACCGACCTCAAAGTATAAATAGATCACTTTACACGATTATCTATCAAAATGTATATAAATTTAGTGATTAATTAATTAATTTCGAAATTCCGAAAATGTTTAATCCGATTTATAGGACGATGCAAACAATAATCGCCTAATGGGGAAAAAACAACGGAGTTGTTGTATTGGAAACAATTGAAAAATGCGAAATTTCAAGAATTTGAAACCACTCTAAAGCCGATTTCATACACATCCATCAAACAAAAGCACTCGTGACGTGAAGATTAGCAGTTATCATCGAAAATTAGATTTTTGTCCGGCTTTTTAATCTTTGAAGATTTCTGTGTTTTGGATACGAATCGTCGACAATTGATCAAGTTGTAACGTGTTGATTGTTGGATAAACATCGGCGTGTCGTAGCTGCAAAAAAAAAACGAAAAACGAGTCAAGAAAAGGTTTTCTAAATTGAAGATGAAGTTGATTTTCATCTTCAAACTTTTGTTGAGCGTTGTGGTTTACTTGAAAGCCGACGAAGATGTTGATGTATCATTTTTTGGATTTGATGGTGAGTTACTTCGCAGTACTACAAGATGAAGCAAATGAAGATTATAATATATTGTGAAGAAATCGGTCCTTGTAATTGAATTTTGAGACCAGCCTATACATATGTGACCTATTATGGAATACTTGAATAATTTAATAAATGTTCAAAATTAATGGCCGATTTGACTGAAACAATGTTAAATTTATACTCCTATGGAATCATCTTTGATACCTTTATACTTCATAAAATAAACAAAAGTGATTAGGTTATTTGTCAACTGATTAATCACGGGACTAGCCTCGTATTATATTAAAGTAAGGCCACGTGATAGTGCAGTCATTTCTATTCGTATCAAAGTAGGCTGTGTCGAAGACCAAACATGGCCGCAAACAAGACGAAAGTTTCGCGTGGGACAGTGGCCAGTAATTTAGTTAAAATCCAACTTTACTTCATCCACGCGAAATAAAATGTTCCAGTAGCGTGCAGCTTCTTGTTTTTAGTGTCCAAACTGAACAGTAAGTTAATACGAACCAAATAATCTAATTAAAGTTGAGTCGAAGCGCAGAATTTCAAGGTAAGTACGCGGGTCATAGTGAGCTTTGCTTTTGACTTGAACAGAATGACAGTTCTGGCAGATGTTTATTAGAACTAGGGATGTGTTGTTTATTTTATTAGAGCTGGTTAATACTGTGTATTTTAACTTTTGTCATTTTCTACTTAAGTTAAAATTCAACTTAAAACTCGTCTTAACACAAGAAATTAAATATCTGAAAAACTAAATGTGGTAGAGAGTTTTTTTGTGTAAAATTTCTAATAATGAAAAAAGCTGTCAAACTCAAAATTGTTGCGGTAAATTAGGCTAATTTTAGACAATTTGTCCAAACATTACAGCAATATTGAGTCCTTTCAGGTTTTGTCAGGGCCGGATTTAAAAAAAAACACTCTACTTTATAAAGTTATAATATCCTTGAACAGTTGTTTTCCAGCTCTATGGGTACAACTTTGACAGTTTTGATTCTATAGCTGTTTATTGTGGACATGTCATTCTTAATGATTTTCTCTCCAAAGTCTTTCAATGAAGCTATAAACCTATAAAACCATACTTGATATAAGTCACAGAACCAGTCTAATTAATATAACTTTTACAGCTCTATGGATACAAATTTACGGTACAACCTTCCTATTTTACTAATACGTGTAGATTACATAAAAAAATAACTATTTTTCAAATAAAGATATCAATTATTTTTTAAGCATTTCCTAACTTTGTATTGTGACGAGTACCTACAGATAAGCCATCACGTGACGTCACAAATTTTCAACAAATAATCACCGTTTCAAGTACCCACTTGATTTTTTACATAATCAACACTTTATTTGTTTATATTTGGTGTAAAAGGCATTTTTCCAACGATTATCGACAGGAAGAACGTTTTCCAGATTTCGACGAGTTCGAATCGATGAATGTGAACGTCGATCCTTGCGAAGATTTCTACGAATACACTTGCGGCAATTTCAAAAACCTTCACCAATTACAAGATGGCGACGGCGCCATTGATCGGTTCAGCATTTTGGAGGAAAAACTGGCGTTGACCGTGCATGGTAAAGGCGATCAATTTAAAGATTTTAAACCCCGATGATGGTTTTTGTAGGAATTTTGGATGAGGAAGTTAGAATGTCTGATCCTGTAGCCCTTAAAAAAGCTAAATCGGCGTATCACGCTTGCGTCGGTGAGGACTTTCTGGACGTTCTAGGAATGGTCGATCCAGAAGTTGAGGTTCGTCCGCCATTTTGTTTTTGTCCTATCTTAGTAGAGTATTTCTGGTTGCAGATTATTAAAAAATACGGGGGTTTCCCTATAGTAGGACCAGAGGTGACGAATTCCTTTGACGAATTCCATCCAGACCCGGAATACGAAGAATTTGGTTGGAACACAATCGCTGATATTGCTGCCGAATTTGGGATTAGCATCTTTTTTACTCCCAGTTTGTACGCTGATACTCTAAATGCAACAAGAAACCTGCTTAGGGTACGTATTTGCTTGAAACAAACAGGAATTGTCTAAAAGTGAAATAGAAAAGTTTTTGAAGTAACCCTAAGCTATAGGGTTGTAAGGTCCAAATTAGCCTAACCATGACTTCCTAAGTTTAGTAAATAAATTGATGTTTATTTACGTAGATTTCTAGTGATGGTGTGGACATTCCGTCCCAGTTCCGTCCCGTTCACGCCCCATCCTACGAAGAAGCCATCGAAGAAGGCTTCAAAGCTATGCTGGACCAATCTGAAACGGTTTCAACTCGTTTAGTTGACATTCAAACAACCACAATTTCTCCCATGGAGGTTTTGTTGAGGAGCTTAAGCTTGAAGATCAAAAGATCGTTGGGTAGTCACGTGGACGACGAGTATTTGTTTGAAAAAGTTTCCAACATTTCTAGCTTTTTGGCGGGCATTTACAATGGAGGAGTAAGTAAATTTTTTACTTACGACCGCAGTATAAATAGCTAATTAGTTTTCCGTTACGTAATGGCTTTCTTTACGCAAAGTTGTATTCCATTTCTTGCTTTATCAGAGTACCTACTAAGTAACTTTTTTTTGGTTGAACTGACCGCCGCCATTTTGGATTAATACTTGTCAAGGTGGCCATTTTTAGTAACACCAGTCTGTGACAACACTTTGAGTTATAAGAGTTTGCAAAAACATCCCTTTACACTTGGTTGTAGGTAAAGTAATTGTGTGCTCTAAAAGGCATTTTACGCCCTCGTGGAATTACAATGCTTATTACAGCGTAATATTTAAAACATCTTAACCCAACTAATAAATGTGTAGTACATCCCTGGTGACGCTGAAATAGGATCAATCAACGACGACCCTACTGCCATAACAGCAACTTTACGCCAATTAAACGAATGGACCCAAAAACATTTTGGAGACACTGTCCAGGTACCAATCCCATAGAAAAACTGAGTTAACTTCATTAAACGGGAAAATTAGTTAGATTGGGTCGAATACGTGAAAAGACTGCTTCAATACACTCACGTGGAAGTGAATGAGGACTTTCTGGTAATCATGCCTATTCAACTCAACGTCACTCTGTACGGCATCATCAATTTGGTGAGGCTGACCGATGAGGATGTGGTGAAAAGTGCTGCTTTACTCAGGGCTTTCATTTATACCGCTGCAGATAGCGATTCCGAGACTCGAAGTTATTTTGAGGATTACTTGAAGGCCATCGATAATCCTGTATATCCAAGGTGAGTACTTGATTCCTGTTTAGGATGTCAGTAAAGAAGAAATTCAGAGTTTCAAATTAGTTACAAGCGAAAATAGACTTTACTTACTTTAAAATTTCTTTTGATATTTTTTCAGATGGGAGTATTGTACCAGAAAAATTATGGACGCCACTGGTACTATAGCGTTGGGACTGGCAGTGGCTTACGAGTACCAGCTTCGTTACTTTAACGACTCAAAACTGGAAAAAGTGAGTCACAAAAATTAAAAAAATGCCCAACAATAATTCAAAAAATGTGTAAAACTTCAGGCTCAGTCTCTAATCGACAACATACAGAGTAGTTTTAAGGAGGTGATTGCCGAGGCCGCGTGGATGGACGAAACGTCGAAAGCAGCCGCTCAAGTTAAAACCGATAATATTGTTTCACTGTTGGGTAAGTTGGTATTACTGTAGGATCAGTTGAAAACCAGTTTGTCCAGGTTTTCCGGATTTCGTGAAGGATCGTCGACGTTTGGATCGGTTTTACAAAAATTTGGAAATTACTACTTGGGACCATTTCTCCAATGCCAAAAGAATAAGGGCGTTTCAACAGGCCTATACTTTGAACATGCTGAGTCAACGTGATCGCACATCGTAAGTTGAGGCAATTCTGGCCTGGTGGTTTTTTAGTAGGTTTTTTTTCAGATGGGAACAATCCCCGTTTAACGTCAACGCCTACTATAATCGTCAAAATAATCGAATCGGTAAGTACACTAAATTAGAGTTCCTGGTTTGTAATTGGTTAAAAAAGCAGCTTTCAGCTGGACCAATCACAAACTACTATAAACTAATATATAATCTTTTTAGTGTTTCCATTGGCCATCGCCCACCCGATATTCTTTCACGGATCAGCCAGGTTAGCGCAGAATTTTGACAGTTGACAGAGTTAACCATTTTTCCTTTCATCATCACACAGCCTTCTAGATTACAGCCGCATTGGAATGATCATAGCGCACGAAATCACGCACGGCTTTGACTCTCAAGGCTATCTGTACAACCAAAATGGCGTCGTGGAACCATGGTGGACGTCCGAAACTAGGGAACGGTTCGTGAACAACACCCAGTGCTTCGTCGAACAATACTCCAACTACGTCATCGCTCAAATCAACGCCTCCGTAAGTTGATGGTGGCGGTTACGTCATTATTCTGTCTCCTCTCTACGTGTGCTTTGACAGAAATGAGAGGAAAAATCGGTTATTGTGTACGATTAGCGCAGTCACCTGATAACTGTTAAATTATCGTCTGATTGGTGAAGAAATGAAAAGAACCGAATTCAACAACAATATCCATTTAAACTTGCAAATTTTCTCTCTAACTGGTCGCATTTATAAGAACAAATCGATTAACGATCGAAAAATCGGATTTTTACTTTAAAGAGCAAAATGACAATGTTTAAGTAAAGCTTTGTCGATCAGTATGCAGATGACACATCACAGCCATGTGACCAACTATGAAATGACGTCACATCTGCAATTGAAGTTCTAGTTCTACACCATTTTTGTCTTCACTTCTTACCGTTGATTTTGTATGAATAATTTCGATTTTCTCACACCTGCAAGCGTTTCAACACTTTCCAGTGTTGCCAAAATCGATTATGACAAATATCAACCTGTTTTATTGCAAAAACTATGAGTTTCAGAGAACAATATATAAAATCAAAGTTTATCAACCTGACAAGTGTCTGCATGATCGTCTGATAAGAAAACAATCCTCGAGTTGAGTAAATTCACACTCGATGACGTAACCACCAACTATACAGTGGCTTATACTCTATATTCATTGATTACTGTTTAAAATGTAGATTAGTGGTGCAAACAGCCTAAACGAAAACATCGCAGATAATGGCGGTTTAAGAAACGCCTACAGGGCGTTCAAAAAAGTGTCGGCCCTTAAGGATCCCAATCTAATCACTCAATTCACTGATGACCAGCTCTTCTTCATTGGTTACGGCACCGTAAGAACCCCCATAAAGCGTTTAAACCCTCTAAAAATCTGGATTTGGTTGTAGATGTGGTGCAGTGTAGAATCGGATGATTATTTGAAAACCCTACAGCAAACCTGTGCCAATTCTACTTGCCACGCCACTGCCCGGATGAGAGTCAATGGCGTTGTGTCCAATATGGAGGAGTTTGCTGAGGCTTTCCAGTGTCCGGTTGGCAGTGCCTTAAACCCCGAAACACGCTGTAGAATTTGGTGATTGATGTTACACGCACGCAAATGTAACTCGCTGAATAAAATGTTTAAATTTGAAAGAGTTTTTGAGTGTGAACAGGACGCACAAATTCACTTCCTAAAAAAAATGAAAAAACTATTAATTTTAGTTGTGCAGGGAAATTAACGGCTCCCCCTCGTAATGACACATATAATTAACATTCGTGCCACGCTAGACGAGAATGAATGATTTGCGCGTTATCGCATCATAATACACAAACAGAAGAACGTCGTCAACGTTTCAAAGCTTCAAAGTGGTACCGCACACATCTACGAACCAGTCGGTAACATTTTCGCAAAGTTTCATTCCCGAATTGCACCCGACCTCGTTCTAGTCGGTTTCAGAAACAGAAAAATTACTCTCGGTGCGGTATGGTTACTAAATGTGACTTCGAAGGTAAGTCTGTCTATTTAAATAAATTAAAACGAAAATTGTTCAAACTATAAAATACATAAAAATGTCGTAAACTTATGAAAGTGTATACTTGGTTGCCTGCAAAAAAAAGTTTGTTACGTCAACTGTCGTTTTGTAGAGCCCGAACATTGCTGTCATTTTCAAGGCCTTCTCAGTCAGTTTTACTTGATTTCTGGATGGCGCTTAGTTTAGTGAAATTTAAGATTTAAATCGTTTGTGATGTGTTTAGTTGGACGGTACCAGTCCAAATTACGGTTGAAATGCATTTTATAAACCTTTGAGACACCTTAACAGTTGAAACAATTAAATTTTACGGTAAGTGAAACTCCAGAATCGTGTCCAAAAAGTCCAGCTGTGCAGACTGACGGAAATGATTTTTCTAGGTTTAAATTAGCTCCATGGGAGACATTTAGTTGTACAAATTAGTTCATTTAATCAGCCGTCTAGTGTAAGCACGGAGAAATTCAGATTTAACTCAATTTTCTGTAAGTACAAAGAGGCACGGACGCCATTAAACGAGCATTTGATTTTGACACTGATGACAGTTGTGGCCGACATTAGTCGAAGTAGGGATGTGTTCAATTGCTCGAATGGACTAGAGATGTACTGTAATTTTAATAATTGACAGATTATTTTTATTTGTAATCGTATTGAAGACGTTTTATATGAATTTTTTTTTCATAATTTACGATTAATGCGTTTTTTGGTAAAGGAACAGGCATCGTTTACAGCGATGCCAAATCTCTTTCAATGTCCCAGATTTTAGTGGCAATTTTATTTAAATATAAAAACTTGAACCGTTATTGTCACTGTTTCGTGGTAGTAGTAATACCTATAATTATTATAAAAAATTTGTACATGTGTTTTGTTTGCGGGATAATTAACGTTAGACGGGTACAAACTGCATGGAAACCCCAATTTTTTATTTTAAATTTTATGGTTTGTGCGGTTCTAGGGTCACGTGGTTTTTTTTCCTATGAGTATCAAAATTGACCCCTCGTTGTGAGTCAAAGATAAGGAACCTTTTAACTGCTTTTTCAGCATTTTTCTAAGTGGGGCAAGGACCGATTTGTATACAATATTTGACTGGATAAATCCGGTTAAAATCGATTATCAAGTGCAAATTGGCAGTTATGTCATGCAGTTTAATTAGCATATCGATATTGAATTGATCAATATTTGGTGCTAATCAATTTTCATTTTATATTACCTTTTTAGGTATAATGTAAAGTTATATCTTAATACAGCTAAAATGCTTCAACAAAAATAATTTTAGGATTGTTTGAAATACCGCAAGTTACAACACCAATAAAATTTTATTTCATTTCATATCCATTATTAAACCTACAAAATTTTTTTATAGCCATCACTAAAAGCTGTAAGTTCAACAAATAACAATATTACAATGCATATAATTCCAAAATTAAATTTAGTAACATTTAGTGTGGGTTGTGGTGCAAGAAATGTGTAAAAGAAGTAAGTTTTGACCTTGCACTTGATTTACACCAGTCCCCTTCAAACTGGCATTTTGCCCTAACGTCATCGTTCTTCCTGTTTAATTTAACCATAACTAGTGTTATTAATTGTTAATACATTAGAGTCTCGACGACCTTGTATTACCAGGAAGGTACGATAAATTATATAGGGTGTCCCAATTAAACAAATAAAATACTTGGTTATTTATTAAATTTAAAAATGTTATAGGAGAATTATTAATTACATTGAAACCACCCAAAATGGTTTTTTTGCATATTTACGTCTAGTAGTTATTTAACTTTTTTTAAATACTGTACACCCTGTATAAATACATTATTTATGTTTAGAAAAACCGGAAAGTTTAACAGTTTCACTTATTAATTGTTAGTGTAAATGTTTAATATGATAATTTGATGCATTTAGCAACAATTATAGCCGCGTGAGCGAATTGAAGCGTAATGTATAGCAACGTGACGTAATTTGACAGTTGGTCACAAGCAGTTAATCAGGTTGCTAACGGCCGGGTCATGTGACCAAATGTCCAATGACGTCCATGAACTTAACAGTCAGTATGTTGAAAATAAACTGTATACTGTCATATTAGCGTAAACTAATTAACTTGGTACTTGTCAAGAATTCTTTTGGACGACGCTGCCAAGTTTATAATTATTTTTAAAACAATATTTCTTTAATCTGCTATTTTATTTTTATTTGCTACTTACTAGGCTAGTTTATAGAAGCGTTACCAAATTTTTAAACAAAAAGTAATAATTTACCTTTTAATGTTCTATAAACAAAAGAATTGCTCATATTAATTTCTGTTTGAGTTTTTTAAATTACGACTTGATTTTCACACGATTTATGCTTTCAATAATTATAGCGTTGCATCACAGTTTATTATTATCATGAATAATGGATATTATTATTTTTCAGGTGATAATTTGACAAAAAGCACTAATCAAATCAACGGCCGCAAGGCCAACCACAATCAAGACAATGTTCAATACATTAATTTTGGAGAAGACGATCAAATGGTAAGTTATTTTCAGACAATGTTGCCATACTACGGAAATTTTCCTTAAAAGCAAATTTTTTCACTAAACTGGTATTTTTCTTTTAAGGAGATACAAGGGTTTGCCATCAGTAAGCTGAAGTGCAACTTTTGTGTGACACTGTACGTGATCACTCTTGGTTTAGTTAGGCTGATATTTCACTGGTACCCGGTACTGCATTTGAAGGCAACCCACAGGAAATGCGACCTTAAAATGGCGGAAAAACTGTTAATAACCGTAAATATTTGTAAAACATTCACAAATTTTGTTACGATAATAGCTAATTTGCAGGACGACTACAACGGAAAAACTAGCACCCATTTTGTAACCAGAATTTGTACGTTAACTAGGTAAGTTTGATTTTTTTGTATTGGGCCGCTTTGTATAACATAATTTGCAGTGACACCCTGGGTGGTAACATCAAAAAACTGTTAAAGTTTCGATTAGTAGATGGGCGTACCAAAGGTGAAGCTTTTGTAAACAGTCAAAGCAGTGTAATAATAAGGAACTGTTCTAGAAATGTACCAGATAAGGACAGTGAACTGCAAGAAACTGACCTACATATGGGACGAGGACAGAGAGAGATTTATCAAACTAGCCGGATTGGAAAATGGCATTAGTCGATCCAGTTTGCATGACTTCAAAGGTCAATCCAAAGCGGAACAGCTCAGAAAGTCCGTTAATTTAAATACAAAAAAGAGAGCAGAGATGAAATTGTGGTTTTTCAGGAGGGTGGTGTACGGTAATAACGAAATTGCCACACCAGAACAAACAGTGATGCAACTGCTCATTCTGGAAGCCCTGACGCCATTTTATATGTTCCAGATATTCAGTTTAGTGGTTTGGTTAGCTGAACAGTACTACTACTACTCGGTTGCCATAATTATTATGTCAGTGGCTGGAATTGCCACTTCTATTATACAAACTCGTAAAGTAAGTTCATTTCTTCAAGCTATTAGACCCTAATAAAAATATCATGTGACTATAAACTGTCATCTTGTATGATGTCACTGACACATGTCATTTTCTATTTTGAAAAACATCAATCATGATTTTAGAATCAGAGAAACTTAAAAGGAACTGTCAACTTCACGTCAACGGTGACAGTATGCCGTGGGCAAGAAACTTTCGAAATGATCTCAAGCACCCATCTGGTACCTGGTGACGTGATTGTAGTGCCATCTGAAGGTTGCGAAATGTACTGCGACGCCGTGCTACTAGAGGGCAGCTGTATCGTGAACGAGAGCATGTTAACCGGTTAGTGGCACCATTTTTCTGTTACTTTGAATGATTGTAATGTATAGGGGAATCCGTTCCGGTGACGAAAACCCCACTGGACCACCACGACGCCATCTACAGCGTGAAAGAGGACGTGAATCACACCCTGTTTTGCGGCACCAAAGTCATCCAGACTCGTTGTCGTGGTAACTATACGACATTTCGGTTGGTGTGCCGCTCATCATCAGGATATTGCAGAAAATGGACGAGTACTGGCCGTGGTGATTCGAACTGGGTTCCTGACCACCAAAGGAGAACTGGTGCGCAGCATCCTTTATCCTCCACCGGCCGATTTTAAGTTTGACAGAGACAGCTACAAGTATATCGCCATTTTGGCAGTCATCGCCGTTTTGGGCGTGGTTTACACTATAGTGTCTAAAGTAATTTATCAATAATACGGTGTAATTGGTCAAGAAAGTTGACTAGTTGTTGTTGACAGCTGTCAAGAGAAATTGGTCCTGCAGATGTCGCCATTAAAGCCTTGGACATTATCACCATAGTTATTCCTCCAGCGCTTCCGGCCGCCATGACAGTTGGCAAACTGTTTGCCCTTCACCGTTTGAAGCAATCGAAGATATTTTGTATTAATTCTAGAGTTATAAATGTCTCCGGATCTGTTGATTGTATCTGTTTTGATAAGGTAAGTACAGAAGTATCTAGTTGTTCTTAATTTGAATAATTTTCAAATATTTACTTTGAAAAAAACGAAACTTTCTGTCAATTAGACAGGTACTTTGACTGAAGACGCCCTAGACATGTGGGGTGTGGTACCAATTGAAGACAAAAAAATCAAACAGGCAGTAAAACAAATTTCTGAACTTCCCGATGATTCTGATCTGTTCCGTGGTATGGCTTGTTGTCATTCTCTGACTGTCATTAACGGAGAAATGACCGGTGACCCTTTGGATGTGAAGGTAATGCCACTGAACCTAAAATACACTAAGTTACGCTCTAAACTTTATAGATGTTTCAATCAACTGGCTGGATTTTCGAAGACAATCATCAGCTAGGCAAACATTACGGTGATTTGGTGCCTACGTGTATTGTCAAGTCACCAGTAAGATGTGAGTTTTTTGGTTTATGAAAGTGTCTTAAACAGCGTTTTTCAGGTGAAAAAAGAGGAAATAGGAGTGGTAAAGCAGTTCCAGTTCTCCTCAACCCTCCAACGTATGTCTGTGATAGTGAAATCCCCTGAGAAGGCTGGGTTAGAGGTTTTTTGCAAGGGATCTCCAGAAAAAATACTTTCCCTCTCTCAGCCTGCTTCAATTCCTGAAGGAATTCACGCGGCTCTGAAGGGTTACACCGAAAAAGGCTACAGAGTGATAGGTTTAGCCAATCGAGTATTACACTCCACTTACCAATCAGTATCCAAGACGCCCAGACACGAAATTGAAAAGGATTTGAACTTTAAAGGTCTCCTAGTGCTGGAAAATCGTCTTAAACCGGAAACGACCGGTATAGTTCAGGTTCTTAAGGGCGCCAACCTTAAAGTGGTCATGATTACCGGTAATTACTACCGCATAATTAATAGTAAACGAGGTAAAAATGGAAAGTTTTAAGGGGATAATATCGAGACAGCTGTCACAGTGGCCAGAGAATGTCAAATCATCGACGCGGACTGTGCCACCATCGAAATTCAAGCGGAAAATCCTTTAAAATTGGGAGAATCTGGTAGAATCGAGTATCAAACTTTGAGGAAACCCAATAAATCGCTGGTATGATAAAAATTTAAACAATATTGGATTGAGGTCACAAAGTAGCTGACATTTTTGATAATTCATTCAAATCAACTTTTTTGGGACATTGGGTATATTTTGGAAGTACGTCAAGTTCTGTTTCAGGTTACGTCATAATTTATTTTTTTGGCCAAAAAATCTTAAATTAGGCAAAATATACGCAAAAAAAAACGCTTGAAAATTTTTCATTTTGCAAAAAAAGTGAAAAAATGGTGGTGTTTTTTTACTACTTTTTGAAATACAATATCTGGGTAAGATGAAGAGCTAGAGAAGCCAGTTTTATCTCATTTTGTAGTAATTTTGTTCCTTTTTCTAATGGCGGATGGAGTTCAACCTTTCAAAAATAAAAAAATGACATTTTTTGTGAAAAGTGCAATTTTGGCAAATTTTTATTTTATTTTATAAGAGTTCTAAATTTGACAGATTTCAAGGGTCATTCTGATTTTGTGCAAATAATTATTATCTCGAAAACAAAGAGCATTAATATTAATAATTATTGTCACCTTAAGTAGAATATCTGGAGACAAATCTTCAGAAAAATACAAACCCACACCAAAAAATGGTAACTGACGTTCAATTCACATTACACACAACTTTAATTATTCCAAAGCTGCCAACTGTCAAAAATCAGTGTAACAATAACTAAGTTTTTGTTTTTTCTTCTTTTCACCAATCAGATGATAACCTGTCATGTGACAATTGTCAAATTTAAGTTATTTAGTGTTCGATTGCACCGTTAGAGCCTAAACCTTGATTAAACACTTAGAGTTGGTTAGTGACATGCAAATGTCATAAAGCTAGTCAATTTAACGGTGCAAACGGCCATACGTCTGCTTGGTCTACCTAGAAATAACCCAACACAACACTAATGATTCATATGTGCAGTATTTGCGTTTGTGATTGGTCAAGAAATAGCAGCAAGCTGAAAGCTGCTTTCTTGGACCAATCACATCTCAGTGAAGTAAATCTCAGTTACTAGTTTGTGATTCTCACTGTACTGGGATATACGCACATTTGGACTTACCATGCGTCAAATCAAAAACTGACGTGTATATAAATTTAGATAATCAGCAATGGGTCCACCGCCAAAGATTTGGAATCAGCAAACGAAACAAATAGCAAATATTGTTTCGTTATGACCGGCCAATCGTGGAGCAACGTGGTCAAGTACTTTCCCGATTTGATCCAGAAAATCATGATCAAAGGTGCTGTGTTTGCGCGTATGTCCGGTGCGCAAAAAGCTCAGGTGATTGAGCATTTGAAACAATTAGGCTACTACGTTGGTGAGTTGGTTTCGTTTATGTTGGTAAGATTGTTTAACAACTATTTTCAGCTATGTGCGGTGATGGAGCTAACGATTGTGGGGCTTTAAAGGCGGCGCACGTGGGGATTTCATTATCAGAGGCGGAAAGCAGCGTTGCCTCACCTTTCACCTCAAAAGAGGCAAACATATCTTGCACCCCTAAAATTATTAAAGAAGGCCGAGCTGCTTTAGTCACCTCCTTCGGGGTGTTCCAGATGATGCTCTGCTATAGCTTGACTGAGTTTGCTTCAGTGATGATCCTCTACGCCATCGACACCAACTTGTCTTCCCTACAGTTTTTATTTATTGACGTGTGTTTGGTGCTTAATTTTGCAGCCACTTTCGGTAGAACCAAAGCCTACCCCAAACTGGCTAAGAAACCACCCAGAACAAGCCTTCTCAGTTTCATTCCCATGTGCTCCATGACAGTATTCATGTTACTAGCAGCAGGCTCTCAACTGTTCTCCTACTACTTCATCCAAACATACACCTGGTTCACTCCTTTCCAGTTTGATCCTAGTATGTCGGGTATCACCACTTTTGTTCCATCCTACGAAAACTACGCCGTTTACTGCACCTCAATGTTTCAGTACATCACCATGGCCGTTATATTCTCTAAAGGAAAACCCTACAGAAAAAACATTTTCACCAACACCATTTTTGTCGCTTGCCTACTGGCCATGACACTGGTGTGCGGTTATATGACTTTATACTCAAACGAAAGGCTGGCCAACGTGATGGAGTTGCAAATGCCACCCGTAATGGACGGAAGACTGATGTGTATCTATGTGGCGCTGGCAACGTTTGCAATTTGTTACGTCACGCAATGTTTCGTGATCGAAATTGTGCTGGAAAAGTTTGTAGAGCCGGCGGTGTCCAAAAGGACCAAACGCAGCAAATTGTACGTGGAGGTTGCCAAGTTGTTGCACCAAGATCCGTTATGGCCCCCTATTGATACAGGACCGTTAAAATGGGGTTGTTTGAATGAACATGACGGTAACGGTATTAAAAATAACGGTTTTGTGCATAACGATGAGAATTCTCTCAAAGTGTAACTGTACTGTATTATTAAATTGTAAATAAAACTGATTTGTGTATGTTTTTTTTTGAAATGGGTTAAGTGACATATATGTCAGTCTGCTGTGGACTGAATGTGACGTCATAATGACGTAACTCACTGTCCACTTCATGGATCGTGAAAACGAATGCGGCCATTAAAGTCACATGATAATTTTAAATTATCTATGCCCGTGTATTAAACAAAATGGTGAGGATTAAGTAAATAAAACTAATAAATAGAAGGAAAATGTTTATTCTCTAGGGTGATAATTTTACTGGTCGGAAAATTTTTCCTTATAATCCAAGACATGTTTAAAGTAATACAATATTTCAACAATGTGTCTAAATTCGTCATTTTGTATGAGACTAATCCGTGTGCAACTGTATCACAATAAATATTTTATAATGTTATTTTTTCCAAGGAAATAAAGCAATAATCCTGATAATAAATCATAAGAATGTGTAGCTCGATATGTAACTAACTGTTAAAACTGTAAACACCTAGTAATAAAATTAATAGACATTTAAACCTAAACTAAAAAAATAGTCGTAAAAAAATAAAATATCACTTGTAAAAAAAAAACTTAAAAGTACAGACCAGTCGGTAATAGGTAATTGCAGTAGTGGTTCCTTATTAAACATACAAAGTGTGACAGTTAATTTATAATAAATACAACAGTTAGGTTAGGATTAGTTAATAGCCGGTGTACTCTTCGTCTTCGTCGTCGTAGCTATCGTCGTTGCCAGGTTCACCAAGTGCATTAACAAATTCTGAAATAGAAAAGTTGTTGAGCCCAGTTTGGCAACAGTGAAAACTAGTCTTAATTGTGACGTAATTTTACTACTGACCGTAAAAGTCAATGCGTCCATCCCCATCAACATCCACTTCCTTAATCATATCTTCAACTAAAATTAAAGCAAATTAAAACGAAAATCTTCGCAAATTATACAAACATTTACTTTCTTCTTCGGACAAATCTTCTCCTAAACATTGTAGCACAGCCCTCAAATCGGAAGCAGTTATATACCCCCGGTTATGTTTATCAAACACCCGGAAAGCGTCCCTTAACTCTTTCTCTTCCTCTTCTCTGGACAAAACCTGATCGGCGTCAGTGCCGGCGCCCGCCGACCATGCAATCTCCAAAAACTCTTCGAAACTAACGTTTCCATCACCTGACAAATTGACATTTTGACAAGTGATTTTCGACACGTTTGACAGCTCACCGTCCACGTCCACTTCCTGCAACATTTGCTGCAACTCTTCCGTTCTGGCAAACTGTCCCAGCGATCGCATCACCCGTCCCAGTTCCTCTTTCGTTATGCTACCGTCGCCATCTTTATCAAACAAACGGAACGCTTCACGAAATTCTACAAGTTTAACACGTTTCCGTCACTGTCTTTTATTACGGAAGCGATTTACTCACCTTTCATCTGACTTCGGGACACGTTGTTCAGTCTGGACGACGCATTAGCTGTCTGCTTGTCATTGGACAAGTGTTTCGACTCTTTTCCGAGCGGTTCTGTGATTGGTACTTCGATTTTTTTGAATGTCTGAACGCCATCTTGCGCGTCGACGTTTTCGTTTTGTTTAGTCTTAAAATCAAAAACATTTGTCAATTAGTACAAAAGAGGGAGCTTTAATTACACCTTTTTAAATGCTTAATGAATGGAGTCATTTTTTTTTATTAATCACAAACTGTCCCCTGTATTAAGATTTACGTCAATAATGCACTAAAACGTAACACAAACAAAGCAACTCCAGTTCAAAGTTGAACAACGTCACTTCATAGATCAACGCCATTAATCACCGCCTACTATACTAGAAAGCCTAGAAGGTGCCCGTGACAGTTTGCGTTTGTATTGTGGAAATTGAGTTTTTTGAGGATTGGATGAGTTTTTACAATTTAAAATCAAAACTTGGGGTTATTTGCGTAAGTTATTTTTGTTTGCTGCCGTTCATAAGTTTTTCAAGCCGCATTGTGACAGCAATTCAGGAAAAAGCCCAACCGTGTCAGTTTTTTACTTTACAGAAAACCAGAACTCAACAGTGGTTGAACACTTTGAAGTGAAATGATTTTACTCGAACACTATACTCAATGGTAAGTACCAGTGCTTTCTAGTACAGTAAACTTATTAGGTATTTGTTAGATGCACAGGTATGTGAGTTACATTTTAAAGCATCCTTCAATGTGAGAGCAACAAAAATAATTTTGAATGAATGTTCTTGGTAATAACATAAGAACCATTTACCAATTTTGCTTACCTAGTTTCAAGGATTTACAAATTTTCTTACATTGAACAGTGTTTAAACTAGTTTGCTGTTTGTTGTACTTTCCAGGACAAATGTTCTAACCAATTTGTTTAGGCTGGACTTGATTGTGCATAAAAAACTCTATCTAATACATATCTGGATCAGGAATGAACCTTTTTTTGATTTTTCACTCACAACTTGCAATCAACTACACGAAACCACTAAAAAAAACATATTTTTTACTGCAACTGCGTAGGTTTGTGTATAAAACAAAAAACGCTAACGCCGCGATTAAAAATGACATTTTAGGCTTTCTAGTATAGAGGGCGGTGCATTAATACGTCATTTCTTGACAATTCGCATAGCAACCCTAGATAACACGATGTGCCTAGATTAACCACGCAGTATTAAAACACTAATCTAATTTCTCTTTACAGGTTTAAAATTAAGAATTGCATTTGTTATCATTTTGCAATCACGGTTATAAATAACTAGAGTCCGGATTAAAAAGCACTAAGTTTTTGGACAGTTTCAAGAGTATATTGATGGTTCTGGAATGGTTTAGATTTGGAAATTCTTAGACAGTTCTGGAATTCTGTAGGAGATTCTAGAGCATTTGGAATCTTTTAGACCGTTTTGGAAGGCTTTTGACTGCTTGAGAAGCATTTTGGAGTTTCCGCAGTGTTTTAAAACATGTTTAAACTTTTTGAATAGTTTATAGGGCATATTGCAGGTTCTGGAAAGCTTTAAAGGCATTTGGAAACTCTTAGACGGTTGTAGAAGTTTTCTAGACTGTTTTGATATCTTCTGGGAGCTTCTAGACTAGTTGAAGAGCATTTGGAAGCCTTTAGAGAGTTCTAAAAGTGTTTGGAACCTTCTAAACCGTTATGGAAAGCTTGAGAAGCATTTTGGAATTTCTGTAATGTTTTCAAACCTTTTTAGACTACTTGAGAATTATATATATAAATATTATTTGCAAAAAAGCAAAATTTCTAGAAATCTCTATAAATAATTTAAACTTCTAAAACACTTACAAAGTAACCTCTAGATAGGGAAAACAAATCTAAACAACCAGCTAATTTAACCATGTTGATGACTACTCCAGCAACTTGACTGCACCTGGACCACTTTTAAACTTTGACTGATTGTCTGAGTAGTCAGTGGGAGTTAATTAAATAGTAAAATGGGGGAAAAAACACTTAAAACCGCACAAATCTGAGTGTACGTGATCGAAGATGAGTTTTCACTTTTATTTGTCGGCTTGCCTTACCAGGGAAATTCAATATTGCGGGGGATTTCCCAGTTTTGAGTAGACTTTTTATGACACACGCTTTATGAGATTGAATTACCTGGAATTTATCAATATTTTGCGTTTAATCAGATTTTAAAACCGTTTTTTGGCTTAAATATTTGTACCAAAACCAGACAAATTCTTGACACTGTAACAGCTGACCCTGTTTGATAATTAAAACAATGAAAGCTAAAAAAATCAGTATAATCGCAAATGACCAGAATGCGGATGAGTGTTTATAATAATAAATCTCTCTGTAATGTTTCATTTAATTAAACACTCGCCTAGATTAACGTTGACTTTACAATAAACGACAACAATAAAATTGTTTGTGTGTAAAAAGGTTTTTGAACTTTGCTCTGTTTCTCGCTCCTTCTCTCAGTGTGGAAAGTACTGCTTTATTAATGATTTATAAGAAAAATGACGCTTACCATTAGATCTTTGATTTGGTTAACGAAGGGAGAAGTGGTGAAAAAATTGTTGACAGCTGAAAACAGCTTCCCCTCGAACTTGGCCACCGTGCTGGTTCCTTTTAAACTTGTGTAAACTAGCTGGAAAAACACCAAAAACACAAATTTATACGCTCATACATCATCATCAGCATGTGACCAATAATTTTTTTGATTAATAAATGACCTCACGTATTAATAACAAATAACGATAATACTTTCATCATATGACTATCCAAAGTATCCGAGCAAAATACGGTAAAAGTTTAGAATTGTTGCGTTTATTCGGATTTGCGAATTGACCCACTCAGAATGTATGATTAGTTTAGTCCAGTTGGAGAAAGATAAAAATGAAGTCCTTATGAAACGAACAGAGCAAGCGTGACGTCAAAATTACGTAATTTGACACAATAGTAATTAAAACCAACTGTCAAATTACGTCATGATGGCGTCACATGCTTTTGCTAAGTTCTGAAAAGAGCACGAATGAATGTAAGTCACCTGACCTTTAGGTGTTAATAGAGTAAAAGCAAACCCGGTCTTCTGTCACCTGTCAGATTATAATTTCAACTAGTTGTTTAACAATAACGGTTTACTAGTCAGAATACTAATTTACTGTTAAAATAAATGTAAAGTTAATGGTTGTGACCATTAACTTTACATGAACTACCAGAAACACAGTTTGAAAGGACAGTCACGAATAAAATCGCTGGTAAAACCCACTTGGAGTGAGAAAACTACTGTTTTTAGCACATTTTTGGAATCCTCATAAAATTTCCTATCCAATAACCTAAAAAACACAGCAAGATGTGGTACAGTCAGGGAGAAAAGAGGTGTTAAAATTTGAACTGACATAAACACAGTTTGAAAAGACAGTCAGGGACAAAATCGCTGGTAAAATCCACTTGGAGTTAGAAAATGACTATTTTAAGCACATTTTTGGAATCCTCATTAATTTTCCTATCCAATAACCTAAAAGACACTGCAAGATGTGGTACAGTCAGGGAGAAAAGGGGTGTTAAAATTTGAACTGACATAAACACAGTTGGAAAGGACAGTCAGGAACAAAACCCACTTGGAGTGAGAAAATGACTATTTTAAGCACATTTTTGGAATCCTCATTAAATTTTCTATCCAATAACCTAAAAAAACACTGCAAGATGTGGTACAGTCAGGGAGAAAAGCGGTGTCAAAGTTTGAACTGACAGAAACACAATTTGAAAGGACAGTCAGGGACAAAATCGCTGGTAAAACTCACTTGGAGTGAGAAAATTACTGTTTTAAGTACATTTTTGGAATCCACATTAAATTTTCTATGTAATGGCCAGAAAAACACTACAAAATTTAGTACAGTCAGTGAAGAATGCGGTGTCAAAATTTGAACTGCCAGAAACACAGTTTGAAAGGACAGTCAGAAACAAAATCGCTGGTAAAACCCATTTGGAGTGAGAAAATGACAGTTTTAAGCACATTTTTGGAATCCTCATTAATTTTCCTATCCAATAACCTAAAAAACACTGCAAGATGTGGTACAGTCAGGGAGAAAAGCGGTGTCAAAGTTTGAACTGCCAGAAACACAGTTTGAAAGGACAGTCAGGAACAAAATCGTTAGTAAAACCCATTTGGAGTGAGAAAATGACAGTTTTAAGCACATTTTTGGAATCCTCATTAATTTTCCTATCCAATAACCTAAAAAACACTACAAAATTTGGTACAGTCAGGGAGAAAAGCGGTGTCAAAATTTGAACTGCCAGAAACACAGTTTGAAAGGACAGTCAGGAACAAAATCGCTGGTAAAACCCACTTGAAGTGAGAAAATTACTGTTTTTAGCACATTTTTGAAATCCTCATTAAATTTCCTATCCAATAACCTAAAAAACACTACAAAATTTGGTACAGTCAGGGAGAAAAGCGGTGTCAAAGTTTGAACAGCCAGAAACACAGTTTAAAAGGACAGTCAGGAACAAAATCGTTGGTAAAACCCACTTGGAGTGAGAAAATGACAGTTTTTAGCACATTTTTGAAATCCTCATTAAATTTCCTATCCAATAACCTAAAAAACACTACAAAATTTGGTACAGTCAGGGAGAAAAGCGGTGTCAAAGTTTGAACAGCCAGAAACACAGTTTAAAAGGACAGTCAGGAACAAAATCGTTGGTAAAACCCACTTGGAGTGAGAAAATGACAGTTTTTAGCACATTTTTGAAATCCTCATTAAATTTCCTATTCAATAACCTAAAAAAAACGCTACAAAATTTGGTACAGTCAGGGAGAAGAGTCAAAGTTTAAACTGCCAGAAACACAGCTTGAGAAGGACAGGCAGGGACAAAAAACTCTCTTGGAATGAGAAAAAGACTGTTTTACAGTTTTCATTTGACGGTGATTTAGACAACTCTGCACATATGGAAAAATCTTTCGAAAGTTTTTGTTTCTGAGCTTCATCATCAGATTTGTGCCTTTTAAAAACTCATTATAAACTGAGACAACACTAAATACGTACATTGTTTAAATGGTGTGCATATGCATGTAAAACGTGCAATTTAATAGCAATAAATTTGGTAAATATGTTTTAAAACTGTCAGCACCTATACTTTTACGATTTCCTTAATGACTTTTTGTGGTAAAACAATTTGTTTTTTTTTTGCGTTTAATTTTCCCAGAAACATCATTATTAATTACAAGTTTGACTAACGTGTAACTGACAGAAAAGCTCATTATTATAATTTATAGTTTTTTTTGATAATTAATTATTGCTAAAATTATGATATGACTTACCTGTGGAAACGATCCACACCAGTAAAAGTTAAAAAAAAGGCGTGGTTATTATCGCTTTTTGTTTTCTATGATAGAAAGTATTAGAGTGGCACTGGAATAACAAGTTTTCCCAAAAATTGGGTGGATAAACGTCGAGGAAATTGAAACGTGGAGTTTTTGACCGGATTATTGATATTTGTGTCTGTAAATAAGCGAGAGGCAGGAAAACTGCGGGAGAATGCTGGATTTTGCGCGCTCCAGAAACGCAGAGAAAACCTGGATGCGATTTTCCTCTCGCCTCCGCAATAACAACAATTTCCGCCAAAAACCTGCAAAACCACTGAGTTAATTGATTGTTTTCTTTAATAACTCTCCAAATAAATGGATTAAAAAATATACTTACAGAAAAACTAACACAACCGAAGTCGTGCCTGTTTCAAACCCAACTGACAAATCAAAATATTTCATTATCACTAAATAATTAAGTGATATCTTTAATGACCAAATAGGCAGATACCCCATAACCTGTCCAGTCTGGAATTTTTGCTTAAAAATAAACTAAACGGTTAATCGTGATTTACAACCTAATATAGTATCATTAGTATCATTGTAAGACTGATTAAGACAATTTATTGGTGTTTCAATTAGTATAATGCATTCAATTCTCCTGGGAATGCCTCTTGTACTCTCTCTCTGGTTGCTCCTCCTCAAACTCCGTCACTTTAGGTAGTCAGTCAGAGACAAAATCGCTGGTAAAACCCACTTGGAGTTCGAAAATTACTGTTTTAAGCACATTTTTGGAATCCACATTAAATTTCCTATACAATGGCCAGAAAAACACTACAAAATTTAGTATAGTCAGTAAAAAATGCGGTGTCAAAGTTTGAACTGACAGAAACACAGTTTGAAAAGACAGTCAGGAACAAAATTGCTGGTAAAACCCACTTGAAGTGAGAAAATTACTGTTTTTAGCACATTTTTGGAATCCTCATTAAATTTCCTATCTGATAGGCAGAAAACCACTACAAAATTTGGTACAGTCAGTGAGAAATGCGGTGTCAAAATTTGAACTGGCAGAAACACAGTTTGAAAGGACAATCAGGAACAAAACTCACTTGGAGTGAGAAAATTACTATTTTAAGTACATTTTTGGAATCCTCATTAAATTTCCTATCCAATAACCTAGAAAACACTGCAAGATGTGGTAAAGTCAGAGAGAAAAGGGGGTGTTAAAATTTGAACTGACATAAACACAGTTTGAAAGGACAGTCAGGAACAAAATCGCTGGTAAAATCCACTTGGAGTGAGAAAATGACTATTTTAAGTACATTTTTGGAATCCTCATTAATTTTCCTATCCAATAACCTAAAAAACACTGCAAGATGTGGTACAGTCAGAGAGAAAAGGGAGTGTTAAAATTTGAACTGACATAAACACAGTTTGAAAGGACAGTCAGGAACAAAATCGCTGGCAAAACCCACTTGGAGTGAGAAAATGACTATTTTAAGCACATTTTTGGAATCCTCATTAAATTTCCTATCCAATAATCTAAAAAGCACTGCAAAATGTGGTACAGTCAGGGAGAAAAGCGGTGTCAAAATTTGAACTGACATAAACACAGTTTGAAAGGACAGTCAGCATCAAAATCGCTGGTAAATCCACTTGGAGTGAGAAAATGTCTATTTTAAGTACGTTTTTGGAATTCTCATTAAATTTCCTATCCAATAACCTAAAAAACACTGCAAGATACGGTACAGTCAGGGAGAAAAGCGGTGTCAAAGTTTGAACTGACATAAACACAGTTTGAAAGGACAGTCAGCATCAAAATCGCTGGTAAATCCACTTGGAGTGAGAAAATGTCTATTTTAAGTACGTTTTTGGAATTCTCATTAAATTTCCTATCCAATAACCTAAAAAACACTGCAAGATAGGGTACAGTCAGGGAGAAAAGCGGTGTCAAAGTTTGAACTGACAGAAACAAAGTTTGAAAGGACAGTCAGCATCAAAATCGCTGGTAAATCCACTTGGAGTGAGAAAATGACTATTTTAAGTACATTTTTGGAATTCTCATTAAATTTCCTATCCAATAACCTAAAAAACACTGCAAGATACGGTACAGTCAGGGAGAAAAGCGGTGTCAAAGTTTGAACTGACATAAACACAGTTTGAAAGGACAGTCAGGAACAAAATCGCTGGTAAAATCCACTTGGAGTGAGAAAATGACTATTTTAAGTACATTTTTGGAATCCTCATTAATTTTCCTATCCAATAACCTAAAAAACACTGCAAGATGTGGTACAGTCAGAGAAAAAAGGGGTGTTAAAATTTGAACTGACATAAACACAGTTTGAAAGGACAGTCAGGAACAAAATCGCTGGTAAAATCCACTTGGAGTGAGAAAATGACTATTTTAAGTACATTTTTGGAATCCTCATTAATTTTCCTATCCAATAACCTAAAAAACACTGCAAGATGTGGTACAGTCAGAGAAAAAAGGGGTGTTAAAATTTGAACTGACAGAAACACAGTTTGAAAGGACAGTCAGGAACAAAATCGCTGGTAAAATCCACTTGGAGTGAGAAAATGACTATTTTAAGTACATTTTTGGAATCCTCATTAATTTTCCTATCCAATAACCTAAAAAACACTGCAAGATGTGGTACAGTCAGAGAGAAAAGGGGTGTTAAAATTTGAACTGACATAAACACAGTTTGAAAGGACAGTCAGGAACAAAATCGCTGATAAAATCCACTTGGAGTGAGAAAATGACTATTTTAAGTACATTTTTGGAATCCACATTAATTTTCCTATCCAATAACCTAAAAAACACTGCAAGATGTGGTACAGTCAGAGAAAAAAGGGGTGTTAAAATTTGAACTGACATAAACACAGTTTGAAAGGACAATCAGGAACAAAACCCACTTGGAGTGAGAAAATGACTATTTTAAGCACATTTTTGGAATCCTCATTAAATTTCCTATCCAATAATCTAAAAAGCACTGCAAAATGTGGTACAGTTAGGTAGAAAAGCGGTGTCAAAGTTTGAACTGACATAAACACAGTTTGAAAGGACAGTCAGGAACAAAATCGCTGGTAAAACTCACTTGGAGTGAGAAAATGACTGTTTTAAGTACATTTTTGGAATCCTCATTAAATTTCCTATCTAATGGAAAAAAAATATCTAAATAAACTAACGGTTAACCGTGATTTACAACCTAAAATAGTATCATTGTAAGACTGATTAAGACAATTTATTGGTGTTTCAATTAGTATAATGCATTCAATTCTCCTGGGAATGCCTCTTGTACTCTCTCTCTGGTTGCTCCTCCTCAAACTCCGTCACTTTAAGCCGAAAATAGATTCAATTGAATACAATTCATAATTATTATCCCTTTTTTCTATTCATATACGCATTGTCCGCTTAATTGCCGATAGGGACTTTGGTCTGAGGTGTAATTGAAAAATTACAGTTGCTTTCAGACCTCTGCCCATATAGGACGCAGTTGCTTCAAGTCTCCTAACACTCACATACAAAAAGTTGGTACAGTGGTAATTTTTAATAAATTAACTAAATTTTCAAGCAAAATGGTGGATGCGCAACTAGGTAAAACATACAAACTTGAAACCAGCGAGAATTTTGATGAATACATGAAGGCCGTAGGTGAGTACAATTTTTTACACCACCCAGTATAATTAAGATCGTCGTAAATTAGTTAATTATTTTATAACCCTGACCGGACTTTGGTTAATCCTTTTATTGACCAGTAAAGTGAATTGCTAAATTCAATAATATTAATCTAAAAACTTATTTTTGAGAATTAATGGTTTTGTAATTTATTGGCCCCCTGTATAGATATAAAGAGATTAAGGTCTTATTGAGTCCAAGTTGCACTTTTTTATTACTATGAACAGAGACAATAAGCTTTCTCTTAATTTTAAGTTAAAATTATTGAATTAAATTACATTGTAATGCTAAAATTGATCCATATTACTTTAATACGTTAATGGTCTGGATTCGTATAATGTCACTTATGACAGTCTATTTCTTTCTATCACTTGGCTAATGAGAGAGAACGAGTTAAAAACCAAACCGACAGTCGACATTTCTGGCTGTAATGTTGCCAGGTCTACCATTAAAACGTCGCTCTTTTTTTCTCTAAAACCACGTGATATATTTGTCACTAATCTCCAAACTGTCAAAATTTCACTAAAATTTGCAAAAATTATATTTTTCGAAACAAGACATGTTGCCACGTGACCGTCTAGCTAAGTAGTGTTCTCAAACTGTCAAACTGAGCACAGTTTCCAAAAATTAGGATTTAGAAATGTTTTTTTGTAGTGATCGATATAAAACGTCTTCCTGAGATTTATGACAGTGGTCACGTGACTGACTAGCTAAATTATCCTCTGAAACCACGTGATATCTAATATCAAAATTTGACTAGAATTTGCATGAATTACAGTTTTCAAAACAGGACGGGTTTTCTGAAATTTACGACAATTATTTGGACTCAAATCACGTGACAACTGTCACTGTCGTCAGAACTGTGCTTAAAAGTTGCAAAAATCTAGGTTTAGAAAAGTTTTCTTGTTGCAGTATTCTATATAAAACGTATTTCTGAGATTTATTTAGTGGTTACGTGACGTAGCAATTTGTTTTTCTCATATAAATTGTTTATTTTTTCATCTACCGCTTATAAATATTTTGACTTGGCAACACTGTCTGCCGCTTCTAGCCGGCAGCCGGCATCTGACAAAACAGTAAACAAACTGCAAACTGGAATTATTGATCCTTATCAAGTTATAAACAAATATCAATTTAAAAAGAAAGATTTATGTGTGTTATAAAAAAGTGAGTTGTTTATAACTTATTCGCGTTATTTCCGCTTATCAGCAACTTCTTTTTATTCCCCTGGGTGTAATTTAACTCACAAAAATCAACACAGTTTGGTGATACCATTTTTGGGGCCAATTCCACATTGAAAATGTCTCTAGACTCTGTAATAGGCAAAAAATACAAACTTTCAACCAGTGAAAACTTTGAAGAATACATGAAAGCCTTGGGTAGGGCTCCTCCAATCCATCCAGTCCAAATTATTAATCACTAAAAACTTGTAGGTGTTGGGCTCATAACTAGAAAGGTAGGCAACACAGTGTCTCCAGTGATTGACCTGAAAAAAGAAGGAGATGAGTACATTCTAAGCTCCAGTTCCACCTTCAAAAACGTCGTGACTAGATTCAAACCTGGAGTGGAGTTTGAGGAAGAAACTCCAGATGGTAGGAAGGTGAAGGCCACCATTACTATTGAAGGAAACACCCTGAAAGAGGTGCAAAAGTCTCCAGATGGGAAAGTGACTACAATTGACCGTACTTTCACAGATGAAGAAGTGAAAATTGTAAGTACTCTGTTTTTAATGGCAAATTTTTGATTTTTTAATGGTTTTCAGGTGATGACAATAGGAGAGATTGTGTCCACTAGGGTTTATAAATTGCAGGCTTAAATTTGCGGCTGGTCCAAATGTAGTGTGTAGGTTCAATGTTTCCTAAAAAGAATTGTGTCAAAATGCTTTTTCCAATATAATAAAAGGGTGTGTGAACATTTTAGTTGTTTCATTTTAATGTTCACAAATTGTGTAGTGTCCACCAATAGTTAAGTGGTGGCAACGCTGCATGTTAGCTGTCATTTGTCAAGAGAGAGAGAGAAAGTGTTGAGATTAAGGTTAGGAAAAAAAGAGGTTAAGAAAGAGGGGGTTCTGGCCATCCTACAATTGTTAAATTTGTCTGGCTTGTGCAAAAGTATCAATGAACATTCCAACATAAAAAAATATCTATTTTTAAAATTTCTGAAAAATCATGGTAGTACTAAACCAGTAAATGACAACGTTGCATTCATATGAGTGAATAACCGGTCAACAAAACAAGTGGGGGGGTAAAAGTAGCGTTGGTGCGGTACACACACAATAATAAGCCACCGCACAGTCCAGACTTTGAACCCGGTGGTCTTAAAATTTATCATACTTGAACGATAAATACCCACGTAGCGTTGCTTTTCGTTCATCGACCACTTAACCGGTATTTAATCGACTTCGTACAGTTAGTGTGCATTTGAGTTTGAAAAAATGGCGTTGGATTCCCTACTAGGCAAGAAATTCAAGCTGGCCACCAGCGAGAAATTCGACGAGTACATGAAGGCTTTAGGTAAATATGGTTTTTCCAGTCTTTTGCCGGTCTATTTTAGTTTTTAGTAAACACGTTTATCATCTTTATGTACATGGTAACAGTTCAATAACGTTCAAGGTTGATAAATAACGGTAACACTAATAGCAGAGGCTGTTATGAATTAAAAAATTAATGATAAAACAATTTTCAATAAATTACTGTAATAATTTTATTTAGGTGCATTTTCATTCATCATTTTTAATTCTGTACAAAGTTCAATTTTTGTACATTGACGCTCTTATTCATACAAAATGGTATTTACTTGTTTAATGAGTGGATTGAACCTTTGACCTACCGCAAAACAAGTCACTTAATTTTTATGGTATGCTTATACAGTACATTAAATGAGTAATGCACAGGTGACCTAATTTGTTGTACAGGGTGTCTCAAAAGTAGCAAAGGTGCTTTTGCAAACATGTGCTCAATTTTTGTGAAAGAAAATTTCCACAGATTTCGTTTTCAAGCTCCATGGAACAAAAGCATAATTTAACCAACTGTCAAATTACGTCATTGTGACGTCAAAAACGCGCTGCTCGCTCCATGGAGCTTGAAAACGAATGCGGCCAAAATGGCGGAATTGTGTGGCCTGTGTTACGTATAACTTTGACAGAACAGAAAAATAAAATAAAGTTTAGAAAAGGGCAAATCAAAATGGCCTGGAAAAAATTACGTGACCTTAAAAAACTGGTTGGAGTGAAACACCGCCTACTATACTAGAAAGCCTAGAAGGTGCTTGTCAAAAATTCCAATATGGCGGGAATAGTGATGACAGTTTGTATTGTGGAAATTGAATTTTTTGAGGATTAGACGAATTTTTACGGTTTAAAATCAAAACTTGAGGTTATTTGCGTAAGTTATTTTGGTTTGCTGCCGTTCATAAGTTTTTCAAGCCACATTGTAACAGCAATTCAGGAAAAAGCCCAACCGTGTCAGTTTTTTACTTTACAAAAAACCGGATCTAACTCAACAGTGGTTGAACACTTTGAAGTGGGATGATTTTACTACAACACTATACTCAATGGTAGGTACGAGTGCTTTTTAGTACAGTAAACTTGTTAGGTACTTGTTACATGAACAGGTATGTGAGTTACATTTTAAAGCATCCTTCATTGTGAGAGCAACAAAAATAATTTTGAATGAATGTTCTTGGTAATAACATAAGAACTATTTACCAGTTTTGCTTACCTAGTTTCATGGATTTACATATTTTCTTGTTTAAACTAGTTTGCTGTGTGTTGTACTTTCCAGAACAAATGTTCTCACCAATTTGTTTAGGCTGGACTTGATTGTGTATAAAAAGCTCCATCTATACATATCTGTATCAGGAATGAACCTTTCTTTGCTAAAATGGCGGAAATGTCACGTGACAAAAACTGTTTAAAAGTCATAACCATTGTCAAAACCAATCTAATTTTTTGGTAATTCTTAAAAAATATGAAAAAAAATACTATTTAGTATTATTACTGCAATTTTCTTCATGGTATTATATTAGAATGCAAAATAATAATCAGAAATAGGATCAGCCATTGGCCAACGAGTCAGAAAATGTCATAGCCACGTGAGAATTCAACCAATGTAGCCTCTGCAAACAGGCCTTATGAAACACCCGTGAATTAAAACAAGCTGTGGAAACGCACTATTAACTAGATTCCAGTACGTTTCTGACTAAACACCATCATCAACATTAATAACAATTTTCTTGTCTAGGTGTTGGCTTAATAACCAGAAAAGTAGGAAACTCAGTGTCTCCAGTAGTGGAGTTGAGCAAAGAAGGTGACGAATACGTTCTTACCTCAAATTCGACGTTCAAAAATGTGGCGACCAAGTTCCAGCCGGGAGTGGAACAGGATTTGGAAACGGCAGACGGTAGGAAGGTAAAGTCGACCTTCACCATCGATGGGAACACCATCAAGGAGGTGCAAAAGGGGGCGGACGGTAAAGTTGTCAGCACCTTGGACCGCACTTTCACCAACGACGAAATCAAAATGGTGACGATTCGGTTATTTTGACAGCTGTGACGCAGCCACTAATTAAGGGTTTGTTGCAGGTTATGACAGCTGGAGATGTCACCTCCACCCGAATCTATAAACCTCTAGCATAAGATGTTTTCTTTGGTATATAATAGTTTTGTTACTGTCAATTTAATATTATTAAATATTTTCTAGAAAAAATAATACTTTTATTGTACAGCTACAGAGAAAAAAAGTCTAAAGAAGCTAGAAAAACTGTAGAAAGGGATAACAGATAAACTTGCCTGTAAATAAAACAATAATAAACAATTGCAAAAAGTGTATTTTAGGCTTCTGTAGGATTATAACCAAAGTCAAATCCATAATTTCTGAGATGGGTCGTGTCACTGTTTGAGTTCCTCCATCCTCAGGAACCGGACACCTTCCTGTCATTTGAATCATACCGTTAAAACCTTCTAAAACAAGTTAGTATACAACTTAAAAAGTAAGGATTGTAAGGATTAATTAAGGTTAAAAACAGAAGGGAATACATACCTAAAACTCACCAGGATAACAACAATAAAAAACAAACATACCCAATCTAACCACACCCCGTCCGTCTCAAATCCATCCAACAATCACATATAAAATAGTATTCGCTCTTTTTTCGTGTGGTTTTACATTGATGACGTTTCCATCCATCATACCCGAAATAAAACTCATTCCAATCACGCTGCTGTCTTCAGCATCTATTTTCTTGCATCAAGATACAATTAAACATACGACACATCTCTATATAAATCTACTTTATATTGCGTAAACAGTTTCAGTCCACAACTAACGCGCGCTGCCTTTCTTACATATTTTATACACAAAAAGAAAAAAAAAACACCAACAACTGTCCCATCATCATCATACCGCGCTCTTACTGCTTACATTTGCACTTAAAGACGAAAAATAACACTCGTTTATAAATATACAGTCTAAACCTACGGTTACACACTATAATACAACTCTAAAAGGAGATTAGAGTAAGAGAGTAAAAGAGTTTCCGGAAAACGTGTCACAACGAGCTAGGTTGCAATTAAAAGGAAAACAGTGCCGAAAGATGTTTAAGCAAATTAGCACACCACACGCATATCACAGCAAGATTGAGTTTTGTTTGCACAGTTTGGCAACGCCCAGTCAGGCCCTTTTTCTCTAATAAACAAATTCAAATTAGCTAACATGCATACAGTTTTTTTTTTTTTGAAACCGATACCAAAATTTGCTTAAACTTCTTTTGTTTCGGTTGATCAAACACGACAAACACGACTAATCTACTTGAAAGAAACAAACTTTGTTCACCTCTTAATGGTTTAGTGGGCGTGACGCCGAGTGGGGGCGCTGCACGACTGCTAACGTCGTGACACTTTGATCGGTACCATCGCTCCGGTTATTTTTACTCATCTAGAATGTAAAAAGTATGTCAAACACTGAAATCTCTGTTTAGTGACTTCTGACTGTTGCGCCATATCCCTTATCTCATTCAACACTTCAAGCAAGTGCCAGAAGTCTCTAACACTTAAATCTTGACTAAATGACCATTTTGAAAGTGCCAGACACCTCTAAATATTACTGAAAATTTTCTGAAAAGTTCCAGAGCCCTCTCTACAACGATCTTAAACTTTCCCAGAATTGTTTTAAATAGCCAGAGACGTCTAGGACGATTTTCAAAGTTCCATAGACCTTTAAATGCTAATGACAACCTTCTAAAAAGTGCGAGAGGCCTCTACAAAAGTGTTAAACCTTCCCAGAGGCCTCTAGGACCGTTTTGAATATGCCAAAGACCTCTAAATGCTACTAACATTCCGAAAAGCTGTAGAGTCCTCTACAGCTGTATTAAACTTTCCCAGAACTGTTTTAAATTGCCACAAGCCACTGAATTTGCCAAAGACATCTAAATGTTACTGAGAATTTTCTGAAAAGTTCCAGAGCCCTCTACAACGATCTTAAACTTTCCCAGAACTGTTTTAAATTGCCAGAGACGTCTAAGACCATTTTGAAAGTTCCATAGACCATTAAATGCTATTGACAACCTTCTAAAAAGTGTCAGAGACCTCTACAAAAGTGTTAAACCTTCCCAGAGGCCTCTAGGACCGTTTTGGATGTGCCAAAGACCTCTAAATGCTACTGAGAACAATCCGAAAAGCTCTAGAGCCCTCTACAGCTGTATTAAACTTTCCCAGAACTGTTTTAAATTGCCACAAGCCACTGAATTTGCCAAATACATCTAAATGTTACTGAGAATTTTCTGAAAAGTTCCAGAGCCCTCTACAACGATTTTAAACTTTGCCAGAATTGTTTTACATTGCCAGAGACGTCTAGAACTATTTTGAAAGTTCCATAGACCTTTAAATGCTATTGACAACCTTCTAAAAAGTGCGAGAGGCTTCTATAAAAGTGTTAAACCTTCCCAGAGGCATCTAGGACCGTTTTGAATGTGCCAAAGACCTTTAAATGCTACTGAGAACAATCCGAAAAGCTCTAGAGCCCTCTACAGCTGTATTAAACTTTCCCAGAACTGTTTTAAATTGCCAGAGGCCTCTAGGACTATTTTTCTAAGTCCCATAGACCTCTAAATGCTATTGACAATTTTCTAAAAAGTGCCAGAGGCCTCTAGGACCATTTTGAATGTGCCAAAGACCTCTAAATGCTACTAACATTTCGAAAAGCTCTAGAGCCCCCTACAATTGTCTTAAACTTTCCCAGAACTGTTTTAAATTGCCAGAGACGTCTAAGACCATTCTGAAAGTTCCATAGTCCTTTAAATGCTATTGACAACCTTCTGAAAAGTGTCAGAGGCCTCTACAAAGGTGTTAAACCTTCCCAGAGGCCTCTAGGACCGTTTTGAATGTGCCATAGACTTCTAAATGCTATTGACAACCTTCTAAAAAGTGCCAGAGCCTCTACAAGTGTCTTAAACCTTCCCAGACATATTTTAAATTGTCAAAGTCCTCTAGAACCATTTGGAAGTGCCACAGCTCTCTAAATATTACTGAAAACCTTCTAAAAATTTTTGGTATATAAACTTTGACCCCAATGAGAATGGCAAACAAGCTATAATCCAATGTTTGCAATGCTTGTTTAATATAAAACTCTCAACAGAAATGATTAATTACCTTTTGTAACATGTATCAAAGAAGGATATTATTGACAGTGTTAGAATATTAATCTGGCATGAAATTAGTTAGCAATTTAAACAATGTATATTCTAATTATGGTTTAGTACCTCAAATTTGCGTTCTTCACTAAGTCATCAAAGGCTTGAAAAGAGATTTAATCAAAATTTTAATTACATTAATACTTAAAGAAGTGACTGTCATACTTTATCAAGTTATGGAAAATTACTTATAAGGAATTAAGTGTAAAATGATGGCCCTTCTTAGATTCAAAAAAATGTTAATAATTATTATAGTGACCACTTACAATTAAACATTTTTTAACTGCTTAAATGCTTTTTCTCGTGTTTTCTTCATCATCAATTTTTGGTTGGTCATATACTATATAATTTATTTTAGCTCTTGCCTTGAACCAATGTCACATTTAATGACTGACATACGTTTTTTTGCTGGTGATCGTGACGCAACAGTAACTGAACAGACTATAACTGAACTTTGTGTAAACACATTTTTATTGCCATCTTTCCTCTGAAACTATTTTGTGATGTTTCAGCATTTTTGACCACATAAATGCACAACAAATTATTTATTAAATTAATTAATTAAAAGCTCACCAATAAAGAAGTGACAGACCTCCGGACTACTTCGCCAACCGTCTGCAAGACGGTCGCCCTTCCCTAGTCGTATTTCAGGAAATTTTTGTCCTGGTTCTGGCCGGGTGGAGGTCGGGCTGGCCATTGTCCGCCCTCTTGACCGCCTCCGCTCGGACCGCCGCCTCCTGTTGACATCCAGTTGAGGAAGCCGGGCCCGCCTCCACCTCCTTGGTTGCCACCTCCTTGATTGTTTCCTGCAAAATTGCCTACTAACAGTTTGAAAAAAACACTAACAATTTTCAGTACAAAACCATCGAAAATCAAAGAATTTAATGTCTTACCTGTATTGTTGTTGGGTCCATTACTGAAACCTTGATTGAAATTGGGTTCCGGTTGGTTCTGCAAGTTCCCAATGAGGCCCCAGCTGGCTTGGTTCAAAGCGGCCGCTACTAGAGCGGGATTCATCGGCAAGGCTCCCAAATTCAGCCCCAAACCTAACGGATTGCAGCCGCCTTGATTGTTATTCTGTCCCCCTTGGCCCGTTATACCTTCAACGTCAACTTTATGTCTAATACTACCCTCAACATGTAGATTTAATACAAACAAAAACTAGGTAATTGTTGGGTTACTTATCTTGTATGAAGGAAATTGGATTTTTAAGGATAGAACCGACTTTATTACTAAATTATTATTAATTAAATATAAACTGATTAGAAAGTCAGGTCTTTTGCTAAACTTTGAATATTTCATGTTACATTCCTGGGTCGCGTGCTGTAACCTATAAAATACACAACACACTGTATACCAAGTGGTTTAACAAGGTTTAATAAGCCTTGAGCATTGACAAAAAATTACCTGGATTTTGGGTAAGTCTCGTAGTAGAACTTGAGGAAATAAAGGACTCAGGAGAAAGGAGATGCACTAAATTACCAATAATAAAAAAAAATACACTCTCACAATAAAATCAATTAGTGAGCATACCTAAAGCTTGCAAATTTGGCATGTCCAAGTTTCCTCTAGGACCTCCTTGGTTGCCCCAATTACCTTGGTTTGGTCCGGGGGGACCGTTATACCTAACCAAAAATAAATACCGCGTAAATAACTATTTTTATTTTTTGTAAACAAACTACCTTTGGGGGTACATGCCGCCAGGACCATCAGGACCGCCTGGAGGACCTCTATTAGGACCATGCAATCTCATATCGCCTCCTCTATGGTCGTAACCGTGTTTTGATGTTCTGGTCTCGGATTTTGGGGCAGCGTTAGACACGTGCACTGAAACACCTAGAAAAACAATTAAGTTTAAATAGCTGATTGGATAGGAAATCAAAATACCTTTAATGATGTGGTCTTCGCCGCACAAACTTTGCGCCACTTCCGGATCGAGAAACGTCACAAAACTGAACGCTCTAAACGGTTTCGGGATGAATACGTCAGTAACTTCACCGAATTTGCCGAAGTATTCCCTGAGATCGTCCGCGGTCAAATCTTCAGTACAACGACCAATGAACACTTTACAAGGAACTTGTTGGATAAGACCCTCCTACAATTTACAAGCAGCCATTAGATCCATGATTTTATGACTTTAGAAAAATATGTTACTTTGGAGTTAGGGACTTTGACGTCACACCATCGACCGTCAATCATGTGTCGTTGAGCCAACACTCGCATCTGCGATTCGTATGAGGCAAACCTGATAAAGCCAAAGCCTTTTGATTGACCGGATTTAGGGTCTTTTTTTACCTGCAACCATTGAGAATGCCAGTTTAGTTTCTGGGTTTATTAACAAAAATGTCAAGACATACTTGAGCCATTAACACTTCACCGAAAGTTTCAAAGTACTCGCGTAAGTACTGTTCCGTAGTTTTCCAAGGCAGGCCCAGAACAATTAAGTCGGTACATCGCAGTTTCGTTTCCATGCGCTTTGTTTTTGCAGTGGAATTTTCCAGATTGTCATCACTTTTACGTTTGTTTTCTAGAAGAAATGAACCCACTGTTTTCTTTTCTATACTCTATTCACAAGGCAAACCCAATGAAAGTCATTTATTGAATATTTGATATTTTTATGGTTTTTTATTGACTTTTTCATTATTTTTACCGCTTTTAACATCAAAAATGTTTGATGTTTTACCTTTTCAGCTCTCTGGTTTGCGGGAGTAATCATTTTACTTCATCTAACTCAAATTTGTTGTGAACAAATGCATTAATTAACCCAAACTTAACAGAGACAGGAAAACACTCATTAGCCTCATTAATCCTACATTCTATACCTATTTTTTGTTTGTTTTTTAAGGCAAACCCTGAAGTTTACAACTGTTCCAATGGGATAGATTCCCAAGGAAACATTACCAAAGTTACATTGCTAGAAACAAAACCATTGTAAGTTCCTTAATAGCATGTAACACAACTCTTGCATATACTCTAGACTATCATTTTTTTTAGTTCTAGTTTTTAGTTACTTTCTTGACATCTTGACTCAAATGATTTAGTCAAAATCAGTCATCTATAACAAATAATTTGACAGTTGTAGAAATAACAGACCACTCTCAAAGTGATTGGTGGTAGATAGATAAAGCTTCTGAATATTGTCTGAAAGCAAATTTTATATTGAGATACTCAAGGCCGCATTTGTTTTCACACTCCATGGAGTGATGTGACGTCACAATGACGTAATTTGACAAAACCACAAATTGACCAACTGTCAAACTACGTCAATAGGACGTCACATTCAATCTGCTTGGTCCATAGACTCTGATCTGAGATCTGAAAGCCAGTGCAGCAAGTTGTTAGCTTTTAATCATAAAGCTGGATTTATAAACTCTGTTATTCCCGTTGCTCGTAATTCGCGTCGTTTCCACGTTACTCGTAGTTCGTTGCTCGGACCGGTTGTTCGTGTGTTAACAGATTAATCAATTTATATTGTGTTACTGGTTGTTGGAGTTGTTCGTTTCTGATTGGTCAGATATATTTGACATTTGACATATTTTAATAATTTTGTGTTGACGTTGGAAATGTCAATATCATCTGATCTCTTTAAGCACTCTCATTGGTTGAATTGCGAATCACCAGCAACAGAAATAAAATTTGGTTAAATGAGAACAACAGAGAATAACGGCCAGCAACAATGGAAAGTATGAGCAACGCGATAACCGAGGTTTATAAATGTATGCGTGCGAATCCCTATGTGTTATTTTCGGAACAGCGCCAATCACGAACAACGAATTACGAGCAACGGGAATAACAGAGTTTATAAATCCAGCTTAAGCATTCAAACACACCACTTATATATTAAAATGCCAGTTAACACCACATACTACATAATATTATTATTACTAGCAAGGAGTCAGAAATACTGCCTTCTTTACGTGCTACAAACATGTAGACTAGACCAAACTCTTCAAACAAAACAATCAAAATGTCATTTTGTCAATCCTGTCTCTACTCATTTTTACCATTACACTCCATTATATTTGCCATAAAATACACATTTTCTCATAAGAGGGGCGCACATACGTTCAATAACCACATACTAACCTTTTGGAAACACACAGTAATAAATGTGGGTGCCCCAACCCCCGTCGGGGGGCGGATGCAACCGGCCATCATTCAGTCTCACGCCCCTCACGGATTTATTCTCGGGATTGCGATATTTGAGGCCCGAAGCGCCCGGAAATTGGGCCGCCAACGTGCTCAGCAACAGCGTGCCGTCGTCCTCGGTGGGCAACTCGATCGGCTCCTCGCCCTCATCCTCTGCCACTTGCAAATACTCGATCGACATTCTCTTTCAGCTAAATCAGTTCAGACACACTCCAAGTACACTCAAACGCCTATTGTACAAAGAGGCGATGCCTCAAAACAGCCCCAAATAGACAACACACCAACATACGCTCATCAACCAACAACGGTGTACATAGGTGTAATAAAAATGGCGGCCGTGATAATCGTAATGATACGTCGATTGTGGATCGCGGATCAAGTAGTTTTAAAAACATTTTGACAATTGACATTTTCCTTTATGTATAGTCACGAGAGTAAGCGTACTACACTCGTCAATCGCTCACGTGATGAAGTAAATATATCCATGAATTAGAAACTATATTTTGAATCACGTGAGTAATAGGGAGATCGAATACCATTAATCACGTGAGAGGACAATACCTAACCTCAATACTCGATCGCAAGTCTTATCAACAATCAGTCAATCACTCATTAATCAAATTAATCAAAAATCTTGAGAACTTTAATTTTGAATGTTTTGATTTGAATTGTAATTGTGTGATTTATTATTTACTATTTATCGTTGATTGCGCAATACTACTAAAAATTTTAAAAGAGTTGTTATCATATCAGAACATATTAATTCGAGATTAAAATTAGTACTGGCATATCTCCCAAGCTGGAAAAAAATTAAGCGCCAAAATTAGTTGTAAAATTTAAAATAGCACTATGAAACGCACTAGGAGAAGCTTGAAAAAATACGTAGAAAGCAGCAGTAGCGACAGCGATGAGCAACCACTCAAGAAATCTCCCATATCAAAAAGCAATAACAATGTCAATAAAGAAGAATCCTCATCCTCAGAGAGTGACATTGAAAATTACCTACACAAGCCCGAAAAGTTAGATCTGAACTCTGATTTCTTCAAACCTAATGCAACCACACAACCTGTTAATGTCCAAACTGAGGGTAGGTTTCATCCCTGTAATTTATTCCATTTTAATTGTCTATTAAAAATTATTTTAGGGCCTTCAAGGTTGAGTGACTCTGACTCAAATCCTGAAGAATCTCCAATCAACCATCAAGCTCAACAACCTGAAGTCCTAACCCAATTTAATTCATTCCAAAACTACACCAAACAAATCGAAGAAGCAAGGAAACATGTCGAAAAGTATCAGGCCTGTAAGAAACAGAAAACTGACACTCAAACTGATATACTACATTTGCTAACGGCGGGGGAAAGCAAATTGGCTGCAGAGCACCACTTGACCCCAGCTGATTTGCATTCCAGTGACTTTGAGTCATGTGACTCAGAGCAAGAGGGTTGGGAGGAAATTAAGAATAAATCTCAGGCAGTAGATAAGGTGAAGAGTTTGGTGCCTGCTGAAGGTCTGCAGATTGTTGTTAAGTTACCTGAAAATGTCAAGAAGAAGAAAGGTAAGTAGTTTTTGTGGTATTTAAAACCAAAATTTAATTAGTTATGAAGATGAGGATTAATTAGGTACCTTCTTAAAGTAATTTTGTTGAAATATTGTTCCTTATGGCTTTCTTACACACTCATCATAATGCAGCTTTTTATAGACATTAACAGACACAATGAGTGCTATTTACAACTACTTAGAGTACAGGAAGCAAGTCATAGATTGTTTCTTTTGAATTCCAGGTGTTGACTTTTTGGCGGCGATGAAAAGACGTCTAAATCGAATACGTAAAGAAAATCAAGTTCTTGTGCATAAAGTGCATTTATTATGTTGGTTAGCCCATGGCAATTTTGTTAACTCCATCATCAACGGCACTGAAATTTTGGCTACAGCTTTGTCCTTAATGCCTTCTGAAAAAAGTTTCCCTTCCGATCGCACCGATTTGGCTTACTTGGAACAAATTCTAGGGTGGTTTAAAAAAACTGTTAAAACCACTGAGAAACTTAAGGGAAAGAAAACTTTGCCTCTAGATGAGAGTCTTTTGGAACAAATGAAAAAGAAAGAAGTTAAAGATAATAAAATGTTGGCAATTATTTTTGTGACTTTGTTAAGGTCTTTTGGGGTACAAACCAGGCTGGTCCTGTCTTTGCAAGTAGAACCTTTAAGACCGCCTGCTAGTGATCTTCACTATGTTGGCAGTAAAAACGATCAGGCTGATAAAGGAAAAACAAAATCTGGAACCTCCAGTGTTAAAATAACTGTACAGAAAGCCACTCCCATTAAAAAGAAAAGTCAAATCAAACCGAGTTTGGATAGTGCAAGGAAAGTTACTCAAGCCAGGCCAGTAAAGAAGTTGGAAGTCACCGCAGCAAAAGCTAAACCTGCTGCTAAACGTTCCAAAAGTGCAGAGAATTCAAGTCCCAAGCCAGTAAAAGTGCAAAAAGAAGCTGAAAAATTGGATGTAAAACCTAAAAGACGTGTTAAAAGCACGGGAAATTTAGAAGCAGAAAACAAACCAGAAACCTCCAAAGAAACAAAAAAACCAACTGCGCCAACCAGAAGAAGCGCCAGGAATTCAATTAACAAAGCCACAAAAACCAAAATTGTTCAACTTGACGGTCTGTTTGATTCCAGTGACGATTCGGAAACGGAACTAGTCCAACTCGACGGAGCCACTGAAAATGCGACCAAACCGAATCTAAAGAATCTCAAAGTAACCAAAAGTGCTTCGCAAAAACCTAAAGAAAAACGTCCAAACTTAAAAGTGTTGAAAAATCTAGCGAACCAACAATATTCGGATTCGGACAGCGAGTTTGAACCAGCCGGGACCGTTTCTTTTCAAAAGAAACTTGACCAGGCTTCGACCGACCTGAAAAAGTTGAAAGACGCTAAACAGAAAAAAGCAAAATCTGATCAGGTTAAAGAAATTGTGGTTGGATTGGTCAAGGATGGGATTTCCAGACAAAAAGAGGTTCATCGTACAAGGTGAGCTATAATTAGTGAGAAAGCTGTGTTTGATAGTTTTGACAAACATTATTTTCTTATTAGACTGGCAAACAAAAGAAAACCACCTAAGCAATTTGATGAGTCTGAAGATAGCGATTACGTGTCTGAACCAATAAAAAAGAAACACCAAGAGAGTGAGGAGGAGTTTGCCCCAAAAACCAAAGTCAAACGTCGTGTACAGGTTAAACCCGAATTGCAAGACAACGGCACCAAAAAGAAAAAAGAGGGACAGGACGTTTGGGTCGAAGTGTTCTTAGAGTCTGAAGAGAAGTGGATCAGCGTGGACGTAGTGTCCGGACGAGTGCATTGCGTCCAAGAACTAGCGGTAAATTCAAACGAGTTTGATGTCAGTGTTAGTTGTTGTTGAAGTTGAAGATGAGATTCACCCAAATCCACCTCTTTTCCAACTTTTATGATAATACCATTATAACTGGCATCAGACTTACCATGACCGTTCATTCTGATGCAGTAAATAGAGAAAATTTAAATAAATTAAAACAAATATATACAGGGTGGTCCAGTTTTAAATGTCAATAATTCACCATTCTATAGCCCATCAAAAAATAAGTTAACATACATATTATGTCATTTTCCTGAAAAATGCTTCCCAAGGAAAATACAGTCCATAAATGTTCAGTATAAAAAATCAGTTTCTTGTCATAACTGTCAGACCGCTGGAGCAATTTTAATCAAATTTAGAACAAATACATATGAAATTAATACTTCCATTAATCGAAACTATCCAGTGGTGTAAATACAAAAAGATGGTTTTCATTTTTCTGTCTTATATTCTATGTCACTGGATATTTTTCAAAATTTTGCGTTTTTTTTACTTTTTCAATTTGACAAAATAAGTATCTCTTACAAAACTCTGATTTAAAGTTTTGTTTACGACAAAATTGAGTAATTATGTTTAAAGACCCAAAAATTGTCTTGAAAATGGTGAAAATTGACTTAAGAAGCTTAAAAAATGTCTTTGTAGCCAGTTTTCACAGTTTCCAGACAAATTGAAAGACTTTAGTTTTGAAAATTGACTTAGAAACCAGTAAATTTACTTTGATACTGTGAAAATTTACTTGAGACGCTTAGAAACTATCTTTGTAGTCAGATAAGTTGAAAAACTTGTGAAAACTGACTTGTAGCCATGAAAAACTACTTTATCTAGAATTTTTTACAACAAATTCACACATTTCAACTTGACTTGCGACACCAAAAAGTGACTCTGAACTAATGAAAAGTGACATCAAAAGCTTAAATTTTACATTTGAAGTAAGTTTTCATAATTTGAAAATACATTTCAATATTTTAGTCTTGAAAATAGTCTTAAATACAGGATATTTATATTAGATTCATAAAAATTGACTTGAAACCTAACTTTTCAGGTTTTTTTACTTTGCTTTTCATTTTCTTAGAACTCTGGACTATTTTTAGGGCTTTGAAACTGCTTTCAGCTTGGGCAATTGAGTTTTAGGCTTATCATCACCAAGTTTTTGACATAGCAGACTAAAAAAAACTATTTTTACATTTTTCGTAGGCTTAATTATGCCATTTCATGCTTTGTCAGTATTAATTTGACTTCTAGACGCTTCACTGTCCTTTAAGACTTAAAAATCGAATTTTAAACTATTTTTTATAGTAAAAGTTAAGTTTCAGACTCTTCATTGATGAAAGTAAACAATTTTGGCATTAAATGCTACGATATTAGTCTAAAACTTTAATTTTTAGAATAAAATTAGTCTGACTGTCTGACAGTTGTAGCAAAAAAAAAGATTTTCAAAACTGAATTTTGGAGGTCTGTGTTTTCCTTAGGAAGCGTTCTTCAGGAAAATGACATACTGCGTGCCAACTTATTTTTTGATGGGCTATCGATTGGTGAATTATTGACATTTAAAACTGGATCACCCTGTATTTTTGAATAAAAACCTATTTTAGGGATGCCAAGTTATTTTTCCGGTAAATAACTAAACCTATCTAACTTACTTTCTACCTAAAAAAACCTAAATATATGATAATACAATTTTTTTTTATAAACAAACTGCTTACACCTAATACTTTTTGCCAAAACAGTTCATAACACCCCGTCAGTTGACCAAATTTCGAACTGCAGAGGGCTGCTCCTCCATAACAGCCCGGAGATCTCCTTGGTTACAAATTCAACCACTTCTGGAACCGACCCTCTACAAAATCGGCTTATATTAGTCCCAGTAAGCTTTCTAAGATCTCTTTCTAAGGTTCGTATTCTCAAAACGAGGGAAGGGAGTTATCAAGAGAAAGACCTGTAGAATGTGACAGGAACTCGTTATTGTCAGCTTCTTCTGTCACATTCTATCAACACTTCTGAGATTTTCGTTCGCTGCTTTCGAGAATTAGGCCCCAGATCTTCAATACTGTGATTTCCCTCTAACTTCTAGAAAATTGACGACTTCCCAGCTCTCATTCAAAGTTTCTCTTGACAACCAACAACCAAAAACAACAACTTTTATCCCACCTACCACTTTTTTTCACCTCCTTTAAAGTTTATGAAATAATACTATTAATATACTAATTATTACATATACAACCCTACTAAAATTAACTATAATGGAAAACACTTGACATCCCTACAAAAGTGTATCTTTTCAAGACAGTTGTGTTACAGCAACGCGCCACCCATCCCATATGCTACGTAGTGGCGTGGGACAACAACAGTAAAATTAAGGACGTGACCCAGAGATATTGTCCGAATTTCAACACTGTTACCAGAAAATTACGGGTGGACTGGAAATGGTGGGCAGAGTCGATCAAACCGTTCAGGGGAATGTCCACCCCCAGGGACAAGGAGGAGGACGAGGATCTGGCCAAGCAACAATTGGATCAACCTTTACCTAAAAGTATAGCAGAGTAAGTTAAGTCTTCAATTAACATCAGAAGAAACTTTAAATTGACGTGTTATCTATAATGTCAAGGTACAAAAATCATCCACTCTACGCGTTGAAGCGCCATCTACTAAAGTTCGAGGCAATTTATCCACCGGAACCCGCAACGTTGGGCTTTATACGGGGTGAGGCCGTGTATCCGAGAGGGTGCGTTTTTACCCTGCATTCCAGGGACATTTGGTTGAAACAGGCCAAAGTTGTCAAGCTGGGTGAACAACCCTATAAAATTGTCAAGGCTCGACCCAAGTGGGATAAGGTAAGCAATACACAATGAGCGAGATGATGTTTGTGGTTGTTATTCCTACAGACCAAAAATTAAATAAAATTAGGATGATGAGATCCCTTAGAAATCATTGAGTTAAACAAAGATGCCATAATGAACGAAACGTCATGCGGCAGTTGACATGATTATTATATCAAAATGACTGATTGATATCTTGTGACTGTCCAGTTACATCATCTCTTGTCTAGCTCATTGATTTCTAATGATTATTCATCTCACTGATTTCTTTGTATAATTTTGAAATTACCCAGAAGTCGCTACGAGTCTTCCCCCCCTCAATTTACATAGACTAAATTTGTCAGAAAAAATCTGTCCTGATAATGGAGTGTTTTACAGTTGTCGAATCAAGTAATCACCGATCAATTATTGGAAATATTCGGACCATGGCAGGTGGAGGACTATGTTCCGCCCACCGCCCAAAACGGCGTTGTACCACGAAACGCCTTCGGAAACGTGGACTTGTTCAAACCATCCATGTTACCCAAAGGGTGTGTCCATCTTAAGTGTAAGTAATCATTTTAAAGTCGTACTTTAACTTAAACTTAGGACTGTGACTTTTTTCACTCGTTCTATCACATTCTGACAGCTAAAACTGAATTCTCCATTTAGTGCCCGGATTAAATAAAGTGGCGAGACAACTAAACATCGATTGCGCTGCCGCAATTGTGGGTTTCGATTTCCACGGCGGTTGGAGTCATCCCATCTACGATGGGTTCGTGGTCTGTCAAGAATTTGAGGACCAGCTAATCTCCGCTTGGGAAACTGTTAGTGTCGTAGCGAATCAAGTGTGCTTTTTCCACTATTTGTTTTGAATTTGCAGGAACAAGACGAACTCGAAAGGAAAGAACAAGAAAAGACTGATAAACGCGTTTACGGGAATTGGAAAAAGTTGATCAGGGGTTTACTGATCAGAGAACGTTTGAAAGCGAAATACAATTTTGCCCAACCCTCGACCAGTGGCGCAGCTAAAAAGGGTGGAACAGGCGCATCTACGTCTAGAAAAAAATAGGTTAAATAAGTAGCAGTCTCGTTTTTTCAATCACGTTAATTACGTCTGTGATAAAAACCTTTTTTTAGATATAAGTACAGTTTTTTGTGCCTGCTCGTATTAAGTATAATTTACACAGTCTTACAATTATTCATTAAATACCCAAAAAATTACAGTAACACCACAGTATAAAAATAGTCTAACCAGTAGGATCACTTCTGGTTAGACTGTCGCAAAAGCCGGCTTTTTTTGCGGCCGGTCGTAAATCACTTTACTTTACGAATACGAGGGTCCCTCAGGCAAACTTACAAAGTTTTCTCTGGGAAGTATTATACGGGGGTATTACCGAAAGAATTCTATAAGCGAATCAGCATTTATTTTCAAGACAGAAAGAGAGAGAATTGACACAACCATCATCTACAGAACAATAATACCCATTGGTAGCCATGTTTACGTTCATTAAAACAAGTCACAAGAAAATAAACGCTGCAGCACAAATAACGTAACATACGAAATTTCGCCCGTCTTTATCCCACAATTACACACAATGTTCAGTTAGTCATTGCCAATATTAGATTCTAGCTTGGCTAGTCGACTTTAGGCGGGACGCAAGGTGAGGTAAATTTTACGATTTTCGGAGAGTGATCGGACTGGTTATGTTATATCTTTAGACTGTGGTAACACTTCTTGATCAGACCAAAGGTGAAACAACATTTATTGAACTTGGATTAGTTTAAACTAACACAATAAAGTAGAATATAAATTAATGCATCAAAATTTCCATTTGCACTAATCTACTATTAGTGTCACCTGGCATCCGGTAAGGCAACATTCCCGCAAAGTTTGTGATAGCATTAGCTTGTTGCCTCAAGTTAGCCAATTGCTGCAATCCAACAAATTAATGTTAAGAAATATACATTTCAAGAAAGTATTACCAAATCAGCTGACGTATCATAGTGACGTGGAATGTATTCGGTGCTGGCCCTGATTTTTTGATACTGCGCAAACAGCATGTTCATTGTGGCCAACAGAACGTCTGGAATAACTTTTGCCAGGTCTGTTGTGAGTGTTTTGAACTGTTTGACCCTGTCCACTACTTCGGCTTGCGTGAATGGGATTAGGCGAAGATCAGACAACAACTGTATCAAAATTGAAACAGTTTCACAAATTCATCGTAATAAAAAAGTATTTAAGTTACCTTCAAGGCTTGTGGGTACTCTTTGCCATGATATAAATCAAAGAATGCCAACAATTCTCTAAGACTCAGAAAGGAGTTGACTAAAGGTCCTGAGCAACGAAAACCTATAAAAGTTTTGCATGTCAAGTCATCTTCAGACTTTTCCCTGACCTAACAAACCTTCTCTACTATACCGAGTAGCAAAAGTGAGGGTTTTTTCCTGCAGACGCTCTCTGAGGGATCCGGGTTCACTTTGCATTTGCACCACTTGTGACAGCAACGAACAAAGATGTTTTAGAATCTCTTCCTGATTCTGCAATGATTACATTTAGCATTTTGACGCAAAACAGAGTTTTGGGACTAACATTAGCGATGTCAAAAATATCGATTGCTTCTTCATGCAAGCCTTTCCGCACCAACGTTGTGCCAACCAACTCGGCCACGCTGTCGGCGGAGATGTTGGAATCGACAAACTGATCGATCAGTCCTTTAGTGCGCACACCGTTGCGCAGCATTTTACCCAACAACTTTTCGTATTCTTTTGTCTCGAGAGCTAAATCAGTCACGCAGATTTTAAACAGGCTACGCCCCTCCGAATCTTTGTGATTCCGCAGCAAATAGAAATAGTGTAGGGCCTCGTTAGGGCAACTGAACTCGAAATTGCGCACGTAAATCATTATCAAACGAGCCAAGTTTAGACGACGGGCTGGTTTTGGATCAGCTGGATCTATAAAGACTTTACACAAATTTTTATGTTACACTGTTTATTTACCAGGTGTACCGGTATGAAATGAGCGTTAGGATACAATTGTGTCGGTAGGGATTATTCGTTGTGAACGGGCCTTATTTTTTTTTCTCTTTGGTTGGTATGACATCTGTCAAACATAACCAATAACCTTCCAGTCATTGAACAAACAACATCATATTTTTTTATTGTGTTGAAAATGGCAAATTTTATACCGGAAAGTGATGATTTGCGGAAAGCATTGATTTTTTGTTTCCATTTGAAGAAAAGTACTGCAGAGTCGTATCGAATGCTTGTCGAGGCATATGGTGATCATGCTCTATCAGAAGCAACATGCAAAAGAGGGTTTCAACAGTTCAGAGATAATGATTTTGATGTGAGAAATGAAGAACGTGGAAGACCACCAAAAAAGTTTGAAGACGCCGAACTGCAAGCAATATTGGATGAAGATGATACTTTGAATCAAAAGCAAATGGCAGAAATGTTAAATGTTAAATTTGAACCATGCATTGATCGAAAAACGACCAGAAACGGCCAGAAGACACGACAAAGTAATTTTGTTACACGACAATGCACCTGCACACAAAGCAAAAACGGTTCTGGAAACAATCAAAGCACTTGGCTGGGAGCTGCTACCCCACCCGCCGAATTCACCAGACTTGGCCCCTTCCGACTACCATTTGTTTTCATCGATGGGACACGCATTGGCAAAGCAGCACTTCGATTCCTACGCAGAAGTCGAAAATTGGGTGTCTGAATGGTTTGCTTCAAAAGACGAACATTTCTATTGGCGTGGTATCCACAAATTGCCAGAAAGGTGGTCAAAATGTGTAGAAAGCAATGGTCAATACTTCGAATAATTTTTTTTTACTTTCCCATTCAAAATTAGTGTTTCATTTTCACAAGAAAACGCTCATTTCATACCGGTACACCTAATACTTACTTAGTGGGGCGCTGGTGTCTTGCGGCCCTCCAAGCAAGTATAGTTCGTTCAAGGCAATAGCCATATGCACTGCATGTACTTTATATTTGGGTACTCTAGATAGAAACTCAATTGCGGCCTCAAATTGTCCAGTTAAAGCCAAAACTTGAAAGTACAAATGAGGTTGGTTGAAAGCGTCATAATGGCTCTCTCCACACTCTTCCAAAATGATTTGCTACATCAAGAACAGTAGAAACACTTAACTTTTAAGGTTAACAACGAAACCAACCTGCAAATTGTTGTAATTGATACAATCATCCTTGGCGGCGTAATCCACCCGCACCAAACTCAATTTCAACCACAAATAATCGTCGGCGGTCCTGGCAACTTCAGAGTGTTCATCGCTGATGTCGCAACAGCCCAAAACTGACCACACGATACGCTTGAAAGGATCAGTTTCGTTACGGATGAATCGCCGGTAAGTAAACCGGATATTTTCTTCTAGTTTTGCAATATCCGGATTATGGGGATCGGCCAGTTTGGCTTCCAACACGGCGAGAATTTCGCCAAATTCGGCTAGTCCGCTTCTTTTCAAACAGTAAATAGCTGCTGAGAGGTCACCAGAACGCAAACAGAAGTACACCTTAAAGGATGGTTACCGTTGTCAATTTGAACATTAAATGATGAGAATTAAATTACTCATTAAACAATCAATACTAACCATGGGCCATAATGGCCTCTCGTCAATAACTCCATCCCTTAAGCCCAAATATTCTCCTTGGAATCGCAACCCTACAAAACTGCGTACTAATGGATAAGTACCGGGAATGCCGCCTCTAGACGCTTGCGCCAAGTTTTCGTTTACAATATTATTCATAAATGTTTTGTATCTACAAAAAAATGTTTTTTCCATCATTTAATCTCTTCCAATCAAACCAATAAGTTACCTATCTTCCAAATACTTCTTTCCTTGTGCCACCAAGTCCTGAATAATTGGTTTACTGTACCTCCCTATTATAGGATCTTCAGATTGTGGAAAAGGAGACAACTGAATCATATACTTTATAATTTCCCACATGTCATTCACTTTCTGCACCAAACCCCCACAATCATTAATAAAAACCCTACCTAGAAACACCAGTATTACTTACAGAATCTTTGAATTGGTTAGTAGCCCCATAAAAGACATTGACCAAATTGGTTTTAGGCATGCCTTTCACCAAATCAGTGTTGTATTCCAGTATTTTTGAAGCGTAAATCGACTCCTCAGCGCCCATGTGTGACAGTGGTGCTGAAGGCTTCTGAATCAAAATGCTCTGGTGCTTCCCAAGTTCTATTGGCAAACCTGAACGCCCACCTAATGAGTTTAGGATCTTGATTTTTTCTTGTTTCCATTCAGCCTCCTGATGTTTCCAGGCATTTTCAAAAGTTGCTTTTTTAACCTAAACATCAAAATTAGGGCTACTCAGTATTTTAACTGTTAAAAACTTACAGCATTATAACTGGAGTCAAAAACTTCAAGTATTTTATTGCGGACTTCATTTTTCAGTATGTTCTCTATATCTAAGTTATCCAGGGGTTGTATGGGTTCGAATGTACGCTTATTACTGATCGACTCTAGTTTCTGCACTATTTTAGGTAGGTCTATGCCTTTTGAACCCAACAGTAGGTTTCTACAATAATAACCTTTTAGTAAGCTTACAAAGCAAAGTCCAGATAACTTACGCTTGAATATCCTTAGAACCTGACTGAGCCACTCGGGAATACAGGTCATTGGAGTCGTCCAGGACTTGTTTGAGGGACCTTTCCACTTTGGGTAGGTCTGCAGTTCCTTCCAGTTCATTGGTAAGCCTTTCAGCCTCTTGCAACAGGTCTGAGAAATCTTTAGACATGCTGAATGAATCTGCAGTAAGTCGTTATTTGAATTCAGTCTGTTTTATGATATTAAATACTTGCAATTTAACCAAATTGTAGGAATTCAGTTGTGGTGATAAACAGATATAAACCGCCACAAAATGTAAACAATGTGAATTTTGTTAAAATAATTCTAATCACATGGGCAGTGACCAATCACTACAATATATGTCACGTGACGCTAAATAGATGGTTGAAGACTGAACATAACCTTAAAAAAAAAATGTCAAGCTCTAGACATTTTCCATCTCTTTTTCTCTGTATTGTCAAAGTGTAGCAATAAAAGACGGATACACGTTGACGTCAAATAGGTTTTGATTTTGGCAGGAACTACATTTTTTTGGATTTTCTTTCCTTTTTAAAAATTAATTTATTATGTATTAACTGTAAACACAGCAAGCGTGTATGAATACAGGGATTGAAGCTTTTTTGCAGCTACTCCGCATGATGATTCTCCAAATCCAACGTTTCGATTTTCAGCAAGCATCATCAGCGACATTTTGGACTGCCACAATGCCCCAATCTTAATGTTTTTGAAATAGTAAAATATTAGATATTTACATTGACGTTACCTACATCGTGACCAAATTATGAATTTACATAACACATTTAGGCAGCGTATTTGGCTTCACCGCGTTTTTTTATGGTGGCACAATAAAGATATCTAAATACGCACCACATTGACTTTATAGAGTACTCTAGGTTATTGAGCTGGTCAGAAACATTATTAAGGGTCCTATAAGAGCAATTTTCATGTTAATCACCAGTTAAAAGTGAATTGAAAAACACTCTCGGACTAAAATACTATAACTGTCTTTCACTTTCTCTAACAGGCTAAATGAAGGACAGAAACATTCTACTACGTCAAACTTGCCCAGAATACTGTTTGGTATAGTCAGGGCGTAAAATGTAGTTTTTTTTTAAGTTCAAGGACAGGATTATTAATCTTCCAGTTATTATAATCTGTTTGCATTATAAACCAAACAAATTTAAATGTACAACATATTTATAATCCAGGATAATCCCATCTTAAAACTGCGATAAAACACCTTGCTCAACTAGTTGCGTGGTGCAATTATATGTGTATAGTCTTTTGCGGACAAAATGGACACTTTACAAGTTGGGGAACGATTTCCCAACGAACTTATGGTGATTGAGCAGATAAGGGTCACCAAAAAGAATAGGAACCAATATATCGGTGGTATTGCAGGTAATTGTGCTAATTTAACTCTCTATAATTTATATTAACACTCTAAATTGTAGCGTCTCTTAACGGGTTTGGTGCCGGTACTGTACTGGCCTGGACCTCCCCTGCAATGCAGTACATTACAATCACAACCAATGTCACAAATCAAACATTTCCAGAAATTCCTCCAGGATTTCACGTGACCACCTTGGAACAAGCAGCTGTAGGAGCAACTTTGATGCTTGGGGCTCTAATATCCGCAATTCCTTCAGGAAAGTGCGCCGACCTGTTTGGCAGGAAACTCACACTGCTTCTGATCAGTGTTTTATATTTAGGGAATTACATTCTAATCGCGTGTGCTACCAATGTAATGGTTTTGATCGTAGCTAGACTGTTTGCTGGTCTGGCTTTGGGTAGCAGTTGCGTTGTAGCTCCTATGTATATAGCTGAAGTGGTGGAGAAACCCTTACAAGGCAAATTGGGGTCGTTATTCAGTGTCCTGCTCACCCTCGGCATATTGTACACTAACTTGGTGGGGGTTGTGACTGGTTGGGTGGGGCTGGGGGTGGCCTTAACTCTATCAAGTGGTGGGGCGGCCTTGGCTATACTTTTTATCCCCGAGACTCCTTTATACTTGGTAGCCGAGGAGCGTTTTGGCAAAGCTCGACGGTCCTTAATGTTCTACCGAGGTGATGAGGAACAGGTATCAGAAGAGTTAATTCAGCTGCAAAAGCATTTGGCGGAACACGAAGTGGGAGCTTCCCTGAGGCATTTATTCACTAAACGTCGTTACCGAAGACCGTTAGTTTCCGCTTTGGGCGTTTTTGCCTATCAACAGTTTTGTGGCATAAACGCCGTGGTTTTTAATCTTATGACAATTTTCAAAGCTGCAGGAGCTAATGACGTTCATCCTTTAGTACCGGCAGTTGCCCCTAATCTCCTAACTCTTCTAGGAGGAATGTTATTGGTCAAAATTATCGAAATACGCGGTAGGAAATTTTTCATGCTGCTATCCTCCTGTTCGATGCTAACAGGAATTTTAGGTTTGGCGGTTTACTTGCAGTCCGCCAGCGAATCAGATCCTGACATTATCCCAATTCTTTGTGTGGCCATTTTCATGACAGGATTTGCTCTCGGGATTGGTCCAATCCCTTGGGTGTTGTTGATGGAGTTGTTTACACCAGAAATACGCGGGGCTGCTAGTGGGGTTGCCGCAATGTGCGGCTGGTTTTCCGCTTTACTCATCACGTTTTGCTATCCCTATTTAGTTAATTCAATTGGGAATGCTGGGACATTTTTTCTTCATGCTGTCTTTAATGCTTTGGGTTTGATGTTTATTTGGTTTGTGGTACCAGAAACTAAACCATCTCAATGTTAATTACTGATTAAACAGTATTATTACTTTGTTATTTAGGTAGACTTAGTTAATTAAAAATATTAGAATAGAAAATAGGTCCTTCAAAAGTTGGGACTTTCAGGAGTAGGGAAAGAGTTTGATTGTCAATTTTTTTTTCTCTTAACTGTGGAAAATGTAGTAGTTGATTTATTACCTATCACATCTCTAATGCTGTTTAACTTAAATAATTAAGGTAAGACAATAAACAACCCATAAGCCTTGAAAGAATTGAAATTTATCAGAAAAAAATTACTTAAATTAATGTATGAATACCAGAGTCTCTCCTGCACGTTACTTCTGCCATGGGGCGTTTCCACGCCCCCTTACCGGCGGGCCCCCTCTTGTACCGCGACCTCTGGCAACTGCAAAACAATTTCAATTACAACAATTATTAATAATAAACCCCCTTAACTGAACTTACCCTGAGCTCGTAAAATACCGGATTTGCCTCGGCCGGCTACCCCGGCCTTTGTTTGCTTCTTAAACATTGGGGCATTCTTCAACATGTCGGGCAGTATTAAAAATCGGATTTTTGAGCCTCTGATGTACACGTTTTCCAGTTGAGCGATCCTGCCGTCCCTGTACGTTACGGTAATTTGCGTCATTTGGCAATTCATATTGTCCTCGGCTTCGATCAGTTTGCCCCTGTACACTTCGCCGGTAATGGTTTCGCATGTGATTATGTGCCCCTCGGCTTCGTGCAGAACTTTGATTGGAACCCCGATCGACATTTTCAATTCAGAGATGTTAATACACGTTACAAGTTTAACTTATTGAGAAAAACTAGCTTTTTATCGAATATTTAAGATTTGGTATTGTTTATGTTGCAATTTGTACGCGTTCTTTCTTGTAGCTTGTAGCTTGTTGTAATAGATTTATAGGTTAGGTACTTTCGTATGAGTGACAAACTGACAAATGACTTACGACATTTATCATGTGACCATTTAGTACAAGTTCCACGGAAGAGACACGTGACCGATTGCCGGCCACCTTTTGTTTGAATTGTTTCTAACGTTTTCTTTTTCTTTATAGGTTATAAAATATAAATTTGAAAAATATAAAAATTTTCACAATCTTTCCTTTTATAAATGAAAAAAGGTTCTATCAACGTTTAAAATATTTAAATAATTCGTTTAGTATTAAAACTTTGACTTGAGGATCAGCTTTTTGATAGTTTCTACTAAATAGTTGAAGAAAAATGGCAAATTTTGATGTGTTTGAAACTGGTTTCAGCAATTTTGACGAAACCATTAATTTCGGAAAAAGAGCTATTGCCGGCGACAGCCTCTTCGAAATTTCCACTTTTGGGGTCATACAATCATCTGAATCTACTAATGTAAGTATGTTAATTTAATACCAGTATTTTCCAAAGAAAAAAAGTTCAGACTTGAGGTACCAGTAGGATGTAGATCCTATCTGAAGAATATATAGATAGAATAAGGATACAGATTTGATAATAAATTTTACATAAAACAAACTCTTTATGAAAGTAAAAAAACAAATTTCAGTCAACCAATGATCAAATCAGCTTAGTATCATGTTGCCAACCAAACGGGAAAATTGTTGTTGGTATTAACAATTGTCTGACAATCATTAAAAGTACTGAAGAACCTCAGTATCTCCTTGTACACAAGTATGACAATCAACTGGAAGGTTTGGCATTGTCACATTGTGGACAGTATATTCTAGTTACCACAGCCACAAGCTACATTACAATTGGTGATCTGGCACCACTATTGACAAATAAAGATGATGAATGCCCCACCAATGAATTTATGTCACTGTACCAAGAGTAAGTTTCAAGTTGACTGAAGAGAGTTACACACTAATTTTGTTTTTTAAAGAAATCTTGAAGGAGCTGGAAAGTTTATAGGAACTTTCAGTCACTTGAAGTCAGACACCCCAGAATTCTATGCGGTTACTGAAAGTGGATTGGTGAAAAAGTTGGTTATTACTATTGAGTGTACTTCAGTACTGAGCTGTTAATTTTAGGTTTTTGATAGGTTTAGATAAAAATGTTGTATCAGAAACTGTGTATGATTTTCAATCAAAACTAAATATTGCTGCTTTTGTTTACCCCTACATTGTGGTTGAGGGGGTAGATGAGTTGTCTGTTGTGGACTTGGAAACTGGACTATGTGAAAGTGATGATTCACTAGGTTTGTCACAATTGCTGTCTTTAAAATCGTAAGTGTTCAATTAACTTTGATTTAATGTGACTGAAAAATGAATGATTTACCCAGGAATCTACTAGCATTGGATCAGAATAAAAACCTGTACATAATTGAACCAAGCTGTTGCCAAATTTTTAAAGTAAATGATGTGTACCAAGAACTACTGGACCAACAGTTCAGATCCATGTCAATACTAGATGATGGTGAACAAAAATTGGTTATAGGGCAAACCAAAAACAACAGAATCAAAGCTTTTATTAATCTAACTTGTAAGTATTGGTATACAATGTGGTCCAAATTGGTGATGCATGTATGGGGATATCCGTTATCGTAAGAGATACAGGGTCGGTTAAATGGGGAAAGTTTTAGAGAATTTTATGTGAAACTTTGAGAGAGAAAATTGGGGAAATGTCAGTGGCTGCATTTTAAACATTCTTTAACAAAGCTAAAGACAGTTTTGAAACTAAGACATTATTAAGGCACTTTTTTACCTAGAACACCATGACGTAATTAGAAAAAATCTATTGTCATCATCACATGAAGTTATCATCCATATCTCGGAAACCAATGACGATAGATTTTTTCTAATTACGTCATCGTGTTCTACGTAAAAAAGTGCCTTAATAATGTTTTAGTTTCAAAACTCTCTTTGGCTTTGTTAAAGAATATTTAAATTGCAGCCTCTGACGTTTTCCCAATTTTCCGGAAAATGGAGAAAGATAATTTAATTTGGAAACCGGAAATAAGTTTCACATAAAATTCTCTAAAACTTTCCCCATTTAACCGATCTTGTATCTCTTACGATAACGGATATCCCCATACATACATCACCAGTTTGGACCACACTGTATAAAGCTGGCAATCCTAATGTAACGTACCGGAACTCCACTAGGCACAGCCATGTTTTTTGACATCCCATCCGATCATTGCGTGCATTTCCTCAATTTTAATGCTTACACGGAAGATGTAGTGTTTGTAGCCAAAGTGTGCAAAAAGGACCAAATCAACGAATTGAGACTGCAATTCGTTACCACTACGGAAGCGGAAATGAGGGTTCATAAACTGATCAGACAGGGGGACATAGAAAAAGCGGAATTGTTCGCCAAACAGTTTGGAGTGGATCCGGAAGTTGTGATTGAAGCTAAAATTATGAAGATTGCGACTAAAACGGAGTGCTCTAGCCAGGATATCGATTTGTTTCTCAGTCTGTTGGATTCGATTCAAAACCATTCGCTGAGATTGCAATTTTGCGACAGCGTTACTTGTCAGTTGCCTAGTGATACTCGAAGAGTGCTCAGTTATGCTGCTAATATAGAAACTGATCTACGAGATACCGTAATCAATCAAGTCAATTTTGCCTGTTTTTTTCAATCTTTAAAAAAAATTATTTTGCAGAAAGCTAGTGAAATTAATTTATCCGTGAGAAATAGGAATCGTTTCAACGAACTGCTACGCAAATTCGACGTTTATATGAATGTGTACAAAACCTTTGACCATCAACATTGGACAATTTTCTCTGAGTGTGACGCCCAAACTGAAATTTTAAAATTTTTAAGACAGGTACAGTCTAAATGCCGTTCAAATTACATCAAATAAAAGGTGACAAACCAATATACAGGGTGACATCAGAGAAGCTGTAATCTTGATTGCCAATACGTTTTACAATGAAGATAGTGTCGCCTCTTTGACCGACCAAACATTCACTGAGATTTTGTCCAACTTGAATCCGGTATTACCTTGTCACTAACACTATAAGAACTGTCAAAAAATTTGATATTTTCTAGTCCTCTAAAGACTGTTTGACATTTCTGAACGCGTTAATTCCGTTAGTCCTGAAGCTCAAACCACAGAGTGTGGTACCTTTTGTAAATTGGCTGCGCGAGTGCATTCTACGCATGGACGGTCGCGTGGACTTTCCAGAATGCGCTTTTAAGTACGTGAAACAAGTCCACTACACTTTAACACTCATTAATTGTCTTGTATAGGTTTCTTGAAGAAACCAGCTCGTTAATGACGTTCAGCTCGTCCGTGATTGGTTCGGACGAAGCAAGAGAATGTCTAATCAACTTGCGATTGGCTCTGGAAAATATCGAAACGTTGACCAACAATTTTTCGATTCGTTTACCGTTGGTCAAGTGTATGAACGATCGTATGGGCGTGGTTAAATCGTTGCTAAACTTCCGATGGAAACTGGATCAATTCGAAACGTTAATAAAGGATTTTGTGTTGCCCGTTTTGTTGAAATACTGCGAAGATGTCGACCAGTTTCTTTACGAAGAAATACAGGTGAGTTTTGTTTCTTTTTATAGTAGTTAGGGTTATGTGATTTGGGAAATAACGTTTGGTTTAGTTAAATGATGTTATTCATATTGAGCTTTATAAGGAACTGACCCTGATGACTTTTGACTTTTTAATTTCATTAAAACTAACTTGGATCTTTTTTAAATTAAGTGTCCCATTGTGTTCATTCTGTAAAGTCATGTGATATCGCCTGCATTCAAGTCACATGACCAACTGTCGTAGTACGCCATTTCTCTACTGTTTTTATTTGAATGTTGGCTCAATTTATTAAGCATTGTATTCATATTAGTATTTAGTCAACAAACAGTACCAGTGTTGCCAAATGCTATTTAAAACACTGAGATAAAAAAATTCAATTTTTTTTAGATTATACAGGGTGTCCAGTTTTAAATGACATATATGGGATTTTTGGAAAAGTTCTGTACTGTTTTAAATTGCTACCTTGGTGTAAACCAAACAAGGGCTTATCTGAAAGAAACCTCCATATTTTTCTTATTACAATCATGAAAATTTCAAAGTACTGATGATAAAATGCTGTCAAAAATGTTTGTGTCAACTATTACTTTTTCTTATGGACGCCACATTGGGTTTCTGCATTTTTATAATGTTAAAGTTATGGGACTCTATTTTACCAGAAAATTTTAACATTTAGTTGGTTTTTATCACGGTGGCCATGAAAAATTCAAAGGACTATTCATCATTTGACGTAATTTAATATATTGACCAACTGGTAAATTACGTCATCATGACGTTTAGATACTATACATGGCAATTGTGATTTTGAAAATTGAATTACAAAAATGATGATTAATATCAGTATTTGGATTGATTTTTTTTTATCCCATAGATTACTCGATTGAAATTGTTTAGGGTAAGAATCGTGAAATAACAAATTGGTTATTAAACATTTTGCATCTTTATATAAGCTTCATCAGGACACTACAATATAAACATTATAAATTTTTTAGAACAGTATGAAATGTCAAGAAAAGTACTGGACGGACAAGGTCCACGTGATCATACGATTCCTGTCCAATCAGGACCTGAAACTGGATTTGATCCGGGACATTCTCGCGAACACAAAAAAAACCATGGAGCGATCAAGTGAAGAAAATCGCCATGTTAGCTTTCGACCGCAATGCCGATGATTCTAAAGTCCAAACGATCAAGAAACTGCTCAAAGACGAACCTGTGCTTGTCGTGTTCGAAAAGTACGACATCAACGCCAACTTGTTCGATAGCAGTCATTATGTGAGTTTCAGTCACGTGACAGTTTTAATGTTTGTTTGTACAAAAAGCTGATAATCGGAAATTATTACACATGGCCGCTTGACAGTCAAACAATTGATTTTTTTCTTAAAACAGATACGAAAAGAACATTTTTTCCGGCGGATACTGTGTCAATGCGGCCAAGACGTTCGCAGAGCTTTTGCAGATATTCGCACTATAAACGGCGACGACAAACTCGGTGCTGACTATTTCACAGCCAAAACTTTGCTGGTCAGTCGCGAGGATAGTCGAGTTTTGGACATTCTGGACGATTTACCATCCGAACATAGATCGTTACTATGCAAAAGGTTGTTCGAATTCCTGTGCATGTACCACGTGGAAATGGGAGTGGATAAAAGCCAGAATTTAGATGTGCTTAAACAAATTTGTGTTCGCGCGCTTTCCGCTTGTAATCGTATCGAAACGTTTGAGTTTGACCATCAGTTCAATACGATCAAGGGTATGTACGAGATTTACATGTTGTACGGCGTGAAAAGCAATTTGTTCGATCTCTCACCTGATGGCAAAAGAAAACATTTGACAGCTGTTTTACTTAAAGAAGTTGAGTTACTTTTGAAAGGTGAGAAAACATTGTTTTTCTCGATTTTTGTTACTTCAGCTTTTTTTTTGATTTTCAGGCTGTTCAAATTTCATTCAACTTCTCGATCATAGCAAAAAACTGGCAACAATCTTTGACTTGACAACAGACGCCATTTTAACTGAATTCGCAAGTTTGAGCGGCAATCAAGACATTTTGCTTCAAATTGCCCAACAACTGCACCAACAATCCGAAGATCCGGACCTGCTAGTGCGATGCGCAGTTGCCATTTTAAATTGGTCGGTTCAGAGCCTTAATGACAGTTTGGACGAGACCTGTCTGGACGTCATTTTGTCCCAGAACGCCCCGTCCAACAATGATGTACAGGCCGTGCAAATGGCCAGACGATTATGCGCCAAAGCGCTGGACTGTCATGAAAATGGCGGAATTTCTCTGCCCGCCATTTTGGACGTTACCATGATCTTGAATTACGTGTACGATTTGGACGATTGCGATAAGGAAATGCGGAAAATTGCACAAATTTATCAGGTTTACATGCCGATGAAAATTACCAATTCGCAGTCGGATGTTGTCCGTACTTTGCTTATGATGCGCCAATCACTGGGTGGTAAGTTTTCATATTATAACATTGTGGTAGAGGGGGTTTAAGAGGCAAAATCAAATGTTCTATTAGTTTAGTTGCTACTTTTAAAAAGCGCCAAGTACTGTGAAACCGTTTTTCTGAGTTAAGCAAACTCATTATTAACGACGCTTTATTTAAAACTTTTAGGAAGTGAGGAAACTGATGCCGCTCTCAGTTATTCAAACTGCGATACCGTAATTGAGGTACTTTTAAAAAATTTAGTTTTTTTCTAAGTTTTAAACGGCAAAATTTCAGGAAAACCTTCAAGACTTGACCGTAAACTTCTTAGACGGTATTGGTCAGCTACTGCGAGAGGAACAACACCTCAAAGCGGCCAGCATTCTTAAACTAGCTCAGCTCAATTGTCAGTCGATATCAAATCCGAACGGTCAGCCAGTAATCAAAAGTCTGGAAGAGTATTTCGTTTCGACGTTGCTCCCCGAACTGATCAATCGCGTGATCAGTCACAGTTACGTCGATACGGTACTGCTCAAAGAACTGATGCTGCAAGTGCCCAGAGATCAGCTGGAATCGCAGATCTCGACACTTTTAAAGCTGTACAAACGGCAACCAGTCAAATTGCAGGCTCTCACGAAAGTTGGGTTGAGCTTTTTCGATTTAGGATTAATAGCGCGGGGAAAACATTGGATGGTGCACTTAAATAATCAGTGCAAGTGGTGGTTTAAGCTGAACATTCCCCATAGTTTGTATGCGACGTTTTTTAAGCACAACGGCCAAGAAAACCTACAGCTGTTGGTTAGGGAGAACCAGTTACCGTTGGAGTGTTTACCAGAGTATTGCCAGGATTTTCAACTTAATCTACCTGAGTCTTACTTTTATTATTTGAAAACGTAAGTTTATTTATACATAAGAAACCAGTGGTGAAAACAGTTAGAAATCAGTATAATGAATCATTTTGTAACTTTTTCCTTGATTTATTAGATTATACTTATTTGCAGTATAATCTTAAACTGGCGTCCAATTATCGAGTATAACACTGAACTAGACGGTCGAACAACCACGATTGTTAAAAACGCGGATGAATTAATGCAAATATGCCAGAAAATAGTGGCTTACATAACGGACAAGAATATGTTACATCAATTTATTAACGATATCTGGCCTATGGTTGGTTTGTCTAGTTTGTTACTTTGATTATTATTACAGAGTATGGTTGCAGGTCAATTTCTACTACTACGAAGTGTATTTGGTGCTGTTAAAACTACTAGAAGACCTGGGAAGTGGTATAAGCAGCACTATAGAATCATATAGGCCGATTGTTAAATTTCTCAAAAGTTACGTCCGTATTAGTGCCCCAACCCGCACCGAAATCGAACAGTGGTTCGGTCTGTACAAGTCCAAAAAAGTTATTGAACCACTGTCCACCTATCGACTACCCTTGTCCACTAGTTTCCTGACAGACAAAATATGGGACATTATTAAACCTGAGATTACTCTGGACACTTACAAAGATTGGCTGAAACTAGCTAAGATTGGCATTCAACCACTCACTCACGAACAGATTTGTACGTATGCAATAAACAGCGTCGTAACCAAGTTGGTTGCGACCGATTCCGATTGGGATTTACGACTCAGATATAACGATTTGGTGGACAAAGTGAATGAATGCGCGTCCAGCACTGACAATTTAGAGTTCGCCACTGCTGCCATCTACAGTTTGATGTGTGAAATGCCCCCGGGGGCTGACAAAGTCCGAATGGCGCAGCTGAGCTATACATATGCGGGCAAGATGGTCCAAAACGATGAAAACCCCGAAATTTTCACGGTTTTCGAAAAAGTCAGACAGACGCATACAATTTTTAGTACCACGTATTAATGATAGTGTTTCAGGTGCAAAAACGTTATTTAACTTGCTCAGTCATGCACATTTTGTATAAATATCAGTTGGATGGCACAAAATACACAGAGACAAGCTCAGACAGTTTGCCAACCCTGATTAACAATTTATACAATGACCCAAAAATTTTGGAGTACTTTGATAACTTGAATTCTCCATGCCCAGGTAATTTAACTTAATATTGACATGTTTTTTCTGGTGAAATTCAAAGTAAACTAGGATTAACTGCAGGAAACTGCATTTTTGCCACAGCGTAACTAAAATATAATTTATGAATGGCGTAAACATTCAGAATACTTGTATTAGCCACTCGTTTCTAAAAATGGCATTTTCTGGACCAATATTTTAGATGTTTATTCTTTTTTTACTGTTTGAGAAGTAGGACACACTGTATTGACTGGATTACTACCTCTGGTGTTTTTTTTTTTTTGTAGAAATCAACAAGGCTGTGAAAGAATTGTGCGAATTATACAAAAATAATTTCAAAAAAATTAAAATGGGCGCCGTTGTAGATCTGTTGAACGTGGATTCGCCCTTACAACTCGATTGGCGACGATTACGTTGTAACGACCACAATTCCCATATCAAGAGGTTTGCATGCACCCAAAACCAAAAAGTACCTTACCCGACTGGAAAATGTGTGTTTTAGAATCGTTTATATATGCGGAGATGAGGATAAAGTATACTGGGAAAAATTCTTGTTGGATCAGTATCGTAGTAACAGCAAACGGCAACCGCTCACTTTAAAAACGAACGCGGCCATTTGCTTATATTTTCTCAGTGACCCCGACAGTTTGGACACTTTAACCGAATTAGCTATTGATGAATTCGAGTAAGTTTCCAAAAGTATTTATGAAGGTTAGAAACCAGACACAGAGTTCTACTAAAGTAGATTTTCTATGGCTGTTTAATAATATGCTTCAATCACGATGTTGTCAACTTGTTTCGGCTGTGACGTCATAACAATTAATTTTGATTTTTCTTATAGTTACATAAACTTAACTTGGCAGATAAGAGATCTCCTCTCTGATCTCTCTCTGCTATTTTAAACTATTAATTTCGATTTTTTTTTAGGGATGAGGTGAATAAAATGGTGGTGATGGCCAAACTGACCGATTTCGGCATCAGATGCGATTCGCCAAGTAAATTGGACGAAATGAACAAGAAAAAGGTGCTAAAACAACTGATGTCTGTCAGTGATCCGAACGCTCTTAGGTGTATAGCAAATTTGTGTCGAATTTACTACTACGACAATATCAAAAATTGGGAGTTTATCGTTCAATCGTCGCTAAACTACAAAATGGTAAGTCATTTCAAATTTGTCGTGGAATCAGGACGACAATAGTTTACTTTTAAGATGGAGGATTTGCGCGACTATTTAGTATTCCTATCTGATCGGTCGGTGACGGAAACCATAACAAATGGATGGCAAAGTCTGCTGACTTATGAATTCAACAAGTTAAAGTGGGAGCAGGCTAAAGAGGCGGACGTTTTTGCTATATTGCAGGTCTGTTTGAATTTTGGGTTTTTAAGCTTTTTTGACGTTTTTGTCTGACTACAGGCTTGTCCAATTTACAAAATGGATTTAACTTCGTTTATTGACAAATGCCTCAGCTGCCAACGATCCGATCTCGCTGACGTTTTAAAAAGATTTTCAAATTAGAATTTGTTTGAAATAATATTTTATCTATAATAAGTTTCTCTTTGTCAGCAGTAGGGTAGGTATGAAGTAGTTAAATTTCGCGTTTAAACAGTTAATATAAAAATAAACTAAACAATTTATGAGTGGTTGGACAAATGGTAAACGTAGTTTACACTCAATTACGCAAAGGAAAGATTAGACATAATAACGTATAACTTTAGTTATCTCACTTAATTTCTCTCAATACTTGTCGAAACTTGTCCAATAATATATCGGCGTGGCTTTCCTGGAACGTTAACGAAGGTCTAAGTCGGACAGAGTGGTCCCCACAAGCCCCCACAATCACTCCTGCAGAAAAACCAATTTGCCAACTCTACTGGAATAACAACAGTTTGGTTAACATATACCTTTCGACTTCAATTTGGCAACAATGTCGTCCCTAACTTTGGTATTAATAGCGTTGACCGCCAAAAATGATCCGCGTCCTCTGGTTGAATTGAGCAGTTCTGGGTTTTCTTTTTCCAGCTCAGAAATTCCAGTTTTAAGCTTTGCGCCTGTTTTGCTCACTCGGTCTAGCAGATTATCTCTTTTTATCACTTTTAGCACTGCTTCGAGCAGGAATATTTTGCCTGGATCGCCCAACCAAGTGTTAAAGATTTGATAGGAGTGTCTCGGTCTGTAATAATAATGTAACTAGGTTAACACGGTGTTTGATCGATACAACACCTAAACAACCCGCAATATAGTGACTTCCTAACCCCCCAACAAATTGTCAATTTAGTCAGTATTCTGGTGATTTTTATCGTAAATATGGAAGAAGACCCGGTAAGAACACTATCCCAAGAAACGGTATCAAAACCAGAATCGCAAGTATCGTTACTCGACCAATTATTCGTCCACTCAGTCTCATCCTCGTCCCCAAGTTCCAAATGGTCTCTATCCAAATTCAAACTGCGACCAGTCAAAAAAGCCCTTATTAAGCACAAACCTAAAACTGTGCTAAAGCCCCGTTATTTCACTTCCGGTTACGGCATCAATGAACAAAACAAAAAAGATTTAAACAAGGAACCATCGCCGTTTCGTTACCCTAAAGACATGGAGGAATTCGCTTACAGGGTGATGACCAAAGCTTGGAGAAATGAGGTGAGGATTGAGGAGTTACAAGAAAAATGTTCAAACAAACCAAGTTACAAAGGTAGACAACGCGAGGATTTGTTAGCCAGATTGTACGTTGAAGACCCTACCATAGATAGTATGAAGTCCATTCTAGATATTGCTCCTGAGTATTTTAAAGTTGTGGAGGGACGTCCTATTCCCGACAAATTAGACATACGGAAATACATTGAGGTAGTCAGGGACAGTTTAAGAACAAAAATCGTCAATGGATATCGCGAAGATGACATAATGTTGATTGAAGAGAATTTACTGTTGGAACAGAAAGTTATCGAGAAAATCTTGGAGAATTACAATCAGTATGTCAACGTTTTTGAGGAGTTTTTGTACAGAGACCATACATCCTCTATGCAGCTTCTGAGGGACTCAGAAGCGGCGGCCCAAGCCGCTTACGAAAAATACGAAGAGTACAAAACGGTTGCTAAAAAGTACGGATCCATAAAATCCTCACTTTACAAATCTGAAGAAAAATGGAAAAACTGTCAAACCTACGAAAAATTCCTGTATCTAGTCAGTCCGTTCGGCTGGAAAAAGCAAAAGAAAACCCTTACCACAGAAAGCGAAGAAGAGGTTGAAGAAAACTTATTAGGAAGATACCGACTGTCCTTAATCACCAAAGAACCCTCACTGTCAGACATAATAGACAACTTCAACAAGGAATACGAAAAAGACTACGTTCCGGACCTGTACTTTACAGATCCGGAACAACTTCTAGACGTGTTCCGCTTCATGGAGATGCAAAATTTAAACTCCCTCCTGCATTCCGAAGAGTTAGCGGTGCCTCTCGAACAAGTAAGGGATGGAATGAGGTGCGCCGAGGAAATGTTCGATCGCGAAATTGCCAATCTGAGAGAGACAATCGACAAATTGGAGGGAGGAATCAGTTGGGAGGAAGAGAGAGCCAAGTATTTGGAGGAGTTGGCTCTGAAACTGATCGGGAACGAGTTTAAAAGGCTGATAATGGACGATGAAGTGTTGAACTTGCACGTATTTGTTGAGGAGGTTTATGAAACTAGAATTGGACCTAACGATGCTAATTTACATATTGATGATATGATGAAAGCCATTGAAGCTCGGTATAGGCAGGAGTTACTAGCTTTAGACAAGGTAAGAGATGTTTTGTAATAATTTATGTAGTTATGGTTTGATGTGGCAACAATGCATAATCTTTTATCTAAGTTAAGATTCAACTGTCACAGTCAAAACAGAACTTAAACTGTTCTTAATACATTAGTGACGTCGTGATTTGTCAGTTAATCGCACAACTAATGAAAAATGACGTCACTTTTTGATCTATGAAAGTGAACAGTTATTGGCCAGAAATTAGGAACTGTCATAGTCACGTGAGCTTTCGACCAATAAAAGTCGACATTTCTTAGACTCTCAATTGGTTTCTATAAACAAGCCTCGCATGACAGTTATGATTGTTAGCCCTATTGAATGTTTAATTAATCATTGTTACATTTTAGGTGCCTGCAGAACAAGTGGCCCAATTAGAAAGTGGTTGTTACGCCGAACAAATGATGGTGATGCGATTGGCGGAAAAAGCGGCAAAACAATACGCGGAACTGGAACAGTTGACTTATCGATTGAACAAAGCCTTCGCCCCGCCCTACCAGAAAACTAAGGGAAAAGTGGTGAAGAACAGATCACCCCCTATCGCGCAACGACCGGCCCCACCACCGCCTCCCCGCGCTTTAACTACTTCCGAAGCGGAGTATTTGGACTTTTTCACCGATTTCTGTAAATTTACCGACGATCCTAAAGATTATGGTATCGACAATGTGACCAGAATCGATTCGTACGAAGAGGGAGACAATAAACTGATTGACGAAGTGGAAAAATGAACCGTAAAGTTAGTGTAAAAGATATTTGTTAATATGTGAATCAGCCCATTTATGTTATCTTACCGCATTTCTAAATTATGGAAGAATCCCCCAGTTAACATTTTTTTACTAAAGGTCACAATATCAGGTGGGCTATCCAGGTTAAAGTGCTGATGGCACCACATTTTGCCGGTGGCACCGGCTCCAGTTTGGACTTCGTCGATCAGCAGTCCCACTCGGTGTTTTTTCGCAATCCTTTGCAAGTTCTACCAAAAATTGTTTCATCCAATCTAGTTTCAAAATTACATTTTACCTGGAAAAACTCTGGAGAAGCCTCGTTGTCGCCCCCTTCAGACTGAATGGGTTCCACCACTATCCCAGCAACCGGTACCCCTTTCTTTTGGTATTTTTCAATCAACTCCTCCACCTCGGCTAGACATTTGGCATCTTCGGCCTGGTTTTCCCTCACGTTTTCTTCCAGAGGGTATTTGTACCTACATTATACTTTGTCAAACAATGCTCTTATTCGATTGGAGGGAAAGCAACCTTGGAAAGTGTGCTATGGGCCAATCAAGTGAGGGAACGTCTAGTTTGTGGATGGCTTTCGAGTGAGTGGTGGCCAGGGTTGCCATAGTTCGACCGTGAAAAGCGCCATGGAATGACAAAAGCGACAGGCGAGGGCTCCCAGGTGGTTGATTGATCATACATGAAGTTTTTTCTAATTCACTGTAGGCAAAACCTTCCAATCAGTTAATAAAACATTTGAGAGTTACGGACCTGAAATCCACATTATCACCCCTCTCTCTGTTACGGTAGCTAAGGAAAAGCGCTTTGTAGGCGTTTTCGTTTGAACAGGAACCGCACATCATAGTCATTACTTGAGACAATCCTGGTGACACGTCCAGTAAGACGCTTCGCAGTTTTTGGGGCCAGTCCTGTCCTGGGTACACTCCAATAGCTGGCCGGTTAATTAGCGCCCTCTATAGAGTACAAAAGATATTTAAACTTGTTTTGTATGGGAATGGTTTAGTACCATTTTATGGTCATCACTGAATACTGTTAACAAATCCGGGTGGTTGTAGCCTAAAGGTACTGAAGAGATTTGAGTGAAAGCGTCCAGGAATACATTATCATCTACGTCAATCAGGTAGTTTCCTATAGATTTGTCGTAGTTGGCGAATAATTGGACTGAACCACTTTGCTAAAGTGAAAATGTTTATAAAACAAACCGTGTGCGGTAAAATATTAAAGAAAAACTGACGTTGATTGAATTCAAGTCTTCCAGAAGCAATTTGGAACGTGGTCCGGGCACTTCGGTCACCACTTTGGGTGCATCGGGTTCTCCCAAGATTTGCGACGTTGCAGTGCGCACATGCCATTCTGAAAATAAATCCCAATTCTACGAAATTTACAAAAAGAAGCTAAAATCTAGTGTATTTGCTTTCTGGTTTACTAAAACGTCATTCAAGCAGTCTTGCACTAAGATACATGACGTAATTTGACCAACTGTCAGATTAAGTCACCTTATCCGCTCTGGCAGAGTGACACATGTCACTTTTTGCTCTATCTTTGTCAGAATCAATTGTTACTTGTTACTGAACTGTATACAGTCAATTTACAAACAACTTCCTTGCCTTTATTAATAAATAATACACAATTAACTATTTCTGTACATATTTAACAATTCGATAGTATGTTATTTATGCACTAACCAGACTTGACTTTGAAAATTCCACGAAACAATTGTCTGCGACCTGTAAACATTATAAAATCGACCTATAAAACGCATATAACACACGCGACAAGCTTTTTATCTTCACTGTTTAGTGGTACTAGGAAAGGTACCCTGTTGACCGCCATCTACATATAATCAGTGGCGCTACCTATATTGCCTTATACTACGCACCATAACGGTATTCATTAAAAATATACAGAATGGTACGACAATGGTTATGTTATCAATTCATACATAACGCAGCAGATTTAACTTAACAATTGCTTATATTATTGGGGTAATAAAGTTTGATTAAGCATATTTAAACAAATTAGAGGTTTAAATGGTAATAGAAGGAGAAGGAAATTCACTCTGAAATGATGTTTTGATTGACCGAGTTTAGTTTATTGCTTAATTGATACGATTGGGTGATGATTGATCCCCGGACTAGAGCTGCAATAGTCTGTCTCACTTTAACAAGTGCGTAAAATGAAGGACAAAAACTGTTATTCATCGGACGTAGGTAAAAATGCTTCTAGTCCAAGGTAAAGTATTAATATTGGTTGTTTGGAAAACTCCGAAGTCAAAAGACTGTAATTGTAGTCCTGTGTCATTATATGTAACTCACCTTTGCTAAGATAAATGGAACTTCTATTTTCAGTATTTTCACTAGTTAGGTTAGGTTGTCTATTTTTTTTTCTAATTTTCCTTATTGTTTTAAACATACACCTTGAGAATTGAGACACTTTCAAAATCCTGCTTCAAGTAATCACATTGTATATTTCCATATTTAAAAGTCTCATATGATTGCTGTCAAAATTAAAAATACTACAAACTTATAACATTGGTCACGTGATGAGACTGGACTTTTCTTTAAGAGATCACGTGCTAGTAACAAATAAATAAATCTAACCCCTGTTTTTATTTTGACAGTGGCGGTTAAAGTTGTTTGGTTAGGTTATGTTAATTCAAAAAGAATTTTTGTATTTTATATGGTCAATTAAAAAAAAAAACAGAAAAATACCCAGCTTAAAAGATGGAAAAGTCTGTGTATTTAGTTAGCGACGACAAGGAAATTATCGATTATATAATGGAAAAAGATGTAGAGTGTGAAGTTAAAGGTAATCGAATATGGAAAGACATGGAGAAGGAAATGGAGAAGCGCAGAACATGGCAAAGCCTTAAAAACAGGTACTTGAAGATTATACTGCCGGAACTGCACTTGCCCAAATATGGACTGGTCGCTGCTGACATTCAAAAGCTAAGAGCTGGAGCAAAATTCCATGGCCAAAAGCAAAAACCGCCTGTTAGGTATAAGAGTTTTACCATTAGTGAGCTCCTAAAAAAATAGTTTATAACAGATCAGATGAGTTCTCAGCTGCTCGTCTTTACTCTTTGGAAGAGGATAAGCAAATTTTGGAGGCATTGTTGAAAACTACTTTAACACATTTGAGGGGGAATGAAATTTGGAAACAAATGGAAAAAGATAGGGTGTGTGGAGAGAGAACCTACCAAAGTATGAGAAATCGCTTCCTAAAAAATATCTTTCCTGACATTAAAAAGTTAGTTTGCCAAAACTGTGACTTTATTTATGTAAATGGTGCTTTTTCAGTGAGGCTTATGGGTTATCAGCTAGTGACATTGAGCGACTCAAGTTCAACATGAGAGACTATAGGTCACCAGAGTGAGTTATTTACTTATAACTACTGGTTGTTCTAAATGTATAGTTTGTTGTTCTTTGTTAAAGGAAAAAGGAGAAGGAAAGCCCAAAAAATAAGTTGCCTAGCAAACCTACCAAAAGAACACGGAATAAGCCTTCAGCTAGAACACCAGCTCATTACTATTCTTTGAACATCAATACCTCAGACGAGGACACTGAATAATGTTAACTGTAAGTTTGTGCAGGATTAATTCTATTTTTTTCCCTTGTTCAGAGCTTTCACTGTCTTTCTTAAAAACATAGAAAACTGCTGTTTGATTTTGTTTAAACCCATGTTGGTATCTCATATTATTTATTTTGCACTCAAAGTGTTATTTCTTAATTTATATTACCTGTTAATGAAACTTTCACAAAATTGTTTCAAAAGAAAACTATTCATGTTTAGGCTGTAACTCTCTTTGATCAAACCTAAAGCAAACAAAATTACAATAAACCTCTATACCTTACATTTTTATCTTAGAAGTGTAATTAAAACAATTTGTTATAAATCTCTTATATACACATAAATTTTATAGAACACTCCTTTAATTACTCCTGGTAAGTCATACTTGAATATCACCCATATTGCCAGAGAATACCACAGAGCAATAGCAAAAAGGTGCAGCACATACATTCTGGAAAAAAGTTAGTACAGATTTGGCAACTTTGCTTATTTTCAACTCAATACCTTCTACTGTGCTTTATGGCTTGGGGTAGAGTACTGATATCCTCTTTAAGCAGGTACTGCCTTGAACCATAAGTGGCCTGTTTAAAGTATTGATAAAGATCAATGTCCTGAGGGCCATAGGAGAAAGCGTCCACGTCTTTGGACAGCAAACTTTGTTCCAGTTTAACGCTTTTGTCGTTAATAAACGTCCAATCTCTGGTAATAAAGTATTGCAAGGCCATATTGGCTATATAGATTTTTCTTTGGATTTTTAGAAGCCTAAAACCAAACATAATCATCTTTTGGGTTACTAGCACAATTTGTTTACCTGGGTTTTTGTCCTAGTAATTTTAGTAAACCATCCACAATAAGTGCCGGTACCAAATGGTAAATAATAACATTGTAGAAATGTATTAAATAAGAGGAAGTGACGTAACCGGTTGGAGACCACAAAATATCGTTCAGAGGCACTTCCCACGTGATTCGGTCCCCTATAACATCTCTTTTATACTGGATGTTAATGATTATTGAACACACATACCCATGGCAACCATTTGTTCTACTGTAACGTTGTTGAGGTTATTGTTACTGGCATTATACACATCCAATTCGATTTCGTTCTTTTTGATTCTGCAGATAATTCAAGTTTAGATTTAGTGAGCGACAAAAAATGGTAAGTTTACTTTTTCATTGCCGCCCACCAAGTGGTCATTATAATTGCCTTAATCACGATATCCACCGGAACATAATCGGCAACTAAATTCGGTTTCGTGTAAACAGACCTTAGAATACCTACACAACAATTATTATTAAAAGTGTGCGGTGGATAACTTTACCCAAAACTAGGAAAACTTTACCTTTACCACCAGCCACTAGTATTCCAACTGGACCATTGAAATTATCCCCCCATCCTGGTAATGGTTCTTTGTGGGCGTTGATCACTTTAAAAATCAAACTTTAATATACAGGGTGTTACAAAAAAATACATACCAATAGACGGTCGCATGATAACAGTGGGTATTTTCCCGGAACACAAATCTTCGACCACGCCCTCTCCTAATCGTTTGGTAAAGGTGTAGGTATTGGGGAAAGGACTTATGTAGTGGGGGGTGAGCACGTTTAAAATGTGGGGGTCCAACGTTTCGGCCACTTTTATGGCCTCTTCCCAGCTGCACAGTGGCGGGTACACTTTTTCATCAATTACCTGAAATTTGTAACAGAAAAAAGATTACAGAGAAAATTAATTGAATATATACAGTGTGAGATGTGGAGTTAGCCAAAATAACTGTATTTTTACTTTCTAATCTAGTTGTTTTTACTATATGTTACTCTCTCTTTGTCTAAAGCACGTGATTAGAAAGAAACAAGCATTGTATACGTCACACTTTAATTGTCTAATCCGACAAGGACTTTTAAAATTTAATATTTTACAGGATAAACCGCCTGTCAGCAGTGTTGTCTTTGTCTTTAGTGTGTAACTAGTAAAGGAGTGTGCACTGCATGGTTTTGCCTTGATAATGCTAAATATTAAAACCCAAATGACGTACGAAGTTTTGCCGCCATTTGTTCTGTCAAACTTTCAAGGTGGCGGCATTCGTTTTCAACCTCCATGGAGTGAGCAGAGCGTTTTTGACGTCACGATGACGTAATTTAGCAAAACCATAATTTGACCAACTGTCAAATTACGTCATTGTGACGTCAAAAAGGCTCTGCTCGCTCCATGGAGTGAAAACGCCAATTTGTCTCTAATTCTACAAATAGAAACGGATTTTTAAGAAAAATTTTACCTGTTTGTCTGTGTGACAGTACGTGGTAGAAACATGCACAAACACTTCCAAGTTTTTAGTTTCCAAAGCCAACTTGGCCACTTCCCTTGTTCCTCGAGTGTTTAAGAAAATGGCGTCCTTCAGTGTATCATCAAAACGGACAGAAGCGGCCGCGTGATATACGATATTCACCGTGTCTGTTAGGAGTTTTCGATTTTCAGGTGACAACCCTGTATATATTTTTCCATGTTACCAAAATTATATTGTAGAATGTTGCAGTGTATTACCTAAACCTAAAGAGGTTACATCTCCATTTATTGGAATGATTTTTTTGAGGTTTTCTGGACGTTCTTTTCTGAGCACGCTGAAAACCTAATAAAAAAAATTCATTAATTTCGCTCTGTTCGTTGTTTGTGATTGGTCAAGACAAGCAAGCTGAAGGCTACTTTTTTGACCAATCACATAAAGGTTGAAACTTCGTACACTGTCGTTAATCATTTGTTTGATTCGTTCTTCCTGACTTTTGCCTTTTTTGGGGCGCATCAGAACGTAGATCAGCGCCAGGTCCGGACAACTTCTCAGCAGTTTTTCGATCAGCACTTTGCCTATAAAGCCTGAACCGCCAGTTACAAAAATAGTTTTTCCGGTGAAAAACTCCGGGATCGTGACGTCAATTTCATAGTCGGCCATCTTTTCCTATAATTTTTTAGTCGTGATTTTCTTCCTTTACAAAAAAAAGGTCACTTACCTCGAGTGTTCACTGTTCAAGTCTATTCACATTAAAATTTCAAATAAATGATTGAGAAAGTGTAACACTGGAAAGTCCTAAGTTCGAAAATGACCTGATTTTAATACAATAGCAAACTGATTTGGTTATTATTATTGTAGTTTCATTTACATAACGTTTATACAATATTGTATGTAATTAGCCTTTATAGAGTGTGTATTTAATAATTTATAGATTTCATACTAACTGTACTTAGCTAAACGGATATACCTACATAATATGACTGGGCAAATTTACAGTGCAACAATAATAAGACATCGTAGTGCACTATTTAATTGTTTACATAAATCTGCAATTTTAATTTGTGAAAAGTACGTGTTTTTAATAGGTTGCAAGTAAGGTTTCTGCACTTTGAAACTTATGAATTGCTTTGTTAATCAACTATTATTGTTATTGTTTGAAGAACGTATGGTAATTGGTCAAAAAAAGCATCTTTTTTGACCAATCACAAATTTGGCATATGCTGATGCACCAAAGTCAATCAAAACTGACATTTTTTTGTTAATTTTTTGAGCAAATGACATGGGAAAAAAAGGGGGTAAAAAGGAGCACAACGTGGATAAAGCAGCGGAAAATGCTGAGCCCAACCTATCCACCATTCCGGAGGAAACCAACCTAGAACAGGAAAAACCAGGTGACACACAACCAATTAAAATTTGTGTTTCTGAAAGAAAGTTTTCCTCAGAAAACGTGGAACAACCAACTGAAGGAGCAGAAGTGCCTGCAATAAGTGGTGGTAACTGTTGATTACATTTCTTAAATTATTATAAATTAATTTTCTTATAAAAGTTGAAGAAAACAAGACTGAAGATTCAGATCCTGGAAAAAGTAAAAAAGGTTTCATACAACACAACCAACCACAACTAGTTAAATGATTTGAATGCAAATTTATAGGGAATAAGGGAGGTAAAAGCAAAGCTGATGAAGACCCTCAAACTGAAGAAGAAAGCAGTAAAAAGAAGGGTGGCAAAAAAGGTTACAATACACCTTACTCATATTTGGTAGTAATTTATTTGACAATCTAGGGAAGAAGGCTGTAAAAGAAGAGGAAGCTAGTAAAGAGGTACAACTTCTTATTACAGCTTAAAACCAGTCTAACCAAGCATTACAGTCAGTAGAAAAAGAAGTTACAAAAAAGTCTAAAGAGAAAAAAGGCAAGAAACAGAAACCAACCACTGTAGACAAAGAAGTGCAAAATGAATCATCATCAGAGGTAACGGCAAGCAATATCAACAACAATTTGTGATTCTTTGTGAATTATTCACAGCTGGCGGTACCGAGTAAACCAATTCTAGCCCAGAGAGACAGTAAAAAGTTGGATAAAAGCAGAGTGTCCATATCAGAGCGGGTTACCAGTTTTGATGCTGGAGAAAAGAAGAAAAAGGGGAAAGGGGGAAAACGAAAGTCCGGCCAATCAGTCAGGTTGGTTTCCGACTATTCCACCCACACCATTTATCAAATTAAAATTCCAGAGATAGCACTACTTTTGAAGAATACGAAGATGATATTCCCCCAAAAACAAGAACAAGATCGGTTAGGTAAAGTTGTGACAATTCGCCCCAATTCCAATCACATAACGACAATTCTTGTAGCGTCAGTAAACGAAGCAGTTTTCCATCTAGTGGTACCAGATTCTCCCTGTATCAAACTGAAAGTGACACAGCAGGTAGACAAAGATTGAGGTGAAAACTGTACTTATAACACACACCCTGTATATGATTAACTAATTCCTTGATATAGTAGTATAATGTCGTCGGACATGTCGATGGGGTCTAGTGTGGACTCGGAAGAAATCCCACGGAAAAAATCGTTGGAAGAGAAGAAAAAATCCAAAAAAGATAAGAAAAAACCACAGGAAAAAGAAAAGAGGAAAGCTAAAGGTGGTGAAAAGAAAAAACCGGAAAAACCTGTTAAAGGTGACCAAACACCAGACTGTTTCCGGCAAAACCGTTTAAATGTGTTTTATTAGCCGGTAAAAAGGGAGAAATGGACTATGACGAGGTGAAAAAACTTCTGGACGATCTGAAACAACAAGCAAAAGAATTGGGTAAATGTCCAAAAAAAAAATCAGGCAAAATTCAGTATTAACCGGTTAAATTAGGTGTGGAAGATGCAGCAGCCGATAACGCTGATAAAGAAGACAAAAAGGTTTAAATCTGACAAATTAATGTGTATCTACAGGGTGTCCCATCAACACCTACCAAGTTATACTCTACAGTGTCTCCCTTCACACCCTCTGTATTACAGTTTCTAACAACATTTAAAACGTTTATGTTTTAGGGACCTAAAAAGAAAGCTTCCAAGAAAGAGAAGGCCAAAATGACTGCAGAAATGGCAGAAAAAGCCAAAGCGGAAATGGAGGCTCAAGCTAGAAGGTCAGTAAGGTTCATCATTGTTTATCACCAGTTAAAACTCCTTTATACAGGTGTGGTAAATCCAAAACCGATCATAGGAAAACCGTGTAACTGACAGAGAAACGTAGATAATTGCATGCGTGGGACAAAGACAGAAAACGAAAAAAATACCAAGTAGGCCATATTTTCAGTACGCTGTTGCCAAAATCCAATACCGTCGACAAAATGTATTGGATTGTGGCAACAGCGTACTGAAAATATGGCCTACTTGGTATTTTTTTCGTTTTCTGTTTTTGTCCCACGCATGCAATTATCTACGTTTCTCTGTCAGTTACACGGTTTTCCTATGGTCGGTTTTGGATTTATCACACATTGTATAAAATGGGTTTGAAGCAAATTTGGACCTTATTAGATTGGAGGAAATGATCAGAAAGAAAAAAGAAGAAGATCGTTTGGCGGCCATTGAAAAAGACAAAAGAGAAACGTTGGAGCAAGGCTTAAGAATGGAGCAGTTACAAGACAGTGCCGCAGTCATTGAGGACATAATCAACGCCAACGTCCTCATTACCAAAGAAGAAAAATGCGAACTCGAGGTTAGTCAACGTTTTGAAAGTGGACAAGGCCTTTTCAATGTTGAGTTTCAGTGGAAGAAATACTTGGAGTGCGGTAAACTGCCCAATCCGGCAGTGTGTGCCGAAATGAACACTTATCTGCACTTGTGGGATATTGATTTGGATAAAACCAAAATGGAGGACGCGTCCGAGCGGACTACTGACGCCCTTAAGGTTCTGTCAGCTGTCTATAAACTGACAATTTTTTTTTTTGGTGTAGCTTTTAGGTGAATTGGACGATTTGATCGAAACTGTCAGCGATGAGGATAAAAATAAACTCGAAAACTGGTACTGGGTAAGCGGTGCCCATTCACCTTTAAATTCCCGATGGTGAGAGTAGCGACGTTTCAGATCCGTCAACTATTCAGGGATTACCAGGCCAACTGTTTGGACGTGGCTACTTACAGACTGTTGCGCAACGTCGAACGCAATCTAAATAGAATCAACATTCCGACGGCGGATTTTAATTTTAAGGATGATCACGTGACCGTGTGTGTTTGGTTGCGGGTCATGTTGCCCATCCCTCTGCCCAACCCTAGAAGACCCCCAAAGTAAGAATAAAAATTTCATTTTGTATTATTTTATTGCATGGTCAGTTTATGCACTCTAAACCCATTATTCTTGGAACGTCGTTTTGTTGGTAAACAGGGTTGCCAGATCCGTCGACTCCATTTCCCCAGTCGAAATAGCAAAAAATCCCCAAACTGTCACTTTTTTTCTGTTCTTATTTGACACACGTGCTAACTTGGTTACTAAGGCAGCTAAAAATTTCGTTTAAACGTCAAAATATAGCTCGTAATTTTGCCTTTTTTTTACCCGAATACAATTTTCTTTCAAAAATTACAATAATCCGAAATATTGACTGGGAAATAAAGCAGTGCAAGTGCTTGAAAAAGTCACAATTTGACAGCTATTAACTTCGTTCCTATGACAGTTAGGAGATTCCTTCAAACGTCCAAAACTTCTGCTTTCTTTTCTGTTTATGGAAAAACAATAATGACTGATAAAACTGGCCTAGAATACTGTTGTGCACGGCAAACTGAAATATAAAACTTTAGTATACGCTCTTCCACAGATTTTGAAAGTATAGTGCGTTTCTCATTCACTAGAACTGTCCCAAAAAGGGTGGTTTCCCCAGTTAGTCCCCGGGGAAATATTTTTCCCTCAACAGAAATTCCCCAGAAAAAAAAGTCCCTTAATCTGGCAACCCTATTGGTAAACGACAAAAAGTCAGCTTGTGACTGCCGTCACTGATAACACTCAAATTTTGCCTTGAAACCACGATATTTTGTTAATAATTTTATAGACCGCGTATCGACATTTCTTTCAATTTGATGGACCTGACGGCTCTTTTTCCAATCACGGTGGATTGCGAGAACGCCGCCATAAGGGCCATGTACTTGACGTACGATCATCTGAGCGATCTCAGCGACACCTATCGCATGCCCGAAGTACCCCCGGACTTTTATATGGGTTTGTATACTTTAGTTGTGACGTAACTTCCTATTATCAACATTTGTAAACTGTCATTTACCTTAAAATCGCTCATTTGTGCAACATACATTCAGTGTATATTCTTCCAGATATGTTGGCCATAACAAAAAAAGAGTGGCGAACCCAATTAAAGTACAAATACCACAACAGAGACATCACACCAATCAAACCGGTAGTCAAAGAGGAACCAGAAAGCGAGCAAACACCAACAGAGGGCGTCACTGCAAACGATCAACCACCCCAAGAAGAGGAAAAGAAAATTAGTAATTTGCCTCTACTAACATAATTTGATTTACCCCATTTATTTGAGTAATTGTGATAGAGTTTGAGAATACTGAAAATAAAGAGTGGGTCGATGGATGCGAGGACGAAGTGCCTTTAGTGCCCTTCAAGCAACTAAAACCTACTGCAAGTGAATTTGCGTTGAGTTTAGAAGGTGTAAGGTAAAAAGAAATTAATTGCTTTCCTAAGTTTTATAATTTTCAGATGAACTGTACAATGAAACTAGAACCAGATTACAAATTGCCGTAGCGGAAAACGTAGTTAATTTAAGAAAATTTGTCATCTTGGGCGGGGTTTTTCACTTAAACCTCCTGGCACAGCCTCCACAACCCCAAGACTTTGTTACTATGGACATGACAATCACCACTCGTAAACTACCCTAAACTTAAAACGTATACACTCTTACCACACAGCCTAATTTTTGCAGTTTATTTACCAAAAAAACTGAAAGTGCTCCCTTTCAAGGTAATTTACACCCCCTACATACCACCGGAACCAGAACCCACATCATCAGACACAAGCATCCGAAAACTGCCGGAAGAACTGGAAGAGGAGATCAAAAAACAGGAAGAGGAGTTGGACAAACTGATTTTTATTAATGTTAAGTATGTACAGAGTGCTGCAAATTCGATGGTTTTACGGGGTACAGAGAAAACGGTAATAGATAGAAAAAAAGTATCTCTTTTTCTGAGCTGAGATGACTGGCGAAAAGTGGGCGGCGCAACCTTCTTTTGTTTCAAAGATACGGGGGGTTTTCGAAAATTGGTAATTTTTGAACCTCTTAAGTATTTCAGTTGCTCTTAAAGTTATCAAAAAAGGAAGATCGGTTCCCGGTAGAAGTTTTCATGTAGAATCCAATGGCGTAGTCAGTTTTTTTTTATTCCGTTTAGTTTCTGACATATGACAGTAAGTTACATTTTTTTAAATGGAACATCCTATATATTTTTACGTCATTTAATTCTGTTGATTTTTACCTTTTCAACGGTGTATTACAACATATAAGTTTGTAAAGGTTAATCCTGATATTTTAAAAAAATACTTTTGCTAAGCTAAGAAAAGGCCAATATCTAAAATACCAAACAAAATCGGAAATCATATAAACTAACACATCAGAAAATTAAATATTTTTAATAAATCTTATTAAAAATCTAAGTTACAAACAGTTCTACCGTCACTTTAATAAGAAAAGTGGCCATTTCTATTTTCTACTATTTTTAAGTAGGAAATTCAAAAAACTGTTTATAAACGACATGTAACATGTTAATATGAACATAGCCAAATTTTGTTTCGACTGTGGGTATTTTTATACATATTATTTAGCACTTTTTTGTTAAGGAAATGCTTTTTTTCTAATTACCGAGATTATCGTTTACAAACTTATATGTTTTAATACACCGTTGAAAAAGTAAAAATCAGCAGAATTAAATGAACTAAAAATATATAGGGTGTTCCATTTAAAAAAATTTAACTTACTGTCATATGTCAGAAACTAAACGTAATAGAAAAAAAACTGACTACGCCATTGGATTCTACGTCAAAACTTCTACCGGAAACCGTTTTTCCTTTTTTTGATAACTTTAATAGCAAATGAAATACAGAGGAGGTGTGACCAAAATGATCAATTTTCAAAAGCCCCCCCTATCTTTGAAACAAAAGAAGTTTGCACAGCCCACTCTTCGCCACTCATCTCAGCTCGGAAAAAGAGATCGGAACACGTATGCTACTTTTTTTCTATCTATTACCGTTTTCTCTGTACCCCGTAAAACCATCGAAAATGCAGCACCCTGTACAGGGTGCTGGATTTTCGATGGTTTTACGGGGTACAGAGAAAACGGTAATAGATAGAAAAAAAGTAGCATACGTGTTCTGATCTCTTTTTCTGAGCTGAGATGACTGGCGAACAGTGGGCTGCGCAAACTTCTTTTGTTTCAAAGATACGGGGGGCTTCTGAAAATTGGTCATTTTGAAACCTCCTCTGTATTTCATTTGCTATTAAACTTATCAAAAAAGGAAAAACGGTTTCCGGTAGAACTTTTGACGTAGAATCCAATGGCGTAGTCAGTTTTTTTATATTACGTTTAGTTTCTGACATATGACACTAAATTATATTTTTTTAAATGGAACACCCTATATATTTTTAGTTCATTTAATTCTGTTTATTTTTACCTTTTCAACGGTGTATTACAACATATAAGTTTGTAGAGGTTAATCCTGTTATTTTAAAAAAAGGACCTTTGCTTAGCTAAAAAAAGGCCAATATCTAAAATACCAAACAAAATCGGAAATCATATAAACTAACACATCAGAAAATTAAATATTTTTAATAAATTTTATTAAAAATCTAAGTTACAAACAGTTCTACCGTCACTTTAATAAGAAAAGTGGCCATTTCTATTTTCTACTATTTTTAAGGTAGAAGTTGAAAAAACTGTTTATAAACGATATATAACATGTTAATATGAACATAGCCAAATTTTGTTTCGACTGTGGGTATTTTTATACATATTATTTAGCACTTTTTTGTTAAGGAAACGCTATTTTTCTAATTACCAAGATTAACGTTTACAAACTTATATGTTTTAATACACCGTTGAAAAAGTAAAAATCAACAGAATTAAATGAACTAAAAATATATAGGGTGTTCCATTAAAAAAAAAATAACTTACTGTCATATGTCAGAAACTAAACGTAATAGAAAAAAACTGACTACGCCATTGGATTCTACGTCAAAAGTTCTACCGGAAACCGTTGTTCCTTTTTTGATAACTTTAATAGCAAATGAAATACAGAGGAGGTTTCAAAATGACCAATTTTCAAAAGCCCCCCGTATCTTTGAAACAAAAGAAGTTTGCGCAGCCCACTCTTCTCCAGTCATCTCAGCTCAGAAAAAGAGATCAGAACACGTATGCTACTTTTTTTCTATCTATTACCGTTTACTCTGTACCCCGTAAAACCATCGAAAATGCAGCACCCTGTACAGTGTGGCAACAATGTTATTTATGGGACCCACACGTGATTTCTTCAGGTGGCCGTCCCACGTGATTTTTCTGGAACTACCCGTGGTGTGCCGCTGGGACGAGGAGAACAGTCGATGGACTAGTGATGATGTCTACGACGTCAAGCACAATGAAGATAAGTGTATGGTCAGCTTTAGGACGGGAGTGTTTGGGATCTACGGCCTGGCCACTTGCCGTTACTCAAATTTGCCATTTCAGGCCTACGATATTAAACCGGAAGCCGAGTATGCTTTTTTTCTACATTTGTGTGTAGAGGTTGGCTTGCACAGTTTATTGTAGCGATTCGGTGACTGTGCAGCTCACGGCCGCCATTTTAATGCTGGAATTCAACGTAAAAGACGGTTTGATCGCCGTTACGCAATTGCAGAACAGTCCCAATATGACCATGCAAGATTCGGTTGGAAAATACATGAAATTGCACAAATTAAAAAAGGTTCAAAAACCCAAATTAAAAAACCGTGTAAAAAAAATGTTGACGTTTGTTTACAGACGATGATGGAGGCTGGAATTGACATATTTCCAGATTTCGACGCCTTTTGTTACGTCAACGGTAACCACAAACATATCAAAAAGTCACTTTATTTCTGTGAACCTTTCAAATACAGGATGTTGCGAAAAACACTGGCCAATGGAAAAGCACCTGTACTACAATATGGCGCAGATATCAAATTCGTTTAATTTTTCGTGGTCGAGATGGAATTTGCCGGCAGACAGACGGAAAATTGTCGTACAAATGAGAGAATATTTTCCAGACAAAGGAAAACAAGTAAGATTTAAAATAAAGCTTATTTATGCTGTCAATAAATCGTAGTAGACTTTGCTACTAGTAGCTGTGTTGCCAGTGATACGTTACCTTAAAAAGTCAACAACGAATTGGCAACATAGCACAACCAAAGAATAGCTATTTAACAAGAAGGGACAGCCGGCATAATTTCTTTCATGTTGCCGGTTGTCTCTTATCTTATTTCACTTTGAAATAAAAGTTGCATCCAATTTTCAGGATCAAATATAAACTAATTTCTTATAATAATTATTTACTTTTTTTGAGTTAGTGTTTAAGTTCGTCTCTTAATCATTAGAAGATATCAATTCTTATTAACTATTATTAACTTTAAACTGATGTTTTAAAATAAATATTTGATGTGGTCTGAAATATGGCAACGTTCTTTAACAACCTGAATGACCAACCAATGAAACTCCTGATAATTAACGATCAAAGCCAATAGCAGTCCATTAGAAAGATATGGTAGAAAACTTTACTGAGTGCTTTTTAATAACTCCAGGCGGTAAAGGTAAAAAAAGTTCAGGCAGTGTTTATACAACTTTGTAGTACTATGGAGATGTCAACTATAAGGCTGAGTTATTATTTTAAATTCTAACCTGAGAATTGAAACGAAAATCGCCGAATGATACGGAACTAACCGAAGTACAATAAAGACTCCTTAAAGCCAAGCATGACCAAGTCTTAATTTCCCTATTAGTGGCTCGCCTTATTAAAATTGAAAAACGCATGCGCAAATGTCAACATAAGGAAGCCACTATTAGGGACAAGGCATCATTTGCACATCCATATCTCTCTATTGTCTCTTAACTTTGGTAGGCAAAGTCTTTCTCTCTCTAATTCGCTTTCTCTTTTCAACTGTCTCTGTTGTGTTAAATAGCTATTCTTTGGCACAACACAGCGATTCTCAAAAGTTGACACATCACGTGACAAAGGCAATTTCGACAAATTAAGACACATACGTATTTCTAAGAATAATCGATAGTACTAATTATTTGATAGCATTACAACTGACGTTTAACATTAGTTCTTAAAAGGGAATGTCCACAATTTCTTTGGTCACGTGATCAACAGTATCTGTGGCTCTTCCGCTAAAATAGATTTTCGTTAAAACTACTAAATTAAATTTTGAAATTAGAAAAATCACCAGATGTTATTAGTCACTCCGCTCAAGGCCGCTTTTATCGACTGTACCGAAGTTAGTCAAACCTTTTCCGAAAAAGAAGTGGACACGCCCAAGGTTTGACTATTTCTTTGTATACACAGTGTCACCAATTTTTTTGTTTTAGTTTGCCGCCGATTTGTACCACTTAATGAAAACGACCAGTGGAATATTTGTCAGAAACAAAGTGAGCAAAGCGTCGAAACAGAACGTGTACACTTTGGCCCAGTTTTTAACATCAATTCGTGTTTTGAGCTTCTCTTAAAAATACGGAATTATGGATACAGTAATATCAAGCAAATATATTTAATCATCACAGTTTACTTTTGGAAAAAATAACACGTACGTTTATAATACAGAATTCCAAAAATAATTGCACACGTTAAAGTACAGTAAAATTGGTCTTTTTTTGCAATTGTTTATAGCAGTAATACTAGTTTGCCAACATAAAAAAGCACAACAGTGTCTTATTTGCTACCAAAAAATTTAAAATTTTCAAACGTACACCCCACAACACACGTAAAATTTTATTTTATATACACCAACTTTTGACATAAACTGACAGTGAGTTTCAACCAGAAATTCACTTATTAGTGTCACATACGCCACTTTATAGCTTTAGCTAGGTGCCTAAACTAATAAAATTAAGTGTCTTACGTTACGAGTGGTCTTCTTGGATATTTTCGTCCGTCACCTAAAAAAAAATAAACTCTAACATTTAACATTCAATACTCACAATGACTTACGTTCAGTTCCTGAATAGCCGCATCAAATGAGATATTTAGATCTACAGAATGGTCTTCGGCGTCCTTAAAAAAAAACACATTTTGCAAAAAAAAAAATGCAAATCAAAAGACTCTAACCTTTGAAAATTCATCTCGATATTTCTTGACTAGGGCGTAACGAGCCGGGACCTCTTCGCTCAAACGTTTCGAATTTGTGAATTGTTTGATTACGGGCGTGTCCCCGGCTCTGATTACCGGGACAACATTCTTGTCCAATTCGGCGCGCAGATGCTCGCAAGCGTATAACAATTTGTCAGCTTCGGACAGTTGTGTATCGATATCTTGGGACAGGTGACGTACGTCGTCTAATACTGATTTGAATCTGTATCCTAGGTCGTCTTTGAAACTTTGTCGCGTATACTCAACCACCTACAATAAAATAAATCAAATCTTAAAGTGTCCTATTAAAGTTTCAGGACACAACTTACCTCTTCAACATCTTTCTTACTCTGAGCATTGACTCTAGACATCATAGCAGTTAATTCCTCGCATTTGGCCTCAAAGTCCTTCAAATGTTCAGTTCCGTTCTCCAGCATCACAGACACTTCTTCATGCTTTCCCTTCACAGTCTATAAATACATTCATTTTTAATCGCCAAACCATATTTGTAACGTACTTTTCATTACCGTACAAAAACTCTCTTCAATGTTAGTCCGAACATTTAGCTGTGAATTGAAGACGCTCGGAAACTTGCTGGTTTTCCAAACATCTATAAAACCCAAAAGGTTTTCAATGACGTTTAAATCATTTTCGGTTACCGCGCTGAAACGCTTTATATCGCTCAGTACGCTTAATTTGTCATCTTTAAGTTTGTTTAAGTGGTTTGAAAGGGAGTTGCAAAAGCTTCCGATGGTTGACTCGACGTTGGCCGTTAATGTTTCGTTATGTTTAGTGAACTAGAATAGATACAGCAACGAGTTAAGCTGGGTTTATAGTTTATACAGCGCACAATGCATAACATTGCACAAGAAATCACAAGTGTTTCTTTTTGGTGTTTATACAGTCGCACAACATATAATTTTTAACCAATGAAATGAGTTTATGACAACACGTGATAAATGTCATTGAAATGTGAAATGAAAGCACAGATAAGGACGATAAAGCAAAAAAGGTGTTGTAAAGTTGGATAAGGGGAAAAAAAAACATTTTTAATAACAACAATATATTAGAATTCTCCATATTTAGAAAGCCAACACAAACCGACCATGATGATTCCAACCACCACTCACAACACAAGATGACAGCGTTCAGGTGTTATTATTCCATGCTATTTCCTGCATAGAACAACCTTCTGATACCTAAATAACTGAAAAACAGAACTGGCAATACTACACATTTTTATTTGGAATTGAGAATATACTTACTGCAGAGTGAGGGCAGAAGACCTTGTTTTGGGCTAATTGGATTTTTTGTCTTGTCTCACAAGAGCTAATAACTTATGGAACAGTTCTGGAATCCTATGCGTATATTTGAAAAACTGCTCTGTATCATGTTTTTCTCCAAACTATTTTTTCAAAAACACTATGTTCATTGTGTTTTCTATTCATAGGTCGCGTTTTAAACCTCCGTATTCTCCTTTTCTTGACATCTAAGCTTAATGCTGTAGTTGCAGCACCCATCAAGAGTAGAAGCCCCAATTGTTGCCAAGGTTCCATTTGCAATTGTTTAATAAATTCTTGATGTAAAGAGAAACTAATTAGCTCTAGATAATTTTAACCACTAAACTCTGTTTTTTCCGTAGACACTTCAACTGTTTTTATTGCACTAAATGACCAAAAAATCACAAATACAAAATCAACAACAAACCACAATTCTTGAACAATCCAAATGCACAATTCATAAACAAAACAATAACACAATACAATGACGGACGGCGGATGTCAAAATATGACATTACAAAATTTTGCGCATGCGTACAGTTGTTTTCGCATAAGAATTGCACAGAAAGTTAAAAATTATGAACTTTCTATGCGGTATTGTGCAAGTGTTGTGCGCTGTATAAACGACAGTAGGCATTACTGTAAAGCCACTTTCTATGTTATGCATTGTGCGCTGTATAAGCCCAGCTTTACACTAGAAATTTGTTAAAATTTAAAACTATAATACCTCATCTGACGTTTGCCGCGTGATTCGAGCCCAATCATCGACTGCAGTTTTAATTTCCTCATATCCATTTGACATTCGCGCAATATTAGGAAACAGCTCCGACTTCAACGTCGTCTCCACCGTCTCCAAATTGGCGTGAAGATCTTCCTCAAACGTTAGCATTTTTTGCGTAATATTCTCAACGGACTCTTGCACCGAGTTTTTTTGAACGTCCTCGATTTCTTCCAATTTCTGTTCCAAACCGCCTGCGGTTCGTCGCCAGTCCGTTTTACATATATCCATAATGTTCAACATCGAGTTTAGATTGGTGGCCAATTGGGAACCTTTCTCCTTTACCATATTGACGTTGGCAAAGTTGGTGTAGTACTGGTTCTCGAGTTTGGTTTGGAGTATTTCCTGATCGCGGCACAGTTCTTTCGTTTGAAGTGTTTTCTCCTTAACTTTTTCTAGGTAACAGTTGGCGACGAAACGTTCTTGCAGAATGTGCGATTTTGCCCTGAAGAGTGTATGAAAGTTCAGTGTTATGTACAGAAAAAAATAAATTATAAGCCTGTGATTAAGATTAAAAAAAAACGGTAGTTTGAGAAACGAATGATTCGATAATGATGAGGGGTAATATAGAGAAATTCGCGTTACTTTTTGTGCACGTCACGACCAGCAGATTAAAAATAACACATAAAAAACAAGTAGTCAATATTAGTATAAGCATTGAAATGTCAAGTTTAAAACTAAAATAACTTACAAAAAGTCGAATTTGGTTAACATTTGAAACTGAAAACTCAGCCGTATGGTAGACCTATACAAACGACAAAAAACTATTGGAATTAGCAGATAAAATCGAAGGCAAAAAACCAAGAATGAGCAGCACAACAATATACAGGGTACGCAAGAAATGATTGCTGATAGGAAATTATCCGTCAATTTCGTGACTAAAGAGTAGAGACATGTTTTTTCAGCTTATTGGATAAGATAATTTAATGAGGATTCCAAAAATGTACTTAAAACAGTCATTTTCTCTCACCAAGTGAGTTTAACAGGCGATTTTGTCTCTGACTGTCTTTCAAACTGTGTTTCTCTCAGTTCAAATTTTGATGTGTGAAATGTGAGGAATTTTGACCACTTTTCTCCTTGACTGTACCAAATTTTGTAGTGTGTTTTCATGTTATTGGATAGAAAATTTAATAAGGATTCCAAAAAAGTGCTTAAAACTGTAATTTTCTCATTCCACGTGGGTTTGACAAGCAAATTTGTTCCTCTGTCAAACTGTGCTCGAAAGTTGCAAAAATAAGGGTTTTGAAATGTTTTCTTGCAGTATTCGAGTTATTTTGACAGTGTTGCGTGACTTTTTTAACGTCAACACATATCCTGAAGGTCACGTGACTCTTTTAAGATTAAAAATCAAATTTATAATGTCACATGACAGTTTTAAATGTCAAAATGTTATTTGCAGGATCACGTAATCGTTTTTCAGTTTAAACTGATATTTTTAAAGACACGTGACCCTCTTTGCAGTACAAATGGCCACGTGACAATTTTCAATTATTTTTAACGTCAAAACGAAATCCTAAAAGGTCACGTGACTGTTTTAGAAGTCAAAGTATCATTTGAAGAGTCACCTTACAATGTGGAAATGACGATTTTCAAAAATAAAATATATTTTTAAAGGTCACGTGACTCTTTTTACAGTTCATAAAGTCGCATAACGATTTTCAATAATCAAATACTTTTTTCAAATCCACGTGACTCTTTTTTAATGTCAAACCGAAATCCTGAAGGTCACGTGACTGTAAATAGCGAAATAATGTTAAAAGGGTCACGTGACCGTTTTTCAGTTTGAACTGTGATTTTTTTTAAATTACGTGACTCCTTTTAATGTGCAAATGGTCACGTGACGATTTTCAATACTCAAATTTAATTTTCTTTTTGTCCACGTGACTCTTCTTTAACTTTAAAACGGATCATAAAGGTCACGTGACTCTTTTAAGATTAAAAATGGATTTTATAATGTCACATGACAGTTTTGAATGTCAAAATGTTATTTGCAGAATCACGTAATCGTTTTTCAGTTTAAACTGATATTTTTAACCCTCTTTGCAGTGCAAATGACCACGTGACAATTTTCAATTATTTTAATGTCAAAACGAAATCCTAAAAGGTCACGTGACTGTTTTAAAAGACAAAGTATTATTTGAAGAGTCACCTGACTCCTTACAATGTGGAAATGACGATTTTCAAAAATAAAATATATTTTTAAAGGTCACGTGACTCTTTTTACAGTTCATAAAGTCGCATAACGATTTTCAATAAATTTTTTTTCAATTCACTCTGCCTCTTTTTTAATGTCAAACCGAAATCCTGAAGGTCACGTGACTGTAAATAGCGAAATAATGTTAAAAGGGTCACGTGACCGTTTTTCAGTTTGAACTGTGATTTTTTTAAATTACGTGACTCCTTTTAATTTGCAAATGGTCACGTGACTCTTTTTCAACTTCAAAACGGATCCTAACGGTCACGTGACTCTTTTAAGATTAAAAATCGAATTTATAATGTCACACGACAGTTTTAAATGTCAAAATGTTATTTGCAGAATCACGTAATCGTTTTTCAGTTTAAACTGATATTTTTAACCCTCTTTGCAGTGCAAATGACCACGTGACAATTTTCAATTATTTTTAACGTCAAAACGTTTCAAAACTGTTTTAGATGTCAAAGTATCATTTGAAGAGTCACCTGACTCCTTACAATGTGAAAATGACGATTTTCAAAAATAAAATATATTTTTAAAGGTCACGTGACTCAAACTGAAAGTTAATTTTTTAGTCCATGTGACTCTTTTTTAACTTCAAAACGGATCCTAAAGGTCACGTGACTGTAAATGGCAAAATATTATTTGACCGGTCACGTGACTATTTTCAATAATTAAATTTAATTTTAAAGATTACATGACCGTTTTTTAGTTTTAAACTCTAAATCTCGTGACTCATTTTAAGGTACAAATGGTCACGTGACTGTTTTAAGATTAAACATGGAATTCATAATGTATTAAAATATAAAATAACCCTTGATGAATATTAAAAATAAACTAAAAATACAACGAAGTGAAACACACACAAAATCTGTTATTTTTTGCCTAGAAACAAAACAAAAAATCTGATTTGTCAATGCGTTTAGTGGTGCCATCTCACGCTGCTTACTTAAATTAATTTTCAGTTCCATTACCATTGTTTGTCTATGCTTATCATTTGGTCTATGATATAAGCGATTAATAATTGAAATGGTTCAACAGAATAACAGAATTGAGATTATTAATCGCTAATTATTAACATTCATTAATATAAGAGTTGGTTACAACATTTTTCCGTTGACTGTACTTAATAGTAAATGTTTATTATTCTAAAAAGTTTGAAAAAACTAATTGTCAGTTGCATAGGCGACACGGCAAATCAAAATCATACTCACCCTTAACAATGACAGTTAGTTCTGTGAGTAGATGTCAACTAAATAATGTGCATCTATTTCTCTCTGTTTAATACAAATAACGAAGGATAGAACTATACTGTGAGCGTATTTGGTTGCCTACTATGAAAAAAAAACAATTGAAAAATCATGCATTAATAAGACTCATTTATGAACCATTTTGCATTTGTTATCATCCATTAAAAATGCTGTTAATACATGGTGGATAATTTAAAACCTGAACTAGATTTACTGCTAAATCTGTTTCTAGGCTGATTTATAGATAACTTCACACAAACGTCAACATTCAAACTACCATATATGACAGTTAAATAAACTCACTTGTGAATCATCGTCTTTTCCTTTTGTTTGCAGGCCACCATAGCTTCTTCATACTGTTTCTCTTTGAGATCGCGCACCATCTCTAGTTCCCCCAGTTTCCTCTTCAGATCCTGAATGATATCGTTCTTCACCGACATCATGCTAGTATTGTTCGATAGTGTCGTCTGCCACTCCTCCCACCGATCCTTAGACACGTAGAAACCATCACCGGATCGAGCGGCGTCTAAATCGTTTCGCAACTTGGCGATTTCCTTGTTCAGTTCATTCATCATTTCCGCCTTGGAGAATTTTTCGTTGATCATTGGAGTATTTTTAATATCTCTAGCCCGAAGAGCGTAATCTAAAGTGCTCGCAGTTTCTTCGTGACACGTTTGAGCCGGCGATACGGTGGCGATTATGGATGTTTTAGTGTGACCGCCCAAAGAGTCTTGAAGAATTCTTGTCAGTTTTGAGTCCCTGAAACAGAGTGTTGCTTAAAACATTTAAAACGTTCTACTCACTACAATTTACCTATACGGTACGTATTTGGAATTTCTATCAGCCAAAATGTGTATAATTCTTCCTAAAGTCAGCAAGGAGCGATTGATATTGGCTGATTCCTGTGCGCGTTTATCTTTAACGCCCGACTTTCCTATATTTTCACTACCAGCCAAATCGACCAGATACAATTTACCACTTTTAAGTATTTCCACCCCATCCACCGTGGATTCTCTGGTATTTACGGTTATCGTAAACACTGTATGCGACCGGGAACTATGGCGATTCATCAAAGTCGATGCCGTTTGTCTTCGTACAGTACCTTTACGCAACAACGTGTAAATATCGTTACTGTTAAAGACAGTTTGTTCTGTCAAATTTTGGACGTAGACGCTTCCCTTGTTGTCGTTAAAAAGGCTAAAAACACATGGTTTGACTCTAAAACCGTATACAATTAAAATTGTCAACTCACTTAAGTGGTTGATTTTTGCCATCATCATTCAACAAGTCCCGTACGTCTTCGTTGTAAAGCTCCAAGAAGGAAACTTTGACGTTATACTCTTTGATGTGCATTGCTCCTAATTCATCAAAAATGTGAGCGGCAGCTCTTGGTATACAACCAGCCTGCTCATCCTAAAATATTTATGATTTTCTTACTACTGCTTCTTTCAGAAGATTGCACAAGATCAACAGTTTGGACATTATTAAGACATAATATACAGTGTGTCCAGGATAAAGAGGGGAGGATAAGAGTTTTTGGGAATCACTATATATTGCATTAACTAATGATTCCTCAAATGACAGAGCTATACTCAGTCAAAATGGAGATAGTTTAAAAAAAGCAGTTTGGAGCATCCAGGCACTTTTTGCCTTGTAATTCCTTGAGGAGGCCTTTAAGGGCAAACACACCTTAATACATTCTGGTAGAGTGTGAAATTTCCTGCAACTTTGTTATTAACACTTTTCTGTATCTCCTCAAATAAGGGAGCTACACTCAGTAGAATTGAAGTTAGTTAAAAAAATCAGTTTGATGTCACTTTTTGCCTTGTTATTTTAGTCTTCTGTTAGGTAATAATGACCAAATCCTCTAAACAAAAACTAATTAATTCAAAAAAACCAACTCAACCCAATTAGAATTCAAGGTCAATTGACCTTCTGGGATGGGGCCACTTGTATAAAAAATTCCTTTACCAATATCTTTTTCTTGCTACAGATTTTATAGGTATTGTCTAATCACTATTTTTTAATTAAGTTAAACAACAAACAGAATTATCATTTAGGATAATGGTTAAGAACTCTAGTTCACTAAAAAAACACTTACTTCTCTCCAATTCAAATTTGGACTATTAGTGGGACTGCACATATGACTAATGTGACCCCCCGTCATTGTATATGTTTTACCACTACCAGTCTGTCCATAAGCAAACACAGTACAATTATATCCTCTTATGACATCATGAATCATGGGCCCAACAACCATTGAGTAAACATCATACTGAGAATTGGCTGGAGTAAATACCCCATCGTAGGAGTAAATTTTCTCCTTCAACTGGACTTCTTTAGAAGAAGGGTGCTTTATTATGCTCTTAATGCCTCGCTGTTTCTCTTCCTCGCTTATTGGTCTGGAAGAGGTTTTTAGTATTATTCCTAGTAGCTCAAGGCAGTTCAACCATTTAAATTCAGTGAAAAACGACGAGATGAAACACATAATGGCGACAAAAAGCCTGACTTACCTGACCCGGACTACCACTTTGATGTTTTGGTCAAAAGATTTCTTTTTATTTCCGCTCGCTTGTGCCATGTTTGATACACTAAACTGACACGGTTAATTTTTTAAATAAATTACGAGTATTATTTTAAAATAAAAAGTTGATTTATTAGGTAAAAAATTGTTCTAAAACTTAACCAACCAAACATCCACACTTTTTTAACGTAAAATTTGAAAGTAAGTTGTCATTCTTGTCACTTTCGAAATCCAACCGTTGTTAGCGTGACGCGATGTTGTGGCTCCCTCTACAACAATTTATTATCTTTGTCTATTTTAAGGCAGACTTAACGTATTAGACAGAGAGAATAGAAATGAATTACAAAATTGACAGAAGACAAATTCACTTTTGACATCCAGTCCATCGGTCATCCGTCATCATCATTTCCAAATTCCAATTTTATTGTGCTCCTGTTGGTTTTTTTTTATGATCAATTATCAGTGATAAATGCCAGTCCAGTTATTTAACAGGACTCCTTTATTAGTGATATTGTCGTAAGCGCGCGTCATGTCGCATGCAAAATTCATCTTTGGCCCGTCGCAGTAGCAAATTACTCAGTACCAAATTACGTCAGTGAAATTGTTTATCATATTGAAGGAAAACTTTCTCTACTAGGCTAAAGCAGCAGGTAAACAAATATTAAAATCGAAATTGTTGCGAAACGTTTAGGTATAATTATTTTTTTCAGTTTTAACAAACGGCAAGATGTCACAGTCGCATTACAGTGATGCAGAGGATTCTCTCTCTGACACTGATACTAGTGTACTTCGCAAAAGGAAAATCTGGGACCCAGACAGTGCATCAATCGCCTCCGAAATCAAAGACCTCCTAGAGGATGATGTTAACTCTCTGGTAAAAGCTTTAAAATTAATAAAGTAGGGTGCTGAATATCTAATAGTTGATTAATTAAAATTATGGCTGGCAGTGCCAAATTTCACTTTAAGTAGCCATTGAAATGCACAACACATTGAAGTTTCTAAATAACTGTTCAGGAATTTTTTTCAATAAAATACCTATAATCTCACTTTTAAAGTTTGTATACTCCATCTAAATTCATCTGTACTGGTTTGTTTGCCTATTAGTCAATCATATAATCACTGATACTGTAAGTTTAAAGGTTGTTTTTGTACAGTTTAGCCTTGACTTTCAATACTTCTTATCTCTAACCAAACAGATAGGTAGAACTTTGAAGGTTTATGAAAAAGTCTTAGAACCTTGATTGGGTTCAATTATTGATCCATAAAACTGAGTTTAGACAAAAGTAGGTGTCTAATTTTAGATGAGTGTATGCAAGCAAAAGGTGTATATTGGAAACTTAATTGCTGTTTATCTCACCTGGGGGGGTCTAAGGATAAAGGACAAGCAAGAAATTGTTTGGCAAGATGTTTGATTTTATCAGTGTATTATTAAGTTTGTTGTGGTTTAATTGAGTTGAGTGTTTACTGTTAGTTTATTGGATGTTGGGAAACTAAAATAAATTATTTTTAATTCTCAGAAAGTGTTCAACATTTACATAAAGTTCTAGATTGTTGAATAAAGTAGAAGTTCTAATTCTATGTCAGGAATATAAAACATTGCTAATTATAACTTTTAAGTAGTTCTCAAATGCCATCTACTGGTTAGTGTAGGATTGACATCAAGCTTAAGGTTCACAGGTATTTTTGTGACAGTCTATGAGTTTTAGTCTCTTCTGACAGTTGCAAAGATTGAATTAAAATGTGTGTTGTATAGCTATATTTATATTACCAAGCTCTGGACTAATGGTCAGCTAAATGCTACTGAGAACCTTCTAAACAGTGCCAGGAGCGTTTTCAAGTGACTTAAACTATCCCAGAGCGGTTTTAAATTGTCAGTGGCCTCTAGGATCATTTTCAATCTTTCAGAGATCTCTAAGTGCTACTGACAACCTTCTAAAAAGTACCAGAGATTTCTATAAGTGTCTTAAACCTTCCTAGACTTGTTTTAAATTATCAGAGGCCTCTAGAACCATTATGGAAGTGCTAGAGCTCTCTAAATAATACTGCACCCGTTCTAGGAATTGCCAGAGGTTTCTACGGGTGTCAAATCTTCCTGAAACTGTTTTAAATTGTAAAAAGCTTTTAGAAAGTGCCAGTGACCTCCAAATGCTACCGACAACATTCTAAAAAGTGCCAGAAGCTTCTACGTGTCTCAAAACCTTCCTAGAGTTGTTTTAAATTATCAGAGGCTTCTACGACCGTATTGAATATGCCAAAGTCATCTAAATGCTATTGAGAATCTTGTAAAAAGTGCCGGAATGCTCCTCAATTGTCTTAAGCTTTCCCAGAAGTGTTTTAAATTATCAAAGTTCGCTAGGATCATTTTGAATCTGTCAGAGATCTTTAAGTGCTACTGGTAACCTTCTAAAAAGTGCCAGAGGCCTCTACAAGTGACTTAAAACCTTGTCAGAGGTCTCTAGAACCACTTCTAAGTGCTACAGCTAAACAATACTACACCTTTCCTAGAAAAAATCTTTAAGAATTGTTCAAAATAGCCAGAGAACTGAACAGACTATAATTTAAATTCCAGGTTGAAGAGGATTGTGTAGGATGCCCTCTGCCGTCGACCCCCGAAGACGAGAATGTTCTGGACGCGGAAATGAGCGACGTGCTCAAAGCCGCGGTTCTAGGTACAGGTAGAGTAGTAACGGCTATTTTTAATTCATTCTCCATTATGGATACTTGCCCTAACAGCCAGTTTTGACCAAAAGTGCTCTTAAACTGGGCTAGATAGGCTGTCACATCATCCGCATCGTCGTTCATCGCTTTTTTTTGTTTTTTTTTTCTTTTAAATAAACATCTTGTTTGCAACATTTACCGATTAGACACTGTCTGTTGCGGTCTACAAAGGTGAATGTTGCAATCACGTGTAGTTACTAAGCTAACATTGTCTGGAATAGAGATTTGACAGTCTGTTTTTTCTCTCTCTCTTCTCCCTACCGCAACCCCTGCCGAACCAAATCCAACGTCACCTCAGCCACTTTGTTGCCAAAATTTTCAGGAGATGAAATGGATATCACCACTTTGGCCCAAACGGCAGCCTCGCAGGCCGAACACGTGGTCCGGCGAATGATCGCTGTTGGTTGGAGCGTTTGTCATTTTCATCATTTACCCGATTGGCTACAGGTCAGTAGTGTTAAGTTGAGTTTATAAAAAAAAAATTAACCACTAAACTAACAATTCAAAAGTTTACATACAGGAATCATGAGTATCGGTTTATAAAAACTAAATTAGCAATTAAGAACTAACAACTACAACTAAGCTCAACTTTTAACTTCTTAGTTGAAAAACAAAAAGTGTCAGCTCACGGGCACGTTTTCCTTTTTTTTTGGTTATATTCATAGATAATAACAGGTTATAGGTATTTATTTGAGTGAGCAGTATAGCAAAGAAAGTCATGGATGAAAACAAAGAACCAACAAAAGTAGGAAATGATAAAAGCAAATGTCATTGATTTTATTTTTGACATCAGGAGGCGAACTCCGTAAGTGTGTAGGAAATAGAAAACGCATAGAAATAGACAAGAAAGAAAATTTCTTTCTATTAACTGTTGGTACTCTTTACGCTATTTTCTGTCACATTCGGCTGACACAGTCAATAGAAAACGGGAAGCTATCGGTCCTAAAAACATTGACTAATTTCTAGTAATAAATCTAGGGCTTTTACTTGTTTCCTGCTATTCAGGGTTAATGACAATAATTTGAATAATTCTAGGTTTTTTGCTTTCTTTCTCAGTAATTAATCATATATTTCAAAGTTCTAATATAAGTAGATATAGTTCATTCTAAAATAGTCTGTTTTGTTCCCATTATTGTTGTTGGTTTTATTTATTGTAGTTCTGTCTTCAGTTTCTTATTTTCTTGCTAGACTATTAGTCCATTAATATTTCTCAGTTCCTTGTAAACATGCTACCAATTGTCATGCATTTGGTGAAGGAAGTAGGATGCGTCTTTAGGATGTGTTGATGGAACTCATATAGCCATAACACCACCATTCCATCATGAACAGCTTACACCTCAAAAACAACAACTAATAGATGCACATCATACACTTTACTAACACACTTGTTAACACTTTAACTAAAAACTCAAAAAAAATGACGAGCATAAAGGTTAAAAAACGAAACATTTGAATTTTAGGAAACGACGGAAAAGAAAGATTGACAAATACAAAATTTCATAGCCCCAAGAGAGATAAAATCTTAGCAAGACCTCATTTAGTCTTTCTATTTTGCACAACCCGAATAGCTACGTTGAGTGTCGATCTTTGCCAATCGAAACGTAGAGAGTACCATATATTACAATAGAGAAGGGTTTTCTATGACAGCAAATAAATTTCCTTGCTATTCGTTAGAGAGTTCGCCTTCTGTTCCTGTTAATTTAGTTGGTTTTATAAACGGTATGATGGTTCTAGTTCTTAATTGTTAGTTAAAGTTTTATAAACTCATCTTTCCTCTGTTTACCCCGCACAAAAAGTTTTATGTTGCAATGTTTTAAGGATAACGATTTTTTGGAAAGAGGCCATCGACCACCACTGCCCAGTTTTAGAGCTTGTTTTAAGAGTATTTTTAGAATTCACACAGAAACCGGTAATATATGGACGCACATGCTGGGATGTGTCGCTTTTATAGGTAAGTTACATGTAATTAGAAGGTTTTGTTGTCTATTATTTCAGTTTGATTCTCTGTCATTATCAGTGTACTATGCTTTTCAAATCATTTTAACTTGTTTTTGTTTACGGCTATTAAAAAGTAATATTTTCAGGCATTGCAATCTATTTTCTGATGAGACCACACTTGGAAATCGAACTACAGGAAAAAATCGTCTTTGGGGCATTTTTCGCCGGCGCTATTATTTGTCTCGGCTTCTCCTTCATGTTCCACACAGTCAACTGTCACTCTCAGTTTGTCGGGAAGCTATTTTCGAAGCTGGACTATTGCGGTATCGCTCTTCTAATCATGGGCAGCTTTGTGCCATGGCTTTATTACGGTTTTTACTGTCACTTCAAGCCCAAGGTGTGATGAATTGAAAACTATTAATTGCTACCATTAACACTGTTAATATGATTCCAGGTAATCTACCTCTCGGTAGTTTGCGCTTTGGGCATTACCAGCATTATGGTGTCCCTGTGGGATAAATTCTCAGAGTCAGGATGGCGGCCTTTTAGAGCCGGCGTGTTTATGACGTTTGGACTGAGCGGAATCATTCCTGCCATTCATTTTGGAGTGGTTGAGGGATGGTTTACGCATGTTAGCCAGAAATCTTTGGGATGGTTAATTCTGATGGGGGTAAGTACTCACAAAATCACACCCTTAAAACTCTCATAAACTTTTTAAGGTGCTATACATTGTGGGCGCAATGTTATACGCTTTACGCGTACCGGAAAGATGGTTCCCCGGCAAATTTGATATTTGGTTCCACTCGCATCAGATCTTTCACGTTTTTGTGATGGCGGGCGCCCTCGTGCACTATCACGGCATCTCCGAAATGGCTATGCACCGGGTCACTATTGGACAGTGCGAAATTACCAATCAACTGATTTACTAGTAGGGCGTAGAGGTTTGTTTTAAAAATCAGCGGAATTGTGGTACCCGACTATAAAATATGTTAAACAGAGTAAATTATAGCTGTGGAATAATCTTTATCAGATTTTTATAGTGTGTAAGGGAGTCTTTTGATGCACTTTTTTGCACTATCCTAAGCAATGCAGTCGTTTTACTTAATTCCAACTTGTTTATAAACTACACGCTTTGGATATGCAGAGTTATTATATTTAATTTCTACAATGGGAACAGGCTTTTACACTAAATTCTCATTTTTTTTATAATTTGAATTATCATATTTTGTTTCAAACATTATTCTAAATTAAATATTATGTTGGCTTTAAATTAAAATGTTTTCTGTTATACATAATAATAATAATAATATGTGTTTATTATACGTTTTACCAATAAATGAAAAGAGAAAGTACCATTTTCTTTTAATTGATCCCTATTCCTTATACACAGCATTTCAACTATTTTAGTATTTTTTCAAGGGAAACTGTAATCAACACGTTTGGCAACTCTGTAATTGATATGGCAGGAAATCAGCAATTCATCCGTTTCAGTTTTTTTTTTAATTTAATTACACGAATTAATGTTTCAACAATGATAATGTGATGAGTTTCTGAGCCACAAACGAGGCGCTATTGTATAATGAGCTACTTGGCAACAGTGTATTTCCGCTTGCACTTGTCAGTTGTCACTACAGGTATTTTAACCTCACAATTGTCGTTGTAGTGGTGGAAATTTGAAATTTACGGTAAGCAGAGACAACGGTAAGTAAACTTTTTAAAAGTGAGTTAATAAATTGTAAAACTTTACCGTTATTTCTATAATAAGTTGTAATACGAGTGTTGAGTGATAAAAAGGTTTAAAAAAAATTGACGGGGCCGGCCTGATTTGGCGCTGATAGACCAAAAACCGTCGATATTTTCGTTACTTCCCCCTGTGATTTTATTACCTCCTGTTTTATTAAACTGTGATATATCAACTTGAGATTCGAAGAAAAATAATCAGATGTCGGATTTTTGTTGCATTTGACTTTAACAATTTACTGTGGTGTTTAATTCTGAGCAGTATGAACATATCTATCTTTCTCTAGCTTATTGAGTTACATACAGAAGATGAATCAAATGCCAATCTAGAGCGCTGTAGTGTAAACTCATTTATCGAGCTCTGTCAAAACTGTCATTGCATGACTTGCTAAGGTTACTTGATTTTTCTGAAATGAAGCTTAAATTCAAAATGGCGCAACTAAAAAACTACAACTTTGTTCTATTACTTAATATTATGCCGGTTTTGCGTTTACTTGATCGCGTATAATGTTTTTTGGTTGTAGTTTTATCACTGAAGTGTTCCTTAATTGCAAAATTAAGTCCGGGGCACCCATGCTTCTTAGAATAGCCATTCCAATAAAGCAGTTTCTTTGGATGTGGAGCCGGCAGCACACTGATGTAAGTTGAATAACTTAAGTTTGTTTATGCCCGTTTTCCGAGACTTTCGTCTCGGTTTTAAGGACAACTTAAGCAAATATTTTAATGTGACAGATTATTTGCAAAAAACAGTACCTACTTGCCAAAGTTGCTCCTAAACGGAACTTAGTGGAGGTAAGGGAAACGGATATTAGGTTATTACTAAGAATTTGATTACTTTTTAATCCTAGCTACAAGCTACATTTATCACAAAGGCAGCAAACTAGGTAAAAAACAATTTCTCAAACTACGTTACAATCGCGTATTTGCTGGATCACGTGACCGTTATAACGTTTGGCAACATCGCACCACGATTGGCATAACGTGCGTGGCTAATGTCAAAAGTGTTGTTAAAACCGATCAGCTGTTCTGTCAAAACAAGGTGGCGTGTTTATAGTTTCTAAACTTTCTTGGCTGATCTAATTTAAGTGATTTGTTCATTAAATCAAGGGAAAGTGTACTTACTAACAAAGTGGCAGACTGAACATTTTTTTGCTGGTGAAAATTGGAGAAAATGGCGCTTTCCTATTCAGGTACGTTCAATTTGCTATTAATTAAGATAAAATACAAGTAAACACTGTGGAGTACACAAATCTTTATGATTCTAGTTTTTTTACAGTTGTTTCCATTTAGAAAATAATTAAAAACTCTTTTATTTGCTTATTTTTTTATTCGGTATCAGATTTTCATACAAAGTTAAGTTTTTATATTATGAGCATATACATGAGCTCTTCAGTGACTCACTCTACTTCTTAAAATGATATTATCTTTTCCAAGTTCCTTTGTAATAGATTACTGACCCATTAATATTGTAATAATTGTAGACTTGAGAAAACAAGCCAGACAACTGGAAAATGAAATCGACCTAAAACTGGTGGCTTTCAGTAAACTGGAGGCTGGCATCAAAACTCCCCACAATGGACACAGTGACACTGTCCCTTTATTATCTGGGGAGGACACATTTGAGGTTATGTCAGCGGAAATCGAAGACTTGCTGAAAAAGGTGACAAACTACTGCAACAGCACATACAGATTTTTATTTCTTTTTTGGCACAGTTGGCTACAGTTAATGACAGGTTAGCAGAGCAGCCAGTGTCGGGGGCGGCAATGTTGCACACTATACAGCGTCACCGTGAAATTTTGCTGGATTTGTCGCGGGATTTTCGTAAAACCAATTCCCAGCACGAATCGCGACGCGAAAGGGAAGATTTATTGAAAGGGTCTAGCGATGGCGCTTTCAGAACCCAAGGAGTGAATAACAGGAGGGACATGTATCTGAAAGAGACTCAACATATTCACAAGTAACATTACATGGAAACATCCATTAAAGTGAAGTTGTAATTTGTGGTTTTTAGTTCTGATCACTTGGTGAACGACCAGATAGCCATCGCGGTCGAAACTAGAGACCACTTGACCTCACAGAGGCAAACGTTTAAACGCCTCCAAACCAGATTCAACGATATTTCTAATAAATACCCAATTATCAACAGTTTGATAAACCGAATCAATTTGAGGAAAAGACGCGACTCGGTTATTATAGGTTTGGTGGTTGCTCTTTGTACACTTTTAATGCTGTTGTATGCCTTCAGTTGAGGACAGAGAAGGGGACTTATGTTGAATTGGGTGTTATTGTAATCTTAAGACAGTTTTTATTTAGTGGTTCTAATTGTAATATTTTCATAATTAATTTCGCAATATAAGGGCAAAAAAACAAAAGAGTTTTTAATGTTTTAACCTTTATCAACATTAAAGAGGAAAATAAAAGAACATTTGTTTGATTTTAGACTGCTCTCTATTCAATCTGAAATAGTACAATAGTTGCTTTATTATTTAAGCAATTGAGATTTTTTTAAAATAAATATGTACAGTACATAACACCTTTCTACTATATTATATTTATACAATGAAATATTTTGTACATTTTTTTTTTTGGAAGATTTCATATTTACAAAGTGTCTCTATCTATATATTTACAAAACTGCAACTTAACACTCTATTTACAATATTTAATATATTAATATAATCTACTTTTTTTTTCTTATCTGTTAAATTTTATCAGACTCATTCGTCGCGCCAACTATACGCAATTATCCAGCAAATAACGTTTTTCTCAAAAAAAACTGTACGACCAAATATATTAACATAAATAATTCTCTCAGTTTAACTGCAAGTCCTAAAAAATATCTAATTACAAACTTAAAATAACAAAAACGGAGATCTAAGAGATTTTTGAAGGAATCTGTAACTGCGGTTTTTTTACTAATTTTAAACAATAACCGCCTTAAATGTTTTGCTACTCTAAATTGTTATTTTATACTTTGTTTTTAATGTAATTGAACCCTAATTATACGTAGGTGGACCCTAGGAGTATTTGATGTCTGATATTATTTAGTAAACACTATTTGGACTTTGTTGCACACATTTACAAGAAAAAGTGGGCAATTCATATCAGAAATCAATACGCACATATCAAACTACTATAGGTGATTGGATTAAGATCAATTAATTACTACTTTTTAATAAACATATTATATGAATGGTGAAAACTGAAAATGTGTCGTTGCATTATCGAACGTATTTTACAAATTTGTATTTACAAGTTCAAACATCAAATTTTGCTAATTGTTTTGTTTCTACCGGCACACTTTTGATTTTCCCTCGCAGTCCATAGTTTTCCTTCAACCCTATTTTGTAATAATAATAGTATAATCACTCTCGTCAGTATTCCTTCAGGTAAAAACCTCAAACTGTTTCAGTAAGCGTACAAAATTAAAAATAAATAAGTCTTTAAAAAAATAAGATAAACTTTTTGAAATATAAATATCACACCGCGTTTTCATTTATAAATTTTCTTCACCTTTTAGGAAACCGGTATTAAATACCCAATTCTAGAACAAAACAATAATAATAAATAATTCGACAATAATTGCCAGTGTGTATCAAAACAGTAAAGCTCAACTTTAATACTCATTGAACGTTTAGAACGGGTGAAAACAACTTTGAAACATGTATAGAGGGGAGGAGAAAGTGTGATTGTCATCTACACACACAGTTGTTCCTTATCAATGTTTTAAACGTCCGCTGATCTTAAATTTAAAAAAAAAAAAACAAAACAATGGCCTTCTAAAGGCAGTTATACTAGCTTCCGGGACGGGGACTCGGTGTGCTGACCACCACCATTGGTTTCACTATGTACTGGGTTAAAGGCACTACTTTGCCGTTGATTCCGTTAATACCTGGAAAAGATTTGTTAGTGCATAAATCATAACGTTGATAGTTTGTGATTGGACAGCTTTTAGCTTGCTGCTTTATCTTGACCAATCACAAACTACTGTAGAAATAGCATTACCGTTTAGTTGTTGGGGAGTGGTAATGAAATGGGTGGAAACGATCGGGGCCAAGTCCGTTAAACCTTTGTGGGGTACAATTGCTACCTTTTGCAGCACTAGACCTTGGTTCATCGGGTACGACATGGGCAGTACTGAAATGCCCGTTGTTTGTACTGGTTGGGTGACCTAAAACATACCAAAAATGGTCTTTAGAGACACAAAACTTTATATTGTACAAAACTAGAAATTTTATATTGTCAGAAGCCTCTACAAGTCACTCTTAGTTTCCAGAAGATTCTACAATTCATTTTTAATTACCAGAAGCCTCTAAAACCTTTTTAAGCTTCTAAAGGCTGTTTTTAATGTGTCTAAAATGCTTCTAGAAGCCACTTTGTATTGCCAAAAGCCTCTACAAGTAATTTTTAGTTGCCAGAAGCCTGTAAAAATGTCTTAAGCTTCTAAAGACTGTTTTTAATGTGCCAGATGCCATTTTGCATTACCAGTAGGTTCTACAAGGCATATTTAGTTGTCAGAAGTCTCTATAAGTCATTTTTAGTTGCCAGAAAGCTCTATAAGTCATTTTTAGTTTGCCAGAAGTTTCTACAAGTCATTTTTAGTTGCCAGAAGCCTCTAAAACCTTCTTAAGCTTCTAAAGGCTGTTTTTAATGTCTCAAAATGCCTCTAGAAGCTATTTTGTATTACCAGTAGGTTCTACAAGTCATTTTTAGTTGTCAGAAGCTTCTACAAGTCATTTTTAGTTGCCAGAAGTCTCTACAAGTCATTTTTAGTTGTCAGAAGCCTCTATAAGTCATTTTTAGTTGCCAGAAAGCTCTATAAGTCATTTTTAGTTTGCCAGAAGTTTCTACAAGTCATTTTTAGTTTCCAGAAGCCTCTAAAACCTTCTTAAGCTTCTAAAGGCTGTTTTTAATGTCTCAAAATGCCTCTAGAAGCTATTTTGTATTGCCAGTAGGTTCTACAAGTCATTTTTAGTTGTCAGAAGCTTCTACAAGTCATTTTTAGTTGCCAGAAGTCTCTACAAGTCATTTTTAGTTGTCAGAAGCCTCTACAAGTCATTTTTAGTTGTCAGAAAGCTCTATAAGTCATTTTTAGTTTGCCAGAAGTCTCTACAAGTCATTTTTAGTTGCCAAAAGCCTCTAAAACCTTCTTAACCTTCTAAAGGCTGTTTTTAATGTGTCAAATGCCTCTAGAGGCTATTTTGTATTGCCATTAGGCTCTACAAGTCATTTTTAGTTGTCAGAAGTCTCTACAAGTCATTTTTAGTTGCCAGAAAGCTCTATAAGTCATTTTTAGTTTGCCAAAACCCCCTACAAGTCATTTTTAGCTTACCAAAATCTTCTACAAGTCATTTTTAGTTGTCAGAAGCCTCTAACACCTTTTTAAGCTTCTAAAGGCTGTTTTTAATGTGTCAAATGCCTCTAGAAGCTATTTTATATTGCCAGTAGGTTCTACAAGTCATTTTTAGTTGTCAGAAGCCTCTAACACCTTTTTAAGCTTCTAAAGGCTGTTTTTAATGTGTCAAATGCCTCTAGAAGCTATTTTGTATTGCCAGTAGGCTCTACAAGTCATTTTTAGTTGTCAGAAGCTTCTACAAGTCATTTCTAGTTGCCAGAAGTTTCTACAAGTCATATTTAGTTGCCAAGAGCCTCTAAAACCTTCTTAAGCTTCTAAAAGCTGTTTTTAATGTGTCAAATGCCTCTAGAAGCCATTTTGTATAGCCATTAGGTTCTACAAGGCATTTTTAGTTACTAAAAGCTTCTAAAACCGTCTTAAGCTTTATTAATATACTAAGTGGTATGATTGGTTTATGCAAAATTAGATGTTTCTATCTAATCGAATAAACTTACTTCTTTGTTTTGAGTGGACGGTGTCGCCATCACTGGCAACGACGCCTTACTAACAACTGGAATGGACACTTTGTTCTCTCCGTTCGCGGCCGTTATCACAGAATTGGCTATCACAGGACCGGATCCGCCCTCGGAACCAGTTAGGGTAACGATGTTCAAGGGCGCCGACGTGCTGCACTCGTCACTGTACTCGCTGTAGGTGTCGTCGGCAGTTGTTTGGTCCATTTTAGCGTCGCTTAGACTGTACGTGGGACTCACCAGACGTCCCGACGGACTCAATGACGAATTACTGCAAAAACACCAATTAACAACTGCAAGAACAAAACTACTGTTATCTAGTAACCTGTTACTAGGGCTGGCTTCCATCATGCTATCATTGCGTTGACTAAGTGCTGGCTCGGTGATTAATTTGCTAAAATCGACATGGTCAAAATGGCCGTCCTTCTTTAATGTGGCCAGACGTTGCTGGTAAGCGATCTTTTCTCTCGCCAATCGTTCCAACTGGTGTTCATACTCAGTTTCGCGTCGCTTCAACGTCTGTATGTACCTGCGCAATTGCCAAATCACAAGTTAAATGTTAGTTAACCAAAAAAAAAAAATGTAAGTAATTACTTTAAGGCCGAATGTAAAATACTGAGGTTGGAGGTTTTCTTTTCGTCTCCGCTGGCCGGCAGCTGTTTTTTCAGGATGTCAAAGCATTCTTTTAAATGGGCCCGTCGACATTTTTCCAGTTTGTTGTGCACCTCACGGGTACCTAAAAAGTTGAGTTTACATTCCACTGGAACTGTTTTCAACATTTTTTTTTTAATTCATTAAAGAACAGTGGCAATAACAAAGCATTAAGAATTTTGTGATCCCTAAAGGTCCAACATCTAGTGGCACCTTTCTCAACTAATTGGCAGCACAAGCACAACAGAGCACGACATAACCTCACACCTAATCGCGACCTTTTCAAATCAACTTACCCGATCGAAACACCATGGGCGGCTGTTTAATCTTTTTACTGGTTTCGGTCGGTCCGGTCTCATCAATTACCAGAGGATTCATAATGTCGAAGGAATTTTGCATGATCCGTCTCTGGTTTTGGGGCGCCGCAGGACCCAACTCCAACTCCTTTTTCTGTTGCAGCAAACCGTTGTTTGCTCCATTTTGAGACGATGTCACCACCGTAGTCGGAGATCCGGTGGAGAACGTGACTGGACCTGAGATTTAAGGATAATACAAAACAGTGTTGCCAACGTTCTGTTTTTGTTCGTTAAATAGTACCGTATATACCTTGTAAAAAGGCTGAAGATATATTATTGCTTGAGATCACCACCGTTTGGGTTGGTTGCGATTGGGGTAAGGTGGCGCTACCGTTGCCCAGTGTTGCCGCCGGACGTGCATTTACAATTTTGACAGGTTGAAGGGAAAAAGTTTGTGGTGTGGATCCGTTTATCTGTAACAAAATTGTTTTAGTTTAGTTTTTACTTCTATGGAATCAGCTTTGATACCTTTATAATTCCTTAAATAAACAAAAATGATTAGGTAATTTGTCAACTAATTAATCATGTGACTAGCGCCGTATTGGATTAAAGTACGACCACGTGATAAGCTGTCATTTGTTTTTTTATCAAAGTAGGCTGTGTGCAAAACCAACATGGCCGCGAACGAAAGTTTCGTGTAGGCCATGACAGTGGTCCAATTAATTTTATAGTTAAATTCCGGCTCTACTTTGTCCACGCGAGTTGAATTGTTCCAGTAACGTGCAGCTTCTTGTTTTGGCTGTCCATAGTGGACAGTAAGTTCATATATGAACCAAGTAATCCAGTTAAAGGTGAGTCAAAGCACAGATTTTCAAGTTAAGTACACGGGTCATAGTGAGCTTTGCTTTTGACTTGAACAGAATGACACTTTTGACAGATGTTAATAAGAACTAGGGATGTGTTGTTTATTTTATTAGAGATGGTTAATAATGTGTATTTTTTACGGGCACATTAGGCTCCACGTAAGTTAAGTTTTGGTTTGACTGTGACTGATGGTGATGTTCAAAATCTTCACACCACATCAGTCAAATTACAACTTAGCCTAGTGGTGCTCTTAAATACGTCCTTAGTACTTGAGTTGACAATATATTGACCAACTGTCAAATTACGTCATCGTGACGTTCGGTCCTTTACTAGTCATGGTAGCTGTGATTTTGAAACAATAAAATCACAATTTTTAAATACCAATAATTTGAAAATGGCTAAACCAAATGTCAACTTATTAAATATTTCTGGAATCAAAACAAAAATGTTTGTCAATTTCTAAAAAAATATACAGAGTGTGGCTCACCTTTGCCATGGTCTTTTATTGCACAAAAATAAAATTTTTTCAAAAATTCTATCCTTGATATATGACGTGATATATTGACTGACAGAAGGGTACTAAGTGGGGAAAGTCCATTGTTTGGAGTATGCTAACAATGATGACGTAATTTTTCTCTGTCTATATTCCCGGATCAATCTACAGGGTGGTCTTCACTATGAAATCATAAACAATATTATGCACTTACCCCATTGGTAATGTGGGTGTTTCCCCCGTTGACAATGGCGGCGGAAACGGGGCCGATTGATTGGGTGTCGGCGGCGGTGCGATGTTGCCGTTCTTCCTGCATTTCCAGAAATTTGGCGGCTTCCAGCAACGTGCTTAGGCTCATTTTTTCTGCGGCCACGTCACGGGCACCGTCCGCCGGCTGCAACACAATGATCTTGACGTTTTTCAGAGCCATCGTCGATGACGAATTATCGTGACACTAGATGGCGAAAGCGTACAAAATAGATTGAAACACGTGCTTCCACTTTGACAACGCTACTATTCACTAAACAACAGTTAACTTGAACGCGTGTTATAGCTTGATAGCCGCGATTTAAAGGGGTGGGGGGAAAGGATTAATCGGTGTTGCCGCACACAGCAAATTAACCGGTGGTTTAGCTAATCCAGCCTCGCATCAATTTGTTGCATCAGCTGAGAACTTACTATTTTAATTTGTTATTTAATATGAATAATAATATTGATTAATTGCACATTATTAACGAAAACGTGTGTGGTAGATTTGGCAACATGCCAAATGGGAGGGTCGCGCCATGCCGCATGGCGGCCACGTTGCCACACTTATATTTACAACCATTTTTAAGGGAAAATTAATTAGTGGTTTAATTTGCATTACCACCACCTAATTTTCTTTTTTTTTTTAGCGTTGTCAGAAAGAGATGGAGGAGGCGAAACGTTTAAGGTAAGTTTTCGACCTTGATTTAAATTAGTTATTATTAATTGACTGTAAATTTCTACAAATGGTTATATTTATAAACAGACTACGTGTCTATCACCGTTTAAGCGCATACGCTTGCGAGCAAAACTGAAAGTTGCATAATTCCCAAGGTTTTCACGGTGAATGCCAATTTTTCATTTGTTTTTGATACCACAACCGTTTTTTTTTTTTTGCTATCGGCCACGTTTACACCGGTAACCTTGCCATACATTAACGGCTTAGAACAAATAAAAGTGCGTTACCAATATCGACCAATAAATGAGTAACAATTAAGTAAACAGAGTAAAGTGTAATACGTACTCGAAAGTTCGAATTGCACGAACGCCGTTAGTCACGTCCCCGATTTTCCATAAGCAAAGCGACAGAAACGTGCTCGGCCGATCAACAATTGTGACGTCACGTGATAATCGCCGACCAATCGTGTGGGACACACACCGCTTACCGAATGTTTATGAACGCATTTAACTCACGTCGAACACCTGATGAAAGCATGGCGACCGATCCGACGTTGCCAAGCTAGCCTCGCACCACCACACATTGATTTTCACATTTATTTAACAGAAAAATTCGTAAAACGCGTTTTTTTTTCAAAACCTACGCGTGTTAACAGAACCCATTAAATTGTGAGGTTAGGGAGAAACTTAATTGTCACAGTGACATTTATCTGTCAAAGTCGCAGTTGACGTACACGTCATTGGGTACGTTCACACGACGTTAGCGGCTAGGAAGTTAAGTAAGCAGTCTAGCAAGCTAAATAAAGCCGCTAAATAAAACTTTGGAATTTGAACTATTTGAAGTGCGGTTTTAAAGTCAGCCAAATCTAGATCGTGTCTATAGGAATGCCAAAAGAAGACAAAAAAAATCAAATTCCTAGTTGGGAGAGGGCAGTCATTGGCACTTTGTGCTATAATTGATCGGTTTAATTATAACCTATAAACGGACCAGAATAAATTTGCAGATCATACAGTCGGTGAGGACATTTTTTTATTAAAAAACTTTTTAAAACTGGACGTTAATCCAAACTTATTATGTGCTTCATCGTAAATATCAGCCAGAGAGGAGTAATTTCAGCTTTACTTTTTTTGCGCCAATTTAATTAAGCCAGCTAAAAATACGATTTATGTAACCGTATCGAACTCTCGGGACAAATATGTAGATTACTGGAAAAATCATATTTGGTGACTATATTTATGTATTAATCAACAAGAAAGTAACAAAATTCTCAAAAACAAAGATACATTTTTCATTTCATTCTAACTCTTGGAAATCAAAACTAAAGATTAAAAAATGTTTTTAAAAAAGAAAAGATGCCTTGAAGACAAAACTTTATAGAAAAAGGTCGTAAGTGCTGACAGAAAGAGTGTATTATTATTTTATGGCACACTTGAAACCTTCAATTGGAGTCTTTAGAGGCTCCTTATAGATAACACAGACTGATTTTATGATGTCTTAGACAAGCACTTGTAATGGTCGAAAATAAAATAAACATAGAAAGCACTAAAAGTAAAAACAAAATCAGAATGTTCTTTAAAAATTCTTAACATTTGGGGTTAAGTCTTGGATACCTGGTTGACCACAAACTAAAGGCTCCAAGGTGTTTATGGCACATCATAAATTATATATTTCAGGTAGGACTTAATTATGCGCCCAAAAATAATCATCTATGCAGGGTGGACCAAATTTATCCTTCAGGAGATACCTGGGGGGGTAATATGAGGAACATTTTAGAGAATTTTATGACCAGATAGTTTAGACTACATTAGGCTTTTATAGGTTATTAATAGAAGTAAAGCAATGACAGCATTCAGATTCAGGTAAATCGAAGCTGCTTCGCAAAATCAGTGAAGCGCTTTAAACCGCCCAATCTTTGCTGGCAGGTTATGTACAGTACTGTCAACTGGGCTCTTTCCACGAGGCTAAGCACGTGACACTGACATTCATTTGCATACAGCTATCACAAGGCTTTGAATCGAACAAGGCCTACTGTGACACGATTGATTGATGACAAATCTAGATCAGCTACACGACCGTAACCAAAGAGTAATAAACGAATAATGGAATGTCCACATGTGCAGTATTTGTGTGGTTTGTGATTGTGATGATGATCAATGATCGCGGTAACAGTTTACTTTGGTCCACCCTGTATATGCAAATAGGAGTAGAGATGGGATAGTGAAAACACCCCCCATTCATTTGACAATTGACATATGAAATCGAGGTTTTTAAATATTGTTTGTTGACAGTTTGAATCAGTATCTAGTGTGACTACTATATTTTCACTTTTAGGGTCACGTGACTGTTTTTTTTTCAATTTGAATTTTGACAGTTTAAGTTTGCCGTGTTTCGCGACATTTTCAAGTTCAAAACTGCATTACTTGGGGTACTTTAACTGCTTTAATAGTTTTCAAACTCTTTTGGTTTCCAAGTTGAAAATTTGACAGCTTCAATTTGTCGTCTAAGAAAATGTTTAACCTTAAAACTGTATTAATTAGTGTCACGTGACTATGACTGAACTATTTTTAAACCAAATTTTATTTGAACTTTGACAGATCAGAACGGTCAGGTGACTGCTTTTAAGGATTTTTTTTAACACAATTTGAACTTTGACAGTTTGACCGAGTTGGAGTCTTGTCAGGTGTCAAATGTCAATAAGCGGTTATTAATATGGACATGTTTGATTCCAAAGCCATTATACAGGGTGATTCCAAAGTTGGGGCTTTCCTTTCACCTGCGAATAGGGCTTTAAAAAATAGGTTTGCAGCTTTTTTGAAATATGAACAATAACGAAGATACAGGTTGTATACTATCGACATTTTATAGCATTTTTTATCATCTTTTCAACGATATATAAAAAATCTAGATGGGAGTGCAAATTACAGCTTTACAAGGCTTCAAACTTAGCAACAATGCTGCAAACTCACAGAAAGTGACACATTTTTCGAGTTGAAATTTCTCAAAAACTGAAAAAGTTAGAAAATTCGCTCAACCGACATTTTGTAACATTTTTCATCCTCTTTCTATTGATATATAAAAAAAATCTAGATTGGAGTGCAAATTACAGCTTCACAAGGCTTCAAACTTAGCAACAACGCTGCAAACTCACAGAAAGTGACACAATTTTCGAATTGAAATTTCTCAAAAACTGAAAAAGTTAGAAAGTTTGCTCAACCGACATTTTGTAACATTTTTCATCCTCTTTCTAATGATATATAAAAAAATCTATATTTGAGTGGAAATTACAGCGTCACAAGGTTTCAAAACTGGCAACAACGCTGCAAACTCACCAAAAGTGACACAATTTTCGAGTTGAAAAATCTCAAAAACTAATGTGTGTAATGTGTGTTGATAGGAAATAACCTGTCAGTTAGTTAAAATTAAGTTAAAGTTATTTTTTATTTTCGTTTTTTCAGTAAAACTTTGACACCCTGTACCTTTGTTATTGTTCACATTTCGAAAAAATTTTATTTAACCTTAAACCTTATTTTTTGAAGCCCTACTCGCAGGTGAAAGGAAAGCCCCAACTTTGGAATCACCCTGTATTTTAAAAGGTTGGTGTCATCTGCTACATATTCTGACAAATAATATAAATACAATAATTCTGTTTAAAAATGTAAAAAAACATTTAACATACAAATAAGGAAATGTAATAAATAATTTCAGTTCGGTTATTTATTTACTGTTTGAACAGGGTCAGTAGACAGTTCTGTCATTTGTCAAAGAGGCTGAACAAAACGAATTTTGAATGCTGCCCATCCCTAGTGGAGGCTGTGAATCAGCGCCTACTGTGACACAATTAATGACAGATCTGGATCAGCTGTGTCTGTGCGTCCCTAACCAAAGAGTAATGAACGAATAATGGAATGTCGTTATGTACACTATTTGCGTGGTTTGTATTCGTCCTGGTCCATCCTGTAGATACAAATAAGAGTGGAAAACTCAAAAAGTTTGATTACAAAATTATAAATTTTGGATATTATAAGGAAAAAGAGGGATATTTTACAAATTTGTCCCTCTTTTAATACAACCAATTAATAAATAAAAAAAGTGATAGCCCCCGCGTTTGTTTAAATTATTATTAGTCAGTTAAACACTTCTCATTCAAATTAGAAGAAAAATAGGTAAGTTTTTGTTGTAATTTTTATTAGTCATTTTCTGTCACTTTTTAGGTTATTTAAGCAATTCTACTTTTCCCACTTAGTAATTAAATAAACAGATTAAAAAATAAATAAAAAGAACAAAGCTTAATCTTATCATTATCGGACTTTATAAAACAGCTGACCCGAGCAGTTAAACGACCCTTCCCTTATGCAGGCGAGAACAAAGAAACCAGTCCAGAAAAATGCATTTTTCCACTAACAACCATTCTAAACCTAGACGGGCGGTCGTTACGACTGTGACCTACAAAACGATGCCCAAAACGTCGTTTTATTAATAGAAATGTCCCAAAAAAATCCGCAAATTTGTACCGTTTTATAACAAGTGGTTTGACATAATCATCGACGAAAGGAGTGGCAAACCCACCGACGCGACTTGGCAACACGGTACATCACGTCGTCAATAAGGACACGTTGCAGGCACGGTTTCGCTTCGGATTTTTGCCCTTATTCCCACGATTCCACCCGCAAATGTGCCGCAATTTTGATGAAATTTTCCAGTTTTGACGTTGACAAAACCGCGAAAAGCCCCGCAAAGTTTCACGCCCGAAAACCGAGTTTAACTCGGAAAAATTTGCATGGAAAGTTGGACGTCAGGTGCGGACCAATCAGGGCAAAGCACATGCTACGTCACATGCCAGGCATCACCCGGGCAATGCTCTTGTGCTTGAGAAAACACCCCTTTTCTAACACCATCTCTTACTTTAAATGCTTTTTTTTCTTTTACATTAAATACCGTACAACTTACCTTTTTTTCCTTGTATAGAGTTCGAATTGAGACCACGAAAATGACGTCCGTGATCGGTCACTTTCACTAGCCCGTTCTCAAAGTCACAGCCACCTTAGACTGTGTAGTAAAATAGGTTTATTCGCCCTCGTGCGTGTAATTGTCGCGAAAGAAAAAATCACGTGCGTAATGAGTTAGCTGTATCGACCAATGAATGGGATTCGCGAATGTCACTTTGTTGTGTGTGTACCGTTATTGGATCGGGCGGAAAACTTTTGACCGATTTCTTTTTTGGAACCCGCGCTGCTGCTATTTTTTTTTCACGGTTATTAGCGGAAGCCCATGGAATTGAATAGAAGGTAAGGGAAATGGCGAGGCGCGGGCCCTTTTTACTATTTTCGACGCGGATCTCGGGCTCGGACTGGGTTTTGTACGTGTGTGTGTGTGTGTGTGTGTGTATGATTGTGAATAATGTGAATCAACGATCAACATTTGGCGTGGCTCACGCGCACGCGGATACCGAACAATGTTGCCGGAATTCGGTTCCTTACATCGGAAGGTTTATACGCTGATCGGTTTAATTCTCATTGCGCAAATCCAGAATCTCTTTGATTTATATCAAATTACATACAAATCAGACAATGCGGCAACAAGGGCAGTGGGGGATGTACGGAAGCTACCGCGTGTTGAGGTCTGGTGGTGCGCCGTCTAGTCTGCGCGACGGCATCGCGCCGCGCAGCGTTGCCGCGATTGTGCAAAACGTCCAATTTTTCGGGAAATAAGTGCAGCAATGCATGACATGATTATTTTGTAAATATTTAAGTATGCGTGAGCTGTTGACTGATCCTAGGATTTACTGAGATCAGTACAACAACCTTATTAGTTTTAAGCTGAATTAATTATTAACGAAACTTTTTAAGTACAGGGTGCTGGAAATTCGGTGGTTTTACAGAGAAAACGGTAATAGATAGAAAAAAAGTAGCATACGTGTTCTGATCTCTTTTTCTGAGCTGAGATGACTGGCGAAAAGTGGGCGGCGCAACCTTCTTTTGTTTCAAAGATACGGGGGGTTTTCGAAAATTGGTAATTTTTGAACCTCTTAAGTATTTCAGTTGCTCTTAAAGTTATCAAAAAAGGAAGATCGGTTCCCGGTAGAAGTTTTCATGTAGAATCCAATGGCGTAGTCAGTTTTTTTCTATTCCGTTTAGTTTCTGACATGACAGTAAATTACATTTTTTTAAATGGAACATCCTATATATTTTTACGTCATTTAATTCTGTTGATTTTTACCTTTTCAACGGTGTATTACAACATATAAGTTTGTAGAGGTTAATCCTGTTATTTTAAAAAAAGACCTTTGCTAAGCTGAAAAAAGGCCAATATCTAAAATACCAAACAAAATCTAAACACATCAGAAAATTGAATATTTTTAATAAATCTTATTAAAAATCTAAGTTACAAACAGTTCTACCGTCACTTTAATTACAAAAGTGGCCATTTCTATTTTCTACTATTTTTAAGGTTGAAATTGAAAAAATTGTTTATAAACGACATGTAACATGTTAATATGAACATAGCCAAATTTTGTTTCGACTGTGGGTATTTTTATACATATTATTTAGCACTTTTTTGTTAAGGAAATGCTTTTTTTCTAATTACCGAGATTATCGTTTACAAACTTATATCTTTTAATACACCGTTGAAAAAGTAAAAATCAACAGAATTAAATGAACTAAAAATATATAAGGTGTTCCATTTAAAAAAATATAACTTACTGTCATATGTCAGAAATTAAATGTAATAGAAAAAAACTGACTACGCCATTGGATTCTACGTCAAAACTTCTACCGGAAACCGTTTTTCCTTTTTTGATAACTTTAATAGCAAATGAAATACAGAGGAGGTTCCAAAACGACCAATTTTCAAAAGCCCCCCGTATCTTTGAAACAAAAGAAGTTTGCGCAGCCCACTCTTCGCCAGTCATCTCAGCTCAGAAAAAGAGATCAGAACACGTATGCTACTTTTTTTCTATCTATTACCGTTTTCTCTGTACCCCGTAAAACCATCGAAAATGCAGCACCCTGTACATTTATTGGCAGAGTAATATTGTTTAGATCCAATATAATTTAAAATTGCATTTCTTTAAAAATTAAATACTCTAGTGCCCATAAATAAATTCTCTAAAATACAGAATGTCCGGATTTAGTGTGTTTTGACAGAAAAACCCCATTTCCCGGCTAGATAGGAAAAAAACTAGTATACTGCTATACAGGTGTGGTAAATCCAAAAGCGACCATAGGAAAACCGTGTAACGGACAGAGAAACGTAGGTAATTGCATGCGCGGGAGAAAGACAGAAAACGAAAAAATATCAAGTAGGCCATATTTTTAGCGCGCTGTTGCCAAAATCCAATACCGTCGACAAAATTAATTATTAATATATTGGATTTTGGCAACAGCGTACTGAAAATATGGCCTACTTGGTATTTTTTTCGTTTACTGTCTTTGTCCCACGCATGCAATTATCTACGTTTCTCTGTCAGTTACACGGTTTTCCTATGGTCGGTTTTGGATTTACCACACCTGTATAGAGCTCGATTAAAAAAAAAACGGCAATTTCGATATCTTGTCAGTTTGCGACCCTAGAGGGCGTTTTCAAAATTTTGCCCAATTGTATTTGACTCAATAATACTGTGAAAATGCTTTTTCAGTATTTTCACACACATTAAAGTAACTAACGACTAAAGAACTAATTTTTAAATTAACGGTAGAAAATAATTGAAAATATAATAACGAAAAAATTGAAACTTTGACTCAAAAGTTAAAAACGCAGTAATTTTAAACATTCAAGTGTTGTCATAGAAACCTCATCACGTCTCTCGTGACGTCATAAATAAATGTCACTTTTGACAGCTGATTTCAAAACCTGAGTCAAAGCCAACTTTTGAATAAACACAAAAAATTTTATAAACAAACTGTAATACTGCATAAAATGGGCATTATTTTTTGAATTTGGTATCCTGCGCATATGGTAACCTCTCACCCAAAAATAAAAAAAAATATATTATTTCAATTTTAGTTTGGCTCTTATTTAGTATTTTTCTTATTCTACTCGTCATAACACATCTACTTATGCTTCAATAATTCACTCAAAAATGTAAAAAAAAAATGTTTGTCAACCTGTCAAAGTGGTCATTTTGATTAATTTCGGTGTGGAAAACACGAATTTGGCGTCCCTTTAGCTCTCTAAGTACCTAAGCACCGTTTCGAAAATAACTTCAAAAATATGTATTTTTTGTCATTATTTGACAGTTTTCTAATTTTCTAGAGTAAATTTTCATGTTTTTTGTCTTGTTTAGGTTAAAATTGATTTTCTTTAAAATTTCAGGTGAAATGTAAAAAAAAAAAACAAAATTAAACATATTTTAGACTCATTTTAATCACATTTCCTAGCATATAAAACATGACTCCTGGCTGATATTTTAGAATCAAAAGCTGATACAATATCACAGTGAGCGCCACTCTCGATCACAAACAAAAACCGATCATACAAAATTGCAGATTCTACTAAAGGCGCCAATAGTAGTCTCACTGAGTAAAACTTAACTACATCAGTTCAAGTTGACTCTACAATAGCATCAAGCGCAGTCACATCTTCTGGTAAAAATGACAGATTATATTTTTGTGTGGCTTGCTGACTGTAGTCATAAAATCCTAGCCCATCTCTGTATTTCACATTATTCACTGAACAATGTCTCATGTCAAGTTTGCTGAGCAGACACTCTAAAGCAGCCCTGTACGAGTGAATTTTCAAGTGGGAGTAATCACCCTCACTGAGGTTGTCGCGGTAACTTTCAATGGCATGACAGGCAGCCTCACATGCCAAATAGTCCAAATTAAATTCATACATTTTTGAGTGTTCACTTAAAGGGTAGCCAATTGCAGGTTTTAAAGTCAGTTTCATGTAACAGCAGCTGACCATGTTAATAAATAGGGCGGTTGTGCTCTGATTGAACAGTCTTAGGAGAGTTGCCCCTAAATCTCCACAAGGGTGCAACCCTACAATACCAAATTTGAAGTTGTCTGTCTCATTAAATGCTTGCTGTACCAGCGACTCAAATTCTTCACTTTGTAGGTTGTTGTGGATTCTCATATTTACATGAACAGGTGGATGGGTGTTTGAATGAGAAATGTTTTTTTTCAGTAATGTTTCTTCAAATTTCCTGTCCAGCTCACTGGCAGTTTTAGTTAAAATGTCATTTGCCTCAAAAGTACAAACACGGAATCCATATTGGTAGGCAAGAAATCTGCTTAAGTGTCCCAAACCGGAACCTACATCCACAATATTGAAGCAGCCAGTTTCCGAAGCTATTTTGTAGCACATTTTAGCCATCACTTCAATTTCATGCCGTTTCTTTAGCTTGACATTCTTCCAAAGATACTTACTACATTTTTTTGGTGTGGTTGTATTGGGAACTGTGGTATATCGAGGCACTGAGTGAGTTGTAAGTATTTGTAGAACACAAAGTAAAGATAAAGGGGCTAAGGGCACTTGCGTGTATGGTTGATGATAGTTTAGCAACTGCTCCGGTTGATTTAAAGGCAGATCTTTCAAATACAAGCGCCAGCTAGGGGGTAGATTTCTAGTCCAGTGTTCTTCAAGATAAAAATCGGAAACGTACGAATTTAACAAGTTTCTGTACAATTCAGTTACACGATAACAAACCAGGGCAGAATATTTGGATTTTTCTGGCATAATTTATGATTTGAGTGTCTATTTTCCAATAGAAAAAAAACTGAACCAAAATCTAACAACATAGAGGTTATGTTTATATTATTGTTTTGGTTGGTTAAACAGTAAACTGTTTTAAGTAGTAGTATGAGAGAAAATTGAAAGATGGCGCAACGTCATTCGTACACTGCTTATTTGCTTCGTGGAGAAGAACTAAAACACCAGATCAAATTAAAAGACTGTATTTGGCGTAATACAAACCACAACAATTAAAAAATCTTTGTCGTGTAAAGTATAAATTAATAAAAAAAAATTACATATAATAAAAAGTTATTCGACTACTATATGTTTTGTATACAAGTATAAAGGAGCAATAAATCAGGGCTGTGCTGCTAAACTGCCTGAAGATGCAGCACCTAATACATAATTATATCGTTCCATGTCCTTAAATATGTATAATAAATTGTACAAAATTAATAATTCATAATGTGATCAAGCTACTTGTAATTTAAATTGGAGGTGATGATCTGAAATTTTCAGACAAAAAATAGAAATAATTTAATTTTTCAACACTAACTTGGCTATCAGTCCTAAAAGAATTCAGTATCATCCAAACCAATCTTAATTTGAGCTTTACAATATTTTTAAGACATGTGGAGAAGGAGGCTATAAAACACAACACACTTTTACACACAGACACAGATCACTGCTTAATTCTAGTTTCAAAATTGTCACCGCTCGTACTATTACTCACCACCACAGTACTTTTAGGATTCATTCGGTCTAACGAATCTAAATTTCGACTGCCTTTGTGCCGTCGTTCTCGTTGTCTGCCTTCCGTGCTAATATTTGTGCTTTGAGTAGCGTTTCCTAAACTGAAATCCAACACAAAAATTGTAGATTTAGGTTTAATTTTTGTAAAAATTACAAACCTGGAGGACCTTCCGGATGTGAGACTACTCTGACTGTCATGCAATCGACTCGATGATGGTTTCGATGTGTGCCGTTCGCCGCTGTCCGCCCACGGCAACGTCGATGATTGCTAAACAAAGCCTTAAACGGTTTGTAACACAGAAAGGTAAATTTACCTGATTTTCGACTGCAGGGCATAAGGTTTGCGAGTCTGACGTGTGGCTAGACTTGGAACCAGCCATACAAAGACGCTGAGGCGTCGGCTGACACGAAGAAGGCACTGACTTAAAATAAGCTCCTAAAACATTTTTGTAGAGGTGAGAAGTACAATTAGAGAGAGGGTCGTACCATTGGTGCTGCCGCTCTGTTTCCACACTTTGAGCCGATCGCTGATTTCTTTGAAGGTAGGTCTGCGATTGGCTTGCTCCGCCCAGCACTCCACCATAAGAGCGTAACAGTAACTAGGACAAGCATCAGGACAAGGAAGGAGTTTTCGAGAGCGAATCATACTGATCACCTCTTGATTATTGTAACCGTAATACGGCTAAAATCACCCACAATATAAACAAAAATTTTGGACGAAAGTTTCAAATTCAGACCTGTAAGCCGTAACTGTAAATCTCCCAGAGAACTACCCCGTAACTCCAAACATCTGATTCGGTAGTGAATTTTCCGTATAAAATTGATTCGGGGGGCATCCACCTTACAGGTAGCAACGATTTGGATTGTACCCTTAAACCCAAAAATCCATTATTATACAACAACTTGCCAGTACAGTGTATAAACAATACCGGTAATAGTCGCTCGCGTACATGTCCCTACTGAGTCCAAAGTCGCTGATTTTCACTTCCAAATCTTTGGACACTAGACAGTTTCTGGCTGCTAGGTCTCGATGTACATAATGATTCTCAGATAAATATTCCATCCCTGCAAATGGTAAAGTCGGTAGAAATACATACCAAATTTCTTGGAATTCATTTGGATGAATTCCTAAACTGGTCAAATCATATTTTAGAGTTAAACAAAAAGCTTAGTTCAGTTTGCTATGGCATACGAGTTACTGCGAAATACATGAATGAAAGGACATTAAAAATCCTATATTACGCAAACTTTGAATCTGTGCTCAAGTATGGGATAATATTTTGGAGTTCTAATAGCTTAATGGAAAAAATTTTTGTTTTACAAAAACGAGCACTTAGAATAGTCAAGAAAATGGGATACAGGGAGAGCTGCAGGGGGGTTTTCAAAGCTAATGGCATTCTGACGGTGTGGGGACTATATATTTATGAATGTATAGTTTTCTTTTTCAAAAACAAAAGTATGTTTGATCTGGAGGTACATCATAGTTATAACACTCGAAGCGTAAATGTAAATTATCCGATACACAGATTAACTATAACCGAAAAAAATCCATACTATGCCTGTTTGAAGCTTTTTAATACATTACAAAATGATTTAAAATTAGAAAGAAATGAGAAACTTTTTAAAAGAAAGGTAAAACAGATGTTAATTAATTTAGAGTCATATTGTATCAGGGATTATGTAAGAGACTATTAGGTGTACGCTCACCTTAAAATAACGCTGTTTCTTTTTGTGTTTCATGTATGTTTTTTGTAGTTACAGGAAATGCACTGTGACCATAATTAGAAATAAAGAAGACTAACTAACTAACTATTATCACTGGCTGTTAACACTAACCTTGGGCTATTTGTATGGCAACGTCCAGGAACTGGTCATGCGTCAAGCATTTGCCATTCTCTGGTGAATTGCCAATCAAATATTCGTGTAAATCTCCCTAAAATTGCAAGAGTAGTTATGAGAGGGTTTTTAACATTTTTGTGTCACTTACTTCAGACATATACTCAAACAACATACACATAGGTTCCTGCTTAGTAACCACACCTAATAAACAAATAATATTCGGATGTTTTAATTCGGAAATCAATTCAATTTCCCGCTGAAAATCTGCTTGAGTTTTAGCCGATGCGTTCTCCTTCAAAGATTTGACCGCGACAAATATTTTGCCCGTTTTCGTTTTCAACTCGCCTTGGTACACTTTGCCTGCAAACGAATCAGTATTTTCAGAAATTGAGTTTAAATTTTTGTGAGTAAAGATACCGAAAGCGCCCTCTCCCAACTCCTTGATGAAGCGCACTTCTTTGTAGGTGTACTGCGGTAAACTCTGGTAGCTTAATTTACTGTGGGCGTGACTTCGATGGTTCATGGTTGTCGGAATGTTATTGGCGGAAGGCAAAAGACTGTTCAGTTCGATGGGGCTGGACGGTCCCGGGTTTCCGTATATGTTTTTGTTTACTTGGGGCAACTCCTATGCAAAACTCGATATCAATCACAGTCAACGACTAGTTGACTACGTTTACTCACGTTTTGAAGATTTCGGGTTGCCTTAGATTTTCTCTTGCAGTAAAAAATTGTGAAAACCACTGCAATTAAAGTTGCAATCAGCAGCAGAATACCCAGAACGTAAGTTCCAAATACATGAACTGAAAAATGAAATCTCCGGTTTATTCCACTATGTGACAACCTTCGAGTAAAAAGAACAAATATCAGGAGGTAACAATATACCCCCTTTGTGCATTAAGCGACCAAGACGGAAGTCGCCATTTTTGTCCCCGACATACTGTACAATTGAATTTGAAACTTCCAAGTTAACACAGTTTTGTTTATAGTTTTGCTTTTCGGTCCCTTAAAGGTTAATTTTTGCAAACTTAAATTAGTTTGAATTATTATTGACGAGTGGATTTGTGCGCAACAGCGGTTTGATTATCGTCACTGATTTTCTGACGGTGCCAACCGGAAATTTACGGCCGCCATACTGGACGATTTTTGTCTCCCACTTTGGTTGCTATTGTTACTTCCTGCTATATTTTTCTATTCATTGGTAATAACTAATAAGTACTGTTCTCGCGGACTGAGTTTACCCGTGCGTCATCCCTCTGTGATTTAGAAGTAGACATGCATTATTCACTTCATCCTTGTCTATTGTTCACTTTCAGAAAGGGTAAATATCTAAGTGAATGTCTTCCAAAAAAAAACATTTACTGATTAGCGCTTCTATTTCAGTCATTGTCAGTTTGACAACCATCGAAATTTATTTGATTTGTTTACTATTAATTCTTTTCCGTTTCTTTGTGTTGTTAATCATTTATAAAGTTTTCTATTTACCACACCACCACAGTTCTTTTAAGAGCTATTGTTTCTACGCTTTTAACATTCTGTAAGTACTTTCATAATATTATTATTAATATTTTTATGTCGGCTGTCACGATCTAACCAAAATTGGCACAATTACTAACCTGTTTTGAAAAAAAAGTGGGAGTGTCTATTATAATTTTTATTTAGCCATTTGTTTTTTCCTAAATTCGGAATTACTTACTATTACAGTATTTTTTTAGAAAATGCCTGGAAAAATTCTCTATAGACAAGCCCAGCAGTTAATTCTTAACCTTTGTGAATATTTTGAATTGGAAAAACCAATGGAGGACCTTTAGAAGCTTTATCATCTGTTCAGGAAGAAAATAAGAAATTTTAAGACCTTACATACTGATGTATTTTTTTTGACACTAGAAGGTTGTAGCTGCTTTGAAAATTTCCCGCAAAACTGTTTATTCGATTCGGGAAAAGCAAGCAAGTAATCTTATGATTTCCTCACCTAGAAAACCTAAATCGAGACGTTATCGACGGGTCAAGACCACTGATTTATCTGAAAGCATTAAAATGGATGTTCGAAATACATTATATGATATGTACAATGATAGTATGTTAATAATAGTAAAATATATCTACTTTTGTAAGAAACATCTATTAACATTTCATTGTTTCCAGAGACTGAGATTTTTGGATTGCATTATAGATTTTTCATAAAAATTTCTTCAAACATATTAATAATAAACTCATAGAAAAAATAAAATAAGCGTCTAAAATGTTTTCCAGCGGGTTTAAAATAAAATTAGTGGATTGCAACCTGAAAATGAGATATGATACTACAGCATCACTCAGAATGTCTTATTAAATTTTTAATTTGTTGTATTTATTTTAGAGAAACATGTAACCATTCAGAACCTAAATCAAGAGCTTAAAGTTAAAGAAATACTACATATTGGTGATACATCTCTGCGAATTTTGGTAAATAAATTAGGTTTCCAATTTAGACGGAATTCTATGATCCAAACGGAGACTTCTCATAAATAAAAAATGTTATTTCGGTCAAGATGTTTTGCTTTGGTATAAGGTTGTTTTAGTGCAAATTTGCAGCCAAATATCTCTACTTTCTGACTGACAATACACGCAAAATTTTAAACGCGACGAAGCTTTAGACACGCCCTTTTCTATAATATGAACACAACAGGTTTGTTGACGAAAACTTGATTTGATTCATATGATTATAAATGACGTAGCCTTCGTGACGCACGGGTAAACTCACTCCGCGAGAACAGTAGTCAAACTAATATTTTGAATGATTTGACTGTCAAAATTCAGATGATTTATTCAAACATTTCACTTACCGCATTTTGAAATTCCGCATATTTCTTTTCTGTTGTGTTCAACATAACAAAACGGTTCCGTTTCAAGGTCTCCAGGATTCCTAAATAATTTGATCAAGTAGGGCACATAATTTCAATTAACATAGACACAGAAAAATTTAAAGTCGCATAATTTACCTTCGTGAACGTATTATCAAGTTAAGCAATTTTCCGCTATTTACCTGCAATAATTATGCCCGGCCAGTTCCGGATAGTCGGACGGCAACAAATGAAACTGATGAGACCATTTTATGCACGTTTCCCCGGTCGCTGTTGTGTTTTGAATGCCTCTGTACAACCTTCCGCTATCCCAATAGCACTGCTCTTCTGCATATGCCACAAAACAGAATAATTAGTTTTTTTTCATTTAGAATATTTGTTCTCACTGAGTAGGTCAATTGCTTACCTTTGTTACCTTTAAAATCGCCTACACCTAACGACAAACAATGGCTAGAACTTGGGTCCATTTCCACTGGGAGATTCTCGCACACCTCCAATTCCATGATTTGTCCTAATTATTTTTAAATTTCCTTAATTCATTACCATTGTATTCGAAGATGATGTTACCTATCACTGGATGCCTCTTAGCTATGGAATACTCTTTGCTACACAGCTCCGTCTCCAACAAAATACATTCATCTCTACATATCCTTCTCAAACTATTAGTCAGTCGTTTCCTAATATTTTTGAATTTGAATTTGGTCTCGTTGGCCGACAACTTGAAATCCACAATGTGCGTTTCCTGTATCTGATTCACTACCCGATAATCCAGACATAAGGGGAATGCCGAAAAGCATATACTCGGCTGAGCAAATTTACTACAGCTCGTTGATATGTCACTAAAAACAAACACTGTCACCCTGTAGATTAAACAGTAATGAAACAAATTACTTTGACCTCGAAATTACAGCAAACGAATTAAAAAGTTTGTGTTCGATGTCTTCTTGGCTGTACGGGGGTTGAACGAACACGTACTTGTTGGCGAGAAAAGCTTTGCACACCTGACCTCTGAAAATATGGAGATGAGTTTGTTAAGAGCTATCAAGTAATAGCAAATTTACGCACTTGTACACCTGACAAACCGGTTCCGAACCATTAAAAAGCACCGCGGGTTCCGAGCTTTCCACGTTGTCGGTAAGTTTTCCGGAACTATCCAGATCAAAAGTGATCGGGGCGCTGAACGTTTTGACCTTATGAGGCACGGTGGATAACAAATGGGGCTCTCGATCCGCAGTTTTGGCTATTCTGTTTGGAATGAACGTGGTCATATCGTCGTCACTAAAAAATTCATATAAAACATTTTTAAAGGCGAGTTGTCTAAAACGTTTTTCCTGAAAAGGGTCCTAAATAATGCACTTCCGGGTTCTTTAAATATGTAAAAGGACAGAAAGCCTCCTACTTAAGGTTTCCGGTTTAGACCGACAACAGGACACTGCTTGTCTTTTATGTTATTTAAATCTGTAATATTTTTGTGATTTTTACAGAAACTTAGAGTAGTTTAAAAAAAAACGCTTTCACAAGCCGATAACCCATAAGCACTCGTTAATTTATGAGAAAACAGTCTGCAGTCGGTTTACTTTAGTATCAAACCAGGATGTGCAAATAGTGTAATTTTATCACAAAAAAACAGAGGAGAACAGGACAGAGAAGTCAAATTTTTGTAATAGAACATTCCTAATTTTATAATTTTATTTTGTTCCCCATCTAAAATTAGCCCAAGTTTGTATTATGTTACTTATTTGAAATAATCACTAATAAACGATTTTTTTACCTCATAAACGTCTAAGATGCCATTTCGCGAGTAATCACGGTAAAGTAGGCTGTGCTAGCATATCGGCGCAGTATCAATTTGACTCTCCATCAAGCACGCCGAGCGAATTTGTCGTCACGATGACGTAATTTGACAGTTGGTCAATACATTGTTTTGTTCAATTACGTCATCGTGACGTCAAGTTTGCGGCCTTGCGTCAACATATGCACCGCCTACTTTGGTATTAATAGAAAGTCATTTAGTTGTAATTGATTCGAAAAGAATACATTTTTCAAATAAGTAACATATAACAACTATAAAGTAATCCTAATTTCGAACAGGGAATAAAATAAAAATAGGTGTGTTCCATTTGAAAAACTTCACTTTCAGCCCTTTTTAGAACTGACTTTCACCCCGTATAATTTCTTACGGTATTTTCGATTGGTATATTTAATGCAATACTAGTGTATTGCCATACTATTTTAATGACATTTGATAGAGTGGGATACAGATACATTACTGTTGCACTAAACTTACCAATTGAAAACGCCTTTTTGAAAAGAATTTTTTTTGCTTAACACGACAAAACACAAAAACCAGTCCAATTTCCAGGTAAATACCTCAAAAACGAATACAGTTGGGAATATACAGGGTGTCTCATTTAAAAGTAACCTACAATCATAAAATAAGTCAAAATAAAGTAATAAGCAAGCAGAGGTAGTAAAAAAATTGGCTGCGTTTATCTCGATGTATAATCACAATATTAGCATTTCTAGATAGCGTTGAGTAATTACCATAAAAAGCCGCTGGCGTAAACCAGGTAATTACGTTCGTTTACCTCACATTATAATTTGCTGACGGTCAGTTTTATGTCACTATCAAAGTGAAAAAGTTGTTTAATGTGACGTCCAGTCCCGACCAAAATGTAGGATATGTTCTGTATTAGTATGACTATTACCATTTTTAGGGGTTAAAATGTACTAATACTCACCTTTCTGAATCGACATTTCCAAAATTGAGCGCGTTTGCTGCGGTGCTTCCTACAAGACAAAGTTGCCAGATAACCCAGAAAAAAATTATGTCAATCATTAGACTGAACTTACCCCAGGTTTGAGTTTCGGGATTAACTATTAAATGAGAATGTGACGTAATTTTATCCACTCCATTATTGGCAGTACACTGAACGAATCCCTTATCGAAGAATTCAAGCTTTTTTATAGTCAAAACAGATCTCCAACGATTGTCTTTCTCCTAAAATTAGACAAATTACGCCACTGCGTTGACATATTGCAACGTTCGTTTGCTTACTTTGAAGACTTTCATTTTCTGCCTGTTATTGCCCCCTTCGAGTTCCACTTCGTTGATTTTCCAAAGAAAATTAACTTTGGTGTTGTTGGGCTGCAGGTTATGCACGTGACACACAAATTTGGCGGTTTTTCCTGGATCTCGGGTAATGTTGAGCAGCGGCACCACAAATTTAAGAGTTCCTAAAATGTTTTGTTTACATTTCAATGTATATTTTTTTGATTAACAATCAATGCTAACTAACCGTTTGTAGTCGAATTTTCGCTGGAATACTCCTCTTCATAATCATCCTCGTCAGTGTCATCGTAGTAGTCAGTTTCCCCAGTTGGCGTTGTATTCACTAGAAACATTAAAAATCAGTCACTTTTTTGTTTTGATTTGAATTGTTTTTCTTTTGTTGAAAGGGATAATTTAGTTGATTACTCATTTATTAATATAAACCTCCGAAACATTTACATTACAACCTTCAAAAGTGCGAGTTAAAATATGACATAATTTAGACGCAAAATCACTTATTAATATAAACAAATATTAAAATCGCAATTTTATTAGTTTTATAGGCGGCAATGTGTGCAAAACCGGTATTGAAAGAGTGTGCAAAAACAGTTGAGTTTTAAGCCAGCGTGTTTAGGGTACAGTTAAGCGCCCAGTTAAGTTGACCGGAAATTAAAAATATCGCTTTTAACAGTAGCGTAAACCATCCAAAATACGGAACAGCATTGCAAAATGTTGGATTTTGTGAAACGGTCGATTTCAAATTAATGAACACTAGTCACACAAACAAAAACCGTTATAATAGGACTAACTTAGTAGCAATGCTCCATTAACAGAAACGCACTATACCACTACAAAATATGGTTCAACAGTATATCTGAAAATAAATCTGTGTAAATTTAGATTTCCAGATCTGAAAAGATTTCGTGTGTGTTTACGCTAAGTCGAAAAGTGGCTCCAGTCGAATTTTCCTTCGCGGACGTGGTGCATGCAACCTGATTGAATTGAAACGAAACAGAAAACATTTTACTAAAAGTGTGTCACCCGTTTAAATAAGAAATAAAAAAAGTGCCAACACGTGTGTTGCAAAAAATGTGCCAGGAAGCCGTAAGTGGCTTTTAAAACGAACAGGTAGCGCCCTGGATATGACGCACCTATAAATGGGAATTTCCAGGAAGAAAGGTAATTAATTCTCCACAAATGTCAATGAAGGTGGAATATATCTCTATTTGACTGTGTAAGTTTTTCTATAAAAACCACGAAATCAGACACAATTCTGACAATAAATTTAATCGGAAATGAAAATACTGGTTCTAAAAAGTTATAAGAAAATTATCAATTAACAATCTTTAAAGCATTTCTAGATCACATTTCAAAATTTTGACAGAAGCAACTATCATCAATACGTCAGGATTTAAGTGATCATCCGCATGAATTATAGATAAAAAACCATAATTTGCTATAAAAAATGCAAATTATTTTAATTATGTTGGTTAAAAAAAAAAAAAATAAACATCTATTGGTCTAGACGACATTATTGTATGGTAAAAGAAAAACCCAATAAATTTTATTATTATTTAATTTATTTATTTATTCATCTATTGGTATTCGAATTACTGTTGCGTTGCGGTAACTCTCTAATACCTTAATTTTGATCTGTCAAAAGTAAATACACTCTAACTTCATAATCAAACAAAACAGATAATGGTAAACATCGACTGACTTGACTTTTAAGTTTACTGAAGGTCCGTATTGTCAAAACAGCAAAAATGTGAGCGACCACCGCCTACTATACTAGAAAGCCTGGAAGGTGCTTGTCAAAAATTCCAATATGGCGGAAATAGTGGTGACACTTTGCGTTTGTTTGTATTGTGAAAAATTTGCTTACCTAGTTTCAATGATTTACAGATTTTCTTACATTGAACAGTGTTTAAACTAGTTTGCTGTGTTGTACTTTCCAGGACAAATATTCTAACCAATTTGTTTAGGCTGGACTTGATTGTGTATAAAAAAGCTCTATCTATACATATCTGGATCAGAAATTAACCCTTTTTTGATTTTTTACTTATAACTTCCAATCATCTACACGAAACAATTTAAAAAAAAAACATATTTTTTACCGCATCTGCATACGTTTGTGTATAAAACGAAAAACGCCATTAAAAGTGACATTTTAGGCTTTCTAGTATAGAGGGCGGTGGAGCGACTAATAAGAGTGGTCGTTTGTATTTGACAGATCCAAAAATCGGAATTAATAAAATAGAGAGTTGTCGCAACGTACCTACAATTTCACTGCTAAACTAAAAATTAAAAGCGAACTAAAAACAGGGAAATGGTAAACAGATTATTAGAATGTAAATGATTAGGAATGTTTCAATCACACAATTCCCTTTGCAAGTAATCTACTGGACGAGTTGAAAATAACGTTTTGCAACATCGCAGCAAAATTTTCGCTTACTTGGACTTTTTTTAGTTTCTTTTGTCTTTGTCTCGCTCACGCAATTATCAATGTTTCTCTGTTTGTTATTTCTTTTACCATGTAGTGGCGTACACAACAACAGAAACGTTTGATTCAACAAAGCTAAAGCGTGACGAAGCACTGTTTCTGTTTAACCAAGATGTGACTAAGTGAAGCATGAACATTTTTAACGAAAAAAACATTGCGCTAGGTCGAGAAAGCTAGTTTTATTGAAATTCTGTTGTTACTGCTAAACTGGCAAAACAAAAGAGATTTCAAACGTCCTAGATATAGTATAGTGCTGCCAGGTCTAAAATTACTACCGCAGTAGACTAACCTAACCTAACCTATAAAAAGCGGTAGATTTGACATTAAAAACGGGAGAATCCAAATCTCTTATATTTTTTCTTAAAATCACTTGATTTAAATTACGCACGTACACAAATTGTTCAAATTCGTATATGTTGCAAACTAAATTACAAAAAAAAGCAAACAAACAAAATACAAACTTGTAGTCGTTTGCTTATGAGGTGTGGCAACACTGCTTTGTCATGTCAATTGCATTGCCTGATATTCCATATTTGCTATCTCTCTCTTTTTTCACGTCTTTGTCTCGCATGAGGGAAGGTGTTAGTGAGATGGCGCTGGGGAGCTGAAGGCTGCCTGACATTTCACTCGTAGCTAAATAATTTAGATTACCCTCCTATGTTCCTAGGCAATGTTTAACTAAACAGTGATTGGACTGCATGGGGAAAATAAATACTGGTCCAACATTGGTTGCAAGGATTGGGAAAAAATCCCTTAAAAACCCAACCAGACCCTGAAATTACTTAATTTCTATGAAATAAGTTACCAGCCAGCTTCTCATAAGCTTCAAAGTGCATTTTGATCTGGGAGAGCTCATCAAACTTTGGAATAAGTAGTGACTTTGTTATTATTCGTCAGCCAATTATTAATCACCTTTTGAAACACATTTTATAATTATGTATTTATTTGTAAAATGCCTATGAAAGAATTATTGTGATTTAGAGTGTATTTTTGTAATTTACTTACTTTTCCAAATTGGAGGGAATGGCATGTAATTTGTTGACCTCACTTTCGGCTAATCCACAAATAATGCACGTCATCGCAGCATTGTGAAGAACAATTATGTTTAATAACTAAATATAAAACTAAAACAGAAACACAACTTTTGCAAAAACACAAAATTCAGGTTAAGTTATTCATTTCCTCCATATTGCCAAGTGGAAAAAAGAATGTAATTTCTTTACACTTTTACAATGTATGTGAGTGAGACAGAAATATTGCTTTCAGTAATAGATAGCGCAAATAAACGCCATTTGGCAATACCGCTGACCAGGTTGACGTTGCAAGTGGTGCCATCTCAGTGACATCTTCCCTCGTGCTAACAAAGGAAACATGATATAATCAGATATTGTGTGTGTCACAGAAAAAGACAGTAAACTTGGATCAGTCCGATCAGGTTCGGATCAGCTCGGATAAAAAGATACTTGTTTCTACATATAATATCAGAGCATTGAACTTTTTTACAACATTTAAGGTTTTTACTCTACTTGTTATTGTGACTCTCAGAAATTTGGTATAATTGTACGAATTATTCAATTATTGTTGTTGATTGCTAAATTTCAAGCCCACCTTCCCGTAAACCGTAAAATTGACCTAACAAAAATATTTAAATAAAGAAAAAGCACAATGAGTCCAAAACAATCCGCTAACGGTTTATTTAACGGGTTAGATATGTTTATATATTTGTGTTAATCTCTGCCAGGATTTCGACGTGTTTAATTTAATTTTCAATTCGAGCAATAACACACGAAATCGAACTAAATTAACTGAAAGACAATTTGTTACAAATCGATACACAAAACTTATAGTTCCTACCTATTTAATCAGATCAGATCTGGATAATGTTTGAGGACGTCCTAAAAGGACGAAACCAATTTGTTATTCAGACTGAAATAGACGCCCTATTTATTTATATTAAATTAACAGGTGAGATATTTTTTGATTGATATCCACAAACACCTGTTAAACCACATCGATTTAAGCGGAATTTTTGCGTAATTCAGAACGTGTCCAAAAAATTATTTCCATTATTTTAAAATACGGTCTGCCAAGTATTTCATCTGTTTAGGTTGAAGAAACGTCAACTTGAATGAAATCGATTTGTTTTTTTCCACACAGAAAATATTGGTTGAGTGACAATTTCCTCTTTTATGTATGGTTCATTTATTTTCCCGTGGCGGTTACGTCATCATTTGCCTTTCTTGTCTATTACATGCGTTCCGAGCGCGATAGAACTTTGACGTCATCTAGTCACGTCGGCAATGAATCAGGACGACAAGGCTCGGAAAATCGGCCGCCATTGTTGACAAAAAGTAAACAAAGAGACATTTTTTATTTTTTGGTATTTGTGTTTAGCAAGGTTCTTTCTACAGTGGTAGTAGTAGAAAAATGATACAGGGTGAGCAAAAAATGAATTTAAAAAAATGAAAAAATTCAAGTTTTTGAAGTAGAAATATATGCAACACCGCTATTTTTATAATTTTATCTTGTTCCCCGTTTAAAATTATGACAAGTTTGTATTAGGTTACTTATTTGAAAAATTAATAGCTTTTAAAATAGTTGACGTCACAATGACCGTAATTTAACAAAACAACTGTCATATTACGTCATCGTGACGTCAAATTTGCCCGGCACATTTGATGCAGCGTCAAAATGCTACTATCCACAGCCTACTTTACCACGTTAACCAACTGTCATGTTACGTCATCGTGACCTCAAATTTGCCCGGCACATTTGATGCAGCGTCAAAATGATACTATCCACGGCCTACTTTACCATTAATATTCGCGAAACGGCCTCTGTCGTTTATCAAGGGGCCCAGTGAAACATTCTGAAGGAACTAGAGTTTGTGGAACAGAAAAGGAAGCCTTTTCTAATAGAAAACACTGTCACAATGAAACAGCCCATATATTTACTTACTCCCAAGAAGAGTTTTTACAAGAACACTACAAAAACCAAGTTTATTCAAGCCAGTGGTTCTCGAAGAAACATGGATATAGAGTAAAGGTGTATTTAGCAGAAGCTGACAAGGTGATTTACCTAATACTATAAAAAGGACCCTGGTAGAGGTATTAATAAGCTGCCAATACTAAATAGCTTATGTTTCAGGTACCTTTATTTGCTTAATCTGGAGTTTGCTTATCATGCTTTGAAAGGGTCCAAATTTAAAAAGTCTCATTATCAATTGCTCTAAAAGACTCTAAACAAAAGGTGTTTGAAGCTATGGTTATAATGGTGTTGTCAAAAGAGTGTTGAAAAAACAAATTTCTAATAAGTTTCAGGTAATATTAGAAAGATACAAGTTACTTAATACATAAATTTGATCAAATGCCATTATTTTGCAGAATTAGCCCTTATAACTGTTGTCGTATCTTCTCTGACTATAATGCTAGAAACAGATGGTGCTACTGTTAAATACTTTTACATCAGATAGTAGGTTAAATTACTATTTTAATTGTATTATTTACACATTATGAAATATACAAATAAAATCAGTTTCTTTTTTGTCTAAGAAGTCTAGTTTTCTTCATAAACAATCATAAAATTAGATAATTTCTTTAACTGAGGTACCTACCTGTTCTTACAATAAATTGAACTGAAATTGAAAAAACATGTTAAATAAATCACACAACAAAACCAAATTGATATGTATTTAATGCTGGGTAAATTTACAAAAGGAAATAAATAATCAATTTAAATCACAAAACCAAGAAGCAAGTTCTTAAAACACCAACAATTCTGTTATAAGTTAAAACACTGCTTTAGGATTTAATAGTCCCCAGGATACACACATTGCCTTTCCTTTCTTGCAAATTTTATGGAATAATTCTTGAAACGTTGGTATTGGGCTGTTAACGACTCGTTTGAATGCACCTATCAGTGATATTTTTTCCTGATAATTTAAATTGAATGTGGTTGTTGTTCCCAAGCCAAAGTTTGATTGAAACTTTCCGCCTTTGTTTACCACCAAATGTTGCAAGTTTTCCAGTTTGGTGAAGAAAAATCTTAAATTCTACGAAGGTCTCGTAATAACAACACTAATTAAGTTTTTAATTCTTCTGTTTGTAGTTATTGGTGTTTTTCAACTTTTTAAAATTCCTGACCTCAAAATGTTTAGCCGACTGTCAGTTGGCACTATGCTCTATGTTGCCACATCTTCCACGAGCAGATGTGAACCTGGTGTATTGTTGGTGCAGTAATAAACGGACCGATGAATTATACAGATTTCGAAAAAAAAATCATTTTTGCATGCAAAACATGTTGAGAAGATTCTTAGAATGTTTTTTTTCAAAACAATATAGTTTTCTCATTTTCATTTATAATTGCTTAATGAAAGATACATATTGTGAGGTTTAAAGGAGGAATTTGTCAATACGGCAACGTCCAAACAGGTGATTAAAAAGATGGATAGCCTAGCTTGTAATAAAAGACGTGCGTAAATTTCAATATGGCGGAGCACTTGATGACGTAACCGCCACGGGAAAAAAATGAACCATACTTACTAATGGGTGTTCAATAATTGTTATGGTCGTAGTTGGCTGTGCTTCTAGCATGAACGTAAGGCCGTTGATAAGTTCGTATATGTTTTGAAATGACAGCTGTCATATAATAATTGTTTGCAACGTTATCTAAGACGTACGCTTTTTGTGACAATTGCCATCCATAGGCGACCTGACCATAACAATTACTGAACACCCGTTTTTAATTTTTTTTTTGGTTTTTAACTTGCTTTTCGATAAGTTGTATTCAACAACAGTAAAGAGAAAAATCAACGTTCTCGTCAAACTTCATGTGACAGTCTGTTGATGAAGCGGCTGTGACGTCATTTGACAGTTCATTGGACTAACAACCGGATAAAGAGACAATTGGGTATTTTTGTGTAAGCCATTTAAGGAAAAAATGGTATTTTACCAACGTTTTTTTTTAGCCATGTATAGGAAGCAAAGCAGAAGTCACGTTTACGTTAATTAAATAAACATCCATCAACTTGTGAAAAGTCATCCGTATAATACCGAGTATGGCAAAATTCCGTTAACCGGCATTGTGGCTCATGCGATTTAACAGTATCTCGAATAAATAGGTTTCTTTAGACGTGCACAGACAAGAAATGAATGACTTGGTCGGACGAGGCCTTATTTTTGTCGTGATTGAGCCACATTAAGAAAAAATCAACAACTGACACGCTTTTCGCTGTAGATTTCTAGCTAACCGCATACCCGAGATGTTGTTTTACGTAAAACAGTTTAGGTTTTTCTAGTTACAGATCAAAACACGGCCGGGCTGAAAGAAAACAAGCTCCTGAATCAATGACACCGCTTTGCAACAGCATCGGGAATGTATAATGTTTGTTTATACTGGGTGATTTGGTTAGCATCGAACCTCCGGCCAGATCAGTATGAACGGATGTTCATAATGTCTAAATATAATTTTCAATGAAATACAATAATTAAAGTGTGTTGGTAAGTATCAAATTTATAGTAAATCAAAGATGCCAACCCTCTTCAATGAGAAGAAAATATCTTACTTTTTCAGTAAAGGAAGAAACTGAGCAAAGTGAGTAGTTTGTGATTGGTCAAGAAAACGCAACTTTCAGCTTGCTGCTTTTTCTTGACCAATCACAAACTTCACAACTGTGATTTACGCAAATACTGATTTATTATTAGAGAGAGTAACAAAGTACTCACAAACGGCATTAGTTTTTAGGTCGTGTGAAAACACATTGTTTGGACAATTCCTGTTTAAGTTAGACTTTATAAAGAACCGATATGTTAAGAACAAGGAGACGTGACAACAATGTCAAACCGAATAGAAGGTAACTAAACCCAGCTTTTGTTTAACATTAAACAAAAACAATGTTCTGCCAGATTAGACCGGAAGTCGTCCAGGGGCATGTTGTACGAGAATGAGGAGCTGAGATTGAAAACGATCAACATCAACGCCGAAATCGAAAGAGGTAACAAAATTGGATCAAGGTTTATAACATTCATTTTTATGCAGTTTAAAAAAAAATAAAACGTCCATAAAACACAAAGTAAAACTTGACACTGATTCGGACGTGCTTTGACCCAATTTTTTTTTGGTAACCATCCAGAAAAGAAACAAAAACATCGTCATAACCATTGTTCTACAATATGTAGCTTGTCATAACATCGATTCGTAATAATGTGTCGCTTTTTAAAAATTAACTACAAAAATCTATAATGTTTTACAGGACAAAGTGACATTAAAAAGTTGAAACGGGAAAACGAGATGCTCAAAAAAGAGATATGGTGTCTGAGAGATGAGTATGACAAATTAGACAAATTGCTCAAAGAGAAAAAAATTGATTTTTCCTCTTCATCCACTACCTACTCAAGCTCCAGTGATTCGGTGAGTATACTGATTTGTTTAGGTTAGAACGGATAATTGAACCACACCCCACTGTCCTAGGAGAGCTGCTCAAGTTGCACCGAAGAACCTGAAGAGGTAGAAACGTCGCAAAACCTAAAAAACGTGCAAAAAAGCCACCTGAAAACCATTCACGACCAGTTCGATCATCTATCGATCGTGACTGAAGAGGCGTCCTGCGAAAATTCTGACAAAAATTCGATGAACACGAGGTGGAAGTTTGTCGACGGTGATCGGTCCAACGATATGACTGGTGGCCCTATTTTAGGCATTCTATGGCGAACGATCAAAAGGACAATATGCTGTGGACCTACGGAGACAAGGAAGCGATCAAACCTGACCAAAGTTATCCGATCTACGGGATGGCAATCGAGAGCAGCCGATCTCAAACTTTGCCCAATCAGCAACACCAGAACGACATGAATTTTTTCGCTCCCATTCAGCATTCGAAAAGCTTTGATGACAACCACTTTAATCAGGTAAGATGTTCTTCTTCTTTAAATTCTAAAACAAAAACTGATTCAGTAATGCTGACTGTCATTCACCCTAAAAAAATCTACTGCACGTACAGGGTGATTGATTGAATTTTGACCACCCCCTTAACTTTCTTAATTTTGCTTTTAGCAAAACACGTTAAATACAAAACTAGAAGATATTTAGGTCTACTTTATTTTTAGATAAACAGTTAATATACAGGGTGTCCCAAATTTTAGTAACGAACCAAACTTATGTTTCTTTAAACACAATGACCAACTTTTTATCCGATATTTGCATTCTACGTCAAATTTTAGGAATTGATGTAAAATGTCTGTATCGATATTCAACTGTTTCCGCAGCATCTGTTACTTTAACAATGTTTCCTGGACTATGTGATTAAGGGTTAAGTTAGTTACTCAAATTTGGGACAGCCTGTATAATAACTGTTCATCTAAGAGTAAAAGTAGACCCAAATATCTATAACTGTTGCTACAACTAGTTTTTTTACTAAAATCAAAAATATGGAAGTTAAGGGGGTGGTTAAAATTCAATCAATCAAGGACGCTGCTGCAGAAACATTTTAATATCGATACAAACATTTTACATCAATTAGGCCTAGAATTTGACGTAGAATTAAAATATTGATTAAAAAGTTGGTCATTGTATTTAAAAAAAACATGTTTGGTTTGCTACTTAAATTTGGGACACCCTGTATAATAACTGTTTATCTAAAAATAAAGTAGACCTAAACATCTACTAGTTTTGTATTTAACGTTTTTTGCTAAAATCAAAATTAAAGAAGTTAAGGGGGTGGTCAAAATTCAACCAATCAAGGACGCTGCTGCGGAAACAGTTGAATATCGATACAGACATTTTACATCAATTAGGCCTAGAATTTGATGTAGAACTCAAATATTGGATAAAAAGTTGGTCATTGTATTTAAAAAAACATAAGTTTGGTTTATTACTCAAATTTGGGACACCCTGTATAATAACTGTTTATCTAAAAATAAAGTAGACCTAAACATCTACTAGTTTTGTATTTAACGTTTTTTGCTAAAATCAAAATTACGGAAGTTAAGGGGGTGGTCAAAATTCAATCAATCACCCTGTACATGCCAAGACAGTTTCTGTATAAACCATCCCGTAATATTTGGATTATACAGGTGTGGTAAATCCAAAAGCGACCATAGGAAAACCGTGTAACGGACAGAGAAACGTAGGTAATTGCATGCGCGGGAGAAAGACAGAAAACGAAAAAATATCAAGTAGGCCATATTTTTAGCGCGCTGTTGCCAAACGCCGTAAGTATTCAATACCCTCGACAAACTTACTTACGGCGTTTGGCAACAGCGCGCTAAAAATATGGCCTACTTGATATTTTTTTCGTTTTCTGTCTTTCTCGCGCGCATGCAATTACCTACGTTTCTCTGTCCGTTACACGGTTTTCCTATGGTCGCTTTTGGATTTACCACACCTGTATGAGCAATATGTATAAGGGTTTTGGCATAATGCCTAAGTGAAGAATTTAATAAAAAAGCGACATTTTTGCCAACGCAGGTCCATCAAGGGCCCTTGTATCCGGAAGAACTATACAGACAGACGGCGCATTGTCATAACGACGAGGGGTCGCCGACTCCGCCAGTGGCCGTCTCCCCTACTCCCCCGCCCCTCTACGAAAACCAGCAGGTGGTTTTCCAGGAGCGTGACAACGCCGAAGCGGAGAATTTCTTAAGGTAAACTTATATAGGTACATATAATGCTACCACAGGGGAAAGATAAACGGGGATAGAGTAAACACCCCATTACTCTTTGATTTCAATTCGGATTTCTGTGTCATCTCACGGTAGAGGGGAAACTGTCAAGAATAATTGTCACATCACACAAACAGTGTGAAGAAAAAAACGGTTGATTTAGCGTAAAATTATCACCAGACTCCTGATCTATTTCAGTAAAAAAATAGTACACACCGACGCCACTAATTTCTACCAGAACGTGGTTTTAGTACCTCCAAACCCTAATCAACCTTTGAAAGTGCCCAGCATGGAAAAAAAGGCTACCGATCTAATCGTGAAAATCGACAATCAAAACTTTGCCAAAAATCTAACCTACAGCAACACTACCCCCAGCACCACTTTTTCCAACGGAGGAAATCTAGAAGAACTGCTGCAGGACATCGAATCAATCTCGCAGGTAATTTTCGGTTTGGGAGGGGCGGACCTGGACTGAAACCATACCATCGCAGGATATACTGAAGCTAACCAATTTGCAGAGAGGCAATGCTCCGCAACTGCCCACCATCCACGAGCCCCCGCATGGTACTTCCTCCTTTCAAGAGCAAACGCATTTCGACCAACAAATTCATCAGAGGGATTTGACGTACTTGCAGAATCCGGTCATGGATCATTTAATGACAATGAAGAATCCTGATTCCAGCGATACTCAGTTGACTGGAAGCCAGGAACGGTTGCACAAAAGTGAACTGAACGTGGTGTTGATGCCTAAAGCAATGCCGCTGATTGGATTTGACAAGTACAAAAACATCCAAAGGTACTATACCAACTACAAAACAAAAAAACTCTTAAAAGTTGCATTTCAGAAGTTTGGAAAGCCTCACTTCCAAAAATCTGGACAACATGTCGGCTTCGCAACAAAATTTGTGCGTAATCCCACCATCTTTTACTGACGATAAGGAAACAGTAAAATTGCACGTCAATTTACCACCACGACCTCCGACACCGTCAAACTTTCAAGATCCGAGTTCTGGATATCCAATAACTAGTTCACTACCGACTGGAAAAGATCATCAGGACCAAAATCCGTTTTTTTTTCGGTCACCTGACTGACAATTACGTTAATTCGGATTATTTTAGCAGGAGATACAACCCAGAAAATTTCAAAAAAGAGGATAACAGTCCCGCTAAGGTACAGCAAGACGATCCTGGTAAGATTTGCTTTATTTTTGCAACGTTATCTAAAGTATTTTTCCTTGCAGGTAGCAAACAAGAAGAAGTTCATAAACATCATCACACTCCGGTGGAAAATGAAGAAAACATCAAACTGAAAACGAGCAATCCATCTCCGGACGGTAAAGAGCCAAAACAAGATAAAAAGCAGAAATCTCCCAAAATGAGCATAACAAAAAAAGTGTCCATACACTTTAAAGGAAAGAAGGAAAAAGAACGTCTGAAGAAGTTGGTCTTAGATGGTAACCCTGATATTAGACTGAGAGAGAGGAAGTCTTCGATATTTGAGTGGAAGTTAGTTTTTGTCGTCAATTGTAGTGTTTTTATTTGAGGTTTGTTTGTAGGAATAACGGGGAAGTGGTCAAAGAATCGGCAACCCCAAAATCAAAACCCAGCAAACATGGATTTCACCAGAAAACACCCAGTATCGAATCTAAAAAGTCCACGACTGAAACCTCTAACAACGCTGAACCGAAAACTCCCAACTCCTCGGAAAGCGAGAAGAAAAAAGAAGCAAAAAAGGAAGAGAAGAAGGGCAGGAAAAGCGTCTCTATTAGTCCTGATCGGGCAAGGCATGTTCATTTAATGCACGACGGTGAGTTGTTATCCACAAGATGAATGATTGTTATATAATGCAATTTTTTGCAGTAATGAAGAAACACAAGAAGCACAGTAGAAGATCAGGAGGATCGCGTGTCCATCGTGGTTCTGCCGATCCCAGAGCGGCAAGGGAACGTTCCTATTCGATCTGCACCGATAGATCAATGATGGGACCTGGACTCGGACTCGGTTTAGGTTACGGGAGTTTTATGTACGACGATTACAGCGACCGGGAACGAACTAATAGCGGTTCTTCGTGCGATTCTCACGACAACCACCGAAAAATGTCGGCTATTTCCAATGTGGTAGTGACCGGGAAGGTTCCGTGGTGCGGATGTTGGGGTAACGGGTGTTTGTGACCAAAAAAACGTTGAGAGCATACTCAAAATCGTTATCATTCCACAACGCGATAGACGGCCCATATGTGTAAGGTGATTCTATTGAAAATCGAGTTGAAAATTGTATAAAAACTATTTTAACTATAAAGTGAAAAATATACAATGTCGACAAAGATATACCCTAGCATTTTGTTATTTTGAAACTCTCGTTGAATCACGTCAGTTACAACATAAATTAGATTGTTATAATTTATATTGAACCAAGTGAAATTATACCTATTTTACATTATCCAAACTTACCGATTAAATTGTCAAAAGTAGTACCTGCCTTAAGTGTGAATAAGCCAACTAGTACTCAAATGCTTACCTGAAACAAAAACATGGTCGTTAAATTATTGAATTCACTTCAAGCAGTACTTAAAACAATCCAAATACCACCACTCAACCTAATAAGAAATAATCATAAGTTTAAAGAAAAAGCATTACAGTCAAGCCAAGTGTTTTATTTAGATAAAGGCTATAACACTTAGAAGACCATTCTATAGTGACTGTCGTACTCGTTATAGAATTAATATCCTCGCATTTCCCTGGGGTGCTTTTCTTTGCATCGTCCTTTTCCCCGGGGGTTACACATTCTCATAAATAAAGCGAAGAGGGCAGAGGTTGCACATTTGACCAGTATATTCGCACATGTTGCCAAATAAATGAAAATCTACTGAAGCAAATTTGGTCAGGCCTTCAATGTTAACCTCCTGCTATCTAGTAGGGATTCTTATGTTCCCCACCATTTACCGTCTAGGTAATAAACAACCTAATTAACTGTCAGCATTCCCAAGAAGGTTTTTCTTCGCCAAAGGGGCCAAAGAAGTTGAACGCGTTTCGCCAGTCATCAAACCAGCTAATTTCGAATTCCGTTAGAGTGCCTTGGATAAAATTTCAATTACAAAGCCTCCGCCATTGTGTCATTTCCCTCTGAAAACTGTTTTTCCCCTTATGGAGCTGTTAACTCTCTCTTTAGGAACCGCCTAACCAAGCTAAAACAGTACACCTAAATGGGAAAAGAATCTGATAACTTTATTTGCTTAAACACTTCCGCCAAGCCTATAGGTTTGTTTTTGGAAATTTGACCTCCCTTCAATAATTTAGGGGATTACACTTTCATTACTCCTTGGAGACCCCGCCCTGTTACCATTGCAGGCTTTAAGCTTTTTCTGCCTGATTAAAATTGGAAATCTAATCCGAATATCGCCAGGCAATTAATCTTATCCCCCCAATGTCCTTTTTTTTTGTCAAATGCGCAGCAGAGATAATATTAAACAACCAAACCAGATTTATGCCGTTTTTAACAAGAATCGCTCGAAATTTAGGAACAGACTAAGCTCAGGCTTGTCCTATTTCAAGAATTAATGGATTTCACCAGATTAAAGGCGGATCCAACGTTTCTGTGTCCCAAGGGGCCATAGAAAAGTATCAAATGTGCCGCATTTTTGTCCACTGCCAAAGAGTTTTCCGGCGCGTCTAAAATATACAAGAATGGCGTTAAAAATAGCTTCAAGATGTCTTTGTGGTTTTGTTTAGGAAATGTAATAAGGCATAAGTTTGGATTTGCGGTAACGAAAAAATGTAGAAGGGAATCTTAATAATATTCATAAAGTTGTATTTTATAGCTACTATTGTAAAAGACATCTGCAAACCTTGGCAGTTAGGACATTTAAAGATTTAATCTCTTCAACATAAATAAGAAATAAAAAACAAGTTTAAGTCTCATATTGCCCTTAATGGTGTTATGCTTAAATTTACCACTCATTCAAGCATCCAATTTGAATATATTCTAGTACTGTTCCCTAAGGATAATGTCATATTGAATGACATTTATAGAACATGAAAGTAATTTTAGAAATGTCATCGGATTAAAATAAATTCAGTCTTAATATCAATGTCCCTTTACAACCAGTTAAAAAAGCTTAACAAAAATACATATTTATTTACTATTTAGTTTGCAGCCAAATGTTGTAGAAAGCTCTCGAGAAAGCTAATACATTTTGACATCAAAGTTCAATAGCAAATCAATGTTCAAAGTTTTTTTGGTACCTAAATTGATAGACTGTGCCATGTAATGAAACATTTATAATACAAAGAGAACTAAAAGTCCATTATCTCTCAGTGGAATTGTTACATTTCCTATTAAGAATAGGTACATGTTAGGCTACCAACAGCAAAGCACATAAGCTATTTTCAAAGTTGAATTGTGCATCATAGTTAGTTTTGACCTTCCTATCTTTTAAGATAATAAAGTTCTGTTCTGAAACTAATGTTAACTAGCTATAGAGTAAGTACAAACTAGGCTAAGGGTCACATACCTATAGAACTGAAGATCACAGCCAAAGCAAACACACAAAGAATCCTATTCATAATTGTTGTCACTGCTTTTCATTCATTTTACAGTTCAAAGTAATATAAACTATATCCAAAGAGCCACTATTTAATTCAATAATTTACTACCCTGATATGTAGTAGTATCGCGCACCCAGCTACCATACCGTCCCGTTATTTTCATATTACTTTACTGTCTGTAAACAGAGCGAAAAAAGAGGAAGACTACAGAAGCCCCCAATGTAATTAAAACCTTCCCGGTATTCAAATTGCACAGTGGCAGAGGTCACAATGCGTTCAAGAGACCGGGACTTGCATGTCCATCAAAACGCCGCAATTGTATTGCGGTTCCGGTATTAACACTGACTTAATTCATTACTTTCAAAGCAATTTAGGCAAAATACAGCGAAAAATATAAACAAAACTTTACGACGATACAGCCGACACCAACATAACACTATTCTGTACTATCTAATCTAAATCTACTCCCACGAGTCCCACAACACGGGATAGGGACAGGGACAAGAAGAACAACAAACACAAATGTCCAAGTGTCAAAATACTGAAATTTTCATCGGGATGATGACAGATAATGGAAAGTCATTTTGTGAAGTGACAGATGACATTTGACCAGGTTATTGGCGCAGTGACATTTGCGACATTGCCAGCTTGATCGTGATACCTCAATTTTATTGTAATAAAAATATTAAAAAAGTAATAAAAAATAAAACAAGTCAGCTTTTTCAATAAAAACCTTTATCAATGAAATGTATTCGTACAAAATGTTTTACTTATATTCTCTACCTCGACCCGGCATTTTGAGCCCTAAACTTGTCAATGTCGCAATAAAGTATGAATTAAATCACGTGCTACTAAACCACTCACCAAAGATCGTATCACGTGCAAGGGTGTCATAAAAGAAAAGTCAGTTTTTGAATTTGACTTTTTTAACTGCTTTACAGAAACATAACCCACAAATTTAAAACAGAAATAAATTATTTGAAAAAGTTTAAAAAAATAGGGAAAGTTATCTTATCTATCTAAGTGTAACCATTTGGTAAAAACAGTCCTTTAATTAAATAAATAACGGGGTGTGTGCGTACGTAAACATGCCTCCACCAACAAATCGCGACTTGTTTATAGTCCTAGTGGATTTGAAAACATCTTCGCGCCTTGAACAATTGGACACTTTACATACAATAAAGCTGTACGACATATTGAGCTCCTCCAAGGACCTCTGCAGTAAAATTTACTTAGTAAACTCGACACACACATCGAACAGTCACAACTACAAGGGCATACAAATATTCGATGTTGGCCAGGATGGCAGTCCTACAATCCCTGAACTTCCCACTGAAACAAGAGAGTCTGATTTTGTGGAAGCTATACAAGTTGCTGTTACTGATCTTGAATCTGATGCTGCCACAACAAATTCCAGTAAGATTTTTTTATCATACCAAAATTAAAACTTTGCAAATATAGTGCTGGTCATAAAGATTTCAACAAATACTTGAACTCTGTATAGTAGTTAAAAATCATGAAATCAGAATTATACTGTGCAACCAACTATCCTAATGTTTTAAATTAAATTGCAGAAGTCATTACACTGAAAATCCTTTTTCTAACTGATTTGAGCTCCTTCCAAAAAACTGAAAACAGTTCAAAATTGACTGAGTTGATAACTGATTTAAATCGCCTGGATATTTTCCTCTACATTGTTGGACCAGATGTTGGTGCCCTTCCGCAAGCACTTCTGTCATTCAATGATGTGACAAACTGGATGAAGCAGCTTTGCAGTAATTTACCAACAAATTTGAATGTTGTAAAGACCATTTTGAGTGAAGTGCCACATACTGTTGTCTGCAACTATGACATTGGCCTGCACCTTTTCTATTCATATGCTTATTTTAAAGGTAAATTAATTTTTTGTAGTTTCTTTACAGTGATTAACTAAATTTTGTTGCAGCAAGACAACCTTGGAATGTGCCTTTGGATATAGATGACATGTTTAAACTTGAAGTTTCTACAATCAAAATAACTGAAGCTAATGCTCCAATTAAATTGAAAAGTACAGTTAAGACAGATAACTACAAATGGTAATTTGTGTATTTTATGAATTCGAATATTATAACAAATCAATAGGGTTGCTGAAGAAGAACAAGATAAAACCTACGACCTACGCGATACTGTCAGTGGGATAGTAAGACATGGGAAATTTGTAGCAATTGAGAGTGATGCAACCTTTAAAGCTATTGGACCTAGAAGTTTTCGTATTTTGTTTATCACATCACTTGAAAATGTGCCTGAAGTATAACTATTTTTTGTTTAAATGTAGATAGTTGAGATTGAATCAAAAATTATTTGCAGTATTTTCTTAATTCAGAAGGTTCTTATGTGGTTTTACCAGCAGAAAAACAGAGTGATGATTACTACACATTTTTCAAAACATTCTTAAGTGAATTAGCACTCCAAAATATGTATGTAGTTGCAAGGAGAGTATACAACAGAGATAACAATCCTCAATATGTAGCTTTAATTCCAAGGTAAATTAAACAGACACATAAACAAATTTAGTTAAAAAACAATTTCCAGACCTGAACAAACATGTTTTGTTATGTGTGGATTACCTTATGCTCAAGATATAAGGTATCCTTATCAAGAAAAATCTCTAGCAGCAGCACCAAAAACAGAAATCAACCAAAATGTGTATGATTTCTTGGACAGTATCAATGTAAGCAGTGGGAAGTGTCAACTGGAACCACCCATTCTAGCACCAAGAATGATGGTTTATCCTTCTGGACTAGCTATCATTAACAAAGTGAAGGAAAAAATTAAATTACCAGGTAAGTTAATGTTTATTACCTAACATTCATCTGGTAATTTTTGATTGTTTTAGGGGTTGTTGACAATAAGGTGGGTATAATTGATATTAAACCCTTGAAAGGGGTGAAAATCAAAGAAGAATGGCCGGATCGACAGGTTGAACCAATCGCAAATGATGATGAGGCAAACTTGGCTGATTTTAATGATGTGGAAGATTTTAAGTTTGATTAAGTTTAATGATAGAGTATTGTTGTTGTTTTTTTTTGTTTCCAGGTTAGATTTGTTTACACAGTATTTTCAGGTTAATTAAATAAGGATTAATTACGTCTTCATTTTTTAATTTATAAATGTGTCCAACTACAATATATAGACTACAAAGCGTTAAGTCTAATATTAATAATTTGACAAGAAAAAGGCTAAAAGTGTTGAAAATAAAAGAAATAAAATAGAGGAAGTTTTTGGTAGAGCCAGACATTTTGCCTCATAAAGAATTTATGTTAGAGAAGTGAAATTGTCCATTTTGTGTTGTTTTTTTTTTGTATTAATTTGTCTTACAGCGTTTTTTACCAAAGATTTGCTACATTAGTTCGTATTTCTTGGCAAAAGTTTCTCAACTTACCGCATATAGTTTTCCCGTGCGTATCCGTCCACTTATCAAAATGTCCGCTAAAAGTTTCTACATTACTTTTACGTACACTGAAAATTTACTGATCTGCAACTGTACCGAGAGTTGAAGTAGAACGCAATTTTTGACGCAAAAAAGAAAACATTTTGGAAATTTCCCATTCTAGAATAAACGCGATTTCAACTTTTGAAATAAAATAACAAAATGGCCACTACGAGAATTGCGACAAGCAATAAAGAACGAAAGCGATAGAGATCACGTGATAAGAATATTTAAACGACTTAAAACCTACACGTGATTACTGTCGGAAAACGGATTTGACAATTGACGTTTTTTTTTGGTTATGTTTAATATTTTTGACAGTTTACAGTTCAGTATTGTTTTGAAATTGGACGGTTAAATTAAAAAGATCTGTTTTAGGAGAGTTTTAATTGAATTTCTTAATAACTACCTCATCTAGATACGTGGTATATTTAGAAATAGGTATCTACCAAGAACCTAACAAACATAATGAGTCACAAAACCGACTCGTTCAGGTTTCAACGAAGTTCTTCACAAAACTCTTCTGGTTAGTTGTTTGGAGTGTGAAAACTGTGAACTAGTAATTGTTTTTACTTTAGGATCGTCAACTCGTAGTACCGGTCAAGAAAAATGCAGGAAAAGGTTGGATTACAATGTTGAACAACGTAGTAGTGGCTCAGCTGACTGTAGCACATTGCAAGAATCCCCCGAGACATCAAAAACCAGCAACGACCAAACAGTTTTGTCGGTTTTAAACCTGAATGACACGAGAAGGTACATCAGGAATGGTGCTGAACGTCTGTCCAGGTCATTTAAAAGCCTTCGAGTCACTTTTGGCACATTATCTCAAGTAAGGCCAAATTTGGATATTTTGTTAGTCTGGTGTTAATGGTTGGTTTCTAGCACTTTAAAACATCCACAAAACGTCGCCAAGTTTTGGAGGAAGGTCCCATGACACCGATCCAGAGTAACCAAACTCCATATACACCTTCCAGACAGGTTCTAGGAAGAACACCCACTAAATTGTACAGCCCTTTTAGTATTGACAGCCCTTATCACCCTACCACCACTCAGGATCAGGAAAATATCCCAGTTAATTAGAAACAGTTTTTTATGAGACTAATCAGTATTTTTGAAAATTCATTGATTGTGACATTTATATTAATTTAAGCATTAAGTTCTCAAAGTTGTTTGTGTTCAGTATGAGTGGCTTTAAAATGTATCAGAGATTAAAACCAGTATTATTGTGTAAAGAATAATTAACAAGAGAAGGCTAAATAAATTTTCTATTTTGTCATTTATTGTCTAAAGAAATTTTAAAATATTCAATTAGTGTAGGTTTGGTTTTGAAATCACAAAGTCTCTAGATAGTCTCAACAGTCCTTAATAAGATATAATGTATGGCTCTTACCAGTCACTTTGTCTGCATTTCCATTTGTCCATTTTCTTGGTCTGCTGAGTAACTCAATCTGAAAATACAAAAAAGTTCAACCCCTTTGGTTGTTTTGCTTGACTGGTTTAACCAAAATTGTCTAGTACCAAGATTTTTGGGTGTTTTAAATGACCGTTAATAAATTGAAAGGGTGAAAAACCCCATTTTCTTCTCTAATACCCTTTAGAGAAAAACGTCGGTTCCAGTCTTCTGCAGCTGGTTTTACTGGAACCGCATTTTTTACCGCAAATATTTGACATGTGGTTACCATATTACTATCAGCCGTAATTGGTCCATCCTTTTCTTTTATGCAGAACATTAAGTTTTCCTCTCTCTTTCTCGCCGGGGATCCTGTGGGATCGTACGCTATTGAGATCAACCAGTGGCGGAACTTTAAACACCACATCCATGCCCATTTTATTATCCCTTCAATAATTTTAAAGCCACTTTATGTGTGCGCTTGATGGGAGGTAATAAGCGAATTTGGTATTAAATTCGGTTTTTAACGGAAATTCAATGTTTTTGATTTTGAGACGCCCATGGTTATTTTTTAGTTAACAATATATCCGAAATGATATGAATCCAGAAAGTAAACTAAGTGTCGATTTATTGTTAAATCTGGTGTGTAGCAAGTGTTGTGTGTATAGTTGAGCTGGAAGCAGAAAATTCTAGTGAATTTTAAAGTCCAAGAGAAAATGACTGGAACAATTGATAAAGTAGTCTGAAGCAAGTGATTCTGTAATCTTTAAGAGATAAGAACATTTGTTGTACATTCCGGAAGTATATATACAAAGTGGTCCATTATCACTTTTAACACACACAGGGCAAATATTGCACTTTTTGATGCAAATTGTCTTTTAGGTCAGGTAGGTATATGCAATTTCATCTTCCAATTTTCCAGATTAATAAAAATAGTTTATTCAGGATCAAAAATGTTAAACTTTATTTTAAAATCACTTTAAATAGTGTTTCATATATGGCACCTAAATTTCTAAAAAACTTAAGTTTTATCAAAATCTTATCCAGATTTTAATTTTTGAGTATTATGTGACTACCTCTATCAAAAATGACAATCCCATATAATTTTGAATTTTCTTACAGAGTTTGCCACGCCCACGTGACAAAAATGTCTATTTCCAAGCCTATTTTGGGTGTCAAGCAGTGAATTTTTGCAGAAATCTCAAACTAAGTGCAATATATGATAATTTGTGGTGGTGTACTTTTACGCTAGTATCTTGGTTACATAATTAATTTAGTAAACTCTCTGTCTCAGTCACTGTAAATTTGACAATATTTAACTTTAATGGAAGTCTACATAAAATTGCGTAAATTTCAGCACAGTGGGTAGTTTGTGATTGGTAAAAAAAAACAACTTTCAGATTGCTGCTTTTTTTGACCAATCACAAACTTCACAACAGTGCGCTGTGATTTCACTCCAAGGGTTTTCAAAACATTTTTCCAAACTTCTCTAGATATTTGTGAGCATTAAGGTGAAGCAAATATGTTATGTCCGCCATAATTTTTACTTACTCGTTTTCCTTAAATTTGAACTAATAATGATATAGACTTTTTGTAAGTTAGCGCAGAGAAAATTCATATAACACATCAACTATAATAATTATTAACAATTTGCATAACAATCACCGAACACTAATAATTGTATTAAAAATTCATTCAATTAAAATAAAAGCAAACCAAAACCAAAAACATTGCTATTTTTATTTACTAAACTAATTTTATACATATTTATGCATTAAATGTAAAAGAACTCGATAATGGATAGACGTTCAAAAGTCTTATCGTGAAAACCACACTTCCTTTTTACTAAACGCAGCTGCGGCCATATCATTATCCAGAAACGATATAAATACAAAAATATGTTTTGTTTTTGTCACACACTCACTTGGGCTTTCAAATGTTTTATTGCTATTTAGTGGTGAAGTTGGCGATTGAAGTATAAAGGAGTAAGTTTTGATTTTAATTTTTTTTTATTGTTATACAACCTAATGCGATTGGGCTTTTCATAGGGCTGCTAGCTTGATTTTGGTATTGCAAGCTGCCTTTTGAAGGGCATTATCGCTAAGGTATTCTACAATATTACTTGGTTTATATACAGTTGGCCCTGAAAAGTGTCTCATCGCAACTTTCTTCTAGTTTTTGTCTAAATAATTGTTCAAACTTGTCTTCAATAAAGCTTATCATTCTTGTCCTAACCTGCTCCATGCAAGTGTTGTAATCATTAACTAGGGTTTGGTTTAAGCAACCATCCAGAGAAATTGTCGCGTCTTCCTTTGCATCTACAAAATACTGAGCCATTTGTTGAGAGTATAGTTGCATCCTAAAAGAAACCTTAGTTAACCAAATAATATTTTTGTAAAGTTTATTCAAAACCTAATATCCCAAACTATGTCTCCATTAACATTAACGATGCATGTGGTATTAGTACAGGCTATATCATCGATTTGGTGTCGTTTGGTTTCGTCGTAACTGCCAAGTCCAGAATATTCATCTAATTTTTCCATAAACGGAAGCCAACTGTCCACGTCTTCATCATCCGGATTGACGTCATTAGACGAAATAGTCTAGAAGTTCGTAAGAATCAAATTTTAAAACAAAATTGGAAAGTAAAATAAGTTTCTGATATTTTTAATATTGTAGCATGATAATTACCTGATACAAAACACTGAACACAACGACAAAACACAAAAAGTAACGCCTCATAATGTTTTATTTCAACCACTTTCCAGAAAAGACGAAATTGATTGCAAAATGCATTAGAAATTAACGAGCGATAAACAATAAAGTGAAACAAGTCGGCTTTTATCTTATCTTCATTATCGCGCTTACAGGATTTTTCGTTTCCATTATCGGGTCTTAAATACTCTATCAATGCTTATCAGTTAATTAGGCGCAAAGTTGTAAAGAGAGGAAAATTACAGGTAGTGATTTTCATTTACCAAATTCGTCATTGCCAAATCATAATAACAAATTTGCTATGCTGCTCTATGTAGTTTAGAGAGGTCATTAGTTATTTAGGCACAGCTAGGTGACATTGACATGACTGAAGGATGAGAGTGGAAAAAGAAAACAAACGAGCACATGACATGCCTGGAAGAGTCAGAGAAACAAAATTGAAATTTAAAAAAAAACTAATGAACTATCCCCTGTAACAAAATTCCCGATTCAGCGCTTCGTCTTTCCATATCTTTGCAGAATCCAGTTTTCGTTATCCGGACGCATGTCTCAATAAGGAAAATCAATATCCAGGAGCGTAGTAATTCGGGGCTCTCATTCATAAAAAAAAATTCGTCCCCGATTTTAGGTGATTACTTCCTAACCCCCCCTTCAAGTTGCAGTTACGTAATTACCCTCCCATTTTTTAGTTACTTTATAGTGTCTTTCCGTGCACAACCAGGAAATTTTCGTATAACCAAACCATTGTAGACCAAAAAGTTTGTGTTTGTTTTTTTTTTGTGGGTTATTAGAAACTCTACAGGTCCTTCCGACTGTCCGATTTAGTGCACCTGGAACGTATTTAAGAAAAAAAATGATTTCTAATAAATCGAACGAAAACAGTTACATTCTAGATAAAACGAGGAGTCAGTACCATCAATTTTCTGAAGACAGGGTAAGTAACAATTTAAATATTTAGTTTACATTACCACTACAATAAATTATAAACAATACAACTTGTGACTTACACTTTTTAGGGTAGTAGCATAGATTCACACGAAAATGCGTTCGACGACATGAAACAATTAATTACGGTAAGAAAATGTCAAGAAAAACCTAAATTTAAGGTGGGTTTATACAATTTCTCTCACCTTAGTTGTGATACTGGCTTTAGTGGTGTAAACCCACCTTCATTTCACAAACGTCACTTTGTCACTTCATTCCATTGAAAAAACTAAATAAACTGGAAATTGTTAAAGTTCAAATTGAGTGTTAATAGTTATTTAACGTCGACTGTAGTTAATAATAAATGTTTATTATTCTAAAAAGTTTGAAAAAAACTAATTTTCAGTTGTATAGGCAATACGGCAAACCGAAATCATAGGCACCCTTGACAATGACAGTGACAGTTGGTTCAGTCGTTAATGGTGGATGTCAACTGAATAATATGCGTCTATTTCTCTCTGTTTAATACAAATAAAGTAGAATGGAACTAAACTATGAGACCTATTTGGTTGCTTTTGATAAAATCGTGCATTAAAGTAAAACAATAAAAAAATCATGCATTAATGGGACTCATTAATGAACGATTTTGTATCCGTTATCGTCCATTAAAAAAGCTGTTAATACGTGGTCGACGGAAAAAATTATTAAAGCAGTCACGCGACCTCAAGTAATGCACTTTTGAACTTAAAATGATGCGGAAGGGCAAACTTAAACTGTCAAATTTGAAATTAAATAAAACAGTCACGTGACCCTAAAAAAAAGATGATTTTTTTTACGATCCCATCTCTAATCAGAAAACCCAGCTGTCAAATCCATTTTGTGGAGAATATGATAATTTTTGAACAAACAGGATTGTTTGGAAAAATCTTTTCGCCCTTTAAAACCTACTTGTGCAGGCATTTGCGGGTTACCGTGCTGTAATTTACGCAAATCCTGCACATCTGAACCATCACAAATACGCATTATTTTTGGAACAGGCTTGGCATCTGGTATGTTAAATAAATTGACGAATTTACGCATGTTTCGCATGAAAAAAACGTTAAATTCTTACTCACCAACCGTTGATATGCTCCCAATATGTGTCTAGCACGCGAATTGTACGATTTTTCAGTCAAAAAAACACATTAAATTCAAGTCGATAGTCACAAACGCCGCCGAGTACTCTGTTACTGTCATCTGTCAACGTGTCCAGAATGCACAATCAATGATATGAAAATGTAATTGGATGGTCATCACGGAGCTGTTTTTGAAGCCAACATTTTGTTTCACCTTACTTTGCAATCAATCAATTTTTCCAAATAATCTGTATATTTGCTGTGACATGAATAAAAACAAACCTAACCTAAGTTATGTTGCTGTTAATCGCAACATTGTAACGGGTGTTTAATAAATGTTACGGTCAGGTCGCCTATGGATGGCATTTGTCACAAAAAGCGTATGTCTTAGATAAGGTTGCAAATAATTATTATATGACAGCTGTCATTTCAAACCATATACGAACTTATCAACGGTCCTACGTTCATGCTAGAACCACAGCCAAGTACGACCATAACAATTATTGAACACCCGTTACTTTAAGTGCAATGGCAATGTCGGACAGGTTTATTAAGATTATATTTTTCCTTGTTTAATTGGTTTAGCGTAGATAATCTGACATTTGTACGAAACTGGTCACGTGTTTTACTCATATTTAGACGCAAAGAGCCGAATCTCAAAATAAACTAACACAACTACTCTGTTTAGGACGAAGAAAATGAAAAGAAATCTTCGTTACAACATGCCAGTTTCAATTTTATAAACAGCATAATCGGTAGTGGAGTGATAGGTAAGTTGCATGAGGAAAATTGTTGAAATTACTAAAGACAACGGACAACAAACAGGAATTCCTTACGCCCTCCACGAGGCAGGTTTCGGCTTTGGCCTCCTTCTTCTAGTATTCGTTGCCTACATCACCGATTACTCCCTCATCCTCATGATTAAAGCAGGCCACATTAGCGGACGTTTCTCTTATCAGGGCATCATGGAGGCGGCCTTCGGCAAGGCAGGTTACGTCCTCCTGGGGGCGCTGCAGTTCTTTTATCCGTTTATAGGTGAGATATGGTACTTACCTGCCGCAGTTGTTGGTAATTTGATTGCAGCTATGGTTTCCTACAATGTGGTGGTGGGGGATACGGTGACTAAAGTGATAGTACGTCTGACTGACATTGGACCACATCATCTATTTGCCAAAAGAGAGATTATAGTTTTGATAGCCACAATTTTTATTACTGTACCGTTATGTTTGTACAGGGATATAGCAAAGTTGGCCAAGATTTCCTTCTTCAGTTTGGTTTGTATTGCGTTCATCCTGTTTTCCATTATGTTACGGATAGGGCAGTTAAGCGAGTTGGTGTACGTTTTTTTTTTCAACATTCAATCAACCTATTTTGATTTTAAAAAAATTCTAGTCCTCAACATCCACATTCTTGGAGGTTTTTCAACACGGATATTATTCCGGCTATAGGAATTATGGCTTTTGGTATAAGTTTTATTTCCTGATTGGCTACAGATATTTTAAGTTCTATTTTTTAGCGTTTATGTGCCACCATAACACTTTCCTGATTTACGGTTCAATAGTGGACGCTACACAGAAAAAATGGGAAATTATAACTCACGCCTCCATTTTGACCAGTCTGATTGTTGCCTGTCTATTTGGCATCGCCGGCTACGCCACCTTCAAAGCGTATTCACAAGGTTTGTTTATTTGTTGTTTTCCGCCACAATCAAAAAGCACTGTTAATTAGTACGGTTGCAGATTATTATTAAAAAAAAGTGGTAAAAAGCAATTTCAACAACGCAATAACAGTTTCAGTTTCAACTTCTTGACAGCTGTCAAAAGTTTTTGACGTTGCATAACAATGTTGCCGCTAACACTTACTATACGTCAATGAATTTTAATCAGGTGACCTGCTGGAAAACTACTGTTGGGACGACGATCTGATGAACGTGAGCCGAATTCTTTTCAGCGTCCAGATCCTCCTCACCTACCCGATCGAGTGTTTTGTGACCAGAGAAGTGGTGGAAAACTCCATAATAGGGCGCGACCCCGCCGAGCCCGTATCTCAAAAACTGCACTACATCATCACTTTGTCGATTGTGGCGACCACTTACTTGATTTCCATGGCAACCGATTGTTTAGGCGTGGTTTTGGAATTGAACGTAAGATCATTTTTTTGGTCACGTGACAAACCAAAAAACTGTTTATATTTATACAGGGCGTTTTGGCGGCAGTTCCCTTGGCCTATGTGTTACCAGCGTTGTGTTATCTCCGTTTAGAGGAGGGTAGTTTACTGGACAGGGCTAAACTTCCGGCATTGGGCGTGGCAATTTTCGGTATGGTGGTCGCCATCTTGGGCGTGGTCTTTCTGTTCATGGACCTGGAGAAAGTGAACCAGTGCAGTCACGGTCAGGTTATGGCTTATTGCACTGACCGAAATTCCACCACTAATACCACTTTAGTGAGTCAAATTTAATTACACAGCCTAATGTGTTATATACAGGGTGTTTCACTTTTAGTAGCCAAAAATAAAGTCAAATGACATGCATATGAAATGCATAAAAAATGATTTAAACAATAGCACATCAATAAGTGGACACTCTGTATCTAAATATAGGTTGTCTTCGGTTATTCCTCGCTAGACCAAGCAGACTTAATTTTGACAATTGTCACATGACCCTCCATTAGGGCAGTCACGTGATGACTGGACAACTGTCAGATTGGTGAAAAGAGGAATATCCACTCTCAGTTATGGTTTAACCGGAATTCTAACCAAGTTAACAATCACCCCTATATACCTTATAGAAAGCTTAAAAAATAACTACATATAAACTTAACATGCAGTTATTAAAAAAAACGAGAATCGAGCCAAATAAATGTGATTTTTGTAAAAAGAGTTAAAATATATTTACACCGTGTATATAACGATAAAAAGCACCTATTTAAATAACTTTTTGAGAAGGAAACGTTAATATTTAAAGTTTATTACAGTTTTATTAGGTACTCTAAAATGTTCTATATACAGGGTGTTTTACATAAATGCATGTCATATGTCACGTGACCTACAGGACGTCATTTTTATTCTAAAATGGTCACGTGACCTTTACCTTAGGCATGCTCACGTGATCTTTGAAATTCATCAATTTAAACTATACATTTATGCTTGTTTCCCCGATACTACCAAGTCCATTTTAAGTACAACTTCAGCTAAGTTGAGATTTGAATGTGACAGATCAGGTGCAAAATAACACATTCTAATCTAAACTTATCTAAGCTGTTCTTAAATTCCACTTAGCTAATGTTGGGGAAACGGACATTAGACTTTAAAAATGTCATTTGTAACCCAAAAAAGGAGAGTCACGTCAAAATATTATTTTAACCTGAAAAACGGTTATACGGTGACTTTCAGGCGTCCATTTTCCTATTCAAAACAGTCACGTGACCTTTACAATTCCCTTGAGACTTTAAAAATGACCACGTGATCTTTAAAAATTGTATTCGATACGTTACGTACACGACAACGTTTTCAATCTTAAAAATGATTGACAAGTCAAGTCTTTAGAATATCAATTTAAACATAAAAAACATTTTGATATTAAAAAAATTCCTTGGAATGCAATTTTCAACTTAAAAACAGTCATGTAACCTTAAAAATAATCACGTGACTTTTAAAAGTGGAATTGATGATTGAAAACGATCACGTGGCATGTAGGTTAATGTTTTAATCTTAAAAATGGTCACGTGACCTTTAAAATGCTTAGTTTGCCGTTAAAAGTAGTCACCTAATTTACAAAATGAAATTTGACAATCGCAAACTTGAATTATTTTTGATGTACGTCTAAACCCTGAAATAAGACGCATTATTTATCGTAGAACACCCTGTATACTACCTATAAATATCATGTTGAAAAATAAATAAATATAAACAGCCAGAATATTTATTTATTACTAGATTTACATGTATAATAATAAGATATAGTTAGTATTATAGGAACTGCAATATTATTTAGTATTTGAGAATATGTATGTATATTTCAATATACAGTGGTTCAACCTATACAGATAACTTTAGATTTATAGAGCATTAGGTTAGTTTATTAGGAAAACATTATTATTTTATGGTTTAGTAAGTGGAACCATCCTGTATCTAGAATATAAATTATTAAAATCATAATTTTAATAGACACTGATAAAATGACGGGGTTATTAACTTAAAGTATATAACAGGAAACGGTTGCTACTTTCTATTTTATTTTTTCATATTTTTGGGCAACTCTGTAAACGTTTGTCAGTTATACAATCACCCTGTACCAGTAGTAAAACGTAGCGTTAAGATTGTTAACTTAGGAAAAGCGCCGCTTGTGATATTAATCAAAATACGAAAAATAATTTATGGCCTTAAAAATCATTTAGTGAGTGTGTACATTTATATTTTATTAAAGTTGTTAAGTGTTATTAAAATTAGAATCCCTGAAAGAAAATTTCCATAAGCACACCAATGAATTTGATTCGTGGGGAACTTTACTAGCGAAGAGATAATCAATAATAATGAATTCAAACCACATTTCTTGATTAACTGACTTATTTTAGATTTTTGGATGCGGTAAAATTAGTTCCTAAGCGTTTATTAAAAATGTCAAAAAATGTAAAATTGTACAAAATTGAATTCTTCTCTTTGAATCTATTGCACCTTACTTTTATGACCGTCACATGAACTCACTCTATATACTTATTAACACAAAATTATATTATATTACTGTAATCTAGTTTTATTTCGCTTGTCCCCCCAAATTGAAAACGCAAAAAGTGTTTCAAAGTTTTATTTACTTCCAGAGTAACATCTTTACAGAATTTATATCTAAGCAATTCCATTAATTTTTTTCAAAGTCAGCGTACAAAATACAAAAGCACTATAACAATGGTGGCAATGTCATTCTGATTTAAAGCTTTCTTAGCGGCCGACTGAACAGGTTTTGTTTGCAAGAGACAATATACAACATTTCAACAAATAATTACATCTATTTGGAGCAAAATTGAGTAAAAAAATGAAACTATAATTAGATTAGCAAATAGTCGACCAGTTTTTTTTTTTGAAAAACAATAAAATAAATGCTTGTTCGATTTAAGTTGAAAAAGACCAAAAGTGCAACTATCGGCTAATCCAAAAACATGTAAGTAAAGTACGATTAATATTTCATATAATAATAATAATTGAACGGGGTCTGTGTGCTTTTTTACTTGTTCTCCAGGATGCTGGCTTTCAGTTTGTCGTAGTTGGCGCCCGAAAACGTAAAAATAACCTCCTTGTTTTTGATAAACACAAAGGTAGGCATGGAGGAAATGTTATACTCCATGGCGATGTCTTCGCACTCGTCTACGTCAACCTAAAACAAAAGAATAACGTTATTATATTATATCAATAATGCAGTTTTACTTATTTAGAAACTTAACTTTTAGTATAGTTGACTAGTGTCTTTTTGAGGTTAGCTTTTTACAGGATTGTCTACCTACCTACTTACAGGACTTGAAGAATCATGAAGTGTGTTAACCCCCCAGTTTAAAACTGTTAAAATTTCAATTTCATATCTAGACTCTTAACTTCTGGCACAGTTGACTAGTGACGTTCAAATTGACATTTGACTTTCTTGACAACAACCAACCACCCAAAACCCCCACCATCATCAACTTTTTCATTTTCTTCTTATATTCAGCTTTTTTGTTCAATCTTGCAATTTTTTCGTAAATTTGTTGCAAACAACATCAAAACAATTCCAGTTCACGTGATCTCATTGTCATGTGCCAATAGATAGATCATGTGACAAACTGTTAAGTAACGTCACGTAGCACCCAAGGTCGTTTCTTATTAGCTTTATTCGGATTTGGGCCATCTACATGGATATGTGTTGCTGTGTACTGATTTACAGCACTACATAAAAATGAGCGTGCAAATGGTCCAAACCCATATTCAAAACTGTTCAGAATCAAAAACCCAAACAAAGCTATTGACGTTTCAAGGTAAGAGATACTCCCTCTGGTGATCAGTTTTGAAAACAGTTTCGGGCATTCCAGCTGTCATTTCTCCGTTTGTTTACATTGATTTTGACAGTGACAGTGTCATATTATTTATAATGTTAGGTTAGGAACGTGTTGCGCGAACTTGAAACGCCAATTGATTATCTGAGGCGCTATTTGTGGTATTTCCGCTAATTTGCAAAATAAAATTAACTGAAATCTTCTTTCAATTAGAAGCATCAATGGAAATGAACAAAGATGGTGACAAGTATTGTAAGTGACATTTGACAGTGTGTCAAAACGGATGTGACGCCATTTAAATAGGGCTGTGAAAATACCTGGTGCATTTGTTTACATCAAATATTTTTTTATTATTTATATTTTTATTTTTGATGTTTTACATTTTTAAACAGAATTTTAACGCATTTCAAACGTCAGAATAAGTTAAAAATGACACTAATCTTTAAAGACAAATTGGCTTTAGAATGTCCATACTAATCACCGCTTATTGACATTTGACACCTGACAGCGTTCAACTCTGTCAAACTGTCTAAATTCAAATTGTGTTTAAAAATCCTTAAAACAGTCATCTGACCGTAAATATAAGGCACAGTTTTGACCTTGAAAATTATCTCAGACATCAAATCTGTCAGAGTAAAAAATTGAAAAAAAAATTGTTTAAAAAAAAAAAATAGTCAAAACAGTCACGTGACCCTAATGAATACAGTGTTGGACTTGAAAATTGTCTGGGACGTGACCCCAAAAAGTAATGCAGGTTGGAACTTCAAATTGTTGCGGAATGGCAAATTTAAACTGTCAAAGCTCAAATGCTGACAGGATAAAGCACTTGATGCTAAAAAATAGTTAGTGATAGAATGTGACGGAAGCAGCTGACAATGGCGGGCTTCTGTCACATTCTACAGGTCTTTTTCTTGATAACTCTCTTCCCTTGTTTCAAGACACCCAGGAGTTTTTACGATCCCATCCGTACATTCAACAGCTGGTCACGTGACCACTTTATCAGTAAGCCCAACTAAAGTCTTGTGACTAAACGCATGGCACTCTGACACTCTTTTTAGCTCTATCTTTGTCTAGAGCACGGATTTGCAATAAATAGTCCTCTCCTTTTATATGTATAATTTTGACAGTTCCATTCCCAGATAAAACCAATACATTTTGGTAGATTAAACCGACAAGATTAAACTTTCTATCCTATAAATCTAATAGTAACCTTATCTAGGTCGTTATTAGATTGAATTGGTAAAAACGCTTTCAAACGCCCACCGTGTTTTATGACCGATTTTTTCCATTTCGTAATGCAATGAGTTATACAGGTGTGGTAAATCCAAAACCGATCATAGGAAAACCGTGTAACTGACAGAGAAACGTAGATAATTGCAGGCGCGGGAGAAAGACAGGAAACGAAAAAAATATCAAGTAGGCCATATTTTCATATCAAGTAGGCCATATTTTCAGCGCGCTGTTGCCAAAATCCACCCCGTCGGGTGGACGGGGAATATGACCTACTTGATATTTTTTTCGTTTACTGTCTTTCTCCCGCGCATGCAATTATCTACGTTTCTCTGTCAGTTACACTGTTTTCCTATGGTCGGTTTTGGATTTACCACACCTGTATAAAATATACAGGGCTAGCCAACTATTATGTTACATTTTTTGATCCTGCGGTTTCTCTGTTTGTTCAACAACTTTGGACTGCAAACTAGATTATATCACCGTTTCCCATTCTAGGGCATCATCATCTTTTTATAAAAACCACACATAGGTATGGTAACCGGATCCATATATGCGTGACGTAAGTTGTTGCAGGAAAAATACGTTATTAATTCTGCTACAAGTATTCTGACCTTCGTCATTTTTGCGTCGTCATGAACGCTTACTAATTCCAATATTTCCAAGTTATTTAGCCTGTGAATCATTGAAATTCTTGAAACTCGCATACCTTTAAAATATGAACATCGGAGTATTCCTTGGCCAATTCCTCCAATTTGGGGCCGATCATCTTGCACGGACCGCACCAGGTGGCGAAGAAATCGATGACCACCAATTGTTCACCGGCGTCGGTCAATTTTGATTGCAAATCATCCTAAAAAAGAAAGATTTTAGTCACCAAGTTGTGACGTATGAAAATACATGCCAATAAGTAATTGATTATTATGTAATAATTTTTGGAGTGTCTCAAAAAAGATTAGATGGACTTATAAGTAGTCTTGTCACGCCATACAAAAAGCTTGTAAATTAATGAAAACGACCTCCACACCATGACAAACATTAACTTTTCAGTTATTTAAACAGCAAATATGGATTGCTGTTTTAATAAACCCTAGAGTAATCAATTGTCCGATTTTACCTACAAATTTGGAGAATTAATATTGACTTGACCTATTAATAAAATTACAAAACTAGTTAAGTGTGACTGTTTGTATTCCTGGTTTAATCGCTAGTTTAGTTAAAAGTTAGATAACTATAGCCAAAGCGCAATAATCTGCAGTATTTTTATCATTCTTAGAATAAACAGTGACAAGCTATAATATATGGTGTGTCGTAAATGTGTTACTGATTGTGTTATCTTTAACTCTAATACATATTCTATGCCATAGAAACCAAAATGGAGAATATGTTTTAAAATTTTGTATAACCCAAAAATTGCTGGTGCATTATGGAGTACAAATTGTAGGAATTGTAGTATTTTGAAAAAATATTATCATAAAATAGTTCTTTCTGCCATTCAAACTCAGGAAGAATTATGAATTTTGTAATTTAACTTTTAAAAATTTTGCCGCTCTCTAGCAGGCAAACCGTGCCACCAACCAATCAACTTTTATACGTCAATAAAAAGCTCATTTTATTGGCTATCCATTGACATATAAAAGTTTATACAAAGTGTTGCAAATAAGGGAGTTATTAACCCAAAAAGTACACTAAGTCATAAAAAATTAATCAAATTTGACGCCCTCTAGCGGCCAAACCGTCTAACCCATCAACCCAAGAAGGTATATTTTTAGAAAGCTTATTTTATTGGCTATCCATTGACGTATAAAACTCTACTAAAAATTATGCAAATACTTAAATTAATCAAGATTGAACAAAAAAGATGCACCAAAAAGTGATGAAAAAATTGTGTAACTTTGATGCCCTCTAGCAGCCAAACCGTCTAACCCATCAACCCAAGAAAGTATATTTTTAGAAAGCTTATTTTATTGGCTCTCCATTGACGTATAAAACTCTATTAAAAATTATGCAAATAAACGAGTTATTAGAGATTGAACAAAATGATGCACCAAAAAAGTCATAAAAAATGTCAATCAACTTTGACGCCCTCTAGCGGTCATACGACACCACTAACCAATCGAATTTTATACGTCAATAGAAAGCTCCTTTCATTGGCTCTGCATTGACATATAAAAGTGTATACAAAGTGTTACAAATACGCGTGTTATTTACGGTTTAGTGACAGAGTGCACCAGAAAGACTTTTGACTGTTTCAGGGCTAATCTGACCCTGGAACATTAGGAAAAACACGGTCACGTGACATACAAGGCCTACCACGACATAACGCTTGCAACGTTCATAAAAAATTGTTTTTGCAAATGACAATTTTCGTAAGGGTGAAATTTGTCTGAAACACCGTCACTATCCTAATGGGTTTCGTAATTATGTTGGCCACTTAGTGGAAGCAAAAATCGACCCTAATGATTTTACTTCTACAGTTTTGCTACAGCTGTAAGGGGGGAAATCAGGGCCCTACAAATCCGATTTGGAAAAAGGTCCTTAAATAAATTTACAGTCAAGAAAAACAGGTAGTTAACTTTGGAGCCCTCTGGCGGCAAAACAAAGCAACCTATTAACACAGAGGACCATATCAAGACATATAAAAGTCTATACAAAGTGTTGCAAATAAACGAGTTATTTGACAATAAAGACAGTTGTGACTGAATTTGACAGGTCTAAATTTAACCTTCAATAACTCGGTTATTTTTACAGTTACAGGGTGGTTCAATGTATTAATTTAAAAAATAATCTTTTTAAATAAGTAACCTAATACAGACTTAATCATAAGAATAAAGAGTGTTACTAAAAACTAGACTTTCTGTCCTTTTTGTGAGCCCATTTTTTGACCACCCTGTATCATATATTTTAATGTGGCTCTGCAACCACAATTAGCAAAATTCACACTGAAGCTAAATAATAAGAAATGTTTTACGTGAACATTGCTATAGCAAATGTTACATAACACAAGAAGTCAATCAAATAGCCAACTGTCAAATTATGACACCTGACATTCTACTCACTCTGTAGATGTATACAATTTCTGTCATAGCTTATATTGTAAGTCTTCTGTATACTAATATTTGCAGAAAAATTTAGATTTTATTACATTTCTTCCACTTCCAATAAGCTTTGCTGTCTCATATTTCACAGTAGTAATAAAAATAGCAAAAACATAATGTTTGTCAAATAATTTGTAGTTTGTACACTCAGGAACTTAGCAAAGTTTACCCAGTAAAAACAAGCCATAACCAAACAATCCCACCACAGTTAAATAAAACTGCATTACAAACACTTGTAACCTAAACATTTTCTCTTAATTTACCATAGTTTATATAACAATAAGGTAAGTTTAATCAGGAATGAATCAGAACTGTTAGTGGGTTAACCTGACTCCCAGGGATATTTGGTAATTAGTAATTCTGCAAAATTCAAACATCTCTATTGAATAGACCAATTTCGACCCCCCAAAAAATGCAGAACTACTTTTGACAGAATAGTTATGGAGCATGAAACTAAGTTGAATCTTGACTGGCCCCCTTAAACTATAAACTACGTTACTTTAACCTTAAAAAACACACAAGATAGAAACAAATTTAGATGAGGTGTACTTTTACTTTAGCTGCTGGCTAATCAGTAACCTTGCCACCAACATGACTAGTTGAAAATTAACAATTTTATAGTGCTTGATTATTAAGGGGCTTAAGGAAAACCGTTGCCCAAATCCGGTCTGCGACGTTTCACTATCCTAATCACTTTTGCATTGAATTCAAATTAATGTAAAGGCAAAAAAACGTGTGAATTGTTTGAGCCCCTTTGGCAGCTTGGAGACGCAGTCCAAACCGCTTTTACCAACCGGAATTGCATTAAAATTAACTGACTCACCTTGTCTTTGATGTGGGTAACCATTTTGATGGGTTTGCTTGGAAATTCGGACTGGGAAACCTTAAAAAAATGCAGTTAACACACGTTGACTTCCACTACTGCGAGGAAAAATTTGCCGACTATCGGCAACAAAATGGAAGATTGAATAATTGAAAAACACTCGATCAAAAAACGCAGAAACACAAATTACTATCTCTGTTTAACTTGATGTTACTAAGTGAAACAGACGATGGTAAGTATGTGATAAATGCATGACGTCAGCACCAATTTAAACATTTCTGTCAGAACGGTGGCAGCTGTCGCGAGCGTCAATTTACTAGAGCTGGGTTTTTTTAAAACTCTCCAAACACATTTTTAAAAGAAACTTTATAATTATAAATAGAAACATAAAATATAATTTGCATTATAGAAAATAATCATTTTGAGTGTCTAAAATAATAATAAACACGATAACATAAAGGAATGTCGTAATATACGATAATTAAAGCTGTAACCGAAATTAAACGCTCCAAATTCAACACGAACCGGTTTTCAAGACGTTAAAACACACTTGACACACCCGGACCGGTTTGTTCTCGCCAAATTTGATAATCGGCACCTCCTGGTCGCTGCACTTTGAGCATAACGCTCTACCGCAATGGCGACAATGATGTGTTCTTTGGGTTAGTGAAAAACCTAAGAAAATATTGATTTGAGTGAATTCCTAGTTATTTCTAGTTTTATACCTTTGCCACATTCTTGACAGCTGTCAGTTTGCGCCCAAGGGGCGGATTGAGCCAACTGATCTAGCAATCTGGTCAGCAATTGTTTGCTAGGCACTTGATAGTTAAAAATGGTCACCCTTTCGCCGTTTTCAGTTCCCAAACACGCATTAGCTTTGACCAAAACCCTACATTTTCTCATAATTAGGTTTTTGTAACGTTTTCACTGCACTGCAATAACCTGCATAGATTCCCATTGCCCTTCATATAAGCCCACAACAAGGGAGAGTTTCCGTACACGTCGGGTGTGTTGATGGGATACTCGGGCATACACTCGAGAAACAGCTCGCAAATAGCGGCCGCGTTATCTTTACCGTAACGGCACAGTTCGTGTAACGGATTGCGGCCCTTAATGTTCACGCAAAAGGCGTCTATGTTGGATTCGGTCAATAGAGCCCGTACAACGTTTAAGTGACCCTCCCTAAAGTAACAAAAGTTGGTTCCAAAACTGTTTTAATGAGTTTATAGGTACCGAACAGCAATGTGAAGGGCGTTATCTCCTTCCACGTCAACAGCGTCGAAATCTGCGTTGTTTTGCAATAGGGCAGTGACAGCGGCAGCGTTACCCGCCTCTGAAGCCACGTGTAAAGCAGTGCGTTTCTGCGCATCCCTATCGTCCACCTAATTCAAATATAGAAACTTAATAGCTAATCACGTGATTGTCATGTCACATCACGTGACCAGAATTTATTAAAGCAACGTTGTCATCTGTCAAAAATGTTAGGCTGCACTTCAGTTTAATGGCGGTTTCGATTGGTAAGTTATCCTGCTCTATCAACGGTCATACAAACATGTTATTTACCCGTGCACCGGCCAAAATCAAGCTTCTAACCAGCGTTTCGTTGCCATACCGAGCGGCTAAATGCAACGGCGGCGTTAAAAGGTTGTCCTGGACGCGAGAATTTACGTCCACGTTGACCGTTAACAGGAAAAGGGCGCTCTCCATGTCGCCCTTCTTGATGGCCACGTGCAGGAAATTTTGCCCTTTACTATCGCACTGCTCCGCCGCCGAGGGCAGCTTATCCAAAATGGCTTGGGCTGCCTTGTGATTACTTAAATAGAAATGTAAATTTTACAATTTGGCAACATTGGTATATTTTAGTTACAAAAAAAGCTAAAAACAATCTATCAAGTAATGAAATCAACCCTAACCTGTCAAATTAATTCAATTTAAAAGTCGTTCACACTTCTGTGTAAGGAAAGTTTCAATTCGCTGTTTTCTTATGTTAATTTAGTGATTAGAACGTTCACGTCAATTTCAAGGCAGAAAACCCTAAATGATGTCTCCTAAAGAGATTTTTTTAATTCTTGAGAGTAGACTATCACGTGACAAAGACAAATCTTACGATTGTTTGGTCACGTTACCTATATTTTACAATATTTGCCTTCTGCACTGTTTAAATCGGGTTCTGCAGTTTAATTTATATTTTTATGGTCACGTGACTGTTTTCGTCCCATCGTGTCATTACAGTGTTGCCGGTTCAAAAATTGCATTTCCAAAATCACGTAAAGTGTATTCTACATCTTAAACTTTTACTACTGTCAAAGTTTCAGGTTTTCACAGGGTAAATTACCTTTTTTTTATGGTCACGTGACGGTTTTTGACTAGTGTCACTTTTACAACGCTGCCAAGTCAAAAATTGCATTTTTAGTCACGTGACGAGTATCTTCAGGTTACCACTATCTAAATTATACAGGTGTGGTAAATCCAAAACCGACCATAGGAAAACCGTGAAACGTAGATAATTGCATGCGTGGGACAAAGACAGAAAACGAAAAAAATACCAAGTAGGCCATATTTTCAGTACGCTGTTGCCAAAATGTATTGGATTGGTATTGGATTTTGGCAACAGTGTACTGAAAATATGGCCTACTTGGTATTTTTTCGTTTTCTGTCTTTATCCCACGCATGCAATTATCTACGTTTCTCTGTCAGTTACACGGTTTTCCTATGGTCGCTTTTGGATTTACCACACCTGTATTTAGCTAATTTTCACAGTTGAAGCCACACTTTCATGTTCACGTGACTGTAGTGTCACTTTGCCTGTACAGTGTTGCTAGCTCAAAAATCACCATTTTTTGTTAAAGTGTCATAATTCAATCTACTTTTTTATGAACACGTGATTTTTTTTTTGACTAGTGTCACTTGGCCAGTATAGTGTTGGCAGCTCAAATATTGCGTTCCCAAAATCACGTGACGTGTAATTTCCCATTTAAACTATTAGTCAGTCCAAAATTCATGTCACCTTTTTTTATAGTCACGTGACGGTTTTTGACTACTGGTTTTGCCTTTACGACATTGCCAACTAAAAAGTCACGTGACGTGTATTTTCAACTGCTCTCACTGTCTCTAAATTAGATTTTCACAGAAGCTATACATTTTTATGGTCACCTGACTGTTTTTAACTGTAGTATCACTTTGCCTGTACAGTGTTGCTAGCTCAAAAATTTCCATTCTTTGGTCAAGTGACTTGTATTGCGCCTTCGTTTTTGTAATTCAGTTAGGCAATACAGTGTTGCCAAGTCAAAAATGACATTCCCAATGAATTATCGTTGGAACGACCAACTGTCGATTAATCGTTGGTTCTAAATCATTATTTTGTATCTGGTTGAAACTGCTTTTTGTAAATGCGCATGCCTGTCAGTAATAATGGGTGTTCAATAATTGTTATGGTCGTAGTTGGCTGTGGTTTTCTCGTTCTAGCATGAACGTAGGGCCGTTGATAAGTTCGTATATGGCCAACGTTATCTAAGACATACGCTTTTTGTGACAATTGCCATCCATAGGCAACCTGACCATAACAATTACTGAACACCCATTATTACTAGATGTTAATCTCGGTTAGAACGAACCAACAATTTGTCAACCTGACAACTGACATTTTACATCAGTCATGATCAGACTGTACTTACCGACGTGTTAGGGCAGCAGCAAAAGGAGACAACCCATGTTTGTCCAACCTAGTCAAATCAATTTCAGGCACTGTAAGCAGTAGAGAAATAATATCGTCCTGCTGATTCTCAATGGCCAAATGTAAAGGTGTCCTCATTTCGGCATCACGACAATTTACATTGGCTCGATGTTCGATTAAAGCCCTTCAAAAATAGTTGTTTTTTTTTTTTGATAGTCTGCCCAAAGTTGCCATACCTTGCAACAGGTTCAAGACCCCACGTGCAACACAAATGAAGCGGAGTGTGTTTGTCTTTGACTTCGTCACCTCCTTCACCTTCTGGACCGGCCAAACGAGGTGATTCCAAGTCGCATCCGGACTGGATAAGAAAAATGGCGGCGGTTTCCTTATTTTCGTCAATTGCTCGATGAAGAAGAGTTTGTTTGCAGCCTTCGGGGCCGGGGCCCCAACAATCCGTGTCGGCTCCGTGACGCACTAGAATACTCGCGATATTTTCTTGACCTGGCGGAGTAATTAGATCAAAAGAGGTTAAGTTTGCTTTAAGACTGGTTTACCCGAGTCTAAAGCTGCCCAAAGGGCGCAATCACCCAATCGATCAGGGGCGGACATGTCCACGCCTTTAGTGCAAAGAGCGTCCACAACTTCCGGTAACCTGGATGTAAAAAATAACCAAATTTAGTAATCCACAAAGCTTTACAGTCAAAGCTAAACTAACCGACAGTGAATGGCCAACTGCAGGGGCGTCTCATTGTCAGAAGTAAGGGCATTAATGTCAACCCCCTGATCAAGCAAATATACGGCAGTGGCGGCGTCCTCTTTAATAATAGCTTGATGCAAAACGGTGTAGTCTTTGCCGTTTCGCATGTTTACGTCTGCTTTGCCTTTAATCAGCAAAGGTACCAAATCCCTAAACCGTAGATTTAGGGCCAAACTGATGGGAGTGTCGCCGTTCATGTCTCTCAAATTGAAGTTTACAAGTAAACTACCGATTATTGTAAGTTTTAATCAGAGTTCACTGAATAATTACAAACAAAATACCGTTTCTCATCTGAATCACTGCTCTGCTCTAAATCGTTATTGTGCTCAATGAAAACTTGAATGCAGTTGGACGAGTTACTTTTAACTGCGTAGTGTAAAGGTGATTGCCTCAAATCGTTGGTTAGTAAGTTGGGATTGGCACCCAGTTTAACCTTTAAAAAACCGTAAAATCACATACAAAACTACAATTAAACCTAAACTCACTAAAGCGGCCACAACATCATCATAACCACGTTCGCAAGCTAAATGCAAAGCTGTCTCTCCTTCCACGTTGACGTGATTCAAATTGCGCACGTGCTGGGCTAAATGGGCGGCCCCCTTTCTGCCTCCGCCCTTGACTAAGGTCTGCAGTAGGTCTGCGCAACCGTGAGACGAATACAGGGGATCAGTGTGAGTCCCTTTACTCAATAAGGCCTCAACGTAGTGAGGTTCATCCAGTTCAAACTTGTTGTAGGCGTAGTACAGTGGCGGATGTTCCTCGTTGGTTTTTATGTTGGTGTTCAGTTGCTCCTGTGTAAAAAAAATGTCTAACTTTTCTAGTGGGTAAAAAGGACCGGTTTTAACCTGTTGTAATAAAATATCAAAAATTGCAGCGTTGTCAGCTTGTATAGCAATATGTAATGCGGTGTAACCGAGCTTGTTTTGACCATTGACGTTGGCGTTCTTGTTCAGGAGTTTTTCGGCGATTTTTTCCGAGTCCTCCAGGTTAGAGGCGCCGGCCACCAGATGAAGCGAGGAATCATTCTCAGACCTAAACACTTCAATTGCGTCACAAAGAAACAATCTAAACGAGACAAAACTTACCGAGTGGTTAGAGTAGCGTCACAATTGTTTTCCAATAAAAATAGAGCGGCAAAATTGTCACCTCGTTTGATAGCTCTGTGAAGAAGAGATTCCCCGTTCGAATCTCTGATGTTCACGTCGGCGTTGTGCTGCACCAAAGTAGAGGCGATACTTTCGTTTTTTCCTCTAAGGGCCAGATCTAGAGGGAGTTCATCCTGTTGGGACCAAACGTTCACCACGTCTGAAAGCTATAAATAAAAAAAAAAATGAAACTAGGAATAACTTGATGAAAACCTTTATAATACACAGGGTGACCGTGACTTGAACTACAAAAATATACAAGATGTTCTAATGAATGGTTTTGTTTTGGAAAAAGTCTTATCAATTCTGGTAACAAACTAGATATGCAGAAAATCAGTAAAATTTGACCGGTAAATTACAAATACTGTGTTTTTTCAGGTTATTGGATAGGAGATTTAATGAGAATTCCAAAAATGTGCTTCAAACAGTCATTTTCTCACTCTAAGAGGGTTTTGCAGGGGATTTTGTTCCTAACTGTTTCTTATACTTTGACACCACTTTTCTCCAAGACTTTACCTGATTTTGTAATGTTTTTTATGTCATTCGATAGGACATTTAATGGGGATTCCAAAAATGTGCTTAAAAACATGATTCGGTCCCTCCAAGTGGGTTTTACAGGGGATTTTGTTCCTAACTGTTCTTTCAAACAGTTTATACTTTGACACCACTTTTCTCCAAGACTTTACTGATTTTGTACTGTTTTTTATGTCATTCGATAGGACATTTAATGGGGATTCCAAAAATGTGCTTAAAAACATGATTCGGTCCCTCCAACTGGGTTTTACAGCCGATTTTGTCCCTAACTGTCCTTAACAGTATTCAAATTTCAGATTACAGCGATTTGTAAATTTAGAAGTTACAAGAAATTACAAGAAAACAAAAATGTTTCTAATCAACTCCTTATCACTGGAGGACCGCTTTTGCTTCCAGTACACAGGGTGTGTATGTAAAAGTATGGTGATTGACTGTTTTTGGTCACCCTGTACGTAATTTTTCAGATAGAATTTTTTGCTCAACACCACTGGAAAGAGGAGCTCAAGACGGTTAAATCGAGTAGTTCAACCTCCGTGAACTCCCAAAAATAACCGAGTTACAGGGTGTTGAAATTTCGAATCACAACTTCAACTGATTTCAAAATTTGTTGCATTAAACCAGTTTTTGTTAAATAATTCACAAACGATGAAAGTTTCGAAAAATTTGATAGAGAGCAAAAATGTTCGTAAAGAACTGCCAAACTAATTCCTGGAAGTTTTACAGTCCGTCAGTGTCGCCACTATATAGGGTGTGCATGAAAAGTGTAGTGATACAGATTTATTACTTTTCAAATTAATGACAGAAAAATGATATATTTCAAGCTAATTTTAATTAGACCCATAAATTTACTGGTAAAACTGATAAATTTTCCTGTCACACTGAATTTTACTTTACCCTTACCAATCTATTCTATTTTTCGCTTTTAATTATTATAAACAAAATAGGATCATAAACAAGCAAGATTTTATTTTCAGAATTGATTTCTGAGTCACCCTGTACCACATTCTGGGAGTGGATGACTCAGACGGTCAGACAATGCTACAAATGCGCATATCTTTCAGGCCTTTGTGACGTCACGACGCAGACGCCGAGATGCCTGGCTTCCAGTGGCGTACCTATTCTTTGCAATACTCAATTTGATGTTGATTTACCAGTCTGTTGATGCCAAACGGAAATACGCGCTATTACAGTATCGGCGTTAAAATTGCTATCATCATAGTTTCGGCAAACTAGTTTATTTTCTCTAATTGAAATGCTCTATTTTGTATGATTGTGATGATGATAGTGATACGCCACTGTTTCTCCTCTTGAAAATTTAAAGATGATAATTACAGTCAAGTGCACCAGTGGTGCAACATCACTCAATTATCCAAAATATTATAATTGAAATGTGAAACAAGATGGTCGATTAAACAAAATTTACTTTCAAAGTTTTAGGGTGTTTTTTTTTTTTAAAGAACCACTGGTGGAAATAAACGACGGACCAGTATATAACACTGACCCTAAAAATTACTACAGCTGGACTTGAATGCGACGTTGTCACGTTTTCCCAAACCCAACCATATATTGTAATTTACTCTGCGCAGTGTAGAGATAGTTTTGAGCAATTTTACAAGGAATTCCCCGATTTAATGCAAATTGTAGAAGGATTTTAGCAGGTAAATTTTATTTGATAAGTGTAGTTTGACGGATTGTGATATAACGTTTGACAGTTGACGATGTACGTCCATGTAGTCACGTGACCTAGGTTGGTCCAAGAAAACCTCTACAATTACTAATATTTCTTATGTACTGAGTTGGCAACCGCGCAATATAAGCAGGATTTTGTTTACAGCTTACAAGCGCGCGTTATAGTCCCCGGTTGACAATCAAAATTTGAACATCGAAACTTTAATTAATTCTACTGATTATAACAATAATCATTAAATTATCCTGTATTAGAACGAACGGTTCGAAACACAACGTTTCAATGTGGTTACAAAGTATTTTGAGTCATAGTTACGTGTTCACAATTAACTGGATATAAAACCATACCAAAAACAAAGTAAGTAATTTAATATTTATTGTTTTATAACCTTTTACAGTTATTGATATATCAGCGTTTTTTTTTTTTTAAATAAATTCAATATGGGTTGGTACTAAAGTCGGGAGATTAATGAAGTGTCAAGGCAATCGGTTATAACAACATTTAATACTTTCACGCATTTATACATGTAATAAATAAAAGTTGTTGATTAATATTAAGGTCCAAATATGAGGCTTTTACCAGGCTTGAAGAACCTTGAGCCAAATATCACAGATTTGGTACAATCATTTGATTGAACAGACATTTTGAACACCAATTTTAGAACTAAAAGAGTTAAAACTCCACGTGTTCACAGTCCTTCTAAATATACTTTCAGGATAAAGTGTATGCAATTTTCCAGCTAAGTCGATAATAAACAAATCAGGTTTGAATTATTTCGGTGAAAATTAAAAATAGCCCAAATAGTGAATGTAATTTCCTAGTTGGTAACCTTTCTGTCTCTGTCCAACACACGCCATAAACAATTTCAGCGTAAACCAATAAGTTAATAACATTTCAGGCTGTGAAGATTGACGAATTCAGGATGCCCCAACTATAATCAAACCCCAAAAAATGTATGCGTGACGTGTACAACGTAGGAATGAATCAATTTTTCTGGTGGGATTTGAGTGTTTTGAGTTCCTGAAGATGGTGCCGGACAAACGACGTTTCACTGTGATATTAGTTTTATTAGTTCAAAGTAAGTGTCAATTAGTGGTTAGTAAGGAATGGTCAAGCTTGACAGCTGCGTGAAAAACCTTTCATATATGACAGAAGCAACGTCACCACTGTCAAATCCGTTTCATATAGAACTATAAAAGTGAACTTATTCATTAATCAAAATTTTAATAATGATGTATTACTGGAAGTAGGTTTTATACCAGATCCAGTACAAAACTGTGACAGATGTGACAGTGGTTCAATGGGTGTCAGTTGACAGCCTGTAATAGGATTCGACATGTGCAGCATTAGCGTAAATCTCAGTACAGACAGAAAAAAAAGCAGCATTCAACAGCTTTTTTGGCATGGCAACCATGTGAAAATTTCTCATTGTAATAATGTCTGTTTCTGACATTACGTGGTTGCCAAACTGAGACTAATTAATTCCACTTGTACCAGTTGTAATTGGCCCAATATGCCAAATATCGGTGCACCTTACATAACATTAATCGAGCGAAAAAAACCCGGTAAACACCATATAAATTTGTCAATGTTCCGGTTGGTGGCGTTTAAAAGAAGAATGAAAGGCGTTACCAGGGCCCCAAGTTGCGGTCAACTTGATAATAATAATAATAATGCAATTTTTCAGTGTTGCCACTATTATCTAAGCAGCATTATCGGAGTTACGGAGGTCGATTTAATTAAATTTTCGGTGTGGACATCCGGACTTATGGATATGACTACGTTAATGGAATATCAATTTCTTGAAATCTGGGTTGACTCATATTATTTATCCACTTGCGAGGCAAACAGGGTCAGTTAATGATAATTTTCGCAGTCATTGTACTGATGTATATTTGTCAACAGTTCGTTAGAAGGACACAACAATAGTCAATGCTTTCCTAATTGCAAAAGCTAATTAGTTTTTATTTCTGTGTAGCATGACACGTAACACGACAGTTTTAGCCTAATTACATTAAAAATGTTAGAACATTATTGATTTTTCTAAAACGTGTGAATTGAATACCCAATTTCCATTTTTACTAACATAGATAATTTTCAATCTCTCTCAACATCATCAAACGAACATTCAGTAATCAATAAACAAATTTGTCTCATGTTATTATCACTGTGTTTAACCTTGCTCTTTCCGAAGATGAAAACAACTAGTGTAAGTAAAGGATAACCACATTCCCCCATAACAAATGAGCTTGTATTACCCAGAACTTTCGTTTTTTTAATATATTGCAACATGATCTTGGTCATTACGTATTCGGCTCATTGATAATGACTATATTCTCTACTGTCTCACTTTCTGGTTAAGTTACGGCACACGAATACTTGATGATCTATTTTTGCGCTCACGTGTAAACGAAAAATATGCCAAGTCCTGATACTAATTGTTGAAAAAGGAATTTAAAGAAAAAATGGTGGGCGTTTAAACACTTAAACCGAAAATGAGGTTAGTGAACTTTCGGTTTTTATTAAATTTATGTTGGGGGCTAGTTATCGTCAAATAGGAAGTAAGACGACCTCCCAAGTCAGGAAATTGGTCATCGAGCTCATTGTTAGGCGATAAATGGAAACACTTTTAAATTGGACCGAGTTGGTGGGCGACTGCCAAGACAAATAGCAAACGTGTCTCACATAGTAATTAGCTTAATATGCAATTGTATTGTTAAGTAACAGTAAAGTCACTTTTACGATTATGTTGGCATAATAATGTAATGTTGAAATACACGTAAGAGCTTTAAGATGGTCTTCAATTACTATAAGATTTCCTTAGTTGCAACCTCTTCACTTGGAATAGTAATTATGGGTTTAATTTGTACTAAATATAATTTAATGATGTGATTTAACAACACTGTAAAGGAAACCTGAAATCAGACATTGTTTGAAATAAATTTATGAAGAAAAACTAAAATGCCACTAACTTTGACAAAAAATGTTGCTGAAACGACATCTTTGATGATGGTAATCCGCCATTTCGGACTTAAACAATATAATGAGCAATAACACTTGAATAAAAATGGCAACATTGTTATTGTTCTTTTAATATCAATGGAAATACAGGAGAGACAGATATACAGGATGAGGCAATATTGTTACAGTCTCATATGGACCATATCCTTGTTATTCTCCCACCCTGTGCCATCTGTCTACAGTTTTGCTACTGTCAAACTAATGACACTATTTCTCTTAATTGTAGACATTTTGACATCGGAAGCCATCCAATGTTACCGATGCGTGTTCGCGTCCTACGTCTACTTCCTAAACAACACATTCCTGTGTAAAGATTTTGACTATTCGAACCGATTCATAGTCGACTGTCCTTACTCGACGTTCTGCATGAAGAAAAACACGTACGCCACCATTAACGGGGGTAATTTTTAATTGTTTTCCCTTAGTTTGCATTAACCTTAACTTTTTCCAGTGCAAATCAACGGAACTGAACGCGACTGCGCTTATCAGAAACTAGACACGCAAATTTTAGCTAATGGGAAATGGCACGCGGAAACTAGAGTCGAGGAGCCCTACTTAGAAGGGTGCAAAATGAACCAAGATAAAGGGTTGAGAACGGCGGGGGTGGAACATTGTTATTGCAGGGGTGAACTGTGTAATTCCTCCAGGAATTTAAGCCAAAGTGTGTGGAGTTTAGTGGCAATTATTGGAACTGGACTTTTGTGTAAATCTGTGATTTTTACGTCTACTTTGATGTAGTAATTATGGGACTAAAACTGTCATTAAAGTGATATTTTATATGAGCGCTTGTACTAATTTAATAAATATTGTTAAGTAATTAATAGTGCAGTAGTATTGCCACCTTAAACTTGACTGACAGAAGAAGACCTTTCAAAAATGTCTTGTGTGCAGTATTTGCGTAAATCACAGCACAACAGACTGACAGAAAGTTGTACTTACCCTACTTGAATTCTCCACTAAACACAAAAAAACCACATCCTCCCTCTGTAACCTTACAGCGCTGTGCAACGGTAACTGAGTTTTACTTTTTAACATTTGATACAACAAAGGCCCGCTCATATGCTCAAAATCCGAGGCGTTTAAGTCATCCCAATGAGTTGATATCAAACCTGGATAAACGGCAAAGTTAAAAACCATCCAATTTCCAGCCTGAAAAATGTATTACCTGAACAGTACTCCCTTAAACTGCTGGCGTGGATTTCTTCCGCCACACTGTAGAACTTGACGCAACTTCGAATATTCACCACAGAAATCAGATATTGTTCGCAGGTTTCAACTAAACTGTCCAGTTTGAATTCAAAGGCTTTCTTGATCAGTTTCAGGGTCATGTCATCCGAAATTAGCTTGACTTCACTCTGTAATGGATTTGTGAATACTCATTTGAGTAAAAGTGTTCAATTACTTACTTTATACATCCAAAGTATAATGGCAATGGCAACATCCGGTTCCATGTCTGTCCAATCCAGTTCAGAATGATTGGATAAGAATTCTTCATCCCAGAGTTTTGATCTAGCAGTGAAAACCAACTTATGTCCTGGTATGATACGATCTAGAAGAAGAAATTTAATAATGCAATAAGTTTAAGGAAGTTTTTTAAATTATTAAAAAAATATGCATAAAACTTTATTTAACTTGTTTGTTCAGTGTATCAAATGCAGTTATTCTCACTCAGTATATAAAAATGTTATTTTTGACAGCTCTAAGTTAGTAGGATGGTTATTATTGACAACTTTGACAGTGCAATGAAGCATGCTGACAAATTAATATCAAAACTTTCCAGCTTAATGTTGTTATTATATTCAACAATCAGTTAATCTTGTTTTAATGGTTATAAGTATACACAATTTTTAAACATTATACTTCAGCAATTCCTTCTTATAACCTTGAGAAATAAAAGTGATAAAAATATATTCAAATCTACTAAACAAAGATCTCTCACCTATCAATTTGATTTTTAAATCACTGTAGGTCTCAGACTCGTACAGGTTACAAATAGTGTTAACCAGCCTCGAAGCAAAACTGTTACTGACATCACTATCGGTGGAATCTCCATTTGTTGCCGCAATGTAAGTGTACCGACTCTCCAAGTCCCGGTACTTGGTCTGCAGTTTGGAGTACTCTTGCTTTAGCAAGGAGAGGTGTTGCTGGAGTTTGACCACTTCCGAGTTTGCTAGAAGGAAATTGATTAGAGTGAAACGCCCATTTGATAAACGATTACACTTGATTATTCGTATTTCGTATGGTGCTTACCCTTACCCATTTTTTTCGAGTCGGTCTGATTAGCAAAGAAGCTGGTTTTTGCGGATTAAAGACGGTTTTTAGGCATTTTTTAAAGAAAAAATTTATATTGACCTGCAAATTGTAAATATAACCTCAAAAATTACAAGTTCATTTTCATTATCAATATTTGTCCTTTTTTAGTTGCATGTGTATACACGTGAAGAAAAGAGATAGCATAATAAACGGCTTAGTCCACTATTCAAAATGACTTATTTGTCAAACTCACAGTCAGCTGATCGTGAACTGACAGCCAAAAGTGACTACGTTTACACATCCACTAAAAATTTGCAACTAATTGCTCCGTGAAGGTTTTTAACATAAAATTAGGTTTCAAAAACAACTTGAATTAATATATAAATGTTTATTCACGTAAATTAAGCCAATTTAAGTATGGGAAAATAATTTTAAAATACTTTTGGTGGTCTGATCTACTATTGGCAGTGTAAACGTTGCCATCGTGCCCCCTGATATTTTTTATCATGGTTTGATAACCTTTTCCTGACTTTAGAAAATTAAAAATAGGAAAAACCGCAAAACAACATCGGCAAAAATATGGCCAACTCCCTAAAATACTGCAGTAAACTCCCTCAAAATATTAGGTAAGCCAGACTAATTCCATTACAACCTTGAATAGCCACTAACTGTAATTATTAATTAAGCTTAAAAACGGAACTTTTCAGGAATATTTCCACTTCCGCGCCCAAAAACGATGCTTGGCTATCGAAAATCTTTGTCAGGAAAATCGAGCCCACTAAGGAAAGTCATAGTCGAATGCTCAGCGACAAAGAAGTCATTTATGCCCTCCAGACCCATAACTACAGGCCTGATTCTAAAAACCCCTATTTAAACAATGTGTAAGTAATAAGAGATGGTTGAAAAACCCTGAAAATCTGTCAGTATAGGTCTGTTCTGTAGGTAAAAAAGAAACAGCTCAAACTTTTGGTGCTAAGCATGAATTTACTTTTTTAGTGTAACCTCAATAAATAAAGTAACTTTATCTTCAGAAAAAACATAGTGCAATGGGTAAAATCACAAGACAAACTGAAAGATTCTGTAGCTTTGGTTGGCAGCTGGACTGTAAATGTGGGTGACCAAGACCAGGCTTTACATTTATGGAAGTTTACAGGGGGTTTTCAACAGATTGACGTGTTCAATCAACTAACTGATATCAATGAGGTATTTTGGCTCTTTAAAGCCAATTACGACAGGTTAAAGTGGATTTGTTTGTTTCAGGATTATGATAAACTAAGGGTAGAACAGGGAAAATTGGTGCGCGCACGGCATTTACAATATCTTTTGGCTTTCAGCTATTGGCCACAGATCGTTCTGAGAGAACCGAAAAATATTTACGAGATTAGAAGTTACGCTCTTAAACCCGGTATATTTATTAATACTAAATAAACAAGTGAACTTATGATTGTTTTTTTGATAGGAACTATGATTGAGTGGGGTAATAACTGGGCTAGGGCAATCAACTTTAGGAAAAACAACGATGAAGCATTCGCCGGTTTCTTTTCTCAAATCGGAAGACTTTACAATGTCCATCATATTTGGTGTACTAAACCTGGATCTGTCTTGAAGCTTTAATTGATTTTTGGGGGTTTCAGGTTATGAAAATTTAAATAAAAGGAAAGAAACCAGAGAGAGCGCTTGGAGATCACCCGGATGGGACGAATGTGTCGCTTATACTGTGCCATTAATCAGAGAAATGCATTGCAGGGTAATGGTTCCTAACGATTTCTCCCCCACCCAGTAAATATTCTTTAAGGCAGGACTTTGAAGGTAATTGTTGTACATTTTTGCTTCATTAATTTCTATCAGTTATTGCGATTGTACTCATTTATGTAGATTCAGTTTATTCTTCTATTATTGTGAGTAATATTTAGATTATTAAAAAGTACAATATGGTCTATCTAGTATGGAGATTTAATGATTCCCAAATCTGCTGCTTAAACCAAAAAAAAATGCCACAAAATGAATTAAAATAGTAATTCACGAAGTAGCCAATATATTAACATTAATATTTCTTCGTATAGAAGCCCTACAAGTAATGTTTAAAGCTTTTTCCTGATTAACAAATGTGTCCTAAGTGGATTAAAGGAAGAAAATTTAATTTTGTCAAAAATGCATCTCTAAATGTCAGGTTGTCGATTAACTAAAATTGAAACCCATTATTCGGGAGTCGATGACTCGCTGAAATAGAGTGCGGCGTTTGGAAAACGTGCCGGATCGAAATCTTCGTTATTTCTCAGGTTGTTTTGCACCGTGGTTTGAAGCAGATTTCTGTAGGCCGCTTGAATTTCTGGGGATTCGCTAGCCTCGCGTGCCACTTCATCTAACGGCGCTGCATTCGATAGTCCTGCAGTTGTTACTACCTGACGAACGCTTTCTATAACAAAAAGTACAAATGAATTCATCTGAATTGGTTCCTAGCCCAACTTACTATTCAGAAATTCACTGTTTACTCACCAGAAATAACTTGACGAATATTTGCGTCCGGTTTTGCGCTGTTTATCAACTTCCTTCTTTTGCTGGGCATCCCAGACAGGTAAGCGTCACTGAACGGCGGTTGCGCTTCCTGTCTGCGTTGCTTTTGCACGTCACGTGTGATTATCGGCACCCAATCCTTCAAAATCAATTCTGTAACAACAGATGGCGCAAAAACTACCACAACGTACCTCAGGGGTTTGTCCATGCCACGACTCTGAACCCCAGACCACGTTCGGTAAAGGTTCAGGATCTTCGATCGGGGCCGTTTCCACCGTACCCAAGCTGGGGGAGTAGTCGACTTCCATGGACTTTAAAAAAAGTTAGTAAACAAACCAAAAGAAATCGGGAGAAACTCACTTCAACCGGCTCATTTGAACTACCGCCACGTTCTTGATTCTCGGAAATGTCAGCGTTAGGGGATTTTCGCACTACGTACTGTTCAATTTGACTAGATGACGTGTTTAAGTCGCCCAGGATTGAGTTTAAGGCGGTTTGGCTATTGGTTACCGTCCAACGGTGAAGTTCGTTCGGCAATGATCGATTATTGGAAAATGTTGACATCTGATAGATAATGAGTAATTTCTGGACGATACAGTTTCATAAAAAAAACTTACCAGAACCTGGTTACAAGCATTCTGAACACCTTCTTGACCGTTAGCACTGCAATGAACAGCCAGGGTAAGCAAATCTCTGGTAGTTGACCAAATGTTGGAAACAAAGTTAGCAGTGTCTTGTGATTCGCCCGCTAGAATACCAAAATTAACGTTCTATTGCAAGGCAGGGTTCAGTGGATATATATCCAGTGATATATATCTTGATATTTACAGCTTGATATATATCCGATATATTCGATATTTTTATTAATTGAATAAAAACCGGTTTCAGTTATTCAAAGCATCAAAAAATTATTCGACAAGGCCCTGTATAGTACATATTTTAAAAGGATTATTATAAAAGGATTTGTGTTAAAACAAAATATAGCTTAAGTAAGCATAAAACAAAACCATTTTTTTAGTTTTTTATATTTTTTTATAGCTTAGTATATAAAGATTGAAAATGTCTGATATATATCATGTGATATGATATTTATATAAATATCATGATATTTTCAAACCCTGTTGCAAGGAAACATCCTATTTACTACCTTCCGTCCTTGGACGTAAATTAATCGCCATTTGAATAATGGGCGGCACTCTTTGCCGGAAAAACCCGTCTATGGTGCGAACCATATCGATGTTGTCTCGGGGCGGGATAGATTCCTAGAAATTACCATTAATACAACGACTACAAAGATTTAAAAAGACATACCAAAGCGCTTTTAATGGGGGCGAAATCCGCCATGATTCGTTCAGTGGCGCGCGCTATCCCCGAATCGCTGGTGTCGTTTTGGCACACTTGGGTAAGGAAAAAGTTGCGTATGTCGCCCAACTGACGCTCGAATGGTGTCAGGTTACCGTTACTGATCGAGAATAAATCGCTGCAAAGATTTACCACATTAAAAAGTGTACCATTATAATGTCTGGTAGCAAAAATAATTGAACTCGTCTAGTTTTTAGAGAAGTTACTTCTAGAAACTTACCTGATTCTCAGGTTTCTCACCATTAGCATTATAAGGTCGAAAATCAGACTTTCTCCTTCTACCAAAGGATCGGCGTTAAGTGATTGCATGTACATATCCAGAGTGGGTCCGTTTAGTCCATCGGGTGAATCCTGTACCACCTGATACCAATTTTTTTTTTAAATAATCTTAAAACGTTTTATGACAAATGAAGATAAACTGACCTGGTCAAAAATGTCGATGAGGAATTGAAGAAAATGGGGTTGGCCTCGAGCACCCTGATTTGCATTAGATACGTTCGGAGCCGTTGCCTCGGGAACGTTCGTCGATTGTCTGGAAGCCGTATTAACGTTTGACGTTTCCTGAGGATTTCTGCCAGGTCTTGGTCCGAACATGTTGGCCAATTGCGATAGGCTAACCACCGAATTGCCACTCAAATTGTCCAGGATACCAGCGATGTGCGAGGCGACGGTTGATTGAAGATTGATTGGCGTGTTTGAGGCGGTCGGTTGTGATTGGGCGGCACTCCCTTAAAAATTAACATAATCATCATGTCATTAAGTAACGGGTTTTTCATTAGGGGCTTTCAAAAGTAAAGACCCTGCGCTTGACATATCTGTCGACCAAGTATCATTAGTTGAATGTTTGCCATTTTACAATATGGATCATTTTAGCATCGCACAACGTGTTAATTTTGTGAAATTATACTACAAAAATGGTGATTCTCCGGCAAATACTTTTCGAGCATTACGGACAGACTTTGGTCGTCATGGACGGCCAACACAGCAAGAAATTGGACAGGTAGTGCGTAAATTGGAACAAACAGGGTCCGTAGTGGATATTGTGACACCTGTGCACCATCATAATGTGCGTTCGACCGAAAATATTGCTGCTGTTGCTGCCAGTGTGGAGGAAGACCCGAATGTTTCGATTCCACAGCGTGCTCGGCAATTGGGCTTGTCAAACACATCATTGTGGCGAATTTTGCATTTGGACTTGCACCTACATCCATATAAAGTCCAACTGGTACAAAAATTAGAGCGTGGTGACCATGGAATGCGTCGGGCATACGTCGATTGGGTGAACGAACAACAGCAGCAAAATGCTGAATTTTCGCATCACATTTTCTTCAGCGATGAAGCACATTTTCAGCTCGTTGGCTATGCGAACACCCAAAATTTCCGAATATGGGGCTCAGAAAATTGAGATTTGAGAGGCCATTGCATTTGCCAAAAGTTACTGTTTGGTGCGCATTATGGTCTCGTGGAGTCATCGGGCCATATTTCTTTGAAAACGAGGACGGCCAGACGGTGACTGTGAGTAGTGAGCGCTATGGCCGCATGTTAACCGATTTTTTTTGGCCACAAATTGAAGACATGAATACGGATGACATGTGGTTTCAGCAGGGCGGCGCCACGTGCCACACAACACGACCGAACATGACCATATTGCGAACAAAATTTGAGGGACGCATAACTTCGCGTTTTGGTGATGCAAATTGGCCGTCGAGATCCTGCAATTTGAACCCATTGGACTTTTTTTTGTGGGGTTATGCGAAAGACCGTGTCTATGCCAACTCTTGAGCATTTGAGAGACAACATTCGTGAAGTTATGGCCGAGATACCGGCCCATATGTGCCGAAAAGTCATCGAAAATTACCTTTTTCGGGTCAAGGTCTGCGAGGAAGCCCTAGGTGGTCATTTGAATGATGTTGTATTTCATACATAATGGCATAAACCAAACTTTATTTAGAAATTAAAGTTCAATCGAAATTCGAATTTTAAGTGTGTTTTATTTTAATTTACTTTTGAAAGTCAAAAATGGAAAACCCTGTATTATGACATGGGTGAACTGAATGCAAATGCAAATGAGCTATTCTCGTTAGCAAGTTCTTGGTTTGAAATAAATAAATTACTTTTAAACAAATCTAAAACCAGCAGTATGCTATTTAGAACTAAATTAAATAGAATCACTAAGCCTGAGTATTCTTGTTTGTGACAGTCAGTTTGAGATATCTGACAAAACCAAGTTTCTGGGAATTTATATTGATGAATTTTTAGACTGGTCTCATCATATTGAATATCTTAATAATAAACTTAATAAAGTTTGCTACTGTATTCGTGTAGTCTCTAAATATCTGGATGACGCAGCCAAGAGAACACTCTACTTTGCGAATTTCGAAGGAGCAATGAAATATGGTATTATTTTTTGGGGAATAAACTTTAAAGCTCAAAACATTTTCGTTACTCAAAAGCGAATATTAAGAATAATTTATAAAATGTCACCATTACAATCTTGCCGAGGAGTATTTAAGTCTAAAAGACTGCTTACTGTTTACGCTTTATACATATATGAAATAGTTATGTTCGTTTTTAAAAACCAAGCTGAATTTGTATCAAATGTCAATCACAATTATCCTACTCGCACAAGTGACATTCCTTATCCGAAACATAGGCTAGCATTGTTTGAAAAAGGTGTATATTATATGGGCATTAAATGTTATAATAAATTAAATGTTGATATTAAGAAGATTACTGTAGAAAAAATGTTTAAAAGAAAATTAAAAACGTTTCTTATAGATCTCAAACCATATAGTCTTATAAGATTGGGGTAGTACTTTTTTGTGTGGGTAATGTTTTTGTGACGTCATTTCATTTTATTTTTGTTTTATACATCTTTGTGTAACTCAATGTAATTATGAAATAAAGCATATGTACTATTATATATTATCTATTATGACACACTTACCGCCAGCTTCCCTATTGGTAGCTGCCTGATCTTGTCTATTTAAATGAGGCCCAACAGCAACAACCCTTTGAGGACGCGTCTGTTGTGACACGTGATGAGAGTAACAGTGTAAAAACGGATCAAACCCTCCTTGGATGGCCTGTTGGGTCATGTGAACGTGCGGTCTTGCAGTCGACCTGGTGTGCGTCGCTGTAGTCGGATTAGTTTGCGTGGAACGTGCCTAAATTGAGCAAGTTATGAATTTCTAGACGTAGAACGAGTAGTAGTAGTACTGACTTGTGATTGGTGCACATTGCCTTGAGCACTGCCACTACCACTTTGAGTCGATTCAGGCGTATTACCACCAGCCAATTGGTTGCCGATCATTTGCATTAAGTTCTGCAGTAAATTGCCGCCACGGAACGCTGCAATTAAATAAATGAGAGTCGAGTCGTATATAAATACATTTTGTTTGCTCTTCAATAAAGTGCTTTTTTCTTACAAAGTAGTGACAACTTAATTTTGCATTTGTGATGGCTGAAAATAGTGGCGGTTTCAAAGACACTGACAAAAAAATGATCAAATTTGGTGAAGAATTTCCACGGAAAAACCGATCCAATTCAATGGGTTCAACAACGTTTTCAAAGTCAGAAATAAATAAAATTATTCACGGGTAGGAGGAAAAAACAGCAGCGGAGCTGATAAGGACACAGTCAACTAAACAAACCTTCCAATATAAAGATAACATTGGTATCGCTTCCAATATCGAAGATAATACTAATAGCAGACAAATACCCCAGATCCTAAATAAGATAAAAGACAATTCGACCGTTACCGACTACGTATTTAAGTCGCCGGATAACTCCGGCAAGCGAACACGTAACGTTATGTCACCTGAAGAGGAAACTGTTACAAAAGGACATGTGATGGAATAAGACTCATGTCAGACGCGGAAGCACCAATTTTAAAGAGGACCTCCGTTCAACAAACATCAGAAAAACAAAAAGAACTACAAATAGGCAGCATTCTAAATGATACATTTGAAGCACTAGGAAAAATTGAATTTTACACAAGTGAAGAAGTAAATGACAGTCCAGCTATAATTAGGTACAATCAAGAAAGGTTAAGAAAATCAACTACTGTTATTTACAAGAACTTGACTCTTATCACCCTAAAAATGGGACAACTAGAGCAAGAAAAAATGTCCATTGCACATGAATTAGAATTGGCAACCTTGAAGATAAAAAATGACTCAAATACACACCCCCTATTGAAAGCTAGTAATCAAGAATCCATTGTGCCAAAAGAAAAAACATACGCAGCTGTAGTACAAGAAATTAATCCTTCAAAAACAAACAATGATCAAGAAAAACAAACATGGACAACACCTAAAGTTTCAAAGAAATTAGAAACACTCGTTAAAATCAATGATGTCTCAAACCCAAGAGAAGCAATGTGTCAACTTAAAAAAGAAATTGAAAGATCTGGGATAGAAGAAGGATTCAAAAATATCAAGCATTTGAAAGATGGGGCAATAGTTTTTGAAAGCCGGAACGAAGCGCAACAAAAGATATTAAAAAACACACTGGAAAAGAAGGACAACATAAAAATTAAAGAAAGTGGGATAATAAATCCAATGTTTATGATAACTGGCATTCTAAAGGGCTACTCAGAAACCGAATTTATTGAAGAATTGATGAGAATGAACGACACCATCGAAACCGATCTGAATATTTCAAACCTAAAGACGGAAATCAAAGTAATAGCTAAAAAACAGTGTCGTAATCTCACCAAAGAAAATTGGATTCTACAAGCAGCAATAGCTAAGTTGTTTTTTAAAAGCCGAAACCGTTAATTTTGATATGATAAGTGTACGTCCAAGAACATGTTAACCTAGCCTTATGTTTCAAATGTTGCGGTTTTGGACATGTTGGAAAATACTGCAAGGAAAGGCTGTGTTGCCATAAATGCGGAGAATACGAGCATTCAGGCAGTGATTGCCAGTCAATACGATTAAAATGCATTAACTGTATTAAAATGAAATACAAAGCAGAAGAAAGCCAACATTCAGCACGTGACATTAACTGCCCAGTGTACCAAAGGAGGCTGAAAAACTACCGGAGTCAGATAAATTATTCAGATAATTTTTTATAAATAGTTAACTTTAGAATGTAACAAATATGAAATATATATTGCCTAACTAACTAAATGTTTTTGTTTGTCAGTCAATTGACTGTTAAGCAATTTGTGATTAATTTAATAGCTTAGGGATTGATAACAATAACATCCTGTGTAGAGGAAAACAATGACTTACCTTCCGGAGTAACCTCCATGAAAAATTCCATACTGCCATCATTGTTGGGTACAGCACCGCCTGTTGGATTTGGTGGGTTCTGAGGAGGTTGACTTGGAGTTCCGGGTACAGTTTGACTGGTGGTTTCTTGCGCGTTATTCGCCGGTGGGCTAGGAGTTGCGTTCTGAGCCGCGGCACTGTTGTTGTTATTATTGGTGGCCGGACGTCCTCGTGGAGAATTTGGAGGCCACACTGTACGGATTTCGACTGGCGTCGTGAATACTCGCATCGAACCGCCCGACATCATCGGCAAACCTTTTTAAACATTTTGTAATACAGTCCCTTTTCTGGGAGAAGTTTTTTACCCATAAATCCAGGAGGGATGTTTCCTCCAACACCTGTAGGGATAAGCTGGGGCCTAGGTTGTCCTTGTGGTTCAGTACCGGCTTGTGTTGCGCCACTTTCTCTAGGTTCAGCAGGAGCGCTAGGTACGGTAGGTGTAGTTGAAGTAGAGGAAGACACGTTTTCAGTAGGAGAACTTGTTTCATTGCCCGGAGCAGGAGGTGTTGGTCGATCCGCTGACAAGCTGATTTGAGCCTAAGAACAAAAACCAGTCAGAAACAACTACTTAAAATTAAAAAAAGAAGCACCTCTAATTGTATGGGAATACCGGCTTGAACCAGAGTGGGAGGCTGAATTAATATGGGACGACACAACAAAAGCCTCGGTGGTGGTTGATCCACGTCTATAATTATGTCGCTTAAACTGTGATAGGCGTGGCCCAAATAGTGCAACACTTTAGACACTCTGTTTAGCATTAGACGAGTTTCCCGCAGGTCCTACAACCAAAATATGCAGGTAAACCAATTACACTCAGAAACTGTAAAAAAAAAACTTACATCAGGTGCCACCTGGGGATCGTCTTGCATGAAATACTGATAACGAGCCAAGAAAGGGGCGAAGCGAGCTTGAAGCTGATTTAGCGTAGTGAGTAGAGTGGCCATTTCTGTTCCGCGACACCTTCTAAAGCAAGATCAAACATTCGACTCTTTGTATTTAACTCGTAGGCAAATTTACTCACAGTCTTCTACCTGACCTTCTATTATCGCGCAGGGACTCGGCTTCTGCATTTAAATTTTCAGCCGAAGCGGATCTGGGAGTTTCAGGTGCGGCCGCGCTAACTTGCGGCTCCGCTGATTCTTCCCTGCTTGCGGAACTGGTACTTGGTGTCTCCAAGTTGTTACTATAGTATAATAATACCAGTCAAACTTCCAAAAATGTTTGAAAAGTGGAAATGTATGTCATGTGATGGTAAGTCCCATAACATGAGTTTTTGAGGGCCCCATAAGTGAGTGAGTATTTTGGGGGCACTCAAAAAACAAATGTACTACTGGTGCTAAGAAGACTTTTCAAAATAATAATGCAAACAATCAAACTTCTCTATAATATCTATTTAAAATTGAAGACATTTGATAAATCTAAGAGGAGAAAAACAACATTTTTTTACATTTTTGCAGCGTTTTCCTGACTGTTCCGTCAGAAAGTTGGGATGAATTTAACTTTTCACGGAAAACCCTCAGAAATCTCAAATGTATTATCAACCCGAATTTAGATCAATCCGGTTGACGAAAACAGTTCCGCAGTTTTGTGTTCAGTCGAAAATTGCGTCCATAGGGACTTACCATAAAATTTTAAACATACTTACCCCATAGAAGGAAAAATGGTATTTTGAACAGCACTAATGATTTCGTTCTCGTCGATTGGTTGACCGCCATTAGTCGGTACAATAACTCTGTGACAAACAAAAGAAAATTTAACACCTACTTTTAGTTTTCCTCTGCTAATAAATATCTCAATTACTCATTTTCAGAAGTTACTATTAATCAATTTAGATAACTGAACTGGTTACCTAAATTAACTTCACAAAGTTTGACACAAAAGAGGTTTCTATTTAGATTGTACTGTCCTAAATTATTCATAGTCTCTGTTCAGTGACTTCTGACTGTTGTGTCACTTCCCTCATCTCATTTAATCTTCCTGTAGAAGATTGAATAAAAATGTGTTTTATAACATTATACTACCAGCTATTGTCAGTTTGACGGTTCAACTAACTGTCTGACAACCTTCTAAAAAGTGCCAAAAACCTTAAGAATGTTTTAAACCTTCCCATAATGGTTTTAGAACCGTTTTGAATCTGCTAGCAAACCTCTCAGTGCTATTGACAATCTTTTAAAAACTGCCAGAGGCCTCTACAAGTGACTTAAATTTTCCAAGAATGGTTTTAAATTGTCAAATGCCTCCAAAACCATTTCAAAGGTGCCAAAGCTCTCTAAATAGTCTAGACATTGTCAGAAGCTTCTACATGTGTCTTAAACTTACTAAGAATCGTTTTAAAGTGTCAAAAGCTTCTAGATCCATTAAGAAAGTGCCAGTGGCTTCTACAGTTATGTTGAAATTTGCCAGAGGCCCACACAAGTGTTTTAAGAGCTATTTGCACCAACCTATTTAAAAACATTCTAGGCTAAGTTGACTGAGACATTTTGCACATGACCTGTCCCAGTCAAAGCATAATGTAGCTTAAGTGGGGCAAGAACAATCACATAAACAAATGTTCTTCTCAATTAAACACCCAGTAAAGATACAGCAACTAACCTTGCTTCTATAACTGGTGTCATTTCATCCTCAACAGTCTCATCAGTGGGAGTTTGCTGTTCCACATTACCACCAGGATTCTCTAGTAGTCTTATCACATTCTCAGCATTACGTAGCATTCTACAAACTATTTATTACAAACAATAAACAGACAAAAACAACTAGCAAACCTTCTAGCAACATTCAGTCTACTAGAACTCAAGGTGTGAGTGGCTCTAGGTGGAACAACCTGCGGGGGTTCCATTAGGTTTTGTGGCAATGTCATGGATCCCACATACATGTGTGAAACTGGATTTCCGGCTCGATCAAAGCCTCTAAAACCAGTCCGGGACCTGTTAACGTCCGGCGGCGGAGTGAGAGAGCGTACATTGCGAGTTGAAGCGTTTGGCGGTGCTCGTTGTACCAAATGTACTACTTTCTTGTCCAAGTCTTTAGAATTAAAATTATATGAACTATACTTGGTTTGGGATTTGTTTTTAATGAATCACCATAATCTGAAAGCTTGGAAGTGTCTTGCAACACCCGACCACAGTAGATAATTCGCTGGCTGGCCGCGGAGATGTTTACGCTTTCGGCGATGTGGATTTTGAACTCTTCCACTGTCCACTGCAAATGGGTGTCAATATTGATAGTTTAGATCATATAGTGAACGGTTGGCTTACGTTTTCATCGACGTTAAACTGGTGATTCTGGGAGTCTAGAGTTTTTACTGTAACCTCGATCATAATTGTTGTCAACCAACCTAGGCTAGGCCCACTTTCTTGTAAATGTCTCTGACAATTTATTTACACTATAAAGCGGATAAAAACAATGTAATTTACTAATATTTAGCAGAATATTCACAAAACTAGTGGACAAATCTATGATGTTTTAGTACTAAGTTGATTTAATATAAAACTTTAAAAAAATCAACATTTTACTTTTTTTAACAGTGACACATCTGTGATGTCATGTGTCAATGAGTCAAACGTTATTAATTATGCTGTCAAAAAGGAATTTACGTAACGTGGCAAGGAGTCACGGGGAATCAATCAGTTTTGCTGGTAAGGCGGTCATGTGACAAACTGTCAGATGACGTCACGTTGACGCGTTCTATCAAAAATTGACGTTTACCATACGCGTGCGCCCTACGACGGCTTGTCCGTAAAATTGTTCTGTCAAAAAAAAAATAAGACCGAAAATTCATTAGTCATTTCGTATGTCGTTTAGCCTAATTTCCCAACGAAAATCAGTGAAAATATCGATTCAAGGCTGAGGGAAAAACTAAATAAGTGCCCTTACGTGTCCGATGTCTAGTGCTGAAACGGCAGACAGCTCCGTCGACCCTCCATCCAAGAAACGGAAGCTAGATCCGAGAAAGAACAAAGACATGGCGAACAACGGTGTGGCTTCCAGTTCTCAACCACAGGTAAAAATACCCGGTTTACACAAGGTTTCGCAATATTTTTATACCCCTTTTGTTATACCATATTAGGCCTGAAAAGGTTTTTTTGAAGACCATAAAGATATGACAATAAATTTGAGTATCCGGTCAGAAGCCTCTAGTGCAATACTACATTAACTATTGCACTCAATACTCAAGGCTTTTACATTTTGAATAACTGCAACTTTAGTATGTTATTCAGCATTTTTTTCTGTCTGATAATGAAACTATCCTGATATCAATTGAATAATAAAGTAATCAAAATTGTATTTTTATTATTAAAAGTTAATTCGTTTTAAAGAAGTACAACACAAACATTTTTAGTTGATTACAAGCCAATAAAGGAACTGTCAATTAAGTGATGAAGATCATCTACAGTTTTTCAATAAGTGTAGATTTTTTCAAGTTCTTTTAAATAACATCATAAGTAAGGATTACTATGAAATTATTAAGTACCACTTGTATATTATAGTATAATTTTTGTATGAATATTGTGAGGTAATGATCATATTTATGATTCTATAGCCTCAAGTTAAACCTGTGAAAAGTGTCACTTTTCGTCATCCCATCTTACAGCATTGGTTATCAATTTAGAACAGGCTCAAATGCTACACCAACAGTTTTGTAGCTTTGTCTTGAAGAAATCTCCTAAAATGAGTGTTAATAATGTTAATATTCCTTCAAGTCTGCCTTCCCACCAGTAATAATGTTTTAACACTTATTGAGAATGGCAAAAGTTACACATTAAAGAAGTTTATGCTGGGTTCACATAATAATTTCTTGGGGCTTATGTGATGCAAATTGTGTCTGATGTCACTTAATTTCTATTGGTAGAAGAAAATTTCAAAATTGACAGGGCAATTTTGAAATACAATATATATCAACATTTTCACAAACATAATACAATTAATTAGCAGTCCTTATTAAACTAATCAAGCCAGGTAACCTAACCAGGCAGAAAATCCAAATGTTGCTCAAAATGATGTCATTTTAAAATTTTGCTTCTACTAATAGAAAATGCACAAGACAAAGAGTAAACGCAATAAAAAGTCTATTAGGCTAAAACTCTGCTGCAGTGTTGTCTATAACAGTGTTATATATAACTAATAAATTATTTCTATTCTGTGGAAAACACAGAGGGCGCTCATCGCAAACTGTTCACTAAAATAAATGGAAATTAAAAACATAATTCGTCTTGAGTGTTAATTATCAATGTTTCTCTGTCCATAACATGTATTTCCTATGATCAGTTTTATTTTTACCACATTTGTTTAATTCTACAGCATTAAAATTACAGACTACTTCTAACTTTCTGACATTTAAATGAGAAAACGATTTTTTACTAGAATAATCCCCAGGACATTGATGAGGGACTGTATTCAAGACAATTATACGTCCTGGGCCATGAAGCCATGAGGCGTATGGCATCCAGTGATGTCCTTATTTCCGGCCTTGGTGGTCTTGGAGTGGAGGTGGCCAAGAATGTCATCCTTGGTAAGTTTTTCTTTCTTGATTACAGTAATTTTATCCTGATTTGTCTTACGTTAGGGGGTGTAAAGTCCGTGACTCTGCACGATGACAAAGAAGCTACAATGACCGATCTGAGTTCTGAATTCTTCCTTTCTGAGGAGGATTTGGGCAAGAATCGCGCCGAGGCAGTTTGCAAAAAACTCGCCGAACTCAACAGTTACGTACCGACTCGTTCTTACACCGGTCCATTGACCGAAGACTATATTAAACGTTTCCGTGTGGTGGTACTTACAAACTCGACTCGTAGTGAGCAATTAAGAATTAGTGAGATCACTCACTCCAATAATATCGCTTTAATAATCGCCGACACCAGAGGACTGTTCGCTCAAGTGTTTTGCGATTTCGGTGACAGTTTTACGGTGGTCGACACTACCGGCGAATCCCCCGTTTCGGCAATGGTCGCGGACATCAGCAGCGACAAGGAGGGTGTGGTGACTTGCATCGACGACACCAGACACGGAATGGAGGACGGCGACTACGTCACTTTCTACGAAGTGGAAGGCATGACGGAGCTGAACGGGTGCGAGCCTATTAAAATTAAGGTCCTGGGTCCCTATACTTTTAGCATTGGGGACACCACCGGTTTTACCAAGTACGAAAGGGGTGGCATTGTCACTCAAGTGAAAATGCCCAAGGAATTGCACTTTAAGTCACTTAAAGAGTCTTTGGAGAATCCTGAGTTTGTCATTACCGTAAGTGTTGGTTATTTGTTAGTTATTATTTATTGCTAGAGTCTGGATTGAAAAGATCTAAAATCTGTAAAAAAACACAAAACTCTTTTAGCAGATGCATAGCTTTTAACATTTTTTGAGTTCAAGTTCTAGACATTTTTTGAAGCGTTCCAACTGCTTTAGAAGCATACAGAATAGTTTAGACTGTTTTGACAATTTTCAAAGTTATTTTCAATTACTTAAAGAGCATTATGGAATACTTTAGAGTCATTTGGAAATTCTTAGATGGTTCTAGAATTTTTTGGAAGCTTCTGGACTGTTTTCATATCTTTTGGGAGTTTCTAGACTAGTTGAAGGGCACTTGGAATCTTTTAGGCTGTTCTAAAAGCTTTTGGAAGTTTCTAGATGGTTTTGAAAGGCTTCCAACTGTTTTAGAAGCTTTTTGGAGTTTTTGTAGTGTTTTGAAATCTTTTTAGACTGCTTTAGGAGCATTTGAAATCTTGTAGATGCTTCTAGACATTTTTGGAAGCTTTTAAACTGCTCTAAAAGCATACGGACACTTTTAGACTGTCTTGAAATGTTTTGAGAGCTTCTATACTGTTCTAAAAGCTTTTGGAAGGCTTTCCACTGCTTTAGAAGCATTTTGGAGTTTCTGTAGTATTTTGAAATCTTTTTAGACTACTTAGGAGCCTTTGGAAGGTTTGTGAAGAGTTTAAAAAGCATTGAAGGTTTTGGACTGCTTTTAGAGCATTTTAAAACTTATGGACGGTTTTACAAACTTTTTTGAGAGCTTCTAGACTAGTTGAAGATCATTCAGAAGTCTTTAGAGTGTTCTAAAAGCTTTTGGAAGCTTCTAGACGTATTTGGAAGGCTTTCGACTACTTGAGAAGTTGTTTGGAGTTTCTGTAGTGTTTTAAAACCTCTTTAGACTACTTTAGGTGCATTTGGAAAGTGTTTGAACAGTTTAAAGAGCATTGAAGGTTCTGGACTGCTTTTAAGGCATCTGAAATCTTCTAGAGGGTTCTAGAAACTTTTGGAAACTGTTAAACTGTTCAAGAAGCATATGGAAGCTTTTAGACTGTCTTAAAATCTTTTGAGAGGTTCTATAGATAAGTTGAAAAGCTTCTAGGTTGTTTTGTAAGCTTTTGCAAGGCATTTTGAGGCTTCTATAGTGTTTCGGAATGTTTTTACATTTCTTTAGACTACTTCGGAGCATTTGGAAATTATTTGGTCAGTTTAAATTTGTAAATTGATACTTACCCATTTTGCAACAGATAATTGGTATGTTTTTGTCTCTCAGAAGCCTTCAATATCTCAATATAGCTATTGCAATTGTAAATTAAACTATACAAAATAAAACCATACAAAAAATAGCAGCCAATAGGCACAAAAAGAAGAAAAAAGCAAAACAAATCTGTCAAATGACGTGTTTTTGTCTAAATCGTTAGCAACAAAAAGCAAGCTTCCTAGAAATCCTAGGTGGAAAAATTTAAAAGATGCTTAAGTTATGTAGCTGATTGGGTTATTTGAAAGAGTAGACTTTTAAACAGTTTTGGCTGTTCAAAAAGCTCGTTACAGACCTTAAGTTTACCAAAACTTGGGCTTTAGCAGAATAAGGACCTTTTCTGCCCCAAAATCCACTAAACTGAAGATCCTATTATTCTGATGTACTTCAATTCTTATTTTTATGATACATTTTTTTCTAAAATACTATAGTAACATTCTTTTATACAGGATTTTGCCAAATTCGATTATCCAGCCCAGCTGCACATAGCTTTCAGCGCTTTGCACAGCTACACGGAAAAACACGGCAAAGTGCCCAGACCGTGGAACAACGAAGACGCCTCCGAATTTTTGGCGATCGCTAAAGCGAACGTAAACAGCGGCGACACCCAGTTGAACACTGATTTATTGGACACTTTTGCAAAGGTTGTCTTATTTACGTGCTTAAATTACCAGAGAACAACAAATTGGTTTCAAGGTGTCCGCGGGCGATTTGAATCCCATGAATGCCACGATGGGAGGCGTTGTGGCCCAGGAAGTGATGAAGGCTTGTTCCGGCAAATTCCATCCGATCGTGCAGTGGTTGTACTTTGACGCTATCGAAACTCTACCCAAAGATCGTTCGGAAATTACCGAAGAGTTGGCAGCCCCGCAGGGATGCAGATATGATGGTCAGATTGCTGTTTTTGGCAAAGAGTTCCAGGAAAAATTAGGTGAGTGGTTTTTACTAGTCAGTGACTAAGTGTCACTAGACATTTTAAATATTCCTAGATATTGTGGCCAGCAAGGTTAAGTTCTCTTATTAGGGTTGAAATAAACATGGTGCAAACAAATTTCATGTTAGGGTCAGTACAAACAGCAATTTTTCAGTTTACAAGTCATATCTTATCAATATCAAGTCTAAGGCTTGTGATTGTGTAGATAAAAAACTATTGTAAAAAAAATTAGAACTCTATGGAGTTAGAAGTAAGGCCCTGAGATTGTTTGATTCTTACTTATCTCATAGGAAACAACAGGTTAAACTATTTAGGGACAGCAAGCCATACACATCAAATATAAAAGAAAATCAACATGGAATAGCCCAGGGCAGTATTCTGGGGCCACTACTCTTTGTAATTTACATGAACGGTCTGAATTCTATAGCAAAAGAAAATGAAAAAATCGTCAACTTTGCAGATAACACAAATTTACTTGTAGGTCAAGAGGAAATCAGCACTTTAATTCAGTCTGGAAAAGATCTGTTTATTAGGACCTCTGAGTGGTTTTAAAAAAAAAATTAGCTTTAAATATGGAAAAAACAAATGTGATTATTTTTTCAACAAAACAAGGTACATTTGAGAAACCTAATGAAATACACTTTCTCACTGACAGGAGCCAATTACTAGCCAATAATACAAAATTTTTGGGAGTGCAGATTGATGAATTTCTAGATTGGTCTGATCACATAAATGTTCTGCTAGGCAGGTTAAACTCAATTTGCAATCTGAACCTGGCGGCCCTTAAAATATTGTACTTTGCCAACTTTGAATCGATTATGAAGTATGCAATTATGTTTTGCGGTAGAAATACTTCAATACAGAATGTATTTGTAATTCAAAAAAGGGCAATTAGATTAATGTTCAAAATGAAATACAAAGATTCATGTAGATCCATCTTTAAAAAAAATTCAATAATGACAGTTTATGCAATCTATATATACAGGGTAATTCAAATTCGACCCTCACCATTGGGATCTCGGAAACTATAAGAGATACGAGAAAGTTTAAATTGGGGCAAAGTTGCGCAATGTAAAGCTCAACCAAATGCAGTTTTAAAAATTTCGATTTTCCGAGTACTTCCGAAGATATCCGAAAAAAACTGAAAATTTGATTTTTTGTTTTTATTTATTTCTAATCTTATTTGAAGAAATATTCCAAAACTAAAAGCACCTTTTCATTGCCACTTTTTCTCAGCTATTCGATGATGGATTCAAATTTGCCACACGACGTTTCGTTTTTTGGCAGCCATCATCAACTTTCTTTTTTCTTATGGGCGCCATATTGGATTTTTAGCCCACCAAATAGTACGTTTTATTCTGATTTTAGTGATGTATAATAATTTATGATTTGCTTCATAAATAACAAAATAATTCAATAAAAACTATTTTTCCTTTAGTTATTGGCTTTGAGTTAATGGGCGGTTTTTTAAAATGTCATTATTTGACAGTATTTGTCAAACGCGATAATTCGGACGATCGTTAGAGCTTTTAGAGATTTTACCTTAGTTAGCTTTGTTAATGAGACGTTTTATGAAGATTACTTGGTAGTACTTGTCACACGCAATTGCCCTGAACATACTTAGTCACAAAGGTATACACGTGACTTGACTTAAACCGGTTTATTCACTCGAAGAGCTTAGGCCACTCGCTACGCTTGTGGACCTAGTTGTTCTTTTCGTGAATAAAAAATGGTTTAAGTCACTTGCTGTATAAATAACTATTAAATCACTCTGAATGACATTCGCCTATTTACAGATGTAAACAAACAAACATCAATGTTACATCTACGGGGCGCGGTGCAAATTTAATAGAACTGTAATTTTTGTTTCTTTTTTAATATAAGAAGTCGAAATTTAATACTGAAAAAATACTGTATAAGACACGTGACTTAAACCGGTTTATTCACTCGAATAAATATGAATGAATAAAAAATGGTTTGTTACTTACTGTATAAATAACTATAAACTTGCACTTAACATTATACAAAATTGAAATTTGACTAAAAATGAAGTTCCTAAAATGATGATCTTTCTCTTGGAAACATAAATAAGCCTTTTAAGTTAGAGATAATGCTAACAAATCTCTTTTTCTGATTAACCTAAATAGTTCAGCAATGCTTGTATAATAATAACATTTTCTGCCGGGTTTCTTTTCTAGATACATTTTTAACTATGATTGACGCTCTAATGATCGTCCGAGTTATCGTGTTTGACAAGTACTGTCAAACAATGACATGTTTTAAAACGGCCCATTAACTCAAAGCCAATAACTAAAGTAAAAATAGTTTTTATTGAATTATTTTGTTATTTATGAAGCAAATCATAAGTTATTATACATCACTAAAATCAGAATAAAACGTACTATTTGGTGGGCTAAAAATCCAATATGGCGCCCATAAGAAAAAAGAAAGTTGATGATGGCTGCCAAAAAACGAAACGTCGTGTGGCAAATTTGAATCCATCATCGAATAGCTAGGAAAAAGTGGCAATAAAAAGGTGCTTTTAGTTTTGGAATATCTCTTCAAATAAGATTAGAAATAAATAAAAACAAAAAATCAAATTTTCAGTTTTTTTCGGATATCTTCGGAAGTACTCGGAAAATCGAAATTTTTAAAACTGCATTTGGTTGAGCTTTACATTGCGCAACTTTGCCCCAATTTAAACTTTCTCGTATCTCCTATAGTTTCCGAGATCCCAATGGTGAGGGTCGAATTTGAATTACCCTGTATATGAGTGTCTTATCTTTCTTAAAAAGAACCAAAACCTATTTAACATCAAAGTCAATCATACATACAACACAAGACAAAAAGATGTAAATTGTTCAAAATATAGATTGGAACACTCACTGAGAAGAATGCAAAATATATGTGTATTCGCCTATTTAACAACCTACCAGACAGGCTGAAAACATTGACGGACAAAAGTTTCAAAAAAGAAGTAAAAAATTTACTAATTGAATTAGAACCCTACGCTATAGAGGATTATTTTGTTAAATAAAGATTGCTTATTCTCTGAAATCTGTATTTAGGGAAAAATCGCTGAAAATGTATATAAGTATCTTTAAGTACTTCATAGTTTATCATGACGCTATTTCCTTTGTATTAGTTGATAATGTACATTGTACTCTATCCTAATCACAATTCGAAATAAAGACTGTAATTATTGGGGTAACCTAAAAATTAGGAAAACCCTAGTAAAGTATTATCTAATGATATTTCTGTGCAAACGAGCAAAAATCAAGTAAACTATTTGTCCCTAGGACTAGGAAGATTTCCCTAGAGTTGGCATCACTGCTAATCTCTGTCACTAACTGAATACATACATAATTTACGTTTACAGGCAGTCAAAAATACTTCGTAGTTGGCGCAGGCGCAATCGGTTGTGAACTGCTTAAAAACTTTGCCATGATGGGTCTGGGAGTTGGAGACGGTTACATTGTGGTTACCGATATGGATTTAATCGAAAAATCGAATTTGAACAGGCAGTTTTTGTTCCGGCCGCACGACGTGCAAAAGTCTAAAGCCGACGTTGCCGCCAAGGTACACAACCTCAACCGGCAACCTTGTCTGAAGCTAAATTGTTAATGGTTCTAGGCTATTAAAAAAATGAATCCTCAAGTCAATGTGATCGCTCATCAGAACCGCGTCGGGCCCGAAACTGAAAACGTATACGATGATGTTTTCTTTGAGAAACTCGACGGTGTTGCCAACGCTTTGGATAACGTCGATGCCCGGATCTACATGGATAGACGGTTGCTTGATTAAATTCTTTGCGCGTTCATTTTTCTTATGTACGTGTTATACAGATGTGTTTACTACCGGAAGCCGTTACTAGAGTCCGGTACTTTGGGCACTAAAGGTAACACCCAAGTGGTGGTACCGTTCATAACAGAGTCGTACAGCTCGTCGCAAGACCCTCCGGAAAAAAGCATTCCTATCTGCACGTTGAAAAATTTTCCCAATGCTATAGAACACACCTTGCAATGGGCCAGAGACACTTTTGAGGGATTATTCAGGTGGGTTTTTCAGTTAATTTGCTTTTTCAAGTGTAACAGTTTTGGGTATAGGCAAAGTGCTGAGAAAGCCTCTCAATATCTAACCAACCCTGATTTCATGGAGACTACCCTTAAGTTGCCTGGTGTCCAACCTTTAGAGGCTTTGGAATCAGTTAAAGCAGCTTTGGTCGATGAGAGACCAAAACATTTTGAAGATTGCATTGCTTGGGCTAGGTTACATTGGCAGGTAAGGGCATCAAAGTTTGACTTACATTTGTTGCATTATGGTGGGAGTACATACTACACATGTGTAGTATTTCAGTTTATTTTAGCTCAGTGGGTAGTTTGTGATTGGTCATAAAAAAGCAGCAGGCTGGGTTTTTTCGACCAAAGATAAACAACAGATGAAAACCGAGCCACAATTAAAACACCCTGTATAGTTTACTAAAAATCTCTTTGAGTTATAAAGGACTATTTCTACAATTCTTAAAAGGTTTTATGGCAAAGGTAAAGGCGCCCTCTAGGTCCCACTTAAGTTAAATTATAGTTTGACAGTGACAGGTCATATGCAAAATGTCACAGTCAAATAAAAACTTAGCCTAAATGGTTCTTATACCTCTGGAAAGTTTTAACATGACTCTACACCATTTACACATGTAGTTTAGAAAGCGTAAGATGGATTTAAAATTTATCACTTGTATTTCAGAAAAGGTACTTTCAATTTTAGAATAATAACTTTGATTTTCGAAATTGCAATTTGTATTTCAGATTAGTCACTTGTATTATAGAAAAGAGCAGTTCATTTGTAATTTGGAAAATTACAGTTGAGCAAAAAAAGTAAATAAAAAAAAGTAAATAGTTTAACGAATATTTTTAATAACATTGTGGTTTAAGCAGTTCAATAAAAAATCGATTTATCTCGAAAACCGTATCTCGTTTATTTTATCAAAATAAAGGAAGAGTACAATTTTTCAATAAAAATGTCAAGAGTTATCCATTAATGGCATTTGCAGCTGAAAATAATGACAGCTGTCAAAGTTTAAGCAAATTGTGTCTTAGGTCCAGTTAGTTCCTGCCTTTCGAAGACGAAATACCTGGTTTTGATGTCAAATAGAAGGTCTCTTTCGATAAAACATTAAACCCTATAATCATTTCAGTATACAAAGTGTTTCAAAAGTTACGGCCAAAAACGTTAATTGGAAGACAGTTCTTTGGGTCTCGATATTTAAAGGAGTGACTTAAAAAAAAAATTATATGAACAAATCGTATTATTTTGACCTCCTCTGTATGCCCCCGAGGGATTGTCATATAGTTATGGGACACCCTGTATATTTTATATAAATTAATACTCCCGATGGGTTTTTTTGCCTAAAGTGATATTAAAAAAAAAACAATGAACTAATAACCACATAGAAACACAAAAAAATCTGAAATTGAAATAACGTGTTCTAAAATACAAGTGACGAATCTGAAAGACAACTTACGTTTTCTAAAACCAAATTTACGATAACGAAATACAAGTTATAGATTCTGAAATTCAACTTATATTTTTAAAATCCAAGTGATATTTTCTGAACTACATGTGTAAATGGTGTAGAAGCCTTTGACAATTTTTACAAGGTTTTCAGTCTTATTTAGGGGCCTCTGGCACTTTTTAGAAGGTTGGCACTTTCTTAATGAATGTAGAAGTTTTTTGTCAATTTAAAACAGATCTTGAAAGATTTAAGACACTTGTAGAAGCCTCTGGCAAATTTTAGAAAGTTTGCCGTATTATTCAGAGAGCTCTGGCACTACCAAAATGAGTCTAGTGGCCTCTGGGAAGATTTAAAACATTTGTAGAGGCTTCTGGCAACTTTTAGAAGGTTCTAAATAGCATTTAGAGGTCTATGGAGCTTTCACAATGGTCCTACAGGCCTTTGACAGTTTAAAACAATTCTTGGAGTGTTCAAAACACTTATAGAGGCTTCTGGTACTTTTTAGAAGGTTTTAAATAGCATTTAGAGGTCTATGGTACTTTCAGAATGGTTTTAGGACAATTGCAGAGGGTTCTGGAACTTTTCAGAAAGTTCTCAATATCATTTAGAAGTCTATGGAACTTTTCTAATGGTTCTAGAGGCATCTGGCAACTTAAAACAAGTCTGGAACGGTTTAAGACACTTGTAGAAGTCTCTGGCACTTTTTAGAAGGTTCTCAGTAGCATTTAGAGGTCTATGGAACTTTCAGAATGGTCCAAGAGGCCTCTGACAGTTTAAAACAACTCTTGGAGTGTTTAAGACACTTATAGAGGCTTCTGGCACTTTTTTGAAAGCTTTTCAAGCAGCAGGTTCTCAATATTAGATGACAGATAGATGATACTGACAGACAGATATCATAGACAAGATTAGATCTCAATAGATAGCATTTAGAGGTCTATGGAACTTTCAAAATGGTCTTAGAGGCCTCTGACAATGGGTTCATCCCACATAACGTAAAACTGCGTTTCAATTCATATAAATTGGGAAGCTTAGTCTGAAATGTCGGAATTGGTAGTTTATTTACAAAAATGGAAGGTTTTTTGGTAATTTACAGGACTTTGAAAATGCATAAATAAATTGAAATCGACGGTTTTGCCGCGTATATGACGTGGACGACTTTCAGCAGTTTTATTGGCTATGGCTGTCTGATGGTTGATAGCATTTTCCGATCAGCTGATTTATAACCTCAAAGTCAAGTCAGCAGTGAAGTTCTCAGAATGCAATGTTGCCAAATAAGACGTTTTGTAGCACGACACGACACCTTTTTTATTTCACTTGGACAAAAAGTAGTAGTTAGTCTAGTGTTATTGTTAGAAACTTAAAAACTGTAAACACTGAAATGTTTATAGAAATAAAGACCGTCTTTTATCGTTTCTAATTTGTCAAGATTAATTTGAATCGGTAAAAGTTTACAAACTGGCAACACGAAAGCTGATGATAGAAGTGGCTCCTCGCACCTAATTGGTTGAAAATCGTCTACTGTCATATCTAGCCGACGTTTTAAATCTTACTTTGAAATTTGAATATTTTTATTTAATTCTTCGGATTCCGTAAAGACCTAGGAACAAGGGAAGCGCTAGTTTCACTCAATGTCCTGTCACAAAGATGCCTAGATATAAATCAAGACATACATGCTTTCTAGACTACAATATAGCTTTCGATAAAGTGAGGCATGACTTGCTCATAGAAACATTAATAAAGAGAAGAATAGACCTCAGAGACATAAGAATAATATCAAACTTATACTATGGTCAAAAAGCAGTAGTACGAATAGAAGACATGACATCAGAAGAAATAGAAATACAGAGAGGTGTTCGTCAATGGTGTATACTATCACCAATCCTCTTTAATCTGTACTCGGAGGACATAATAAATAGGGCACTTGATGATCAGAACATAGGCATTAAGATCAACGGCATGACAATAAATAATCTGAGGTATGCTGATGATACAGTTATTCTGGCTGGAACATACGAAGATCTGCAGACGCTAATTAATAGAATGGTTGGACTATCACTGAACATAAACAAAACAAAATATATGTTGATGACAAAAACAACTCAGGACATTCGTAGGATATACGTAAACAATCAACCTATTGAGAGAGTAAGAGAATACAAATACCTAGGCACGACCATTAATGAAAACAACGACAGCTCACAAGAAATACGAATCAGAATCGAACAGGCCAGAAGCACATTTATAAAAATGAAAAGGCTTTTCTGCTGTCGGGATCTGAACCTGGAACTGAAAATACGACTAATGAGATGCTATGTGCTGTCCGTACTGTATTATGGGATGGAAGCCTGAACGCTGAAGGTAACCGAAATGAGGAGACTGGAAGAGTTTGAGATGTGGGTATACCGAAGAATACTGAGGATTTCATGGGTAGACAGAATAACCAACGTGGAAGTGATGAGACGTATGAATAAGGAGAGAGAATTTATTACGACAATTAAGGCCTGAAAATTGCAATATATGGGACATGTCATGAGGGGGGAAAAGTATCGAATATTGCAACTTATTATGCAAGGAAAAGTCGAAGGAAAGAGATCTGTGGGGAGAAAACGTAATTCATGGCTGAAGAACCTTAGAGAATGGCTTGGTTGCAATAACAACGAACTATTTAGAGCTGCGGTCTCAAAAATAAAAATCGCCCTGATGATTGCCAACCTTCGAAACGGAGACGGCACCTGAAAAAGATTTAATTCTTGTTATGTTAGACTTAGTATTTTGAAAATAATAAAATATGTGGGATGAACCCATTTAAAAGAACTCTGAGACGGTTTAAGACACTTGTAGAAGTTTCTGTCACTTCTTTTATTTTTATTTATAGGAACAATACTGCAACCAGATCCGCCAGCTGTTGTTCAATTTCCCACCAGATCAGCTAACCAGCACTGGTCAGCCTTTCTGGTCCGGTCCAAAACGTTGTCCGCAACCTCTCACTTTCGATGTAAACGAACCGCTCCATCTGGACTACGTCGTGGCCGCAGCCAATCTAAAAGCTCAAGTGTACGGTCTGCCTACCAACAGAGACAGAGCTTACATCGCACAGATCGTGTCTCAAGTGGAGGTAAACTCGGCAAGCCGTTCAATTCAACATAATCTACACTGAATAATTTAGGTGCCCGAATTCGTTCCAAAGTCTGGCGTTAAAATCGCCGTGACCGATTCGCAAATGGCCGCAAACGGTAGTAACGTGGACCTGGATCGAATCGCGCAAATCCAAGCAGAGCTGCCGTCCAAAGAGGAACTGAACGGGCTGGTACTGACTCCGATGGACTTTGAAAAGGACGACGACACTAATTTCCACATGGACTTTATTGTGGCCGCGTCAAATTTGAGAGCTGCCAACTATAAAATTCCACCGGCTGATAGGCACAAGTCCAAACTTATTGCGGGTTAGTAGCAAGAATTGTGAAGAAAACTCTTTTGTAGTAATGTTTTTGCAGGTAAAATCATTCCGGCTATAGCCACTACAACCTCAGTGGTAGCCGGTTTGGTGTGCCTGGAGCTGTATAAACTAGTCCGATCTCAAAAGAGCATTGAACCGTTCAAAAACGGTTTTGTCAACCTGGCCTTGCCTTTCTTCGGTTTTAGCGAACCGATTGCAGCGCCCCAACGCGAATATTGCGGCAACAAATGGACGCTATGGGACCGATTTGAAATCCAAGGAGAAATGACCCTGTCCGAATTCTTGCAATATTTCCAGGTAAGAAATTATTACAAACCCACAACTTATCTGTCACTAATTATGTTTAAACGTAGGAAAAACACAACCTAGAAATTACGATGTTGTCTCAAGGCGTGTGCATGCTTTACTCGTTCTTTATGCAAAAATCAAAGGCACAGGAACGTTTAGGACTGTCAATGTCCGAGGTGGTGCGAAGAGTGTCCAAGAAGAAGATCGAGCCCCACGTTAAAGCTCTGGTGTTCGAATTATGTTGTAACGATGCCGAAGGCGAGGACGTCGAGGTGCCCTACGTAAAGTATAATCTGGTTTAAAAAGCAAACCCCACGTTGCCGGAAATTGTGATCTAAAAACTACTTAACGAGATGAAATTAAATTACAACTCTTTATTTTTCTATTCGGCTTTAAAGAGAGAGTTTGTTTGAAACTCCACGGATTACTGATGATGGTTAAGTTTATTTTTTAAAACGAGTAAACTTGTAGTTTTTTTTTAAGAATATAAAAAAAATTATGGCCGGTTTGTAATTTTTGTTATTTTTATTAATCGATGTGTGCGTGTCTGTTTTTTATTAATTATCTCCTATACAATAGTACATATAATTGGTTGGTTGCAATTGATAAAATACCGCATATTTTATAGTCACTGAGTACTTTAAGATTTCCCAAAACATCCGAAGCTTATTTGCCGCTCTACGGATATTTGTAGATTCTTCTCAATGTGTGCAAAATAAAACTTCAAATATGACATTTGTTTTTTTTTCCTTCATAAGACCTTTAAAAACTTGGTAGAACAAAAAAGAAAACCAGTAAGTTATTTCTAACAAGTATTTTATTTAGATTTGACAACGGTTTCAATTACCATAAACCATCTCCTTAATAAATATGATTATCATTTATAATTTTCACATAGTACAATGAATATGTATAATTCAACTAGATATACAATATAAATCTCTTGTTTTTCCTCAAGAAGTAGCTGTAACAAATAACAGGAATTTAATAATATTATTTTATATCGCAGAGAATTACGTGATTTTTCTGATTAATACACCACAAGTAGACTAACCAGCTCATTCTTCTTAATTAATGTATTTAGACATTTTTTCTTTAAAAAGGTTTGAATAAGAAATTAAAAATATTGAAAAAAACCCAATGAATGACACGAGTTAAGTGGTACAAAATTTAATAAAAAAATCTTCTGTGTACTGTTTTTGGATTTTTTTTAAACATTTCTAGATAGATGGATATTTTGGGTTTTTTCCAAATAGTAACGTGCGTACCAACGCGTTACATTTTAAATAATAACAATTATTTTTTAATATAAATAAAAGTGATTGTTTTATGCACAAAATAAAGTTTAATTATGCCAGGTGTATGTTCTTCCATAAAGCTATAAAGTACAGTTTGTTGACGCAAAGTTAATGAAATAAAACAAAAAATCCATCTATCTGCATAAAAACATGTGCAACTTTTCTGTTGCATATTGTCTTATAGGAAAAATGTAGTTTAGTATTTGACTATGAGAATGCTTTTAACAAGCATTTTGTTACATATTTTTTTTTTAGAAAAATATTTGGAAAAAATATAGAAACTAGGATGTGTCCATTCTAGAATACTTATTTACACCGCTACTGTAGGATTCACCTAGAATACTCACTCATCAGCATTCCAATGCCTGTTTATTTTAGGTTTTAGAGTTAATTTAATTACTCCTAAAATTTTCGAGTGGGAAAATTAAATATCACACTTTGAAGGATCTTAAAAGCTTTGACAATACTGTTTTCATTATACAACTACAACTGATTTAATTGGACCACCCTGTACTTAACGTAACACTTAGCCAATCACAAAGTACCACCCTAGACTAATTATTAATAATATTATGATAGTTAGGATATGACACAAAGTATTTGAATGGCGAATGGACTAGCTTCAACTCAATTGAATGGCGTAAATTATAGTTATTTTAAATACGTAGATTAATTGATACTGGGCGTTAAAGATAACACTGGTTTAGGTATTTGGTAACGTTTGGCGCTCTGCGATCTTTCAACTTGTTGTGGATTATCGCTGGAAATTGGATAGGAAGTTGCACGTTTCGCTGACCTAAAATTAAATTTAACAAATACAATTTTATGTAAATGGAAAGTATGTACAAATGAAATTGGATGCAGCTACACCAAATCTACTTACTAATCTACGATCGTTTTGTGTCATTTTGGTAATGTGTCTTAGTTGCTAAATATGAAGCAACAACGGCTCTGTAGCAATCCGTGCTTGTTACACAATTATTGCATTAATTTCGGTTTATAAAATGTATCTGGTGTGAACAGGACACTTTATTGATTTTACATGCTACACTTTTCAAACCGAAACTTAACTACAAGAAACAGGGTGGTGCAGAAAAAAAATGTAGGCGGGATAAGGAAATGTCTAGCCACAATCAACCAAAACGTGTCAGACTCCATTCAATTTCACCTTTGACACTCATTTGTGGCTAACGTAAACTTTGCGTTTCAAAAAGGCGGCCGTCGAAACGGCCGCGCTGTTTCGGCCAGGCGATGGAATCCCGCCTTGATCAAAGCTGAAAATTTACAAAAAAAGAAAACAAATACCATAAAAATAAGTTCTAATAAAACATTAAACTGACAAAATGTTAAGTAGTATTTTCTGTAACTAGCTAATACATTAGACATTGCTTAGTTTAAGAATATCAAAAGATTAGTTGAGAACTTTTTCTAAAGTTTGATTTGAAAACTATTTGTGCAAGCAAACCTTGAAAAACCATTCTTGCAAATAACTGAAACTCACCTTCTTCGTCGATTTATGGCCTGTCCGGATAGTCCAAAGTATCCGCGGGGAATAACCATGCGGGCGTTACCCTGCGCAGGCCTGGAACCACCGTGCGTCATCAACGTGGCCAAATGTATGGCGTAACCGTCCGACAGGACGGTGGCCTGACTTTGTTGCTTTTTGGACGCCTTGCCCACGATGTAAATCTGTTTGGGTCTCAGACCAACGTTCGTGTACACCGTAATGTCTTTGGCGCTGCCGTAAGCTGCGTGGATGATTACACCGTGATTCTAAAAAAAAACAAAAGTTTGTTATTACTAGAGTCCGGATACTAAACAAAAGTACTAAAATCGTGAAAAAAAGTGCTTAAAATTATTTTTTTCAAAAAAAGCATAAAACTCTCTTTAGAGATGTAAATTTTTTTTTGGGTTCATGTTCTCGAAAATTTTTTGAACTACTTGAGGAGCATTTGGAAAGTTTTTGAACAGTTTAAAGAGCTTATTGAAAGTTATGGAATGCTTTAGAGGCATTTGGAAGTTCTTAGACGGTTCTAGAATTTTTTTGGAAGCTTTTAGACCGTTTTGAAATCTTTTGGAAGCTTCTAGACTAGTTGAAGAGCATTTGGAATTTTTTAGACTGTTTTGAAAGACTTCCGACTGCTTTAGAAGCATTTTAAAGTTTCTGTAGTGTTTTGAAATTTTCTTAGACTACATTAAGATTCTGGACTGCTTTTAAAACATTTGAAACCTTGTATATAGACGGTTCTAGAAACTTTTAAACTGCTCTAAAAGCATAAGGAAACTTTTACACTGTCTTGAAATATTTTAGAGCTTCTAGACTGTTCTAAAGGGTTTTAGAAGGCTTTCGACTGCTTTAGAAGCATTTTGGAGTTGCTATACTATTTTGAAATATTTTTATACTACTTTAGGAGCATTTTCAAGGATTCCGGAGAGTTTAAAAAGCATTGAAGGTTTCGGACTGCTTTTGAAGCATTTGAAAACTTCTAGAAACTTATAGAAGCTTTTAAACTGCTTTTAGAAGCATACGGAAGCTTTTAGGCTGCCTTGAAATGTTTTCAGAGCTTCTAGACTAGGTGAAGATCATTTGGAAGCAAATAAACTATTTTGAAAGGCTTGCGACCGCTTTAAAAGCATTTTAGAGTTTCTATAGTGTTTTAAATCCTTTTCAGACTACTTTCGGAACATTTGGACAGTTTAAAAAGCCTTGAAGATTCTGGACTGCTTTTAAACCATTTGAAACCTTGTAGACGGTTCTAGAAACTTTTGGAAGCTGTTAAACTGCTCTAGAAGCACACGGAAGCTTTTAGACTGTCTTGAAATTTTTTGAGAACTTCTGGATAAGTTGAAAAACATTTGGAAGCTTCTAGGCTGTTTTGTAAGCTTTTGCAAGGCACTTTAGAGCTTCTATAGTGTTTTGGAATGTTTTCACATTTTTTTTTACTTCTTCAGGAGCACTCTAAACCTTTACACTTTTTGTATTGCAGTGTTTAGTTTAGTTGTGTAACTGTTTGTAACTTTAACTTTAATTATTACAGTACAGATGGTTTTCAATTAAAATTAATACAATTAAGTGGCACAATAGTAGAAAAAGAACATGACCCAGAGAAACAGGCAAACAAAACTTCAATAGAATTACGTTTTGACACAATTTAAGAAAAAAACACTTTAATAAACAAAAAGATATCTAACTATTATTATTTTTTGCTATACCTAACGGTCAGGGACTAGCAACTAGAACATCCTGTATGTTAGCCCAATTTTTTCAAAGCAAAACAGAGACGGAATATACAGGTGTGGGAAATCCAAAAGCGACCATAGGAAAACCGTGTAACGGACAGAGAAACGTAGGTAATTGTATGAGCGGGAGAAAGACAGAAAACGAAAAAAATATCAAGTAGGCCATATTTCTAGCGCGCCGTTGCCAAACGCCGTAAGTATTCAATACCCTCGACAAACTTACTTACGGCGTTTGGCAACAGCGCGCTAAAAATATGGCCTACTTGATATTTTTTTCGTTTTCCGTCTTGCTCCCGCGCATGCAATTACCTACGTTTCTCTGTCCGTTACACGGTTTTCCTATGGTCGCTTTTGGATTTACCTCACCTGTATACGTGTGACGTGTGCTGTTAACCTTTTGTATAGTAAAATCCAAGTTAAGGAACCCAATACAAAAAGTGATTCAGTCTATGACAAGCCTTACCTGAATCAAATTATTGAGATAGGCTGCCTTGTGGCTTAAAGGGCCGGTGGTGAACCCATCGGCGAAGGAAACTAAACCGTGAGGAAAATTATGCTGCGACAACCAAGAGACCACTTTCCGGTGTTGCATATCCGGTCTGCCAGTGATGTAAATAATCAAGTAGCCCAACTCCTGCCAGTGCCTGGATTTACACCAAACAAATGTGTTTTTTTTTTTTTGGCTGAAAAATGCCAAGTACGAACCTGACTACGTCCACAGCGCCCGCCCTAACTTTCGGGTCGCGTCCAGTAACCGAAACACTAGCCGTAAACGAACCGTCTATGCTGAACACGACAGTTTCCGTTTTAGGTGGAACCACCGCCATAAACAGGTCCACAGATGTATGATCGCCACGAACTATCATCTACAATTACACCAACGATTCAATTCCTCGCTAGACATAAATCACGTGATCAGTCACGTGATAACAGTCAGATTGCTGAAGAGCGTTAACATTAAGTAAATAATCTAAAAACCTTGATGGGATACAGTCCGTAACTGACGCTGTGCGTTTCGGGGATCGTGTAAGTCACCCGTCCATTTTTGTCGGTCACTTCGGTGGACAGAAAACTCCACTCGCCTGACGGTGGGTCTTTCATTATGTGAATGTCCACTTTTTCCCCGGTCAACGTTATCATGTCCAGTGGACCGTACTTGAACGTCGCCACCAGCGTCTGCGCCGCCCCTTCCCTTACTATGACGTCATTGGCTCGATGATTGGCTGTCACGTTCTGAAATAAGAGTCGATTCAACGATGTGTCTGTCCACCGCCCTCTGTACAAGAAAGCCAAGAAGGTGCATGCCAAAAATTCCAATATGGCCGAAATAGTGGTTGACAGTTTGCATTTGTTTGTATTGTGGAAATTGAGTTTTTCGATGATTAAATTAATTTTTAAGGTTTAAAGTCAAGACTTGGGATTACTTGCCAAAGTAATTTTTGTTTGCTATTATATATTGTTGTTTATATGTTTATTGTTCTAGTGAAAATGTAGTTTGTGTTCATTTTATTGTGTTATCACTATTGTTATTGTTCCTTCATTGTTCTATAATTTGTTGTTGGTTTTTTAACTTAAATTCTATTGCCTCTACAATATGCCGTCCACTTGTTGTTTGCCAAATTGTAAAAGCTATTTGGTGAAAAGCCCAAAAGTGTCAGTCTTTTACTTTCCAAAAGACCCTGCTTGAACCCAACAGTGGTTGAAAGCTTTGAACTGGAATGATTTTACTCCAACACAATACTCAGTGGTAAGTACAATATGCTTTCTCATTCAGTAAACTTATTGCCGCTTACATACATAGGTATGTGAGTTACATTTTGAGGCCGCCTGCATTTTGAGAGCAACAAAGGTTTACTCTGAAGAAACAGGACAGCTTTTAGAAGTTCCATTGGCACATTTACATTTTAAAAGAAAGGTCTTGGTAATAATATAAAACCCATTTACCAGTTTTGCTTACCTAGCTTCAAGGATTTCCAAATTTTCTTTGATTGAGCAGTTTTTTACATTAGTTTGTTGTACTTTCCAGGACAAAGGGTTCTAACCAAACTTGCTTTGGCTGGACTTTATTGGGTATAAAAAGCCATATCTATACATATCTGGATCAGGAATTAAGCGTTCTTTGATTTTTCACTCACAACTTCTAATCAACTACACGAAAAAATAAAAAAAAACATATTTTCTACTGCATCTGCACAGGTTTGTGTACAAAACGAAAACCGCTAACGCCGCCATTAAAAGTGATATTCTAGGCTTTCTTGTACAGAGGGCGGTGGTCTGTCTCATCTGGAGGTGTCAAATTGAGGAAAGTGTTAACCTAAGTTTTAGAATGTAGTAACATAGGCCATCTTGTTTTATCAAAATAAGTTAAAACGACATAGACACACAATTTCTACGGCCCTGAAATTTGCTGTGTAGGCAGTAAATTAATCTTAAATCTAGGGATGTGTGTTTAAAAATGAAGGAAAGTCAGAAATAAAACGAAAATTTGCTGTTTGACCAGTAAATTGTCCATAAAATCCAGCGACGTATACAGGTGTGGTAAATCCAAAACCGACCATAGAAAAACCGTGTAACGAACAGAGAAACATAAATGATTGCATGCGCGGGACAAAAACAGAAAACTAAAAAAATATCAAGTAGGCCGTATTTTAAGCGCGCTGTTGCCAAACGCCAAGTATCCAATATCGTGGACAAAATTAATTTTATTGTTGGATTATTCCTAATTTTTTCCATTCATTTGGATAATCGGTATACGGTCAGCGAGCTGTATTTAGTCCGATTTCTGTCATTAACAGTTTGATTGAAATTACTTATAACGATACTGAATATATTACGATATTGGATACTTGGCGTTTGGCAACAGCGCGCTTAAAATACGGCCTACTTGATATATTTTTAGTTTTCTGTCTTTGTCCCGCGCATGCAATCATCTATGTTTCTCTGTCCGTTACACGGTTTTCCTATGGTCGGTTTTGGATTTACCACACCTGTAGAACATTTTCCATAAACAACTCTTACTTAACTCAAATGTGATAAATCTTTTTAAAATTTGCAAAAATGCAATGAAACGCCAGTATTTTCGAACACGGCCCTGAAATTTTCTGTGTAACCAGTAAATTGACCCTACAATCCAGAAACGTACTGTATTTCTTCCATAAACCAACTTTACTTTACTGAAACTGTGACCATTACCATCAAAAGTTAAAGAATGTCAGTTAAAACGCAATGAAACACAATATCAGGAAGTAATTTCGAAATCTGGGATATACGGGACTGATTTTTGCTGTGTAGCCAGTAAATATACCATAAATCCAGGGATGTATTGGATTTTTTCCATAAACAACTCTTACTTAACTCAAACTGTGATAAATCCTCAAGAACTGCTTTTAACATGTTTACCTTCTAACTAGTTCAAACCAAGTTACAAAATCAAAAATTGAGCTCCAAATCAACTAATCTGGCAATACAACTTACTTTCAATTTTACCGACGTTCGTTTTTTGGACCATTTTTCTCTAGGTTGGCCGGGCTTAAAAGTGCTCTCCCTACCCTCCTCTATCCCCACCACATTCGACATGCCCTCAAATCCGCCTACTTGTCGCAAAATAAACGCAATGACATCGCAACTCTCCCAGTAACTGGCGTGAAAGAGGTGGGGCAGGGCGTTTGTGGGGAAATTGGAGAGTCCCTCGGGACAGTAGAGAGCGTAGTCCAGTCTTTTGTTGCCCCACCATTTTTGTTGCACTGTTTCACTCAATTGTCATAAAAACTGTCTGGATTGTTTGTTTTTTTTTAAACTTACGATTGTTTATGGTTTGTAGTGGTATAGATTCGATCAAACCTGACACAGTGCTCTGAATTGATACTTCAGACAACCGTCTTGGTAGCATTTGATCGTTGAAGATTTGAGGGTTAGTTTGCAAAATTTCCACTAAAACATACCATAATTAAACCAAGCTGACACTTTATAGAAAAACTTACGTAAATGATATGATTGTCCGTTGCCTAAAGGGTACTTAGCATATCTGGGGACGTTCATGGGTGGTAAAATAGAAAACCTAGCCGAAATTAGTGGTTCCAACCTAGAGGCTACAGGATCAGTGGGATGGAACATGTTGTAGACTTGATGACAGAATGGACGGCTGATGAAACCTTTACATTTTGCTGTTCAGACTTTGTTAAACTCACTTAAGGTTGGGAAGGTACCTGATTTATCGTCTTGCGCGGACAATCTTCGGTAAGCCAGCACCAAAGCTAAAGGGCTGCCAAAAAGGAAGAAATCTGACACTTCAAACTCCAGTCGCATATGGGCTGCTTCGCTCGTCGACGATGATCTTCTTCGAGGGTTACGCGTCGATAAGTGAGTGTCGTTCAGGTAATCCTCTTTGATAAAACACCACTCATTAAAACATACAACTTTTCCATACAACACAAACCTTTGTGATCATCTAAAATACTGTTTTCACTGCCATGACGCGATTTGCCTTCAACACTGCGACATAACGCGTCGTAAGCTAGTATGGACCCTAAAGAGTCGGCCACAAAGCATATTTGACCACTGAAACCGTGCCCTTCTTCAGAATTTAAAAAATCTGCAATTATGATTGTCAAATCAGTAATCAAGTGGTGTAATCTGGTTTTATTTAGACTATTTAAATGATTAAACTAGTTTTAAAAAAATTTGTCATTTTATTTTGGACAAGATTTTGACAGTTTTCAAGTTTGTGACAGATTGAAATTCTTAGATTCTAAGAGTGGGTGTCAAAAATAATGATCAAAAAATCAAAAAAATTAATTTTAAAAAGTGCAAAAATTCAAATTTTTTAAACGGGATAAACCTATTTTTGTAATTTTATGTTGTTCCCCGTCTAAAGTTTTTTTAACTTTAAAAACAATTTCTATGGCTGGAAATGCTCTCAATAAAAAAAACTTATAATTTCGTTGATTTTTTTATATTTTTAAGCTTTTAAAGACACTTTAAGAATATTTGCACACTATAATCATATACTCAATATATTGAATAAATTTAAACCAAAAGCAACAAAATTGCTCGTTTTTATTAATTTTGTCAAGCAAAAGATGAAAGCAAGCCAGATGACCAATAAAACAACTTCTAAGCGCGTGAGCAGAGTGAATGACGTGGTTTAACAAAACCATAATTTCATAAACTGTCATTGTGACGTCAGAAGAAAGCAGCCAGCATAAAGCTACTAATTGGACCAATCACGTGAAAAGTAATCATAATTGACATTTGTGTCAGATTTTGCACCAATAGCATTTTGTTTCGCGGGACAGTTACGTCACTCTAGTTTTCACCAAATTGTAGGTCTTTAAAACGTTTTTTAACAACCGTAAAAAGTCCACATAGTCAACTGACAAAATAACGTCAAATCTTAACAATAAAGACAACATTGCATTTATTGGTGTTAGTCGACTTGGTTCACTTTGCCAGCCCGTAATTCAGTCATTTTGACAGTTACGTCACTCCAGTTTTCACCAAATCGTAGGTCTTTAAAACGTTTTTTGACAACCGTAAAAAGTCCACACAGTCAACTGACAAAATAACGTCAAATCTTAACAATAAAGACAACATTGCATTTATTGGTGTTAGTCGACTTGGTTCACTTTACCAGCCCGTAATTCAGTCATTTTGACAGTTACGTCACTCCAGTTTTCACCAAATTGTAGGTCTTTAAAACGTTTTTTGACAACCGTAAAAAGTCCACATAGTCAACTGACAAAATAACGTCAAATCTTAACAATAAAGACAACATTGCATTTATTGGTGTTAGTCGACTTGGTTCACTTTACCAGCCCGTAATTCAGTCATTTTGACAGTTACGTCACTCCAGTTTTCACCAAATTGTAGGTCTTTAAAACGTTTTTTGACAACCGTAAAAAGTCCACATAGTCAACTGACAAAACAACGTCAAATCTTAACAATAAAGACAACATTGCATTTATTGGTGTTAGTCGACTTGGTTCACTTTACCAGCCCGTAATTCAGTCATTTTGACAGTTACGTCACTCTAGTTTTCACTAGATTGTAGGTCTTTAAAACGTTTTTTGACAACCGTAAAAAGTCCACATAGTCAACTGACAAAACAATGTCAAATCTTAACAATAAAGACAACATTGCATTTATTGGTGTTAGTCGACTTGGTTCACTTTACCAGCCCGTAATTCAGTCATTTTGACAGTTACGTCACTCTAGTTTTCACTAGATTGTAGGTCTTTAAAACGTTTTTTGACAACCGTAAAAAGTCCACATAGTCAACTGACAAAACAATGTCAAATCTTAACAATAAAGACAACATTGCATTTATTGGTGTTAGTCGACTTGGTTCACTTTACCAGCTCGTAATTCAGTCATTTTGACAGTTACGTCACTCCAGTTTTCACTAAATTGTAGGTCTTTAAAACGTTTTTTGACAACCGTAAAAAGTCCACATAGTCAACTGACAAAACAACGTCAAATCTTAACAATAAAGACAACATTGAATTTATTAGTGTTAGTCGACTTGGTTCACTTTACTAGCTCGTAATTCAGTCATTTTGACAGTAATGTTACTCCAGTTTTCACCAAATTGTAGGTGTTTAAAATATCTTTTGACAACCGTAAAAAGTCCACATAGTCAACTGACAAAACGACGTCAAATCTTAACAATAAAGACAACATTGCATTTATTGGTGTTAGTCGACTTGGTTCACTTTACCAGCCCGTAATTCAGTCATTTTGACAGTTATGTTACTCCAGTTTTCACCAAATTGTAGGTCTCTAAAATGTCTTTTTGACAACCGTAAAAATCCCTAACGTCAAAATTTAACAATAAAGACAACATTGCACTTTTCTATACGTAAATTACCTTGATAAACTGCATTAGTGGCGGCCACGGTACGCGAAACCGATTCCTGATAGTCCGAGTTGCTGGTGGCCAAAATTGGAATAGCCCCAATGGGAATTGAATCGTGCGTGACCTGAGGAACATCAGTGCAGGAAGGAGAAACGTCGAAACTGTACGGACTCAAACTGAAATCACCAATTTCAGTTAGTTTACCTGAATTTGTAGCGTTTCAACTGACCTGGATAGAATTCCTAAACTTTCCGTACAAACCGAAGGACACGACACCAATTTTATCGCAATATGTCCGACTAAAGAGGGGTAATGTTGTCGCATCACCGACTCGAAAGCGCCTTTTAAAGTGGTTACGTCGGATTTTTTGGCTGCCATATCAACGTTTGCGTCTGAAACCGGTTAATTATTAGTTTAAACATTGTTTTGGTTTTTGGTAAGTTTGTACCTAAAACGCTGCCTGCGTGGAGTACTAAAATTAACACGTTAGTGGAGCAAGGCGAGTGGAAAACGTTGGGGGAATCCGGTCTGGACATGTCCACTGAACCGACTTTAGTTTTTTGTAAAGTCTTGCGACTGACCCGTTCGCTGGCCACTCGTTGCAGGAATGTGGAAGAAAAAATACTGTCGTCAGGTTGATCTGTAAATTCTATCACAAAATTAATTATTTATAACGTTGGTTTATACAGGGTGTCCGGAAAATACGTGTACAACGTTTGACGACAGACTCCTGACGTCAAAATATGTCGATCTAAGCCGACTTAGTTATATCCAAAATTGTCTCGTTTAGCCGGTAGAGGGCGTCAAAAATTTGTAAAAATATTGGTTTTTTACTAAATTACGTGAAAACCTGCTAATGGATTTTAATGAATTTTAGTATGTAGACTAATACTATAAAATGACGTTTTCTAGTAGTATAGTCACCGGCTGTAAATAAGTGGAAGTGTTATAAAAGTGATATAATACGTCAACATTTCTCCTCATTTTATATATGAACGGCGTTATGACAACCCAGATATTTTTGTCGAGTGACCGGAAGTATTTTGAAGCTATTTTACCTCTTTAATATTTCCCGGTGGATGAGCTGTTTCGCCAGAAAAAAAAAATTTACAATTACCTGCATACATCAAAGTAGGTATAATAAAGTTGAAATTATTTATTGTAAGAAACTAAGTAAACCAAAAACATTACTTAAGCAAATGTGTAAAATGACCGCCATCTTGCTGAATACACTTATCAATACTCTTTAAGAAATGAAATTGTACCCAATATTTTTACAAATTTTTGACGCCCTCTACCGGCTAAACGAGACAATTTTGGATATAACTAAGTCGGCTTAGATCGACATATTTTGACGTCAGGAGTCTGTCGTCAAACGTTGTACACGTATTTTCCGGACACCCTGTATACAGGGTGATTCACGCTGATGGTATTATATTAAGAAATATCTAAAAAAACGGATCAATACAGTGTAATTCAGATTCGATTCTCAACCATTGGGATTTCTGAAAAAATGCCCTAATTACAAAGTCAGTGACAAAATGGCGTTAGTTACAGCAAAACGGATACTAGATTCGCGTTCTCCATGCCCAAATTAGTTAAAACGACCAACTTGACGCGTTTAAATCCAAAATGGTAGTGGTCAGGGTATAGTAGGCCAAGAAAAAACTTTTTCCAAAAAATTGCAATTAACGATTATTTTAAATATTAGTATAGACTCGTCATATGCTAGTAGGTAGCTAATGAATAGAGCTATCACGTGACGTTAAGCGGACACAGCTAAGTTGCCCCGTTTGACCGCCAGAGGACGTCAAACTTGATTACCTTTTTTCGGACATTTTCGAAAACGATTTTTGGTATATTTGAAAGGGGTAGCCACATGATTTTTTTTGATAATCTTTTTAATTTTGAAAATCGTCGTAAAGTGCCATTTGTCAAAATGTCATTTTTTATGGGTGTCATGTCTTGAAAAAAGTGCCCTAATTTCATGATCATCTCTATAACTAAAGAATACTAAACATCCTATACCTGATTTGTTATTTTCAATATAAGTTGGAGAACCAGTATCCAGATCTTCTTCGGATAACAGTTCTAAGGAACTCCATTTGGCTAAAGACGATGAGTCTGACAGTAAAAATTAGTAAAAATTTGGTGGAAAAATAACAATCAAACTCACCTTCACAATCAAAGAATTCTTCGTCAGATCCCGACTCTGAATCGCGGCCCAAGGTTTCGATTCGCCAATTACCAACTTGCAAATCGAAACTTTTAACAGAAGCCGAACCGGGAGAGTGCAAACTTCTGGGAGGTTGTCGCTTGTCGTCTCTCCTAGACATCAATTTCCGTCTAAACAACGTAAAACTCTTTCACTCAACCCTGTTGGTTTTACGTACTTGATTGGTATTGAAGTGATCTCTTCTTCCGAGCCTTCCGCGTCCGAACTTCCCGCCGTTTGGATTCTAGGAATGTTCTTGCCTAGTAAAGGACTGTCTTCCGTCACTTCGATACTTCCTAAAGTGGCCGCTAACGTTTTGCCCGCGTCTTCTTTACTAGTGCTGTTGTTCATATTGTCGTCTTCGTCTACGGTTTTAGTGTTAATGACATTGCATATTAAGGTTAAAACATACCAATTTGATCGTCTTCGATTTGTCCCATTTTCCTTTTCAACGCCAATTGGGTTTGTCTCTCAATTTCTCGGATGTCCTCCATTGTCAGGCCGTGCCACTCGTCCTGCCACGCCCACGCTTGTCTGTGCGCTCTGAGCATAGTTTTACGCAATGCTTCAACCACACAAAATGTCAAAAATGTCAAAAGTTTGGAAGTGAAACTTATTACCGGTATCGTGTATGAAACGTTCTATTTTCGTCTGCATTCCCCAATAACGAAACTCCACTCTACAAAGCTTGTAGGCGCACATCATAGACTTGCCGGAAGGGGTGGGTTGGGGCGCGTCGCGCACTTCGTTCCAGTATTCTTCCACCCAGTTTTCTGATAACGGACCCCGCCCAGACTTTTGGGAAACATAGTACAGAGGGTCTTCGTCTCGAACGTAGTCCGCACCGTACAACTGGTCACGGACGAAATCTATAACATCTGCGAGAGAGAGAAAGAGTTAAACTTAACGATTTTCACAGAATATCATAAATTTTCTAGTAAAATGAAAATCGTACCGACTATTCGATTTCTCAGATCGCTTCCAGTCAACTGGAATACGTTTTCTTGATGTCCGTTGTCGGCAAAATAGTAAGTTTCGATTTCCAAGTAGAATTTTTCCACAAAAGGACAGGTGTATCTGGTTTTAGTGTATGGGTAGGCGTTCCAGGCTTCTTCCTCCACCATTAAGGCGGTTTTTGGTAGGATGCTTTTGATCCACCCTTAAAATTTAAATAAAAGATAGTGGAGCATACAAAATATAGAAATTATACGGACAATCTTTCAAGATTAAAGTTCTAATAAACGCAGTCCACAGTACTTGTAAATCACAGCACTGTTCCTAGTTAGTGATTGGTCAAGAAAAGCAGCTTGCTGCTTTTTCTTGACCAATAACAATTGACCAAAGTTGTGACATTTGGACGGTTTGTATTAAACGTATTTTAAACTGTCGTGAATGTGACAACTGTGAAAATCAGTCCCATTAGGAATTAGGATTATAAGTTTATATTATTATTAAGAAATGAGTAAAAATCACCTGAGTTGCATTTTATAGCTTCATGAGTGACATTTAGTAGTTTGCTTTACACGTATTTAGAACTGGCGTGAATGTGACAAATATCAAAATTTGCCTCATGAAGCTATAAAACAAACACACTTGAAAGAATGTAAATGTGTAAAAATCAACTGAATTGCACTTCATAGCTTTACGAGTGGCATTTTGACAGTTGTGACATTGAGGCTAATTGTTTTATACGTTTTTTCAATTATTGTGAACGTGACAAGGGTCAAAAATCTATCTTTTCCAATTAAGCTATAAAACTAGAAAAACGTAGAATGATGAGTGAGAAAAAATCAACTAAATTACATTTTATAGGTTCACGAGTGTTTTTTTTACATTTGAGTTGTTTGTTTTACACGTAGTTTCAACTAAGTAAGCTGTCAATATCTGTCTCATGAAACTATAATACAACTAAAAAGCCTTGAAAAAATCTAAATCTAAAAAAATCAACTGCATTGCACTTTATAGCTTTACGAGTGTTATTTTTACTTTTGTGACATTTGAGTTGTTTGCTTTACACTTATTTTAAATTGTCGTCAACTGAATTGCATTTTATAGGTTCATAAGTGGCATTTTGACCTATGTAACACTTAGTTGTTTGTTTTACAGGTATTTTGAATTGTAGTGAACGTGACAACTGTCAAAATCTCTCCCACGAAGCTATAAAACTAGAAAAACTCACATAAAAGATTGGAAATGAGAAAAATCAACAAAATTTTATTTTATAGGTTAATAAGTGTTATTTTGACAGTTGTGACATTTCAGTGTTTGTTCCAAACGTATTTTGAACTGTCGTGAACCTGACAACATTCAAAATCTGTCTCATTAGAGTAAAACCACAAAATATACGTGAAATTAAATTAGAGTAAAAAGTCCCTTTTTTGATCAATATCTCAGAAACCGATGGTTTTAGCCAAAAGAGCCTAATTGAGGAAAAGTTTCCTAGTAGTCCATATTGTCAGTTTCCCAACGATCCGTATAGTCACGTGACCAAGGTTCACTTGGATTGATGGGACGGTTTGTGACGTCACTACTTTATCTCAAACAAAATGTCACTTTTTGATTGGATTGGTCAAGAACAAGCAGCAAGCTGATAGCTGCTGGTTCTTGAGCAATTTAAGAGAAACACAGTTTTTGTCATTCCAGCATTGCCACATCTACATGAAACTAGTGACAACAACGGATTTTTGTTCGACCACCCTATAGTAACTTATACCATTTTTCGATTCTGCTAAGTTTCCCTCTAAATTTTATCGTTTTCGAGAAAAAATTGAAATTTGAAATTTTCAATACTTAAAAGGCTGAAAAAAGTAAGATAGACGTGCAGAATCCATAAAATTTTGACATGATCATCATTATAAAGCTTGAAAGCTAGTACTTTCGCTTTAAGTAAAACTGGTGAGCTTGTTCTATACTTAAAACAATAAATTTAGATTTTGATTTGGTAAACTGGATATGAGTGGGCTAGTGTAAACAAAGTTAATTTTTATGGTTTCCAGATCCACTTTCTATACATACGTCCAAAAATAGACTGTGAGATCAATATTCTTGTAAGCAAAACCGACAGCAAATGTCGATTTCCGATCACTTAATTATGTTATATAATTTTGATGTAGTTTTAAAACCAGTTTATCAGAGTTTGTAGCTTGACCTTTACTCAGTAATTTACCTGGTAAATGACTTCCAACGTGGTAGATTTTTTTCGTGTACTGGCCTTGACCGCCGGGTCCATCCTTGTAGGGCTCATTGACAAGGATTTCGACTCCGCTGCCCTGACCACTGCTCTCTTCTCTGCTTTTTTTCTAAACCCCCCTTTATTTTTAGTAATTTTGTTTCTGCTGTGAAACGTCAACTTACGGCAATCATATAAAGTTGGGCGATCCGGTACTCCTCTACCGTTAAAGGCAAAGGAATGCGGTACTCCTTGATGAGCATGGTGCGGGCCCTAGGCCGGCTCAAGGGCTCGCCAGGCCTGGGCCCCTTCACATCCCACTCACTATAGGAAAACTGCGGAAATCTGAAAATTCCACCTTTGATTCAATCAAAACCACACACACACACAAAAACCATCACCTACTTTCACCCCCACTTCAAGTGAAGTTTAATTTAATACAATAAACTCCCTTATAACACTCTCATTATACAGTCGCAAATCCACCCTATCAGGTAGGTGGTTAATTTATTCAATTCACAGTTTCGCAAAGGAAAATAGTTATTGATTTGTGACAATTTGCGTGAAATGTTCTCTCTTTCACTGAACCCGGGTAATTCAGCAGTCACATAACAATACAGAAAAAGTAACAAAGCGTTTGGAGAAGGGGTGAGAGGAAGAAACTAGTTCCTCCAATGTCCCCCCCGATATCGTTGGGAGAAGACTGAGGACGAGGGCTTGCACAAAGGCAGATTATCGTGGGCGAGCGCGCCTGTGACTATACACGCTCCCGCCGTTTCAATGGGACATCCCTGGAGCTACTGAATGTATCCAGGAAACAGGACCGGACCACTATTGAATTGTAACAGTTTAAACTTATAAATAAAATGTAGTCTGTATCTCTCAGGTTGTTCATTAAGTTTACTTTTCTTTTCAGAGAGTGCATCAAAAACACTGCACTACCTATATAAATATTAGGTTGTATTTACAAAACAGTTGTGCTTAACAACCATAACAAATTACACAATGACAAATAATTATATCAGAACCTTTATTATGCAAGTTCAACTGGATGTTATAACTACCTGTAGCCTTAGATAAGGCAGCAGGCCCAGCTTATAATAGGATTGAAAGTGCCTGTTTGGAGAGAGGCGATCAATAACGTTATCGGCGTGTTTTAAACAAGACAGAGGTGGATTTGGGCAAATTTGCTGAAAAATCAGTTAAAAGAAAATTTAGTTTTTCTTATCTTCTAATTTTCAGTCCTGTTAATTATTTACCATAAAGGTTCACATGTGCTTAAATCCCAGCACAGTGGACAGTTTGTGATTGGTCAAAAAAAGTAGCTTATAACTTGTTGCTTTTTCTTGACCAATCACAAACCAGAAACAAACACTGCACCCATGGACTTGCTATTAAACAAAGGAAAATAATCATAAAAGGTCACAAGAGAACACAAGAATGACTTTATTATCAAATAAATTGGATGAATATTTAGTCCACCAAATAGATAAGAAAACAAGTTAGAATCATTGTCAGGTTAATCTGGGACACTCTGTACAGCTACAAACCTACAATAGATGCTTTTTATAATGCTCTGGTGAATTCGGGTACACAGTTTGTGACTTAATTATACCTGGAATAATTGCTCGAATAAATATAGAAAGCAGCCCAGTACAAAGTACATACATCACAGACTACTTATAAATTTCAGGCTAAGCACTTAAGTCAGTAATAAATCAGAAAACACTTACCAGCTTTATTAACAGCCCAATCTGATACAAGTCCAAGTTTAAACCCAATAATAACATAGGATACAAAACACATTAAATTTGTTATTAGGGAATTTTCTCTGAAGCGTACATTCATTCACGAAAAATGCTTTTATGGACAAAGTTAAACATTTTATAACAACAATAGATTCATGTGGAGTGGTGAAATGAAAAAAAAATTGGATATTGGTTAATTGGATGTCATAACAGATGTCAAAATAATTTGAAAAAAAAAACGTAAACATTAAGGTTGCCATCTCCTCTTTGTTTGGCTTGAATGAAAAATGATTTGTTAGAAAGTCCGATATCTAGAAAAACTTGTTCAGAGTCATCTGCTGAATTTTCAAAATGCACTTCATACTAAATAAAGTGGTAAATAATTTGAAAACCTCAAAAAAGCAGTACTATTTATTATAAGTTACGCTTTCCTGCTAATAGCGGCAACGTGGAATATTTCAACGGGTTAGCAACGTTGCAAGGTTGCCATTCACAAACTAAGCACTCCAGCAGAGACATTCTTTTTCTGTCGATTTGACCTTTAACATTATTTGATTCCATCTTTTTTCAAATTACACACGGCTTAAAATAGGATTGACTTTATCATTTTCCAATCTTCAAGAACTGAGTGCTACGAGACGACTTTTTTAACTTTTGTGTTGTAGTAGTGACAACGTTGCAAACCACTACGCAAAAGCACGGGAAAGCGTCAATCTGTTAAACGTACGTCAATTGTCAATTAGTTTTTTTTTGACACGAGGTGGACGCCGTCGCCATTTTATATTTTCTGATCTGTGAGAATACCAATTGATCTTGGTTATTTTATTCGAAAAACAGATTTTCTAGGTGATTCCTGGCAGTTTATGCCTTTAAATCTTAGGAAAGCGTATAGTGGTTGGATTTCAGTTGCTAACAACCTATAATTTGCAATTAACGGCCAATTATGAGACCAAGAGCTGGGACTGGTCGCAGGTAAATTTTGCTTTATTAAAGCACTTTTTATGTAGTTGCAGCATTATTTGTTGTTTTGTTCATTAAATTAAGTGTAAATTAATGTTTATGTTTATAGTCTTTGTTTATTAGTATTTATAGTATATGTAACAAATTCAAATGCACTAGCACTAGTCCCTAGTTGTGTAATTACCATTCAGTGATAAATAGTATTTGAGGCTTAAATTGCAAGCTTCAGCTTTACTGAAGTTGAATTTGGCAATTTAGTTAAATAATCTGAAGATGTTTTGTTCTAACCTCCAAACTCTCAAGCAATGTAAAAATGCCTTGTAATGTATTTGGAGAACTCATTATTGTTTATCATTTTGCTATTCCACTCTACACAATACAAGTTATTGACAACTAATTTAATTCAGTCAAGAAAATCAAGTAAAACACAAGTTGTCTGAAATCAGGGACAGAAGAAGATCACGCAGTAGAGATAGAGGTGGTCGCGATCGCGGTTATGGCGGTGGTGGAGGCGGCGGAGGAGGTGGTGGTGGCGGCCGCCGTGGTCAAGCTGGAAGTTCTCTCAGGAAGCCCAGATGGGACCTCAGCCGTCTTGAACCTTTCAAAAAGGAGTTTTATGTGCCCCATCCCTCTGTTACACAGAGACCTTACTATGAAGTGGAGGAGTGGAGGACTAGTAAAGAGATTACTTTGAAAGGGAAGACAATCCCTGATCCTGTTTTTACCTTTGAAGAAGCAGGGTAATGTTGTTATTTAAAGTAATTTACCAATCAAATCAATTAAGTTTGTTATTGTTTTATTAGATTTCCTGATCATGTAATTGAAGAACTGCTTAATATGGGTTTCAAAGCACCTACACCAATTCAGGCTCAAGGCTGGCCTATAGCTTTGTCTGGTAAAGATATGGTAGGAATCGCGTCCACAGGATCAGGAAAGACGTTGAGCTACCTGCTGCCTGGAATTGTACACATTATCAATCAGAGTAAGCTGGGTAGAGGTGATGGACCAATCGCCTTGATTCTAGCTCCAACTAGAGAACTAGCACAGCAAATTCAGCAGGTAAGTTTGCCAAAAAGTTATATTGAAACAATTCACCAATTTAATTTTGAGTTTGTAAGTTAACTTATGAAGATTTACCTAAAATGGTAATTTTTATACTTAAAGTGTTAAAATTGAAGTTGGAAGATTGAGAATGTACTTTTTAGTCAGTTTTTAAGGTTCACCAATTGTATTTGGAGCTAGTAAGGCAACTTACTAGGTAAAATCAATGTAAAAATATGAAAATTTACCTGAAATGGATAATTTGCATACTCAAAGTGTTAAAATTGAAGTTGGAAACCTGAAAATTGACTTATTAGTCAGTTTTCAAGGTTCAACAAATGATTTTGGAGGTTGTAAGTCAACTTACTAGTTGAAATCATAAAATTAAAACTAAAATATGAAATATTACCTAAAATACACAATTTTTATACTCAAAGTGTTAAAATTGAAGTTGGAAGATTGAAAATGTACTTTTTAGTCAGTTTTTAAGGTTTACCAATTGTATTTGGAGCTAGTAAGGCAACTTACTAGGTAAAATCATAAAATCAACGTAAAAGTATGAAAATTTACCTAAAGTAGACAATTGGCATACTCAAAGTGTTTAAATTGAAGTTGGAAACCTGAAAATTGACTTATTAGTCAGTTTTCAAGGTTCCACCAATGATTTTGGAGGTTGTAAGTCAACTTGCTAGTTGAAATCATGAAATTAAAACTAAAATATGAAATATTACCTAAAATACACAATTTTTATACTCAAAGTGTTAAAATTGATGTTGAAAACCTGAAAATTTACTTATTAGTCAGTTTTCAAGGTTCAACAAATGATTTTGGCGGTTGTAAGTCAACTTACTAGTTGAAATCATGAAATTAAAACTAAAATATGAAATATTACCTAAAATACACAATTTTTATACTCAAAGTGTTAAAATTGAAGTTGGAAACCTGAAAATTTACTTATTAGTCAGTTTTCAAGATTCAACAAACGAATTTGGAGCTTGTAAGTCAACTTAAATTGCCTTATTTTTGTACTAGGATTTGACTGTTTTTCTTTTTGTTTTTTGAACGCTCTGTATATGTTCAATAATGTTGCCGTTTGCACGACGTAACAGAGAAGTTCAACACAAACATTTTGAGCTTTTTCCAAATGTTGGAACCCCAAAGATACAGGGTTTCCAAAAGTTTTATGCAATTTCTAAAAAAAAGTCGAATATTTCGGAAACGGTTAGAGTTAAAGAAATTTTGGACTAAAAATATTCAAAATAACTTTCTGGACCCAATAAGTATACATCCACTTAGAACTGGGTAAATGCGGTCACATCTGGCAGACAATTAATTTCAAATTTAGCAGTTTTCTTTTTGGTTTTTTAACGTTTTGATATGTTTGATTGTGTTGCGGTTAGCACAAAGTGATTGAGCAGTTCAAAACAAGCATTTTGAGCTTTTTACAATCGCTAAAAACCCAAAAATGGCGGTGATACAAATTTTGCAACAATGTTTTTCCAAGTTGCAATGATTGTTTCTTTAGGTGGCTAGTGAACTTGGAAAAAGTTCTCGCATTAGGAACACGTGCATCTTTGGTGGGGCTCCCAAAGGTCCCCAAGCCTTAGATCTGGCCGACGGGGTGGAAATCGTAATAGCCACCCCAGGACGGTTGATTGACTTCCTGGAAAGTAACCGGACAAACCTGAGGAGGTGCACTTACTTAGTATTGGACGAGGCGGACAGGATGCTCGACATGGGTTTTGAACCCCAAATCAGAAAAATCATTGAACAAATTCGTCCGGATCGGTAAACACTAACCAATAGATGGCGTGGGGGTGTTAAAAATAACTAACTTTATTAGGCAAACTCTAATGTGGTCGGCGACATGGCCTAAAGAAGTGCAACAGTTAGCTTCCGAGTTTCTCAAGGACTACGTGCAGATAAACGTAGGGTCGTTGCAGTTATCGGCCAATCACAACATTTTACAGATTATTGACGTTTGTATGGAGTACGAGAAAGAGAACAAATTGAGCACGTTGTTGCGTGAAATAATGTCGGAGAAAGAGAACAAAACTATCATTTTCATGGAAACAAAACGGAAAGTGGACGATATTACGCGGAAAATGAAAAGGGACGGGTGAGTTCGGTGTGGTTGTAAGGAGTTTACAGATTTATTGTGACAAATTCCGTCTCAGGTGGCCGGCCGTATGCATCCACGGGGATAAAACTCAGCAGGAACGTGATTGGGTTTTGCAAGGTGATTTTCCTATATATTTTTTTTATAATACATAGTTGCCAAATTGTGTTTTTTATAGACTTTAGAAGCGGGAAGGCTCCAATTCTGGTTGCAACCGACGTGGCCGCTAGGGGTTTGGGTAAGTCTTCATTCGGTTTGCCCTAGTAATTTTTATTTTTATTTATACGTTTCATGGGTAATCTTATTGTTATTGTTTTGCTTTATTTGTTTTTGGTTTTATGATTTATTATTTCAGTTTTGAGTTCTGAAAGGGGTAACAGTAAGATTACTGCAGTTTTAGGTTTTGTTTACGTAAGTTCTGGTAAAATAAGTGATGATTTAGATATTTAAGTTGTCTCTCCTTATTTAACTTTCTTTGAGATAGAGAAAATAAATTAACTGTCTTACAAGAGTTACAGGCAAAATTGTTGCCCCTAATATTCTCCAAAACCTAAAAAAATATATTTCCACCCTGTATTTCAAAAAGAAAGCATATTTTGCTGGCTTATGTTTCTGTGATAAAGTGGTCTTAAAATATCAGAGTTTAAAAAACTAATTCAATTCTAGTCCGTTCAGTGACTTCTGACTGTTGCGTCACAATCACCAGCAAAAAACGTATGTCGCTGATTAAATGTGATATGAATTGATTGTCAAAATGATTAAAGTTTTAGGTTATAACTTAATGGGCTACAATAAGTTATACAGGTGTGGTAAATCCAAAACCGATCATAGGAAAACCGCGTAACGGACAGAGAAACGTACATTATTGCATGCGCGGGACTAAGACAAAAAACGAAAAAAATATCAAGTAGGCCATATTTTCGGCGCGCTATTGCCAAACGCCAAGTATCACTCAAATACCGTCGACAAAATAACTTGGCGTTTGGCAACAGCGCGCCGAAAATATGGCCTACTTGATATTTTTTTCGTTTTCTGTCTTAGTCCCGCGCATGCAATAATGTACGTTTCTCCGTCCGTTACGCGGTTTTCCTATGGTCGGTTTTGGATTTACCACACCTGTATAGCATATGACCAACCAATCAAAGTTTATTACCAACAATTGAATAATTCTTAGAAGGCGTAGAACGCAGAGGTTTCTGGTAATTTTTAGGAGGTTTATGGCGGGTTGCACTGATGCATTAGAAGAGCCTCTAGGGGTCCACCCTAAGCTAAATTATGCTTTGACTGTCACAGGTCATGTGGAAAAACGTTAAACTTGTAGAGGTCTCTGGCGATTTTTAGTAGGTTGTCAGTAGCATTTTAGAGGCCTTAGCACTTTCTTAATGGATCTAGAAGCTTTTGCCAATTTAAAACAATTCGTGGAAAGTTTAAGATACTTGTAAAAGCCTCGGGCACTTTTTAAAAGCTTCTCAATATTATTTAGAGGTTAATGGAACTTTTAAAGTGGTGCTAGATGCCGCTGGGAAAGTTTAAGACAGTTGTAGAGGGTTCTGGAACTTATCAGACAGTTCTTAGTAGCATTTAGAGGACTGACAATTTAAAATAACTTTGGGAAGGTTTAAGACACTTGTAGAAGCTTCTGGTATTTTTTTCGAGGTTGTCAGTAGCATTTAGAGGTCTCTGGTACTTTCAAAATGACTTTAAAGGTTTCTGGTAAATTAAATCAATTTTTGGAAAGTTTTAACACATAATAAAATGAAATAAGGGATATATGACACAACAGTCAGAAGAGACCATGAATAATTTAGGATAGTATAGATAATAAACTTTTTCAGCAATGTAGTAGGACAGTTGAATAAGCAAATTTGGAAACATTGCATTTTACCATAACTTACGTAAACTATTAGAAGTGACATTACAATATTTTAAGTGCATCCTCTGTTCCCAACTTGACATAACCGAGTTGTTATTAAATATTCTACCGAAAACAGCAGAAGCCATAAAACCGCGACGGTTTACGCTGAACGCAATCACGCAAAAAAAAAACGTAGCAAAAACGTCCTCTTTTTTCAGAGGCGCACACACACTCACAGTATAAGCTTGCGCATAAATAATGCTCAAGCGCGCGCACGTGTGGCCTCTCCCTCGTTCCGACGTCATCACGTTTGATGTCGTCGCCTCTGACGTCGTGCTTGTGTGCGTGGTCGAGACCACCCTCAAGACACTCAAGGTGTGGCCAATAATTGGCGTCGCCCACCCCGTAACGCGCCCCTCAGCCCTCACGTCTTTGGTCGTACGTCGTCTGTCCCACTCTAAAAGTCCACGCTGACTTTTGCGCATGTGGAGTCGGACACGTGACAGGGACCACAGACTGGAGCTGGAGGCGGGCGGCAGCGCCACCTTTGGCGGTGTCGCGACGTACTAAACACTGGGTCAACCATTTAGGTAGGATATTGTGTTTTTGCCTATATTTATAGTTTTTTTTTCCGGTTGTATAGTTTCAGCCTTACCCCATTAGGTTTTAGCTGTTGTCATTGACAAGAAGACAATAGTTCAGAACTACTGGTTGGGTATAATCAACAAGATTGTTTCCTTGTTGTTCCAAATTGTAGGTAGAAACGAGCATTTTGATGATTGACCAACCTGTCAGGGCCAATACACTGGGGTCCTGAAACAGTCTAATGTATTGAACTGGTTGCATTCTAAACTGTCACTTCAAACAGTGAAGTATACTCTGATTATTATAACTTTAATTGCACGTCATCAAGGTGAAAATGGGCGGCGTTGTCAATGTTATGAAAATGTGAAATTTAATTTCAAAATCGTGTTTGTTTATATTTTGAATTGCATTTGCAGGAATGTCTGAGTGGCTTTTACTGTTTTAATTAAACTGACATTAAATGTGTTTTACTCTGCATTTGTGTATAAATTTTGAGTAATAATGGAGACATGTTTTTCAATTCAATGTTAATACTTAGCTTTAGTACCGTAAACACATTTTTAGATCATACTATAGATGTAAGCTTTACACCAAAATAGAATAAAGTGGTTTACGTAACAGACGTGGCGTGTTGGAATGTGATTTGTCCACAAGTAAACTGTCTAATGACCACAGGAACGTAAAATACGATTACAAGTCACGACAAATTTCGAAAACGCTGATATTTACGTCAAACTTTGACACGTCGAGACGTATAACGATCGGTGATCAGAATTGCCAACATATTTTAAGGCGCGTAATGTAAATTTCTGTATCTATTGGCATTTCAAGTTAAGATCGCAGCGCCATTTGAATTAAAATCGGGGAGTTTTAAGACCACAAGTTATAGTTTCCATGAGGAATGACCGTATCTTTACTCGGATTGTGCCTTTAATCGATTTTTTTTACTTGTGTGTGTAAAGTATTTTTGGGGAAAAGCACTGAGAGGCTTGCCTGGGGATGACTTAGAGTCCCGGGCAGAAAGCAAACCTCTGGCAAATTGCCCCATAAAGGGAGCAGAAGCCAATCCCCCCCTTGTTAGTTGGGGGGGTTCATGAAGGAAGGAACTAAAATCGGACAACCCGTTCCTAACCTAACCTAACCTAAACATTATAAATAATATGTCACTGTCACTTTATATTCAGGTGTGGTAAATCCAAAACCGACTATAGAAAAACCGTGTAACTGACAGAGAAACGTAGATAATTACATGCGTGGGACAAAGACAGGAAACAAAAAAAATACCAAGTAGGCCATATTTTCAGTACGCTGTTGCCAAAATCCAATACCGTCGACAAAATTTATTGGATTTTGGCAACAGCGTACTGAAAATATGGCCTACTTGGTATTTTTTTTCGTTTTCTGTCTTTGTCCCACGCATGCAATTATCTACGTTTCTCTGTCAGTTACACGGTTTTCCTATGGTCGGTTTTGGATTTACCACACCTGTTTATGAAACCAGTGCTAAATTCTTAACCAAACTCAACGCAAACAAACGGAGAAATGACAGCTGGATTGCCCGAAACTTTCTTAGAAAACTGATCACTAGAGAGAGTATCTTTTATCTTGAAACGCCAATACAATGTTATTGTCCATCAGTAAGTTCGGTTGGCAATAGAATCACCTCTGTTATGACGTGCAACTAAATTTATAATAATCAGGGTATAGTAATTAATAATAGTTGAATACTGAGGGTTTTTCTTGTAACAACAAACGTTGCTACTGAGCGAATGAACTTAGTATGCCAAAAATCGGTATATTAAAGTTGTTTTTGTGCGCAAAATGTGTATTAAGGGTGGGTAAGTCAATCTTGAGTATAAAGAGTTGTAAATTAAGGTTGAAAAATATTAATTTTTTTTACCTCTTTATGTTTTAATTTGTTATGTTGCTGAAATGTTCATTTTAACGTGAATTTATCAATGATTGTAGTTTTAGGTGTTTAATAATTTTTCTAAAATCACACCTACTTTTTTGATTCACAACACAATATACTTTATGAAATTGCTTGTAAAAATCAGGGTATTTAATACATCCCATGTAGAATATAACTAACAGGACATTTTCCCGCATTTCCAGACGTGGAGGACGTGAAATTCGTCATAAATTACGATTACCCGTCCAACTCCGAAGACTACGTACATCGTATCGGACGTACGGGGCGATCACAGCGCACCGGCACTGCGTACACGTTCTTCACGCCGCAGAATTCGAACAAAGCCGCCGATCTGGTGTCGGTTTTAAAAGAGGCCAAACAGGTTATTAATCCCAAATTGCAAGACATGGCGGATCATTGTGGATCGGGCGGAGGCAGAGGTACTAAATACCAGGGGTTAAAAAATACCATTTTACCATATATTGTTCGCATAGGTGGTCGATGGAGACGAGGTCCAATGGGAGGAGGAAGCAGCAGCGGAGGTAGTGGTGGCAGAGACCGAGGCGAAATAAGCAGCAGCAGGGGGGACCGAAATGGACGTGGAGCACCTGAACGTCCAAGATCGCCCTCCAGATCCCCGTTCTCACGGAGAAGCCACCGAGACAGAAACAAGAGCCGTAGCAGGAGCAGAAGCCGTTCCCCTGAAAGACGTAAAAGACGTTCGTACTCAGACAGCAGTAGTTCTAGCAGCAGGTAAATAATTACACTTTTAAACATTTGAATCAAACTGTTGAGACTAAAAAAGACACAAAATCAAATAGGTCAAGATCACGTGACCGTGGAGGAAAAGATCGTTCTTCCCCCAAGTACAGCTCGAGTAAATCGTCGGCGCCGCCGCAACAAGAAGACGCCCAGCCCGAAATGACGCAAGAACAAATGCAACAGCAAGTGTTAGAACAGATTGCAGCCTTCAAAAGCCGCATGCAAACTGCTTTGAGTCGAACCAAGCCCCAAGCGGCACCTGCTGCAGCCCGGCCTCCTTTACAAAATCAACCGCCGCCACAACAAAGATCTCAGCACAACGACACTCAAGGACACCCGCCTGCGCAAAACAACCGCAGTTCTACATATCAACAAGTAAGTGTATTAGTACTTTTTTTTTAAAGTATCTTAACCATGTTTTGGACAAAACAGAACAATCAATTACCGGCAAATAATCATCACATGCGACAGCAATCGATGCAACAAACGTCTCCAACTAAGTTGTCTCAGGCTCCACCACCACCACCTGGTACCGCGCAGACTCAACCAAATATGATGAATCAAATGGGTTATCAACCCCACTATCCACCTCCAGGCACTCAAGGATACGGCGTAAGTTAATTCAACTAACCAAAGCAAACTTTTTGATTATTTGAAACTGCAAACAGGCTTACCAAATGCCTCAAGGATTTATGTTTGGAGCACCGCCCCCGCCGCCTCCTCCAACGACGCAAGAGAATTCATCAGCTTCAATGTACAACGCGATGTACTACAACGCTTACGCGCCACCACCACCCCCTCCGCAGTAGCTTGGAAACCTAACAAATTGTTAGTGTAACACTAGATTAAGATCAATTTTTAAATTATCTTTATAATGCGCATAGGCTGGTTTTAGTACTCGATTTATTTTGTACATAGTTAGAGGTAAGTTGTGACGTTCTTTTATTGAGTTGCGTTGATCTGGGCAATCCCCTCGCTTAAGTCATCCATAAAAGCATTAAAAGTGGTGTAATAGATAGTACATACAATAAACACGTTCCATTTATCTGTTTGTTTTATTACACTTGAATCAGAGACAAGATCCTTGTCTGTTGACATTGAGCAGAATCTGTAATTATAAATATTAGGCAACATTGCATTCTCGACTGACAAGTGAAAGTGGTTGTCTTAATTATTTGACAGAACGCAGTTGTGGTTTTAGGTTAGTTTTGTGTTTACAAATTTTTACAGTATTTTAATGCAATTTTTAATTATTTTGTTTTTAGAAATGTAAAACAGGAGTGTTCTTTTTAATTTTAATTCTTATAGGAGAATGATTTGGGAAATTGGTAAGTTATTTAGTTCAAGTGCAGTTTCTGTTATCAGCAGAAACAACCATCGTCTGTCTCTCTCTGCCGTATGACATCCGGCTTGCGCTATTGCCACGTCTCTAACAATTTTTCAACAACTTGCAGTTGTGCTGGTATGTGTGGCAGCATTGTGGGGCCTCACCAACCCTCTAATCAAAAGAAACTCCACCTCCATAAAGAAAATCAAGGCAGACACTGCACTAAAACAGTTTTTCTTTGAACTTAAGTACCTACTAACAAATTTTGGAGTAGGAAAGTTACGGATATAAAATTAACAATGTTCTCACAATCTTGCTTTTTTAGTATATCATTCCAATGGTAATAAACCAGCTGGGTTCTGTCCTGTATTTTGTGGCTTTGCAACATGTTGATCTCACTTTGTCAGTACCACTGGCAAACTCATTGACTTTTGTGTTCACGGCCATTGGCGGATCGTATTTAGAAGAAAAATTGCCAAGCAAAAGTGAGTTTAGTGCAGGTGTTGTGAGTAATTTGCTGTAGTTAGTCCCATCTGTTTCAGAAGTGTTAACCGGTAGCGCCTTAATATTGTTGGGGACTTTTTTCTGTTGTTATGACAAACAAATAAATAACAGTAATTAATACTGTTGTAGGTATAAATCAAACATGACCAATTAGTGTTTAATGCGTTTTATTTACGAATTTCCTTATGTACTGTAACAATAATAATTTCTCAATAAATACAACAAGAGTACGAAACCTACTGAAAGTAAAAGAAAAATCTCGATCATTAGGCTAATAATTGAAGTCCACGTATCCACACAATTGCTAATAAACGAGAATAAAGAAACCCCCCTTTTTTCGTAACAAACAAAAATAAATTGATATTCTCTCATATTTTCTATTTCAACCACGCGTATTTTCAAAGTACCAGAAGTAGCAAAAAAAAAATGAATGAAAAAGGAAACTGAAAATATTATTTCTAATAGCGGTAAAAAATATACTAACGCCCGAGCCCCGCCGGGTCCCGTCCGATTTATTTCATATATAAAATAAAAAATATTTATCACTTAAGGTACACGTACGTAATCTAGGATTAATACTGACACGAGGAAGTGTAATAAACACTAATTACGCGACAAAGGGGGGAAGTAACGCGGCCCCCTTTTTGCGCTGGACGTTCCCCCTTAAAATTTAAAATTCAAAATCGATCACAGTTTTACTGGTACGAACCGATCGAAAAATTTCTTCCATTTTATTTATTTTAATATGTTTCCTTATCCATACTCGATCAGTCGGTTTGCTGCATGTCCAGACTCCCGTGTCAGCGACGTGTGAATCCGTATTTGTTTCGTCAGATCATGGTTTTACTGGAAATTTTTAAATAATATAAGAAACCAATTGGATTAAATTAGGAAAAAAACTAAAATACACATAACTAAACAAAAATATGAGAGTAAACTAAAATCAAGTTTTCATCATCTTGGATATTAAAAATGTTCTGGTTCTAGAGGGAGATTTGGGAAACAGTAAGGGTTGACTCAACATATTTTCTGATTACCCCAAAAAAAAATATAAGTAGATGTAGACATTTAAAACAGTTTAGTTATTGCGTGCATATACCCATGGATAAGTGCTCAAATTTGAAATTAAAAGTCAAAATTACCTGGTTAGAAGAAAGTTCTTTCCCAGACAGCAAATTTGAGCAATTATCGGTTTCAAACTTCCCACAAGTATTATTACTAACGAGTCACTGTGGACGATAAAAAAAACAGTCAACAAAAAGAAAATAAAACTCTCTTCCAAACCAAATAAAAATGACCCAATGCAAATTGAAATGATCAGTTATTAACGTACTTTCGTGATGACACAGCAAGAGTTGAGTTAATTTTGAATGAACGTACGAAAATAACTGAACGAAAACGGGTATCACACTAACAACAAAAAATCCACCCCGACTCAGTTCTGATTTTCCTTCTATTTTAATAAATCACCTGGCCGACGCAGGCCGGAGGATCAGCGGTCGCGATACCGTCCTCGGACAACTTTTTAGCAGCAATCGAATCGTCTACGGAAACTTTTTCCTCGACGATTAAGTCTTCAGTCGTTTTCGGGGTGTTAATCGTATTTACGCTGTCGCCACCCTGCAATGTGATCTTCTCGCACTTTATGGCCACGGCCTCTTCCGAGGTAAGAGGGACGTGCACTTCCGTCTCCAATTTATCTTTATTGTTTAGGCAAAATACGTCAAATACCCGAGCAACACACCAAGATTACGCAGTTTTAACCTAAAAACACTCACCTTGTTGCTGGTTTGGTTGATTGGATTGTTGATCGCTCGTCCTGCGTTGTTGCTGGTGGTTTCGGTTGAAGTTTCCTCGGTAACCGCCACGATAACCTCCGCGATATCCACCGCGTCCCCGGTAACTAAATAACCAAAAGTGAAAAACGGAAAAAATATGCAAAGAGTGGTAATACGTACTTTCCTCTTCTGGTTGCCGCCACACCGAAAGTTTCGGAATTCAATTTTCTCTCCTGACGCCAGTCTGTCCTCTGCATTTTACCCTTTGCCCTTTCGACGGCTTCGCAGGAGATTTTATCGAAGAAGGATTTGGTCTTGTCATAGAACACCTGAAAAAGACAATATTATGTTAAATAACAAAAGGTTCACCTCAACAGAGAGTAAAGCCCGCATTACACCGGGCATTTGATTCAAATCAGTTTGAGGAACTTATTCATAAAGCGAATTTTACGTCAAATTATTTGGAAATAGGACGTGTTCTATTTTCATCAATTATTTGACATCAAATCTCCTGGTTTTCGTGTTGCCAACGTTTAAAAACAGTGCGGTAATAGTATATCAGCTACTTGTTTTATTTTGTAATAATGGTCTGACCCACCATCTCCTTTAAACATAAAGGTCACAGAAAAATATCACTTAAAACTTAGAATACCAAGTCCAAGTATTATGCATACACTTTTAAATTAGGTTGTTTATATTAAGTTGACTATAGTTGGCAAAACTGTTGTAAATTGACAGCTTTTATATAAAAGTTTGATTAGGTGTAAAATGAAACGGTTAACCATCCAAGAAATTTGACACATTTATTTGATGTAGAATTTGATAAACTTCTTTGAACACAAATTTTTGGTGTAAAGCCCGCATAATAAATAGTAATATTACTCACAGCAGAATTATAGAATAAAATAGAATAAACGATTCCAACTCAAGAGCAAGAATTGAAGGTTCTAAAACTAGACGCATGCATATTGATTGATTTAGTTAGAGCTCAATGGCCCATTCCTAACTTCAGTTATGCTTGTCTTACATTAGCAAGTTATGAAGAATACGTTATTGTGGTTGAAGAAGGAAATCAGATAATTTAAATGACTGGGCAATCTCAATTGCAAGATTTCTAGACACACAAAAATTAGAAAAAAACTAAATGAATTTCGTTTTCAATAAACCGAACTAAAAGTTTTCATTTTTGGTCGCAATATGCCCAAGAAAATCCAAATACCCATCATCGGAAAAATCAATTAAAAACCCAGCCAATTCCACCCTCTTCCATTTTCGTTTCTAACTTCACTATCATCGTTTAACTAATAAATAAGTTCAAAATACGTTCCAACCAATTTATCAGTTTTCAAAAGTGATTTAATATGATCTTTTAAAGGTGTCATTTATGGTTATTCTTGTCATATTATTTATAAATAAATTAAAGCAAACTGGTTGTCCTAAAGAGCTCTCAACATGTTTAAGAACAGTTTAGGATAAGCTGTATTTTGACAGCAACATTGTACAACTCATCTGTCAAAGTCAAAATACTATGTATTGTAGAATACTTGAAAAACCTTAAAACAAGTTTCTCTGGCAACTTACCTCATGATCCTCTTCCTGTTCAGTCTCCCCAGCTCCAGTCTCATTCCCCGAATCATCCTTCTTGTCTCCTTCGACGGGACCACCGACAGCACCGTTTACTTCCGGTTTCGAGGTGCCCGAAGCCTCATCCAGCTTCACCTTGGCCAACTTATTCCTCAACTCCTCGAATTCGGTATTAGCCTGCTCGAAATCGTACTCGCTGTCGAACTTTAAAGTTTTTTTGTTGTTGCCCGATTGGTTCGGGGTGCCGCTCGCACCCGGTCTGAACGGGCCGGATTTCTGGGGACGACCCCGGTTGTTTTGGCCCACTTTCGGCGCTCCCCGCAGGTTCGGCCAACCGCCCCGGTTGTACTGATTGTAGCCGCCTTGATTCTGATGGTATCCGCCTTGATTCTGATGGTATCCACCTTGGTTCTGGTGGTAACCGCCACCTTGATTCTGATTGTAGCCTTGGTTGGGACGGCCTCGTGTTTGCGGTCGTCCTTGATGCTACAAAACACAACTTTAGGAATTTCAAAGTGGGGTTTGCGGGCGAAATTGTTTTACCTGATTGTCACCGCCCGCTCGGTTTTGGGAATCCCGTCTTTCTCTAGATCTGGGCCGGAACTGTTGCTGTTGCTGACCTCTCGGTGGTTGGATTGGTTTCATATGTCTTCTGTTACCGTCCTACATAAACCAGTATTTAGAACAATCATCTCATCACAATTATTAAAAAAACTTACCCTTTGCTGGGCAGTACCAGCCTGAGTCCCTTGATCGACTGATATCGATTTGCGGGAACCCAGCGATGCGGGAGTGGTGCTACGGCTAGCCGCTCCACCAATAAACTCTAAAACAGAATCTAATCTGAGACCTCTAGAATTCTTCTAAATATTATCCAGCCCTCAAGTTATGACTTCACTGCTTAAATAATGAAGTAGAAGAACATAAATTAAAGGATGAATACATACTTTGATGATTTTTTAAGCAAAGCAAACCTTAATTTAAAGCACATGCAGAATTTTTCAATTTCAGATGGAGTATGAAGGCAGTAGAAACAAAATTACATTGAAAATGTTTAATTAGTGGAAATCAAACAAAAGGCTAACCTAATTTGGGAACTACTCCTTCTAATAGAGCTGGAGTTCAATAATTTCATGTGAATATAGAAATCAACAAACTTTGAAATTTTCAACTCTAAATAGACAGTTGAAGTGTAAATTGTAAATGATCGAAAAAGCAATATTATAGTTCTCTTACTGATAATAAAGCAACTATTACCAAACTCATAATAATGTCACAAAATGATGCAACAGGACATTTTTCTGCACTTTTTAAAATACTAATACATACCAGCAACCATGATATCATATACATAGTGTGATCAATAAAATGCAACAAGCTAAGCAACCATTCAGCACACCAATCAAATTAATATACAGCAAGCATAAGCAGCAGCAAACAAAATAGTGGTAAAATTGTTACCGGAATGGTCGTTGGGCCTTAGCGGTTCCCCAACAGGGGGCGGAGGAGAAATAATCGGAGGCGGCGCCCCAAGTAGGACCTCCTTAGGACCTCCCGGAGCTGAAATTATCAACTCACTTGGCTTGGAGCTGCCCGCGGCGGCCGAATTGGCCCTGTTGATGGCGGCCGGCAGTCCTGGCGCTCCGGCCGTCAAGCCGCCCATCGGCATCGTCCAGGACGCGTACGGCCCGATTTGCCCCAGAATCGGGTGCTGTTGGAACGGTTGCGAGCCCAAGGAGGGCGGGACCGAGAGCTGCATAATGGCCGGATCATTGAGAGGCTGAGGATGGGTCACGTTGTTCACAATGCGTATGTCTTTGATGTCCGAGCCCCGGAAAAGGATGTAGTCGTAGACTTGATTTTGGGCTGGGACGGGAAACTGGGTGTCTCTGTCCTCAGTACCAAAAGAGCGCACTAGAAAAGATGATACTTATAAAATTTACATTTTTAACCTATTTTAGTATAAATGTTATGATGATGGCTGTAATGTATTGAAATGCTGCACAGTTTGCTGTTTTTTGTGTTTTTTTAAATAGAGCAAAGCAACTTGAAGTACAAAAGTGATAGGAATCTATGCAGCACAGAATGTTACTCAACCAACATAACATGTAAATTGGGCTTTAGTAGCTCATTTTTCTACTTCTTTAGTAAATCACTTTTCCAATAATTATTAGAAAATTGGTAAAATTTCTCATCAAAAAAATAATAACAAATACAGAGGCAACATAAACTAACTTCTTAGAAGTTCCAGTGCACTAGAACCAAAAGTACAAACTGTTGAATAGAATTGGGCCATCTGCATGGATCAAATAAATATTGCTGTGTACTGATTTGCAGTACTAAGTATATACAAATTATTGTACAAACGATCCAAACCCATATTCAAAACAGTTCAGAATCAGTAACCCAAAGAAAGGTAATAGCCACATTCGTTTTCAAGCTCCATAGAGCGAGCAGAGCGTTTTGACGTCACGATGACGCAATTTGGCAAAACTATTATTTAACCAACTGTCAAATTACGTCATTTTGACGTCAAAAATGCTCTGCTCGCTCCATGGAGCGTGCAAACGAATGCGGCCACTAAAACTTATGGGATCACCAAATCCAGTCCTAACCTAACTTATTCAGGAGGACAAGCTAATATGGCTGAGCAAATCCTATACCAGCTTAAGAGCATTTTTTCAATTCTTTTACACATAACTCTGCGAGTCTCAGGAATTTAAGTGACAGTAAAAATGTGGATTGATAAAATTTCATGCTGCTAAGTATTTACAAATTAATGAAATAAAAAGTGGGGCTTGTTACAAATTTTAAATTTGTTGCATTAGCAAAAAAATTAGGTCTTGCTTTAAAAAAAAGTATTGCATATTGCAAAATGAGTGGGAGAATTGTTAAGTGTACATTATAAACTGATCTTATTTGGCATAATAGTAATATAAAACGGACAGATTAAAACGTGCTAACAATGCAATATAAATTCTTTAGGATCTTTATCTGGACTGTACAAAAAGCTTAGGACGCCATTTTTAGCATTTTTTTTTTGTAAGGCCTCAAGAATCTGCTGATAAGCCCCTTGGATTTTAAAGCTAACTTATCGATTTTTTCTACGTAAAATTCTGCATAGAAACTGTATGTAACGTAAATATAAATTTTAAACTTTGCACAACCAATTAAAAAGTCAATAAAGAAAAATCTGACAACAATCAAAAAGAATACAGACTCACAACAGAAAAACTCTACTTCTATGAAACTGGTGACGAAATAACCGTCGCAACTCCCAAGATCAGTTAAAAGGGGCCCATAGAGCCCAATAACACAAAAATTAACAAATTAAATGGTAACTTACCGGATGCCAAAGCGATCGTACACTCTTGGGGATCAACTGTAAATAGGCGACCTTCGTAGCGAATATCAGCCTTCGAGATTAGGCTTATTTTGGAGCCCAATTCCGGCATTCCCGTCGTCATTCTGGATGGGAAATTTCGTATTCTCAATGTCTGGATGATCGGCGATTCCTCTTCGGATGCCCTTTACCAATTCAGGAACCGTCGGGGAAGCGAAATCGGGAATACCTTTTTCGGCAAATGGCGGTGGCAGTTTAACAGCTGACAGCCTGAAAGTGAAGTATGGCGTAAAGTGGGGGGGGGGAATTGATTGACAGTTGCGGCGGCGTTGTCGGTTATGATTACAGTGATGCCGTTCCATACAGTAAGAAACAACTGAAACAAGGACTGCAGGAATAGGATAGGAAGCCAGTAAAATGAAACATAAGAATAACTCTTATGAATTACACTTATATTACATTGAACTAAACAAACCAAACATGCAATGGATAGATGATTGCTATATAAAAAAGAATCGGGCACCGTTGTAAAAACGAATCAGTTTGTAAAGAAGTGTAAAATGCAATAAAAAGATAAATTTTGAGAAAAATACGGTTTTCAGCCCACTTTCTGTCTCACTCCTCATTGCTCTTCCCCGTTTCAACCGAGATGTTTTCAGGGGTTAAGAGAGCCGTTGAGCAATTACACGCAAATGTAACGGATGCATTACTATAGAAATATAATTATTTGTCCTAATTTCCTCTTGTTTCTTAATTTATACACTTAATTGTTGAATTATTTTAGTTGCGCCCTCTTAACCGCCGCATAACCTTTGTCATTCCAAAAATCAACAAACCTAATCGTATATCACGTTAAAAACTACAAAACTAAGAAGATATCCAACACGTTTTCCTTCCCCGGCTCGTACAAAATATACAAGTCTTAATAAGTCTTTGCGATCAGGAAAAGAACAACACTACCGTAAAAAAATTCTATAGATGCGTGATTCTTAAAAATGTGATTATGTCATTTATTATCGTTGAGGTTGGGCGGCTTGGGGCTGTTGGGTTTGCAGCGGGGGCCCCGTCGACTGTAGAGTAGAGGCGCCCTGGGACGGCGACCCCGCCGACAACTTGGAGAATGCTATTAAAGTGTCGGGGAAATTTGGCGGCGTTGCTGGCGTATTGCACGGTGTCATTACCTGAAAAAACCCAAGAAAATGTTAAGTGGATATTTACGGAACTGATGTGACATACTGACCTGACCAAAGTGAGCATTTGATCCATGTGGACAACTGGGCAAGGCTGCATCTTGAAAAAATATACTCAGAGCAGTCTGAAACCAACAATTTCAGTTTAAAACCATGATTTTTGATGTTTTATCAACAAAAAAGGAAAATTTGCCCTCATATAGAAATTACATATCATATCTAGTGTTTAATGGTGTTTTCTATTGCCAAACTGAGTGTGAAACTAGTGTATTAGTAACCGTTTCTACTAAATGTCATTGAAACACTAGTTTTGAACTAAACACTGAAGAGTTCAATAGTGAGTGGAGATGGATTTAAGTTAAGGGTGGTTCCGACTGTGACAATAAAAAATGAAAAAAATCACTATCTGAACTACACTGATTCTAGAAAACTATTTACTTAGACAGTCACATGATAACTGTCAAAATAATCATCATGAACTGAAAAACATGTCTAGTTTCATGTATTGCAAGAAAACTCTTCAAAGCTGTGATTCAAATTGTTTCTGAATTTTTTTTGACAGTTTTGACGTTAATGACAGTTGTCACATGATGCTAAAATCTGATTTACTTAGTCAATCACCTGACAACTGTGAAAAAATTTCAAAAACCAGGGTGAGAAACTAGAAAAAAGGACCTACAACTACAACAACACTTCATATCTGTGTTATTTGTGAAGCTAAAAATGTTCTAAAAAATGGAAATTTTAGGAAATTTTTTTCTCTTACAAAAGGGAAATAATCCATTTTTTCGAATCTTGCTTAAGAAAAGAATTATGAGCCAAAACAGTGGTGAGGCATTAGAAAACTTGACCTAACCACTCAACCAACACAAATCAGTTCATATCTCCGTTTTTTATGAGCCTTCAAAAGTACAGAGTAAATTCGAGGTCAGGATGACGTATTTTTACAGTTGAGCAAAATATTTAGCCTATTTTGGCAGATGTGTTAAACTGCAGTAACATCTTGTTTTGTCAGAATAAGTTAAAATGAGATAGACACACTCTAGTAAACACTTACGTCAAAATAACTGTTTTGTTAAATCACGTCATTCTGCACCTCCCTGTATAGTAGAAAGCCTAAAATGTCACTTTTAATGGCGGCGTTAGCGGTTTTCGTTTTATACACAAACGTATGCATTTGCAGTAAGAAATACGTATTTTTTTTATTATTTCATGTAGTTGATTGCAATTTGTGAGTGAAAAATCAAAGAAAGGTTCATTCCTGATCCAGATATGTATAGATAGAGCTTTTTATACACAATCAAGTCCAGCCTAAACAAATTGGTTAAAACATTTGTCCTGGAAAGTACAACACATAGCAAACTAGTTTCAACATTGTTCAGTGTAAGAAAATCTGTAAATCCTTGAAACTAGGTAAGCAAAATTGGTAAATGCTTCTTCAAAAAACTCAATTTTCACAATACAAACAAACACAAGCTGTCACCACTATTTCCGCCATATTGGAATTTTTGACAAGCACCTTCTAGGCTTTCTAGTATAGTAGGCGGTGCATTCTGACATTAAATTCGTTCTGCAGGCTCCACCAACTGGCAATCAGGCTCTGTAAACTCCATGAACTTGAAAACAAACAATAAAGCCCTAAAAATTACATACTTTAACAACTATTCTCACTGATAAGTTTTATAAAGTGTAAATAAAATTAATCATGTGTAAATCATATTGGGACAGGTTTATTAAGACAAAGTTATGAGATAAAGAATACTACACTATTACATTCTTGGATACAAGTTGTTTACAACTCCTTTGTAAGAAATGAAAATTGTACATTATTCAGAGTAGGAACTATGATTTATTGAATTTCCTAGTAAATGTTATTCAACTGAAAAACCTCATCTAAAAATAGAGCAACAAAACGTCGTGATTGATTATCTGCTGGCGTAAAGTGTGAATGACTTGTATAAAGTGTGGAATTTTTTCAAACACACATAACACGTGTACGAATTGAAAATTTGGGGCTACTATATTCATATTTACATAATACCAACCAAAACAAATAATATAAAACGCGGCAACAATGCCAAAAAACAATGGCCGTAACGAGGGGAGAGAGGGGGTTTCAAGAATGACGGCCGTGGCCGCCATATTCATCACGTTTGTTTACAACAACAGACGGTTCGCCTAATTACCTCAAATTGCCAATGTGCCGACTGCAAAATCTGTTTGGCTTGCTCCCGGGCACATCCCGCCGCTAATACAAACTGATTGATCATCACCTGCTCCCTTAACGGGGTCGAATCCATGGTTTTTTCCCTTTGTATAATATTCACAACAATAATAAAAACTATACGAGGGCACCTCTTCGTAAGCACTGTTTTGAAATGTACTACAATTACAATTCGCTTTACGTCAACGAGTCTGCTGTCAAGATCGACCCGCTAATATTCGCCGTCTCTTTTCAGATCACACCGGTACCGCTAACGTTAGACAAGGACGGTTGATGCGGGGCACGTCGATGAAATGCAGCGTAACGGTAAGGAAGTGAATGGAGTGGGGTGAGGATATGTCAACAAACATAAATAGATTAGGCTAATATAAAACGGCGAAATAAAAATAAATAGCGAGATAGTCGGGTTTTTGTAATTCCGCATTAAAATTTTTGTCTGGGTGATGTAATAGGAAAAATCTGCGTAAAACAATCGCATAGGTATGTGAAAATTAAAGAGCAGCAGATTTATCAACGAAAATTCAAAAGTATGGTTGACTTCCTTTAATCTGTAGTAAACTATACACAAAGTGTTTTCTGTATTGCTTGATTTGAGTGTAAATTGTTATTTTCAACAAAAATACCGAATATCAAGGTTATTCAATCGATTTTACTGTAGTGTTTGAAAATGCTGTTGCGCCTTCTAGCGGTCGAATGCTAAACTATACTTTGCCACATACTTTATACTGAAAATTCTGTACTGTTTGGCAAACTTGTATTGTTGATTGAGTTTAAGCTGCTGAACATTGAAATCTCAAAAATACTCAAAAGTTATTATATTACTGAAAGTCTAATAAAAATACACATTTAGACTGCAAAAGCTAAAGGTGGAATACCACTCAAAGCTACGTTAAGATAGCTAGTTTGATCATCCAAATCAGCTACTAAACTTTTAATTTTACTAACGACATCCGCCTTTTTAGTGTCGTTATTCTCGATTATTTTGTTCAGCACCGATTTTAGTTGGAAGCTTGAATCATATCTGGAAAACTCTACTAAATTTTTCACCACATCATCAGTGTAACCCTAAAAAAAAAGACTTGCTAGTAGAATTCAATCAATAATCAAACACAAACTTACAGCAAATTTATTTAACATCAACCTTTTTGATTCCTTATTGAGCGCGTCATACAGTGACAGTAAAGTCACATACGCTCTAGTGGGAGGCACTTTCTTTTGCCTTAACTGCTCGAACTTGTAGTTGGAATCGATGTCTTCAAAGTTTTTAGAAAATTCCAGAAGTTGGTTGTCCTGGTCTCTTAAGTCAAATTCTGGGTCTACCCTAAAACCCACAATACACTTTAAATAAGCTGTTAAGTATGTTGAGGACAATAGTTTGTACTTGTTGGCCAATTGTAGAAACTCTGCAAAGCTTTTTCCTACGAATTTCTCAGCTTCCTTGAAATACACTTGGGGGTCTTGGAACAGTTGTCTAGTTTGTATGCCTGGAATGAAGGCGCTGTATCTGTCAAAGTAGTTTAAACCTCCAGGTTGCTGTTGCACTTGAACATACTGCGCTTGGGTATTATCTACAATGTTCAATGATGTAAAATAATAAATTGCTAGATAATGAATATTTGGAGAAAATATTAACATCATCAGAGTGTTTACCCTTGGCGAAGAATGTTGCAGGTCCTAAAGGTTTAGGTGGTGCAAACAATCCAGGCCGGTGTGAAGGAGTGGGTCTGATTGTTGTTGTAGTTGTAACGACCGTTTCTAAAAATCCCTGTGTTTATATCGGGTCTAGTGGCGTGACAAAAACTTACCCGCTGCTGGGGGTTTAATAACGTATTTCATGAGTTCAGTGTCGTGCGCAATTATTTGCATAGCAGCAGGGATGTAGGACGTTGATAGTTTAGAGTTGGACTCTACTTTAGGAGGTCCCCGAAGTTCCACTGGCCATTCTGCTGAGCTCCTCTTTAAAACCAAATCATTACACACTCACCAAAAAATCCGGAAAATTTTAGAAATTCAACTTACCGACACTAAAGCCCCACAAAACAATCCTAAAAACAACAAATTCATTTTAAACTCCACAAACAAATGAATATCACAGTAAACACATTTCTAGGTGGGTGAGCAACGGTACGGCTACCAACTACCAAGTCATTTCTGATTAGCCGAAGAACCAGATTCCGAAGTGGTACTAATTAAAAAAACATCGACGACTTCGCCCAACTTTTGACGCGCAGCAGATCCGAAAAGTGGTTCTTATAATGTCGTCTAGCGGCGGCGGAACCTGTTATTCGGGGGCCGGTCGTTGTTTTATTGTTATTAAAATGTTAACGAATGTTTATACGAATAATTATTAATGTTTCGCAGGTGTCAACGACTTTAGGACGCGCGTACGCTTGATCAAAGGATTGCCAAAGCGGAGTATCGAGAGAAAAGAAATCGAGAAATTAGCGAGTGGCATTAGTGCAATTTCTGTAGGCGTGTTCTGCATAATGTGCCTATACTTTTTGGTACCACGTCGAGGTTTTAGTAGGATAAAATCCGAGAAATGTAGTCTTTCAAACGGTTTTGGTAACAATGGTGCAATTTTCAGCATCTTTCTTACACAAATTCAGAAGTGTGGTTTGTTTTTTTCTCATCAAGGCATAATAAATGAATTATGTAGATCAACAACAGGCTGCATTCGTTTTGACGCTCCATATGGACCGAATTTGACGTCTCGATCACGTAATATGACTTATGGTTCTCTTAAACTACATCATCGTGACGTTACATTCGCTCCTCGCGTTTCATGGAGCTTCAAAACGTTTATAGCCCTAGTAACCAGTCAGTAAACTATAAAAATCAACTTTGACAAATTGTTCTGGACAGCCCTAAAAACACAAACTTTCTGAATCACGAAGGCGACCATTTTGATGAAGTAGAAGTCGTAATAATGAAATAACTCTGTGTTCCATATTACATTTACAACAATACAATAATCAAAAATTAGCTAGGAAAGTAACAAAAACCACTTACCTACTTTATGAGCCAGAAAACGATCAATTACAATTTTTGATCATTATAGACAAGTGATAAGGGAAAGGAATTATCAAGAGAAAGGCCTGTAGCATGTGACAGGAACCCGTCATTGTCAGCTCCTTCTGTCACATTCTAACAACACTTCACTTAAGAATTCCGTTCCGTTTTCAAGAATTAGGTTCCTGGGCGGCCATTTTGACGCACTGGTGATTTTTCAAACTCCACAGATATTTCGAAAGTGCCTCAACGTCATCACTACAGTTTACTGACACCAGAAACTGTTCCAAGTCAAAACCAACCGATTTTCTTAAAAAAACGGACTTTTGCTGTTGTGTTGTTCAAATACCTATTAAAAATAAAGAAAAACCCGTGTTTTTTCGCTCTATTCTACAACTAATAAAGCCGTAAAACAAACGCAAGAGAATCAGGATTTAGGATTGTTTTTTTAATAAATATCGAGCAAGTAGGGTAAGTTTTTCTTCAGCTACAACTACCTTTTAGTAGACCATTATTTTTATTTGAAACTCTGTTAAAACTTCTTAAATTGTATTATAATTAGCCCTGTTTTTGGTTTGAATGGTTTATCCATTCAGAATTTGTCTTGTGGTTCAACTGATGAAAGATCCAATCCTGAATTGCAGAATGCTCTAACAGTGAATTGTTAGGGTTTTGACTGAGAGTTTCTAGTTTCTAAAAAGACATGTTACAGCTAAAATATCATTAAACAGCTCACAATAAGTTAAATACTTTCCAAATAAATAAGTGGGTTATGAGTGTGAAATTCCCAGCATACTTAATTTACGTCAAAAATAGTTTGCTCTTTCGATAACAGATGGCACTGAGATGGGTTTTGTGTTTATTTTTGTGCTTTCTAGTCACTTTTCACACTTAGATTTCAGTTAAAACAATCGTGTTTAATTTAACCAAAAATGTTTGCAGTTACAGATAAATAACATTAAAAATAAACTAATTTGACAAATAGAAAATAAATAATTATAAATGACTGATTCAGTCAGTTTTGCAGTTTGACAGCCAATCATAAATCAAAACATACTCTAGATGAGATTGACAGTGCATCAAGCAAACCTATGATTATTAATTAAAAAGTCAAATTTCTCTCTAAAAATTACTGTAGATTAAGACACCAGAAATATGAACGAGGAAGTCAACTAAATTGATGTAAAATCGACGTTTTTAATTGAAAACCATCAAATCAATCAGACCGTTATGGTCTTCAATCTTCAATAAAGCAATATCTTTCCCGTTTTGGTTCATTTTTTTTTCATTACCCACGAAGGTTTCGTCCCAAATTCAAAGTGGTAAACGTTTATAAGTACTTAGTTCTGTGTCATTGGCAACCGTGCAAGGTTGCAATGGTACCCGCATACCAATAAGTAGTAAATATGAACTCTTGCAATTTACTGGGACTACGTTGGATCAACTTGACAGAATTGCTGTAATAATTTACCTAAAGCCGGGTAATTTGTGAATGTGTAATATTTCACGACAATATAAACAAGCATAAATGAGATGAACTGAATAACAAATTAGGGTATTACGCACTAAATACACTGTTTTGTTGACCATTATTTTGGTATTTTTAGTCCACCATTTTCCCAAGATATTTGTACTTGTCATTGCTCTACATACTTATTATATAATTTCGTTTGTCAATAATCACAGATATTCGATCAAAAGACCTCATCAGCTTTATTTGGTGATCTAACCATCGACGTATGCAAATCAAACGTCCTCCTCACTGGTAAATGAAATAATCAAAAAAGTAATAAGGTTGCCGGCCAAACAATACATTTTATTCACAACTTGATGTCGCTTTTGATTTTGCAACCATCAACAACGAGTAGGGATCGTATATAAACTATGACAGAGGATATATGAATGTTCAATGAGTTTTTTTCTTTTTACCGTGAAAATGTTTAGCGTTAGAACTGTCATTTGTGTTGGATTTACTTTATGTGAAGTAAGTAGTCAACGAGTACTTTCAATTGGAAGTAACCTGAAAAAAATATAGTTGGTCTCGATGACGACTTCCTCGTGGATTTACAATGCTCCACGTGCGTTAGCTTCGGCCTCAGCTTCAGTTACAACCACGCCCTTGTCTCATATAGCTGATCTCAGGAGGAAAAGTGCTAAAGCTGAACAGCTTCAAGAAGAAAAAAACAGTGAAGAGTCGGAAATGGCTCTGCCTGGACCAAGTGGTGAAAGCGATCGCACTAATGAGGTTTCACCCAGTTTGTTTCAGAAGAAGGTTAGTGATTTCATTTTGTGTTACTTAATAATAAATAATTGGTTTGCAGGTAGTCAAAATTTTGACTAAACTGCGTCTTCTTGCTCAAATTAAAAACGCGTATCACCATCGACCAGATGAAAGTGAAGATTCTGAAGAAAACACTGTAGTGAACAATACTACTAGTAGTGTTAATATTACGTTTGAAGAACCCCAGGTCCAAAAGGACCTGGAGGTTGAAGTAGTGCCAGTTACTACCAGAGTTTCGGTCAGTAAAGTGAAAAACAACAAATTGAAGGAGGAGGAACCTAGTCGTTTAAGTAACCTGGGGATTTTCTTCGCAGAGCTAGTGGGGTCAATCGTGGGGCTTACCTATGGAGCGGTAGCTCAAATTGCTTCAGGTGGCCAGAATCCCGTGACTATTAGCACGTCCGAAGGACTTTGAACTTGGTTATTTAGTTACGTTAACTATGCCTTTAAGGTGACAGTATTACACTATGGTGGAGTTCTTTTGTAAATTTGAAAAGTACTAAATAAATGTGTTGTTATTTTATTTTTTTTTTGTTTCGCATTTACCCGTTACAACAAGTTACACTGGCAGTGCTTACATAATTAATATTACCAGCTAAGTTTGAGCTAACCACAAAATGGTCCTATAATAACAATTTGTATATTTGTTTGTCGTATACTATTAGTTAAAACAAAATTGAGCGTCAAACTTATAAAATATCCCAGGCAAGACTGAGCAAGTACTCAATCTCATAAAAATATACCAAAAACAACTCCATCCATCAACTTTAGTCCTCCAACTCAGCCACTGGTTGCAACTTCCTCCCAGAATTCGTTTTCACATTAAACAAGCCGGCGTTTCGTAACACTGCGGCTGCGTAAGGATCGCCGAAAGCAGTGGCGTGCGACGTGGCCACGCCCCCTTTTCCCGTGGAAAATGCGTTGGCAATGGCGGTGGCCGATCCGGGAATGTCTTGCGCTCTGGACCGTCCCGAAGCTGCACCGCCGTTAATGAAAATGGGGAAAAACGCGTTGTAGGCTGGGACACCTGAACAAAGCAACGATTTGAAAGTTTGAAGTGATGACGTGATTGGGAAATTTTACCTTTACCAGAACCCAAAAACGGCCAGGAAGCAGCCAATTCGGGGTTTTCGTCTTCTTTCTCTTCTTCGGGTTGGGGGACCACAGGTTGGGGAGCTACGGGTCGTTTAGCTTTTCCCACTTTAATTTTTCTGGGTGCTGTAAAAGAAGAAAATAGTAGGTTTGAAGAAGAAGTACCAGATGACAAGTGTTTAAATCTTCCAAGATTTTGTTAAGTTTGCGTCAGAACCATTTTGGGAGTACAAGATTTAGAGGTTCTAAATACTACTAAAAATTTGTCAAAAATTAAGAGAAACCAATTTTCAAACAATTCTCTAAAACTTTGACTTCTAGAATCATTTTAGAAGCACCAGAAACGATATCACGTGCTTTTAGAGGGTAAATTAGCTAGACAGTCACGTGACTACCGTCAAATTAACTCAAAAACACGTTTCGTATCGAATATTGCAAGAAAAGTTTTCTAAACCCTGATTTTTGCAACTTTTAAGCACACTTTGACAGTTTTGACATTAGTGACAGTCGTCACGTGGTTTTATAACACTATTTGGCTAAGCAGTCACGTGATCCACATGGAGTATAACCAATAACTTGAAAAAACACTACAAAATTTTTCTACAGTAAGGGAGAAAAGCGGTGTCAAAGTATGATTTGCCAGAAACACAGTTTGAAAGGACAGTCAGGGAGAAAATCGCCTGTAAACTCCACTTGGAGTAAGAAAGTGACTGTTCTAAGCATATTTTTGGAATCCTCATTAAATTTCCTATTCAACAACCTGAAAAAACACTACAAAATTTGGTACAGTTAGGGAGAAAAGCGGTGTCAAAGTTTGAAGTGACAGAAACACAGTTTGAGAGAACAGTCAGGGACAAAATTGCCTCTAAACTCCCTTTGGAGTAAGAAAGTGACTGTTTTAAGCATATTTTTGGAATCCTCATTAAATTTCCTATTCAACAACCTGAAAAAACACTACAAAATTTGGTACAGTTAGGGAGAAAAGCGGTGTCAAAGTTTGAACTGCCAGAAACACAGTTTGAGAGGACAGTCAGGGACAAAATTGCCTCTAAACTCCCTTTGGAGTAAGAAAGTGACTGTTTTATGCACATTTTTGAATTCCCCATTAAATTTCCTATTCAATAACCTGAAAAAACACTATAAAGTTTGGTACAGTCAGGGAGAAAAGCGGTGTCAAGGTTTGAAGTGCCAGAAACACAGTTTGAGAGGACAGTCAGGGAGAAAATCGCCTGTAAACCCCACTTGGAGTAAGAAAGTGACTGTTTTAAGCACATTTTTGAAAACCTCATTAAATTTCCTATCCAATAACCTTAAAATACACAACAAAATGTGGTACAGTCAGTGAGAAAAGCGGTGTCAAAGTTTGAACTGCCAGAAACACAGTTTGAAAGACAGTCAGCTATAATATTACCTCTAAACACCACTTGAAATAAGAAAATGACGGTTTTAAGCACATTTTTGGAATCCTTATTAAATTTCCTATTCAATAACCTGAAAAAACATTACAAAATTTGGTACAGTCAGGGAGAAAAGCGGTGTTCAAGTTTGAAGAGCCAGAAACACAGTTTGAGAGGACAGTCAGGGACAAAATTGCCTCTAAACTCCCTTTGGAGTAAGAAAGTGACTGTTTTAAGCACATTTTTGAAATCCTCATTAAATTTACTATTCAATAACCTGAAAAAACACTATAAAGTTTGGTACAGTCAAGGAGAAAAGCGGTGTCAAAGTTTGAACTGCCAGAAACACAGTTTGAAAGGACAGTCAGTTACAAAATTACCTATAAACCCCACTTGGAATAAGAAAGTGACTGTTTTAAGCACATTTTTGGAATCCTTATTAAATTTCCTATTCAACAACCTTAAAAAACACTATAAAGTTTGGTACAGTCAGGGAGAAAATTGCCTGTAAACCCCACTTGGAGTAAGAAAGTGACTGTTTTAAGCACATTTTTGAAATCCTAATTAAATTCCCTATTCAATAACCTGAAAAAACACTATAAAGTTTGGTAAAGTCAAGGAGAAAAGCGGTGTCAAAGTTTGAACTGCCAGAAACACAGTTTGAAAGGACAGCCAAAGACAAAATCACTTGTAAACCCCAGTTGGAATAAGAAAGTGACTGTTTTAAGCACATTTTTGGAAGCCTTATTAAATTTCCTATTCAATAATCTAAAAAAACACTACAAAATTTGGTACAGTTAGTCAGTACAGTCAGGGACAAAATTGCCTCTAAACTTCCTTTGGAGTAAGAAAGTGACTGTTTTAAGCATATTTTTGGAATACTCATTAAATTTCCTATTCAACAACCTGAAAAAACACTATAAAATTTGGTACAGTCAGGGAGAAAAGCGGTGTCAAGTTTTAACTGCCAGAAACACAGTTTGAAAGGACAGTCAGCTACAAAATTACCTATAAACCCCACTTGGAATAAGAAAGTGACTGTTTTAAGCACATTTTTGGAATCCTCATTAAATTTCCTATTCAATAACCTGGAAAAACACTACAAAATTTGGTACAGTCAGGGAGAAAAGCGGTGTCAAAGTTTGAAGTGCCAGAAACACAGTTTAAGAGGACAGTCAGAGACAAAATTGCCTCTAAACTCCCTTTGGAGTAAGAAAGTGACTGTTTTAAGCATATTTTTGGAATACTCATTAAATTTCCTATTCAATAACCTGAAAAAACACTACAAAGTTTGGTACAGTCAGGGAGAAAAGCGGTGTCAAAGTTTGAACTGCCAGAAACACAGTTTGAAAGGACAGTCAGCTACAAAATTGCCTCTAAACTCCCTTTGGAGTAAGAAAGTGACTGTTTTAAGCATATTTTTGGAATACTCATTAAATTTCCTATTCAATAACCTGAAAAAACACTACAAAGTTTGGTACAGTCAGGGAGAAAAGCGGTGTCAAAGTTTGAACTGCTAGAAAGACAGTGTGAAAGGACAATCAACGACAAAGTCTTCTCTTCTCTCTTTATAAATTAATATAATACCTTTAGTTGTGGTGACTGGTGCTGCTTTGGTTACAGTTTCGGTGGTACCTTCCTCGATCGAAAACAACGTTTCCTGCTCACCCTCATTGACAATCACTTCTTCCGGTTCAGTTTCGTTCACCGAATCCGGTTCGACAACGAACGATTGCCTTTCGGTGGTTTGTTCTTCCACACCCTGCAATTACCGACATTTAAGGGTGAAAGAGAACTGTGTTACCGACTATTACCTCGTTGCGATGGTTGAGGACGTCATCTTGAGCTGGGGGAAACACCACCGTGGATGGGACTAAAGCGGGGGTGCCTGCAAACGAGTTGGTGGCCACCGTGTCACCCACAACCATGGCGGTCATTTGACCTGGGGCGACGTAGTCGTAGCCAGGGTTGCCCGCTCTGACGTAACGGGGGTTTGCGTAGAAACTACCCCCCATTATGTAGGATCTCGGATAGTAGCCGTGATCTGAATAAGTCCAGTTTAGTAACAGTGTTGCCGGTGGTTTTTTTGGCAGACTTACTTGAAATCGGTGAGGCGCTACCAGCGGCCACAAAACACCACAAACACAAAATCACAGACAACATTTTTTTTTTATTGTTTAGTGTTAGTTAAACGAACGTCGAAGAGTTAATTTAAGCTTAAGGCCTTTTGCGGGCAAATTTATATTTCGCAATCGAATCGCTCCCACCACGATTCGATTCATCCTTTCCGTCCATCTGGACGAAATTGCCGATTCCGGACACGTTCTGCTTTATAATGTATGTTTTAACAATGATGTTCATTTCGAAATTTTAATTTGCTGTTAAGCCGGCATTCTTCTTCGTTGATTTTAAATAGTCGAGGTTCTTCTTTTTTCTCATAAACACTACTAGGAAATTGGCTTTTTTAGTGACCAAAAGTTTAAAAAGGAGAAGGAGCCAGAGAATGGAATGTTGCTAATTGTTGGAGAGAGAAGAGCTTTTTCTTTGCCTCATAATGTAAACCAAAATGTTTTTATGTCCAGTGCTAGTGAGGATGCCAAATGACAATCAAGACAAAGTCAGTCACATCATGTGATTCTCTAAACCAATATATTCCACTGTAAGAGTAATAAGTAAGTCAATTATACCATTAACATCGTCTGAACGTTAAAGGTGACTCCTATAGTCTGGTCAATGCAAAATTCCTCGTATCTTTTCTACAACGTTTTTCTCTTATAAAGAGCATTTGGAGTGCATTCTAAATAGAACAGAACCAGGTGCGAGCTATACAGAAAAATCGTTATTCCGACCAGGAATGTAGAAAAAATGGTAGTGCACACGACGTTCCCCCCATGAATAAAGTAATGCATTACGTCCATATCAAACAGTTTTAATAAGGGAATACCGAATCAGAGCTGACATACGACCCTATTTAGCATATGAAAATATTAACAGATATTTTATTAAATGCTAAAAACAGTCACTAAACCTGTTGTATCATCATTCAGTAGAGTGCTTTCACAGGATACAATACAACAAAAGAAATGACGTCAATCACTAGATGCCCTATCGTTTTTACAGGAAAGCATACCTTAACGGTACGTCATATGGGAACACATTCCTCTCTAATTATTCCCATATTAATACTGCTACATTTGCGTAAATCAGAGTGGTTGGTTTGTGATTGGTCAAGAGCAAGTAGCAAGCTGAAAGCTGCTTTTTATTGACCAATCACAAACTAGTGCTGAAAGTGATTGTTGTGATATTGTCTGATATATCGGCCGCGCCATTTCGATGACACTTCGGGCCAGATGTTATCGCACGTGAATTACACCGCGTCGCTATAAATTATTGATAAATAATTGACAAACCCCGCTGAATTTTAAAATTTGTTGCCCGATCTGATAACACGAAACAAGGAAAAAATCTCAAGGAGTTTCTGCGATCTTGAAGGATTTTTGGATAATATCTTCAGCGGTTTTACAAAAACAATTGAAATTTTGATACAAACCAAATACCTTAATTGCACTGTCTGTTCTACAGTAAGTTCGTATTTCGCTTGAAACAAATTAATCTTTTAACGTAATTTACCGTAATAATGGAAGTTTGTGTGAAGCGAAATTGGGCTTTAACGACTTGTGATCATAATACATTACAATTTAGTGTTATGCGAAAATCGATCGTAAAAAGAGGTTTGTCACGTGACCACTTCATTAAAACGTCTTACTGATATCTTGTGATCGTCTGTCAAATTAGGTTACATCCGATGGACCCACCATTGAATTGCCATATTTTCCTCTTATTGTTATCATGATCATTTGCACCAAAACGTATTTTGAAGCTTTCTTTGTTTTGTTTTGTCTATATGACAGATGATCTTATTTAGTTGCGAGTTATTTCTGACAGATAAGTGATGTGCAGTTATCTGATCACGTGACTGAATAAATTTGACATTTAAAAGGCGGTGTCTGTTTTATTGATCTGCAATTCGTTATTGTACTAAGCAACCTGACATTACATTTTAAATACAAACTTAAACCAATTGTCCCTGGGAGTAAAAAAAAAATCATTTTTATTAACTGCCATTGACCAGGTTGCCAAATGTTATTTGAAAGCATCTATAAAGCTAAAATTATACAGGTGTGGTAAATCCAAAACCGACCATAGGAAAGCCGCGTAACGAACAGAGAAACGTACATTATTGCATGCGCGGGACTAAGACAGAAAACGAAAAAAATATCAAGTAGGCCATATTTTCAGCCCGCTGTTGCCAAACGCCAAGTTATTTTGTCCACGGTATTTGAGTGATACTTGGCGTTTGGCAACAGCGCGCTGAAAATATGGCCTACTTGATATTTTTTTCGTTTTCTGTCTTAGTCCCGCGCATGCAATAATGTACGTTTCTCTGTTCGTTACGCGGTTTTCCTATGGTCGGTTTTGGATTTACCACACCATCGAGAACACACTGAACAACAGTTCTCTTGTTGTATAAGATTACTATAGACAGATTAATAATAAATTTAAATTTATGATTATCGCGACGCGACGTTTCTTTTTTAGTCAGACTTTAATTAGGTAATTTAGTTTTGGAATTTGATTAAACGAACGATTGTTATTCAGCCTCACTCAAACGCTTACATATCGACTTATTTGTAACATTTTGACGGACAGACCACACATCATCCTGATTTGGTATGCATTTATCGGTATTTGCGTAATTTACGCATTGATTTGCCACTTTTTATATAATTTACCTGTGGAAAAGTTACGCTTCTAGCTGTTTGTTGAGGGAAATTTATGACGGCTGATCGAGACAGCCTTGTCAAAGAATGTCGCCTTGGGGATTAACCGCACTGTAGTAGATTTTTTAAATATTCAAATGTTTTCGTTAATCGCATATATACCTGAAGTGTACAACTTTTTGTCTACTCATAAATTAATATTAATTTAAAAAGACTCATACACAAAATTTTAAGTAGGACCATCTGATTGGAAATCCCTATTGTCTTCTAGACAAGTTAATTACATTGTAGCTGGTGTATATGACTCACCTCAAAAATCACATGAATAATGCAAAAGTCGTGGCTCTACCAGGAATTTTACAACTATATTATACACGGGTAAAATAGTTAAAAATGATTTAAATTTCGTAATGGGTGCCATCAATTTCCTGACTCTTGAAAAATCTGTTAAGTTGGAAATAAACCAAACAACACACCAGAAAGTTTAAAACAAAATTAAAATTGAAAATATGTTGTGTAATATCGACATTGAATAGTTTATTAAACAGTGCGTGCACCATCATTATCATTCATAACAAAGTGTGTAGATGTTATCTTAAATCTGCCTTAACAATTTTTTCTGGAAAGCTTTAAAATTAGTCGAGTCGAGAGGTGTTTTTTAATAAACACAGGCGTGGCAATTTTTTTTTTACTATGGCAATATTAAAATACCGAAGCGTGTTTGATGTATTTTTTTTTAAGGTTTGTTATTGAAATTTACCATTTTTTATGCGCGCTATGTGTCGTGTACTATTTTATAGCATCCTGGAACCTAATTCGCATACTTTAGGCTAGCCAACGTTACAGACAATAAGCCATTTATGGCACTGAATACAAATTTGCGAAACCAAATCCTATTAACTGTAAATTCTCTTTCGTATTGGTTGACTGATTGATTTTGCTACCTGGTTTTTTTTCGATTATTCAGTTTCTTAATATAATGTTACTCAAATTCTGTAAAGACAAGTTTTAGATTTAGAGAAAAGCCACGTGATTTATGTCACTAAATAAACTGTCGTAAAAAATGTTTAAATTATTTTTTATTTCAAATTAAGCGCCAGTCTTGTACGCGCTATTATATCATGAGATATGGGCATTTGAATTCGTCCGTGGAATATATTAAAAATTACGTCAGTCAAAAGCCAGACAGACAATAATTATTATGAGAACAATTAACAAAGTTTAATGACACTTGCATTGTTTTTTTGCATTTATTATACACAGTGCGTTCCAAATTAAACGAGCCATCCTGTATATTGCACAGAAATTGCTTGAAATTTACTAAGTAATTAAACGTGTCAATGTATAAGACACGTTTAATTACTAATATTTAAATTTAGTGAAATCATGTACAATGTATTATAATTAACTGATTTATCAAAATGGTGATTTAATTCAGTGTAACTACAGCTTGAGGTTAAGTTAAATATGTCATTTTATGATCTTCTAATGTATCTAACAGGCTAATTTGAATGAACACCAAAGAAGAGTTTTTTGTGGACAAATGGTGAATGAAAACTACCGTTACTAAACACCATAAAAAATGTTTACCTACTCCGTGGTTAAATATGGTTTTTCTATTTATTTTTATTAACTTCTAACACACTCTATTTCTTATACTAATCTAAGGTGACTCTTAATCATCAGCATTCTTATTCCGTCTCCCTTTAATTTCCACATCAATGTTTTGCCAATGTTCCAAATTGTTCTGGCACATATCCAGCAAAGGTTTACAGTCGGGTATTAAAGTATTCAACAGATTGTAGCAGGGCAAACAAATACCGGTCAAAAACCCTACTTGACTGGCCGGTTGTTCCTCGGGCTGTTCCCTGTCCATCATAGGAATGGGATGTCGGCCAGCTTGCCTAAAAAGCACACTTTGAACCAAACACTTGAAACACCCAGGCTATACCTTTCAGCGTCGCCTTGTTGGTAGAATTCTTCGAAAATCACCCGGACCGTTTCCACCTGGATGTCCCACGGTTTAGCTGAGGCGCTCAGATCGCTGCCGGTCATGGTGATGGCCTGCAGGAGCATCCGGTTATCGGTATTGCTCCAGGAAAACGAGCCCTGTTCCACTATTCTCGATAAACGGGCTTTGTTAGGGAAAAACATGGCCAAATCGGTGGCTAGGATGCAATGTTTGAGTAGGCCTAGTACTTGTTTGTAGTCGGTGTTGGAGAGTTTATTGAAGATGTTGTGACCCTCCTTAAAATTACCTTGGTTTTTATTATTTAGGATTTTACCACTAGAAATGTTTATTAATTATGATATTCCGAACAAAAGCATATAAATTATTATTATTTCCTGTAATTATATACATAAATATGCGTGCAAATACGCAATTAGTCTATTAAATAATAGAGTAATCAACTCTAAAGTAACAAAAGGGACAAGTGCATGACTAGGGCTACTTGTCTTAATTTGGACTAAAGCACATTTAGACCAATTACGTATACAAAACCAATTTTTTGATAGAATTTAATAAAATCATGCCGTGTCGTTTCCGTTCATTTCATTTACACAGAGTAACATTTTTTATAAACGGTTATAATAAAGTGAACCGTCACGTGATAACTAACGTCATATTTGGATACACAAGCAAAAAAGGCAAATATGAATAATAATGACAATCGCTTTACAGATCATAAGTTATGACATTTTTCATTCAGTGCAAGCAAAACGAATGTTACGTCACGATGACTTATAATTTGACACAATCAGAATTTAACCGTCAATTTGCGTCATCCTGACGTCACATTTTTATACCAGCATATTTTGTTACCTGTTGTAAAATGGTGACGGTCTGATTGAAATGATGGTGTTCCATGGTTGACGTGGAGTAAATGGCGGCTAAAGGTGACTCGGTATCCAGCATAAATTTGTTATTTTTACCTCGATGGTCCAAATCGTGACAAAGCGCTCCCGTTAACAAAGCCAAACACTATGAAATTTCACATTGACAACAACATGTCAAAAAAATGTCATTACGTTATTTGAACCTCGTTGGGCTTGAAGCATCCTTCCGACCTTTTCAGGATGCAGTACATGCTATTGGCCACCGAAAAACCATGAGTCCAGTTATGATAAGGTACTCTGCGGTAGTTTTTTCTTACTGTCAGCACAAATCTGTCAAAAATTTTAATAGGCAACGTTTGTTTGAACATTCTTGCAAAATAAAACCTGATGAGACTGTTGAGTTCAAACCTGACCAATCCAAACAAATCAACGAACATGTAAATCGAATACCGGGCTTTTTCAATATCTTCCAATTGGAACGGATTGAAGTAGTAATCGTCCACTCCCGGTATATGATCTGGGATTCCTTTGGCCAAAGCCGTTTGAAACTCTTCTTCAGTGCAGGTGTTGTGGTAACTCAACACGTCTAAAGCCACTTTGTATTTTTGTTCGCTTTTTTTGATTTTATCGTACAATTTTGCGTGGTGCAGCGCTAAGCCGCAGTAAATGGCGAACGTTTCGAACGCGGCTTCGTCGTCACTTGTAAAGAAACCTGACTGTTTATTCACCATTTGCACGACGCCTATGATTGATCCACGAATGTAGATTGGCATACAGAGAATCGTTTTTGTTGTATATCCTAAACGAGAAATATGATTTTGTGAGATATAAAGAAAATCGTTACTACGCCACTGTTTTAGAAACCAAAGAAGTGACGTGGGAACCACCAGTGAATAAGAATGAAAGAACAGAATTTCTAAAAGAAGAAAATAGTCGTGTGAGGCTTAGAATACGTATTTTAATAGTTTTTTTTTTCAAACAACTAACACCATTTTACCATTAAAAGCATCTACGTGGTCTTTAGAATGCCATCTTGACATTTACAGGTGTTACATCACCTTAAAAAGTCATTTTTACCTCACTTTACATTTTTTAGCTTAAAAAAATTTGAGAGCAGTCACGTGACCTTAAAGATACTATTTTTAACATTAAAAACAGTCACGTAACCTTAGAAATTTCATTTTGACACTGAAAAGAGTGACGTGACCAACAGAACAGGCCCCGTGACATTTTTCACACCATTTCAGTACTAAAACGTGTCACGTGGGCTTTAAAATAAAATTTTACGCTGATGAAAATTGTCGCGTGATTATAGGGGTAACATTTCGGCATTTAAAAAGAGTCACGTGATTTTTGAAATTGGATTTGCTGTTTGAAAACATTCACGTGACACTCAGATTAAAATTATGACCTTAAAAGTTGACGTTTTAATATAAGAGATACTTGACGTCACAATGACGTAATTTGACAGTTGACAGACCAAGTTTCGGCCATTCCAGCTGTCATTTCTCATCAGTGTGTTTAAGTGTCAGTGTCATATTCTTTATAATGTTAAGTTAGGAACGGGTTGCCCGATTTTAGTTCAAATGGCGCTGCGATCTGAACTTGAAATGCCAATAGTCACTCGACCTTTAAAATGTTATTTTTACCTTAAAATTGGCTTTTACTTCTTAAAAGCAGTCACGTGACATTTTTGATTGTCAAAACGGCCACATGACCTTTGCAACTGAATTTGATAATTGAAAAAGTTGGTTACGTTTTCTGTAACACTTAGGATTAACTTACCAGTTAACTGATCTACCGTTCTGTTAAAACGATCATCCGCGTAGGCGTCTTTGATATTCAAAATTTCCCCAGTCATGGCCACTTGACCTGCTATTCCAGTTCCTAAGGGGAATCTGATTTCCTTGGAGGTGTGCACCTTGAGCAGATCATCACCGTCGGTCGAATACAAATTTTCCGGACACTCATCAATTCCAATATCGAATATTGTAGCGTACAATTCTGTTGATATATATGAATCTAACTGTTCAATTAAACAGTAAATTTGATAAATTTACCTTTGTTTTTGTTGTCCACCAAAAACAACGAAGCCCTATCCGCACTGACTAACCTTTGGGCAAAATTCATGATTTTCATCACTAGCATGTCCATGCTGACCATATCCTGGAAAATTGACCTACAATCCCCTAACTTAGTATGACTGATCAATGGCATTTAAAATAACAAACTGACTTTACGACAGCCAATAGGAAATCGTTGAGTTGTTTCTGCTGGTTCATGGTTAAATACAAATGGGCGTAGTGCAAAGCTATACCACCCCATACCAAATAACTTGAGGCGATTTCCTCGTCTTCCTCGTAGAACTGTACTCCTGTAGAACGTTTCCACAATTCTAACACTGCGACCAACTTACCATTTGGTTGGATAACTGGTTGGCATTGAATGTGCGCTATTTCACCCTAAACCAATTTTGCCAACCACGAATTTTTTAAATTATTAAAGTCCTATACTTCACTCAAAATATCTTGGGAAAATCTGGGGTCGTTGTGTCCTTTGGACAATCGTACCGGCACCTGGTTCTGCGCCACGTACATTGGTACTGTGATACCGCTTTTGATGCGTTGCAACTTGAGAGTACCGTCTCCAGAATGGTTTTCTAGCACCAGGTACAAATGCAGCTCGTTAGAGTCTTCTTCAACGGAATACAATCTGCAAATTGTGGTTTATATGGTTGTATTGGTTGAATTGTTGGGTGATGGTACCGAAAACCGTCAGCGTTTACTGCTGACGATATGCAATTGGAGAGTTCCCATAATACTTGGTGTTTGGTTGGTTTTAATTGGAGGTTTTGGGTCAGGTCTTGGAGCATTTGTCGTTTGTCAGCATGCACGCAGAATTTCCATCTGAAATTCAGTGATGTTTACAGAAGGTAATTCAAATTCGACCCTCAAAATTGGGATCTCCGAAACTATAAAAGTTTAAATTGACAACTTAAAAGTTGCGATCAAAATTTGACTGGTCTTGAAAACTGTCAAAATGCCCTAATTTCAAGGTCAGTGACAAAATGGAGGCAATTACAGCAAAATGGCCACCTTGATACGTGTAAATCCAAGCTGTCAGTAATTAGTAAGCCAAGAAAAACCTTCGTTTCGGCATTTTTCTAAAAAACCTCGAATATTTGAAACATTCCGTCTAGACACCTCCTATGATCGTAGGTAGCTAATGAATAGAACTATCACGTGACAATGAGCGGGCACTGCTAAGTTGCCCCGTTTGGCCGCTAGAGGGCGTCAAACTTGATTACCTTTTTCCGGACATTTTTCTAAATATCTCGAAAACGGTTTGAGTTAGCAATGTGAAATTTTTTCCATGTATTTGGAAAATTAAAAACTAGATTTTTTAAGTTTTTAAAAGGGGTAATAACCCCATAAACTGAAACCTAAAAAATTTTTAACTTCAGTTAGTTTGATGGTAGAAATATGACCTAAAGTGTCAAAATATCGTTTTTTAAACTTTCTTGTCAAAAGTCTTTAAAACTGTCAAGAATGCCCTTAAATCAAAGTTAGTGACAAAATGGCGCTAGTTACAGCTAAACGGACACCGGATTTGTGTTTTTTATGCCAAAATTAGTAGAAAAAGTCACTTTGACTTTCAATTGCGCAACTTTTTTTTTCTTGTATCTTTTATAGTTTCCGAGATCCCAATGGTGAAGGTCGAATATGAATTACTCTGTATACTATCAGAACTTCTTAAACTACCTGGACAAACTGGTTTTCCGTGTATTCCTGCATCCAAACTCTGGACGTTTTTTGAGTTGTTGAGATTTGCGGATGATCCAGCGTTCCAGTTTCTCAATGTCCACCTCGTTCAAAACAAATGTTTCCAAATAGTCTGGATGATTGGACAGATACTCGGATACTTGTTCTTCTAGAAAATTATCTACTTTTTTACAAAATCCTATTATTATAAGAAAAACCTCACCGGAAATCATTTTAATTGTAGGAACGTAGCCAGTGGTTGCATTAAGATGTAGACCGTTGCTACCATCCAGATGATTGGAATCTACAATATTTAATAAACTAACAATGTGAAGAGTTTTATTATAAAACTCCACCTAAATGTTAGGAAACTTGAAACAAATCTAATTTTTCTTCTTGGAAAAGTTATTTGGTAAATGCAATTTATAAAAGTTCGTCCTTTCTAAGCAACGTAACAAGCAAGAGCAAACGACTTTAGATCCGGTAAACTAAGCCCCTAATGGACGCCCTTTAAGGGCTTATAAAACTTCAAAGAGACGATTTTGCCTTTTTGAGGCTGTACAAGTAGGTTTTTCAGGTAAAAAAAAGTGAAAATAATATTTAGGGTGGAAGCCACTGTACTCTGTCACTCACACTGATATTAAACCCACTCCTGGAGTAACACCCCAATGTCAAATGAATATAGGCTGGTCAATCAATTTTTCTAAGAAATTTATGGATTAAGATCCAACTAAGTTTGACAAAATGCAATCCAAACAGTTCGAAATTTAGTAAAAAATGGTCAAATTACAATGCAACTGTCAACCAGTTTGCTTACATGAAGAATCAATGAAACGACACGGTTTTGCTGGATGGGTCATTAGGTAAGGTACGATAATTTTTTAAAAAATAAGCAGCATAATTACTCACCTTCAAATTTGTCTCACTCTGTACATTTAACAATTTCCGACCATATGGTCTTAGTTATCATTAAGCTAACTTGTTGTTATCGCATTATATATTCATAATATGACGCCACGACTACTATCTAGGACTTCCGAAATGGTTTAAAAAAAAAACCGTTTTTTGACATTATTAACTATAATTTGATTGATCGCGTGCTTCAAATAGTTGGGGAAAAATAGGGTTCTTACCTTCGCAATCGCTATTTTTATCACTACAAATGTTTACGGTGCGAGATAGACAACTCCACATGTCAGACGGCGTCCAGAGCGTCCCGACGCGAGTTCCGGCTTATGTCAGGATGGACGCCGAACTGAAACCCGTCTGGATGAATTGAAAAAAAAATGCTCGACTTGCGTGGTAAATAGACCGGGAATATTTGTTTAGAATTTGTGCAAACAATTAGATAAATCCATCTATATGGATATTAATACATATTAACGTCCGCATATCGATTTGCGCCAATCAAACGGCAGTTAATTGTTTTCCTCCCATCTCCTACTTAATTGTAGTTATACCGGGTGTTCATTTTTGATAACTTACTGAGGCTGAAGCTGGACTTTCTACTGGCTGTTCCGCCCATAATTCGTATTTCCGCGCTTCCATCGCATCCACCAATCGGCGTAACCACCAGCTGCACCTAAGTTAAAGTGTCTAAAACCAGCTTTAAGTATATTTTTTTTAATAAACTCACCTTATTGCATTCGGGCTTTTTTACACCCTCCATTATCGCTTCTGGATAACGACTAAAAATTCCCTAACTCGTGTCCATTGTGGTAATAATGGTATTTTAAGACTTGGCGTGTTTCTGCGTATTCGAAAAATTATAAATACATTATCAACAATAATAACATAACTTTCACTTAAAAGGGCAATTGCGTGTATTGTTTGCCTTTAATTAACTGAAGAAATATAAAAGTGTCTTGTGAAGGATGTATAGGGCAAATTATTAATAGTCCTTTAATAAAAATTAGATGTAATAATGGTAGTTATGTTTCGTGATACATCTAGTACTTTGTTACTATTTCACTAATTGTGTAATTAACGGTGATGACAAATATGACAACATGGTAAGTCTATATGTGCGACATTTGCGTAAATCACCGCACTGTCCGTAGTTTCTGATTGGTCAAGAAAAAGTATATTACATAAGTAGCGGTAAGTATATACATAATTTCGGATCCAAACACGTTATAATCTAAAAATCACATGACATCTTGATTTTAAAATCACATGGAGGTCACATGACCTTTGGATCATGAGTTCTTTAGATCCGAAATCACTTACCTAAAGAGAACGGCTTCGATCAGCGATTTTGAAACACTGAACAAAAACTACACAAATTTTAGCGAAATAAGAGAAATATTTCTTTAAAACTGCCTAAAAGAAATAATAAACTAGCATTGTACATTTTCGGGGTTCTTCAATCTTCAACTACCGTACGTGTAGATTAACTGTACTTACCGAAGGTTCCTATGATGTATTTCTCAACAGAAACAACAAAAATTGTGGTTGAATGTTTAATTAACACCACGATGCATTTTCCCAGCATTTTCACTCAGATTTTCGCCCTCAAATTTGCAAATAATATGTGTCAAACATTTCCCAGTAATGGCGGACGGCGTCATCTCTATATCGGACCAATAGCAAACGTGCAAGGCCACCTTGATTTATTTTACTTTGACAAAATCAGGGCAAGCCGTGGTTTTGAAAGTCATTCGCATTCTGCGATGCAAAAATAACTTTGGTAAAATGGTACACAGACGGGTTTATAAATAAGTCTTTCTAATGAAAATATATGATAAAATAAAATGTAGTTTTGACTGCCATTGGAGTTAAATAATAATGTAAATGTAAAATAACAAAGCTATCAGATGACGGAATTAACAAATAAAAATATGGTGTCACGTGACATATTGTTTAACCGTGTTTTAGCGATGGGATGGGAGTTTATTTTGACAGATTGAGGTTAGATTTCGAATACTAGCTAGACGCGGTTGTGGCCCCAACGGGTTTTTAGTTTAAGGCGTTGAAAAGGGATAGTTTTGCGTCTAGAGAATGGTTTTCCCAAGTAAGTACACATTTTAAACGCCTTGACGTTGCTGCATGGCTAAATTGTATAGTTAATATGCTGGTTTTTCGACCAATCGCAAAAAATTACCCACAGTACTGAGATTAACGCAATTGCTGCACATGGCAGTAGTAGTTTGTGATCGGTCAATGCAGGAAATTATTTTTAGCAAAACAGTGAAAGTTTATAAAAATTACACATTAATAATTTGTTATGACAAACATAAAATGATTATTACTGTTGTATAATACTTTTCCTTCACCAAAACGTCAATATACAGATTTTTTTTAATGATGTGCATGAACATGATTCAGTTTAACGAAATCAAATACCAAAACTTTTATTGTAATTAAATACCAAGGGCAAATAATACCCATCATATCCAGACAGTTCTAAGCAGTTTGATCAGCAATTTATGTTGCTGGAGGAGGGCTGTGGCTGTTTGCCAACATGCATGGTTGGGTTGGTTCGTGGCGTTTCATGATATGGGGGCGGAGTTGGAGGCCCTTGGGCACATCACCAGCTTTCCACACCTCCCACTACGTCACTTGTTTGAACCTGTTGCCCATTGACGCGCATTTCAACCCCTTGACCGCTTTGGAACTGTCCATCCAGGATACAATCGCTATTATCATTCCCTGGGGTCCAATATCTAATGGACACCGTATCAGACAGCAAAACAGCATCATCAACTGGATCTGGTTGGTAGAGACGATACGCGCTATTTGGTGGTGCCATCTTCGGGTACTGTGTAAGTTTAAAATACGCCTTCAATTATATTTTACTATGGTGAATTCAAATTTCCAACATAAAACTAGTTTATAGAACGAGCAAAATTTAAAAAAAATCACCTGTTGTCGGTATCATATCTAAAAGAGCTATCACGTGAGGTATTATATAACAACGCTGCCCCATCTACACGAAGGTTGGGAAAGTATGATTAAACATATGAAAACAGTAAACTGTTATTTTAATGTTTTAATGGAAACTGTACAAATTCTCAATTTCAAATATTTTTTTGTGGCTTTGTAGGACAGAGAAAATGAAAAGTGAATTATTTTAACAGGTAGGTAGTGAAAAATACTTGACCGTTTAGGATTAGCATAACCCTGTAGAGTAACTTTTAAGTACCTGCAACATGTGGCTTATGTTTACCTTATGCAAATATGGTTTAAAGCTGCTTTACCACAAATAAATAGTTTTCTTGTAAATTTTTATCTTTAAAAATGTAATTTTTTTATTTTATTATAAAACTTTGTTAGCTCTGTAAATCGAGCTGTTCAAACACATCCGAAAAATTGTGCTAACAAACACGACCCTAATATTTTTCCTGCCCTCAAGGACTCTGCAAAAGTTGATTGATTTGATCCTTTTGTATATTTTCGTACGGCACTAATCTCCGCTACGAAAAGCGTCGATTTATCTCCTATTGGAAATGATGAGCGAATAGTCGTAAATATCAATTTTCCAGCGAATCACATTGAAGCGCCCTTTACAAAAGGAAAACGTATTTCCTGATTTATTTTTAATTGACGACGGATCGTGCACTATATCCCGCTTTTCCCTCTGGTTCTGTTTGTTTCTTTTCTGCCACGTTGCCATGTTTATGAAATCAGTCAAAGGATTAACTAGAGAATTGTCAAAAATATAGTAAGGTGTGACACTTTTGTACTTAAATTAAGGCTGGAACTAGGGCGGGGCATATCGAGTGTCTAACTCTAGAAAGATTTCAAATTTAAATTTTTAATATTGTCACCAAGCTCAAAACCAATCATTGTCTCACAGATTTTCCCTAAATCAAATTCGTTGACAACATTGGCAACCAAAATAAATAGTTTGGCTATGGAAAACAGTGTTGCCACTCTCTAAAGCGTTCCAGCAACCAGAGAACTATAATAATAAAATAATGTTTACGACTTTTGAGCTGTACAAATTATGCTCTATCAGCGTCTGCAGTATATTACAGCAATAACTATTATTTTCACACTATTAAGCAAGAAATCGCTGATAAAGAAAAACGCCACCACATGACAAAACTGCGCAAATTTTGTTTGACAACATTGCTGCTTTCTAGTAGACGCTCAAAAGCACTTTCTGTGACGTCACTTTGCAATTTTCAAACGGTAAGTCATAATGATAAACTGTCAAATGACGTCATAGAGGGTGCTTTCAGTGTCTAGCCGAATGACAGCAATATTAGTTACACTTTAAAATAGTAAAAAAAGTTAATTTTAATGTTGTTTTCTTAATAGTCCAATCTACGATTTGTAAATGTAATGGGTGATCACCAATTTGTCAAGATCCTAGAAAATATAACCATAAAGATGATTCATGTGTTATAATGTACAAAAAACATGAATTGGACAGAAGGTTTCAATGACATTTGATAGAGCTGGATAGAGAGATACATTAGTTTTGCACTAAACTTGCCAATAAAAAACGCCATAAACTCCTTTTATTCATTCTCAATAGTTGAACTGACAGTTGTCAATGGCCGCATTCATTTTGTCGTTCCATGGAGCGAGCAGAGCAAATCTGACAGTTGGTTCAATTATGGTATGTCATTGTGACGTCAAATTCGCTCTGCGTCAAAACAAATGCTGCCACTGATAATCAACTAGTGAAAATCTTCTCTGGAGGCTTTGATAGAAAAGCAGAAACGTGGGAAATATTTTGGCTACAAGACAAGTGATAAACGTCAAGATTGACAGAAACCAATGACAATACATGTGTGTACATGGAAAGGTGACAATTCGTATCCTCACTGACAGGTTTCAGGATAGGTTTATGGTAAATATCGGCAACACGGTGCGCCTCTTATATAAGTAAACCCACTGCCATTCCTTTATTTAGTTTAGTCGAACGGCGCCGCGCACAGGATACGCTGTTGGGTTCGTTTACCTTCTTGATGTCCCCCCGACTATCGCGAGTGTAAATCAACCTACCGGTAAAACAGCTGATTCTCAAATTGTTGTTTCGTTATTCGTCTATCTTCCTGACCTTTGGGCGTCCTAGATACCGCGACCAGTGGTGAAAAGCTCGTTTTTTTCTCACCGCTGTATTTTGTGTTGTTTGTTGTTTTTCATCATCTGGATCAACAATGTGTCGTTTAGGTAATGGGAGGGGTCTAAGTTGAATTCTTCTAAAAAAACGATCAACATGGGAATTTTTCCAAACAGGTGTTAATTCACTTTTCTACGCAAATATTACTCTGCATATAGACATTCTTAATTAGCGTCTGGGTACTATTGTCTTTGGTATATGAAAATGAGTGATGGACCGGAAAAGACCGTAGACGTTGTGGTTGTTTCGCGGAAGTCGGCTTAAATGTTGGGAAAAAAGGACCGAATGATGAATTTACCAATGTCTCCATTAAGAAGGCGGCATTGTCTTGTCGTTTTGGGTTTTATCTTGTTTGTGCCCTTTTGTTTCTTCGTTTTGTTTTCCGTTCCAGGTAAGTCATAGAAAATTCACAACAAAACATTAAAATAGATATCCATGAAGACACGCCTCTAATTCATAAAACGTAACAAAAACATTTTCCATGTTGTCAGGATTTTGATAGATATTTTAGTTATTTCATTCATAGATGACTCTGTTGACTTTGACAGAACAATCTGTGACGTCATTTGACAGCTTATCACGTGACTATTTAGGTGTCGACAATTCTTGACTTATTGAGACATTGGAGCTATCACGTTTCTCCATTAAGTTACCAACGGTTTTAGCTTTTATCTCGCTGACAACTAAAAAACACATAAACACGCATACGAAAGGTATATCGACGAAATAATTGGCGAATACCGCTATTCGCATACTCGCATTTTCAATTATTGTGTACACGACCTACGATTGCATCATTGATTAATGATCGTTAGCCGGTAAACTGTAAATACGTTAGCGTAAATTACTTCTTATTAAACTTTGCAGAACTTACACACATACCAATAACACCTAAAGCCTGTCTCAGGGCTAGTGGCAATGACGTAATAATTTTCGTTCCTTTTCTATTACATGGGAAACTGAGCGAGATTTGGCTTCATTCATTATTTATGAATTTTTGTTGATATCTCAGGAACGCCTTAAGAAAATTTTACTACCACAACAAAGTTTTCAAAATCACCGGAAAGAAACGCTCAAACCGACAACCGCAAAATATGAAAAAGTCATATTTTAGTCATTCAATGATTACAAAAATGCGGTTCAGTTCAACAATTAGCATCATCCTGTAATCAAGTATAATCCACCCAAAACTACTGTTTTGAATCTTTTGTCACGGTTGTTATCTATTTAAGATCAATTTTGGTCACGTGGCATAATTTACTTGTCACGTGAATTGATTAACTACTCCCACCTTGAAAACGAACACACTTGTCTGTACAACGACCACAAGTCTCACGTGTGCGTATTATGTAATTTTTAGAATCAATATTCTCGTTTATTTCTTTTTAGATAAAACAGACAGCAAATAGACAAATGTCACGTGATGTAACCTTTTAAGTGATAACTCTAGTCATGTGTTTTCGTTTCCCGTCATACGTCAGTCCAAGAAATCTGCGAAATGTCAAATTTCACAAATATGGTGGCCTAAACCCCGATTTGTTTGTGTTATTTCCCAAAACGTTTCGTAGTTTTTCTCAGGTTTTCCCGTTATTTTATCCAATTTTTTAGTGTTAATCAATAACTTGATCAGTTTCGCCTGCTTCAAAGTTTTGACATTGATAAGTGACATGAAATTTCGGCTTCAAACCACCAAAATTTAGGGCCAAGGTAGGTTATTTTATATGTTAGGTAACTTTTTTTTTGAACAACACTTTTCTTTTTTCAAATCGAAGCTTGACTGAGTTTCTTTCAGTCTGAAAAATTTGTTGAAACAATATACAGCTGATTGTGGCAGTTAAAACAATCTGTCACTGTCACGTCGTTAAAAATCAATGACACATATAAAATACATAGAGTTGCATTGTAATGCATTGCTACATTAGGATATATCATTCCTTTCTCTTTCTAGTCGTTCTGTAAGTGTGTAAAATGTTCAAAAACTTATTCTAATATAAAGATTTATTCTTAAAACTGAACGCAGCGAGGCGAATAGTTTTCCTCTTTATTCGAGTATCATTAAAAGTTCCCAGCTGGACGCGGATTCGACGCACATTAACAATTCAATATACGTGTAATAATAATTATAATATACCTCACGGCCAATGGAGAAATATTAAAATAATTGCGGCTTTAATCTAGTCTAATATAGGAATTAATCTAAGATATTGCGGAATGTAGTGCAGTAGTTAATAACATTCTTGTACTATGCGTTCCAGTTCCATGCCGATTATATGCTTTATGGTTTCTTGTGCTTTAATTAGTTCGGTATCGCTTTATTGAGTACTTAAGTACTGCCACTTGCCGGTTTTGGTGATAGATTTTCAATTAAAACTTCCTTAAACGGCAAACTTCCGAAACTTGAAACTATCCGCATTTTGCCCTCGGGGGGTCCTAACAGGCGTGTAATTACGCGGCCCCAAAGCGAAATAGTTTCAGGTAGTCGGAAATTCCTCTTTACATTAATTCGTTTTTTTTTCCATTATTTCTTAGAAACAAATTGCTTTATTTCAAATATCAGTACAGTCATCTGTCAATTGTCAATTTGATTTAACAGCTGTCAAAACTTTCTCCATAGAGGTATCAAACTATGACAGCTGAATCCATTTAAAAGCAATTGTACTTTACACTTTCATGAGTAGGTTTTTGGGTGATTTTCTGTCAAAATTGTCTAGTGTACTATAGGAGTGTCAGCTGTCAAAACTGGCTTCACAGTACATAAAACTGTAAAATACACTTGAGTCCGTTTAAACGCCTTTAGGAACAGGTTTTTGGATGGTTTTGTGTCAAAATTTGATTCATAGAGGTATAAAACTTTTGAAACCCACTTAAAAACAGCTGAATTTATTTAAAAGCATTTGTTTGCGATTTATACTTTGACGAATAGGTTCTGGGGTGGTTTTTAGTTAAAACTGTCTATTTGACATGTAGTTTAGTCTGAAATGGGAACTGTCAGCTGCCAAAACCCGCTCCATAGAGATATAAAACTGTAAAGCATACTTAAAATTCTACTAAATCAGTTTAAAGCCTAATTAAAGCGTAGTTTACCCGTCTACGAGTTTTTGAGTGATTTTGTGTCAAGATTAGCTATCTGGCATGATGTTTAGACTGTTATGGAAGTGTCAATTGTCAAAACCCACTCCATAGAGGTATAAAAGAGTAAAACGTACTTAAAACAGCTGAACCCTATAAAGGCTATTTAAATCGCATTTTACACGTCCATGAGTAATTTTTGAGGTCGCTTTAAGTCAAAATTCTCTATTTAGCTTGTAGTTTAGTCTTTCGTGCAACTGTCAGCTGTCAAAATCAGCCCCATTAAAACCCCAAAATATAAGTGAATCCGTTTAAAAGCATTAAATAGTATTTTGTCAAACTTGTCTATATGGTATGTAGTTTAGTTTGTCATAAAATTGTCAGCTGTCAAAATCCACTTCATGGAGGTGCAAAACTGTAATACCCTTAAAATGCAGCAGCAAAACACTCGAATGTGACATTTTACAATTTGCGTGCTACAACAACATTAATTGTACTTTAAACCAAGCTTTTAAGATGAATGTAGTTGTGACTGTGACTGTACAGGTGAGAGATGTCACAGTCTAAACCACACTTATCATTATTGTGAGTTAAAGTATGACAAAACAAATGGCAGATAAAATTACCACTTGGATTTTTAATATTTAGCATTATAAATATTAAACCGTCCAGTGCACGCTCCTTTACCAATCACGTGCTACAGAAAAGGACAACACTCCTGAAAAACGGTTTATTGTGTAAAATGTTAAATTTTAAAAATCGTTGTTTGAACAATTTATTTGAATGTATCATACATTAATTTTTAGTGTTTTTTTTTATTAGAAACAGGTTGAAAATTTAAAAACAAAATTGACAAAACAAATGTCTAAAGGTGTGGGCCATGTTTAAGCAATTTTTGACAGAAAGACAACATTGACTTCCTGGTTGGTTAAAATTGAAGCCTTGCACTAGACCAATCAGATTTAGTGTTTGGTTATGCATATATAAAACATAAAAAAAAAAAGAATTTAATCTGGCAACGCTGTATTTTTTATGTGGGAGAAACGAACACAATGAATTGAATAAATTACTCGTGTTGAAAAAGGGGGTGTGATCGGTTTTTCTGATATCGAAATCTACCCTCAAATTGGTGGTTTTTTTCCATTTTCTGAACCAAAAACTCGAAATCAATTTCCTGGTTTTAATCATATTTCCCATTATACGACTTCTTTTAACACCCAGTAATCAAGGACGAGAGCAAATTGACCAACGCGGAATTAAATATTGATTCAATTAGTTTTAATTGGAAAACGTCCAATTAAATACGAGAAAATTGATACTTTCAATTCGACAGGGAAAAGCGAAATTTTTCTTAGCAAACCGAGTAGTATTAACAATACTCGTTCCGCCATTGTTTGCGTTTAGCGAGTGTAGTGCCAGGAAATTGAACTTGTTCCTACGTTTCGTTACATTTTATGGTTCATCGGAGATGAAAAAACTGATCAATGCTTGATTTCACACTTTCAATACACAATCTTTAGAAACCAAAAAACTATTCAAGATTAGTAATTTTGACCACCCATACGTGTTTCCTTAAACGGGGATGAATAATCACTTAGTACCATTTTAATCAGGACAATAAATTTTTATAATCGTTTTGTTAACGTAAATAATACTTAAAGCACTTAGGATCATTAAAAAGTATCCAGGCACTTTAATTAGAGTTTTATCACTTGAACGCTAAGTGGAGTTTCATAAAATTATGCACATAGGCAACGTTGCTTTATTTGTGACGCAAATGACAAGACTCTGACAGATGGCGAATTAACGATTGAAGTAAAGGGATAAAAAAATCAAGGTTGCCCTGGCGGTATTGTTAAGATTTAAATTGACAGAAAGTGAGCAACATTTTTGGTTTTAACTGGAAGATTGTATTTTAGATTTGTATTGTGTGTACGAAATTTGACAGCTGACAGTTATCTACACTGCAACACATGTTTTTGTTGATCCAATTTATATGAAGAGAGTGAACGACCATTACATGCACAGACCAATAGACGTAACGAGTATGCCTGGTAAAAGTGCTATTTACACGCTTTACTAGTTAATAATTTGCAATTAGTTATGTATACAGAGCGTAATGGGCGCAGGTCCGGCGACTACTTGACCATTGTTCAAATAACCAAGTCCAGTTCAAATGGGCCGTGAAGGACGATCAAAAGCCGCGTTTACATGGCCCGTTGCGTCCCAAAACATTGATTTCGCTGTTAAATGGTTACAAAAAAAAATGGTTGATTAACCGTGTCGTTGGCCTATTTAAGCGGTTTTCAATGTTGATGAACCTGAATCTAGGTTTGTAGGTGAAATTTCAACAGAATTGTCAGCCATTGTTACGTTAACGTGTAAACTGTCAAACTTGTCAGTGCCATCTGCATGACAGAGTCAAATGTCGACTGTTAAGCAGTGCTGCCATACACTTATTACTAAATTAAATGCAACTGTCCTTTTTTCATTCTTAATTATGATACATTATTACAATTTTGAGTTTTCACTTGAAAAACGTCTAAAACAATTTACGGAAGAAGCAAAAAGTACTCCAAGTTCCACTCATTTCACTAACGTATTATTAATGCAATGATTTGCTTGAGAGAGCACAAATAATGTATGTAATTAACCCGATCTTAACGATGAGACGGTACAAATACTATAAGCTAACGTTGTCTCATCTTCACATTCTCAAATTGGTTATGTAGGTGATATTTCTGTTACCTATACAATCGTCTTATTATAGAGGACTAACGGAATGACCGGTAGCATTCTTTTCTTCTTGTTATTCAAACAATATAAGTTTAATTATGATGATAATGGTACCGTAACACTTTTCTAGGCGTCTACCGAGTTCTGATATGCAAAAAAACTGTGTTGTACCACTGTCTGTGACTCCGGTCTTTTTAGTAGGAAAACCTTAAAAGTAGGCACCGTTAGGTTAGAAACAAGCGCAGGAATTCGCACAGGCACCCACAATGTAAATGCGGACGCAACTAGTGAAATCATTGTTAAATTGAGAACGTGTGCCTATACCCGAGAAAATAAATACATACTTGGAATATACTAGTTTTTTGGTAAATAATACCGCTTGACTGCCAAAAAAGTTATTTTACAGGTCAACAGATGACGACAAAGTTATTTGTCAACTCTGTCACTGACCAACGCCTACTATATGAATCATAAGTCAAACTATATTTGTTTGTAAATAAATGCAGCAATAGTCGGTTACGAAATAATGTTTTCTTGAATTAATTAGCATTACAACAGAGCAAAGAAAATCCATTACACTCTAAAAATTCAATTCAATAGTTTTGACATTAGCCACCACCACTAGTTCGGCCATGTTGGATTTTTCTAGTCTAGGAGGCGTGGCACTGACAGCTGTCATTAAGTTTTAATCAATGGCTGCGAATCACGTCAAATTTTGATAATTTAATAATTTTAGACGTATCCTCGGAACAGTACCTGATTCAACGGATCGCCGAACTCCAAGTGAAACTGCAGTACCTGGACTCGATGTACCGGTCACGTCAAGAAGATTTGCGTAGACTGTCCGAGCACATCGACTTGATTTCATTTGCACCGAGCGCTTCGGATAATTCTACGTCATTGCTCGCCGCCACCGAGCTAAGACCGGAAGTGAAGATGCTGATCAAAAACATGTCCGGAATGGCGGCCGCCCAGGGCCTAAATCCCCCCGTTAACCTGAGAATGCCCAGTTCTTATCATTTCTTACCTCATCTACTTGATGATCCCAGTAGTTTAAGGTTAGTGTACAAAAAAACACACATTCAAGTTTGTGTTGACGTCACCAGGACGTAATTAAACAAAACCAAAATTGAACAAACTGTCAAACTACGTCATCCTGACGTCAAATTCGCTCTGCTCCTTTCAAGTGTGTTTGACGTTTTGTTGCAATTTTCCAGTTAAATTAGTCAAAAAGTACCTTAAGCTGTTAAAATGACTGTGACAGTACAGGTAAAAGTCACAGTCTAAACCGCACTTACCGTACGATAAAATAAACAGCGGTAAAAATTACTATACGTCACAGGGATTTTTAATATTTAGCATTGTCAATAGAAAACCGTGCAGAGCACGCTCTTTTACTAATCACGTGCTCCAGAAAAGGACAACGCTCCTGAAAGACGGTTTATTTTGTAAAATGTTAAATTTTAAAAATCATCGATGGATTGTTTTTTTATGCATTAATTTCTGGTATATTTTTTTTACTCATTTTAAAGACAACTGTGGCGTCATCTTAATTTTGTTTGCTCTACGGTAGAGTTTGTTTAACAAGCGCGAAAATTTCAGCACGGTGATGTTAAACAAGCTAAAAGATAATAGAAAAGGCACCGCAGCACGATAAGTGTGTGTGTAGTAGCAATTTTCCGCAATCTTGTTCATTGTCGACAATTTCACAGTAATTCGCGGTTAAACCCAGTGATGCGACACCATATTTGGTTATGGATGGCCGACACTTGTTATTTTCCCAATAAATACGAGGAGTAACCAAGTTTTTTCTCATTCAGATTGGCTTATCTACTGTCAAAAGGGCGCAGCGGGGTGTCAGTGGTACTGGGTGTACCCACCGTCAAACGGGAGAAACAAAGTTACCTGATGGACACGTTGCAAAACTTAATAGATGGTATGACAGTAGAAGAAGCCAACGATTCTCTTATTGTTGTTTTCATTGCTGAGGTACGTATACTTTGTTCGTTTCAAATAAGCAGTACCGCAACGTCTATTGCAGACCGACATTGAGTACGTTCTGCAGGTAGCCAAGGAAATCGAATTCAGGTTGGTACTATATGTTTATTTTACGTTTGATGTTTAGAAATTACTATCTTTCTTTAGCTGTTTATAGACAGTGTTGCCATAACCTTAAACTTCTTATTATGTACGTCACACTTGGCTCTAAAAGTGTTCTACCCATTTGGCTACCATCGAAACATAAGATTTCGAAACGGCATGTTTAAAATTAAGTCAGTTGTCACGTGACCTGTCAAAACATCAAAAAACTTTATGCTTACTCCATCATGTGCAGCAAACTACGAACTACGTGTGACGTAGGTAGAACAGACGAAAATTGGTAACGTCAAACGTTAAAAAAGCTTTCTACATGAATTCGGCTTGTATTCTGGGTTGCCGACATTCTGCTTTGGTGTGTTATTCTTAAATCAAACGCCAAACACATATTGACTTTTATAGTTATGCCCTCTGAAATGAAGTGAATACATTTACTGTTCAAACAACCCATAAGCGAAATCTTCTTTAAAAATAAATTCGTTTCCTATTTACTTTGGATTCGCTGTATGTTGTGTTGCCTAATTAAAGACACCCTTTTGGACTAATCGAGTTTTTCAGAGATTTTTCAACTATTAATGGATTTACTCTAAAACTGTGTAGATTTATAGCTCTGTTGACAGTTGAGATAATTTATCTCCAGTGGTCAGTGGTAGTAAAATAAACTCAAATTAGGTTATTTGATCTTTTTTCCAATTTAACCATTTTATGACAGAATTAATGGGAATTTATTCCAGATTTCCTAGTTATGTTGACTCGGGCCTAATTGAAGTAATTTCACCCTCTCCCAGTTATTATCCGGACTTTGAAAAGTTGCGGTTAACCTTGGGGGATTCTCCCGAAAGGGTGAAATGGCGGTCCAAACAAAACTTGGACTTTGCCTACCTAATGTCCTATTCGCAGCCTAAAGGTCAGTTTTACCGCTATTTCACTCGCTTAAACTGACATCCGTCATGTTTTAGGTACGTTTTATGTACAGCTGGAGGACGACATCCTGGCAAAACCCCAGTACATCACTGAAATGAAAACGTTCGCCATCGAGAAGACGTCGAAGAAAGAAGGATGGTTTGTCCTGGATTTCTGTCAGTTGGGATTTATAGGTGAGTTATTAATCGATAGATGCGAGTCACGAGCCAATAATAGCGTGTACGTTATCAGAAACAATGACCGTGACATTACTGGCTATGGTATACTTGATATGCAATTCATGAATTCCAAGAAAGTTTTTCCAAGTTTACAGTTTAACGAATTCGCGAATTTCATATTCGGTTTTAGTGGCCGGAGGCACAAAGTCGGTTTACTATTCCCTCGGGCTGGTGAATAATATAACAGGACCGAGATGTGTTTCAGGAGAAGGTCCGACTATTTTATTATGAAGAATATATTCAGTGATGTCTGTACAGGGTGGTCCAGTTTTAAATGTCAATAATTCACCAATCCATAGCCAATTAATAAATAAGTTGACATACATTATGTCATTTTCCTGAAAAGTGCTTCCTAAGGAAAATGCAGTCCTTAAGTTTAAAAAATATTATTGTAGCCAGTTTTCATAGTTTCCAGACAAACTAAAAGACTTTAGTTTTGAAAAGATAAAAATTTCAGAAGCTTAAAAATTGTGTTTGTGACCAGTTTTCATGCAAATCGAGAGACTTTAATACTAAAAATTGACTTGTAAACATAAAAACTACTTTTTCAAGAATTTGTTACTACAAATTCATACATTTAAACCTTAAAAATTGACTTGAACCCCAAAATGTGACTGAACTAATGAAAAGTGACATCAGAAGCTTAAAATTCGCGTTTGAAGTAAGTTTTCATAATTTGAAGACAAATTTCAATATTTTAGTCTTGAAAATAGTCTTAGATGCAGGACATTAACATTAGATTCATGAAAATTGTCTTGAAAACGAACTTTTCGTGCTTTTTACTTTGCTTTTCATTTTCTTCGAATTCTGGACTATTTTTAGTGCTTCAAAACTGCTTTCAGCTTGGAAAATCGAGTTTCAAGACTATCTTCACCAAGTTATTGACATAGTAAACTTAAAAAACAATTTTTACATTCTTCATAGACTTAAAATAGCATTCCACGCTTTGTCACTATTAAATCGACTTCTAGACACCTCAGTGCTAAAAATTCGGGTATTTTTTAATAAACTAGACTGTTTTTAGTGTTTTAAGGCTGTTTTCAGTGCCTCAAATCGAGTTTCAAGACTATCTTTACAAAGTTTTTGACTTATCAGGCCTAAAAGCCAGTTTGTCCACTGACCATAATCTTGAAAATGTTATTTCAAGCGTCTTCACTATTAAATTGACTTCTACACTCATAGGTGCAATAAATTGACTGATTTTAGTGCTTTTTAAGACTGAAAAATCGAGTTTAAGACTATTTCCAAAAGTCAAGTTTCTTCAGTAATAAAAGTAAAAAATATTGATACCAAATGCTACAATAATAGTCTTGAGAACTAATTTTTAGAAATAAAATAGTCCGAAAATTTAATTTACTTCTAGACTTGTTGTCCAGTCCAGAAAATTCACTTGTACACCAATTAAAGTCTTGAAAATAGACTTTTGGACTCTCTTTTGTCCTAGTAAGGTCCGTTCTAGCATTAAAAGTCAACTTTTATACTATTTTTAGTAGTAAAAAATGAGTTTCATGCACAATACAATATTTGTCTTGATTTCCGGACTTTTTTTAGTTCTTGAATGCCAGTTTCAGACACTCAACCAGGATGGCAGTCTGAGAAAGCGAATCATAAGACCATTCCTAGTAGTAAAAAAGTTTTTAGACTATTCAGTACAAATTTGGACTTTCACAAGTCTTGGATGTTCAGTTTTAAAATATAAAACGATTTTTTAAATTGAAATTTGGAGGACTGTATCTTCCTTAGGAAACCTTTTTCAGAAAAATGACATAATGCAAGTCAACTTATTTTTTGATTAGCTATCAAAATGGTGAATTATTGCCACTTAAAACTGGACCACCCTGTATAGTTTGTCTTTTGTAACAACAAAGCCAAATCTTCCAGTGTATTTAAGACTTTACAGTTGCTGATTAACTAAACTGGGTTCTGATTGGTCTAACTAAACACTTGACAGCACAATCATAGGGCATCCAGGAATTTGTCGTTGCTCATTTTATTTGTTATCTTTTTCTAGTAGGTGTACTTTGAGAGAGACATTAATTGGGTGATCAAACAGATCAATCTAGACAACATTTTTGAAAGAAGTTTGTCGTTTTCAGGAAAAATGTTTAAAAGCGCTGAACTTCCATGGTTGATCACCTTCTTCCAAATGTTTTACAATGACAAACCAGTCGATTGGCTCCTGGACCATCTGCTCTACACTAAAGTGTGCAACTACGAGAAGAATAACGTGAGTAGTAAAAAAATCAATTCCCCGCCGATTTAATAATATAAAAATTCAATCAATTTTACGCTTTAAACCGCTAATTTAATGACACACTTTTAATCCTCGTTGCTCGCTATAAACATACAAACTGATTAGACCATAAGTTTTATAGAAGCATTAGTTATAGCCTTTTAGGATTACATCGAATCGGATTGACGATTTAATTAACAAACGCAAACATACGACAATGATAATAACAATTTAAACGTGCATCCAAGGTTAGCTTGTACTATTAATAATACAACGACACGGACATGCATGGAGAATGAGTTTTTTTAAATTAAATGCAGCAGGGGAATAAAAATTCCTACTTCGTGTAAATAATATAAACCAGGGTGCAGGACAGAAAATCGTTTTGTGTGTCATCAGGAAATTCTTTAAAAAAAAAAACCGCAAAGGGAAAGTTGTGACTGACATAAAAGAGATGTCCCCTAGTGACCTGTCCACCTCCTTGGGAAAGGAAGGATGGACGGTCTACACTCACCTTTCCCACTGTACAGATACAGAAATCCTGAGTGTGACGCGCATGTTGATAGTTTGTGATTGGTCAGAAAAAGCAGCAAGCTAAAAAGCTGCTCTTTTGACCAATCAGAGTTTGACCACTAAAGCTTTGACGTTTTGTTTGAATACGTAAAATACCAATCTAAAAGTGAATGAGCGAGGCTTTGTATTTTGTTTATCAATCCAGATTGACGCGTTTTGCCAGAGTCAGAGTGCAGGGTTGCCAGATCAGAAATAAAAAAATCCCCAAGGAATTTTTTCATAGATTATAATTTGTTATTCCTGGATATTGATACGTTTTATCAAGTCTTTCTATCCTTTTTCAACTGCTACATTTTTTGTTTTTTTTTTCTAAGATTCTTCTTTGACACCTTCTAACTTGGTTGCTGTGACAGCTAGGAGATTCGTTCAAACGTCAAAATATAGTCCGTAATTTTGCCTTTTTAACAGAATTTTCATTGAAAAATTACAAACAACCGTGATATTGACAGCTCCTAACTTGAGTCCTGTAACAGTGAGGAACGTCAATTCTAACGTCAAAATGCTTTTTAAAACTTCTACTTAGTTTTTAGGAAAACAATACTAGTAACTGAGAAAACCAGCCTGTAATCACAACTTCTTTCGTTAACTGTCATTGCTCTTTCCCTATCTTCTTTAATTGTGTCTCTCTCTGTTTCCTTCAAATTGCCACTTTTCTTCTGTTTATTTAAAGATGACAGATCTCTCTATTTGACACGTGCCACCTTGGTTACTAGAAATTTCGTTTAAACGTCAAATGAAAGCCCGTAGTTTCAGTTTCCTTTTATCTCAACGCAATTTTCTTTAAAAAAACCGAGATATTTGACATTAAACACAATAGTGTAACTGTACTAGAATTATTGTAGATGTTACAATTTGACAACTCTTAATTTGACAGTTTGGAGGATCGCTCAAACGTCAAAATGTTGTTCCTAATTTTGGCTTACTTTCAACTAAACACATTTCATTCAAAAATTACAAATAACCGTGATATTGACCGGGAAATGCGAGCAGTGCAAGTAAACAAGTTTTTTTAAAAAGTCACAATTTGACAGCTCCTAACTTGGTTCCTGTGACAGTTAGGAGATTCGTTCCAACGTCAAAATTCAGCATAAAACTTCTACTTTTTTTTGTCAAGAAGTTTTTAGGAAAACTACACTGGTAATTGAGAAAACCGGTCTAGAACACTGTTGTGTACGCTTAGTTTCTACAGTTTTTGAAGGTAGAGTGCGTCATTCTAAAATTTCCAGTTATTATGGTAAATATTCCCCGGAAAAATACAGGGTGTCCCACGACGAAAGACATCGATTGATATTGGAAAAAGTATAAATAAGAGAGTTTTGAAAATTTGGCAGGATACTGATGTGGGCATGCCCAATCTAACTAAAATATTTTCAAGATGGTTGCACTTCCGTTTATACCGGAAGTCGATCACAACTTTCTTATTTTAAATAGAACACCCTATATATTATTACATATTTGGATTCCTCACAAAATTCTGACCACCTTTTGTGTACAATACCCCCTATGCCTATCTCTAGCAGTTTTAGAAATATTTGATGTTTTTCCAAAAAAGTGACAGTTGCAACGCTCAACATATTTTTGTACACTGTCAAAACCGTATTTCATTTTGCAATGAAACTTTGGGTTCTTGTAAATAAAGGATCGTTTTATTAAACTGAGAGTGCGTAATGACCCATTTGTATACAGGGTCGTCAAAAAAAAATCATAAACTTGCCACTAAAAAAAATGAAAAATTTTTTCGGAAATTCAACCTCTTTTAAGTGTAACGAAATGGGTTGGATTTAGGTATAGACAAGTAAATTGAAACGTATAGTAATTTTTAATGCTCAAAATGATTCCGTCATAAAAAATGTGGGTTTCTATTTAAAAAACTTGAAATTTTTCATTTTTTTTAGTGGCAAGTTTATGATTTTTTTTTGACGACCCTGTATACAAATGGGTCATTACGCACCCTCAGTTTAATAAAACGATCCTTTATTTACAATCACCCAAAGTTTCATTGCAAAATGAAATACGGTTTTGACAGAGTACAAAAATATGTTGAGCGTTGCAACTGTCACTTTTTTGGAAAAACATCAAATATTTCGAAAACTGCTAGAGATAGGCATAGGGGGTATTGTACACAAAAGTTGGTCAGAATTTTGTGAGGAATCCAAATATGTAATAATATATAGGGTGTTCTATTTAAAATAAGAAAGTTGTGATCGACTTCCGGTATAAACGGAAGTGCAACCATCTTTAAAATATTTTAGTTAGATTGGGCATGCCTAAATCAGTATCATGCCAAATTTTCAAAACTCTCCTATTTATACTTTTTCCAATATCAATCGATGTCTTTCGTCGTGGGACACCCTGTATATCTAAAAAATTCCCTAAAGAAATACTATTTTTTTGGAAAAAACTTAATGTGTCTTGTGCCAGTCGAAATGAATGTGACGTGTAGTTTAGAGGTCACAAGATATCAAACAGACTTTCGGATGAGCGGTCATGTGACCAGTTGCAAAGTGATATCATCTGGTGAAACAGTTGACAGTTTTAAATGTGTATGACAGATATTATTGGTTACTTTTTATTTGTCAAGAAATTCATTAGTGTCCTGTTAAGACATAATATCGAATGTTTTCTTAAGTCTTCCATAATGGGCCTATCCCACATATCATACATTTTTGTTTTAATGACTGGAATCGAAAGAATAGGATCAAAAAAATAATTTTTCATATTCTTGAAGAAAAAATTATGGTCGTAAATGTTCCTACATTAGTTTGAATTTGTCCATTAAATTTAAAAGATCTGTTTTGGCGCGCATGTGACGTACGTAATTCTGTGCGATTTTATTGGCTGTTGCACGCCATCTGTTTCACTTCTTGTCGCTGATTGGTTGATAGTGTAGTACGTCACCGGCGGCGGGCGTTTTAAACATGCGATTAATGTAGTTTTTATCATCATTTTTTTTCTATTTAGACTTAATATTTTTGAAAACAAAAAAATACGGGTATAATATTTTCAATCCGTCTTTGTAGTTATGAAATAAAAAAAAATTGTGGGACAGGCCCATTCTGTAACTTACATGTATTGCGAAACAAAAACAAGAAAATTTGTAAACATGCACCACTAATTTGGCCATGTTCCAGGCTTTTTAGTATAGGGGGCGTTGCACTGACCGCTGTCATTACGTCATACTAAACATAACAATGACTACTTGACAAATACTGGTTTGACTTGGAATGGTACTAAAATCTATTAGGGGGTTTAATTTAACGGTCGTACATCCTTTTAGCTGTATTATTAGTCAGAAGGCAAATCCGGGAAATGTGATAGTGACCCGTTGTCGCGACATTTTCTCATTACTCACCCAAATAGAAGCTTTTAGCGAACGCATTCTCGTTAATTTTGCTGAGCGTGACACTTTAATTCAACTCCACGCCATTACACTACAATAGTCCACGTCCCATTTTCGTACCTTTTGACGAGATTATAAATCCTTTTGTCTTGTATACTATTTCAGTTAAGTTACCACTATAGAGAAAAAAATAAGATTGATGAAGTATGCACCATCATTAATAATTCTAGTCTGTGGTGACTAATTGAGAAATATTAAAGTTGTTACTTGCAGTATGAGCTCATTAATCTCAAACGATTGTTACTCTACAACCTTAATACTTGTAAAAATTTGCACTTTTTTGTAATCACCCTGTGACTGTGATTAACCACATCCAGGTCATTACGCACACACACACACGAAACAGTACAATTGTTCGGTCATAGCCCAGTGAATTTCTCGTGTGAGGATAAGTCATCATCATGAAAGGTAATTAACCCATGCGATGGTCAAGATTCGTTTCGGCCACGATTTTCAAATGGTTAAATTAGGCAATAAACAAAACAGTGAACCGTTATGTTGAATGGTTAATAAGGCGGTGTATGATACCTGAGATCAGCGAGCAAAAACGGTTATATTGTGCTCCTCGAGGTGCGAAATGAATCACAGAAATACGATGGCGGTCCTGCGGCTGTTTTAGTAATCTTCGTTCTCATTAACGAATTAAATATTATTGACTTATAACGGAAAATCAAATTAAATTAGTATATAGATTTGAGATCCGTTTTCCTTTAAAAAAATAACTCCAAGTACGTAATTTGACAATGTGTCATCTGATTGACGTATTTAAAAAACAAACCGGTGTCACGTGACAAAGTTTCAAATGACTGTGCAGCGCAAACACTGTGCGCGACGCCATTGAAAATTAAGGCGTATCCTGAGGGGAAGTATTAACCTGAGTTTTAAGTTGTAGTAAGCATAAGCCATCTTGTTTTATCGGAATGTGTTAAAATGAGACAGATATTGTAAACACTCTAGTAAACATTGACGCCAAAATACTTCTTTAGTAATTTTGGTTGTTTGACGTTTGGTGAGAGTTTCCTTAATTAGGCACTTCAATGAAATGTCAAAAACAGCTGATTGAAACTTTTGAAAGGGCAAACACGGCCATTAAAACACTTTCTTATGAATACTGGTAGAGTTTTAGCTTAAATTTAGCGATTTTCTGAAGACTTTCAGTTGATATTCCATAAAATGCCTGCCAAATTCATTTGTAATTTGAATTTATTGCTTTAGTTTTTATAATTTTGTGTCATTTTGACAGCAGAATCATGTTCGCAAGGTCAAAATTTGCCGTACTAAGTTGTAAATGAATGGTACCAAAATGGCGGCGGTTATGCAGTAATACACGCAGACAGTCTCAGGAAAACTAATTTTTAGGTAAAATTTTGTGTCTTTGTCCAAAAAATCGTCCATAACTCGCTTATTTGAAACATACTGTATTGATCCACAATATGACAAAAGAAAGCTAATGAATGGAGCTGTCACGTGACGTTGAGCGGGCAGTGCTAAGTTGTACCGTTTGGTCGCTAGAGGGGGTCAAATTAGATTTTTTTTTTTCAAATATTTTCATGAATATCTCCTAAATTGTTTGAGTTAGGTTTAAAAATTGTCTTTCATCGCCTAGATAGCTTTAGGTTAATAGTAAAAAGGTGACGTGCAATATCATTTGTCAAAATGTCATTTCTTAAGAGTGCATTTCCGAAACCGTGCCAGTCAGAGCAAAATGGACGTCAGATTCGTGTTTCCCAGTTTGAAATTAGTAAAAAAAGGTCAGTTTGATTGGGGAAAATTCAATTGGACCACTTTTAGTATAGCAGGCTGTCAGGAATTTGAGTTAAAATTTTTGTGAACTTTTTTTAAAAAATTGTCCATAACTCGCTTATTTGAAACATTCTGCAAAGACACACCGTGTGACTAAAGAAAGCTATTGAATGGAACTGTCACGTGACGTTGAGCGGGCGGTGCTAGGTTGTACCGTTAGGCCGCTAGAGGGGGTCAAAGTTGACTCTAGTTTTTTTTTTTAATATGTCAGGAACACCTCAAGTTAGAAATCTGAAATTTTTACCACAAACTTGTATCATCTTGACACTTTCCATAAACATTTATTGTCAAACTAATAAACGAAAATCTGTTCTGAGAAAACCAGGTCACACTTTATTGGTGCCATACAGAATTCTATAAAAAAACTTTCTACACTATGGCAACAATGCAATACTTTTCAGCTGTGACGACATTCTAAATGACTTTGATTTTCCGTATAAGTATAGCCATAATGGCGTTTTATTATTGATAATAAAACAATTCAAACTGGATAATAAATCGTCTTAATGCAATAAAGTTACCATCTTTAAGGTGCGGTTTTACGGTTTAATGTATAGAGTAACGTTTTGTCGCTGATTGTTAACAATTTTGCGGGTTTTTGTTGATAATTTCAGTGAAAATTGATGTTTGTCCCACTTTTGTCCTGCCGCACTGTACTTATTTACATACCTTCAGGCTGTCATGTTGCCAACTCGGTATATTTATCGAAACTTCCGTAATATGACAGTTAGAGCATTAGGGCGATGCAATAATACAAGTTAATTACGTATTTTTTACATTAAAGGAGAAGTAGTAATAGGAATTGTGTCACCCTGTATCACACTTTGAATTTTTAATTGATTATTTCCTTCCTATCAATTTTGACCAATCGCTATCAAGAATTAGTATAATGCCTGCTTTATACCTCCCATTTAAGAATTAAATTAAATTTAAATTTCCACTAAAATTAATATTTAAACTAAGAAGTCTTGTTTAGGTTTATACTACAAATTAATAATTAGAAAAATAAATGACTGTTTTGACTTACTGGACGTTCGACGTTGATGTTTGACGTTGACGTTTCTATTGTCATCGTCATTACGCGTGTTTTGTGGATAAAGAAAATTTTTATTAAAATAATTTAAAAAATTTGTTCTTAAACCACTTTTTCGGTTAAAAATCCAATTATGGAAATAGACGATTCAAGTCTAATAGACTACGTATCGCAATAGAAGACAGTAATTTACATCATGAGTGATGACAAGTATGACAGTGATAGTTCCGAAAGTCAACGAATTTAAACGAATTAAGCCGAACTTTAATAAAGTTGGTTTAACTTTAATTTAAAATTAATTTTAGTTTAGTGTAAATTGAAAGTATAAATGGGCTCGCTTGTAAGTTCACTTTCAGCTTTGATAAATTAATTTTAGTTTAAATGAAAGTTTAGTTTAATTGTTAATTGAGAGGTATAAAGCAGGCATAACAAATGTAAATTTTAAGTGGAAAAATCAAATCTTTGAAATAATCTTACCAAATATCGCTCGTGCATCTAATTTTTCCTGTGGAAAATTTAAATGGACTAGGGATATTACCCCCGAAAAAATGGGTATTTTTGTGTTTTGACTGGGGAAATCAATTTGAACAACTTGGTCATTGATTCTATGAATAATTTTCTACACTTTTACAACTATTCTTAACCAATTTTATTCAAATTTCAGGACGTGTGTAAACGTGAAAAAGCCAAAAAATGGATCCATTACAAACCGTCCCTATTCCAACACATTGGGACCCATTCATCTTTAAGGGGCAAAGTGCAAAGGCTCAAGGTATTATTCAAGCCTCAACCTGTCGCCCTTTTGTAACCTGTTGATTATATTTTGCAGGACAAACAGTTTGGGAAAGTGCCTTTGTTCTTCCCCCATAGTAATCCGGAAGCTGAAGTCACGTCGGGAATCAAACACTACAAACAGTACACTTTGACTAGGGCTTATATGGGCGAGACCTTTTTTTGGGGTTTGTTGCCCCAACCTGGCGATCGGTTGGTGTTTAAATTCACCACGCCAATTTTCATTAAAAGGTAATTTGTCAGTTTGGTTGTTGCCTTGATTTATTTTTTTTTTTTTAGTTTTCTGTTTAAAAGTGGCAACGCCGAACATCCTTCGGATAAATTCTACAATACCACGGTGGAAGTGTTGCCCTTGGATATGCCCAGCGGTCCTAATTTTAGCATATTATCCAACGTGACAAGTGACGGATATGTTATAGTAGGTAAGTTGCAAGAAGAAAACTCGAAAATCAGTTGTAATCAACTCTTTTGAAACAAGGAAAAAAGAACAAAATGGCGAATACAATTTCGGTTATGGTCAACATTAAGGTTAGGGAACCGAGCACTTTTTCCAGTTTCAGGGCCGGATCTTGCAGTATAAAAGTGTAGCCCACAGTGGTTAATGTGATTAAAGTCATCAGAAGGGAGAAAGCTGTTACAATATCTAAAAAAAAAAGCATAAACAACCCCAGTTACTTACTCACTAAACTACTCACTTCTTTGTCGTTCTTTCCATCGGTAAAACACCAAAATTTTCAAAATTTCCACTATTAACCGGGAAAAACACACAGCCCCGTCCTGGAAAATGTTCGGAGTTTCTCTGGTAATACTTTCGTATTTAGCGATCACCATAACGAATTCCGAAGAAGCGAAAACTGGATAGTAGAACGCGTTGATGTAGATCAAACACTCAAACATCAGTTCCGGGTCGACTTTCATTGTTTTTTTTTTCAGTTGTAGACTAAACTATAAAAAAAACACATTTGGTGGTAAGAAATAGCCGCAACACGGTCACATAACAATCTAAAGTGATTATTTTTAGAAATAACTTTTAGTATATTTTGGCTACATTGCCTGGGATACACTACAGACAGTTAAACTAGAAATAAATTCGTTGTCGCTTGTATACAACACTGAAACAAATACAGGATGTTTAGAAATCGTTTTTAGAAAATGTTTCAATCAGTTTTTACAGAATAATCATTTTTTTTGGTAAAACTGAAACTGGCCATAGGCAAACCTATGTAGCTGACAGAGAAACATTGAAAATTGCATGCTCGAGACAAAAACGGAAAACCTGAAAAAAGTCCAAGTAGGCGGAAGTCTCGCTGCGATGTTGTCAAACGTTTCTCTGAATTCGTTGATTACTTACAAAATTAATTTTGTCAACAATCATTTCTATTTCAAATCCAGTGGATGAATTCAGATAAGCTTCTGGCAACATTGCCTTGGAGTTTTCGCCTACTTGCTATTTTATAAGGTTTTCTGTCTTTGTCTCGCGCATGCTATTTTCAATGTTTTTCTCTGTCAGTTACACGGTTTCTTATGGCTTTAGTTTTAGTTTTACCACATCTTCTTGGTTCAGATATCAGGTTTGAAGTCACGTGACCATTTCCAAACGTCGAATGGATTCAGGTCACGTGACTATTTTCATGGGTCGAATGGAATCTTGAAGGTCACGGAACTCTTCTTTTCGCTAAATTTAGCATCCTTGCAGTCACGTGATCATATTTAAGGTAAAAATGTCGTTGTGAAGATCACGTGACATTTTTACGATCGAAAGAAATTTCTAAAGGTCACATGATTGGCCGCATTCGTTTTCAAGCTCCATGGAGCGAGCAGAGCGTTTTTGACGTCACGATGACGTAATTTGGCAAAACCATAATTTGACCAATTGTCAAATTACGTCATTGTGACGTCAAAAAAGCTTAGGTTACAATAGGTATCTTTGTAGTCACGTGACCAAATGTGATAAAATGTTGTTCTGAAGGTCACGTGATTGTTTTTAACTATCAAATTTGCCTACAAAAGTTACTATTGGCGTTTCAAGATAAGAGATACTCCCTCTGGTGATCAGTTATGAAAACAGTTTCGGGCATTCCAGCTGTCATTTCTCCGTTTGTTTACGTTGATTTTGGTTAGGAATTTAGCACAGATTTCATAAATATGAAGTAACAGTGTCATATTATGTATAATGTTAAGTTAGGAACGTGTTGCCCGATTTTAGTTCAAATTCTTGAAAGTGACGTGACTCTTTTTTAAGGTTAAAATATGTATCCTTGTAGTCACGTGACCATATTTAAGATCAAATTGTTGTTCTGAAGATCCACGTGATTGTTTTCAATTATCAAATTTACCTACAAAAGTTATGTGATAATTTTCAAGGGACGAATGGAATCTTGAAGGTCACGTGACGAGTCTCATATGTAAATCTGGAAGGTTATTAAAATTAAAATAACACGTGACCAAATTTAAGGTCAAAATATTGTTTTGAAGGTCACGTGATTGTTGTCAACTTGTCAAATTCTGCGCCTACTATACTTGTGACTATTTTCAAGCGTCAAATAGAATCGGTCAGATCACGTGACTCTACTGAATGTTAAAATAGGTATCCTTATAATCACGTGACTGACTTATCATTTTTACAATTAAAGAAATGTTTGTCACGTGATTGTTTTCAAATAAATTTGACTTACACTGGTCACGTGACTGTTTCTTGTTACACATAATTAGCTATGCCGTTACGGACCTGAAACTTCGTGGAGGGACAGTAAATTGAGCCTAAATTTCAGGGCTGTACTGGTCATTTTTAAAAAATGTTGCAGAAAGGTCTAACAACATTCCAAAATGACTAAAAATGTTGCCAAAAGCTTTAAAATGTGTTAAAAGATCTAAAAATGCCGCCAAACATTTAGGAAATTGCTAAAACAGTGATAAAGAACGTAAAACTGTTCAAGTAAGCCAAAACACGTTAAAACGTTCATACCTCGTTTATTTGTCAAAAAATCGAAAAAACCGAAAGAATAAAAGTTGTAGATAATTCAAACCTCTATAAAAATGCTACAAGGCATTTTTGCCCTAAAACCAGCAAAAAAGTCTCAAACTACAAAAATAAAGAAATTAAGAAAAAAATTATTGAAGTGACATAAAATCGTGTTTCAGGTGATAATTTCCGAATTTAACTGGTTACGGACCTGAAATTTGGTGAAGAGACAGTATATATAGTATTGTAGTAGTATTGAGCCTAAATTCCAGGGCCGTACTACACTTTTTCGATAAAAAAAATCTCGTTTCAGTTAGAGAGTAAAAAACCAACAAGAAAATGGGACTTAATTGCTATTCAACTCAATTCAAGTGATAATTTCTGAATTTAAGCCGTTACGGCCCTGAAATTTGCACTGTGTTTGAAAACGTCAAACTCAGCTTAATAAGGTCTATTTTTGCGCAACATAAAATTCAGGTTGTTATGGGAAGTTGTATAGCAGTGCTGTTTTGTTTTTTTAGCAATATTAAACCATAATGACCATAGCATTTTATGTAGTTAAGTTCTGTAAAATTTAATGTTTTCTTAATTTATGTGTAAATAATGTTTATTTATCTTTAACCTAAATTTAATTACCAGAAATCCCGCTATACTGCTGGTTTTTCCAAGCTAAAAACTACGTCACTGTATGTCACTTACCTTTGCAATTACCTTCAAAATTACTTGATGAATGATAACTCTTATCAGTTTTACTCCGTATTGATTGATTTCTGGTTATCGTGTTGATTCATGTTTTTCTAGGGAAATTCGATGGTGCAGGCGTAGCAAAAGGCAGCGTGGACCCCATTTTGGGTAAATTGCAGTCGTTGCGACTACACGTGCATTCGGATAGCGAAAATTGGGCTATTCTTAGTGAGGTAAGTTTTTTTGTTTGTTGTAGGTTGGGTTTTTTTAACAAAAAAACAAATTTCAGATTCATATTCAAGACGAGCTGGCAACAAGGTAGCCCTCGGTACGTCATCGCGTCAAAAAATCATCGTACCAGCGTGGCGGGGGATTCAAAATGGAACCGCCACCGTTAAATCTGTGATACTCATCAAAACCCCTTTTAGTTGTTTAGTTTTTGTGATCAATAATTTTCTCACTTTGAGGTGTGTAAAGCGGCATAATTTAGGGACCATTTTTATGCATCTCAGTGTCTAAAAACAAATCAGAGAGTAATACTTAATTAAAATTTAAAAAAAGTACGCTTTTATACAGGGATTGTAAATACACACACACACGTTGCTACGTAACGATAAGGAATTGCTTTATCTGTTGTACTATTATATGTATAAGCGAAAAGCGGGTAAACCAACCACATTTCAGGCGATATTTTTATAGGAACTTACTGATGAACAGTTGGCATAAACACTCAAAAAGTATTCGGTATACGTAAGTTAATTTATTAAACGTGTAGTATACAGGGTGTCGTAAAAATAATCAGCTAGAATGTGGAGGAAATTGTTGCCAAATGGCAACCAAAATAAAGTTCATTATGGAGCTAGGAGAGCTTTTTTGACGTCACGATGACGTAATTTGGAAAAACCATAATTTGACCAATTGTCATTGTGACGTCAAAAAATCCGGCCTGTATTTCTCTGTGTTGGTATATCTGGTCTACTTTTACGACACCGTGTATATCTTGTATACTGTATATAGTCGTTAACTTATTATAAAAGTTAAAAATATGCTTAATAATATGTACTAAACCGTGTTAATTGTATTTTAATATTGTACATAAACGTGCATACTATTAAAGCTAACAGAATATTTTCTATAACTTAAAGTAACTGGATTATACAGGGTGAGCCAGACTGAAACTGTTAAGCGAGCGAGGTTGTCAGAATTTTTTCTATCTGCAAAACTTTTGACTCACCCTGTATAGTTGCAAAAATTGGTTAAACTGGAATTGATATTTTTTTTATGTAATTTATTAGCCTCTGAATCCACAATTTTTCAGTCAGAGTAATCTCTCGGGTCGAAAAACAGCATAGTAGGCCCAATCCAACATAATGATCGACGATCTGTAATTTTATTTATTTTTTTTATATGCAACCAGGCATACAACGTTCAAATGATTGATGCTGTTACAAAGTTGGTGGTTTGTGATTGGTCAAAAATTGCTTTTTTGACCAATCACAAATTCAAACGTCATAAAGTTCGTGAATATAAAAATGTATTAATGACGTCAAATTTTCATCTTGCTCAGTTCAAAATTTTTGTTTCTTTTATTATTAAATTCGTAAATTGAGCAAAATTTTCGTGCACTTTTTCCAAAAATGTTACATAACTTGCTTATTTGACAGTTGACGACCAAAAGTGATTGAAGTGAAAAGATAGCTCAGGTCGTAAGCTTTGCAAAAATATGCTCATTTAAATTAAACGGTTGTACCGTTTGGCCGCTAGAGGGCGTCAAAGTCAAGCTTCACAAACCTTCAAAGTGATTCAACCAACATAATCAAGGCTCAGTGTCCTACTATACCCACAACCAGGTCAGGAGTTTTCGACTCAAAAAAGTATCAAATTATCCACGCAAGGGTTTAAATGTGCAAATGTGCCAAATATTTTTCGGAAACTAAAATAAATAACAATATATCTATATTATATTTATATATGTGTAATAATTGCGAGTGATATTAATTCCAGGGGCGTACCTGGTGATTTTTATTTGTTTTTTGCTGTGTAAATATAAAAGTGAAAAATTGATGTAATCTCCTGTTAGTGTGTAATAAGGAGTATTTTGTTTTTAATTTATTCTGTTGAGAATTTATAAGAAGGGTTGTGTTTTCTATTCTCTTTATATATTTCGCTTAGTTGCGTTTTGTTCAAATATTAACGTGGATTTATTTAAAAATAAAAAAATGGTTGATTTTTTTGTTGGTTTTACTGTTTGTTGGTCGTAAAAAACCAATCACAAATAAGGCTCACTTAACATCAAAGTTTACTCCTGCGTACAAACTTAGCCTTATAATGTAACAAAGAAGGAGTAACACCGTCCACGACAATCATGTCAGGTGGACTTTCCGGTAACATTTCCACGTCAAAGTTTTGGAGCAGTGACGTTATAATCAAAAAGACGTTGCCACGTGCCAAAGTGTCACCCAAACAGCTAAAACAAAATGTCAATAACATCAATGAGGAAGACAGATGACAGATGATTACCGTCTTTTTCCCACCCCGAAAGGGGTGAAATTGTCGGGAACTGTCAATTTTCCGTCAATCAAGTATCGACCGGGATCAAAGGATTTTGGATTCACAAAACCCGATTTAGGACCAATTGTCGAGTCGTGATAGTTGGCTATCAACATGGTGTCCTAAAAACCAATTTGACAGCTGTCAGACTATAACACTTTGCACAGGTGCAGTAAATCTCAACACAGTGGGTATGACAGCTGACAACAGAGTTGCCAAATTCACAAAACTTAAAACATATATTACCTTTGGTATTCGATAACCACCCAAATAGGTGTCCCTGAGTGCTCTGTGTGGTATAGAGAAGGCCTTAGATGTAAACATACGAATGGATTCCAACATAACACCTTCCATATAAGGCATACTAAAAATTTTCCATTTCAGACTTTCAATACAACTTGAATAAGTTTGAACTAACTTAGTACGGTCGTCCATTGTTGCCGGTCTTCCCCCTAAAACCCTATCGATTTCCTCTTGCGCTTTTTTCTGCACGTCAGGGTTCAGTACCAGGTACATCATACCGAAACTGATTGAATTGTTGGTGGTTTCGGAACCGGCCATAAACATATCCAAACAAAGGGCCATTAATTGTTGTTCAGAAAAAAATTCACCTAAATTAATAAGCTAAATTAAGTTGGACGTTAAATAAGTGAAAACATACCATGATCAGGGGTTTGCAAAACATTCAAATAAGCATCAATCAAGTCTTTAGGATTGTCTGGATCGTGGACTTTTTTGTGTTCGTCTAGTTCCTGTTGCATGAATTCCCAAATTTTTTGGTGAGTGTCCACGTATCGTTTGTAACCGGACATTTCAGGTGCTACATATTTTAAAATTGGAAAATGGCTGAAATTACACTCAAAAGAAGTTAATTTTCAAGATGTTCTATCAAAACTCACCTAAATGGTGCACCAACCATATGAACAGTCCGTAACAAATCAGCCGTGAGTGATTGTAACGTTTTCATTTTTGAGGTTTCTGGAGAGTAACGCACTCCCGCTATCACCCTCCAAAGCGAGTTTAGTACACTCACGTTAAACATTTTCTCCAAATTCATTACCACGGAATTCTTATTCCCCATCGATTTTTCAATGAAACTAACCAAATGCACGCATTCCTCTTCGATCATTTGAAAAAAACTTCTCGATCCATAACCGAAATGTTTCAAGTGTCTCAACATGAATCGTTTTTGTTCCTGCCACAATGCTTCGTCCACTAACATCACGCCTAAAGAACGATTTTACTTAATTGTTAACCGGAGGGTTTAGAAAAACTGACCTAAACGCTTATTCCAAGTGCGCATTTTGTAAAAAGGTCCAGTGGGACGTCCTAAACAGTCTTCGGACAACGACATTTCTTTGATAGCTTCATGGCCGTGCAATACCACGATAGGTTGATCGACGATCTGTAATTTTACTTTTTTTATATGCAACCAGGCATACAACGTTCAAATGATGGTTTGTGATTGGTCAAAAAAAGTTGAAAATTGCTTTTTTGACCAATCACAAATTCAAACGTCAAAAAGTTGGCGAGTATCAAAATTTATTAATAACGTCAAATTTTCATCTTGCTCGGTTCAAAATTATTTTTTCTTTTATTATTAAATTCATAAATTGAGCAGAATTTTCGTGCACTTTTTCCAAAAATGTTACATAACTTGCTTATTTGACAGTTGACGACCAAAAGTGATTGAAGTGAAAGGATAGCTCAGGTCGTAAGCTTTCCAAAAATATGCTCATTTAAGTTAATCGGTAGTACCGTTTGGCCGCTAGAGGGCGTCATAGTTCAGTTATTTGAACAATTACGACAAAAAGTCACTGAAGGTAAAATATAGTCCAGACCAAAGGATTTTCAATAGTGTATTCAAAAAAGGTTATTGGTGTGCTAGTTTGACCGCTACAGGGCGTCAAAGTCAAGCTTTTTGACCATTTTTACTTTTTACACAGTTTATCAGATATTTCCCGGAAACTAAAAATTGTTTTTCACTTTTTTTGGGACACTTTGTACTCAGCCGCTAATCTGAGACACCCTGTCATATCCATTTTGACCCAACTGTCACAGGTTATCCCCAAACCTAGTTTTCAGTGCGGAGCACACTGAAAAATGACATTTTCACAAATGACACTTTATGTCATTTTTGTATCATTAACCTGAAGAAATATAGGCAGTGGAAGTTTATTTTAAAAATTTCAGACTTCTAACTTGAAGCGTTCTTGGGATATTAAGCAAAAACTACAAAAAAGCAACTTTGACGCTCTCTAGCGGCCGAACCGGGAAACCGAGCAGTGTTCGCTCAACGTCACGTGAGAGCATCATTCATTAGCTTTCTTTTATTATATGGCTCGTATATACAGGATGGTTCAAATAAGTGAGTTATTCACGATTTTCTGGTTAAGTGCACGAAAATTTTGCTCAAATTAGGAATTTCTGCGCGATTTGAGGAGCGGCCAATCAAGACTGCTAGAGCAAAAACAGTTGAGGATCGATACAGACATTTTACATCAAGTAGGCCTAGAAATTGACGTAAAAAATGGGCCATCCCATTTAAAAAATTACAGGTCTGTTCGCAAAGGGAATTTCCAACTAGTAATCAGAGAAATAGATACATTCATTGGCCACAAGTCACGTGAGTATTCAACCAATGAAACTTGACATTTACTGTTTCTGATATTTGTTTGAAATTTGACAAATTTGTTGCACTGTCATGGCGCATCTAAACCTGGTAACCAAAGGTACCACGTGATTGATACTCTTTTGAATGTAGTCACGTGTCACTTTGTGCTCAAAATAGATGTAACGTTACTGAAAAAAAACTCACTTTCAGACCAATTATGGGTCCGCATTTCCGACTGATTTCATTGGTCACCTCAAAAAAGGAACCCAATCGGGCCTTCATTCCGGCCACCTGCAAAGCGCTCCCGATAATCGGGTACCATCTGGGACCTGGGGGAAACCCTTTGGGTTTCCTCGTGTCCAAGTAAGCGGCAAACGCTAGCGCAGCTAGGAAAAGGCTTGCAACGAGCCAGAGCATTTTTCCTGTACATAAGAAAATGCATTAAAAGCGTGTCATTTCCGTAACAGTAATCGGATTATGTAAAAGGCGAAAGTTGTCCTATCTTTGCAAAATAATTACGCGACTCGATCTTAATAGAACTGAAACAGTATCGGAAAGGAAAGTGAGAAATTGCATCGCCTGGAGACATTTTAATTTACGTTTTTAGTAAAGAAGCGAGTACTGATTACACGCATTAGTAGTAGGACTGAAAAAATGTTGACAGCTGTCAGTAAATCGTCAAGTCACGTGACTTAAAATGTCACTTCTCATCTCAAAACTCGTAAAACTTTGACATGAAGATGTAGAAAAAACCACCTTTTACCATGCAAACTTAGTGTCATTTAAATCACACTCAAAAATTAAGATATTTTTTTGTTATTAAAGTTTTAAAAAAAAATCACGTGACTCTACGAATTACGTCACTATACGTGTATATGCTAAGTTTACATGTGCAACATTTGCGTAAATCGCAGTAGCGTTGATAGTTTGTGATTGGTCAAGAAAAGCAGCAAGCTGAAAGGTGCATTTTTTGACCAATCACACTGTGCTGTGGTTTACTCAAATGCTGTACAGGGTGTCCGGATTTAGTGTGTTTTGACAGAAAAACCCCATTTCCAGGACGCCACTGGAATCGCATCGAAAAAGTGCCTTAGGAATGTTTTTGTTTCAGTTCGATATTTTAATAAACAATTTTGTTTTGTGAGGAGTTTTCAAAATGGGCGAAATTTTAAAAATGGGATTTTCCTGTCAAAAAACAATCTAAATCCGGACATCCTGTACATGCAGACTTACCAGTAAGGTCAGTAGACGTTATTTGCCCATGTCACAATCTGTCAAAATTCTGTCAAGAAAGATGTATTTGAATCATTTTGGATGCATTTTAATGTGTTGGATACAGAGTGTTTCGTGTTGTGTGTCAATAATTAGTAGATTTACCTTAATTTTAGACAGAAATACACATTACTACACCATTCAAACTATAAAACGGTCCTTTATGCACTGTATGCACATTTCGCAACCGTTAAAGAAGATATGGCTTATATATACCTAAACTTTCTCTTCCATAGCCGAAATTTGCGACAAAACGGGTTTCACAAACCATAAACCGGGTTTGACGAAAGCAAAACACAACTCAAAAGCTGTGCTCTTAAAAAGACAGTCATTTCAGATTGTTTTTTGCTTAGTTTTCAGTTTTTAGGTGAACTAACGAAAGTCTATCTCCAGGGCTAGTGGCAGTGACGTAATAATTGTCCTTCCTTGTCTATTAATTTTGACGTTGTTTGGCGTTTGTTGTCAGTTTCTTCGAACTTTTCCACCGCCTACTATACTAGAAAGCCTAGAAGGTGCTTGTCAAAAATTCCAATATGGCGGAAATAGTGGTGACAGTTTAGTTTGTATTGTGGAAATTGAGTTTTTTGAAGATTAGACGAATTTTTACGGTTTAAAATCAAAACTTGAGGTTATTTGCGTAAGTGGTTTTTGTTTGCTGCCGTTCATCAAGTTTTTCAAGCCACATTGTAACAGCAATTCAGGAAAAAGCCCAACCGTGTCAGTTTTTTACTTTACAAAAAACCAGATCTAACTCAACAGTGCTTTGACAATTTGTACAAAGATTAATGATTAAAAAAAATGACTTCCTCAGGTTACCTGATTGCTTTTCCAAATTTTGAAGACCCAAGAGCTTAAAAATCATTTTTTTTAAAAGTCACGTGACAGTTTTTAGGTTAGGTTAGGTGACAACGTAAAGGTTTTTCCAAATGTTTGACACTTGCATTGACCTTGTGCCGAAAGCTTAAAATTGAATTTGTAAGGTCAAGTGACTGTTTTTTCAAGTTCTAACAAACAAAAATTTTTTTTTGTACGGTTCTCTGATAATTTTAAATTCAGATAGTGGTAAAATTGTAACAACTACGTCACTGACTTATATAATGCAATTTTTGAGCTTGCAACACTGTAAAGACTAGTTGACAATGTCAAAAACAGTCACGTGACCTCCAAAACGCAGTTTAAACTTTGGGAAATTCATAAATAAAATTTGGACAGTTGTAAAAACTTAAATTGCCAAGTACACGTCACGTGACGTTGATAATGCACTTCTGAGCCTGCACCACTGTAAAAGCCAGTTGATATCTGTCTAAATGAATCACGTGACTGTTAAAATGCGGTTGAAACTTTAAAAACTTGGTAAAATAAATTTAGACTATTTTAAGCAGTTGTAAAAGCTGAAATTGTAAGAGAAACATCACGTGATTTTGATTATGCAATTTTAGAGCTTGCAACACTGTAAAGTCCAGTTGACACCTGTCAAAAACAGTCACGTGACCTTAAAAATGTAGTTTAAATGTTGAAAAATTGGTAAATTATTATAATAATTTGTAATGAATGTTGTTTCAACTTATTATCATGTAACAAACATTTTACTATAATAATTACATGTGCGGTCAATTTTGTTATATTGATACTCTATATTGTCTACTGCTTGGTCTACTACAATGTATTCTTTAAACAATCTCAAAATTTCCTTTATTTAGGTTTTATTTCGCTCAAAACTCCAATGAAAATATCGCAAAACATTTTGAAATATATAGTCAGTGCCTCAAAATTCTATGAAATGCCTTATAAATACCTTAAAATGCCTCGTAATACTGACTAAGTGCCTCATAACACCTCGAATTGCCTCGAGTGTGTACACCGAAATACTTCTGCTGCTTTTTCTTGATCAATCATAAACTACCGTTCTGTGATTTAAGCAAATACTGCCCATGTGGACTTACCATTATTAGAAAAAATTCAATGCAAAACATCAAAAACAGGTTATATAAATTTTCTAATGTCAGTAACATTTGGCATTCCTATCTACCAAAATGGTTACAATTTGTGGTAAAAAATTCTCAAACACTCGAGAAAAATTGTTATTGTCTGGTGTAAAGGAAAAAAAGGTAGTTTGTTGACTTTATAAGGGAAACACTTTAAAAGTCTAATAATGTTTAGGAAACTGAGGAGTTTTTTGAGAAATTGAAACAATGTAAAGAACTTTCGGGTACCGCTATTCCCAACTCGACTTACAGAAGTATTAGCTCGATTGAGCACCTAAACCAAGAAAAATCACTAGATTTAACATCACCAAGTACTAGAAACGAAGCGGAAAATGATGATGAACCAGTTACGGTATTTTAATTTTAATCAAAAACCACTTTTTCCTTAGATTGTTAAAATTTCAGGTTGGTTCCAAGAAACCCTCAATTTTGTTGGGTACGGGCACTTTGGAGGAGTTAAAAGAATTGAAGGAGTTATTGCACCAATCTTCCTATATCCCAAAAAAGGTAAGTAAGAAGATTGTCTAGCTCAGATTATTATACTACACGTCAGTCAACGTTTCTTGTAAAGTCCAAGAAAGAAAAAATAAACCAAAGACAATCCCTGACTGGTTTCCAACTCAGAAACAGTAAATGTCAAGTTTCATTGGTTGAATGCTCACGTGACTATGACTTTTCTGACTTGCGGCCAATGGACGTATATATCATGCCTACTCAAAAATCATGTTTTCCTTACGTCAATATTGTCCACTGTGTAGTACAGATAATTGAAAATTACGTTGTCAAATTTATCAAAATTTAAGTTAAATTTATTTAAAATGTCGATCACGAGTTCAAAATCCAGAACTTGTCAAATTTGCTAAACTTGAAGTTTTGTCCGAACTGTCCAATAAAATGCAAAATTTCTGATCATGTGACCTCCAACTTGTGTTGACATTTGTGAAAATAAACATTTCTGAATCGCAAATATGCCAAAGGGGTCATATGACCCACATCAGAGAGCCTCAAAAAGAAAAAAAAATCCACACAAAGTTGTTGATTACGTGATCTTCGAAAATCAACTTCAAAAGCTCTCTAAATTTATAATGCTTAAACTGGATACTTACCAAAATGGTCACGTAACCTTAGAAGCGCAAATTTAAATTGTTCGTGATCTTACAAATTGAATTTAAAACGCTTGTCAAATTTCGGAATGAAAAAATAGTGCCAAATTAGTCACGTGACCTTAAAATCATATATCATCGTAAAGTTCAAAAATGCGGTTACACACGACCTACAAAATTCATCAAAAATCATTGAATCTGAAAGTTGTCAAATTGGTCACGTGACCACACAAAACCCAAAATTTTCGTCGATCTTCATAATTATTGGTCACGAGGGGTGACTTCAAAATCACAATTTTTGATACACTTTTCCGATCACACGTGACCTCAAAAATTCAGCATAAAACAGCTCAAAATTATTTTAGAAAATTCCAATTTCCGTATATGAATATTTCCAAATTGGTCACGTGACATTCAAAATCACAAACTTGAGTTCACTTTTCTGATCACGAGACCTTTACATCTCATATTAGTTTATTTTAGAAATTTCACGTAATTTTCAGATATGAATATTGTCAAAATCGTCAAGTGACATTAGAACTACAAAACCCAATTTAAATTATCCTTCACGTGATCTTCAATTGAAAACTTAAAGAAAATGTTAATATTAAAAATAAGATGCTAAAATGGTCACGTGACCCTATGTAGAGCAATCCAGTGAAAAACCTGGTTTTTCCGATACTAATCATGAAAACTACGTCATTTATATGACGTGGTTCTGGTCATTGAGAAAAATATGGACCAGCCGTCACGGACGTGTGTGCCAATCCGCATTATGACGTAATTTGACAAAACTATAATTTGACCAACTGTCAAATTACGTCATTGTGCATTCTCTCAGCTTGCTCTACGGAGCGTGCAACTTTGGGACCGCAAATGTCATGTTGTTTGCATTACTTGTCTTACACTGTGTATTTTGTGTGTTTTTTTATCAAAAACCTTCGATTTAGTTGTTATCGTGTCTTTGGTTAGTTTTAGGCCGTAAGTGACGTAATTAGACTGTTTACCACGTGATGGCTGTACACAAATGACAGCCACTATCACGTGCCCAACTGTTAAATCTGATCGCTTTCCAAATCCGCTCTCCCGAAAACGAGCCCAGTTGACTTGATGGAAACTTTTTGATGTGCCTTTTTTAGCCTTTTCCCACCGCCTACTATACTAGAAAACCTAGAAGGTGCTTGTCAAAAATTTCAATATGGCGGAAATAGTGGTGACAGTTTTCGTTTGTTTGTATTGTGGAAATTGAGTTTTTTTGAGGATTAGATGAATTTTTACGGTTTAAAATCAAAACTTGAGGTTATTTGAGTAAGTTATTTTTGTTTGCTGCCGTTCATAAGTTTTTGTGTGAGCAACAAAAATAATTTTGAATGAATGTTCTTGATAATAACATAAGAACTATTTTCCAGTTTTGCTTACCTAGTTTCAAGGATTTACAGATTTTCTTACATTGAACAGTGTTTAACTAGTTTGCTGTGTGTTGTACTTGTCAGGACAAGGGTTTTAACCAATTTGTTTAGGCTGGACTTGATTGTGTATAAAAAAGCTCTATCTATACATATCTGGATCAGGAATGAACCCTTTTTTGGTTTTTCACTCACAACTTGCAATCAACTACACAAAACAATTAAAAAAAAACATATTTTTTACTGCATCTGTGTGTATAAAACGAAAACCGCTTACGCCGCCATTAAAAGTTAGTAACATTTTAGGCTTTCTAGTATAGAGGGCGTTGCTTTTCCTCGTTCTTCCATGCGTTTTTGACTGTCAAAATGGTTCTGGCATATGTGACTTAATTTCTTTACCGTTATTTTCAAATTATTTTCCAGCCTGCTGCAAGACGTTCTACCATCGAAAAAATCAGAAACGCAATAGAAAAAGAAAAACAAACCATCAAAGAGGAAGAGAAGGCAAAAAGTGGGAGTGATGAAAGTCCGGAATTGAGTGACGCATCAACGTCAACAACCAAAGTGAAAAAAATCAAAAAGAAAGTAAAAACAAGGAAAAATTCAATAACCGCACAAAACAACGTAAATCGACAAACGAAGAACAAGGGTGGAAAAACAAAGAAAAACTCATCCTCTAGTGGAAAAATTGACGCACAAATTCAGTGCTCGATCAAATTAAAACGCTAATATTAATGAAATCAGATTGTTCGAATAAAAAATTAACCCTTAACAAGGGCAAAATAAAAAATTCCCTTTCTTTGTCACTTTTCAAATGAATTTGTAAGCGAACATGCAAACTTCAAACCGAATACCCGATTCCACATTATTATAATTATTCCAGTCTGCATTGTGTTAAGTAAAATCATAAAGTGATGTTGAGAAAAAATCCGAGATACGCCACTGATTTTTTTTCGGTAAACCAATGGATGTTAAGAAGGGCTGGTTTATGGAGGCCCTCAAACAAAAACAAGACCGTCCAGTTTTGCTACACCCTGTACGCAATTTTTGTCTTTATTTTTGTCAATTTGTGGTTCACCTCAACCGAGTTTATCTCACTTTTCTACACTTACAAAGATAAGTACGCCCTAATTAAGAATGTCAATTTTTTTCTTACCCACTTTATGGGGGCCATTAAAGTGGTTTTTTGGTACTTTTGCGGTCAGTACTTGATGGAAATTATGCAGGATTTGGAAAATCCAAATAATCATTATGAAGGTTACAAAGTAAGTCAAAATGTGCAGTATTTTTGTTTGATTGTATCAAATTTTGTAGTATTTTTTATGCTATTGGATAGGAAATTTAATGAGGATTTCAAAAATGTGCTTAAAACAGTAGTTTTCTCACTCCAAGTGGGCTTTACAGCTGATTTTTTAGCTAACTGTCTTTTCAAACTGTGTTTCTGACAGTTCAAATTTTGATACCGCTTTTTCCCTGACTGTATCAAATTTTGTAGTGTTTTTTCATGCTACTGGATAGGAAATTTATTGAGAATTACAAAAATGAGCTTAAAACAGTCATTTTCTAACTCCAAGTGGGTTTTACAGGTGATTTGGTCCCTGACTGTCTTTTCAAACTGTGTTTCTGACAGTTCAAATTTTAACACCGCTTTTCTCACTGACTGTATTAAATTTTGTAATGTTTTTTCATGCTATTGGATAGAAAATTTAATGAGGATTTCAAAAATGTGCTTAAAACAGTAGTTTTCTCACTCCAAGTGGGCTTTACAGCTGATTTTTTAGCTAACTGTCTTTTCAAACTGTGTTTCTGACAGTTCAAATTTTGATACCGCTTTTTCCCTGACTGTATCAAATTTTGTAGTGTTTTTTCATGCTACTGGATAGGAAATTTATTGAGAATTACAAAAATGAGCTTAAAACAGTCATTTTCTAACTCCAAGTGGGTTTTACAGGTGATTTGGTCCCTGACTGTCTTTTCAAACTGTGTTTCTGACAGTTCAAATTTTAACACCGCTTTTCTCACTGACTGTATTAAATTTTGTAATGTTTTTTCATGCTATTGGATAGAAAATTTAATGAGGATTTCAAAAATGTGCTTAAAACAGTAGTTTTCTCACTCCAAGTGGGCTTTACAGCTGATTTTTTAGCTAACTGTCTTTTCAAACTGTGTTTCTGACAGTTCAAATTTTGACACCGCTTTTCTCCCTGACTGTGTTAAATTTTGTAGTGTTTTTTCATGCTATTGGATAGGAAATTTAATGAGGATTCCAAAAATGTGCTTAAAACAGTAGTTTTCTCACTTTAAGTGGGTTTTACAGGTGATTTGGTCCCTGACTGTCTTTTCAAACTGTGTTTCTGACAGTTCAAATTTTAACACCGCTTTTCTCACTGACTGTATTAAATTTTGTAGTGTTTTTTCATGCTATTGGATAGGAAATTTAATGAGGATTCCAAAAATGTGCTTAAAACAGTAGTTTTCTCACTTTAAGTGGGTTTTACAGGTAATTTGGTCCCTGACTGTCTTTTCAAACTGTGTTTCTGACAGTTCAAATTTTAACACCGCTTTTCTCACTGACTGTATTAAATTTTGTAATGTTTTTTCATGCTATTGGATAGGAAATTTAATGAGGATTCCAAAAATGTGCTTAAAACAGTAGTTTTCTCACTTTAAGTGGGTTTTACAGGTGATTTGGTCCCTGACTGTCTTTTCAAACTGTGTTTCTGACAGTTCAAATTTTAACACCGCTTTTCTCACTGACTGTATTAAATTTTGTAATGTTTTTTCATGCTATTGGATAGGAAATTTAATGAGGATTCCAAAAATGTGCTTAAAACAGTAGTTTTGTCACTCCAAGTGGGTTTTACAGGTGATTTGGTCCCTGACTGTCTTTTCAAACTGTGTTTCTGACAGTTCAAATTTTAACACCGCTTTTCTCACTGACTGTATTAAATTTTGTAATGTTTTTTCATGCTATTGGATAGGAAATTTAATGAGGATTCCAAAAATGTGCTTAAAACAGTAGTTTTCTCACTTTAAGTGGGTTTTACAGGTGATTTGGTCCCTGACTGTCTTTTCAAACTGTGTTTCTGACAGTTCAAATTTTAACACCGCTTTTCTCACTGACTGTATTAAATTTTGTAATGTTTTTTCATGCTATTGGATAGGAAATTTAATGAGGATTCCAAAAATGTGCTTAAAACAGTAGTTTTCTCACTTTAAGTGGGTTTTACAGGTGATTTGGTCCCTGACTGTCTTTTCAAACTGTGTTTCTGACAGTTCAAATTTTAACACCGCTTTTCTCACTGACTGTATTAAATTTTGTAATGTTTTTTCATGCTATTGGATAGGAAATTTAATGAGGATTCCAAAAATGTGCTTAAAACAGTAGTTTTGTCACTCCAAGTGGGTTTTACAGGTGATTTGGTCCCTGACTGTCTTTTCAAACTGTGTTTCTGACAGTTCAAATTTTAACACCGCTTTTCTCACTGACTGTATTAAATTTTGTAATGTTTTTTCATGCTATTGGATAGAAAATTTAATGAGGATTTCAAAAATGTGCTTAAAACAGTAGTTTTCTCACTCCAAGTGGGCTTTACAGCTGATTTTTTAGCTAACTGTCTTTTCAAACTGTGTTTCTGACAGTTCAAATTTTGACACCGCTTTTCTCCCTGACTGTGTTAAATTTTGTAGTGTTTTTTCATGCTATTGGATAGGAAATTTAATGAGGATTCCAAAAATGTGCTTAAAACAGTAGTTTTCTCACTTTAAGTGGGTTTTACAGGTGATTTGGTCCCTGACTGTCTTTTCAAACTGTGTTTCTGACAGTTCAAATTTTAACACCGCTTTTCTCACTGACTGTATTAAATTTTGTAGTGTTTTTTCATGCTATTGGATAGGAAATTTAATGAGGATTCCAAAAATGTGCTTAAAACAGTAGTTTTCTCACTTTAAGTGGGTTTTACAGGTAATTTGGTCCCTGACTGTCTTTTCAAACTGTGTTTCTGACAGTTCAAATTTTAACACCGCTTTTCTCACTGACTGTATTAAATTTTGTAATGTTTTTTCATGCTATTGGATAGGAAATTTAATGAGGATTCCAAAAATGTGCTTAAAACAGTAGTTTTCTCACTTTAAGTGGGTTTTACAGGTGATTTGGTCCCTGACTGTCTTTTCAAACTGTGTTTCTGACAGTTCAAATTTTAACACCGCTTTTCTCACTGACTGTATTAAATTTTGTAATGTTTTTTCATGCTATTGGATAGGAAATTTAATGAGGATTCCAAAAATGTGCTTAAAACAGTAGTTTTGTCACTCCAAGTGGGTTTTACAGGTGATTTGGTCCCTGACTGTCTTTTCAAACTGTGTTTCTGACAGTTCAAATTTTAACACCGCTTTTCTCACTGACTGTATTAAATTTTGTAATGTTTTTTCATGCTATTGGATAGGAAATTTAATGAGGATTCCAAAAATGTGCTTAAAACAGTAGTTTTCTCACTTTAAGTGGGTTTTACAGGTGATTTGGTCCCTGACTGTCTTTTCAAACTGTATTTCTGACAGTTCAAATTTTGACACCGCCATTTCCCTGACTGTATCAAATTTTGTAGTGTTTTTTCATGCTATTGAATAGGAAATTTAATGAGGATTTCAAAAATGTGCTTAAAACAGTAATTTTCTCACTCCAAGTGGGTTTTACAGATAATTTTGTAGCTTACTGTTTTTTCAAACTGTGTTTCTGACAGTTCAAATTTTGACACCTCTTTTTCCCTGACTATATAAAATTTTGTAGTGTTTTTTCATGCTATTGAATAGGAAATTTAATGAGGATTCCAAAAATGTATTTAAAACCGTCATTTTCTCACTCCAAGTGGGTTTGACAACCAATTTTGTCGCTGACTGTCTTTTGAAACTGTATTTCTGACAGTTCAAATTTTGACACCGCTTTTTGCCTCACTGTATCAAAATGTTGTAATGTTTTTTCATCCTATTGGATAGGAAATTTAATGAGGATTTCAAAAATGTTCTTAAAACCGTCATTTTCTCACTCCAAGTGGGTTTGACAAGCAATTTTATGTCTGTCTGTCAAACTGTGCGCCAGAGTAGTAAAGAGCAGGATATAGAAGTTTTTTTTTGTATTCGATACAAAACGTGTTTCTGATATTTTTTACAGTTATTTTGACAGTGACCATGTGACTGCCTAGCTAAATTATCTTCCAAATACCACGTGATGTCTGTCAAAATTTGTAAATGTAAATTACAAATTGTTTATCTTGAGATTTGCGTTATTTTTCTCATCTCAAAAACATACTATTTGTCATAATTAAAACATGAGATAGTAAAGAAAAATGAAAAGCTGAAAATGCTATTTTTTTTAGAAAAGGTTACTTCTTCATAAAATGTTCATGTTTAAGGATTACCAACCGGGCATTATATCACAAAAGTACAAAAAACAAGGAAGCAAATATTCTTTAATGTTTCTCATGTTGGCACACGCAACTTTGACCTCCTCCTACGTATTTTCGACCATAACCACAATACAACACATGAAGGGCAACAGTACGGTCGCCCTTCCTGACAGGTTGCCCTATTACAGCTGGATGCCCTTCTCCTACGACACTGGTCCCAAATACCTACTAGCAATGGCGTATCAAGCAGGTTTATGCTTCAAACACATCTTTTCCACCACCCCCCGTAATTCAAACATTTTTTAGGTCCCATGTTTTCATACGCCTACAGTATTGTTGGTATGGATTCACTTTTCATGAACATAATGAATTGTATAGCCGCAAACGTCACCATAATACAGGGTGCGTTCAAAACTATACGTGAAAGAGCTTTACCGGGACAACCCAACAATGTTCTGCACGAAAGTAAAGCCGATATGGACGTTATGAGGGTGGAATTAAGGAAAATCGTCAATCATCTACAAACTATTTTCAAGTATGCATACAGGTGTGGTAAATCCAAAAGCGACCATAGGAAAACCGTGTGACGGACAGAGAAACGTAGGTAATTGCATGCGCGAGAGAAAGACAGAAAACGAAAAAAATATCAAGTAGGCCATATTTTTAACGCGCTGTTGCCAAACGCCGTAAGTAAGTTTGTCGAGGGTATTGAATACTTACGGCGTTTGGCAACAGCGCGCTAAAAATATGGCCTACTTGATATTTTTTTCGTTTTCTGTCTTTCTCCCGCGCATGCAATTACCTACGTTTCTCTGTCCGTTACACGGTTATCCTATGGTCGCTTTTGGATTTACCACACCTGTATATATTTTTATGGTGTACAGGGTGATTCAACATTTTTAAAGAGTGTCCTGTGTTTAAAAAAAAAATAATGCAACCAAATTTGTTTGTGAAAATTGCCACACACTCACATTATCGGTCAGAAATTTGACAGTTACCACGTGATTGAATTTAGTAAAATTTACGTGAAAAGCACGTGGTAAATGTCAAAGCGCTCTTCGTTTTCAAAGTGGTCCATCCAAAGCTGAGAATGCTGTTTCATTGGAAAAAATAATTTTCAGGGCTTGTGACAAGTTGGAGAACGTTCACAGAATGGTCACTCTATGTCAAGTGACCGCCACTCTATTCATTTTATGCACCTGCCTGTACTTGGTCTCTATAGTAAGTAATTACAGCACAATATGACAACGTCGCACCTATAAGTGCTGTGCAGAGAGTTGTTCTTCTTGACAAAATTGATTTCAGGCGCCACCTTTAAGCAAACAATTTTTAGTGGAATTTGTTTACATGTTGGCGATGTCCTTTCAGTTGTACTTGTATTGTTGGTTTGGTAATGAGGTGACAATAAAGGTGAGAACAGTCACGTGATACTAGTTTGCATGACGTCACTAGTTTACTCATAAAGCTACCAATTATAGTTTCAAGAATTGCCAAGATACATTTGGGCTAGTTCGTGGTTGGCTACAGACACCCAATTTAAGAAAGCATTACTTTTCACCATAATGAGGACAAAACGACCGGTTTTCCTAACTGCTGGGAAATTCTCCCGACTCATTTTACCCACTTTTATGTCGGTAAGTTGTGGTTTTGTAACGGTTTTTTCACTGAAATTCACTTTTAAATTAATTTCAGATACTCAAAACGTCCTACTCTATTTTTGCCTTAATCAGAAACACTTCAAAGTAAATTTCAGTCACCTAAATGTTGGTAGTAATAAATTAGAGAGCATTTAGAATCGTGTTTTAGTAAGAAAAAAACAAAATATATAAACTCTGTGAAATACAACAAAATTTACAGGTTCAACTTAGCTGAATTAGCAATAAACAACCAGGGTCACATGGGATGGAAGAAAATTCCTTTCAATTCAGTCTCACAGAGCCGTTTTACCTCTTCTGTGTACAAAAAAAAAATTAGATTGTAACTTTATCCTGAAAACAAAAAACTGACCGCTAATACCAATTAAACTGGCATTTTTCTGTTGCAAAACAATGTAAAACTCCCTTAAATTAGAGGTTTTACTAAACACCCAATAGTCGTTGGTGGTTTTCACGATATTTTCACCCCAAGGACCTAAAAATTGACTGTTTTCCTTCATATCCGCCATTATTTTGACAGAATCTTTACTGCAAGCAATGTTGCCTGCTTGCTTATTATCCAAGTGAACCTAAATAAAGCAAACGACAATATATCAAATAAGTAAAGAGTAACAAACTTACAGTGCTTTTATAAGCTAAATTCAACTGATTGAAATAAATAAACCTGGGATGGTTTTCTGGTACACTTGAAGGTGTCACAACCTGTTTTGAACAATAATCAGCAATATCGTTCACTATAGGAGACAATCTAGGATTAATATGGTCGTCCAGCTCTTTGAAATCACTCAAAGACAACTCGAAATTACCTAGAAATCACCAAAATGAGATAGAAAATAGAAGAAATAATCTAAGACATAAGTGAATGTCACATTATACTCACCATCAATAAATAAACACAGAGTGGCACTCAACACCCTGTATACTACCAAATAATACTGTTTACAGCTTAGATCGTCATTGAATAAATACACTTTAGGGATTTTCCCCACTGTTTTCGCTTGTTTTAGGTTGGAAGGTCCGGTAATAAAACGTCCGTGGGCACTAAATAGCGAAGGAGAATGTCGCGGAATTGAGCCACCTTGCAATTCAATTTCTAGATTTGCAGGCAAAAGTGACGATATCAAGTATTTGTAAACGATTTGCATACTGTTAGGTGGGATGCCACTCCTAGAAAACTATCATAAGGTAGGGTAATTGTGACAGTTGGGTGGACTCACCAAATCACATGTTCATTATATAAAAAAGTGGAATGCAAAATATAGGCCCATTTTGACTCTAAACTATTAACAAAACATTGAATTTTCAAAAAATTCTGCCTGTCCAGCGGTAAGTATTGAATTCCACGAAAAATGTTGACAATATCAGCACTTTCGATTTTTACTGTTTTAAGGTACTGAAAATTACCCCATTAACCAACACAAATGAAACTTTCCAACAACCTACAGCATTAAAAAAGTTTTCTAACTGGGTTTTTAACGCATCCAAATCAGATTTTTCTAGAGTGCTGGTAAAAGTGCCCCAAAACAGTCTGTACATGTGGTAAAGCTGTTTTAGGACTGCATCATACACATTATCCTGCACATCTTCCTCTATGTACTCTAGGGAGCTGGTGTTCTCCTTGACTTTGTTAGCCAAAGGTAGGACCAAACTCTACAAAACTTCCAAATAGAAGAGTTTTAGAAGGGGCAAATGGTCACTCACCAGAACTAGCCAAAAATCTGGTTCAGGCTCAAAGTAGATTTGCCTCAATTTGTTCATGTGTAAGGAGTTTACTGGTTGTGAAGGATTAAAAATTCTGAAAAGTTGTTTTTGCGCTTTGATCAATGTTAAGAAATAATACAAGAAACTTACTGAGTAAACTTGATAATGCCTTCAACCAGACTGACATTTTCAATTTGTATACCAGTATTGTCTGAAGATGGATAATAGTAGATTATTCTTTGAAGTTCCTGAAATTATGATTATAATGATGTGTAGGGTTTGCCTAAAATTTCAGCACATTGGGTAGTTTGTGATTGGTCAAAAAAAGCCACTTTCAGATTGTTTGGTGTTTGTTGACCAATCACAACACACTGCTGTGATTCTGCCCAAAACCTAACCTATTTTTACTATACAAGCTTTAGAAACAGTGTCTCAGCTCAGATAACTGATTAATAGGACTACACCAAGCTCAAACATTAGCATTACTCCATACACTACCTTTAACGAAATACTATCACTGAGAGCCACAGTGTTGATTTAAGAGTAAATAAAAAAGGGAAAGAAATACAAAAAGCCTGCAATTACTTACCTCACCTTCTTTGGGGCCAAGGGAGGAATTAAAAATAAAGAAATTTTGTATTTCTATATCCTTGACAATGCCTCCCATTTTGTTTTGCATTTGTTAAATTGCTCTAACTAGGAACTAACTTTTCTGCAAGCAGCTTTAAACTGTATTTTAATTATGCTAATAAAAGTTGTATTCATTTAATAACAATTTTACAAAAGTAAATAGTAAATAAAATGGAAACTTTGGTATGAGGTGGGAGGTGGATTCTACCTATACTTCCACTTATACTCATATACCCATCTAATTGAGTGAGTGTATAAGAAGAACAAAAGCAATTGCAGCGGAAAAGGAGAAGGTAATTTATTTAAGTATTTTTTTTATTTCTGGTTACTAGCAAATTTGATTTTGGTTTAGTTTATTTACAAATAAAGCAAAAAACAGCAATAACAACAAATGAAAAAAAAAAAACTGACAGTTGACAGAACTGTCACTTTATCGCTGACGAGTGACGAGTTTCCTTTTTTTGACCATTGACAAGATCAAAGAAAATTGATTATTGGGAAACTCAAAATATCGAACGGGAATGAAATGAGAAAACTCCAAATGGTTGTGTTTGTATTAATTAAGTGCCAATTTTCTTGACTTTTTATTTTAATATAGCGTTTCCATAAAACTAAGCTAACGAACAAAAACTATGTAATATGGAATTATGTATTGTTCTTTGGGATTCGTTTTGTCCTTGGTTTTGATTGCCCTTCAAGTTAAAAAAGGTAAGGCCCCCCTGGGTTTTGAGCTATAACTCCTTTAACGCCATAACTTTCCAGCTGTCAGTATTAAAAAAGTCTACATAGACATAGGGAAAAACATTACAATAAAATGTCCTTTAAACAATTCGGGGGATGTAATGTGGGAGAGGGAGGGCAGAATTCAAAACCACCACATGTCCATACTACCAAATGGGTCTATATTTTTGCAGGGAGTTGATAAAAGTGATTCGGGGGTTTATAGTTGTTTGAGACAAAACAGTGTGCTGGATCTTAAAGGCAGTGTAAATCTCACTGTTAGATGTGAGTTTATGTTGCTGAAGGTTTTTTTGAATTAATTTGGGTATATTTTTGTATAGCTCCCCCACCCCCTGTTATAGCCTGGATTAAACCTAGTACAATACTAGCTTTAATATTGTGGAAAGTTAATGGTACTGGTGGGTATAACATACAGCACTTTACTGCCGAATATCGCCCAGCTTTTACAAATCTCAGTTGGATTACTATAGCTCCAACAAATATAATGCCCAATTCTGTAAGTGTGTTTTTTTTTGGGTAAAACTGTGTTTAGAATTAAAATTTTAGAGACAAATTGAAGTGTACAGCCTAAAACCCAACACCACCTATGAATTTAGAATGTGGGCTACTAATCAACTTGGCAACAGTTCAGTGGTTCATATTTTTGGTACCACCAGACCGGATTACACAGAAGCAGGTATTTATGCTCATTTGCACCCTCACAATGCTTCAGCAGCATGTTGTGACTCTAGCTAATGTGAAAACTATTAACTCTAGCGCGCCACCCCTCTCTGCTCTATAAAAGTAGTAGCCCAAAGTAAGCCTATCGCCTTTCATCTTTTCTCTCCCTCTGTCTTTTTGGTGTTTTCCCTCAATTTCCTCTTTTTTTCACGAAAGAATTAGCCAGACATTTCTTCAAAGGGACCCAACACTTTGACACTAGATGGTGGACGGTGGCCGTTGGTGTTGTACTTGGGATGTTGATTGTTCTCACCCTAGGCACCTTTGTACTGTACTACAGGGATTATAGGAGATGTTCTAATAATGGTGAGTTTTATTAATCAATAAAGAATGTTTTATTAGATTGGTTTATTAATGCATGATTTTTTAATTGTTTCATTTTGTTCATTGTTTTAATTTTTCATAGACAACCAAATATGCTCATAGTGTAGTTGTCTTTTTTTTGTTTGTATTAAACAGAAAGAAATAGATGCACATAAATTATCACTAGTTTTGTTCACATCCATCATTACTAACAAAACTAACGATCAATGTTATTAGAGCAAGGCAGATTCAATTTTGGGTTTTTACAGTTGAAGATGAACCAGAAATAATCGAACTGGTGCCCAACATAATTTTGAATCCGGGTTTTGACGCGCCTAGACATCATCAGGACATCACGCCGGATGAAAATTCCAATAATGAAACTCCGCTGCGCCTTAATAACAATACAGTGGTACAGCCTCAAGACTTATAAAACTCGTTTAAGGTGGCTTTGTGGCAGTCTCGCTCCTGACATATCCGACACATTTTTAGAATGCTTAATACAAACGGTTGATTTTACGCTTTATTTAAGTTATTGCGGCTATACACTCTAGTCTAGTCAAAAATGTGATATTTTGTTTTTGTTGAAGACCAGAGGTGGTTTAAGTAGAACGAACGTTGTGAAAAGTGTTCCAAATACTAATATATTTTGCACTTGATATTAATATTATATATAGGTAGGTTTTATAGTAGGAGGAAGAAGCTTCTGAATACACCAAAGAGTACGCAATTAATCATAATAAAGTGTGTAATTAAGTTCATTCAGGGAGTGTAAAATGTCAGCTACGGTCTACTCAAGGGACGTTAATTAATGGTATAACATTATTGCATTTACAGGGTAATTCAAATTTGATTCTCACCATATTGGGATCTCGGAAACTATAAGAGATAGGAAAAAATTTAAATTAGGGCCAAACTTTTTGAACAATTAAACATGAATTTCCTAAAACTGTCGGGCAGTTACAGCAAAACGGACACCAGATTTGCGTTCTCCATGCCAAAATTAATTAAAATGACCACCTTGACACGAATATGGCAGCGGTCAGTATAGTAGACCAAGAAAAACCTTCATTTGGGCGAAATTTCGGTGCATTTTCAACAAAATCACGAATAACTTGATTATTTGAAACATTGCGTAGAGACACATCGTATGATCGTAGGTAGCTAATGAATGGAGGTATCACGTGACATTGAGTGGACACTGCTAAGTTGCCCCTTTTAGCAACGAGAGGGCGTCAAACTTAATTACCTTTTTTCGTATATTTTTCTACATATCTCGAAGACGGTTTGAGTTAGTACTCTATTATACAGGGTGGTCCAGTTTTAAATGTCAGTAATTCACCATTCTATAGCCCATCAAAAAATAAGTTAACATACATATTATGTCATTTTCCTGAAAAATGCTTCCCAAGGAAAATACAGTCCATAAATGTTCAGTTTAAAAAATCAGTTTCTTATCATAACTGTCAGACCGCTGGAGCAATTTTAATCAAATTTAGAACAAATACATATGAAATTAATACTTCCACTAATCGAAACTGTCCAGTGGTGTAAATACAAAAAGATGGTTTTCATTTTTCTGCCTTATATTCTATGTCACTATTTAGGATATTTTTCAAAATTTTCCGTTTTTTTTTACTTTTTCAATTTGACAAATAAGTATCTCTTACAAAACTCTGATTTGAAGTTTTGTTTACGACAAAATTGAGTAATTACGTTTAAAGACCCAAAACCAACCCAACCCTACATAAAAATTGTCTTGAAAACGGTGAAAATTTACTTGAGAGGCTTAAAAGCTGTCTTTGTAGTCAGATAAGTTGAAAAACTTGTGAAAACTGACTAGCCATAAAAAATTACTTTTTCTAAAATTTATTACAACAAATTCACACATTTCAACCTTGAAAATTGACTTGGACACCAAAAAGTGACTCTGAACTTATGAAAAGTGACATTAAAGGCTTAAATTTTGCATTTGAAGTAAGGTTTCATAATTTCAAAATACATTTCAATATTTTAGTCTTCAAAATAGTCTTAAATACAGAATATTGATATCAGATTCATGAAAATTGACTTGAAGACTAACTTTTCAGGTTTTTTTACTTTGTTTTTCTTCATTTTCTTAGAACTCTGAACTATTTTTAGGGCTATGAAACTGCTTTCAGCTTTGGGAAATTGAGTTTTAGGCTTATCTTCACCAAGTTTTTGACATAGCCGACTAAAAAAAACTATTTTTACATTTTTCGTAGGCTTAATTATGCCATTTCATGCTTTGTCAGTATTAATTTGACTTCTAGACGCTTCACTGTGCTTGAAGACTGAAAAATCGAATTTTAAACTATTTTTTATAGTAAAAGTTAAGTTTCAGACTCTTCATTGATGAAAGTAAACAATTTTGGCATTAAATGCTACGATATTAGTCTAAAACTTTAATTTTTAGAATAAAATTAGCCTGACTGTCTGACAGTTGTAGCAAAAAAAAAAATTTTCAAAACTGAATTTTGGAGGTCTGTGTTTTCCTTAGGAAGCGTTCTTCAGGAAAATGACATAATGTGTGTCAACTTATTTTTTGATGGGCTATCGATTGGTGAATTATTGACATTTAAAACTGGACCACCCTGTATAAAGTAACTTCTATTAAATATAACATTTTTTCGTTAAAAAGAAAAAACTAGATTTTTAACACGTTTAAAGGGGGTAGTAAACATCACGCATTTTTGGGTAAAATTTTTGAATTTAATTTTTAACTGCCTTCATTAGTTCAAGTGAACAGTAGAAATGCGACGTGAAGTATTAGTCAAAATGTCATTTTTTTATGGGTGTAACCCCAATTTAAACTTTCTCGAATCTCTTATAGTTCCCCGAATTTAAATTACCCCCTCTAACATAAGAAATACATAATCAGTGCCTCATTATATAGATAGGTCATAGTTTTGTGTCTTTAAGGGCTTATCAAAAAAGAAAAACATAATTAAAAATCAGACTGATCCTTTTTAATCATTCATTGTACCCTAAAATATTCTTATAATTACAAGTAAGAGTTGTCTAGGTATTTAAAGTATACACAGAGTGTTCAAAGAATGTCATAATACAAAAAGGAGAACTTTCCATTAAAGTAGTTTGCTGATTTTTTTTTAATGTAAAGTCACTTTTGGGGTTTTCCTTGGACACTCTGTCCAAATGGGTTGCAATTGTAATAACAACATTTTTTATACTAATTTGGTGGTACAAGATATGACAACATTGTCAAGTTCACTTTTTATTTGACATCATTTGCCTTTAACTACTGTAAATTACAAACGCTACTTTACTCTCGCAAAATCCAGACAACAACTCTAATCAATAATCGGTTGTGCTTTTTCTAGTATTAAACATTTTGTATACAATCGATTGTAATATTTATCTACACAAGTTAAAAAAATGGGGGTTTTATTCACTTATAAAAGCTCTATACACTATACGTACCGAGTGTTTTATGCTAAACTTTAGTTTAGGGTCCTACACACTTCAATTATTATTATTATTATATACCCTGCTTTTGAATATTAATTGATAACTTTATAATACTATTATATACGATCTCGCACTTAGCAAACATTCTTCACTGTCATGTATATTGTGATATTACTTGTTTAACATTTTTAAATGGGTGTGTGTGTATGTAATGTTTAGTTTTTGATTTTAAACATATATGAGAGGTTGAAGTTCTTCCAAAGAGAATAATATTTTGGTGATACTTAAAACTGCAATGTGCAATCAAAAGCTTTCAATAGAATAAGCTTCCAGTGTCACATTTTGTCAAAGCTACTACAACTAAGTCACTATGTAATGTTAACGTTAATTAAACGCCTTGTGCCTATATAGAGGTTTTGCTTTCCAGTGTCTTATACAGTTTTTTATGTCTGACATAATAAATGCTTTATTACCAGGATGGGTTTCGATTTCAATAAAACCTAGTAGCAACTTAAAACTGTATATTTACCCTTTTAATAGAGCAGCACTTTGTTGCCGTAATTTTTTAATTCTATACCCACAGTAAACCTTGAGCAACACACTGAAAAACACCAAAAACAACCCAACCACACCTAACAAGTTCACTTTGTGTCCATAAATTATACAACTTAACAGAACTGAAAAGCATTGTCTTATGGTGCTAATAATTACAAAAACTAAAGGTCCAAACTCCTCTATAGTTCTAAATATAAACATTTGACCTGAAGCTGAACAAATTGACAAAATTACAGTGTCCATGATAAAAGATGGGTATGCAAACATGAATTTGAAAGACTCCAGGAGACCTCCATGTTGTAGCAAGGAACAGAAAGTGAAAATACAAGAAAAAAAGTTAACAAAACACATCATTTGGATGGGTTGCACTTCGTAAACTTTGAAAAGCTTTTGTTGCCAATTGGATGTGAAGCTGTCAAAAGCTATGTAAGCACACAAAAGAATAACCCCACTGAATACAGTTGCATTGTTGCCTTTGTCCTCTCCAGTGTCCAGCAAAAAACACAACATACCTATAGATAAAATAAAAGCAGTAACATACTCATAAAACTCATACTTTGTTTTGGAAACCACTTTCCCCATTATCATTACAGGGATGGTTTTACTGGCTTTGGCTAATACTTGACTAGGAAATGACACATATTTTAAAGCTTCATACTGGCACCAAGAACTCATAATATTTGAAAAGGAACAGAAAACATATTTGTATAAAGGACATTTATGTCTAGGTTGTCTGGAGCAGAAAATTACCACTGCTGCCATAACAAAAGCTAAAATTCGATTGACAAACACTAAAAATTGTGAGTCTTTAAAGTAAGCCCCTTCACCAGTTGAAGATGTGTATTTTTGAGTCATCACCTTCTCCTGGAGTACCCCCCATGATAAATATGACACTTGTAGTCCAAAAAAATAAAATAACAGCAATGTAATAGTCTCCAACTGTGTCCTCGGAGCTTTTGTGGGGTTAAGTCCTGGGGGAATCACCGACGGCAAGTCGTCTTCCCCAAAACACGTCCGAATTACAGCTCCAAAAGGTCCTCGGCCACTTACATTCAAATAGTTGGTTTTCTTCACATATTTGTATATGATAAAGCCAGGTAGGAAAACGGTGGAGTAGCCCAAAACGTTCCTAATACCGTGCACGATCCAGGCGGAATGTAGTGGAGGGTTTTGTACCACGTCCAAGTTGAGTACCAGCAAATTGAGGCAGTATACTAGTAATACTGTTGAGGTGATTATGAGGAGAATGGCCAATTCAACTTTTCTGGCCATTGCTTATGCCCGCATTCAACGCATAGTTAAACTAGTCCTTTTATCTATCTGTTTTTTTTGTACTAAATGGATTATTTTTTATTTAAAGATAAGAAAAATAAATAAACAATTAAAAATTGTTCTTTGACTTCATTCTACTTGACAGTTTGACAATTGAAGGCAGGAACGGTCATTGTCAGAGTGGTTTTATAGGAGACGTAGGACAAAATTAGGTTAGAATCGTCGTTTGCCCTACGTAAACATCAACAGTTCTATAACAGTGGTTGAAGAGAAAGTATTTTATTACCAATCACATAAAAACAAACAAAATCGATTCGGTAAACTGAAAACCGTAAAATGTCCAATTAAACAAAATAATTGCAATAACAATACTGTTTATTACAAATAATGTAAATATTCTCTTACATATTACAAAATAATTTAACTTACAACATACAAAAAAGACATGTTCATTCAGTTTTTTGAGTTGGTGAAACTTTATGTTGTTTTATAATAAGAGAGACTGGCTAACATTCCACTCAAAACTAAAATGCTATTCCAAAGAAGAGTTTCAGGACAATAATTTCCACACAAAAAAATCACATTTATAACTCAGTGTGCCTGGGTTTCAGTTCCTCTATCCTTTTCAGATATTCACTTTTTTCAATGCAACCCTCACACTCTTCTCCCCAGTCATTCAGGATTTTTTTTAAGTCTCTGACTTTTAGTTTCTTTAAGTCAACTGTATTAAGATCAATCTGAACATCATAGCGCAGCTCACAAATTTGTGTATCTTTTTTCTTGAGTTTTTCACAAATTTTGTCTGACGGTAATGACCAGGACATTGGTTTGGATATTTCACCTAGAATGCCAGTTGCTGACTCTTCCAACCCTCCAATGTAGTAACACTGTAATGAGGAAAATTAGTTGAAAATTAACACTTTTTACCAAAACTTACAAATCGATTCTCTTTGTTCTTAAGATCTGTACAGTACGCTTTGAATTTCTTCTCAATCGCTTTGTGGTCTTTAAGTGTGTCTTCGGACAGAGTGTTTCTGAATTTGTCCAAGACTTTAATACACACTAAAACATATGTCAGCTTATTGGAAAGTTGTTACAAGACAAACACTATTGATTTTAAAAAGCAATCAATTAAATTATACTTTAGGGGTGGTTTTAAAGGGAGGTAACTACCCTGGAAATTGACTGAAGTGAAGTTGGTACTTACCCTCGCATTCGCCTTGTTTAAGGGCTTGCGCCGATAGGACGCAGGCAAAAAGGGCCAAAAGCAAAACTTGGGGCTCCATGTCCTGTTAGATTTTTGTGGAAAAAAACCCTATAGAGATTGGGAACGGTAACTTTGAGGTTAACCCTTGGGTTTTCGTCGGTTATGTATTGACTTAGGGAGAAATCACAGAATATGCTACGTAGACAAGTTCTTGGGAGTTGAAGCACCAAACACTTAAATAATCCACATTGAAAACCACTTTTTCTAGCAAGCAAATCAAAATATTCTAGATTCTATTGCCGGAGTGCCTGGTAAAATGTCAGTGTTGGCGAACTGTGATTGGTCCACGTCATTCGCCATGTCAATGGCCGACGGAAGTTCATTGGTCGGATGCTTGACCTGTTCGTTTCAAAAGTGCGGACAGCTAAACTAATCCAGTCACGTGACCGCCACAGGTAAACTTAATACACGCTCAGGTGATTGACTATATCAATTTTGGAAATACTCTGACCTAAGTTTTTTATTAGTTGCTTGTATAACTGGTTGCCTTAAAGTTGTATTGAAAGCATCAGAATAATTTGTTCTTTATACAATTTGGTTGGTTATAACAATTTATTCTTTTTAAACCGAGGAGTACAGAGGGTACACGGAAATAATAAAAAAAACTGACGGTTTTTGACAAAAAATTGTCGATTTTGGAGGTTATTCTAAACTTTTTGACTTTTTTTTTGAATTGCAATATTAAAAACATGAAAATCTAGAGAGGTAAAGTATATGGCTTTTTCCACCATTTTGTACTAGTTTATATGCTTTTTCAAAATATGTAACAATTAACGAAGGGTTATTTAATAAACTAAATTGTAGTTTTAGCGTTAAGATTATTTAAAATTAAAAACTTAACTGACTGTTATTATAATTTAATTTCTTAGAAGTGATATTCAAGAATTATAGCATCGTGCGTTATGTATTGGCAAGCAAATGTGACATCACGATGGCGCAATTTGACAGAATCATAACTTCACCAACTGTCAAGTGACGTCGTGTATTCACTCTGATGTAGTCAATATAAACAAGGACTTAACTCTTGGGTTGTCACTGTTGTCAGATGACTTTGTGCTGTTCGATCAGTATCAAGCATCAAACGAACAAAATTTTGACAGCTACGTCGCACCATTAAGCTATAAAAGTCTAATTTATCAATATGTATTTGCAACAATGGTGCACGATTTGGTAACCACAATTTGCTGTCGTACTTATTATCGGAAGGAAGTTTTAATGCAAAAGGTGTAGCTAGATACACCTTGAAATATTTTATTAGTCACTTCGTGACCGCCTATAGTCAAAAAATTTCATTATTTTGACCCAAATAGGCACGGTAAGAGTGTATTAATCATTCCCGACCTGTCAAGGCGTGTAATTAATATTATTATAACACTTTTATTGGCCAGATACGCCTCGCCTCTTATTGAAAAAAAACTATTTGACTTTCTTGAAAACCTTTCCAACCCCGTTCAAATTACGCATAATAAATAGGCCAACAGCTTACGTCACGAAATAATAAAGAACCCAGTTCGTCTTGTAAATTATAAACAATAGAAATAAAACCATAATTTCGACTCTTTAAAGTCAAGGCTGGCGCACCGGCGAACTGGTACAGGATATCCTTAATTCCGCACGTTCCGAGTAAAAAAAAAGGTACCACTTTTTTCGGTACCGAGTTGGTTCACTTTTTTTTTTCTCTTTTTAATAACGTCCGCTTTTTTGTTGCTCGAAAAGAGGGCGGGCGTTAATATAACGCTCCCAGATGCGGAAGAAACTCAGTCAGTTCCATTGTTGATTATTTTTTAAATCCTGTTTCAACTTTGCCACCTGAACTGAGTACTTTGATAAGTACCACACCTTTAAAATGAATGAAAAACTGGAATCATAATGTATTTCAGATAGTGCGTATATGATACCACTGGTGCATTCCAGATTTAAAGTAATCAGACTGTTTTATTCTATTATATTGTTAGTAATAATTAACAATTCAAATGCCCATTGTTACAGAATGACTGCAAAAAAACACTCGTAACGCAAATTCCTTTTTGAACAGAATTAAAAAAATATTATAGTGTCGGTTATTTTAAAATAAAAGGCGTGGTTTCGATTGCAAAATTTTAGATGGCGCCACTGACTAGTACACTTAAATTCTTAGAAATGATGGCCTGTACATATTTTGTGTCAGTGGCACTCAAATGATATATTATTAAATGCGAACTTTTCATGAAGGTCATTATCCGCACAGGGGAATGTTTTGCCCGCGGCTACGTACGCAAGTCTCAATAAAGTGAAAGGCAGAAAAATGTGTAACGATGACTTCTTATTGCGACTTGTTGTGATTTTTGTTATATCACAGGATGCAGAGTGTTTTCGTGTTTCTTAAACCTTCCAACTTTCAGCGACTAATATCCATTCCAGAAAAAAAAACATTGTTTCGGATCGTGACCACTCTAGGCATTGTAATGTCGCTGCTTTTTTTTGACAGTCGCCAAGAACATGGTCGTTGACAGCAGGGATGTAAAAAAAATTCCAGAAAATTGTCGGTAACTTTTTGAAAAAATTGAAAAATTTGAAAATTCGAAAATAATTAGTTTTTTACATTTTTGTACTATTTGAAGGTATTCAGGTAGTTGAGTTTAATTTTGAAAATAAAAAATTTTCACTTGAAATTTCTTGACAATTCTAGTTTTTAATTTTTCAACAGTTTTATACAGGGTGTTTCAAATAAGCGAGTTATAGACGATTTTCTGGAAAAGTGTATTGAAATTTTATCTAAATTAAGGGATAAAGGGATTTTTTGGGCCTACTATCCTAATGGCGACCATTTTGGATTTTCCTTAATCAAAGTGATTTTTTTAATTAATTTGAACCAGGGGAACACAAATCTGACATTTTGCTCTAACTAGCACCGTCTCGGAGATGACCTTGAAATAATGTCAATTTTGACACTTTAGGGCGTGGCACTCTTGCAAAATGACATTTTGACAAATGACACTTTACGTTATTTTTGTACTATTAACGCTGAAGGAATTTTGAAATCAGGACCTAGAATATTCTTGACAAATCTAGTTTTTAATTTTTCAAAGTCAAACGGTGCGTGGAACCAAAAAAATGTATAAAAGGTAAAAGTGGCATCTCATTGAGGTGCATATGTGGAAAAAATATCAGACCTCTAACCTGAATTGTTCCTGAGATATTGAGCAAAAACTGCAAAAAAACGAGAGTCAACTTTCACGGCCTCTAGCAGCTAAATGGGACAATTTAGCCGTGCCCGCTCAACGTCACGTGATAGCTCTATTTATTATCTTTCTTTTGTTACACGATGTGTTTATACAGGGTGTTTTAAATAAGTGAGTTAGGAACGATTTTCTGGAAAAGTGCACCAAAATTTTGCTCAAATTGGGAATTTCTGCTTTCGAGGAGGGTGGTCAAAGTAAGGTTGCTAGAGCAAAAACAATTGAATGTCAATACAAACATTTTAGAATCAAGTAGGACTCCAAAAATTTAATAAAAAATTATAAGTGTGGTTTGTTGCTCAAATTTGGGACACCCTGTATACTGATGGATTATTTAGGAATAAAGTATATACAAATATCTACAAGATTCATATTTGGTATTTTTTTTATAAAATGAAAATTAAACAAGTTACAAGGATGTTAAAAATTCATTGAATCACCCTGTAAACTACTCCATTGTATTGTCAATAACTCGGTTATTTTGACAGTTATAGGGTGGTTCAATACACCAATTTGTAGCCCTCGAAATTCTCTTTTGACCACCCTGTATAGCGTTTTTACCTAAAACGTCGAATAAAGGAGTTATTTACTGTTAAAACTGAGTTGTTTGATTTTGACAGTTTTTACTTTGACAGCCCATAACTCTGTTATTCTGACAGTTGCAGGGTGGTTCAATATACCAATTTTTAGCCCTTGAAATTGTCTTTTGATCACCCTGTATATCATATATTGTAAAAATGTCACGCTACCGAGAGATTAAAGCTTTTATACCGGAAATGTGTTGTCCAGAAAGGATAAATTTATGAATAATATTTTTTTTAAAAATTCACATTATTTTGAAAAGTGTTGAGGTTAGGTATACAACATTTTTCCGAAAGTTTCCGGTAATTTTCTGGAAAAAATTAGAAAAACTAAAAATTCAAAGACCAACCAATAATGCACTAATATTTAGCGTGTTGACAGAAGTTAGAAGAGAGTCATATAACGTCACAATACCATCTTCTTCACAAATCCACCGCAGTAACACAGTACAGGAGTTTTGACAGTTGACAAGTTGACATTGACAACGTCAGTGACCTCGTGATCGTAGGCGGCGACGCTGGGGTGCGTTCAGAATTATCGGTATACAATATCAATGCTAAGGAGCACGTTAGACATTTAACTTCACTTGGCATTAGTGGTAATACACAGTGGTCGTGGACAAAGTATAGTATTATCCTCGTTTTTTATGGCCAATTAATCCCACATGAAGTAATTTTCCGGTAAATTTCCGCTTTTCCGAAAATTACCGCTTTTACATCACTGGTTGACAGTGCAGAAATCAGTTAATAATAAATGAATTAATGATTTACTACACGTTTTTAGAATCTATTTTAAATAACAAACTGACCTGTTCCAAGTATAGGTCAAATTATTTAACAAGTATATTTTCAAGTTACGTAGATCGAAAAGAATTATGGCGTGTCAAGACTAATAAAATTCATCATCATCACCATGAGTCGACGATAACAATCTGGTTTTCCCCGGTAATTTTGTTTTTTTTTTATAAGACGCGATGTTTTAGCTTAATTATTGTTTACGATCTCAGGCCGGCCACCACTTATATAAATCATACTGGGCAGGTTAGGTAACGTCGGCATTTTTAAACGAAAAAAAAAATTTAAAAAGGGTTCAAAGTCTACTAGATTTGGTGTACGAAGAGAAACTACCTTTTGGGTTTTAAGAAGAAAAATCAGACAGGTACTGCCACTTTCTTTGTTGTTGTAACTTCGACCTCCACCTTCTACAAAACGATGGTCAATGATCCCATGCTGGTACTTTCTACCGTGGATAAACCAAGTTCGGTGATGGATTGGGTGAGAAGTACTAAATCTTCCGTTATGTTGCAACTTGTTATGTGGTGCCACTTTTTTTGGGTTATGATACCATATTTGGAAAAATTCACTTTTGGCCCTAACAGTAAAATGTAAGTCAGCGGGATATTAAAAAAGAACAATTACCAAACACACGTATAAATTGCACACTTTTAATTAATTTACGATAGATGAATAGAACATTAATCTTAAATGTAATTGCGTTGCAATTATTGAATATCGATAGATACGTGTAAGGAGGTGGCCGCATTTTTTAACCAACTAAAAAAAGTGATGTTTTTTATAATGTTAAATAAACTATTTATAACCAACCTAGTTAGGTATTTAGGAAAAGTTTGAATTTATGTGTCCTGCGAGTCGAATCTAGCAAAATGCGCAAAAAACGAGAGTTGGAGTTTCCAAACGTGTTCCATACATAATTTTGACAATTTGAAGACACTAAAAATGTGTCAAGGCAATAAAAGTACTTCAGGATTACTTTTTGACAATCTGAACGCAGTAAAATGGCTTGCACCACCGCCCTCTGTACAAGAAAGCCTAGAATGTCACTTTTAATGGCGGCGTTAGCGGTTTTCGTTTTATACACAAACCTATACAGATGCAGTAGAAAATATGTTTTTTTTTTTAATTTTTTTGTCTAGTTGATTAGAAGTTGTGAGTGAAAAATCAAAGAACGCTTTATTCCTGATCCAGATATGTATAGATCCAGTCCAGCCAAAGCAAGTTTGGTTAGAACCCTTTGTCCTGGAAAGTACAACAAACTAATGTGAAAACTGCTCAATCAAAGAAAATTTGGAAATCCTTGAGGCTAGGTAAGCAAAACTGGTAAATGGGTTTTATATTATTACCAAGACCTTTCTTTTAAAATGTAAATGTGCCAATGGAACTTCTAAAAGCTGTCCTGTTTCTTCAGAGTAAACCTTTGTTGCTCTCAAAATGCAGGCGGCCTCAAAACTCAAATACTATGTATGTAAGAGGCAATAAGTTTACTGAATGAGAAAGCATATTGTACTTACTACTGAGTATTGTGTTGGAGTAAAATCATTCCAGTTCAAAGCTTTCAACCACTGTTGGGTTCGAGCAGGGTTTTTGGAAAGTAAAAGACTGACACTTTTGGGCCTTTCGCCAAATTGGTTTTACAATTTGGCAAACAACAAGTGGACGGCATATTGTAGAAGCAATAGAATTTAAGTTAAAAAACCAACAACAAATTATAGACCAATGAAGGAACAATAACAATAGTGATAACAAAATAAAATGAACACAAACCACACTTTCACTAGAACAATAAATATATAATAGCAAACAAAAATTACTTTGGCAAGTAATCCCAAGTCTTGACTTTAAACCTTAAAAATTAATTTAATCATCGAAAAACTCAATTTCCACAATACAAACAAATGCAAACTGTCAACCACTATTTCGGCCATATTGGAATTTTTGGCATGCACCTTCTTGGCTTTCTTATACAGAGGGCGGTGTTTGCACCAGTGGTCAAGACAGTAAGAAGCTTTAAACATCAAAATTTGACATTCTGAAAGGAAATATTTTGGATCAAAATTGAATCATTGATGTTGTTGATTAATTGAGTACGAAAATTGCAAATAAGTGCGATATTGGCTTGAAACTATTTAATACTGTTAACAGGTCTCTCTCTCTCTCTTGTGTTTTTAGCAGTTTCCCTCCATTACTCTGTCTGACATGCTTCTAATGCTGTCCTGGAAAGATTTTCCTGTAAATTGCTTCCTCTACCTTCCCTTAAGGTCGAATAAGAATAAGTTTTTCGAGATTGTCATCTTTCCTCCTGCTGACATGTCCAAAATACCTGAGAATCAGTTGTTTGATTTTAGTTGACAATCTGACTTGGATGTTAAGTTCTGCGGTCTGTCCAAGAAGTCCTCAGTAGTCTTCTCCAGACCCACATCTCAAACGCATCCAACATTCTGCTGCGTTGGAAAAACGAGGGTTTTACTAATTTGCATTTTGTTGTGGTGGTTATATGCCGATCTTTCCAAATTTTGATGAGTTTGGGCCGTTTTGGCAAGAGCTATCCTTCTTCTGATTTCTTGACTTGAGATAAGTTAAGTTATTTCCTCCACGTTCTTGACATCTTTAATATTAGTGCGATCTATTAACATAAGTTTCGTTTTCTGAGTAACTCCCGTTAACAGGTCTAGCCATTGTAATTACAATTCATTGAAAACTAAAATGAGTCTTATTGACATCACATTTGGTTTTAAAATATTTTAAAATATCAAGCAAACATTTACTGAATTTTGTTTGGAGGACTTACACTTAAAACACCTTGAAAAGGATTATTCAAAGTTATTTATTAATATCAAACTATTTATTACTATTATTAGTAAAAGGAATTAGCGTTAAAAATTATGTACCGCTGAACTTTGATTCACTAATTACTATCCCAATTAGCACTTTTTTTCCCAGTCGTGATTGCATGAATATTTTTAGCGGTGCTTTTAAAAATACTGCAAAACGACGACGTCATCTACATAGTATGCCTTATAAACTGATTCATGACCTTTGGTAACAAAATAGGAATTTTTGATAGTAACCTTGACTGGTATTTACAATATCGACATTTCTACCGAAAAATTACAGAAAAAAACCACTACATCCGGATAGTTGTCTAAACATCGCCCACCGTAAAAATTCTTTACATTTTACTAATTTTTATTGGAGCTAATTTGACTTTGAAATTTGTGTTGGCGCCTTGTGCTGTTTTCCAGTCAAACAATAAAAATATTGTTTATTCCAAATTAACTAAAGTGACAGATTTTGGATGGTGGTGACAATTTAATTATTTTTGCGCTGCTGGAACAACGGAATTTCCAAACTTTTCGGTGTTTGTTGTTTTGTTCTCATTTTTGGTCGATGACTATGCTAAAACCAACCTGCGTTCAAAATTTCCATATAGCGTATATCAAATCATTAGCATTTAGAGATGACAGTATGCTAATGAAACGAGGGTGAAAGTGCGGATGTTTCACTTTGCAAGCAAATCTAATCATTTGCATTTTTCGCCCATTGTCTAATTAATACTACGATACACATAACATTTTAATGTATGGCAAAAATCAAAGTAAATTAGGATGACGTAACAATTAAAAAACATTTACATTTCCAAGTAGTAAATTACAAATACTGTGTGTCTAGCAGTTACCAAATTTTGTAGTGTCTTTCGAGTTATGGGATAGGAAAGAAAAAATAAAAAAATTACAAAAATAATATAGAGTAGCTCTCTTCTTCTTTTCTGTTACACTTTAGTAACAAGCTAAAAACGTCCTAATTGGTGGATTATATCATATTACAACCCTCAAATACATCAACCCATAAAATACGGTTCTAAGGTAGTTTTTATTAATTCCATTAATAAGTTCAGATTTGTCAGATTTGACACCTATAAACGTTTACAATCTCTTTTTTCCTCTTCTTCGTTTAACAATCTTAGGAACATTTAAAATGATTAATTGAAAACTTTTTACTTACTCTTTTAGTAAGTTTCTTTATTGGGGTTTCAAAATAAGACATACTCCATCTGGTGATCAGTTTTGAAACAAGTTTCGGGCATTCCAGCTGTCATTTCTCCGTTTATTTACGTTGATTTTGGTTAGGAAAGGAACAGTCTAAGAAGCTTCCAAATAACTTATCTATAGAAGCTCTCAAATTCAAGACAGTCTAAAAGCTTCCGTATTCCGTATTAAAAGTTTCTAGAACCATCCATAAGTTTTCAGAATTATAATATATAAATAAATTATAATTATGTTTTTTTTTTAGACTTTTTTTAGAAAAAACTGTCCTACTAGGTAAAAACACTGACAATGTTGAGATAACAAAAAAAATGCTTTAGGTAACAAAAAAGGACTTTTCAGTGTTCTAACCTTCAAACTATCCGATTTATGAGGGCGTGTATCTGCGGGAGTAATGTTAAGTGTATGAAGTAATATTTGTAGTAAAAATAAATAAAAAAGTAACTGCATCGACCGGGAATCGAACCCGGGCCGCCCGCGTGGCAGGCGAGCATTCTACCACTGAACCATCGATGCTTGTTAATAAGAAACCTTTAAAAGCTATATAAGCCGCGGGAGTACTAATTAACCAAAAATTGAAAGGTGAAAAACCTAGCTTAGTCTGACTGTAACTTAATAAGCCATCAAAGTGTCCTTTTCCTAACAAAAGTGATGTCTGTTTTTCAGGTTATGGGATTGCAAAAATGTGCTTAAAACTGTCATTTTGTCACTTCGTGGGTTTGACAAGCAATTTGTCCCTAACGGTCCTTTCAAACTTTGTCCTGCTTTTCTCCCTGTCTGTACCAAATTTTTTAGTGTTTTTTGGGTTATTATATAGGAAATTTAATGAGGATTCCAAAAATGTGCTTAAAACTATCATTTTCCCACTTCAAGTGGGTTTTACTACCAATTTCGTACCTGACTGTTTTTCGAAACTGTGTTTTTGTCAGTTCAAACTTTGACACTGTTTTTCTCTCTAACTGTACCAAATTTTTTAGTGTTTTTTCAAGTTGTTGAATAAGAAATTTAATGAGGATTCCAAAAATGTGCTTAAAACTGTCATTTTCTCACTCCACGTAGGTTTTATAGGTGATTTTGTCCCTGACTGTTCTTTCAAATTGTGTTTCTGTTAGTTCAAATTTTGACACTGCTTTTCTCCCTGACTGTACCAAATTTTTAAGTGTTTTTTCAAGTTATTAGATAGGAAATTTAATAAGGATTCAAAAAATGTGCTTAAAACTATCATTTTCCCACTTCAAGTGGGTTTTACGACCAATTTTGATCCTGACTGTTTTTCCAAACTGTGTTTCTGTCAGTTCAAACTTTGACACTGCTTTTCTCTCTGACTTTTTTAGCGTTTTTTAGGTTAATGGATAGGAAATTTAATGAGGAATCAAAAAATATGCTTAAAACTGTAATTTTACGTGGACAAGATAGTTTGACAAGCAATTTTGTCCCTAACTGTCAAACTGTGTTTAAAAGTTTCAAAAATCTGGGTTTACAAAATGGCTACAAAAGTTCTCTTGTAGTATTCGACACAAAACGTATTTCTGAGATTTATGACAGTGGTCATGTGACTGCCTAGCTAAATTATCCTATAAAAACCACGTGATATCTGTGACTAATGTCAAAACTTGCCTAAAATTTGCAAGAATTACAGTTTTCGAAACTTTTACTGGTAAATTACAAATACTGTGCTTCTAGCAGTTTAAATTTTGTCATTGGTTGTTTTTTCCTGTCATACTGAATTTTACTTTCCAATTTTCCCGTACCTTGCCGTCACAGTAAATTTACGCTTATCACTAATAATTGTGATTTTTTTTTTTAACTATAAAACGTTGAAACATATGAAATACGCGTGATTTGTGAATTATTCATCCGATGTTTTACCTTGTCCGATCATTTTTTTGAGTTTGTTGATTTAGTTTTTGAATTCAAGGTAAATAATATGGCCACGTGCTAGTTTTCTTCTATCCCATTAACATTTATGCGTAATTAAGATCGGTTAATTAGTTCTTAGAGCCATTTTGAGTCTACTTAATTTGAAGATGACGCGACTGTTACGATTCCAAGTAATTTTCCTTGTTAATAATAATTGACTCGTTGAATTTTAAAGATTCAGCTAGAAACTTCCTTGTACGTGCGGTTTTTACGTAAATGAGCCAGTTTGTTCGTCGATTAATTAAATAATGAAACTGGTATTAACGTATAATATTTTAATTCGAATCGTGGCGCCGAGACACGTCGGAATTTCCACGTCAGAACATTTGATTTTGTATAGAGAAGAAAATATGATGTACGACACGAATAAACATGTTTATAATCGTAAAATAGTACAGGAAATCTCATAAATGGTGGTTCCTAACCTAACCTAACCCAGTGTTTTAATTACTGACACCTGACGCCATATTGAATTTAAAAGCACATGCGCTGACAAAATGACACTTTTCAAGCTGCATCATGCTCAAAGGTAATAAAATAATACTTTAGGTTATCCTGTGTGTAAGTATTAAAAAACGCACATTTTTGTGTCCTTATAATTAGTTTTGCTTGAATAACTCCAAAGTAGGCAGTGCATGCGTTTAACATTTTAATGGCCGCAAAATTGACGTAACAATGACGTAATGGAACAAAATAATATTAAAACCAACTGTCAAATTACGTAATCGTTACGTCAACGTTGCCCGGAACGCTTGATGAAACGTCAAAATTATACTGCATCGATATACATGCACAGCCTACTTTACCATTACTACTTAACTACGACTACTGTCAAAGTTGTCAGAAAATTGTTAAAGTGTCCGGAACTCGACTATTTTAACGGAAAATCTAGAAACAAAAGAGCGAGTTAGCCTAACCTAATCTAACCTAGCCTAACCGAAACCAACTAAACCAAACCTAACCTAACCTAAATACTCAGTGCTACAGGGCAACCTAAACATGTCACTAGAAAATGTTTTTGGTTTTAGAGATATTTGAGGTGAAAATTTGTCTCAAAACCTTCTGGAGACAGTGCTTTGAAAGTCACTGCGTTCAGTTTCAAAAATTATGATGACGCTATGTTTAATATCACGAAAAAGCAGCACACTGTTGCAAAAACGACAACTTTGTATCTTTAAAAAAATAAGGGAGATATACATAAATTCAAATATCATATATTATAGTTCATATTGGCTTGAAACAAACCGTTTGCTCAATGGGATTTACCATAAGCATGTAAAAGGATAGCAAGCAAAAATAGACCATATAGTAACGCTCGCCACGTCAATAGGGACAGTAATTTTAAAAACCTTGCCATTTCGAAACGAATCAACAGATTTTAATGCGGTTTAGACTGTCATTGGGTTTGTTTTATTGGCTTCTTACTGATGTACAAATCTTTCACACCAAACCTTAACCTAAGCAACACTTGCTTATGGAATGTAGGAATGTAGGAATTGTGCAACCAATGAAGCAGCCTTCAAAGGGTTAGTTCTAATAGATATCAACTGTTCTGTTCTTCATATTCTGTTCTGTTAGGATCTTTCATTGCTCCCAAAAATCAATATTGGTAAGAATTCTCTGTATCCCAATTTGACTGATCTGCCATCTCATTTGCCTTTATACTGGTGTGTCCCGGCAACCACTCCAATTTTACGCAATAGTGGTCGTTTTAGTTCTTCTCTACTCCTACTCTTTCTTTACTAAATGGCTTTCTGACGTTTATGGTTGACTTGACAACTGATTTTGACATGAAGACCTCTAACCAAAGAATGAGTTAACTAGACGGTTATTGATAAAGAAATCCGGTCAATTTATCTAAACAAAATACCTCTGGGACTTCCTCCTCGACGCTCAACTTAATACATATGCATATCAAAAAAATGGTCGATGCTAATGAACGAACATGAATTTGGTCGATTGTTGGTGTTCCGCGTATCGCCAACAACCTTAAAACCCCAACAAATTAATATTCCGACACCGAAATTCCTATATATACGTAAACGACAACAACAAACACCCAAAACAACCCGAGAGAAAGAAATGCGTCTATATTTTCAAACTGGCTCATAATAAAAAAATGTTGTTTACCAAAAAAAGAATTTGGGAAAGTCCAGGCAGTTTTACTTATTAGGCTCGGTTCTGAGTTATCGTGGTGTTTACGACCCCATCACGACCGGTCCGTAGGTGGATGAAGAAGATTTGATCAATGATTTGGACGATTGGAAAAAAGAAGATCCGAGAAAAGTTAAGTTTATAGTCGAGCATGTCGGCATAGGAATGCGGATTTGACCAAAAAAAAACCTAAACAATTCGGCCATAAAGCGGCAGATCCACCTCGTTAAAAAACCTTATTTTGAATTTGGAATTCCCCAGCCCGGTTATACATTTATTAGTTTTTTTCCCCACATTCTTTACGAGTCCGACCAGAATTTGTAAAAATGCAACCTAATTTATGCCTTCATCTGCATATCACACTATCAATTTGACCCTTACAAACACTCGTTGACCATCAAACTGTTTAACGTGCTAATTGTTTATTATTGATTTTTCATGGACGTTTCCACCTTGACATCACTTCCTCGTATCAACATTTTTTATCAATATGGTCTGCAAGTTTTTCCCACTGTACTATCACAACCGAAAAGAAAAATCAAAACATTCGGAGTCGCATAAATAAACAATAAATTTAAGAGATCATCTTCGAAGACCCGAAGAAGGTCGGACAGCGACCTTGCTCGATGGCGAATTCTCGGCGCCTTCGAGTTGTTGTTTTGCACCAGGAGTCTGCCCCCGTCGACGATGATGTTTGCCATAAATGACAAAGTCGACGATTACTCTATTATGCCAATAAGTTTTTAGGCAGGCAATCAAAAGTGGGTTTGTTTTAGTTCATCCAGCTAAATTGACTAGGAAAAAAATTTTGATTCTAATGAATTCAATTGTAAGTGTATATTTTAGAGATTTATTTGATCTATGTGTCGCTCTAATTAATAATTTTTTTATTTGGTTCTAACAAAAAAAAATGCACTGATATGGCAACAATGCATGCAAACTGTCAGCATTCCAGTAATCTGACAGATAAAAGCTTTGTTCGAGTTCATGACCCGTTCAGGAACTAATTTTTGCCATCTGCATGGATCGGATAAGTATTGCTGGGTACTATTTTACAGGACTATACATAAATTATCGTGCAAATGGTCCAAACCCATATTCGAAACAGTTCAGAATCAATAACCTTAACAAAGGCCGCATTCGTTTTCAAGCTCCATGGACCGAGCAGAGCGTTTTTGACGTCACGATGACGTAATTTGACAGTTGGTTAAATTATGCTTTTGTTAAATTACGTCATCGTGACGTCAAAAACGCGCTGCTCGCTCTATGGAGCTTGAAAACGAATGAGGCCAAAGACAAGCCATTTTGAAACACTGGACAAAATATTTCTGTTTAGCAAAAAACAGAAATATTTCTTTAAAACTGCATAAAAGAAACAATAAACAAAAACTACTCACTGTTTCAATCAATATTTTCCAGCTTCTTCCATCTTCTTCCTGCTTATGTAATAAATCTTCACCGATGCACTGAAACAACAAAAATTGTGATGGACGCTTTAATTAGAACCACGATGCATTTTTTCAGCATTTTCACACCCGCAAATTTAAAAATAATGTGTGATTGTTTATTCGGAAAATCGGAAAAATCAAACATTTTCTCGTAATGGCGGACGGCGTTCACCCACGCGTCACCTTTACCTATTCGGCCAATAGCGAACGTGCAAAGCCACCTTGATTTATTTTACTTGGATTGTCAAATCAGCCGTGGTTTTGCCAGCCATTCTCGTTCCGTCAAAAAGAAAAATTGCTTTAGCTAAATGTACTAGACACTTTGATTTATTATTAAAATTTATACCATAAATTTATAAATAAGCCTTTCTAATTTAACTATATTGATAAAATGTAGTTTTGACCGCTATTATATTGGCCTGTTTGACCGTTGATCAGCAGTTTTCATCAGATGACCAAATTAACAAATAACAATGTGGTGTCACGTGACATTTGTTAAACTGCAGTTTACCATAGAATTTTGATTTTGACAGGTTGAGGTTACAATCCGTATACTACGCAGTATGGTCTTGAATAGGTTTTTAGTTTAGAATGTTAAAAAAGGGGCTAGTTTGCGTCCACAGGGTCGTTTTCTCAAGTAAGTACACATTTTAAATATCTTGGTGTTGTTGCTTGGTTAAATTTGCAGTGGATTATTTATTTCATATAAATTGCTTCGATTTACCTACCTCTTAACAGCGATAGGCATTTTGGCTAAATCCTGCTGGTGAAAAATTCTGCTTAGTTATTTGAATTTAAACTGAAAAAAATAAGGCACAACAATAAACTAAACACTAGTTTTTAACTCGACAAACTTCTCGTACAAATCTAGGATATACACAATGAAAAACTGTAATTAACAAAAATGGTAGGTTGGCACAGTAATTATGCATTTACAAACCGGCATCGATTTACTATTTTAGAAAAAATCCGGTCAAAAGTCCAAAAATCCATAATATTAATTAACCTCAAATCTGTCGCCTATTCCACATCGCGGAACGCTCAACATAGCTCAGTGCGCGCGCCCCCATACAACACAAACCTGTACTACAATATGCCACATGCAACGTTATACATTTTTCCAAATACAATGAGATGACGTAACAGACAGGTTGTTGAAAACCTTTGAAGAACCATAATAATTATCAACTCTTTGTTAATTCATATTTTCCGAAGTGCACCTATTCTCTTGTTACCTGTGTAAACATTCGGCATACATCAAAGATAGATTTTTTCTCCTTTTTTATAACGTTCGGACATTATTGCGCTAAGACCCTGAATCGCTTTCTAATCCATTAATATACATGGGCTGATAAGTACCATTTCCATTCCAGTCGAATTCAAGCAGTTATTGGATTTCCTTTCACCGGGAAATTTCTGAAAACAATTTGTATGAGCTGAATGTTTATAATTTTTCAGTAATCATCCGCATTCCTTGAAAAAAAATGTTTTCTGGAAAAAATTACAACTTTCCGCACTGTCAACGTTTTACACACCGGTTTGCGTGTCGCAAGAGAAAAAGAGAAATTGCTGAACGCGGTAAACTCGTATTGTTCATGAATGGTAAACCCATGAACTTGAATCGAGAAAGTTATTACAGTAAAATTTACGCCCAATTAGATTTTAATACCGTTCAAAATGGTATTCATTTTAATCGAAGTGGGGGGGCATTTTAATGGAATCCGATCGATGAGGCTACGTTCCGGTTTCTCGATGGTGCGAAGATTCCGGATAGGTTACGTAAAAAGAGAAAATTATGATGAAAACAACGACAAGCAGGTATTCGGCTCGTAAATCGTATGGGTACGCCCATAACAAAAGCGCTACAGAGAGAAAACAAAGTCATCCGCTCTTACGTAATCAACCTGTATCTTATTCTTATTAAAGACGTAAATCGTTGTTATGGGTCGTCCAATTAAATTTATTTTTGACGATCGTCATCAACTGTTTTGCTACGATTTGGGACACGTGACGTTTCAGCTCACGTAGGTAAGTTTTTTTTAATAAACAAAATAGTTATTTGTCTACAACCAGTCATTCACGTGACCACTTTATCAGGAAGTCTGATTAAAATCTTGCGATCAACTGTCAACTGACGTCACACCACCATTTTGGCACACTGACAGATGTCACGTAAAACGTTTATCTCCATCAAATTAGATGTGAAAATGTTTGAGTGTAATAACACCACATCAGAGTTTCCCAACGTTTCGAGTTGAATTAAGTGTTCTTCAAGGGTCGAGCATAAAATACACTAATCAGTGATTTTCTCTTCTAGATCCCTGAGGAAGACTTAAACCTGAAACGTTATATTATGTAAAGGTTCACTATTCGAAAGAGCACAAAATGGAAAAGAAATTCTCTTCTCTAAGTTTTTGAGATAAAAAAATTGTAAATTTGACAAAACCTGAATATAAATAATCTATTTCGGTTATTCAGCATTCGAAGACACCCATTAAACCGGATGAACTGAATTTTCTAGCTCTTTGCGTTTTTGAGGTATTGCCATTAAAATGTAAAAAGGAAAGTACAGAGAAGAGTAGAAGAATGTGTTGAAAAGACTGTTGTGCTGCCTAATTGCCTAAAATTTTCAAGAGAAGGGTAGACAGATGTTAAGTTAACTAGACAGTGTTGCCAGCTGCAAATTTTAATTGTCACGATGATGTGCTTTTACAGTTTTAGATTTTCCAACGATTTAAATGTAATTATTACAGACTTTCAATGTTATAGATGACATCTTCCTGGTCACGTGACTGCTGTTGGCAGATGTCAGTCTTAACAGTGTTGGTAGCTGCAAATTTAAAATGTCACGATCACGTGACGTGTTAAACGTGTTAAAAAAATGAAAAATTGCAAATTTGACAAAATCTCAATTTTTAAATGTATTGTCCTTATTTTTACTATTTCGTTTGTTCAGCATTTGAACAGACCTTTAAAAGCTGATGAACTGAGTGATCTAGCTTTTTACGTTTTCAAGATATTGCTTTTAAAAAGTAAAAAAAAAAGTAAAGAGAAGAGTAGAAGAATGTGATAAAATGGTTGTGCTAGCCAATTGCCTAAAACTTTCAAAAGAGAGGAAGAATGTGTTGAAATGATAATACTGGTTAAAATTCAAAACATTTTAAAAGAAGAGTAGAGGAATGATTGAATTGGTTAATTGCTCAGAAATTTCAAACAAAGAGCAAAAAATGTGTTAAAATGGTTGAGCTGGCCTAACAAATTAAAAAAATACTAAAAAAAGAGCGAGAAAATATTCTGAAATGATTAAACTTGCTGATGGTTCAGAAATTTTACAAGAAGACAAACTGATAAAAGAAGAGTCCTGTCAAACTACGCTCCTGAATTCTTCCAAACTGATTTCTGTTAATCATATTCTTTATCATCTTGTTCTTAATTTACTCGTGAAGCAAACATTTGGCCGGCTTCTGGTACTACCCGAAAAAAAAAACAACGGGCATACCAGACCAGGCCAAACAAACCGGCGGCACATAGAACCATCACAACAAACTACGAAATCCGGTACCACGATGACGTTGTTAGTACCGCGAATTTCTTATAAAACTATCGCGCTATAGTGGCGGTGGTACCAGAAACGTTACGGCAATCGTTCGTGCAGAACCGACTTTTTGAACACGCATTGCGCTTTCGTGGGAAATCTAGCTCAATCATCTAGACAATCTAGAAGAAGACGGTGGAAGAATCATTTTTTTTCTCGACACGAATCAGCGGTTCAGTTTTAATTGGTAGTACCGGCTTAGTTGGTGTTGATTTTTTTTTTCAAAAACTTGTGCAGAGGAAATCATGGTCGGGTTCGCCGGTGTTTTGTATTTTTGTGCGTTGTTTGGTGGCCTCCAGGGTTCCGCCATTCCTATATGGGAGTACCTAAGCAAACAGGAAAAAGTAAGTACCATTTTCAATTTTGTTTGTAATTTTTCAATGACCCCAGACAACTGATAAACGCAAAAGGCTAATAAACCATGAAATGTCGTTAAAAAAGAAAGTGATGACCCCGATGATACTTCACTGATGTTTAATTAATGATTAACGGTTGTTTTTAACTGGGTCGCACTGCACTGACAGATCATTATTTTGTTAGTCAGCGGAATCCTGTTTAGTTTCTTATTAATATATTTTTCTGTCTTTTAATTTTGGTACACCCTTAGAAGTCCTATTAATACAGGGTGAGAATTGAGGATTTGTCAGAAAAGTGAGAAATATGTGTTGTGCTTTTTTGATCCACCCTGTCTGTGTGTGTGATTTTTCAATGATGTTCTCGTCGAATTAACGAATTTTTAAGAATATTCAATAAAAATACAAAATAGCACTTGAGTTTGTTATACGTTTGTTTTTATCATTGAAACAGTCCAGTTTTGCAAAGTTTGGCAACGTTTTACAGTTTTACAATAACTGATTTTGGCCTTTACTTGTTTTTCGCCCTAAAACGTCTAGTTTCCTTGTGTGAACAAGAAAAACAGTTTTATCCACGTCGTTTTTCAAAAAACCAGTCACAAAAAGTGATTTTGGCGCAAATATGGGGTTTAATGATTTTCGTACCTAATTTCCTGGCAAAAGTAACATTTTGGCAACGTCCCATCATATTTAAAGTGTTCCGACCCTTTGGAGGTCACGTGACCTTTGTTTGAGTCAATTCTCATAAATGTTTTCCAGTTTTTGATTATATTGCTGCAAGTTTGACCCTAAATATCTCAGAAACTGTTTAGGTCAAAAAAAACTAAAGTATACAGGATGTCCCATTTCAAATAATGGAGAATTGTGCTTTTGAAGACTTTGGAAGGTTCAGGAGGCTTTCTTCTCAGAAACTGTACACTTGGTGTAAAGCACATAGTAGGTTATTAGGAGGCTTTGAAAAGTAGAATAAAACAGCACTAAAATATACAGAGTGTTCCATTTAAGATATTCAGCAATACAGAAGGTTCAGATAATGAAAATTTGAAAAATGTGTCTTTTTTATAAAATTGATACTTGAAAACGTTGATTTTACGTTGTTCAGATCTGCTTGACACTGTTTTTGGGAAATATTTCAGTTTTCTTCTTATCCACTTCAAAGCAAATGATTTCCAGAATGTTCCAAGTGTCCCAAATTTTTCGCGTTTCTCTACTAATTTCATGAAATCTAAACCCTTGACAGATTGACAGTTAAATATGTAATTATACCACAATTACCAGCTTATTGCCATTCCCCGATAACAGTATCAGGTTATAAACTGTTACTTAATAACAGAAAAACCTGGGGGGAGGTTGATTAGTATGCATCATTATGCTAACCTAATCCAACTGCATTATTGTATTTTTAATGTAACCAAGGATTGTTGAGATGAAACATCCAACCTAATATGGTTCAAATGAAGGATTGTGTAGTCCACAAAACCTTGATTTGTTAAACAGTACAAACACTGGATTGACCTTACTAAACAATAAATATTTCAGTGTAATTTCATATGGTAGCCAACGTATTGAAATGTCTCGATTAAAATACAAATTTCGTTATATAATCTAATGCATGATCATGATTTACTATTTTAAATGTGAGGTTTATGTAACGAAATTGTTTCCTTGGGGTGTGCCCCTCTCTATTTTGCATTTTATATATTTTTCCATGCTTATGCATATACGATACTTAACTGTGGCTGTGTTACTGTTAGATTTAAGAAACCAAGCTTATTATTGGAAATATTAATAATCATGATTGTTTTTTTGTTGCCAGACTTCTTACATCTACTCGTTGTTTGCTAATCAAGTGGACAAATTCTGCGAAAGCTCTCCAATACCATTGTGCAATCGACAATTGCTAAAATACGGTCTAAACACTTTGAAAAATATGGAAGAGGAGGATTTGGATGAAATGGATCCTTACCAAAGGGAAGCCAGCAATATAAGTGAGTATCCTAGAATCAGAGTATTTACAATCATTTTTTATCCCGTAAATTGTGTTAAAGATTCTAGATGCTAATAAGGTCTATTTTAGCTAATTTTCATTATGCAGTATTATGAACAATTCTATTATAATAGTAATTTGTTTCAAACAAATTAAGACCATAATTCCATTGGCCTTTTTATAATAATTTATATAATAACTTTCATACAGTTCAAAAACACGTCTTGTTTGGAAAACTGTTCTAACCTGTGATTTTTGCAACTTTTGAGCACAGTTTGACGTTAATGACAGTAGTCACGTGGTTTTAGAACACTATTTACGAATACGGTCACGTGACAACAGTCAAAATAAGCGTCACAACCTCAAAAACAAGCTTTGTTTGAGAAACTACAAGAAAACTGTTCCAAACTGTGATTTTTACAACTTTTGAGCACAGTTTAACAGTTTTGACGTTAATGACAGTTGTCACGTGATTTTAGAACACTATTTAGGTAGACAGTCACGTGACAACAGTCAGAATAACTGTCATAAATCTCAAAATCAGGTCTTGCTTCAAAAACTACTAGAAAACTGTTTTAGACCGTGATTTTTGTAATTTTTGAACAAGGAACAGGTTTGACAATTTTGACGTTAATGGCAATTGTCAGGTGATTTTAGAACATTATTTAGGAAGACAGTCACGTGACAACAGTCAGAATAACTGTCATAAATTTCAAAATCACGTCTTGTTTCAAAAACTACTAGAAACATGTTTTGGACCGTGATTTTTGTAATTTTTGAACAAGGAACAGGTTTGACAATTTTGACGTTAATGGCAATTGTCAGGTGATTTTAGAACATTATTTAGGAAGACAGTCACGTGACAACAGTCAGAATAACTGTCATAAATTTCAAAATCACGTCTTGTTTCAAAAACTACTAGAAACATGTTTTGGACCGTGATTTTTGTAATTTTTGAACAAGGAACAGGTTTGACAATTTTGACGTTAATGGCAATTGTCAGGTGATTTTAGAACATTATTTAGGAAGACAGTCACGTGACAACAGTCAGAATAACTGTCATAAATTTCAAAATCACGTCTTGTTTCAAAAACTACTAGAAAAATGTTTTAGACCGTGATTTTTGTAATTTTTGAACAAGGAACAGGTTTGGCAATTTTGACGTTAATTTCAGTTGTCAGGTGATTTTAAAACACTATTCAGTTAGACGGTCACGTGACCACTGTCAGAATGACTCTGATAAATTTCAAAAAGACGTCTTGTCTCGAAAACTGTAAGAATACTGTGTTAAACTGTTATTCTTGTAGAGTCTAGGCAAATTTAACTGTTTTGACATTAATGACAGATATCACGTGGTTTTTGGAGGTTAATTTAGCTAGTCAGTCACTTGACAACTGTCGAAATAACTGTCATAAATATCAGAAATCCCGTTTTATATTGAATACTGCAAGAAAACTTTACTAAACCCTGATTTTTGCAACTTTTGAGCATAGTTTGACAGTTTTGACATAAGTGACAGTTGTTACGTGATTTTAGAACACTACTTAGCTAAACGGTCACGTGACAACTTGTATTGGAGCTCAGAAACACACGTCTTGTTTGGAAAACTGCAAGAAAACTTTTCGAAACTTTTACAACTTTTAGGTACAGTTTGACAGTTTTGACGTTAGTGACAGTTGTCGTGAGACAGTCAAACCCCATCAACGTAGACAGTCACGTGAAAACTGTCAAAATAATCACCATAAACCGTTGTGAGTCAGCCGATCTACTGTCAGGATTAATCACCGAAATCGGACAGAACGACCGGTTATTAGTTATCGTTAGCAGATATTTGACCCAATCGGTTTAATATACAGAGTGTGCGCAACCAACCTAGCAAAATCTAACTCAAATCGATGAAAAGTGCTAAAACGAACACAATTCAGATATTGCCCAATTGACAGATATCCCTTACACTCTGTATAACTGTAAAATGTCAAATCAACGTCATTGTCTGTCATTTGTAGCACAGGAATATCAAAAAACTGTCCGTGAAACTATAAAGTTACAGTAAACCACTCGAAACACGTTTCATTTGATTTCAGGTTATATTTTATAGGTTTATTGTATTTTTTTGACACTTGTTCTACTTGACTGTCTAAATGAATAGTGTTCTATGATCATTTGTGTCATTTGGCAGCAGTTATTCGAACTTGTTTTTTTTTTTTCATTTCAGTTAATGTACTTTGTTTTGTTTAGTATGTTTATCGCTTTATATAGTACTGAATTTTGACAGTTGACGATTTAATGACAGCCCAAAACACTCAGCGAGTGTCAAGAATGTCAAAAAAAAAACGACAAAATAAAGCCTATTTTCGGTTACTACCTGTATCTAGTGTAACAGGAAATTTGATTATAATGATGATTGGTTTCAAGCAAATTTCAATCATAAAGGTTGTATTTTTAGTTTTATTAGTCAAATTTAAAAAACACTTGGAATGAATATCTGATTTGACATTTGTAGAGAATATCTGTCAAAGTCACGTGTTTTGGAATTACATTGATTATCATTTACACCTGAAAAAGTCTCTAACAAAACATTTCTTTACTATTTCTGACACTTAAAAAATTATACTGAATTTCCCTATAGTTATTTGATTATGGGCGTTTGTTTGGTTGCATAACCCAGTTTGTAACACCTTGAAATACCATACAATCACCATGCCCTTTTGGTTACAATGTAACGACTGTAGAGGATTGTCGGTGTGTTCCTCTCTTACAAAATGTCGGATAATATTTATTTTATGCAAGTAGAACCAAGGTCGCTGAACAAATAAAAGTAATTGCTTTTGACTAAATTTATAATAGCGTTGATGAAACTTGATGCTCGTATACGCGTTGTACAGGGTGAACAATGTGTCGTGTGACCTTTTTATAATGGTGGTTCGCACAAAAAAAAGAAGAATAACGAAAGTTATAACATATTTTCGGACTTAACACTGAATTAGTGGAGAGAAAGGTGTTTAAGGTCATCAGATAGACAAGCATCTAATCAGGGACTTGAAGGTTGAACAAAGTCGTGAACTTTGCAGTATGCACCCGAGACAAAATCACGACCGGAATGGGTATAAACTACCATAAATCTATAGACAGCGACATAAACGGAGTTTACGGTATAAATTAATAATGATCAGAGTCGAGTTGCGTAAGCGTTTGCAGCAAGAAATTCCATATTAATCATCACCACTTGAAAAAAATTGCAAACTAAAAAAGTTCTAACATCGTTTTATAGCTCTATGGAGCAGAGCAGATCTGACGTCATGATGACGTAATGTGGCCAAACTTTAGTTTGAACAACTGTCAAACTACGTCATTGTGACGTCTGCGTTTGATGTGCTTGCTTGATGAAGCGACAAAACGAACAGGATCATGTTTATTGTTTTTTAGTGGCTAGAAAACGTTTTTATTACAACTTTTAACGATCTTAATACTTACACGATGTTTTGATCCAGAAATTGCGCAAATAAATGAATAAATCCTTGACAAATTGCGTTTTACCGACAACTGAATCCAAGGATCTTATTAACTGTCAGTTAATGGGCTTACGGCAGTAGAAAAGACTCGAAATTTGTATCGTAAACACTTTCTTTTCACTTTTTCCCAGTAGTCGACACAGTTTTCACAGAACTAGTCCAAAAAAACACGAAAATAAATGGAAAAACCTCCAATAACGGAGTTGTTATTGTCATAGACTCTGTCAACTGTCAGAAGAAATTCAAAGCCTACTTGGCGCTTATTTCTTATTTCGTCTGCCAACGGATCACTTTCTGTCTCGGTCCAACTTTTTAAAACTGACAGAGAGCGCTATCGCGCTTGTGATTACAATAGAACCCCCAAAGTGAGTGTACAGGGTGCTGCATTTTCGATGGTTTTACGGGGTACAGAGAAAACGGTAATAGATAGAAAAAAAGTAGCATACGTGTTTCGATCTCATTTTCTGAGCTGAGATGACTGGCGAAGAGTGGGCTGCGCAAACTTCTTTTGTTTCAAAGATACGGGGGTTTTTTGAAAATTGGTCATTTTGGAACCTCCTCTGTATTTCATTTGCTATTAAAGTTATCAAAAAAGGAAAAACGGTTTCCGGTAGAAGTTTTGACGTAGAATCCAATGGCGTAGTCAGTTTTTTTCTATTACGTTTAGTTTCTGACATATGACACTAAGTTATATTTTTTTTAATGGAACACCCTATATATTTTTAGGTCATTTAATTCTGTTGATTTTTACTATTTCAACAGTGTATTAAAACATATAAGTTTGTAAACGTTAATCTTCGTAATTAGAAAAAAAGCGTTTTCTTAATAAAAAAGTGCTAAATAATATGTATAAAAATACCCACAGTCGAAACCAAATTTGGCTATATTCATATTAACATGTTACATGTCGTTTATAAACAGTTTTTTTAACTTCTACCTTAAAAATAGAAGAAAATAGAAATGGCCACTTTTCTTATTAAAGTGACGATAGAACTGTTTGTAACTTAGATTTTTAATAAGATTTATTAAAAATATTTAATTTTCTGATGTGTTAGCTTATATGATTTCCGATTTTGTTTGGTATTTTAGATATTGGCCTTTTTTTAGCTTAGCAAAGGTCCTTTTTTTAAAATAACAAGATTAACCTCTACAAACTTATATGTTGTAATACACCGTTGAAAAGGTAAAAATAAACAGAATTAAATGAACTAAAAATATATAGGGTGTTCCATTTAAAAAAATATAACTTAGTGTCATATGTCAGAAACTAAACGTAATAGAAAAAAACTGACTACGCCATTGGATTCTACGTCAAAACTTCTACCGGAAACCGTTTTTCCTTTTTTGATAACTTTAATAGCAAATGAAATACAGAGGATGTTCCAAAATGACCAATTTTCAAAAACCCCCCGTATCTTTTAAACAAAAGAAGTTTGCGCAGCCCACTCTTCGCCAGTCATCTCAGCTCGGAAAAAGAGATCGGGACACGAATGCTACTTTTTTTCTATCTATTACCGTTTTCTCTGTACCCCGTAAAACCATCGAAAATGCAGCACCCTGTACATGGATAGGCATTAGAAAACACTACAATGCAACGATATTAGGGCATTTTTATCTTGTTTTCGAAATTTTTGTAAACTTTTTGGAATCGTTTGTTTTACTATTAAAAGTGTCTGAAGCATGATTGGCCAAAAAAGCAGCTTTCTGCTGAAACTATACAAAGTGATGGCAGAAACACTTGCAAGGCTGATGATGGCTTTCAACTTGAAAATAGTCTAATAACAGCAGAAGATGGCCTTCCTGTTTGCGCTAAGGATGTTCTTAACCTCCCACACTAGCAAAACAAAGTCATTCAACTGAACAGAATATGACACCGACCTTGACTTTTGACTATAACAAAAAGACAAATTGCTTCATTAACAACACAAAAAAAACAAATTTCGAAGAAAAACATGTTGAGACAGCCAAATAAAGAGCGCCCACCATTGAGGATCTCACTATTATTTGAACAATGATGACCATAATAATACCAAAAAAATTAGTCATTTTTCCCCACACTATTTTATTATTGAATTGGATATTAACTGAAATTATTTGTTTTACAGTTTGGGAGGCTCTGATGAAAGGTCATCGTTTCGAGAAAACCACCCCCAAACCGCAGAAAAAGTCCACCAAATCCAAACCCAACTCCTACGAGGACGAGTCCTTCTCCGACTACGACGACTACAGCCCCAGGTTGGACAACGTCTACGTGTTGCCGCCCCCGAAAGGTTTCGTAGTGAAGGTGGACTCTAGCGAGGACAAGGACGTTCCAGAAAGTTCTGGAAGCGAGGACATTCTAAAAACTCCGGACGGCGAGGGGGTGTTTGACAGGTTCCAGAACCAGTACCGACCAGTTGAAGTGTCGACGGAAAAAGTTGCTGTTAGTAGCGCCAGGAGGTCAACGGTGATAGTGAGGCTGTATCCGGACGGCAGTCCTGCAGTCAGATTACCACAAGATGATGATTTGAGGCAGTACCAGTTGCAACGAGTCAGGGTACCCAGGCTCGTTTAGATTCAGTTGTTTTAACTGACAAGTTTGTGCCAAAATCGTAACAATCAGAGCACTTGAAGTGGCTAGATACAAGTGCAAATTGATGTTTTTTTCTCTTACTCGATTATTTATAGTGGAACCTGAACTTTGAGGAGTTAGTGTCGAAAAAATTATTATTACAAATAGTAGTGGGTAGGTTAGGACCGAATAATAGTAAAACTTGTATACAGGTGTGGTAAATCCAAAAGCGACCATAGGAAAACCGTGTAACGGACAGAGAAACGTAGGTAATTGCATGCGAGGGAGAAAGACAGAAAACGAAAAAATATCAAGTAGGCCATATTTTTAGCGCGCTGTTGCCAAACGCCGTAAGTATTCAATACCCTCGACAAACTTACTTACGGCGTTTGGCAACAGCGCGCTAAAAATATGGCCTACTTGATATTTTTTTCGTTTTCTGTCTTTCTCCCGCGCATGCAATTACCTACGTTTCTCTGTCCGTTACACGGTTTTCCTATGGTCGCTTTTGGATTTACCACACCTGTATAGCAAAAATCAAAGTAAAACAGGATGACGTAACAAACGTGAATTCGTTTTACTACTTTGATTTTTGCCATAAAAAAATTCTTTTTTGTAACCTAACTTATTCACTACTTTAACACAAAATGTTCTTGACTTGAGTTCAAGATTTTGTGATATACGACTATTTATTTTAAATTTATCTGAATTAGGGTAAAACGTGATGGATGATTGAGACAAAAGTGCGTTATAATTTATTGAATGTTTGATGTGTTTTTATGTTTTTAAGGCTTTTTTTTTAATTGTAGCTTTAGGAAATTTAATGTGATTTTGCTCGTTTACCTATCGGTTAATATCCAGAATTACAAGCTGGACAGTCCTAGATAAAAGGGGTAAACGATTTGTGTGAAAAGTAGACTTTTGTAGGTATTAAAAATAAAAATGATTTTTTTTTTTAACGCAGTGTTTCATTTGAGGAAATGTCGAAATTAACGCATTAAAACGCCTTTACTGGGTATTGCGTAAGAAAGTTAATTAAACAGAAATTTGAAGATGGTGAAAACTGGTCAAAACGAAAGTTAATTCGTTTCGCTTGTATAATAACGTATCGGGGTTTTTGGTTAATTGAAAATTGGTTTGTCACTAATTTTGCAACAAGGTAATAAATTATCTGATAACCACTAATCGTTTTTAAGTGTCGACTGGTTTGAAGAAAACATATATCAGAATGCATATCTTTAAAGTAACATATTAGATTTTAATAAGTTTTAAAGTTAATATTAACAATTTTTTAATTGTCTTTTAGTAAAGCTTTTGACAATTTCAAGGTGTTTTCAGCCTTTGACCCTAACAAATACAGTTTTAAATTTGTAAATTGTTTGGAACATCAAAGTGAACCCCTGAAAGTTCAAATTCAATAAATTAGTTTTAAAATCATTAAAGCAGTCACGTGACCACCAGCAATGCAGCTTTAAACTTGAAAATGTTGCGGAACGGCAAATTTAAACTGTCAAATTTCAAATTAAACAAAACAGTCACCCCCCGGTGCCAAACAAAATATGCATTCACAATCCCATCTCTAGGCAGTTGTCAGTTGCCAAATATCACTTTGCAGTCCAACTGTCAGTTGTCAAAAAAACATTGAACGTTGTCCGCCATGTCTAAATGGTGGTCAGTTCAGTTTAACGTTGCACGTAAGCCTGCACTGCTTGCAACAACCATTTTGGTTGGAGGTCACAACGTCGACGTGTCCATAGTGATAAGGAAAGAAAACTTAGTAATCAATAAAGTAGATAAAGAAGGCGACTAATTACTTGACATGTGTCAGTTCAAAAAAAAAAATGCTTTATTGAATAATTCAATTCATCCACATCATCGTTTGTGCCTAAAACGGACCTAAGACATAATTTTATTAATCTATTTTTATCACATTTATGTACGATCTTGATTTTAATACAATTTTCAACCGATTCGACCATATAGAACGTACTACTTGGTGGCCCAATCGGGAAACTCGGACAAATCCCAGATGACATTTCCCAAAAACGGAAACAACAGGAACAATGTGGCTAAAGAGATAACCACCACCCCCAAACCGGCTTTGGTCATTTCCTTGGAGCGCATATTACAGGGGGCGGCTGCTATAGCCATGGGCGGCGTCGATACCGGCAAACAATAGGAAAAGGAACACGACAACGCTGCCGGCATCATCAAATACATTGGATGGATTTTAGCCACCTGAAACAAATCAAAAAGGTAACTCCAGTTTTATTGCTAAAAAAAAAATTTACCAAAGACATTTCAGCTAAAACTGGCAACACCACATTGGCCACGGCAACGTTGCTGGAAAACTGAGTGAGCAACGTGGCAAACAGACAGGAAATCACCATCACCCAGAAACGCGGCAACGTTGCGAACCCATGAAGATGATCGGCGATCAGTTCACTCATACCGCTTACCTTGGAGGCCTCGGCCAATGCGAAACCACCACCGAGGAGGAAAATCAGTCCCCAGGGTAATTTTTGTTGCACCACCTTAGAGAATTTAGTTTTTTATCTTAAACATTTAATTTTTTTCAGGTTTTTACCTTCCAGGTGAGTAAGGCGTGAGATGGTGTTTTTGGTCGTTTGTTTTCGTCTTTGCTGAAAATGTAGATAAAATCTGGGTTGGAGGGTATTACAAATAGTAGCAAAACTACAATAAGGGCGGCGGTAGCGTCTTTGACCTAAAATCAACAAAAAAAAACTGTATTACTAGTCTTATGTCAAGATTGTCAAACTTTATACAAGGATATTAATCCAGTCGTGTATGTGTGGTTGCATAACTAACAAACATCAGAATGTGGTTTAGGGTTAACGGTAATTTTGACGTCACGATAACTTGCAGCCACTTAGTTTTTGTGCTTTATTATTCTTCTGGCAGCTTACTAATTATTATTCTAATAAGTGTAGACTGCTTTGTTACTTTTTTGTAAGATTTTTTCTCAATCACTCCTTACCTTATGTTCGGTAATTAATTCCGCCCATCCAACAATAAACTGCGGCTTTCTGAAGAACCACAATATGACCGAAAGTAAAAACAACAGACCTACAGCCTTCTCGTGGAAAGACATGGGGCCCATCTCCTTTAATTTTCTTCCTATTAGTTTCTTGGCCACGTGTTGGCTCTGCACTCCAACCCTGTAATTTGATTTATTTGAGACACATTGCAAAAGTAGTGCAAACTGGTTAGTACTTGATTCTTTTAGCGTCCGGGGAGTTTGGTCTAAACAGTCCCATGTACCAGAATTGGAGCCAAATCACCGTAAGGTACATCATGATTAACATCATAGGAACGTTGAGGAAAAGCCATTTGGCGAACTCCACTCCAGGACTTTCGGCAAATCTGCTTTCGTAGATTCCTAACCAAATTATTATGCTTTTTACAATGTTTCGGAAGTATTGCGGGAAGTACCTTTAAATGTTAGGTTAGTGCCACTGCCTATAATGCACCCATTTCCGCCTATACAGGCTGCATAAGCAGTTGACATAAAGTAGCACATGGTTTCTTTAGTAGGTCTTTTTTGTTGCTCTTCGTCTTCATGGCTGGAATCTCTATACAATTTAAACAGTTTTACCAACTGCACTGGATTGTTTAAAAGATTACCAACCGGTTTTTTTCACTTTTCTCATCTAAAAATGGCGTCTCAAACATCTGTCCTATCCCTTGCTCCTCCAATTCCGTGAGAGTTGCCTCGATTATGGGGATCATCATAGCAGTGGCAGCTGTATTGGAAATCCACATGGACACCAACATTGTTACGGTAACCAAACCCAAATTCAACTTTCTAGGACTGCAACCCACCTAAAATTCCACTGTTAATAGTGTTTAAGTTGTCATTAGTACAAAACTCACCATTTTGATCACGTGCAAAGCAACCCTTCTATGCAAGTTACAATGCTCTACCGCCAGAGCGATGATCAAACCTCCAACAAACATCATATTCGTTTCCTTAAGGTAGCACAAAGACACCTTGTCAGAGTCCAAAACTCCCATAAGTGGGAACAGCACCATAGGGATTAGAGATGTTACTGGTAAGGGAAGGGCCTCAAAAACCCTTAAATTTTTACAAACATAGTATTTATGCAATCAGCTACAGTAAGAAGTACTTACCAGTAACCAGCCATAAGCAAAACCACGTAGAGACATCTCAAAGCTGCAACATTGTTCAGTACGAAAACTGGCAAAAGCACCAGAGGATACACCACTATGAAGATGGTTTTCCAGTAGATCGTGATGGCGTTGAGGAGGAGTCGGCCAGTGGACGTCATTTTTGTGTCAAGATCGGCGGATTTCACTGTGAGTTTTAACAAAATAATTAATTACAAAAAAAAGTGGGAAATTGGGGTGAAAATGAGGTTATTTGTTTAAAATTAAGTTAAATATCTCAAAAACTGTTCTTTTCTACTACAGAGTGAAACCTTATTACGTTATTTTACCTGGTTGCTGGCTTTAACATTAAAACTAGAACAGTCTTAGATGGTTTTTGGCTCTAAACTGCACGTTTAAAGTACCTGAAGGTACCATTGCCAGAAAAGGAACCATAAAATTAATGTTTCAGGGTCACGAGGGTTTTTAACGGTTCCATTTGTAACGAACCCTAATAAAATATAGGATTGAACTAAAATCAACTGTTTTCCATCAATAGTGCAACATTGATTGTTGTTGCATAACTTAACAGTCGAGTTTATGGTAAGTAACAATTATGCTAAAACATTCGAAAGTCGGATTTATTATTTATTGGTCAGTTTGGTGTTTAGTTAATTAACCATAAAACAAGCTAACCACAGCTGCATTAGTGGTTTTCTGGATGCACTTGCGTTTTTTGGGTGTTAAAATTGTATTTTTATACAAAAAACAAAGAAAGCATTGAAAATGATGCAACAGAGTGAGCATAAGACGAACCAAAGAGAAAGGAAAGTTCCAAAAATTGCACTAAAATAACTTCATCTAAAAAGTCATCATCAGGAGTTATTTCACATGAGATGGAAAAATTCAAGAAACAGGGTGTTGAAAGCGTGTCATGTGGTCACTAGAGCCAATTAAAAAAAGGTTTGTCAAAGATTGTTGTGTTGGTTGCCTATTTTCTTACATCAACTATTCCATCCTATTGTTTGTAACACCCTGTATATTTTAAAAGGGAAAAAATAGCCATTGAAAGGTGTCAAAAACATATAAAGTCCTTTTAAAATTAATGGTTTGTATACTTTTGTTACATCATATAGTATCAAATAACTCTAAATATACAGGGTGGCCTATATAAAATAATAGAGTTTTGCGGCTATATGAAAGACACACACTATAGTAGTTCTAGTTTTAATGTTTTTGCAGACAGTTTCACCGCTATTTTGTTGTATTTTCTTACTTACTTTTTCCACTCATACCTTATCAAATCCTTTTTTTTTTTTTGAGAAGAAAAACCGAAAACTAACGAAATCTGAGCACGGCCGCCGTCCAATGAAAATGCTTTTCGAGCAAATCGAATCTGACTTTGACTATTTTGGGGAAAAAGACGCGCATGGTAACTGGCACAGACTGAAGAATCTCGATCGACACTATCGACTTATATAGACCCAGTCAATTGCGTCGATAATATATTTGAAAAATCCCTGATAACTCAATTACAACAATAATGTCGTGTATTAGTTCAACGTATAATAGTGGCTTTGCCCTCGCAATGACTGTAAACATGTTGCCTTTTAGCAAATCAAAGTCCTGTTAGGAAATTAGAAAAAATAATATTTCATTTAATACTATTCAAATTTAGAGTTTTATTTAGGTTATTTTATTAACCTTCTATTGTCGGTCAAACTTTTTTTAAATAGCCCAAAACGTTTACATTTACTTATCTATTGATTTATTTATGTAACCTTAATCGATTTGCCCTAGCAAAGTCTGTAAAAAATTTAGTAAAACCATGAAGAAAAATAAGATCACGTGACAACTTCCATCTTTGACGAGATTTGGCAACGGCGAACAGGCTTGTCGACCGGTTAAAAAATCGTAGGTGGCTATGCTTTGAAGGAAAATAACAAACAAGATGGCGGCTTATCTGTCAAACGCGCCAGCAAATAAAACACATCCAGTGAGTTACTAAACGTTTATACTTGGTTCTAAAATTTAAAATTTAATTTAGACCCAGAAAATGTAAAAGGTTGATTATTTATAGTGGTCGTTACGTGCCCACGCTTATTAAACGGTTGCACAAGCCGGCAACTCCGCAGGCAGTTGACATTTGCGCTTTCAATTTGACATTCAAACAAGCAAGTTACTTTTATCGTGTTTTTTGTATTTGTTTTTTTGTATAAATGGAAACTGTAGTGATAATCAGCTGGACTGGCGTGTTTCAAACCTCACAACTCTTTTGCTGGAAGTTAGAAGGATCTTTGAACTACGGTATGTATGTACGTTGTGAAATTCGGCTTATTTAAGGCGCTTGGCTTATGGTGTTTTCGATTCACAAATCAAAGTATCTGTATTCTGCTCTATCAAATGTATGGCAATACACTAGTTTTGTACTAGAACATGCCAATTGAAAACGCCATAAAACATATAATTTTGATTCCCAATTTTATTGAGGATTCAGGGGATCATGTGACCCTAAAATGGCTTACTATACTTAGGTCACGTGCTTTGTGTTGCCATATCTCCACTATTTTAAATATTATTACTTTCTAATTAAAAAAAGTTAAATTTGTATTTAAAACGCTCTGTAGAATTTCAATGTTTTTGTTATGATCTTTTTTTGATAAATATTATAATGTCCTGTCCTACTCAAAAGCTCTTAATTGCGTTTATTAATTTTACATTTTCATTGAATTTAGATAGTAATTTTGAAGGTTAACACAAAATATTCACGGTTGTTCTCTCTGGTAGCATTTACTTACTTAACCTTCGAACTAAGTCTCGTCTGATGTTTGCTAAATTTTTGCGTTATTGTCGGTCAAGATTTTCAGAAAGTTTACAAAACCATCATCCTTATCTACCGATTTTTCTGTATGGTAATACCCTGAATCAAAACAATCCTGTTTCCGTTGTAAAACGAAGAAAAGAGGTTATCAAAAAAACCCAATTTAATTAATAACATAATTAGTGTGATAAATAGACGTTTTAATCTAAAAAAAAATGAAACTATTACGGAGTTACCGAGACAGTTTAATTAGTAATAGTGCAATTTGTCGGACTGGTTTTACGTCTTTATTACAGTCCCGGAATTACACGAACCTATCATTAAGTACTTATAAGTAGCCTACTTACCTTGGTGAAGGTTTCGGTCGATTAACAATGCTCAAGTTTCCATTTTTTTCCTTTGTCAAATCGTTTATTCCAATTCCAGAAATTTTCCTCTCAGGCGTGCATTTTTCTATGCAAAACTAGAAATTTGATACAGTTTGCATTAGTGAACCGAAAATACACTACACTCGTATGTGTCTTTACTATTTATAAAATAATAGGCAAACCTCCAAGTTCGGTGCTATTTCAAAATTCCCACGCTATTCTGTTTTGATCCAGTATTTTATTGATGCAGTTAATGAGATATTTTTAAAAAGTCCAAAATTGGACTGTCATCTTTAATCAGTAGTAAAGTTACATAATTAGTGTGGTGAGAAGGTTAATAACAACCACTTTTTTCCTTTAAAGTGATTAATTAATACTTGAAAAATCTTTATACTGTTTAATCAATACACTTCATGTACCAGGCACGTGCATTATAAGTGTATATTGTCACTTAAATACGTTATTATCTTTCTGACAGTATTGTAATAAGCAATTCATTTGAAGATGTACTTGAATACATACTTGACACAAAGGTAAAAACCTTAAAATGGTATTACACACGGACATATTGTTATTTTGGAGGGAAAACTACTATAAAATTGAGTTTGGAGCGTTGTTATTGAGAGGCAACAGCGGAACTGACTATCTTGAGTGTTGCATTCATAGTTTCATTGATTTTTAAATACTTTCAAGCAGTTTCAATGTCACTATACATTAAACTAAATGCACTGCAAACTTTGAATATTCCTATTTAGTGTTGTAAAATTTTTAAAATAAATAGTTATGAATGCAATACTTTACTTGACAAATGTCACATCTGTTATTTATTGTCAAAAGCATCGCAGCTGTTGCTGTCAGCAGTGTTAAGCAGGTTAAGCGTTTATAGAAGAATCAATGAAATGACGACTTAATGCTGGATCAAGACTTTTAGACTGCTATGAGTTGTCGAGTTTGCTTTAGAAAACGAATTTGCTTTATTACTGCTACAATTTCAAAGTTTTACTGAGGTTAAATGAAAAAAACGTGAATATTTAAACATTATATAAATCTATCGATTATAACATGTAGAAACGTAAAAACCATCGATCAGTGAAAACACAACCTGAATAGACCGAATAGTTGTTTGATTAAACCCGTTTTTCTGCGTTTCATATACCTGACATCAAAATACTTTGATTATAGATTTATTACCGCATATAATAAATCACTCCGAAAAGCATACAGAGACAACAAAGCTTACTGCTTTCTTTGCTATATTTCACTAACATTATCTTGAATTAACCGGGACAAAGACGTTTAAACCTTAACAATATATGAAAGATATATAACATACAACAATTCTTTAATAACTTAACAAGATGTGCGTTTCCTTTCACGTGACTCAGTCTTTAAAAAAATTGAACTATAGCCAATTAGAGGCCGTAAAGTTCACTCAAAAAACTTCAATATAATTATTTAATTGCTTGTTTTTTTGTGTTTAGTGGTCGGTTTATAAACGTTAACATTGGTAAATTACCGTTTACTGGTAATATAGAATTTTACTTGTCCAGACTGACTGTTTGAATGAATCTAAGACAGAAGTGAATTCCAATATGACGTCACTGTCACTTTTCCTGGGACAGAGAGTAGTATGTGTCCTAACTTGTAGAATTTTTCTGTCACGTGATAGTCAACAATCGAGAATCGGTCTGTATTTGTGTTTACATTATTATTACACGTGTGTGTGTGTATTGTTATTTGTACCATATAAAAATTCTCCTTGAATGACGCAAAAAATTGGCAGGAATCCGGAAAAAAAAATTCGAGGTGACTTACTATCCTTAATTAAAAAATATAAAACAATTCCACTTTTGATTATCATTGGTATAATTTAATTGGCATTTTTTATGCAATAGCGTACAGGAAACGTTTGCATCTTTCCCTGTATTGAACAAAAATCACTTTTTTGCATTGATTAATCAATTTGGAGTTCAAACTATACGACCCCTATTAAGTAGTAGAAAGTTAATGTTTCAGAAAATCCAAACTCCCAAAAAAATTGTGCTTACCTGATGCTAAATTGACTACTAATTACACACAAAAAAACGTAAATAACAATTGTGAACCCAAAAAAAAAACGGGCAGTACCTCGCAACAAAGACGCGTAAAAGTAACTCGCACGGTACCAAATCAGGCGGTACTACCGGCACCGAGCGGAGAGATGGTAGAATTGGAACTGCCGCTACCCGCTACTAACACCTTTCTTATGTATGCATTATACAGACAGTTTTCTAGTGACACTAAGCAACATTAAAAACCAGTTCTAGTTGCTCCTATTCACCTGTTAAATGTCCCTTTTTTTTGTTTCGCCCTGTAGCTGAATTCTAATTCAAGCACAATACACACGCAAAGTCCTCGGTACCATCCATCTCCTGCATATTTACAGTTCACCTGAAACCAGTCCCTTGCCATCGTACGATCTAAAAATAAGCACCCGATCGAAAAAAAAACCTGCAAGAGGATTTTAAAATTAACTTCTTCAAGATGAAAGAAGAAGAAGAAAAGGTGGACGATGAAGAATCCGTTTAAGGCCAAATGGTCAGGTGATCGACACTTAAAAGCTTTGTAATGTCTGTAAGAGTAATTAAAGTTAATTAAATGAAACGAGATAGTTAAATTCAGCTTCTTTTAGACACATCCTGTGTACTTTAGGGTGTGTGAAGTATATTTGAGAAACCTTTCTCTTTACTCCCAAATGACGTTCAAATTTCTTTAAAAAAAATAAAAACTTTTCTGCAAACGGTATAAAATGCAATAATGCTTTTAAAGTTTAATAAAGGGACAAAATACCACATTAAGAAATATACTTTTTTGATATTATGGTGAATTAAAAATGTAGAGAAGTGCTCATTTATGATACACACCAAGTGGAAGTAAGCTAGATATTAATAAGAGAATAACACAAATTTTAAAATAAAAACAACAACATTTATTACTAAAAAACAGTCCTACTTAAAACCTAGAATGCATGTAGTAGTCAATGACAGTGGAGAAAGCTGCAAAACCAATTGCTCCCATTACTCCTGCTTTAACTCCAGCTGGAAACAAATTAAGTTTTAAACATTAACAATCTACATTAAGTACATTACAATCAGGTCATGTAATCATTCCCAGAAACCTTATGACAGGTTGTAAAAGCTAATTTACAATAAAACCTAAACAATGATTATTAACTGTGTCTACACTATGGATTGATTTATGAATTTTTTAAATCTCAAAAACTCACCTCTTAGTCCAATTATTCCTCCTGTAACACCCCCAGCGTAAGTACCATTCTTCCAATCTGATTTACCTCTCATCTGTAAATTTAACATTAACAACCTCCTCATAACGAAAAACTACAAACTCACAGTTTCTATAGTGCATTCCACTCCTGAGAATACAGCCCCAATTAAAGCAAAATTCTTAGCATAACTGAGGGTGGTAGTTTTCATTTCCTGGAACACTTGTCGCGCGGTTTGCGTTTCCACAGTGGTAACGGATTGGGGCCCGATACTTGAAGAGAACAGCCCTATCACGGCCCCCAGACCGTAACCTGTGAAAGCAATGTTGAGCCGCTCGAGCCCAAAACTTTACTGTTGACTGAATTTACCTGCTACACAGCTCATAATCACTTTAAAAGGGCAACTCTCGAAGAACGCCTCCACCATTTTTTCTTCGTTCGATTTGATTTGAACGGGGCCCAAATTTCTGGGTATTATTATGTTTTCTCTGTATCTGTAGTTGTTGCCCACAAAGTAACTGGTAAGGGATGCCCATTCTTCGGGGGTAAATTGTCTTTTATGGGTGACGGAAGATTCATTCGACATTGTGCTTTAAGTAGTGTTATTTTGTGTAGTTAATTAGTTATTAAAAATGTTAATATTTTAAATAAAATATTTGTATTTGAAAAGTTACTTAACCTAAAATTTCAAAACTAAAGAAATTTACATACTTGTTGATGTTTTAGTCACGTGACAGCAGGGTGCTCTAGTTAAGGTGGGTAAACAGACAAATCCAAGAAGATCACGTGACAGCACTGTGCAAGACAGATGAACTAATGACAGTAAGTTTTTGACATTTGTCAAGTTTTTCTTTCTTGGTTTGGTAGTGGTCGATTTCATTTCTTTTCAGTTTTTGAACGTGAACGTGTAGACATGGCGCCTGTAAGTACTCGACAATCTACAAAAATCTTCAAATACATCAAACATCTTGTAAAGTTTTTGAGTTATTATCGAATAATTGATGTGAAGAAACATTTTCGAAATGTGCCGTTTCGATATTTTCTCAAAATATCGTCCGGTTAAACTTAGCCTGGCTGAAAGACAACTTTCGTTGTTGATTCCAGACTAAACCGGCCGCGGCGGCGGGAAAAGCAGCCCCTAAAAGCGCCCCCAAGAAACAGCAATTGAAAGGCAAGGGACTCAAGAAGAAGAAAGTTGCGCTCAAGTTCGTCATCGATTGCACTCATCCAGTGGAGGACAGCATTTTGGACGTTGCTAACTTTGTAAGTTTTTACTTAATTTTCTATTTTAATGCAGTTCCAGCTCCACACAATGATTTCTTTAGTTGAATGTGGCGTTTTACACTGCTAAATTATTTTGGCTAGGTCGCTCTATGTTTGCTAGTTTTTATGATAACTTGTACAATTCATTGGCCAGCCACATGCTTTCTTTGTGAATTTTCATGTTTGTGAGGTTAAAACTGACTGAATATTCTCCTTGCAGGAAGACTACTTGAAGGGCCGCATAAAGATCAATGGTAAAACTGGCAACTTTGCTGGTGGCAAAGGGGGTCAACATGCAGTGACCCTTGTCAGGGAGAAGAACACTAAAATTGTTCTCAACTCTGAGATTCCATTCTCAAAAAGGTAGGTTAAGTTTAATTGGATTAATGCAGTTCCAGCTCCACACAACATTTTTCTATGGTTGCATGTGGCGTTTATAACTGCAATATTAAAAGCTGTACCTCGCTATGTTTGCTAGTTTATTAAATGGCTAGTACAATACAATGGACAGCAACATTTATGTAATTTTTGATTTAATGACATGTTGTCTGAAAAAAGTGTTTTTACCATTCAGGTACTTAAAATACCTTACCAAGAAGTACTTGAAGAAAAATAACCTGCGAGATTGGTTGAGGGTGGTTGCTTCTGGCAAGGATTCTTATGAGTTAAGATACTTCCAGATCAATAACCAGGACGATGATGAAGATGAAGATGGTGACCATTAATATGGAATTTTAATAAAGTTTTATTAAGGTAGCTTTCAGTTTTTGTTAATCCTCTTTATTATACCTTTTTTGGGTTAATAATAACACAAGCAGCAACAGAAAACAAATATATTCAACCCAGAGTCTTAATCTGTAAATATTATAAAATAGTCTTTAATCTTACTTAAACAAAGGTTCAGTTGCCCTTAAAAAATCATCTTCAAACTTTCTAACACTGAACCTATCACAACTAGCCCTGGCTCTAATCCTGATCTGATCCACTTCCTCTTCATTAGCCTCAATAATCCATTTTAATATGTGCGCAAACTCTTCGGCCGTATTGGCCAGAAAACCCAATCTAGAGCCTTGAGACGTTTCAATAATGTCCAGTAAAGGGCCCCCTGATTTGTGAGCCACCATAATCAGTCCGGCGGCCATTTGTTCGACGACGCTAATGCCGAAATGTTCGTCCAACATTGTGTGAATCCCCACGTAGGCTTTCCGAAATTCCTCCAGTAAATCCGTGTATGGAATGTTAACTTTGAATTCCACGTTATTTTCTAAAGATAAATGCTTGGAGAGGTCTTGTAAGTCTTTGACACGATCAGAGTCGCCTTGATTGCGACAGCTTCCGCATAAAACTAAGGTAATGTTATCGAACGAGTTGTCTGGGAGAATTTCTCTGAGTTCGTATAATGCTTGCAACTGTAATGGGTGGTCTTTTTCCGGTCGAAATTGTGCCAAGCTTAAAATCCTGATTTTGGTGGGTTTTTTCTTGTCACGTGGTATACTTTTCAAGTGATCAACCTCACAAGGTGGATACACTAAAGACATGGGAGTTGACCATAACACTTGCAGATTTTCCAGTGTGAAAGTTGAATTCACTAAGGTGGCATCAGAGCAATTACCCGCCAAACCATACAGCTAAATTGAATTTGGTTTGATTAAGTTTGATTGGTTAGTTGCACTTACCCAAGCAAGAATATGGTAGTAGAGCAGTTTGGTGTAGGTGAGAGTGGAGCTATTTGAGATGAAATTCCGGTTATTGTAAATATTGCGTCTGCTTTGAACTCTTCTTAGCATTTCTTTGGTTATGATTGGGTAGTGAACATAACAGCCTGTTTTACAACCACCCAAATATTTAAACAGTGGTAAAGTGAATGTAAAACCTGTTGTTTCAATAAAAATATCTGAAATTCAGTCAGTAATAGTCTAAGACCATACCAAAAGAGAAAAAGGTTAACTACCAGGATTTATTTTGTTTATAGCTTCCAAACCCAGATAGACAGACCCTAAAACTTGTCCCAGTAAGGTTAATACTGGGTACATGGGGGCTTCAACCCATTTCCTCTTAGTCAAATAAACAAACTTCACTTTGTCTGACTTGATTTCTACATTTAAAGAGTTTTTCACTTTTCTTTTAATTTCCAGAGGAGAAAACTCAATGTCACCAGTGTATACATAAAAAGTTGCTTGTGGATATCTACAAATTTGGTAAGTTCAAAGTTGCTTTAGTTAAGATAAGTTACCTTTGTGCTAATGCCCTCAAGGCAACCCATAAAACCTTCTCGCCTCCACCGCCAGCATTTGCATAAGGGTGAAATATACCAATGCTTAGCTGATCACCGCGTTTTTGCCTTTCCACCCTAAACTTACGCTTAAAGTAGTAGTATGTTAAGGGCAAAACTATAGTCGACAACAGCAGTAAGAAGAAACCAATTACAAAAACCAGCCTAGCGGTAACCGCAAGGGACAATCTAAAATTATTTGTTCCCAAAGATCAAACTAATTTGGAGATAAGGAAAATTGAAAACGTGTCCTTTGGTACTAGTACCAAATGGTGGGTACTTACAGAAAACTTACGACGGGAACCATAGTGCCACAAAATTTTGTAACTCTTAACTGAACTTGTTCATATTTTCTTTTTTTAAATTTGTTGAATTAACTTGATTTGAATTTTTTCCTAAAGAGTTCAATTTTTGTTTTGATTTGATGCGGTGACATGTTTTGAGTTTGCTTAACTGTCAAAATCAGTTACTCTGTCATCTGTCTTTGAGAACAGGTTATGTTAAGATTGTCGTAAACTGATAAGAAGAAGAATAGTATCCTAACCTATAAAAGTTGTTTATTATACTTAAGTTGTATTTTTAAATTGTTATTATAATAATTTTGTTAGTTTCTTTAAGAAAATGTTTAGGAAACTGTGTCACCTAACCACTTCTCAAAAGTTTTGTTTAGTTACTAATTACTCTAAACTAGCTCCTAAGAACAGAATTGCATTGAATAATACCACCAACAAATTTCCAAAACTTGAAGATATAGTGTTAAAATCAATGGATGAGCTGGAAATTGGAAAAACTCAAGATTGGGGCCTCCTACGGGGGTCCCTGCTTGAGAAACAGGGTGTTAGGAACTTATCAGAAACAAATTTAGACTCTATTGTTATGTCAGCCCTAGCTTGCTTAAACAGGTTTTGTTTTTTTTTCTATAGTTCTATTGTCAGTACATTTGCAATTTTTAGGCCAGATTTAGCTAAAAGCTACATCAAATACTTGGATAAATCAAAGACAACCCCTAATTTAGCAACTTTAAACAGCTACTTGAAATTACTGTACACAAACCATAAAGGCAATTTATCACAAAGTGATGAGACTGATATCATTAATCTGTGCAATAATATTAGGCTCCAGTATCCAGTTTTGGAGTCACGTTCACTTCAGTCGTTAATTTTAGTTTTGTCTCTCACAAAGCAATGGATGGACTGTTTAAACTTAATGGAGGTTTGCTTGGGTTATCCATTTTGATTATTTAAATCTGTTAAACTAAACTGTTTAGGAAATTAGGAAAACTGCCAGTGTTTCTGTGCTAGTATACAGTGTTATAGCAGCAGCAGCTTTTGCTAACAATAATGAGAAGTTAGCTTGGGAAATACTGTGGCAAGCAGCAAATGAGGGTAAAGAGCCTAACAGTGTGCCATACTTGTCCTATTTGAAGACAGTAGCAGACAAAAAGGGTTTAGAAAGGCTGTTTTTATTTCTGTCAGAGACTGAGTTGCACTGTCCTGAAGATGTTGTAGACTTTATCATTGACAAGTTTAAACTGGGACAAAAAAGTAGAGTAAGTTAAAAAGAAAGTTAAAACTGTCATATTAGAAATTTAGGTGAATCTTTCAGGTCAGTGCAGAAGTTGCCAGGGTAAGGTAGAAAAGCTGCAACTCACAGATTTGGAGTTTGCAAATTTGAAAGATGCATTTCTGAAAAATGTGATTGTTGGAAAGGATATTTTCATTAAAAGTAATCCAGTGGAAATGGCAAAGTTTCAAGATTTTGTGTCCAAACTAAAGCCTCATGATGTAGTGTTAGATGGGCTGAATATAGCATATTCCAATGGGGTATCTCCAGGACCTCAAGTGTTTTCACGTAATGTAGGTATTCACACTTGATTAGTGCAGTGTTTTAAGTGGTTTGTTTCTCTAAAAGATGTTGGCAGTTGTGTCGCATTTTGTACAGCAAAACAAAACTGTTTTGGTGTTAGGTCGGTTGCATATGACCAAATGGCCCAATTGGAACCAGATCAAACGACAAGCTACAGTGTTCCTGGCACAAAACATTTCACAAGTATAACTATTTTATTTAGTTGCACACCGTATAGTAATTTTGTATGTGTAGGACGATCCCTACTTGTTGTACTGTGCCCTTCATTGTGGTAAAAACACTTTAATTGTGACAAGAGATTTGATGCGCAGTCACAAATTTTTGCTGAAGGATCATAAATTAAAGTGTTTATTTAATCGGTGGCTGGTACAAAGGCAGCATTTTTTATTAACTGTTAATGATGCAGGTAAAGCCTTTTTCAGGTAAATTTGCTGTTAATTGTATCAGACACAATTAATTATAAGGTGAATTATAGGTATCCATCAGATTTCAGTGACGTTGCTCAAAAAATTCATACCGGATGGCATATTCCGTATATTCCAGCAGAAAATGACAGTATAAACGACAACTTTTACAAAACGTGGTTTTGTTTAAATAAATAATACATTTGTTGTGTATTCCTTTTTGCCTTTATTAAGTTTAGTGAACGGTATTCAAATTTTAAATTCAAAATAGATGTCATAGTGACAACAATGACAACTAGTCGTTTTCTTTCGGATCTAAAAGCGAATAACTCGATATGATCCAAAACCCACGTGACCTGCGTATAATTTTGTAATCATGAAATCCTGCAAATTTAAAAAAATAAATAAAGTGGCTCCCTCCGGCGGTGGATTCTATCGAAATAGCTCTTAATCAAATGTCAAATTTTGTGTCTTCATAGCCTGCTATGCTATTTAAGATGGAGATGTTTTCATTGTTTTCTATGAACCTAACCTAACATTTTATCTAAAAATTAAAAATAGAAATCTATTTCTTGTTGAGTTGGTTTAACTCAAAAAAATTGTTTCTTTTTGTGTGATTAAGTAAAAAAATCAACATGAGATTGTTTGCCGCTCTGTGTCGTCGAAAATACATGCCTCCAGGTCATATATGGAGGGGTAAAAGAAGGCTTTATAAAGAAGTGACCCCAGAACATTTACAGGCCTTAAAAGAAAGATTCACCATTGAGGAGCAGAACATGTTCTATTTGAGACACGCTTTTATAACTCCCGTAAGGTTTCTGCTGTCTAAATCAAGGTGTTATGTAACTTTAGGCCTTTTTAGGAACAATCATATGGTCATGCTCAGGCACTAGGCAAAAATGAAGCAAACTACTACAAAACAGTGACCAAAAGAAAGGAATTTTATCAGAATGTCACCGCTGAGTCTAGATTAGCACATTTAAGGCATGGCGAGGCATGGGACTGAGCCCCAATTGTGATTTACATTAGTAGTACTAGTTATCAGGAAAATAAAACCCTTAAGCACTCTATAAATAACTTTATTTGTACAAAAATGTGTGGAAGAGGTTTGGAGCTAGAAAAGTACTGTCAGCAATATGTTTTATTTGAGCTAGCTGTTAATACTTATTAGTATAGAAAAACCTCCCTAAACTGGAAATAAAATGTGTTTAATTTAGTACAAAGTAAAGAGATGATGTGTTTTAACTTGATCAAATTGCCAAAAGAAACTTATTTGATACAGGTACACACTGAAGTGACAATATACATGTGCAATATTGTTTGGTGCATGTTTCCATTAGTATAGAGAAAGACTAGAAGGAAGCCGAAGGTAGACAGGAAGCTTATGTTTATCAAGCAGGTTTAAACCCCACTTTTGATTCAATATTTCCACAAATTGATATAAGCTGATGGTCCCAAAGGGTTTCACATAAATATAACTACAGGATGTTCAAAAGTTTTTGTTTAATAATTTTATGAGTATCATTTGAATATTTTTTGATTTGCTTGTGAACTGTCACATTTTTATTTTGAACAACCTGTAGATTGTGGAGGAATCACAATGCAGCACGCAAAACGTTAATAAGGCATTAACAAGCGTTATATTAGAACTCAATCAACTAAAATAAAAAAAAAATATGTAAAGGGTATAAAAATTTATTAAATAGGTAAAATTATTAAAAACTAACTAAATAAAATATACACTTTATTTAAAAAAAAGCGAGATCTATAAAAAAAAGTGACATTGAAATGATACTTGAAGAGTATTTTAAAAAATTAATTTGGTTTTTGTGTACGCTCCATCCCAGTGACGCAATAAATAGTGACGTTAGATTGAAATTCACTCATGCACCGCCTACTATACTTAAGAAAGCCTTGAAAAGCGTATGTCTTAGATAACGTTGGCCATATACGAACTTATCAACGGCCCTACGTTCATGCTAGAACGAGAGAACCACAGCCAACTAGGACCATTGTGGAGCGAGCAGAGCGTTTTTGACGTCACAATGACGTAATTTGACAGTTGGTTAAATTATGCTTTTGCTAAATTACGTCATCGTGACGTCAAAAACAAGTTTGTAGTGTATTTTTTTTCTCCAGAAACGTAGTTTTAAGTTGCTGGCAGCGCCAACGCCGAATTTTAAGGATTGAAAATACCGTCTCTCTCACTAATAGTCAATTATTACGTCACTGCCCTGGGATATAGACTTTATTTTTCTATTAAACCAAATTTTAGAACCCTTTCAACTTTTTAAACTTGAACTGTTTCTATACGAAAAATCAAAGCAAACTAGGATGATGTCACATTATAATAAAAATATCAAAGACGTTCCAAGGGTGAAACAACAGCCAATCAACTTTTGATTTCCATATGACAATGATTGACGTCATCCTAATTTAGTTTGATTTTCCATATACTTAATTAAACCTTCAAGTTAAGTTTGAAACTGGCCGAGGCACAGTGATTTCTACCACTGTCTGCTCACTTTGATTCGGTAGAAAAAACCGGAAAAATAACTATAATGGTCTGTTAAATCAATTTTTGTTTCAGTGTAAACAACATATCACGTTTGTTGATGAAATTCACCCTTAATCGATTCGGTTTCATTTGGTCGGACATCACAGTTTGGTAGAGTTTTATCCTCTGATGAATCTTCGTTAGTGTGTAACGTGGTTTCTTCAGCGCATTTCTTGGTGGATAAGCTCTTCCTGATTGAGGGTCGACTTCTGCTCATTCTGGTAAAGGTGGTCGTCACCTCCTCGCCGTTTGGGTCCAAACTGACCTCTTTCACCACCTCCAAGTTGGTTTCAATGGATTTCTGTCTGTTTTGCGCCCAGTTGTACGAATCGGGAGCTGAATTTGAACGTCCCGATCGTCCGATGTGTTTCTTTGCGGTGGCTAAGTTAGGATTTCTGATTTCCGGCGAGCCTAAAGTAGTTTCTCGCCGATATAAGAAAGGATTCTGCAAAATCAGATTTTGCAATTTTGTTTTCTTTGTGGAGACTTTTTTTTTACCTGAAATGAGTGTTTTTTTAGCATGTGCTTGATTAGGATGAGAGTGTCAAGCTTGGGGATTGATGTGATCACTCTGGCTACGTCTTCTTCAGTCACCTCTACCAAGTGGCAGTTTTCTTCCTCTGACGGTAGAGGGTGAAGTCCATGTTTGGTCACCCAAGGATGATCCTGGAAGTGTATTAAAAACAGGATTTAAAGTAATCGCCTTCTACGTAAAAATGACGTCAGGCAAAAACGCCTCCTACGTCACGAGGCACACATCAGAAACCTCCCAAAAATTCTCAGACCATTCCTTAATTGTAGAAAACTTTTAAAACATGTTGAAAATGGCCAGAAGCGTCCAAAAACTATCCAAAAAGTCTTAAAAATTGTCAGAGGCTTTAGAAGAGTCTTCAACCCAAGAAAAATTGTTTAAAATGGTCAAATGCCTCTAAATACTATTGAAAAGACCCTAAAAATTGTCAGAGAGGAGCAGCAGTAGCATTCAGTTCCTGGATTCCTGATGTGATCGTCGTAGAACTTTTATGCACTCCGACACCATTTACTATCGACAATAATGATTGAAAAACAAGTAAAGAGGGAATAATCACACTAAAACAGACTAGACAGACATTACAAGCAATAAACGCGACCAAACTAAAACGTGCCTCGTGACGTCACACAGACTGATGGAATTCGTCGTTTTGGCGCGCTTTTTCTATTCGTGTTCTTCATATACCTATAATTAATCAATATAACTGACAAAAATCAATCATACTGACCTTAATTTCTGGCATTGTAATCCTATTTGAAGGATCTTTGACCAACATTTTACCGATCAAATCTTTGAGTTCTTCCGAAATGACCGGTTTTTCAGGGAATGCCACCTGTTGATTCCGGATTTTTGAGTACAAACCGATCACATTCTCGTCGTGGAAGGGCACTCTACCGTATACGAACGCGTACAGGGTGATGCCCATCGCCCAGATGTCGGTGCACTGGAAATCCAGCTTTAAAAACATTTTTTTTTTAAATTGTGGGGGAATAAACCTTTCCACTAAATCCGCTCGACCTTTCCTCCCCTAAAGCTTCCGGTGGGGTGAACGCTGGAGTACCTGCGGTTCCTGAGAGAAAGGCGTCAGTACCGTGGAACTCGTTGCAAACTCCAAAATCGGTAATTTGCACTCGATCCTCGTCGTTTAGCAACAAATTGGCCGGTTTGATGTCCCGATGGATAATTCTTTGGAAATGCACTAAAGTTTGTGTTGTTCAATTAGTTTACACTCTTAAAGATGGCCTAAAAGGTAATTTTTCTACGAAAAATGGTAAATTATCGGAAATTTCGAAAATACATTGAAAACAGCATTGTGGAATACATTTTTATTAACGAAATATTAACTCGTAAGGGGCGGTATTATCACCTCCGGATAATTTCTCTAGAAATAACGGAATTAGCCAACAGTAGCGTCTGATTTCATGGTTTCTATAGAAATTATCTTTGGAATAAAATTATTCTAAAGTGAAAGTACTGGCCCTTAAATGAAAGAAACATCTAATTTAATACTTAGAATTTAATGTAGATTCCAAAAATAAAAAGAAAAGTGTGGCTTGCAACAATTCAGGACCTTTGGACGAGTGATTTTGGCGTTTAAAACTCACGCCAAACTAACACAAATCGAAAAAATGTCACTTTTTTAGACTCTAAAACACCTTTTCCAAGTGGAAAACTTGCCAAAACCCTTGATTGTCATTTTGGCAACGCCGAAAAACGTCGTGGACCACTTTGACGAACTGAACTAGCTGTGACGTTTAATGACAGGCTTAATGGTCACCTGACAGCAGTCAAAAGTTATTAAACAGTAACGTGAAACTGTAAAATGTCAAAGAGTCGCGTTTTTTGAACTCTTTTCATTGCAAATTGTTATTTGTAACTCTGTGGAGTTAAATTTGACATTTGTAGCGTTAAATGACAGTTTAAGATTTAAATGAGATAAGAGTTTAAGAAGATGTAAGTATTAAAGTGTTCCTTAGCGTCAGAACTGTCAAATTTGGCTCCATGGAGCTCTAAAACACTACTTCCAGTATAACTCCTCAAACTATACCAACTATTTCTAATTTTATAGTTTTCAGGTCACTAGTGAAAGGGTTATGACAGCTGTCACGTGACACTGTAAGAAAAGTTTAAAACTGTTCCTTGACGTCAAAAATGTTAAATTTGGCTCCATGGAACTGTAAAATCTACTTACAGTGCGGTTGCTCAAAGAAACATATCTATGTGACACTTTATACTTTCAGGTCACTAGTGAGATAGTTTTGACAATAATGGCAACTGTCACGTGACGCAAACAAAGTTTTAAAGGGTTCCTTAACGTCAGAACTATCAAATTTGGCTCCATGGAGCTGTAAAGACTGCTTACAGTGTGATTCCTCCAAGAAACACATCTATTTGACATTTTATACTTTCAGGTCACTGGTGAGTGAGTTTTGACAGTTATGACAGCTGTTATGTGACGAAATCAATTAAAGTAACGCCCAAACTGTCAAATTTGGCTCTATGGAGCTCTAAAATACCAGTGTAACTCCTCAAACTATAGCAACTATTTCTAATTTTATAGTTTTCAGGTCACTAGTGAACGGGTTTAGACAGTTATGTCAGCTGTCACGTGACGTAAGAAAAGTTTAAAAGTGTTTCTTGATGTCGGAATTGTCAAATTTGGCTCCATGGAGCTGTAAAGACTACTTAGAGTGTGTTTGTTCAAAGAAATGCACCTGTTTGGCTTATTTTATAATTTTTAAATATGTAGTCCAAATTTTATTGCCTGAATTGTTGCTTTTGATGTGCATTTATTATTTATTCCAGTTCTATACACTCTATAAAACCAAATAATAACTAAGATATGTGGTGAGAGTCAATTGGTTTTGCATAGATTCAAAGGGTCTTACAGTATTCTATCCCCAGGACAACGTCCCTGAAATAGCTCCAGGCTTTCTCCTCTTCCAAGGGTTGGTCTGTGGGTACCTCCAACACTTGACCTCTATCCAAAAGTTCAAAAACTAAGTATAAATGGTCCTCGTCAGGGTCGTCTAAAACCTAATACCAACCCATTAACCCAGCTGGGTAAAATAGTGCAGTAAAACTACCTCAACTAATTTAACTATGTTAGGATGGTCCAGCTTTTTCAAAATGGCAATTTCCCTGTAAACTTTATCCAACGGATTGTTGACTGGAGAAGAATTCGACCTGGAATCCTTCTTCGGTGGCGGCATCCGCCCGAAAATACCCGATTTCTTGAACAGTTTCTTCTTCGATAAAATCTTCATGGCCTGCAAACAACGACGTCATAGCTAATTATAAATCAGCCTGAAATTTCTTCCCGTTCATTTATTCGCGTAAATTGCGTGAATAATTTTATCCCGGAGGTGCTCGTTAAAGTTTCATTAGTTTCGCGGGGGGGATTCACTTAGCAAAAGACCGTAAAACGCGAAATTAAAATGATTCTATCGAGGGCGAAGGGTCTGAGATGATTTTTATAAGGGAGAATAAAATGGCCCTTTTAAGTTGATGGGCTACTTACGTAATGAGTGTCATCTTCTTGATTGTAGGCTAACTTAACGACCCCATAGGAACCCTGAAATCAAAGAAAAATAGTTAGTACGCCACTGAAGTCTTTGAAGACATTTTTCTGCAATTACATGTACAATTTACCAAAATTTTTGTTACACTTTTTTGTATTTGCCACTGTTGTCAGAGTTTTTCTGAAAAATAGTTATTTCTTTTTTAACATCCACTTTTCCAATTCCAACTTTATCAAATTCGGACGTTGTCACTCAAAATCGCTCAATAAACGCGTCAAATTGTGAAACTTTCGAGTATCTCGACACATCAAAGTGGTGGAAACTTTGCCGGAAAAAACAGATGGCGCTCGTGTAAAAGAGTGACGTGATCAGACGAGTTTTATCGAGTTTCCAGCAACTTTTTCTCTGATCTTTGATCTCTCGGAATTAAATCCCGGTCGGACGTTACCCGGGAACGTTTTAAAGGATTTTCTTGCAGTTTTTCGTATTGTCCTTTACCTGAGTGGGCTTCGACTCGGAAAGGAAGTTTCCGGAAAGTTTTTGAAAAAGGGAGCATAACATTCGGGCTAAACTGTTTTGAAAAGAGTTACGGAGAAATTTAAGTGAAAGAGTTTTGTACATTATCTAAATGGTTTCTGCTAATTGGAGACAATGTTGCCAGGTCTACCGTTAAAACGTGTTTTTGACAATTCAAACTTTAACACCGCTTTTCTCTCTGACTGTACTAAATTTTGTACTGCTTTTTTAGGTATTAAACAGGAAATTTAGTGAGGATTCTAAAAATGTGCTTAAAACAGTCATTTTCTTACTTCAAGTGGATTTTACAGGCGATTTTGTCCCTGACTGTTCTTTCAAATTGTGTTTTTGACAATTCAAACTTTAAGACCGCTTTTTTCCCTGACTGTACTAAATTTTTTATTGTTTTTTCAGGTTGTTGAATAGAAAATTTAATGAGAATTCTAAAAATGTGCTTAAAACAGTCATTTTCTTACTCCAAGTGGATTTTACAGGCGATTTTGTCCCTGACTGTTCTTTCAAATTGTGTTTTTGACAATTCAAACTTTAACACCGCTTTTTTCCCTGACTGTACTAAATTTTTTATTGTTTTTTCAGGTTATTGAATAGAAAATTTAATGAGAGTTCTAAAAATGTGCTTAAAACAGTCATTTTCTTACTCCAAGTGGATTTTACAGGCGATTTTGTCCCTGACTGTTCTTTCAAATTGTGTTTTTGACCATTCAAACTTTAACACCGCTTTTTTCCCTGACTGTACTAAATTTTTTATTGTTTTTTCAGGTTGTTGAATAGAAAATTTAATGAGAGTTCTAAAAATGTGCTTAAAACAATCATTTTCTTACTTCAAGTGGGTTTTACAGGCGATTTTGTCCCTGACTGTTCTTTCAAATTGTGTTTTTGACAATTCAAACCTTAACACCGCTTTTTTCCCTGACTGTACTAAATTATGTATTGTTTTTTTAGGTTGTTGAATAGAAAATTTAATAAGAATTCTAAAAATGTGCTTAAAACAGTCATTTTCTTATTCCAAGTGGATTTTACAGGCGATTTTGTCCCTGACTGTTCTTTCAAATTGTGTTTTTGACCATTCAAACTTTAACACCGCTTTTTTCCCTGACTGTACTAAATTTTTTATTGTTTTTTCAGGTGGTTAAATAGAAAATTTAATGAGAGTTCTAAAAATGTGCTTAAAACAATCATTTTCTTACTTCAAGTGGGTTTTACAGGCGATTTTGTCCCTGACTGTTCTTTCAAATTGTGTTTTTGACAGTTCAAACTTTGACACCGCTTTTTTCCCTGACTGTACTAAATTTTGTATTGTTTTTTTAGGTTGTTGGATAGGAAATTTAATAAGAATTCTAAAAATGTGCTTAAAACAGTCATTTTCTTATTCCAAGTGGATTTTACAGGCGATTTTGTCCCTGACTGTTCTTTCAAATTGTGTTTTTGACAATTCAAACTTTAACACCGCTTTTTTCCCTGACTGTACTAAATTTTTTATTGTTTTTTCAGGTTGTTAAATAGAAAATTTAATGAGAATTCTAAAAATGTGCTTAAAACAGTCATTTTCTTACTTCAAGTGGATTTGCGATTTTGTCCCTGACTGTTCTTTCAAATTGTGTTTTTGACCATTCAAACTTTAACACCGCTTTTTTCCCTGACTGTACTAAATTTTGTATTGTTTTTTCAGGTTGTTGAATAGAAAATTTAATGAGAATTCTAAAAATGTGCTTAAAACAGTAATTTTCTTACTTCAAGTGAATTTTACAGGCGATTTTGTCCCTGACTGTTCTTTCAAATTGTGTTTTTGACAATTCAAACTTTAACACCGCTTTTTTCCCTGACTGTACTAAATTTTTTATTGTTTTTTCAGGTTGTTAAATAGAAAATTTAATGAGAATTCTAAAAATGTGCTTAAAACAGTCATTTTCTTACTCCAAGTGGATTTTACAGGCAATTTTGTCCCTGACTTCTTTCAAATTGTGTTTTTGACAGTTCAAACTTTGACACCGCTTTTTTCCCTGACTGTACTAAATTTTTTATTGTTTTTTCAGGTTGTTAAATAGAAAATTTAATGAGAATTCTAAAAATGTGCTTAAAACAGTCATTTTCTTACTTCAAGTGGGTTTTACAGGCGATTTTGTCCCTGACTTCTTTCAAATTGTGTTTTTGACAATTCAAACTTTAACACCGCTTTTTTCCCTGACTGTACTAAATTTTTTATTGTTTTTTCAGGTTGTTAAATAGAAAATTTAATGAGAATTCTAAAAATGTGCTTAAAACAGTCATTTTCTTACTTCAAGTGGGTTTTACAGGCGATTTTGTCCCTGACTTCTTTCAAATTGTGTTTTTGACAGTTCAAACTTTGACACCGCTTTTTTCCCTGACTGTACTAAATTTTTTATTGTTTTTTCAGGTTGTTAAATAGAAAATTTAATGAGAATTCTAAAAATGTGCTTAAAACAGTCATTTTCTTACTTCAAGTGGGTTTTACAGGCGATTTTGTCCCTGACTTCTTTCAAATTGTGTTTTTGACAGTTCAAACTTTGACACCGCTTTTTTCCCTGACTGTACTAAATTTTTTATTGTTTTTTCAGGTTGTTAAATAGAAAATTTAATGAGAATTCTAAAAATGTGCTTAAAACAGTCATTTTCTTACTCCAAGTGAGTTTTACCAGCAATTTTGTCCTTGACTGTCATTTCAAACTGTGTTTCTGTCTTTCTAAAGTTGATCATCACGTGACCAAAAGTCAGTTTTCATGTCGGTAAATAGTACTAGTACTTCTTTAGTACTAGCAATCAATCTCAGAAACACGTTTCGGCTAATTTGTAGAATTTGCTTTGTCACGTGTGATGGTCAACTTTCGTGAGTCGTACTGTACAATACCTGTCCAATAGAATCCATTAATTTGTACTGATTGAGCTGTAAATAGTGTCCCAATTTTTCTATGGACACTCTGCGGGATTCCCGGGGCGGCTGTCTTTTCCTGTTGCTGCGAGGCGAATGGGTGGGGCTACCGTAAGGGCTGTAGGGGCAGTTGGGGAAAATTGGTCGGCCTGCTGTACATTCCGAACCTCCTGTCAATCAAAAAATCAGTTTAATCGTCATTTTTCTTGTTTAGATTCTGTTTAAATGCCACTAATATACAAATAAGTGTCCTCCCTTGAATAAAACTAACGACAAGGGTGAGGGAGAGTCGATTATGTCTGACAGGCTATTTCCTTAGTTTACTTGAAAATCAATGTTTTTTTTTTTTTTTAATTAACGATCACCGGACAAGTTTAATTGAAATCAAACGAGAAAATCACAAAAGAAAGATTGCAAAGGATTAACAAATCCATTTGTTTCGGACTTGCATGGAAGTGTTTGTTACGAATGAGTTAGTTCCATTAATACAAATTAATATTAGCAAAAAAGGAATCTCCCTTGACATATACTTTGCATCATGGGAATTTGCATAGTTGTATTGTCATCCAGTGTAATAATGCAAAATTCAAACAAAAATACGATGACGTAACAGTGTAAGTGGCATGTTTTGAATGTGACAAATGCGACAATGAAATTCGGTTATTCCTTATTTCATCAATACGACACTGATCACATGACTGCCCTAATCGTACGCAATGGAGTGTCACATGACAATTGTCAAGTTTAAGACTTAAGTGGTCTTAAATGCTAAGAGGTTTTGCTAAGTCTACATGTGCAGTATTTGCGTAAATACTGCACATTTGGACTTATTGAACAAATACTCACCTAAAGATTTCGATTGAACGAACAATTTACCACCGGAAGTGACACTTTTGACTTTCATCCGCGACACGTCATCGGACAGGCGACTGGGGGAAGGCACAGAATTTTCTATCACAGAACTCGTTTTCGTTGGGTGGGGACGGGCGGGGAGACTACGGTCCGACGTTTCGACCGGGCCGTCATCGGGAACGCGGCCCTTTTCGGCCGGCACCACGGTCACATCGGGGGTTTTCGTCACCCTTGGGGGGGCGGTTTCGGGCTGGTAGACTCGCGCGACCACTGCGTGCGCCGCTTTGCTGTCATTTGTTTTCGGCGATTTCACGTCGACGTCAAGAGCTGAATGTCTGTTGGATTAAACAGAAAAAAGTTAGGTTAAAACGTAAGTAAAAGTTCTAAATTGAAATTAGTTTAAAAAATGCTTGAAATTAATAGAAAACTTAGTTACCAGAAAGGATATTCTTTCAAATTCTAGATATTTTTGAACAATCATTAATTCACGATTTTTAAGTGAAAAATTCCGAAATATAAACAAAAATATGCAAAAGAGAGATTTTGAAAAAAATTCTTGACATTTGAAGAAAAACAATCGTTTTCAATTTAAATTTATGCTAATATTTAATTTAAGAAACTCTCTCACTATTCGAACTTTGTGATTGGTCACAATGCACATGTGGATTTTGCATTTGTAGAATTAGATTCATTACAAGAGTATTGCTCTACAGTTTTTCGACCAGATCCGTTCACTCTATCCAGCAGTATTTGCAAGTCTTCAAGGTTTCTGCAATGATGGCAGTATCATCTGCGTACCTTGTTTACAATTTCGCCACCTATCTTTACTCTCTCTGTCCGGTTAACGTTAATTGAATCTGGATAAAATGTTTGATTTTAATTGAAGTATTTACGTTTCAAGATGATCTCCAAGGGCCCAAAGACTTGATCCGATAGACCGTATATCAAAGACCAGAAGGAGACTTGAAACTTCTTGGAATTTCCCTAGTTTCAGATCGGATAAAACTGAAATTTGTGGAAATAGGGGTCGGCACACACATAAATCCCACAAAACACATGTTTTTAGGTATGTAAATACTCTGTCAGCGAGCGTGTTTCGTTTCTGGTAAACATTCTCCAGAGTTTTTGCAGTGCGGATAATACATTTTCGGTGAACTTAATTTGGTTATTGATTGGAGGAAAAACCCGCACTAAAACCAATCAAATTGCATTTGCACAAAGTTTCCAAAAAAAAACACGATTAAACGCACATTCATGTAAATGTAATAAAATATTAAAAATGGGTGGGGTTATCGATCAGAAGTGTACGCTACAACCTGCAAAAGGTCGACGTTTGCCATCTGGGGCAACAAAAAGGTAATGAACTGAGTAAATAAGGTTCAAGGCCTGGACCCAAATTTTTCTATTCCCCATACATACTCATGGGGACTTTGAAAATGATCTTGTGAAAGTCATCGCTAATTTTTTTTTCCAAACCGAGTTGGAATATCCTGGCAGTCTGCCTAATAGCAAAACTATTTGCAAGGACATGTCACCTAATGACGCATCCCTAGATCGAAAATTCAATTAGTTAAGGGGAAAATTGATCCAGAAGCAAGCCGCTAATCCAGAGAAGAAGAATTTTTGATTGAAACGTGCATATGAATGGAAATTGAAAACGATCATATCGTGACTCGCAACGGTATTGCGTGCCCATACTAATATCATTTATTTCTGTAAATATTAGGAAAGTTTTCCTGTTTTGATGTCTGTTTAATGATTTGAATTTTTACATGTGTCTAGCTTTATTGATGATTACCATAATATCGTAAAATGACACCGAACAAATAATGACAGAGTACTACAAATTTGGGGGAAAGTAACGGAAAAATGTCCACAAAATGAAACCACAAAGCTTGGAAGGACGGCCCAATTGGACTTCCTAAGAATAGTAGCAGATCTAAGCTTTCTAAGCTTCTTAAGCTTCCCAAGAGACATTCAAAAGTGCCAGAGGCCTCTAAACGACCATTTTTAGTTGCCAGAAGGGTTTGAAACCTTCTTAAGCTTGCTAAAACTGTTTTTAATGTTCCAGAGGCCTCTGGCATCCATTTTTAGATTGCCGAAGGCTCTGAAACTTTCTTAAGATTCCTAAGAGATTTCTAATAGTGCCAAAGGCCTCTGGTAGCCATTTTTAGTTTGCCAGAAGCTTCTAAAACCTTCTTAAGCTTCCCAAGAGACTTTCGAAAGTGCCAGAAGCCTCTAAACGACCATTTTTAGTTGCCAGAAGGGTTTGAAACCTTCTTAAGCTTGCTAAAACTGTTTTTAATGTTCCAGAGGCCTCTGGCATCCATTTTAAGATTCCAGAAACCTTCTTAAGATTCCTAAGAGACTTCTAATAGTGCCAAAGGCCTCTGGTAGCCATTTTTAGTTTGCCAGAAGCTTCTAAAACCTTCTTAAGCTTCCCAAGAGACTTTCAAAAGTGCCAGAGGCCTTAAACGGCCATTTTTAGTTGCCAGAAGGGTTTGAAACCTTCTTAAGCTTGCTAAAACTGTTTTTAATGTTCCAGAGGCCTCTGGCATCCATTTTAAGATTCCAGAAACCTTCTTAAGGTTCCTAAGAGACTTCTAATAGTGCCAGAGGCCTCTGGCAACTATTTTTAGTTTGCCAGAAGCTTCTAAAACCTTCTTAAGCTTCCCAAGAGACTTTCAAAAGTTCCAGAGGCCTTAAACGGCCATTTTTAGTTGCCAGAAGGGTTTGAAACCTTCTTAAGTTTGTTAAAACTGTTTTTAATGTGCCAGAGGCCTCTGGCCTCCATTTTTAGATTCCAGATGCCTCTGAAATCTTCTTAAGATTCCTAAGAGATTTCTAATAGTGCCAAAGGCCTCTGGTAGCCATTTTTAGTTTGCCAGAAGCTTCTAAAACCTTCTCAAGCTTCCCAAGAGACTTTCGAAAGTGCCAGAAGCCTCTAAACGACCATTTTTAGTTGCCAGAAGGGTTTGAAACCTTCTTAAGCTTGCTAAAACTGTTTTTAATGTTCCAGAGGCCTCTGGCATCCATTTTAAGATTCCAGAAACCTTCTTCAGATTCCTAAGAGACTTCTAATAGTGCCAGAGGCGTCTGGCAACTATTTTTAGTTTGCCAGAAGCTTCTAAAACCTTCTTAAGCTTCCCAAGAGACTTTCGAAAGTGCCAGAGGCCTCTAAACGACCATTTTTAGTCGCCAGAAGGGTTTGAAGCCTTCTTAAGTTTGCTAAAACTGTTTTTAATGTGCCAGAGGCCTCTGGCATCCATTTTTAGATTCCAGAAGCCTCTGGAAACCTTCTTGAACTTGTATAGATTGTTTTAATGCTGCCAGATGCCTCTAGAAGCCATTTTTAGTTGCCAGAAGCCTCTGAAATCTTCTAAGAGACTTCTAATAGTGCCAAAGGCCTCTAGCAGCCATTTTTAGTTGTTGCCAGAAGTCTCTAAAACCTTCTTAAGCTTCCCAAGAGACTTCCAAAAGTGCCACAGGCCTCTAAACTGCCATTTTGTATTACCAGAAGCATCTACAAGTCATTTTTACTTGACAGAAGCGTCTAAAATCTTTTGAAGGTAGTCAAGAGTGTTTTTAATGTACCAGAAGCTTCTAGAAGCCATTTTTAGTTGCCAGAAGTCTCTAAAACTTTCTTAAGCTTCCCAAGAGACTTTCGAAAGTGCCAGAGGCCTCTAAACCGCCATTTTGTATTACCAGAAGCATCTACAAGTCATTTTTACTTGCCAGAAGCGTCTAAAACCTTTTGAAGCTAGTCAAGAGGGTTTTTAATGTACCATAAGCTTCTAGAAGCCATTTTTAGTTGCCAGATGCCTCTGATCCCTTCTTAAGCTTCCCAGGAGACTTCCAAAAGTGCCACAGGCCTCTAAACTGCCATTTTGTATTACCAGAAGCATCTACAAGTCATTTTTACTTGACAGAAGCGTCTAAAATCTTTTGAAGGTAGTCAAGAGTGTTTTTAATGTACCAGAAGCTTCTAGAAGCCATTTTTAGTTGCCAGAAGCCTCTGAAACCTTCTTAAGCTTCCCAGGAGACTTCCAAAAGTGCCACAGGCCTCTAAACCGCCATTTTGTATTACCAGAAGCATCTACAAGTGATTTTTACTTGCCAGAAGCGTCTAAAACCTTTTGAAGCTAGTCAAGAGGGTTTTTAATGTACCATAAGCTTCTAGAAGCCATTTTTAGTTGCCAGATGCCTCTGAAACCTTCTTAAGCTTCCCAGGAGACTTCCAAAAGTGCCACAGGCCTCTAAACTGCCATTTTGTATTACCAGAAGCATCTATAAGTCATTTTTACTTGACAGAAGCGTCTAAAATCTTTTGAAGGTAGTCAAGAGTGTTTTTAATGTACCAGAAGCTTCTAGAAGCCATTTTTAGTTGCCAGAAGTCTCTAAAACTTTCTTAAGCTTCCCAAGAGACTTTCGAAAGTGCCAGAGGCCTCTAAACCGCCATTTTGTATTACCAGAAGCATCTGCAAGTCATTTTTACTTGCCAGAAGCGTCTAAAACCTTCTGAAGCTAGTCAAGAGGGTTTTTAATGTACCAGAAGCTTCTAGAAGCCATTTTTAGTTGTCAGAAGCCTCTGAAACCTTCTTAAGCTTCCCAGGAGACTTCCAAAAGTGCCACAGGCCTCTAAACCGCCATTTTGTATTACCAGGAGCATCTACAAGTCATTTTTACTTGCCAGAAGCGTCTAAAACCTCTGGAAGGTAGTCAAGAGTGTTTTTAATGTACCAGAAGCTTCTAGAAGCCATTTTTAGTTGCCAGAAACCTCTGAAACCTTCTTAAGCTTCCCAAGGGACTTCTAAAAGTGCCAGAGGCCTCTAAACCGCCATTTTGTTTGTAGATTCTTTTGAAACTTCTTGACTAGTTAAAGAGCATTTGGAAACTTCTAGACTCTATTTAAAGCCTTTAGAGGTTCTATACTGTTTAGGAAGCAAAATATGAGTGATGTAAGTTGCCATTTTAAGAAATCGTCAATATCTCGTTTATAGGGTTGTCAATTCTTTTCCAGTTTCCCAGATACCTGATTTTTTTTTTTTCACCATGAAAAATGCAGTTTTCCAGCACTGTGAGTAATTCGTAATTGGTTTTTTGACCAATCTGTGCTGTAAGTTACTTGACCAATCACAAACTATGATTACTACTTTTACTAAATTAACTTCCATTGAATTCCAATAAATCAAAACACCTTTAAAAGTCACGAATCACTTATTCCAATTAACTTTCCCAATTAAAACGGTGAAACTTTGAATTTCGAGGTTTTACAGAAAAATGATTTTAAAATGTCTTATCTACGTTTTGCAGCAAAAACCCCCGGGGAATTTACCAAACTAACTGGGCGTGGAAATTAATTGGATTTTGTCCGGCATTAAATCGAATAAGATTTTTCTCCGTCCAGCATTAACACACACAAGCTTTTTACAAGGAAATGTAATTTAAAAAGTAATTTTCTGTGTGCGCACCCTGGATTTATTCCAGGTAAAAATAATTAACGGATTACATTTATGCACTAGGGTATTTCTTTATATATAAGGGTCAAACGTGGTAGTTTTAACCTAAAAAAAAACTTTTACTAAGAACACAAAATTACACTTACCTGGGAATGTCTCCAATTTTTGGCGGTCTCGATTTCCGGCAAGCGCATCCATCTTGCCATAAATTGGCTGAAACAAAAATTTGTTACTTTTTTCACCTAATTAAAGCTATTTTTATATTAGCAATCGAAAAAAAAAAAATAATTAATTAAAAAGGCTGTTTTCAAGATTTGCGTCGCTAATTGATGTGCCAAGGCTGCCTGACTCAATTAAGAACGATTAGCAAACTTATTAAATACAAGAACGTTTAACGTTGATTGACACTATTGGCAGGTAATTTACATAAAACAAAAACACAATTTCAATCTGAATATATTTAGTTTAAAACAGCCATTTTCTAACCTAACCTATAGAAAAGAACAATAACAGACGTACTATACAGGGTGTGGTTTTAAAATTTTGAAAAGTATTTCAAAAAAGTATTGTGTGCAAAATTTTATATTAAGAAAAAAAAGGTTATTAACACGTGATTATAAATACTGCAACTTATCGAGCAATAACAAAATAAACAAAACGCAAACATTCCTCGGTTATTACACAAAATTTTGGGCATAATAACTAACGAAAAATCCGGGTCAAAACGATAATTACATTGTTAACAATTCGGCAAAAGGTTAAAGATAGTTTAGCCTAAAAACCCTTGCACAACCGATAACTGTCTAAAAACATCACCCAATAATCTAATTTCGTTATTACGTAGCAAGGGAGTGTTTATCGATACCAAACCGCAAAAAAAAGGAATGACGCAAATTATGTCAATTCAATTAAAATCAAATTACCGATCGAGTGTGAATTTTTAATTGTTATTAATAAAATTAGGAATGACAAATTATTCATATTACTGCCAACCGTTCGACTAAATTGTGTTTTGACAAATCGTACAAAAGCAAACACAACGAGACTTGTTTAACACATCAGCCTCCAATAATAATTGCGTGTTGATACACGCTGAGAATTTACATGACGTAGTTTGCGCATGTTTAAGTAAACAGAATAACAAATAATTATAATATTAAATCGATGGCCACAATACGTTTTGATACGACTGTTAGTGGAGAAAGTTGTAATGTAGTTTGTACAAACTTTGCATAGCTGGAAAAACTCTGGAATAGTTATATTTTCCTAACAAGTGGATAAAGTGATACTTTCCCGCACGCTGACTGAGTTTGAGCATCAGTCTAGTGCGGGGAAGGCACTTTCCGCACGTGATACGGAAAAAACAACAATAATTGAAAATAAATGAAATTGAGTAAGAAATATTTAATAATAATGAATTTTACCATATTGTTCTTTTATACATATTTATATGTATGTAACTAAAATATAACGGCACATTAAAAATATTATATACCGGGTGACCCAATAAGACTGTTCCTCGACCATACCTCATAATCTCATTTTCTCAATATTTCAGGTTAGGAACGAGAATTTGAAAAACGGTTTTCACTGACTTATTTGGATGTTATTTGGCTACTTTTTCATAAAGAAAAAGTCATATAATTCCATTTGTTTTTTTAAATTTTTTTTTTGGAATTTGAGTCATGGTTTCAAAAGTAGCCCCCTGGCGCAGAAAGATTCAACTAAATTAACTATATTTTGGTTGATTCTAATTGCCCAAGAAATGCTCTTTTCAACAATACCGAATTTGTTAAAATTGCTCAAACCGTTAAGAAGTTAAAGCAGGTTATTGCAAAAACAATTGAACACCTCACGCCATCTTTGTTTTTGAAATAACAGAAATTTTGTTTTTTACAAAAATTATAGATGACTTGGTTCGCTTTAAAAATGAGGAAAAAAAAACTCTAGTTTATTGTGCAAAATTTATAGAAAATGCAATTTCAAAATTTAAGATGGCAGTTACGGCCTCTGGTGGTCATTTTTAGAACTTGAAAATATTTTCCAGCAATTCTTCATGGCCGATTTAGCTAAAATTTTTTTTTTATTAGTAAAGGTGGCTAAATACTGAAAATAATTTTCAGCTTTTTAAATCCACCGCTAGGGGGCGTTTCGATACCACTAAAATGAAAAAAGTCCAAAAACTCTGAAAATTTACATGGAAAGGTATAGTAAAAATCTCATAAAAGTAATCCCATATTCTCTACAAAGAATTTTCCTATTTAACTTTCTTTTCTATCTCTTCAAATAAAGTAATGGGAGTAGTCCAAAGTTTGCTTTGAAAAAAATATCTCAAAAACGGCTAATCGTAGAGATTTTGTTTTTGCGGCATTTTAAAGAGCATTTTCTGTCCTGTAGAGTGTCCCAAAACAATGTTCCATTTAGTTTTCGGTCTTTTCGATAGAGGGCGTTTTTACAAAAATTGTACTTTAATCTTACATATCTAGAAAAAAAAAATTTCCACACAACGATATACCTATAAGCTGATTGCTTATGGAATAAATAATAGGAAGCTGTACCATTGAATTTGATATACAAACAACAAAATTTGATGCACGGCTTATTGGGACACCCTGTACAACCTACAAACTTGATTACCATAAATGGGTCATTGATGTAATGAATTACCTCTAATCTACTTGTTACTAATATTAATAATAAATGAACAGTTTTTATATGGAATAATAATTTAGAATATGATACATAAATTGACATAATTTAATTTGCCCACCCCAGGGCGGAAAAATAATTTCTTTACGCACTAGTGCGGAAAAGTTTATCTTTCGAGAACAAAAATAGTGCAGTAAAGCTATCATTCGCGCATTTTATGAGAGTATTTTGTAGTAAAAGGTAAATTAACCTGTAATTAGTGTTTCTGACAGTTTAGACTTTGACACCGCTTTTCTACCTGACTAAATTTGGTAAGGCAATTTCTAGAAGTCTCAGAAGGACAAACAACTCATATCCTTATGACGGAGCGTGAGAAATTGGTACACCCTGTATTGCTTCAAAATGTCAGAATTTTTTAACGCAAATATCTCAAGAAACGGCTAAGTAAATAATTTTTTTAGGTTTAAGAGATGTAAACTAAAATCAGATTTTAATTTTCAAAATCTTTTGTAGCCAATATAACTTTTGACTGGCATCTTCCAAACCGTCCACTTTAGGGTAAATTTAAAAACTTGTACTGTTTTTGAGTCACCCTGTATAAACAATAAGTTATAATCGTCCACTGTAGGTAATTGAAACTTGATTTACTTCAAGTCAAATAGGCTTTTGTTAGTGTAAAAAATATGACTCATTTCTGCTTTTTACGAATCTGAATTATGATGGTAAATCTCGTTTGATTTGATCAAATTTCGACCTTACAAACAGTCGAAAACGCAATTTTGGTACGAACAAATTAATAAATCAACGTCGATAAGGTTCATTTTTGCATCCAATACATTTCTTCTATAACAGCCGTTTCGAATAATTCTCCAGTTTGTTTCAAGCAAATATCGACCTTACAATTAGTTAATAAGTATTTCATACTAAAATTTACCTGATTCACATTTACACAAAAAACAGGAACATTTTTTCGTTTAACAGGTTTAGCCTACAAGTTTAATTTTGCTGGATGATCTTAGTTGTAATAGTGTTCACACTTGATGGTGTACACAAGACTATTTTTAGGACAGCATGTAATCAGCCTTCGTTCTGATCAATACGGGCCGGACAAACAACATTTTCACCCACTTTATCTAACCACGAAAATAATAATATTTGTTGACCCGTTTATTGAACGAAAACAATAATTATTGATTTTTTTATCGTTGCATATAATGAAGCAATACTTTGTCTTAATCAATACGTGGAAATCACTCGAAGATTGGTCCAGTTTACGCTTGATCAAGTTTGTTGATTAAGTTTAGTGCAAGTACATTATGCATATTATATTGACTTGTTGATTGGGTTTTTTTAAAAAAAATGGCGCCAATGATCAATTGGCGGGTTTAGCCAATCGAAGGTAATTTTACGATTAATTTGCGTATTATAGGAAAACCAGACCGGGATTTTTCAGCTTTTGTACGCGTTGAGAGCGAGTCGATATATCAAATTCAGGTTTGAAAAATTGAAATTTGATTTAAGCGATATGTACCAATACTGGTCGATTATGACTAGTTAATAAGTAAAAAAAAGCAATATTGCCATATTTCAACTTTACTACAAATTTTCAGTTTTAATTTACCAACTCATTACTTTGGTCATTTTACCAACGAGATTTTCAGTAGAAAATGTTTGAAGATCATTTACTTGTACTTGTAGGTTGCTTATAATTGTACGGTTAAAAAAATTAGCAAATTTTTGTTACTAAGATCCATTTTGGCTTTCCACTAATTGTAATTATAACGTGAATCCCATTAAGAAAGTGAATGAGTTCAACCCCAATTCGACCTTATGTATATTTGGTTTGCTGGGCATAAATGTAAATGTCTGCATTAATAATGTATCAAATAACCTCTGATTTCTAGATATTTAGGAAAAACTGAGTTGATGCAACAAATTTTCAAACTTGAAATTTGAATACCCTGTAACTCGGTTATTCCTGGGAGTTTAGGGTGGTTCAACCACTTAAAAGAACCATTTTGAGCTCCTCTTTCTAGAAAAATTGCGTACAGGGTGATTAAAAACAGTCAATCAACATGCACACCATACTGGAAGCAAAAAAGATCCTGCCAATTTACGGTGTTAAGTGTTGATTAGGAACATTTTTGGGCAATTTTTTGTAACTTTTACCGTTCTCGAGTTATTTAAAAAAAAAACGGTTTGGTGCAACAAATTTACAAATCAGTGATCTAAAATTTGAACTAAATTTCCTATCCACTAACCTGAAAAGACATTACACAATTTGGTACAGCCAGGGTGAAAAGCGTTGTCAAAACTGTTAGAACAGACAGTCAAGGATAAAATCACCTGTAAAACCCACTTGGAGTGAGAAAATAACAGTTTTAAGCACATTTTTGGAATCCTCATTAAATTTCCTATTCGATGACATAAAAAATACTGCAATGTCAAGTACAGTCAGGAAGAAAAGGACAGTCAGGGACAAAATCGCTCGTAAACCCCACTCTTTTAAGTACATTTTTGATATTCTCATTAAATTTCCAAACCAAATTTCTCGACTCAGTTTCCACCTGAGTATGTAATATACTATTGTATATTAGGTCTCAGAAGTGTTATAAGTGCACATATGAGGTTTGTTTTGAAAAATTCAAATATTTTCCTAATTTTTCTTGAATGAAAAAAAAACCCTGATGAATGTCATAAAGATGGAAACGTTTTTGGAAACGCAATTTAAAACAAAAATGTTAAAAAACGAATTGTGGTTTATTGATCTCAAGTCAATGTACTTTCCATTTCTCATTTTTTAATTTATTTATATTTTTTGTTTTTTTTTTTATTAAAAAAATAACTGACTTACGAATAATTTCAGCGGTCGCTTCCATGTCTGCGCCTGTGGTGCACAGAGGCAAATTGACCAATTATCACAATTAATTAACACTTTAGTGGCAGATCGTTGTCTCCGGACCATGTGTCGATCTATCGGCAACTAAAAACGCACTAAAATTGACTAAAACTGCGAGAGAGAGCCCCGCTCGACAATGATTTTCATACGACTAACAACAAACAACCGACTATTAATAATAACCTAATGAATATGTAAATCTACGTCGAACTGGCGATAAGAATGTTTATAAATTTTTTCGAAGGAAGACGGTCACATTTTATGGGCCAGAAAGTGAGAACAGCAACGCCTTCCTGAGAGTCAATTTTTAATGATTATTGAATAGTGGAAGATGGGAGAGAAAGCACGTACGACTTGCTGCAATTTATCCAGCAATAGACGTCCTACTGGGATGGCAACCAATAACAATTATGTTTTTAACAGGGAATGTTTGATATCAAATTCAGAAAAAGAAAAAAATTAGATCTAAGAAGTTTAGTCTGTTTTAAACACTCGAGGTATTGATTTGAGAGTATTTTGAGGCATTGTCTGTGTATTTCAAAATGTTTTGTGATATTTTCATTGGAATTTTGAGCGAAAAAAAGCCTAAATAAAGGAAATTTGTCGATATTTTAGGGAATTAAAATTCACTGAAAATTTAACAGAACAGCATAGGCACATGTAATTATTATGGTAAAATTTTTGTCACATAATATGAAACAATAATCATCTCAATTTAATTTACCATATTTTCTACGTATAAACTACATTTTTATAAAATAGAGATGATTATAGAGAAATGAAATGATGAAGAGAGAGATCGCTAAAGTTTGAAAAAGACTAATTGTCAGTTGTATACGCGACCCTGCAAACCGAAATCACAGACACCCTTGACAATGACAATGACAGTTAGTTCTGTCGGTAATGGCGGATGTCAACTAAAGAATGTGTGTCTATTTCTCTCTGTTTCATACAAATAAAAAAAGGACTATACTCTCAGCGTATTTGATTACCTGATAAGATCATGCACTAAAGTAAAACAATTGAAAAATCATTCATTAATGGGACTCATTAATGAACGATATTACATTCGTTATCGTTCATTAAAAAAGGCTGTTAATACATGATCGACGTGACACGATGATGTCACGTGAGTGTTTTTGACAGGCGTCAGTTGGCTCTGACAGTGTTGCAAGCTTAAAATTGCAAACTAAGAAATCTGTCAACATTATTGACATAAGGCAAAATCCTCTTCCAAACCAATTGACTGAATCGAGACACACACAAATTCACGAAATCATCGTCAAACAAAGCTTTTTCCATCCATTTCCGGTTGTTTTTCAGTACGCCCCAGGCAAGTAAACTGCGGAACAAGACTCGTTAATATAAACTCCGCTTTTGATTTGATAGTCTCGGTTCATTGGTTTCCTCTTCGTTGCCATGCATAGAGACGACTCAAATTCACTACGAATCTAGATAATATCCGTTAAAGCGAACAGACGTAACCGCGGGCTGTGCAGCTTGAACCGAAGTTACCTGAGACTTTAAAATTCGTTTTTGGTTCGTAAAGCAAATTATTAACGAAAAACCAGTTAATCGAGTTGTCAAAATGTCAAACGACAACAAACTGTTGCTGGAAAACTCAAACAACTGTGTATAGAGTGTTCGAAACTAGAAAGTTATTACGTCATTAAAGACTTAACTTAACTTAATTGTTAACAACCTAAAAATGTAGCTTAACCTAATTTAAGTTTTGAATGTGGCAATTAGCATGTAAAATGTCACAGTCAAAACAAAACCTACCCTACACTAAAACATGTTGGTACAATCGGTCATTTATAAGTTTGTTCGCAGAGAAAATGTCCATCTAGTAGTGCCAGAAATATGCGCAGTCATTGGCCAGAAGTCAGAAACTGTCACTGTCACTCAACCAATTACAGCCGTCATTTCATTAATTTTCTATTGAAAACCAGTTAGAGAATGCTTCTGCAAACAAATCTAATATCGCAACTTTTCCTAATAATTAACACAACTATAAACATGCTAAAAGTGTCTATTTTTTTAGTCATCAAATTAATTTGTACAGTGTATACTACTGTTTGGCAATTTGGCAACCATGTAAACTATATGTTATTGTACCCTGTTGCCCTCTAGCTGGTAGTAATAAGCGAGGTTGTCAGGTTTATATAGTAATTAATTAATTTTTAAGTTTTGGGCATAAAATGACCGTATTCGTTTTGACGCTCCATGGAGGGAGCAGAGCGTTTTTGACGTCACGATGACGTAATGTGACAGTTGATTGAATTAAGGTTCTCTTAAATTACGTCATCGTGACGTCAAATTCGCTCTGCTCGCTCAAAACGAATACAGCCATATGGGACTCAGTCCTGGACAGCCAGACAGCTTTTTTACTAAAAATTGTGATATTGGAACTATGTACAATACGTATAAAAACTTATTATTAACAAGTAAATGCAAAAAAAACCTGCAAGCTTTACAAATACGAGGCAAAACTCACCATTTTGGTTTCCACGGAAATCTTTTCGGAAATTTCGAGTTTTTCAATGTAAATAGTGTCCACTATGAGATTTTGCACTGTTTAACACAATTTTAACTCAAAACCGGTGTAAATAAAGCGAAAAATGTCTTAAAATTAATAAATAACCAGCCACAAGACGCCATGATTAACACACTACTGTCAAAGCAAATTCAAAGCCTACTTGGATTGGCAACATATGTCATTACCGGTCCTCACCTCCCGTCTCTTTCCAACACTGTTAGAGTGACAGAGAGGCCTGTAGCATAGGGGTTTATCATAGAACTGCTCAGACTGGTGTACATAGACAAGTTTTGATAAATCTCCTGAAAGAAGCTAAAATTTGGTCTTTTGTTATTTTCAGAAGTTTCTGGCATTTTCAAACGACGGCAATTAAAAAACCGACGTCTGGCAATTTAAAAACAATTCTTGTAAAGTTTAACTTGTAGAGGCTTTTGCCAATTTTTGGAAAAAGCTTGTATGGTTAAAGACACTTAAAAAAAATCTTGGAAAATTAAAAGGACTCTTGTAGAGGTTTCTGGCAACTTTTTTTTTTCTGGCAGCACCTTGCTAATGCTAACCTATGACGTCACTCTAATTTGGTTTGATTTTGAGTATAAGTTGTACATAAATTTGAAATACTGAAAAGAGTTGTGAAGGATTTTTGCTTTTTGGTCACGTGATCTAATTTATGTATTATACAGGGTGATTATTACAGGGCAAAATTTAAAAATGAAACATTAAAATTACGTTTTTAAGTATTGAAACAAAACGCTAAGCACTGACTCTGAACTTGGTTCCCAGGCCACGATTATTTTGTTATCGTTAGTTTTAACTAAAAAAAAGTTGGTTTGCATAAAGCTGTTTATCGACAAAACCAATTTCCGCATGTACGCGTTATAAAACTGGTGTAGCAAAACGTGTCACGTCTCCAAAGATAAATAGACAAAGGCAATTAGTGATTTGAACATTCCAGTTTAAATGACGTCGATTATGCAAGACTCGTGTAATTGAACGGTCGTTTGTGAAAATAATAATTTTCCATCCCGGCAAATTAATAACTATAAATTATTAAATTTACTACGCCTTTCGTATCCGAAACGGCAAAACTGGTAGTATAACTGGAGAGGTTTAATTTACATTCTAATTAAAAATGCATGATCCACTTCTCGCCTACCTTTCCGGTTTTATAAGGGGAACGTCAATTTAAAATTCCGATTTAAGGGCAAATCCAGAAGTAATTCGCTTTTATTGTTCCGTTTTAATGTGCAACTCGACCTAGTTGGATTCTGGTTTATGTGTTCTGCACCAACTCGATGAAAATAGCTGAACCAGAGCGTCGTTTATGCGGTTTTGAGATAACACATAAATTAGAGAAGAGTGGAATTTAATTGTTCGCTTGTTGCCGGTTGATTACGGTCGTACGAGGGTTATTTTCGCTTAACAGACAGTAAATTTATTGATTTCTTCGATGATTAAAGACTGTTACAAAATTGGAAGTTTGACTGGCAAAAATCAACTTTATTACAATATTTAATTTCGACTCCTTACAACAATGTGTCAAGATTTTTTTGTACTGTAACTTTTAACAAGAATCGACTGTTAAGACGTAATCATTAAATTAAATAGTATCACATGACAACTGTCAAAATTTAAGTCGAAGAGCGTAAAAATGAGGGACTTAATTACTTCTGAAATGCAAAACCAAATACGCTTCATGGGAGAAGTTTTTGAAAGTTTTGACTTTTTGGGGTCACGTGAGAGCTGTCAGTTACATGGAAAGTCTGGAAAAGCTGAAATTGTTAAAACAGGTCACGTGATCGTGTCAATTAAAATTAGCAGCTGCCAACAATGTAAAATTAAGTTGACACTTGTCGACAACAGTCATGTGACCTGGAAAATGTCGTCGTTTACCTAGAAAATCTGTACATTACATTTAAACAATTAGGAAAGCTGAAATTGTAAAAGCACGTCTTCTGATCGGGAAGATTTCAATTTGCAGGTGGCAACACTGTTAAGTTAAACTGACATCTGTCAACAACAGTCATGTGACCCGGAAAATGTCATCTTTACCCTTGGCAAGTCTCTAAATTACATTTAAACGGCTGGAAAAGCTGAGATTGTAAAATTACATCACGTGATCGCGACAATTTAAATTCGCAGCTGGCAACACGGTAAAATTAAGTTAAAACTTGTCGACAACAGTCATGTGACCAGGAAAATGTCATCTTTAACCTTGAAAAATCTGTAAATTACATTTAAACAGTTGGAAAAGCTGAGATTGTAAAAGCACGTCTTCTGATCGTGACAATTTAAATTTGCAGCTGGCAACACTGTTAACTTAAACTGACATCTGTCAACAACAGTCATGTGACCCGGAAAATGTCATCTTTACCCTTGGAAAATTTGTAAATTACATTTAAACGGCTGGAAAAGCTGAGATTGTAAAATGATGTCACGTGATCGTGACACTTTAAATTCGCAGTTGGCAACACTGTAAAATTAAGTTGACACTTGTCGACAACAGTCATGTGACCTGGAAAATGTTGTCTTTTACTTAGAAAAGTCTGTACATTACATTTAAACAGTTGGGAAAGCTGAAATTTCAAAAGCACGTCTTCTGATCGGAAAAATTTAAATTTGCAGCTGGCAACACTGTTAAGTTTAACTGATATCTGTCAAAAACAGTCATGTGACCCAAAACATGTCATCTTTACCCTTGGAAAATCTGTAAATTACATTTAAACGGCTGTAAAAGCTGAGATTGTAAAATTACATCACGTGATCGTGACAATTTAAATTCTCAGCTGGCAACACTGTAAAATTAAGTTCAAACTTGTCGACAACAGTCATGTGACCTGGAAAATGTCGTCTTTTACCTAGAAAAGTTTGTACATTACATTTAAACAGTTGGGAAAGCCGAAATTTTAAAAGCACGTCTTCCGATCGGAAAAATTTAAATTTGCAGCTGGCAACACTGTTAAGTTTAACTGATATCTGTCAAAAACAGTCATGTGACCCAAAACATGTCATCTTTACCCTTGGAAAATCTGTAAATTACATTTAATCGGCTGCAAAAGCTGAGATTGTAAAATCATGTCACGTGATCGTGACAATTTAAATTCGCTGTTGGCAACACTGTAAAATTAAGTTGACACTTGTCGACAACAGTCATGTGACCTGGAAAATGTTGTCTTTTACTTAGAAAAGTCTGTACATTACATTTAAACAGTTGGGAAAGCTGAAATTTCAAAAGCACGTCTTCTGATCGGAAAAATTTAAATTTGCAGCTGGCAACACTGTTAAGTTTAACTGATATCTGTCAAAAACAGTCATGTGACCGAAAACATGTCATCTTTACCCTTGGAAAATCTGTAAATTACATTTAAACGGCTGGAAAAGCTGAGATTGTAAAATCACGTCACGTGATCGCGACAATTTAAATTCGCAGCTGGCAACACTGTAAAATTAAGTTGAAACTTGTCGACAACAGTCATGTGACCTGGAAAATGTTGTGTTTTACCTAGAAAAGTCTGTACATTACATTTAAACAGTTGGGAAAGCTGAAATTGTAAAAGCACGTCTTCTGATCGGAAAAATTTAAATTTGCAGCTGGCAACACTGTTAAGTTTAACTGATATCTGTCAAAAACAGTCATGTGACCCAAAACATGTCATCTTTACCCTTGGAAAATCTGTAAATTACATTTAAACGGCTGGAAAAGCTGAGATTGTAAAATCACGTCACGTGATCGCGACAATTTAAATTCTCAGCTGGCAACACTGTAAAATTAAGTTGAAACTTGTCGACAACAGTCATGTGACCTGAAAAATGTTGGCTTTTACCTAGAAAAGTCTGTACATTACATTTAAACAGTTGGGAAAGCTGAAATTGTAAAAACACGTCTTCTGATCGGGAAGATTTAAATTTGCAGTTGGCAACACTGTTAAGTTAAACTGACATCTGTCAACAACAGTCATGTGACCCGGAAAATGTCATCTTTACCCTTGGAAAATCTGTAAATTACATTTAATCGGCTGCAAAAGCTGAGATTGTAAAATCATGTCACGTGATCGTGACAATTTAAATTCGCTGTTGGCAACACTGTAAAATTAAGTTGACACTTGTCGACAACAGTCATGTGACCTGGAAAATGTCGTCTTTTACTTAGAAAAGTCTGTACATTACATTTAAACAGTTGGGAAAGCCGAAATTTTAAAAGCACGTCTTCTGATCGGGAAGATTTAAACTTTCAGCTGGCAACATTGTTAAGTTAATCTGACATCTGTCAACAACAGTCATGTGACCCGGGAAATGCCGGCTTTAACCTTGAAATCATCCAAATCCAGGGCAACTGTGATTTTAAAATAAAATAAAAAATTTGGTAAAAATGCTAATAATCGCATCAGAGTACAAATTTAGTTTTTTAACGCTTAAACTAATACTTTACAGCTCTATGGGCGGGCTTTTTGACGTAACCATTAGGTTAAAAAAGTGCTTTAAGATCACGTGATCACTGTTAGCTACGTCACAACTTGGAATTTTTGACGGTTGTGACGTGTGAAACAAAACACTCTATTAACGAGGTTGTAGCCAAATAACAGTGAGAGAGTAAAATTAACCCTTTACATCTATTTGTTAAAATTTGAGAATCTGTTAAGGGGCAACTTACCCAGTCAAAACTTAACTAGCAGTTAACTCTTCGTACTATGTTAACTCTCTCTAGTTTACTATGATATTTTACAAGAACCAAGTCAATAAAGACGAAAGTACGTTATAGTAATAAATAGTAAATAGTGATGAGAAGCTAAGCTCTAATTGGGGTAAATCGACACCTTTCTATGTCTGAAAATTCAATTAAAACATATGTTGATAAGGTTGAAATGTGGTTGAAACAAACCAGTAAACTATTTGAGATTTACCACTATAACCAACAGTGGTGATAAGCTAAATTAAGCCTTATCAACATTAACTACATGAAGGGTTAATAAACTGGTTAAAAAGTCGGTTTTACAAAGTTTAGTTAGACTTTTATGACATATTGTTATGACAAATTCAATTAGGTAAATTTTATTTAGCTTAATATTCAATAATCCTGGAAACGATTACCTATAACTGAATCAGTAAAGGCAATTGTTATCCAAATAAAAAAAAATACTTTTAAAGGTACTTGGCATGTGAATTCGAGTTAAATCAAGGAATTGCATGATTTCTATCAGCAATCGCCAACGAACGGTGGTCGAACATGCAACATGTTTCTTTTTTGTTTTGTGCAGACATTTCGTACGATTTTCGGATTCTTGTTACTGAAAAGCTTATGAGTAATTATAATATTGCGTGACCATAACTTTTTTCTGGCTTGTTGCTAGGTTAGAACGCAACCAGTTCTTTGTTTTGTTAAAAATTTGAAATCGAACTGGATTTACTGTTGTTACAGTGTTTTTGGGATATTTGTTCTGCAGCAGTAAAGTGAACAAACCTGTTAATTATACTAGTTTAGTTGTATCCTTGTCGTTTAATCTAGACCACCCTGTATGTATTTGAAATCAGTTTCCAACTGACATAATCAGAAAATGTTTTTTTATTATACTTAACAGAAAATACTACATTTTCAACTGTTTATAAAATACAGTAAATATGACATTTTCGGAACAGCGCTCGGTAATTTTTTCCCGATCCCTCTTTCCGTGCGCTTAATAATAAACATAGATATCCATGATACTAGATATCCTATGGCAACCCGAAGAAAAAAAAGAAACGAGTAATGTGTCTATACACCGCCCTCTATACTAGAAAGCCTAAAATGTCACTTTTAATGGCGGCGTTAGCGGTTTTCGTTTTATACACAAACGTATGCAAATGTAGGTAAGAAATATGTTTTTTTTATTATTTCGTGTGGTTGATTGCAAGTTGTGAGTGAAAAATCAAAGAAAGGTTAATCCCTGATTCAGATCTGTATAGATAGAGCTTTTTATACACAATCAAGTCCAGCCTAAACAAATTGGTTACAACATTTGTTCTGGAAAGTACAACACACAGCAAAATAGTTTAAATACTGTTCAATACAAGAAAATGTGTAAATCCTTGGAACTAGATAAGCAAAACTGGTAAATGGCTCTTATGTCATTACCAAGAACATTCATTCAAAATTATTTTTGTTGCTCTCACATTGAAGGATGCTTTAAAATGTAACTCACATACCTGTGCATGTAACCTAATAAGTTTACTGTACTAGAAAGCACTTGTACTTACCATTGAGTATAGTGTTGGAGTAAAATCATCCCACTTCAAAGTGTTCAACCACTGTTGAGTTAGATCCGGTTTTTTGTAAAGTAAAAAACTGACACGGTTGGGCTTTTTCCTGAACTGCTGTTACAATGTGGCTTGAAAAACTTATGAACGGCAGCAAACAAAAATAACTCACGCAAATAACCCCAAGTTTTGATTTTAAATCGTAAAAACTCATCTAATCCTCAAATAACTCAATTTCCACAATACAAACAAACGCAAACTGTCACCACTATTTCCGCCATATTGGAATTTTTGACAAGCACCTTCTAGGCTTTCTAGTATAGTAGGCGGTGGTCTATAGCAACGATTTATTTATTAATGACAAATTTTATTTTCTGTCAGTGAAAATTAAGTATTTATGTATTTATTACATTTTGCAAAAATGAATTCAGATTGTGAAGAAAATCGGGATATTCCCGAAAATATCTTACAACGAGCGGCAGAAGTGAGTGCAGATTTATTACCAGTGAAATCCAGGTTGAGATATGAACAAGAATATAACAGTTTTACCGAATGGCGGACTCAGAAACGAATCAAAATTGTGAGTGACGATATTCTTTTAGTATATTTTTCTGAAAAAGCCAACACTATGAAATCCTCCACTTTATGGAGTCGATTCTCTATGTTAAAGAGTTGTTTGGCAATAAAAGAAAATACTCACCATCAATATCCAAAAACGATTGCTTTTTTGAAACGACAAGCTGTAGGATATATACCAAAGAAATCCAAGATTCTTACAGCAGAACAAGTAACCAAATTTTTATGTGAAGCTTCAGATGGAGAATATCTACTAGCAAAAGTAATTTTAGTGTTTGGCATCTTCGGTGCATGCCGCAGAGATGATTTAATACGTTTGAGTTTAGATGATGTGGAAGATAATGGGCGTTTCCTTGTCGTGTTCTTACGAGATGGAAAAACTCACAGGTCAAGAAGTTTTACCATTACCAATGAAAATTGCAAATTCGATCCCTGTACAATTTACCGTAAATACGCAGATCTCCGCCCTAAACATATGGAGAGTAGAAGATTATTTGTTGCATACCGAAACCAAAGATGTTACGCTCAACATGTTGGGTGCCATACTATCAGTGGTATTCCAAAACTTGTTGCAAAATACCTAAAACTAAAAAATCCCGAAGAATATACCGGACATGGGCTAAGGCGCTGTTCGGCAACCATGTTGGTGGAAAACGGCGGTGATTTGCTCCCTTTGAAAAGACACGGAGGATGGCTTTCTTCCAATGTAGCAGAAGGATATATAGAAGAGTCCATACAAAGAAAAATTGAAGTATCACGGAAGTTGTTTAGCCCTTGTAACTTGGAAACTACAACATCTGTAACAGTCAATCAAGAGAACCAAAGCACACACGAACACTCCGCTTCAACATCTTTAGCAGAGTTTTTAGTTCAACAAAAAGAAATGCAAAAGGGATTGAGCTTCAACAATAATACGAATTGTACAATAAATTTTACTATTAATAATAACGGTTCTGTCCAAAATTAATTTTCTTAGAATTACCTACTTGTATTTTTTTTGTTAATTTGAGTTGTATGTACTTACATTTTTACTGTTTTAAAAATAAAAATAAATATTCCCGATTTTCTTAATAATTTTTTGCGATATTTTTTGTTTATGTTGATTTCAGGTACCTAAGTATAATAAAAAATATCGTTCATTACTCGTCCAGAAATGGATTTTCCGTTCTTGCATGACTTCCCGTGTTCGGCTGCGCCTCACACGAGAATTTGTCACGCGCGCACGGAAAAATCCTCATTTCTGTACTGGTAATGAAATATACTATTGTAGATTATTTCACATTCTGGTCTTAAAAGTTAAAGATCGTTTAAACAAAACAAAAACAAATTCTAAACTTTAGTTAGTAAAGTTTTCAATGATGAAAATTTTCTGATTATCTTAGAATGTGACAACTTGGAAGGGTATTAAAACATCAAAACCTTGTTGTTTAACCAATCTGAGCTCAGTTTTCTGGAAAATCACTCGTCTAGACTAGTTGCGATGTGCCCTAATTGATTTTTCAATTAAAATTCTGTTGTTGTCATTTCCGCCCGCACTTTGTTTTTGGGCGGCGATTTACGATCTGGTCGTTTTGTTGCGGCCGTATAGTTACCGAATGGAATTTATGGACCTCCAGTTTGTCTAATCCGGCGTTGTTTTCATTTATTGGCTCGACGAACAAAACTGAACAGTAATGGCAATTCGATGTTTTCATTATTTGCCATGATTTTCGTCGAAGCTATCCATTCAAGTTGACGCGCTCAGTTTATCAAAATTAACTAGAAATGTCAAATTCCAAATAGCAATATTGGTCAGAATTTATTTCAGTAGAGTGAGTGATCTGCGACCAATCACAAACAACTAACTCCACTAGAAAGTTTGACAGTTACTTTATAAGAAGATAGATATTTGTTAATTTGCTACATCAAATAGACTTAAAATCTAAGTAAATATAATGTGCCCTAATCCATGTTTTCTATTTAACTTTTTCGCAAAAAGCAGTTTACAGCGGTGCCAAAGCTACCCCCATTGGGGTAGATCTACCTCATTTCCAATAACTTCACCCCGTTCGCTCCTCCCCTCAAAATCTACCCCGTTAGTAAATGGAACAATCAAGAAACAAAAATAAAACAAATAATATTGCCTTTTTGCATTTTTTAAAAATGCGCCGATAAATATAATATAATGAACCACACTCCGACTTCGACCAATAAGCAATGTTGCCAAGTCTACTGTTAAAACGGTATATCTACCGTTTTTGTAGTTCTTCTACCGTTCTCTTGTTTTTTGTATATAATCTACCATTTTTAATGACGTTATTGCCATTATGTTGTTTGTGAAACTTTTCATACACTTTTTCAATTTATTGAATAGGAAATTTAATAAGGGTTCTAAAAATGCGTCTAAAACAGTAATTTTCTTACTCCAAATTATTCTCTAAAATCACGTTATCACGTCACTAGTCACAATTGTCAAAATTTTACTAGAATTTGCAAGAATTACATTTTAACACAGTTTTCGAAACAAGACCATCTTCTGAGATTTAACAGTTATTTTGACAATTGTCACTTCATATTCTAGCTAAATAGTCTTCTGAAATCACGTGACAACTGACACTAACGTCAAAACTGTCAAACTTTGGTCTAAAGTTGCAAAAATCAGGGTTTAGAAACGTTTTCTTCCAGTATTTAATATAAAACGTATTTTTGAGATTTATGACAGTTATTTTGACAATTGTCACGTGGCCGTCTAGCTAAATAGTGTTCTAAAATCACGTGACAACTGTCACTAATGTCAAAACTGTCAAACTATGCTCTAAAATTGCAAAAATCAGGGTTTAGAAACGTTTTTGTAGTATTTCATATAAAACATGTTTTTGAGATGTATGACAGTTATTTTGACAATTGTCACTTGATCATCTAGCTAAATACTGTTCTGTGATCACGTGACAACTGTCACTAACGTCAAAACTGTCAAACTATGCTGTGAATTTGCAAAAATCAAGGTTTAGTAACGTTTTATTGCAGCATTTGATAATAAAACGTGTTTTTGAGATTTATGACAATTATTTTAACAATTTTTACATGACCGTCTAGCTAAATAGTGTTCTAAAATCACGTGACAACTGTCACTAACGTCAAAACTGTCAAACTATGCTCTAAAGTTGCAAAAATCAGGGTTTAGAAACGTTTTTTGTAGTATTTCATATAAAACGTGTTTTTGAGATGTATGACAGATATTTTGACAATTGTCACCTGACCGTCTAGCTAAATAGTATTCTACAATCACGTGACAACTGTCACTAACGTCAAAACTGTTAAACTATGCTCTAATGTTACAAAAATCACGGTTTTATGAACGTTTTCTTTTAGTATTCGATATAAAGAGTGTTTTTGAGATGCATGACAGTTATTTTGACAATTGTCACGTGGCCGTCTAGCTAAATACTGTTCTAAAATCACGTGACAACTGTCACCAATGTCAAAACTATCAAACTATGCTCTAAAGTTGCAAAAATCAGGGTTTAGAAACGTTTTTTGCAGTATTTCATGTAAAACGTGTTTTTGAGATGTATGACAGTTATTTTGACAATTTTTACGACCGTCTAGCTAAATAGTGTTCTAAAATCACGTGACAACTGTCACTGACGTCAAAACTGTTAAACTATGCTGCAAAGTTGCAAAAATCAGGGTTTAGAAACGTTTTTTGTAGTATTTCATGTAAAACGTGTTTTTGAAATGTATGACAATTATTTTGACAATTCTCACGTGATCGTTTAACTAAATAGTCTTTTGCAATCACGTGACAACTGTCACTAACGTTAAAACTGTCAAGCCATTCTCTAAAGTTGCTAAAATTAGGGTTTAGAAACGTTTTCTTGCAGTATTTGGTATAAAACGTGTTTCTGAGATTTATGACAGTGATTTTGACAATTTTTACCTGACCGTCTAGCTAAATAGTATTCTACAATCTCGTGACAACTGTCACTAACGTCAAAACTGTCAAACTATGCTCTAAAGTCGCAAAAATCAGGGTTTAGAAACGATTTTTGTAGTATTTCATATAAAACGTGTTTTGAGATTTATGACAGTTATTTTGACAATGGTCACGTGACTGTTTAGCTAAATTATCCTGTAAAATCACGTGACCTAACAATTATTATTAAAAAAATGAAAATCTACCCTGCAAAATGTCTGAACTGCCCCAATGTATTCGACACATCTACCCCGAAAAAGAAAATACGTTTGGCAACACTATTGATTTCCCTAAAGTTGTAATTAATTTTTCTAAGTAAGTAAATTAAATCCAGAGAGGTACTGGGACAAATTTTTCCAGTTTTAGTTAATTTTAATTAATCTTTCAGTTTAGTAAATAGCAGCAGAAAAAGTGGTAAAATTAAGCAACTTAAGTTAACTTAGGTCAATTGGACTACTTATGTATAGTTTTACAACTTTATTGGTTATAAAGTTGACCATTTTGGCTTTTAGTTCAGCAATTTGACATTTTCAATGCATTTAAGAAACATTACATAATCTGATGTTTTATAATCGCGTTACCACAATTTTTAGTTAAATGTTATATGATTGGAAATTTAAATTGAAATTTGTGACCTAAGCAATCCACAAGCTTCAACTTTTTTAGACTGAAATAATCAGTTTGAATCAAACTTTATGCTTATTAATTTTATATACGTTTGCTTGTAACAAACTTTTTCTACAAAAAAAAAACACGGACTCGGAAACCTTCAAATTGATTATATTTACTTAATGCCTGTAGGATTCTAAACTTCCAGCTGGCTCGACTTGGATGTTATGCAGAAAAGTTGAAAACTCGAAGAGTTGCACATAATTTATATTTATGGAATTTTAAATTATTTTGTTAAACCTCGTAGGATAATCTAGTACTTATAAAGATCAAATAGAGTTTTCTTCCACATAAACTTAAGAAGGATATTAGAAACAATCAAAAGTTTTGCTTTAATTCCTCTAGAACCTTATAGGTCAAAGGTGATACGTTCTGTTGGAAAAATAAAGAATGAGATTGTGGGTGTTGAGATAATTGCCCACACAATTCCCAAACTTTTCCATTGCCTTCGTTTCCACCAATTATTAGATTCGACTAGCAGACACAACAATAAATACAAAAACAAATTTACCAGACTAATCTAAACAAACTCGAAATAAGTCCTTATGAAAACAATTTCCATGGAATTTTCCATTTTATCCACTTGTTGGCCGTAGAATCGCGGCGGTCACTTGGCTTGAAGGAATTAATGACCATTTTTGTGCAAAGGACAAGGATTTATGGATTTAAACTGTCCGCGATCAGGACAGCGACACAAAAAACCGTCCTGGCAAACTTTTATCTTGTCGAAATCAAATAAAACTGAATTTAAAAAAAAGCTTTGTTTAATTTAGGAAATGACGTGAACTGCATAGAGTTTGCTCTAAAAATAGGTAAGACTGAGTATACATTTACGGTCATTATTCATTCAGGCGTTTTTAAGCGTAAAAATAGCATTTTAGAGGCTCTAAAATGGAAAATGTCGAGGCACTTTATACTGTAATAAGGGGTTCGAATGATTTATAATTGAGGGTGTCATTTAAATCGTTTAAAATTTAATTTAAGGGTTCAGTTTATATCAACGTCGGTATAGTGAAGGAAAGGTCATTTACAAGGCACAACCTTTGAGGTTATGACCGTCATTTTATTATTAAACAGCACTATTCAGACGGGAAAAGTTGAAAAAGTTTTACTATTGAAACACCCTGTATGGTGTTTGTGAAGAGATCACATGACGTTTTTGCAGTAGTAAGCGAATAGTGCCGCTAGAGGGAGTCAGATTATGTTATACATGGGTTAAGGGGGGTTTTTAACAGCACTAATAATTTTAGTTCAAAACCGGTGTAAATAAACTGAAAAACTACTTAAATTTAGTCAAAATCGGCAACAAAACGCCAAGACTAAACTAACCTACAAAGCCTTCCATCTCTTTCTAACTGTGTTAGAGTGACAGAGAAGGCTCTAGCACATGTGCTTACCATTAAACTGCCAAAACGGGTGTACATACTAAACAAGTCAGATAACAGAAGGCACAATAGAAGGTCGTGTCCTTACTGAAAATGTTATTAATTCAGTTTGATGGGCTACTGTGAAACTTACCAGAAGTTTTGACCATTTTGCTACTCCAACTATGCAAAATAACTAAAAATGGATTATTGGCAAGTGAATGTAAAGTAACCAAATATTAACCACTTTTTTTAGCCAGCTGCTGTCTCTTGTTCTTTTTAACACGTTTTTCGAATAAATTTTGTTCAGAAATCACGAAAAAAAGCTTAAAATTGGAAAGTGAAGCCATCATTTAGCATATCAACTGTCAAACTCAAAGCCTACTCGTGCTTTGTGATCCACGACTTTAACGGGTCATGTTCTGTCTCTCTTTAACACTGTAAGAGTGACAGAGAGCATATTATAGTAGTTACTATCAAACCATTAAGAATGGTGTACATAGACACGTCACTTACAGACGCAAAAATAAGACACTTTTAGAGGTAGTATTATTTTATTTTTATTTTTTTTAGTTTTAGTACATTTTGTTTGGTTGGAACTAGAAAATTTATGGACAAAAACGTGAAAAATCCAATTTCACCACCAGAATTCCCACTGCGATTCTATAAGTTACTTAGTGGGGCAAATAAGGGTTCCAAACTTTGCCCATTAGTCTCACGGTTTAGTTTCTGTGTAACCGATTGGCACAAAATGTTTCTCTATACACAAAGTGTTAACAGAACAAATCATGACAAACAGTCCAATCAAATTTATGTCATATAACCAAGCGTTGGAATCTCATTTCCTTAATATTACATTACAGCCATGTTACATCATTTCATATAGGTGTAACCTCGACGTTTCAACAGAATAATACGACTTGATGGATTATTGTATAGTGTATCAATGGATAATGACGTGTCGGTCTATTTATAGAGCTGCGGCTCTAAATTATTCACAAGAATGTGATTATTGGAAAATAATTTAACTTGTACTAATTTAATTGGGACTGCAGTGTTTTAAATCTCTAGAGACAAGCGACAATCAAGCAGCAAATTGCTGTCATTTAATTAAACGCAAAACTTTTTGGCTCGTTATTGTTAACGAGTTGCTTTTGGCTAAGTTTGGTTGAAAAAATCTTACAGTTTCAAATCAATAAACTAGTCCAGAACCAACAACAGCTAAACTAATTAAGATTCTAAACGGGACACTCATTAAAATCCAAAGGATTTGGATTAACAACGGAAGCCAGCCAAGCGTCTGGCAATGTTAATTTCCAAAACAACAAACATGGACGAGAACAATAATTAGAGAAACGAGCTTAAAACTGAACCGGTCCGTGTTTTAGTAGGCCGAAGGGAAAATCCTGTAAATTTCCATGATAAGAGGGGATTTGAATATGAAAGGTGTACCGGTCGTGAAGGGGGAGGGTTTTGTATGTTAATCAAGTTTGTTTTTTACTGAAAAAAATATCATTTTTATTGTTGTACTTACTGTGTTGTATGGTGGCCTGCATATGGGCCGGATGTGTCCCGGTGGTTGTTTCCGGTACAGGTGAATGTCATCTATTGATGTTCCGGTCCACGATCGGTTCCTAACCAATCAAATTTCATATTAAAAAGTACAGGAAAATGTATGTGAAGTAGATTGTACAAACATTATAAAAAGAAGTGTGTCATAGTGTTTTTAATTATGAAGGTACCTACAGAGTTTTTTCAATCATTAAAAAAATTGCAAAAAACATGCGCAGCAGGGATGTGAAATTACCGGAAAATTAAATGTATAGAAATTTTTCCCAAAAAAAAAATTTTCGGTAATTTTCTGGGAAAATTCAAAACGAATTTTTTTTTACAGTTTTGTAGTATTAACTTGAAGTTATTCAGGCAGTTGAGGTTAATTTTGAAAATAAAAATGTTTTACTTGAAATTTCTTGACAATTATAGTTTTTAATTTTTCAAGGTCAAACGGTGCATGATTCCAAAAAAGTGTATAGAAGGTAAAAGTTGCATCCCATCGAGGTGCGTTTGTCGTAAAATGTCAGACCTCTAACCTGAAACGTTCCTGAGATATTGAGAAAAAACTGCAAAAAAAGAGAGTCAACTTTGACGCCCTTTAACAGCTAAACGGAACTACTTAGCCCTGCCCACTCAACATCACGTGATAGTTCCATTTATTATCTTTCTTTTGTTATACGATGTGTTTATACAGGATGATTCAAATAAGTGAGTTAGGAACGGTTTTCTGGAAAAGTGCACTAAAATTTCGCTCAAATTGGAAATTTCTGCTTTCGATGAGGGTGGTCAAAGTAAGGCTGCTAGAGCAAAAACAATTGAATGTCGATACAAACATTTTACATCAAGAAGGCCTAGAATTTGACGTAGATTCCAAAAATCGAATAAAAAATTATAAGTGTGGTTGTTGCTCAAATTTGGGACACCCTGTATACTAATTATCTACGAATAAAGTATCTACAAGTTCATATTTGGTGTTTTTTTATAAAATAAAAATTAAACTGTAAATTATGATGTGCAGTATTTGCATAAATGATAGAAGTGTTTCTTGTTTGTGATTGGTCAAAAAAAAAGCAGCAATCACAAACTACCCACTATGCAGCTGTCACGTGATGTGATCACTCAGAAAACAGTCCTTGGAATGAGTCCAACACTGTATGCCCATAGGACATGTTAAAAACAAATTAGTACCATTTTAAGTAAGGATAAGACTTATTTCAGCTTCTTTCATGTGTTTTGCCAGAGCCTGTCTATGTACATTCGTCCTGACAGTTCTATGGTAAGCACATGCGCTACGAGCCTCTCTGTCACTCTAACCGTGTTAGACAGAGACGGAGCTGGTAATAACATAGGTTGCAAGGCGACTAGTAGGCCTTGAATTTGTTTTGACAGTCGAGATGTTTAGGTTTGTCGTCGTGTCTAGATTTAGTCGTTTTTCGGGTTATTTACACCGTTTTTGCACTAAAATTATGTGGAAAATGTGTTAAACAGTGCGGGAAAAGTGCAAACTATCATTAAACTTGTAATAGACACTAATTAAACTCGAAATTTCGGAAAAATCCTTGATCCTCAGTCAAAACTAAAGTGGTAAGTTTTTCCTCTTTAATCTGTTTTAAAGTAAAGGATTATTGCCCCATTCTATGGGGCTGTTCAAATTGTGGACTTTTTCACTCCTTCTGTCACATACTTAAGTAAATTGTGACAGTTATGACTGGCTCGAGCAGTTCAGGGTGTGCCCATATCACGTGACAAATGTCACACTTGTCACTATTGGCTTTATAAAACTTGTTGCCTTTTCTTGACCAATCACAAACTACTAAACAATGTTGCAATTTACGCCACTGTTTTGTGTCTTATTGTAAAAAGTTGGGTTAAAAATAGGATTACAGACAAAAAAAGTGGATTTTTCCATCTGGGACGGCCTCAGGCATACATCGGAACAATCCCGAGAAGAATTGATTATACCGGAAAACGCCCCCGACAAAAAACGGAACTCGAGACTCGGTAATATGGTGCGTTAGAGATAAATCTTAAGGAAATGCGAGGTTATATTATTAAATTTCCTGTTTTTCCCTTAAAGTCATGGATGTTTTTTTTAATGAAACGAAGTTTTAATAATAACGCTTTAAAGGTTAAGTTTATTTTTTATGAGACAAAAATAAAATATTTCACAATAAAGGTAGTAAGTTTAGAATGTACTCTCACGTTCTGATATTCCCTTAAGGGCAGAACTACACCGTTCATATTTCGCTTCAAATATGAATGAGTCTGGGCTTACGGCGACGTGTTATTCATTTTTCCGGGCGTTTCAAGAATTCCCAGTTTGAAAGTCATTTTTCTGGTGTTTGAAGAAAATTTAAGGCTGAAACTTAACCAAAACAATCGTAACATCTATTAAAACTGTTCTCACTTCGGTTCATAATTTGTTAAAGTATGATACACCTTTTGTATTGTGTAAATTAGTTTCGTACACGCATTTATTAAGTAGACATACTCTAGGAACTTTACTGGCCAAAAAACTAGAGTTGTAGTGTCAAAGGCACGTGTGTTTGATGGGTGCGACAAAGCAGCCCTAAAAGCCCACGTGTTTTGGCAAGACCGCCAATCCAGAATGACTTGGTAATTAAGTCGGTAATTAAGTATGCGGGACTTTATTACACCCGGCTACAGTTTTGAGGATGACGGCCGTAAAGGCGCTCCGGGTGGCTTCTAATCACGTGACAAAATGGGGGCTTTTTACGGTACTCGTCGTTTAGCCGGGTTAAGTTTGTCACACTTTAGAGACGAAAACAATTACCCTGAAAGCGTGCTCTGTGCCGTTATCTGACAGCTTATCATGTGACTGTTCATTTGTAAATTGCAACAAGTATCACGTGATTCACCGTCAAATGACGCGCGTTTAGTTGTCATTTCAGCGCAGATAGAGGACGTTTTTACCTATAAACTTTAATAATCTTGACACTTACACTATATTTTCCGGATTTTTGCACATTTTCCGCATAATTGTTGTGTGTTGTAAACTAGTAATTTTCTAAAAATTGTAATCATCATCTAGTTAACCTAACCTGACCAACTATCAGTTAATCGAGTTTGAGTAGTAGAAAAAAGGAAAAATGGCTCCTTTTCCTACTTATTAACACAGTTTTTACACAACTTTAGTCGAAAAAACTCGCAAATATAGTGAAAAACAACTAATGCACTTATCAGTCGGCAAATGTATGTCACAACAAATGCCTTTTTCTTTGACAAGTTTAGTGTAGTTGTATCTTCTTCTATCAAGTGTCATTAAAACAGTACAACAATACACTCGAATGGAAGACCTGATCAACTGTCAGAAGGCATTTGACTCTCTCCCTGTCTAACATTAGAGGAGTGACAGAGAGCACTATGGCCCAGGTGAGTACCGTAGAACCTCCAAAGTGAATGTACATAGACAGGCTTTGACAGTGCCTGGACACACATTGACTTTTTAACTTTCTCTCTAATATTTTAGTGAAACAAACAAATTGACAAACAATAAAACACTGGGTGGTACATAATAAGTAATTTTCCCGTCCAATTCAGTTTAGGTCTGTCACACATTTGCCGGTTGGCGTTCTAATGGAATTAATGGGCAAGACGAGAAGAATCGATATGTGGCACGGCCCCAAGGGCCTTTTCGATCAAAAACCGAATCAGTCTCCTGACAGGATTAACGTCGAAGCAGAAAAAAACTTTCCCAAAAATCGACCGGACTAAAACACTAATTAACGCTCCAGTTAATTAATAGTTGTACTGATAATTAACATTTACTTTCGACAGGAAACCAGTAATTTCAAATTGAATGCAAAAATGAAACTTTTTAACGGCAACAATTTATTCTAAACTTGCCGACACACTTTCAATTTCGTGTTGTTTCGGTAAGCAGTTTTATGGAAAGCCACCTGGAAACGAGTTTCTTCCGCAGTTTTCACCCCAAAAACTCAATATTTATTTCAGCTCGTTTGCAAGAAAGTGCTAAGAGGAAACGACGTTTTTTTGGCACTAAAATGAGGTTAGAATAAAGTCTACATTTACATATAAATCAACAGCAGTGTTCCTAGCTTGTGAATGGTCAAGAAAAGCTAAACTTTTTAAATGACAATCTGTCAGTTTGGACTACAGATGAAAATTAGTCACATGACCACTTGATTAGTGCTGTTAACCACCATTTTGAATTAATCCAGATGGTTTGTGTTAAAGCAAGATTTTTGCTTATTATTATAAAATAGTTGTAAAACCTAAAACTAACAACGACATTCACACGTAAAGTGGAGAAAAAAATGCGGCATAACAAATTTGCCAAGTTTTACGATTGGTCGTAAATTCGGGAATTTTACGGCCTGGATTTCGGTCGAAAAAAAATAAAACTTGGGAGTTTCTTCCCATCTAACTGACCCGGACATTCGGGAACGTATCTAACGTTTTCAATTAACCGGCGCCTTCTAAAATTTCAGAGCTTTTCAGAGGAATTTAAACGGTATTAAGATCCTTTTTGTGTACTTTGTGTTTGCGTGTTTGCCATTGAAATGGAAAACTGCTCGATTTATGGATGCGAATCGCTTCGAAGGTCGAGTTTAATCGTTTAAGAAATTCAAGCATAATTTCACCCGAAACTATTGCATGTTAAAAAGTCATTTATAACAATTATAGTTTTTTTTACTGTGGTGTGGTTAGATTTCAGCTCCGCCCATTTTTGTCTGCCACACCCACAAAAGTCACTCCCTTTATTTAGTTTGACGTGTCCGCTTTTAGCTCCACCCACTATAACTTGTAACCCCGCCCACTTACTATCTGTCGTCATTGTCACGCCCCCCAAGAATTTCTTATGCATTAAATCTGTCGTATTTCGGTCGATGGAAATCCGATATTTTCTTTAATAAAGTGCGAAACAAAATATTCGGAAACTATATCGCATGTCGGCTGAAATAAGTTGGAAAGGCGGAAAAGCAAATCGTTTAAGACGAGATATTCAGTTGCTTTGAGGGCTACAGTGTATTCGATATCTTTTTCTCCCTTTTGAGAGAAAAATCCTGGTGAAAACCGGTTTCCTGATTGATTTTCTATAGGTTTATTTCTATTTGAGAGAAGATTTTACAGTATGAAACAAAAAATCGGTATACAAAGTTCAAAATCGTTTATCATTAAAGTTTGTATTAAAGGCACATTTCATTTACTTGCCGATTTTTTTCAAACAAAATTCAACCTTAATAACGAAGTACTCTTGTTATTAACGTTCAATGATAATTTTTTGAAAACTGTTGCAGTACAAAATGTAAAAGCAAGAGAAATCAAAGTCAATTCAATTTGCTTTGTCACGGTAACATTTTCACAAAATTGTATCACAATATTAATTTCTTTTTCATTATTACATGCAAAACAGCCATTAAGGTTCAATTTCCCTTCTCATTAGAGTCAGTTTCAATCAAATATTGGATAAAAAGTTGGTCATTGTATTTAAAAAAAACTGTTTTTCTAAGATTAAGAACCTATTTAGCTTATTTCTATATGAATTGCCAAAGCTTGTCTATGTACACTGTTCGTGGCAGTTCTATGGTAAGCACATAGGCTATCGCCCTCTCTGTCACCTTAATAGCGTTAGAAAAAAATGGAAAATGATCCGGGTCGGTTGAAAAGCGACAAGTAGGCCTAGTTTGTTTTGACAGTTCAGAATATTATAGGTTAGCCAGTGTGACCAATTTTTAGTCGTTTTTCGGTTTATTTACACCGTTTTTGAGGGAAAATTATGTGGCAAATATTGTAAAGAGTGCAGTAAAAGTGCAAAACCTCATTAAACTCATAATGGACAGTAATTAAACGCGAATTTTCTGGAAATTGTTTGATCCACTGTCAAATCCAAAGTGGTGAGTTTTTCCTTTCTAATCTATTTCAAAGTAAGGAATTATTGCACCATCCTATTTTAAACCAAGCTGTAGTTCCAATTGTACAGACTTTTTTCACTCGTTCTGTCACAAACTTAGCTTAAGTTTTATTAAAATACGACGGTGCAAATGGAAGTTTGGTTAAGTAAGATTTGACAGTAATCGAGCAAATTAGGGTGTGGCCATATGACGTGACAGATGTCATAAATGTCACCATTGACTATAGAACTATAAAGCAGCATTTGTGTAAATCTTAGTATAGCGAATAGTTTGTTCAGGTTAAACGCAATGTTTTTAATAATGTTTCGAACGTAGAAGACGTTTATCATCAGGGATGATGAAGAACATACCAAAGATAACAGAAAACTGAAAGTGATTAAAAAAATTGACGATACAAAATTAAATTTTCTCCATCGGTTCTAAATACAAACAATTTTTTTCTTTATTATTATGGCACATCCAATAAATCAGGAAACTCCATTTGCTGTCCGTTTTATGTGTAATGATGGATAAATATAGTCTTTGCGTGATCAATATGGTTTTTAGCTTAAACCCTTCATTTTGACGATCATTAATTTGTTTTTCCTATAGTTTTAGGTGTGTTTTTTCGAGGGTAATTACCACCGAACGTCGTGTAAAACATAATGAATTTGTAGGTAATCGTTCAACAAAAATACTCTATCGAATAATTATTGAAATCCGAGTTTGTATAAACTATCCAAGTTGCCAAAACATTCAGCAAACGAATAATTATTACCTTCATTGTTTATGCTAAAAATTCTTGATGTGGTGTGTTCCGTTTGTTATTTTAACGTTTTCGTTTTTTCAACAACTGTTTTGGGAGTGATCACGTGACAGCTGCTACTAATGTCAATTCGTGACAAAGCTTTAATGGCAAGTCCGCATTTGCCTAAACCCCAGCACTGTGGGTAGTTTGTGATTGGTCAAAAAAAAGCAGCTTCCAGCTTACTGCTTTTTTTTTGACCAATCACAAATTGCAAACAAGAACTAGTTCCTTATGATTATCTGCAACAATATCCTTGTACCGAATTCGAATGCCAGAAGATCGGTATTGTTCAGAAGAATCATTATGGTAAGTCGCGAGATAAAAGGTAAAACCTTAAGGTCATTCGAGACTGTATAAGGTAAAACGAGATAATGTAAACTTTTAGAACCGTGAATTAAGTAGATTGTCTGTTACCTCGACTTTTAAGTCCGCAAGGTTAATTTATACATAAAGGAAGTCCGCTCAAAAATATGCAATAATTATTGTTATTGATCTTGTTTTTGGTTTTTTAGGTGCAATTATTGGTTCGATCAATTTCGGTGCTTTCGCTTTTAAAAAAAAAATGTTTGTATAAGGATATTAAAGGCTTCTGTTTAGCGTTTGGCAAGTCTCAATCAAAACAACTTGATTGATTGATTGACCGAGTTTATTACTCGCGTTCCAGCAATTATTTATGCTGGTATTAGAGTAAAACGTCCAATTTTGTTATTGTTACCGAAAATAGGTTACAAAAAGTCTAATGGACTATTTATAAGCAGATTGGCCCTTTTACGATGTTGTAGTTAGTGAAGTGCACTGTAATTCTTTCAGAAGGCCCTAACTAGAATCGAAATATAGGTAAACAAGCTAAAAATAACACCTTTCCAGGTCGCTTTTGGATAATTTCTGGAAGACTGAATCTATGATCCAGATTATTAATAAATTAATCGATATCCAGGGACGTACTGCTAAAGAAAAGTAAAAAATTTCAATCCAACACAGTCCCATAAGTGGGCAGAAAAAATGGTTTAAGTGAAACACAAGTAATGTTGCCAAATACGTAAATTCTGAAAAGGTCGACGAAATCAGGTATATGTGACAACATAGTACTAGCCAGCAAAGTCTACTATGATTTCCTAGTTTAGTATGCAGTTTTTTAATAAAAATAGGAAAGTAACAAGTTATTTCTTATCCTCCTTATGTTCATTTGTGATTTAAATTCCATTATTGTGGTCATTAGTGTCTACGAAATTTTGACCATACCTCAAAATTACAGTGAACAATTTACATTGAAGGGTTGTGATGAGTTTTTGCTCCTGCTGCGATGTTGCCAAATACCTAAATTTGTCGACCTTTAGGAGGGTCGAACGACGAATTCAGGCATTTGACAACTGACGTTTTCAATTGATTACAATAATGTAATGGCCTGTAATGTGATAAGGTCGAAATTAGATTCAAACTAATGGGAGCCCTAATGAAATTAGTTGTTTTAACTGAAAATCGACCTTATTCAATTAAGCACAAATAGACCTTAATATAAAAAAAATCGTCTTTTTTTCTCTTTGTTTTAATGTAAAATATAATCAAGCATTACGGTTAATAACAAGTATTTTATTTAAACTTTATTTAACATCCCTAAGGTCGAATTTTGCTTGGTAGAGATGTCTAAATAAAGGATATGTAGCATTTAAATTGATTTTCCTGGTAAACGAAATTGACGCTTAATAATTATTTTGTTTAATTTAATAATATGTATATACTAAGAAGTATTACTATTACTAGTAATACGGCAGTGTTCTTAATTGTCTAAAACGTGAAAAAGAGGGATGAGTTTGGCCTATTTTTGTATATTATTAAATATTATACAATATGACACAAATTAAATACAAAAAGTGGTTAATAAGGTTCAATTTACCTTATTAGGACAATCAATTTAAATGCTACATATCCTTAGCTACAGCAATCTCTAGCAAGCAAAATTCGACCTTAATAATGTTTTTTAAAATCTCTTTACCTGTTTTAACAAATTTTTGTTAATTTTACTTTTTTTTAGACTATTTTTGTTATTAAAAAAAACAACCCTAAGAAAACAAATTTTGTATAAACTACTTATTCTATATTATCCGGTATTCTCTTCCCGTCTTCTACATTCATTCCAGCAAAAAAAAAATTTGCTTTCATTTACCTGTCTTTTGTGCGGTCGCAGTGCTCAATTTCAATGTCTTCGATCTGCCAAAAGCCACCGAAGTCCAATCTAAAACGAGCGACTGATTTTCCTTGGATGGATTTTCCGGGTTTTCACTATTCGCTGGCGCGAAAATTTGAAAAGCGCTTTTTCGTACCGACTGCTCGTTCGGCCTCGGTCGGGTTAGAACTGAAAGCGTCGCGGCGCAAATGAATGGAATTTTCGCCGGTCCGGGGCGCTGTTGTCGGATCTTCCGTATTTTATTCATCCCCTCCACCCACACCTAACTGAAAAAAAAAAAACTACTTTAGCTAATAACACCGTGGTGGCAACAATGTTTCATTTTAATAAAAGTACAATATTTTTTTTTAGATTTTTTCTTAAAATTTAAATTGTACAAAAAAAAGTTGCCAGGTTAGTTGACTGTTGATATCTCCCAGACTCCAACAGTCAATTAGGGCAACAACCTTCTTCTAGTACAGTTTTTGATTTCCAGCATCCCATTCATCGATTTTCACCTTCACATTCTAATTTGCATACGCCTTAGCATATTAACAATATGTGTAATAAGAATGTTATCTGATCCACATACATAAATTTAATACTATTGTTGTTATATTGACCCCGGCTGGCCGGAATACCTTTACCAGCGACCTTGTCGTCCTACCACAAATGCCTGCCATAGGAAGGTCAATAAGACGCCGTTCCGTTGCCTTGGTTACTTGCTTGGCAACGTTGCCAAATTGTCTCACAGGTTTTAAGTTAAAATTTCGGTTAATTCAGGTTATTTATCTGAATTGAAGCTTAAAGTTTGGTGGTGGTATAATAATGCAAGAATTAAATATTTTATAGATTCAGGTCAGTTTTATAGAACCTTAACTTTTAACAATCAGAAGCTGTAATTACAATGACAGCAAATGACAAACTCCTGCTGCAATGTTGCCAAATACCTAAATTCGTATAAAGGTATGTGGCAACACAGCAGCAACGGCCAAAACAATATAAATTTTTCCAGTTTAACGATGCAATGAATGCAATTTTTGTCAGCCACAAGACAAATGTACAAACACATCTAAATCGCATTTAACAAGTTGTTTTTAGTTGGTTAATAAGGTGCATTTTTGCCTCGTTTTGCTCTCGTGTGACAAGCTAATTACAAACCTTATCAACCTACAAGTCGTTATTTTATAATTTGCCCGTAAAACGCTGGGTTAATTACCATACATGTTTTAAATAACTACTTTATAATTTAGGGTTAGTTTTGTAAAACCAATTTAACTTTCACTTGATAACGCTATTTTTCATACAAAAATCATAAGTAAGCTCCCATCTTCAGAAAGAACGGAAAAGCATACCTATAGAATAGAAAGAAATAGAAATTTAGAGATTAATTTCTCTCTCACCATAATTTGTCATTTGTTGACGTTGTCAATTTTTAAAACTATTTCTTACAAGAATATGTTGGAACACGGTGAAATTTTACGTTACGTACCAAACTGGTGGAACCCTTATGCGCCCAACGTAGGCCAACCGGACCCGGCCAGAAAACATCGAGTGTTGATCATCATCAAGATAATCATTGCCGTCATTACTATGCTTGGGGGGGCCACAATGGCTATTTGCATTAATCTTTTAGTGTAAGCATGTTTTTAGGTAAATTTCAGTAATTCAATATGTTAATTGTTTCTTCAAGGCATGAAAATCGTGCGGAGTTTGGCAGTGTCCAAGAAACGTAAAGAAATGATTTACCTTTTTTTTTAAATTATTATTGGATACATTTAAACTTAGGACTGACAAAGCTGTTTTGAAGCCACTGGGGGATCAGCAAGCAGGCAGTGGTGCTCAAGAACCCAATAAACAAAACGATTTATTAGTGGCTAGACCTGAACAAAGACATGACAGTTAATAACCGTGTTAAAGTATAGTGTACCTTAAGTACGTAGTACTTTGCTTTTGCTATTGTTGCATTCAATTAAGTGAATTTTCTAATCTTTTGTATACGTATATTTAGTATAGTTATTGAAAGTAAAAAAATATAAGAAATAATTCATATAAGTTTTAATTTTTATTAAATCGATGGCGGTATCCTACTGGAACATCGTAGATCCTTACAGGGCCACTTGATTGAGGTTTTCCAGAACCTAAAAAATGACGAAAAAGTCACAATTAATGCACACTAAACTAATGAAAGAAAAATACTATCCAATGATATAATAACTTTGATTGTTTTAATTGATCAAGCCACTTTTTCACTTAATTCCAAATAACTATTTGATAAATAAGAAAATGAAGAAGAATAAGATATCTTCCAGGATGAAGCCAAAAATATGCTAACTGCAGTAATCAGTTCATATTATTCTTGTGTATAACTTTTCTCTTCCATTTCTTTACCTCATTTCAAATAAATATCTTCAAGTTTTTCCAACGTTAAACACCTTTTAAAGCATCATTCACTTACCAGAAGGTTTTTGTTGTGAGTCTTGAAGAATTTGCTGGATTACATTTTCTGGGTTTGAAGAGCCATCATCGGGAAAAGGAGCCAACAAATTACACACGTTTTGAACTTTTCCCTGAAAAAATTACCTGAAAGCCTGTCTGAAAGAGAGTAATTTTTATATTTACCTGAAATGCACTCAAAAGCCATCTGAACGGTGAAAATTTATTGAAAATTTCCATGGAAATGTAAGGTTTATCCCCGATAATGGCCACTACATTAGGACCGTAGGTTTTTCCGGATATTTTCACTGGTCTAAAAATTTGGGCAAAGAGTCGCAGCAAATTTCCATCAACAGGGAGACTTAGATAATTATCCGGTTCTTCCTCATTTACTGTTTTTATAGTAGTCGCCACTTTCTGATCAGTAACTCTACTATCATCCCCTAGCGCACTAGAGCTGTACAGCACCTTTACCAAACATAATATGTTTAGTAAATATGAGTTACAAATATGCCGCTAAACTTACCGCAACACCAACAACGAAACAAACTTTAATCAGAGACATGTTCCCAACACAAAAGTTTACTTACACATGTTTGTTCTTTTATTAAGTTTGGTAAAGAGCTGGTGCCCTGATATTGCCAATATTTTACGAGTGATAAAGTTTTTGAATTCATTATTTCGGCATTATGGAGGTATCAATTGTTATGAAATTGTGCGTGAAATGCCCTGAATACCGATGGCTACAGTAATTTGGATGGTAATTAGGAAGTTAATTAGAGACGGTTTGTATATTTTGTCGGTCCATATTAGGTCAACAAAATTATATTGAAATTTAAATACGGTGTGTTTTTTGTAAACTGAACTTTTATAGGTGGATGGTTTTAAATTGTTACAATGAACTCTTCAACCTTTCTCAATACTACATTTATATCTCAATGGTCATTGTAATTTCATTAATACTCTTGAGACTGATTATTCATTAAAATCAATTTCTGCTATAAAAGCTGTTGTACTTTTCAACAGGAAATAACAACAATTCAACGTTACATCCAAGTTTTATTAATAAAAAAAAATAAATTACATATTTCCTCTTATTTCACTAATTCGAGACAATTTTCTATGCTTCACTGTTGAAGTCTTAAAAGTTGCGCTAACACTTCCGCACTAGAACCGGCACCGCGCATAGCCACAGCCTGTTCCAGAACATTTTTTCGGTTATCCAAACAGCAATTGGGCGCTAATTGGTAGAAAGTCACGTACGCGGCCAAGTGTACACTAGCCTCAAAGTCTTCACCGTGAAGGTACTTGTGTAAAACGGGCTTTAGGTTAGCTTCAGCTGATTCTAGCAGAACCACCACTTCTTGCTGCAAGGCTAGCATTGTTTCCTTTGAAATCAAACTGGTATTGACGGATTCTAGCAATACTTGTTGCAGTATTATTTTCAGTTGCCAAATACCAATTACATCAGACTGGGATTGGAGATTTATGACAACCTACAAAATTTTTTAGTTACAGTTTTCCGTAAAGTTTCTTAAGCTGTGATATACCTTGAGCAAGGCCACCATAACTCCAATTATCATCAGTTTATCCTTAACCACTGCATCGTAAACTGTTCGAGTGAGTAACTGGACAAACCTCTGTTCGAATCTAGTAGACTTAGTTTTGTCTACGTGGAGCACCGTTTCGCAGAATTTTCGTATGGACTCATCCGAGGTAAAACTGACTATAGCGTTGGATGAAGGGTCCCACGGAACCACTTTAGAATGCGTTAAGGTTCGCGCCAAGTCGCTGTGATAGCCGAATTTGTCGGATAGGTAACTCAAACAACCGGCCCGTTGTTTTACTTCGATGTAGCCGGTAGTAGTAAGAATTTTACTGTAATACAGTGACAATTATTAAAACAGTCAAAAAACGTATGTCGGTGATTAAATGTGATATTGATTGATCGTCAAAATGGTTATAGTTTTAGCAAAGAATAGCTATTTAACAAGAAGAGACAGTTGAATGAATTGAACGTTTAAGTTTAAACTCTGCAGAAACCATAGTATATGACCAACCAATCAAAGTTACTACTCTATACAAGGTGGTCCAGTTTTAGCTAATCAAAAAATAAGTTGACTTGCATTATGTCATTTTTCTGAAAAAGGTTTCCTAAGGAAGATACAGTCCTCCAAATTTCAATTTAAAAAATCGTTTTATAGTTTAAAACTGAACATCCAAGACTTGTGAAAGTTTTTAGACTATTCAGTACAAATTTGTACTAAAACTTTTTTACTTCTAGGAATGGTCTCATGATTCGCTTTCTCAGACTGCCATCCTGGTTGAGTGTCTGAAACTGGCATTCAAGAACTAAAAAAAGTCTGGAAATCAAGACAAAGATTGTATTGTGCATGAAACTCATTTTTTACTACTAAAAATAGTATAAAAGTTGACTTTTAATGCTGGAACGGACCTTACTAGGACAAAAGAGAGTCCAAAAGTATATTTTCAAGACTTTAATTGGTGTACAACTGAATTTTCTGGACTGGACAGCAAGTCTAGAAGTAAATTAAATTTTCGGACTATTTTATTTCTAAAAATTAGTTCTCAAGACTATTATTGTAGCATTTGGTACCAAAATTTTTTACTTTTATTACCTACTGAAGAAACTTGACTTTTGGAAATAGCCTTAAACTCGATTTTTCAGTCTTAAAAAGCACTAAAAACAGTCTGAATTTCGTAGAGGTGCTACAATTTATTGCACCTATGAGTGTAGAAGTCAATTTAATAGTGAAGAAGCTTGAAATAACATTTTCAAGACTATGGTCAGTGGACAAACTGGCTTTTAGGCCTGATAAGTCAAAAACTTTGTAAAGATAGTCTTGAAACTCGATTTGAGGCACTGAAAACAGCCTTAAAACACTAAAAACAGTCTAGTTTATTAAGAAATACCCGAATTTTTAGCACTGAGGTGTCTAGAAGTCGATTTAATAGTGACAAACCTTCGAATGCCATTTTAAGTCTATGAAGAATGTAAAAATTGTTTTTTAAGTTTGCTATGTCAATAACTTGGTGAAGATAGTCTTGAAACTCGATTTTCCAAGCTGAAAGCAGTTTTGAAGCACTAAAAATAGTCCAGAATTCGAAGAAAATGAAAAGCAAAGTAAACAGCACGAAAAGTTAGTTTTCAAGACAATTTTCATGAATCTAATGTCAATGTTCTGCCTCTAAGACTATTTTCAAGACTAAAATATTGAAATTTGTCTTCAAATTATGAAAACTTACTTCAAATGCAAATTTTAAGCTTCTGATGTCACTTTTCATTAGTTCAGTCACATTTTGGGGTTCAAGTCAATTTTTAAGGTTTAAATGTATGAATTTGTAGTAACAAATTTTTGAAAAAGTAGTTTTTATGTCTACAAGTCAATTTTTAGTATTAAAGTCTCTCGATTTGCACGAAAACTGGTTACAAACAATTTTTAAGCTTCCGAAATTTTTATCTTTTCTAATTCAATTTTCAAAACTAAAGTCTTTTAGTTTGTCTGGAAACTATGAAAACTGGCTAAAATAATATTTTTTAAACTTCTTAAGTGAGTTTTCCGCTTCCAAGACAATTTTTAAGTTGGGTTGAGTTAGTTTTGTGTCTTTGACCGTAATTACGTGTAATAAAGTGCTTGTTCCAAATTTGATCAATATTGCTCCAACGGTCTGACAGTTATGACAAAAAAAACGATTTTTTAAACAGAAATTTGAAGGACTGCATTTTCCTTAGGAAGCACTTTTCAGGAAAATGACATAATGAATGTCAACTTATTTTTTAATTGGCTATGGATTGGTGAATTATTGACATTTAAAACTGGACCACCCTGTATAAAACGACTCAAGCTGCTTATTAACAAAACTGATAAAAATGTCAAAATAATCTGACATTAATAATTGAACCGTCAAACTTGAGACAAGAGATGTGACGCAACAGTCAGAAGGCACTGAAGTCGGAGACTATGAAATAGTTTCAGTTAATCAGTTTAAGAAATGTAAAACAAACAAAATACTTACGTGAGCAAGTCCCAATTCCGCCCTCTTTCAAACACAACAGGCCAATACCGATCATCGTCCACCATCACTTTATTCAAAGTGTTAGGATCAGGAATCAGCCCGGGACCTTTAATGGTCATTTCCCGACCTCCCAGTTTTACCACCCTTAATTTTGCGTAGCAAATATCCTCGTACAGCACGTCTTTCGGTATTAGCAATCTCGGTTCCACAGCCAAAACGTACAAGTGTCGAAACGCTTGTAAATGGTACCTAAAAGTGTTTTATTTGGTTATGAAGGTGTAAAAGACAATTATTAGGACTGTCCAAGGCAAAACAGCTACCTGTTATCATTGCTGTGCGTAGGAAATTTGGGGTAAAAGGCACAAATTAACGCGGCAACATTGGATGGTGAGTTACTCAAAGTGTACCGACCGCCCCCTAGAAAAAGCAGACCTAGCGCCATGTGAATAGCCAAGTGTGAGCCGTACGTCACTATAGCACTATTAGGTATTCCTACGCGTCTGCGCAAGTGACGTACCAGCCGCATCAGCTCCAAATTGCCGGTGCCAGCCATAACCTTTAAATACACTTTACTGGAGCAAAATTAACACAAAAAAAGAGTAAAACTTACCATAGCGGCACTTAACAGCAAGACATTCAAGCAAGTCTCTATAGTGGCTTTTCCGGCTAGTTCAGCTATGGATTTCCCGGTGAGGGAAGTAAACATGTGACAGAAGTACAGTAAAGTTTCAAAAGCGTCCGCATCTGCAGACCCGGCGAATTTCAATCCTAATGCGAAACAAGCTCCGGCTACTATATTGCAATAAGCTTGACTGTAAAAATACAAATTAGTTTAATAAGAAAATAAATTTATGGAAGCTTACTTCATAGCTTCATAGTCAATCTCAGCGTCATTAGTCGGGGTGACCATGCAATAAGGCCGAATGGTTGCCGGAACTTCCCCAATTACCCATTCCTTTGATGGTTCAATGTTGTCCCATAAAATAAGAGCTAAAAATGATATTTTTTGTACAGAAAAGAAGGTATAATAATATAGGGTGTTAGAGATAGAGACAGTGAAGTAATAATTGTCGCCAGACTGTTGTTGTTGTTAAAACATGTCAGTGCAAATGACACTTAGAACACTTGGATAAGCCTCTGCTATTTTTTAGAACGTTTTCGGTCGTATTTAAGGGCTTCTGACAATTTTAAACAATTCTTAAAGGAACACACACTCATAGAAGCTTAAAACTTACTTAATTGGACCACAAAGCAAAGACCGTACTGGAAACTTTTCAGAAAAATCCTGGAAGTAGAAAATGGCAAAAAACCCACTCAACTCACATGAAACATAATTTGAGCCATAATTTGGGTATTTCGGCAGTTTGACAATTTAAAACAATTCATGAAGTTTAAGATACTTGTAGAAGCCTGGCAATTTCTAGAAGGTTTGCAGTATTATTTAGAAAGCTCCGGTATTTCCGAAATGGTTCTAGAGATATCTGACAATTTAAAAAAATTCTTGGAAGGTTTAAGGCACAGAGGCCTTTGGCACTTTTTAGAAGGTTCTCAATAGCATTTAGAGGTCTTTTGAACTCGCAAATCAGTCCTAGAGGCCTCTAGAGACTCTGGAAAAGTTTAAGACACTTGTATAGGATTCTGGAAATTTCCCGAAACTTCTGAGTATAGCATTTAGAGGTCTTTAGTACACTCAAAACTGTCGTTATAGAAACCTCTACGAGAGGATACTAGCTTAATACTCTGAAATAGTGCCTACACACTTTACTTTTGGTATGTTTTCATCATAATAAGTCAGTAAAAAACTCAACACAAAATAAAATGAAAAAATTGAATAAAAAACTTACATCGAGACAGAATCCTCAACATCAAAAAATCTGGTCGAACAAAATCAAGCAAATATTGCGTCTCTGGTGGCGCCATCCAATCAGCCACTGCCTTATTACCGGAACCCAAATACATCAATCCAATAGCTAGAGTGGCTCCGGGTGCTGTCACATCCAAATTAACCGAGGAACCCTCCCGGATTTGAAATGAGGGAGTTTTGTACTTGTCTTTTTGCGAGCCGGTTAACGGTCGTTTATTGCCGCCCACCATGTAATAATGCAACGTGTCGGGAACGTTTAGATCTGACATACCGGTCGGTTGATTGCCGTGCTTGAGCATCACCAGACCTAACGCCAATCCAGCTGCCAAAGAGTGAGACTCTCGGTCGACGCTGTTTTCCATTTCCGGGCCTGGTGGACGCCCGATTTCGGACAGCAACACCTTTTGTTTAAACACAGTTTGGTAAAACTTTCCAAGACGGTAATAACGCTTACTTCAGTCATATGCCGATGAGCGCTTCGTTGATAAAGCAGCCCTAAACCTAGTAAACCAGCCACTTGAAGGTTATGGCAAATATCCAGTTCCATTGAGGTAGGAGGCAGCAAAGCCTCAATGTAAATTGCTAGAATTGTAGTCAAAAAGTGATGGCAGGTGCCTCTAAAATCAGCAGACAGACCTGGAGAATTGTTAACTTTACCCACAGACTACAACTTCAATTACACCAAAACTACCGAGCAATATTCCAACGCTGATCATTTCATGTGTTTTAGAGTTGCTGAGATAATCAAACGTGCTCATTTGACACACCAATAAATTCTTCAGGTGGCCGTTCAGGCCCAAAGCCATAAGGAAACCGGCGTGTTCCATTTGTGCGTCAGCCCCAGCTGCAGATACAGCCACTTATCACACAAACTTACAGGTACAAAGTACAAACCTTTGGGTTTATTGAAAATAATCCAAGTGCTGTCGATATTTTGTGCATCAGGAGTGATTCGAAGACCATTAGCCACTCCATTATGGAATATAGGCCATAAATTCATATTAGCCGGAGTGTCGATGTGGTTTAGTTCTACCGTATTGCCTCTAGGTAAAGCTTTCCCGGTCAAACATAGTACAGGAGCTGGTAGAGGTTCAGTAATTATTGGTGTTGCAGTACGTAAAGTCATCATTCCTCTAAAAAATTCAAATTGAATTAACGCTCTAAAACAGCTAGACAAATCCGTTACCGTCCAACTGGAAGAGACATAGTACGGATGCATACTCCGTACAAATGTTTCTCCTGCTCTTCGATAAAATCGTGGTCAGACACGTCAGGACGTTGAATTAGAGTTATCAAAACTGGTTTAGAGCTGATGAGCATTTTTCTAGCTTCCTCAACTCTACAACTTCCAAATAACAAACCAATCTGCAAAAATCAACACCAACCAACCTGACATCCTCACTGAACCGAATTTTAGTCAGACTACAGTCAATATCTTCCATACCATCCAGATCAGCAATTTCCTGTTTGGTATTTGGCATAGACTCTTGTAATTGGAAACAAATATTCGTTTTCTCCTGTAAACTATCTGTTGCACTCCTCTGACGTTAAGACAAAAGTAAAAAAAAACATACCATGTCGCTTTTTTGGGCTTGAGCCACTAAGTCGTCACGCCACAAAAGGTGGTAAGCCTCCACCGGCCAATCAGAAGGAGGATTCTCCCGGCACTTCCACAAAGCGTTGTACAAAAGGTAATAAATTCCAGTGGGTAAAGTTTCCATGAATCTGCAAATCCACAATAATAAAAGTAGATTGATGGTTTTAAGCTTAAATCACCTGGTATCCATGTTCATGTCAACCATTATTAAAATAATCTGCTCGAATTTGGAACAGTTCATTTGGACGCTTTTGTGTTGTACGCTTTGGTGGCTTTCTAAACCGGCCACGTCTTTGACGAAACTGTCCAAGAGAATTTGAGAAGGGGACGGCCGGTTTGATTCTGACAGAACTCCACACAACTGTCAACAAAAAAAAAAATATGTAAAATGTCTATATTATCCATCTCCTAGTTAATAGTACTTTATGCTTTTACCAAAAACAGAGACCATAGGTCTGTTCGCAGAGAAAATCTCCAACTACTAATCAGAAAAATAGATACATCCATTGGCCACAAGTCAGAAAACGTCATAGTCACGTGAGCATATAACCAATAAAACTTGACATTTACTGTTCATGACATTTACTCTGCAAACATACCTCATAAGACTGACAAAACAGGTTTACTAAGATGTTTACTATAACTAACTTAAAGTAATAGTTCCATTGCTGAAATACATTTTTAACTGCTCTCGAAATGCTAAAATTGAGAGTTAAAATTACGAGAATGTTAAAATAGAGACTAAAATGGATTAAAATTGCTGAAATTGAAATGAGACAACAAATTTTTTACTAAAATAAATTTTATTTCCTGTAGAAATGATAAAATTGATATTTTTAAAATCACTATCCACCCTGTGCATCATCAGTCATTTTGAAGGTTTAAGATCAATTTAAGTTTAGACTGTGAATGTTCAATCGCATACACTACAATAAAATCACAGTCTGAACTTGTACGCATTTTGATAAACTGAAAAGTTTTACACATGAGATTAATTTTTGGTCAAAAAAAGCAGCTTTCAGCTTGCTGTTTTTTCTTGACCAATCGTCAACCAGACTGATGATGTCCAATCAGGCCTGAAAGCTTAATTTGATCGTTAAAAACCAACAAAACTCGGTATACTAATAAAGCAAACACTCACCTGAACTATGTCTCTTGATCGTCTGTTAACATTAGCAAAATATGGATAGGGCGCCAAATAATTCCCTTTCAACAGTCCATAAATGTGATCAAAAATACCGACTGGTTTATCACTCAAACCCACAGTGACATTCAAAGTTTTAAGCAGTTCCTCGTCGATTTTCGGTCCTGATACGACAATTTCACCAGGGAAATCCTTCCAGTAATGCAACGCAAACTCCCTTAAACCCAAATCCCTGGAAATTTTACTTAAAAGCTTGGCCAGAGGCTCTAAACACTCGCTGTACAGGGTGTTCAGTTTGAAATCCTCGTAAAGAAGATGCAGGATGTAGTGGACATATTTCAGGTAGGGGAAAAGAACTGCTTTATGGTTTATATGTATTTTTTGTGATGCTGTTTGGAGTTGTGGTTCTGCCTGACATTCGGAGAGTTTTAGTAGTTTGCACAACTGGTTGTTCATAGGTTTATGGGCGCTTTTGTTTAATAAATACAACCAATCATCGTCCGAGCTTGCTGGTGTGGTTTTTGGTTTTTTAACTGCTGGTATTTCAGGTTTTTCAAACAAATGCTCATCGTCGTAACCGCACAATTCTACAATTAGTACTTGTATTAAGTTTACAAGTGTTTTCAACTTAAATACCTAAAAGCAGGTTGGTGAACATGTCCCATTCTTGTTTAGTGTCCATTTCTTTGCTACCAATCACGTTCCGCATTGAATACCACCTACAAACCAAAATTAAAGCGGCATCTTTGAACAAACATTGTCTTAAAGCAGCCAAACAACGTTCAATCAAACACGAGTGCGTGATATTCGGTAACGTTATCCGGTAAAAGGAATCATCTGAGTATTTCAAAGTTATGCGATTCTCTATAGAGTCCATTAAACCTACTAAAGTAGCTTTTTTGTCAGCTCCTAAAAGTGACGCTTGTTTGAAGTCTGTATTAGTTATTTAAATAACCGTCTTACTTGTTTCAAATGTGTATCTTAATGGGGTGGGGTTTTGGCACTGTGGTGCCTTACTTTGTGAATAAGCTGGGGAAGGCAAAACGGGAGAGAAAAGATGTTCATCAAATATTGGTTCTGATGGTTTAGATAAAGGCAGTAAACTGCTACGTCTGTAATGCCACAACTATAAGTAACTGTGTAATACTTTAATAAAATACTACCTTGGAAAAGGAGAAATGGTGTATCGTCTCACATAAGGTGAAGGTGTATGCTGTAGTAAAGTACCATTTAAATGTAGTTTTCCCACAATTGACAGTCCAGAGAACAGAGTAACGTTGCCGTTGTGCTCCAGTATGGCCATCATACGTAAATGCTGAAAAATTATTTTACAGAACAAGCACGTTTAGTTAATTACTAAATTACCGGGATGTTTATAGCGTCTTTAGCGCTGATACTAGTCAACAAACCGAAGACCATATTAGGACCGGAAAAATCCACTTTAACCACAGAAAGCTGAAATCGGACAGGAAGAATATAGCACAAATACCATTGCTTCACTAAATCTTCAGATAGGAATACTGTGGTAGCTGGCGAGCCGGTCACCGGATCCCTAAACGCAAATTTCTACAGCAATACGCACAAACAAAAAAACAGATCATACTGAGCTGAAACCGTGTCGGTCCAAAGAAGCTCCAAGCAAATGTGGGGCGTAGAAGTCAAGTGGGACATGGCTCTTGAACAGTCAAAAAACGATTTTGCAGTAGTGTTAATGTCGGCGGTTGGCATAAAACCCCGACAAATGTCTTTTTTGGATGAATGACCCAGCCAGGGGCTTTCTACGTCAGTCAATGCAGGTGATTGGCAACGACTTGGAAAAAACATGCTTTTAATGTCCAAAGTTGCTTAAATATTAATTAATAAGACAGAGGGTGTTACGATATGTATGTATGAATTACAAATTGTTTCCAGTAATATATGGAATAGTGTAAAAGTATTGTTGATGTGCAGTTAGAAATTGAAAATTCTCAGATATTTATTTTTCGAGAAAATGTCAAGTGTGTGTTGCCAAGATCAAGAGTTTTGACTTTGGCAACGTTGATTCTATTTCATTCTCTAGTTCATTTTATTTTTTTTTATCAGCAAATTACTGAGAATTTATATTACTGTTTGAAATCAGTATCATTCGTAAATTCTTCGTAGAAAAAATTGGAACCATCTCTATGTGCAGTTGAGCATTTTCGGTTAATAGTTATTGTTTTGCAAACTTTCTATATAAGTTGTTACCTGCCACTATATCTTTTACCGACTTTCCAAAATCAGACACTCTTTTATAACAAACTGATGAACAAATTGAACATTTTGTATTAACAATAAAATTAAATGATTGTAACAAACCTAATAGCTGCCATAGAACTGAGTGACCTAGATTTATGAGTATTGAACAGTTTCTCATGAGTGGGTGGTTTACTGACGCTAATAGGGGTGGGGGTGACCATGTGACCACTTGTCATCAAGTTATCCCAAGCGACAAGCGACGACAAGCGGCTTTTAAGCTGCAACAACATGCATGATCACAAAATTGCCTATTTTTTTGACTATTACAACTCTCCAACTTACTCTTTGGGAGTTGTGTGTGGCGCTATGGCAACCACTCTGGGCTTCTCCATAATCTTTCTCATCCGGTCGCACTTTGCGTATTTTATAAACGCTGTGCTCCTTAGTTTGAGTATCAAAAACCATGCAAATGCTCGGGTTTTCACTAGTGTAGACCAGCTTTAGATTATCACTCATCAGTTTGGTGATGGATAAATTACGACTGAGTGCAACAGGACAAATATCATCTAAAGGATATGACAGTGAGAATATTGAACAGGAATTATCAAGGAGTTGCTTTTCCTTGCTAAAAGATGAACCTACAAAGGAATACAACTCTCTCTCAATAACAACTCTACAAATCTAAAGCATTGATTACCATTAGTAAGTCTTTCAATTAGAATTCCAAACTTGGTGTTCCACACTTTGTCAATATGAAAAGGCATGGGGATCACAAACTGTTCTCCTTTAATCACAAACACTCTAACATGATGTGAGTCTACTAAGCATATTGCTGGAACTGGCATTCCTGCAGCTTCATCTGACTTGTAGAACAGGTCATCCAAATTTGGGTCAAATTCAGGTTTTTCACAGTAAAAAGTTGACCATAAAGCTTGTTTTATGGGTAAAGGCACTGTATAACAACTAATAACCTAATCACATTAATAGTAATCATTCTTGTATTGTTTTAAGTCAGTAAACTTACTTTTCTTCCGTTATCTTGTTGATCGATATTATTTAACAAGCCGCGGGACCAAACTGCAATCTGTCCTTTAACATACAACTCATCCTCCATAAACCCAGGCTCAATCTGGGAATTTACATATGAAACTGGACAATTTTCATTACCAGACCGAGTATCATTTTGCCTATCATTAAAACCACAGGAAAATCGTTTATTTGGAAACTTAACACTAGCATCTGAGAATCGTTTTCCTTCACTCCGATACTGGCTTCCATCCGGAGTTTTAAAACACTCCTTTGAATCACTATGACGCGTAATATTTGCCTGACTCTTATTAGCTAAATGATTATACTTTGATTGTGGTTTTTTGTCTTTTTCACCACTACTAAAATAGCTAAATTTAGATGAGAGGTTTAAGGTGTGTGGGGTAACATACTGAGAAGTACTTTCAGCTTCAGGTGCTCGCCTTAAAACCCAAAATTCGTTGAAAATATCTTCGGAAAGTGACACTTTTTCTAGTCTCATTTGCAAATGATCATTGAAATCTTTGTGATGGAAAATTGGCTCTGGCGGACCTGGATGTCGGGCTACTTGCTGCCGACCACGTGGTACAAATTCCTGAATTAAAAATTGATATTGTGATGAACTGAGGAATTGCTTATGTGGCTAACTGATGAGGTCAAAATTTCAAGTTTCAGTCAAAGTCAAACATTACTCTTTTAAGGGTGTAAAGCCATTTTCAATCAGATGATGTAAATGTAGTTAGCAAAAACCAGGAAAAATACAAGAGAGATTTTTTTGTTTTATTGCCATTTCATAAACCTGCTTTAGAAAAATATCAGTTACAGTAGAAAAACAATTATTAAAGACAGCTTAGAGAACTAAGAGAAGTTACAGAACAAAAAAACAAGAACAAAAATGCCTATTTAAGACAGTTACATATAAGAAACATTCTTCAGGTGTCAAGTCTAGAATAGAAATAGTTGGAAATTTGGAACAGTTTTATCGCAACAAATAAACAATTATAAACCTGGTTGTTCCACTTCCTTTAAAATTGTATACAAATATCAAAGAAGTAAATCAATTTATAGAAAAGTGAATGTCCTTCACCTTGGCAATCAGACCATTGAATATAGTAAAATTATTAAAAGTAACATCCTTAAAGAAGAATCAATACTGTATTACCTAAGGGGTAAAACAGCCATAAACAACTTAATTAAAGGGTCTTACCAGTGGATCTGAGGCAGCAATCATTATTTCCAATTTATCATCCAGATTTGCAACAAAAAATAAAAACTACCAAAATAACGAAGAACGTTGTAGCCTCTATTCTTGGACAATTAAAGGTGAGTAGAACATTATTGAGTTTTCAAAATATTTTAAAATAAAATTTGTTTCAGCTAAAATCAAAACAAAAACGATTTTACCTAACCTCAAACAATAATAGACCACACAATCCACAAATCAAACGACCAACCCCATGAACACTTTGATCACATGATATTTTTAACGTTGGGATATAGATAATCACGTGACCGAGCGTTAAAAATTAACGCTTATTACCCACAATGCAATTGACAGCATCACTTTTGGAATTTTGAAAATTGACATCTTCGTTTGTAACCGTTTTGTTTTTTTCAAAACTCCTTTACAAAGAAACTCAAGTGCAGCAATTTCACATGGAATTAGCCAGAAATAACTCGGTTTAATTGAGTTTTGTCTAGTGTTTACGTTGACTAACGTAGTGTAATCACTTGTGAGTAAATTTGTGCCACCGCGTTTTGTTTATTGTGTTCTGTGAAGCCATGGACGCTTTTACTGAGGTGAGTACAACGTTTTTTGTTATTTACCTAAAAATAAAGCTTTAAATTTCTTAGAATATATTGGTGAGGGCTAGGGAAAGACAGAGAATGCTTAAGGAGTACCCTACTGCTGGGGGTGCACCCTTAAAAGAATGTAACCGAGATGTAGTGTCTGAACCAAATTTAGCTGTTGCTAAAGTGAAACCAGCTGGGGATGAGGCCCAGTCAGAGCCTAACATCCCGTTCAGAGTGGCTCAGGCACCGGCGGAAATGTCTGAAAGTAAGTATTTTTCAATGATTTCCTGTGGTTTATTTTGGGTAGGTAGTACAGTAGTTTTGTACTTGGGTAAAGTGTACATGGCAGTAGTCAAATTTTAGCATGTTTACAACTTAGGGGTGGCTACCTGAGGGCAATTAAATCTAAGGAAGGTACTACCCTGAATTGTATATATTAAAATGTGTATTTCTTTAGGTCTTTAGTTTTAATAAAAGGATTATTTTGAATTCCTTGATTTTGTCACTTTTTTACTCATTTCCATATTTTTATATGTTAAGGGAATCCCAAATGTGTAGAAAATTAGTCAAGTCTGGTTACCAATTTCCTTGCAATTAACTAATGTAGGTATAGTCAATGCACAGAAAGAGGTTATAGGAGCCTTCATTTCACTTTTAAGCATGATTTTAAGTAATAATTAATGTTTTTAATGTACAAAATTACCAAAAGATCTTCATTAAGTACTAATCAGGATCCCTAAATCATTATGCATTTTTTTTTTATTTGTTTGGTTTCAAAACTTATACAGCTGTCCAAGAGAAGGATGCCTTCCATTTCAAGAACACCATGAATCTGGCCTTTTAATTGTGCAACTTTTTCCTACTTTAATCTACCATAGTTTGCAGGTAGTCATGCAGTGCATTTTTATTTTGGACATACTATACAATAGTGAATAAATGTGACTTGCTCATTTTGAATTGTTTCATAGATATACCTATATTTTGAATGTATCTTTTCTTCTGTGGATTTTTTGACTTGTTTGATTAGTTAATTTGAAATTTGTAAATATTGCCTGTTTGTAGTGGGTCTTAGTTTTTTGGACAATGCTGTCCCCACTTCTGTAAAAGACCACTTTCAGGCAAATTTACCAGGCAAAACTCAATAACGCGGGTTTGTTCTGATATTCAAGGCAGCCCTGGGCAACAAACCAAAACTTTGAACATACAAAGAGATGATTTTAACATGGAAATTAAGGTAAACAGTTCTGAAAATGTTCGACTGGAAGTGGAGATTGAAGAGCGTAGTGAAGACGGAAGTCAAAGTTCTGAATCGAATTTCGGGCTTAGAGAAGAGTCGAAAAACCGGCTGAAAAGACTGGGTAAATTGTACGCGGGTAAGACTTTTTCCTAGTCTTCCTTATGCTATTTTCTGTAAAAGTATAAGTACAATAGGTGGAGTGGAAGCGGACATTTCTTCACCAATCCACCGTACTGAGGCTAAGTTTTATCAGGCCTTGGAAGAGGATATAGAAAAAGAAAACTGCAGCTCCAAGCAGGACGTCAAGGTGAAGAAAGGGCTCAGCAGGCTGGCCGATTTAGCAAATACAATAAACCAGTGGGAGGATGATTTAAGCCACCCGGTAAATTAGAACTTGTGCACGTTTGATTGGTTGTAAAACGCAATTTCAGTCCCGTCCAGTTCAATCATCACCAAAAAAACCTTGGAAACCTCAGGCGCCTCCACCCCCACAAAGTGTACACAATGCTTCGCCCCAAAAAGTGCAGAAGGGTAAAGCTCCTTCACCCCCCAACACTGGCACAGCCAGCCCTAAAAAGGTTTTATTTGCTGAAACTAAAACCAAATCAAAGGAATTCACTGCTTTAGAAGGGCAAAGCCGTGGGGCCGTTCCGAAACAACTTAATTGGGACCGGAAGGTACTAGACACTTTGGTAAGTGTTTTTAATGCTAGTTGGTGCTTGTTGGTTAGTTGTCCTTGTGATTCCTTGATTTCAAAGTTAATACTTGAACTGTACTTAATGGGGTTATTTGCACTAAACATTTTAGGTTGTCAAACTTGTATTTGCACTTTTTTTCTAATCTGCATAGTGGGATGCAATTTTATATTGCTTTTTGGTGCTTTATTTATTGTTGCATTGGGTTCTTCAATTTGCAAGCACTGTAAAAAGCTGATAAATCAACTATTTTGTTTTGTATTATAAATTAATTATAGGAATCACAGGGGTTTACCAGAACTCAGTCATCGTCGAGACTTGTGTACTCCTATAATTCGCAGGACACTTCAGAAAGCAAGGAACAAAAGTCTCAAAAACCCCTACAAAGCCGTAGTAATACCATTCAAGAAGAAGATTCCGATGAGCCTGAAACTGTCGTCCAAACCAAACCAGATTCACCTTGCAAAAACTTCCGGTCGAACGCAATAGCTAATAGGGCTGCTATGTTCGAAAAAAAAATGATCCAATCACCGACCAAGCCAGAGAAAGACCCCGCTTTGATGAGTCTGGCGGCCCGAAAAGCGCTCTTTGAAAAAAACAAAGGTGAAGCGCTAATACCCAAAGCCGCCTTTGGAATGTCTGCCCCTGTAAAAGTTGACACTACCACCAAAGCTTGCGAGAGTAAATTCATTGGGGCTTCCAAAAACACCACAGCGCAAGTGCACACCAAGAAAGTCGTGTCACCAAAAAGTAAACCGGCCCCTCCTCCACCGATGTCCAAGGCCCCATTCACATCTACAACGACCGCGCCCACGATTGCTGTTGTGCACCAGGCTGGTGGCATAGCCAGCAAAATGGCCGCCTTGTTGGAGAACAAGTCCACAATCTCTGAGGAACAAATCACCCATAAACTGAAGGAGGAGAGACAAAAGGAGTTGGATATGCTGCTCAACCGATTCAACAAGAACAAAGAAGCAGCACAGAAAGATGAGGACGAAATTCAGGAAGTTAGTGAAAGTAGCGAGGACGAGGAAGTAGACGAACGTACCGCGATGATCAAAGACTCCAAACCACCAGCAATTGTCGCAACTTCGAGAAAATCCGGGGAGAAACGGAAGAGCGGTAGCAGACTATCAAGTAAACGTTCAGCACTCGAGTAATTAAGTTTAAAATAATGATAACCGTTGCAGCGGAAGCGGACAGTCCTCAAGTGGTGTCGGTTCTCGACGAGGTCAAACGTATTAAGGTCACAGCGCCTAAACCGGGACGGTTGTATCCAAACTTGTCCGATATTGAGGCCACTACAACCGATCAGGACACTAGGACACCAACTCCAAATGAAGAAAACAGGTGCGATAAAATTACGAATTGGATTTTGTTTTGTCTGTGTTTGGCATGATTTAGAGGCGCTTTCTTTGTTTCAATTGCATTTTACCACTTATACTTTGCTTTTTGTAGCACACAAAAATAGTTTGTTTAAAAACTTTAAAAATGGTTGTGTGGTTGGTTAGTGGGTAAATCAACATGCGCTAACCAACCCTACAACTTATTCTAAAGGTTCACTTTTAATTAAATAAAGCAAAATAAGAGTGGTACATATTTACATTGGTGCTGGACGGTGAATCTGTGTGTCACGTGATCTCTATACTTTTAGTTTTTAGATTAGTGTGTCTGTATAAATTTGTAAATACTGTGCTGGGACTTGTATACTGCTGGCTTTTAAAACCTCAAATAAACTTCTTCTGCTTCATTTCATCATGCTTTTTTCATTTCATCCCATTTCATGTTTCATCATTCCTTCACACTGGCCTCTCTGCTTAAAGTAATTTTAGTTAGTTTCTCACAGTATTTACAAATTTGCAACAAACTTTTGTTTTCTCTGAAAGTTGAGGGTTAAATTGCTGTTTCAAAGCAACGGCAGTTCACAGAGAGTCTCAAGTAGTTATTTTGTAATCAATTGTTATGCACCAATGTCTGGTATTTGGCATGAATGAATATCTCTTTTAAAAACACATTGGAAGAAATCTTCTTAGCAACAACCTCTCACAACTAAAAATTCACAACAATCATTTTCTGGGTTACCAAATGCACATTTGATTACAGAATTGAAGGAAATTACGACTCGGATGACCCAAATACAAGCTTTGGCAGAGATATCATGCAGGCCGTGTGTAAAAATATCACTCCAACTAAAAGGGTTTGTAACTCAATACCTCGATTACCCAGCCCAAGTAAAAAATGCTTTATTCAACGTAGGTAACATACAAAGACAGTTCTTCGAGCAGCGAAAACTCTTGCGTCATGGACGAGCTAGATGAAATCCTCGAGGAAATGGATGACGACAGCAGCTCGGGACCTACACCTCCGAAACTAGGACGACACCAGTCTCCTAAGGTTGTTTACTCTGACATTGTCAATTTGTCCGTTATTTTTTATTGAATTAATTCAGATCAAAAAGCCGCAACCGTCCAATTCGTTCCATTACAAAAGCTTCACCTCAAACAGTCCGGGTAACTCGTCTGCGGGACAAAAGTTTCAGTCACCGAAAAAGTCGATTATTTCACCGAGACAATCGATGGAGTTGCCTTTGGTGGTCGATGGTGATCACGTGATGACTTTGACACACACGGTCAGTTTCTACAGGAAGCAACAAAACGAGGTAAGCTGTCTAAATGATTTTTAATAAATGTTCTACAAATGGTTTTCCATAGAAAATTTAACGTAGAAACCTAATATCTATTCTAATTAAGACATGAACTAAATTATACTTTTTTACATTTTTAACATAACCTTTAAAAAATGAAAAAAATGACATTTTTGGTCAAAAGTTGAAATTTGGAAATTTTTGTTTTGCCTCATAATGGTTCCAATTCACAGCAAAGGGCATATTTATACCAAATAACCTTAAATTAGGTAAAATAAGCACAAAAAAAAACACTTCTCTCAACACTCAAAAATATGAGGGTTCTTTTTTAACTGCTTTTTGAAATTTGATATCTCGGTAACACAAAGTGCTGGAGATACATAATACAACTTATAACGATCTAGTTTCGAGAAGATTCTAAATTTGATTGCAAATTATTCGGAAAAGAATGCAAAAGGATTATTTTAAATTATCCATAGCAAATTACAACAAATGTTCAGAAAGCAGGTAATCAACAATAATAACACCAGTCTGATCAAAATGTCAGGTGACGCGCCTGTCAATGATGCGCAAGATAAACCGACAACGCAAAAACCTACTGAAACCAACGAACAATCCAATAAATCTGAATCGGAAAAGTCGCCAGAAAGCGAGCCTGAATCCTCCAAAGCCCCATCAAACCGGATCACTCTCAACGTGAAAACTACTAAGGAGAAAAAGTCTTTTGAAGTCGATGACAACCTGACCATCCAAGAGTTTAAAGATGTTATCGCGCCTGCGTTTCAGACTGATCCGAAACTGTGTTGTTTAATTTTTGCCGGGAAAATCATGAAAGATTCCCTCACCTTGCAATCGTACAATATGAAAGATGGTTTGACCATTCACTTAGCTATTCGTCAACCGGCCAGAAGTAGTGAGAGTAACAATTCTAGTAGATTGGGTGCTGCTAGTAACCCCACTCAATTTAATTTCCTGAACCTGGGAGCCATAACCAGAGAAGTGATGTCAGATCCAGACATGTTAACCTTTTTACTGAATGATCAGGAAAATCCAGCAAACTTGCTGACCACCAATTTGATGCAAAACATATCAGACAGTCCAGAAAGTGAACAGATTCGCACGGTTTTAGAGAGTTTAGCTGGTCAACCTCAACTTCAAGACCATTTACGGGTGGTGTTACCGCAACTTTTACAGCAAGCTCAACCAGTTCCATCAAGTGAAGTATCCAATGAAAACACCACAAACTCAATTCCTGGAGTAGCTTCAGCGAGTCACAGTGACTTGTTGTCAGGTTTTCTGGCTAGAATGGTCGGCGGACTCAACGTGACCACCAACCAACCTACACCAGAAGAAAGATACCAGCAACAATTGGAAGAGCTGGCTTCGATGGGTTTTTTGAACCGACAGGCCAATTTGCAAGCTTTGATATCCACTTTCGGTGACGTAAGCGCAGCAGTTGACAAATTGTTAGGACTGGGCCAGCTGTCTATGAGTTAATTATGTTTACATGAATTTTAATAAATTTGAGGTTGTTTTTCTGTGAATTTTGTTGGAATAATCTAAAAAATGTATTAAAGCCCAATTCTGTCTTGGATTACGTACATAATTAGGACGATTTGATTTGGGTTTGATTTGGATTAGTTAAAGATGCTTTAAAAAACATTGAAAACATAAGGAAGATCAAAACTGTTAAAAAAATGTAGGTACTTATTAAATCATAAATCATATTAATTGAAAAGAAACGTTACGAACGAAATGTTATTAGTAATTTCGTTAAAAACTGACTAAAAAATTTTGTGAAGCGATAAACAAGTGGTCTGCTAGAAATTTTTCTTCTGCTAGTTTTAAAACATCTGCAACATGAACAACGTACACTTTTTCAGGTACACACCCCCGTAAGACAGATTATTAGACAACCAATCATTGAGGAAGTGACCGAAGGTGTGAATTCAACCGACAGTGAAGTCCAGGCGAAAATCAGGGCGCTGGAAGAGGAAGTGAACAAGCAACAGAACATTATAGCACAAACCAGCCAGGCGCTGAATTTATGCAGCAGTACGCCCGAATTTTCCGGATCTACCGAACAAGTCGAAGCTGAACGGGTGCTACTTGTAGCAAGTAAGTCATTTTTTTTTTCAAAAAAATTGAACAACTTGACTATTATAAATAATTAAAGCGCACAGACGACAAGCGGCGCTACATGAACTGCAAAGACTGAAAGTGGAAGGAGCGATACGACCTGTCAGCGAACATTCCCAGAATGTCCCATTGGAAAAGGGCACATTGACCATTTCCAATATCGTTCTGCCGCTGAAACAGAAATACGTCACAGCCCTAGCTGCTGGTACGTTTTAGTGGCAACAATGTTAATTTAACCCGGTTAACGCTTGCAATTTTAAGCTGGCGGTAAAGGTCATCATGTGGTGTGTCTTATCAAATGCGGGGAACAAGTGGTCGCTACCAAGCTGGTTTCCACGGTGGCCAGCAGCAGCAAAAATCCCGACGTTGACTTGTACGTGCCCGGTACAGTCACTTTGAACAACATCTACAGCGATTTTACCGTTACTTTTGAGGTGTACTGTCTGCAAGCTCATGAGGAATGTCTGCCGCATGAAGTCAAGTATCATATCAACAAAAAGGTAAGTGTTTTCTTTACCTTTTTGTATTATACAATGTTTAATCAGGAAATTAAGTTATTATTCTACAGTAGTATTTTCCAATTTCTTAGTACTTTTCAAGTTTTGGACACATCTTTTGATAAAAAATTTCGAATATTTTCCAAGACCAAAAATTTTCATAATGGCTGTCTGCACCCAGTGGACTAGGTTTACACCTACTTAGAACTGGGTAAACGCGATCACAGCTGGCAGAGGGTTAGTTTCAAATTTAACGTTTTTTGAACATCCTGTATATGTTCAATTGTGTCGCGATTAGCACGAGGTGTGAGGGCAATTCAAGGCAGGAGCACTTGAGACAAAAATACTGTTAGTAGCATTCACCAAATGTCAAGAAAATTTTTACTTTTATGGTTCGTATTTTTTTAATTTTTTTTCAAAACAAATCCGGAAAATTTAAGTGCTCATACGAAAAATTTGCAAAAGACCAAGTTCAGATTGATTTTCTGCATCCAGTGGACTAGGTTTACACCCGCTTAAAACCGGATAAACGCGGCAGAGTGTTAGAATTTTATTTTTTTTCTTTTTGTTTTTTTGAGCATCCTGTATAGGTTCAATCGTGTCGCGATTAGCACGAGGTGTGAGGGCAATTCAAGACAGGAGCAGTCGAGACAAAAATACTGTTAGTAGCATTCACCAAATGTCAAGAAAATTTTTACTTTTATGGTTCGTATTTTTTTAATTCTTTTTCAAAACAAATCCGGAAAATTTAAGTGCTCATACGAAAAATTTGCAAAAGACCAAGTTCAGATTGATTTTCTGCATCCAGTGGACTAGGTTTACACCCGCTTGAAACCGGATAAACGCGGCAGAGTGTTAGAAATTTAACTTTTTTCTTTTTGTTTTTTTGAACATCCTGTATATGTTCAATCGTGTCGCGATTAGCACGAGGTGTGAGGGCAATTCAAGACAGGAGCAGTTGAGACAAAAATACTGTTAGTAGCATTCACCAAATGTCAAGAAAATGTTTACTTTTATGGTTCGTATTTTTTTAATTCATTTTCAAAACAAATCCGGAAAATTTAAGTGCTCATACGAAAAATTTGCAAAAGACCAAGTTCAGATTGATTTTCTGCATCCAGTGGACTAGGTTTACACCCGCTTGAAACCGGATAAACGCGGCAGAGTGTTAGAATTTTATTTTTGTTCTTTTTGTTTTTTTGAACATCCTGTATATGTTCAATCGTGTTGCGATTAGCATGAGGTGTGAGGGCAATTCAAGACGCACGTTGTGAGCTTTTTCTAGTCACTGAAACCCCCAAAAATGGCGGAAATGGCTAAATTTTCAAAATTGTAATGCAATTTCTGAAAGAAAACTGCACCCAGTTGACTAGACCACACCGACTTAGAACCGGGCAAACGTTTCAAATTTAACGTTTTTTGAACACCCTGTATCGTGATTAGCACGAGGTGAGTTCAAGACGAACATTTTCAGCCTTTCCAGTCACTAAAACCCCAAAAATGGCGGAGATAAAATTTTGATGCAACTTCCGAAAAAAATCGAATATCTCTTGAGACTTTTCACATTTTAAATTTCTTATTTACTCAGTTTCTGTATTTCTCAGCCTTCAAAAGGTCTGGCAACACCGAAAAAGTCGAAACAAGAGTCCAAACTGGTACGACCTCCGATAGAATCGCCAGGAGGACCGAATGCCGTTCGATCTTCCTCGTTTGCGCTCATGGGCTATGTGGTGTTTTCAGTCCAAGCCGTCAATAAGCGCGTTTGGAGTTTGAACAATGTAAGTAAATTTTAAAAACACTCAAAAATTAAGAGAGAAACACAATCATTTTGTGAAAACAAAAAGACACCGGCCATGAGCCCCTTAGAAGGAAGCGTCGAAATGCGAATCAGCTGTCAATTAGCCGTCTCAGTAGAGCATCGAGGCTTTCTCACCATGTTCGAAGATGTGTCCGGTTTCGGGGCCTGGCATCGTAGATGGTGTTTGTTGAAAGGTCACAGTCTCAGTTACTGGAAATATCCGGAAGACGAGAAGAAAACGGTGAGTTTTAACATGATTTTTGTGTACAAATTTGGGAAACAAACTTGGTGCAGCCTCCGATCGATACCATCGACCTAAAAAGTTGCATAACGAAAAAAGTGGGGCCGGTAAGCCGCGAGATTTGCGCTAGGCTTCATACTTTCCTGGTTGAGCGAGAGAGGCCCGCTTATCCTCAGGATAAAGACACTTTAGTGGTAGTCAGGAAAGGGGACAAAACTATAATAAGGTAACTATTGAGTTTATGCTTTGGACACTGTTAATTTGGTTAATTTAAGGCACTTGTTGTCGGCTGACACTAAAGAGGAACGGATTGAGTGGTGCTCTAAATTGAATGCTGCTCTAACTGCTCTAAGAATGTGGGGCCAGCAATAATTTATTTAGAAATAACATTTTTATATTTGAGTATTTATTTTTATAGTGTTTTTAACGTTGTCAAGTAGGTAAGTACTACCTAATGCGTATTTTATCATAACTAAAGTCATTGTTGTAAATAACCAACTAACAATTTTCTATTATTTGACATTGTGTGCCTTATCTTTTGAGTGTGAGTTTTAAATTGTATATTTGATGTATTAAACCAAATTATTGACTTTGACACCTTCACACATTATTCTCCTTTCAACTGACAGGAAAAGGGCAATAAAACACACACATCTCTTAGTAACTTTTTTTATATAAAAAATCTTTCTTGTTTCTTTCAATGGAAAAATATAGAAAAAGTAAAGAAATATCACAATAAACACTTTAGAATTACGCCTACTAAAATTATGTTGATGCGAAAACACAATATTGTCATTTACACTGGACAGTAAAAATAAACAGCAAATTTTGGTAAGAAAATTCAACAAGTTCTAGAGTTGATACAAAAAATTGGCATTACTTTTAATCTTAAATCTAAACTGAGAACTAATTAAGACCAGACAATATTAATTTAATATCACATTTCGTATTCCAGCAGTTTTTGGAATATGTCTTTTTCTTACCGTGGTAAATCGAGAACAAATTACGTAATAAGAAAAACTAGAAAGTACTGACCATATTTCGTTCAGTTTGAACTTTTAATAAGTGTAAGAATGATAGACGTTCCACAAATAGATTGTACCATCGGCACTAGCTGTAAATTTACATATAAAATACAAAGTAAGAAATAAGCTTAAAATAGTCCAGCTTACCTGAAGCAAATATTTTGGATTTCCAGTATCGAACAATGGTTGGGGAAAACTGGATGTCTGAAATTGGCTTTTTGTGCTCTGTGAGGATTACTAGAGGGCGCAAAGTACGCCAGGAATAAATCCTATAACAAATGTTACCCATTTTAAATTATCAGTTTGAAAAATATAAATTATAATAGTCACGTGACTTTTCTAAGCGCGGTTATAGGCAACCAATCATACATATTCAATCTAGGGAAATCAAAGTAGGCTGTGGCGACAGTGAAACCAATATGGCGGCGGGGGCACCTTCGAATTTTTTTGTTTGTACAGTTCAGTGTGGTGTTTCCGGGGCAAACAAGCATTTTCCAAGCTCAAAATTACTGGTGCAGTGTTCTGGTTAGTGTCAAACAGTGTTGCTATGCTGTTTAACAGGTAAATTCCATCAATTTGGCTGTCAAAGCTGTTTAATTACACGTTTAGCTGTAAGTGGCTTTTTTTGCTTGAAATTTTTTTTTACACCGTCACGACTGTTAAGTGTGCCTAAATCACCATATTACGTTAAATTTGCTTCGAAAATACCAAACGTAAAACACCCGGACCTGTCACTCTGATGATATTTGACTAGTGTCGTCTTTGTCTGGCACATTCAGCTAAGCAAGTCAAGTAGGCCCTGAAAGATTCCCTAGTCTCTACAACATAAATTCTTCAAATTGCCTGTACCCCAAGTTTGAGTTACTATCTTTTTGTATTGCATAGCAGCAGTGACTGCAAGAAAATTATTTTTACCTTAAGAAAAGTCATTAGGCATTTACGAATATTCTACCGGTAGATACCTGTTTAACCTAGAGCGTTCGAAAATTGTTTTTGGTAACTACTATTGCTGTTCTGAAATTTTACCGATATACCGAATATATGTACCCGGTTTATGATTTATGGATCGAGAAGTTCCGTCGGTAAATTAAGAAAAAAGTGACTTTTGACAGGTTTTCCGTTAAAATTTAGAGTCATAACCTCAAAAATTAGTTTATGGTTGACGGTTTGTGGGTTTGTTCCGCAATTTAGCTAGCTTATGAGATTGACCTGTTAAATTAAAATGGATATTGGAATATATTCTGTTCGCGAGATGGAGGTATGCCGAAATTATAAAACATTTCAGCAATGAACATCTGGATACCAGTCAAGTGTCAAAGACATATCAGGAATAGGAATACCAATCGCGTTCTAAAATTCATTCAACCGTAATGAACCAGATCCTTAAAAGTTACACCGATTGTGGTAAACGGTGGAATTAGCTGGTATAATTTTCGTAAATGCCTATTGGGTGTTCAAGATTTAGAAAGTCACATGACCACTATCTGAGACAAGTAACAGTGTTGTCAAATGTTTTAACTTACCGCAGTCGTCCGTCCCAACCACCAGCAACAAACAACTTTCTATCAGGTCTAAACTTAACAATTTGACATCCCGGATTTGGCATTTTTAATTCAGCTTGTTGAAATAGTGAGCCATTAAACCTACAAAACTGCACAATCTGCAACTAATCTACCCAATGCAGAGTAAACCTACTCACTTGAAAACGTTTAGTGTATCTGAAGAAGTGCCGACGACACCCTGGCTAGTACCAGGATCAAAGGTAACCGAGGTGACAAACTCTTTGAATTTAAATTGGCAGCATAATCGGGCAGTTGTAAAGTCATACACCTTTACAAAACCTGCAAAATTGTTTATTAGTGATCTCTGATTGGTCATCAAGGAGTTTGAGTAGTAACTGACCACTGTCATATCCAACAAGCAAATACTCAGCTTCATGCACTTTAAAATACTCAAGGCACATGGGATGACCAACTCTGTCACCAAATTCATCAGGTACAAATTTTCTAACAGTCTTAAATGTATTTAAATCTATAGCATCAAAGAGTCCTTCGCCTTGAGACAAAATTAGTTGGTTATTTACCAGGATGCTTTTGCAGAAACCTCCATAGCTTTGAAACGTTTTTTGTGCCCTAAACAGTCAATGGTTATATTATTTAAAATAGTTTGTGATGTGACTTGACTCACCTGTAACCTGTGTTGTTTTCGATTGACCACAGCTTAACTAAACCGCTCTTTTCCTGTGTTATGATATCGTAATCGACTGAATGAATTGCTTGAATGGATTCACCCATGTTTTGCTTGTGTTGTAATCTGTTGCACTACAAAAAATTTAAGTAATGTTAACTGATAAAAAAAAAACAAAAAGCAGTAGTAGTTGTGATTGTGAGGAAAACCAAATTGGAGGGTTGTATACTTGCCTCAAGGTCCCAGAAATATACATCGCCCTTTTCGGTCCCCGCCAACAGTATATCGGAGTAGTCGGGGTTTCTTTGGGGGAAGCAAAGGGCATGCACGGGACCCATATTTTCCCGGAAGCAAAACAACGGGTCGGGGGGTAAAATTCCAATGCCTGAAGCCATTTTTTTCTAATTATTTTAAAGGGTGGTTTGGAGTGGAGAGCCAAAAAAATTTAAATTGAAACAGGAAAAGAAATTGCGGTTCAAACTAAGCAGTGGCCATATGAGCAGTGGCTGTCATTTGTCAATTGTCACTAAAAGGTAAGTTATTTTGACATATATGTGACAGTGTACTGTGATTTAAGCCGCCATGTTTAGGCTAAGTTTATATTTTTTTTTTGGCATAGTAAATAATTATTAATCTAATAATAATAACGTCGGCTTTATCACTGTCTTTATCATATTCTATTATTGTGTTTTAATTTGCTCTGAGAAGCAGCTGTTTATATTACACTTTCTTTCTCCTTCATTCTCATATTGTAAAGAAAACTAATACTTGCACCTTCGCCAATTGTCAAGAAAACTAAATATTTCTCCATGCAGAAGATCCAATTTTTCCAAATAATTTAATGAATAAGATACTTGTGGCACTATTTCATATCTGCCACCATGTTTAGGCTATAAACTCAAATCCACAGCATTTAACCACTTTTAAATAAAACGCCTGCATTTTTTATATTTTTTTAATGATTGCTATTCCAGTAAATAGAATTAATACATTGTCACACATACATTTTTTCATACATCAATTTTGGTTAAAAATAATTGCAACGAAATTTCTCTAGAATTTCACATTGTTTTTTTTTTAAACGCCTATATCATACAAATTAGTTAAATTTCAATCTTAATTTGTTTCGAATAATGCCTCGAATTCACAGTTAATGTTTCCGACTCGCTTAATAGTAAAAATTGCATAACGTTTATTTAGAGATTTTTTCAGTAGCGGCTGTATAATTTCTTTGGTGTCACCCTCCTTAAAATGATATTAATTAATCGAAAGACTGTTTGGTCTCTCTTGTTTTTTACATTCCTAAATTATTAATGACTCTATGTAATGTACAAAATTTACATTTTTTGGGTGCCTAAATTTATTTTTTTTTATTTTGTACAAGATTTACAAAAGCGACACCAGAGAAATGATCCTCACTGTTTTTTTTTTGAATAATTCGCACACACTCAGTCTTACATTCCGAAAATTTGCTCTACAGTGTATAGTAAAAGATAGGAACTTAAACTTACGACAAAAAGCGAAAATATATAAGTTAAATTATACATATAAAAAAAATAAAATGGCAGTCAAAACATATTTCAAAATGGCAAAACATTTACTTATATTAATTATAAAGGAGTAAAAGTACAAAATTATACTATATACTATTACATGTATGTTCTTAGTTTTTTAGTATTTTAATATTTATAAAAACTTCAAAACAGAACTGCCAGAGTTTGGTTGTTTGGGTCTGTTTTTAAGATATAACTAAAAAGATCGTCAAACCTTAAAAATAAATTTTAATAAAAATATATAAAAGTTTATAGTAATTTCTTAAAATATAATTTTTTATTAAACATATAACGTATACAAAAAAAAACAATAAATACACATCTATAACTGTAGAACAGGTTTCACTAAACTAAAAAAAAAACAGAGGATGATAAAGTTTGGCGGCAGCCCCTTTTTGTTATAAAGGAGCCCTACTTTGGAAAACCCTATATTATATTTAATGGCGACAATTTCAGCAAAGCAAAACCTAAAACTGAAATAAATACACTTTTAAAAATGCTTATTACATCGTTACAATTATAATAATAATAATTAGTGTGTGTGTATAGAGAGAGGATAATATTATCGTCAAAAAATGGGGTCCTTTTAGTCAAGATACAGGTTAAGGCAACTCCCGAAGGGTCTAAAAAGTCATTTTTGAGGTTATATTGCACGATTTTTAAATTATAATAATAAAACAGATTAATAATAATTATTGAAAGAGTGTAATTTGCGTAGTAGCTTTAACCGATTTCCTAACTTAAAATTGCTTTTTTCAGTCACCTTTTTTCTCTGTCTGGTTATTTTTTTAATTACTTAAAAAGCAATTTAACAGGACCCCAATCAACACAACAATTTGATAATAATATAACAAATAGCACGAAAACATAACCATTTTAACAATTATTGGCTAACATTTAAAAACTACACGTAATTAATTATGTATGTGGTTTTATGCTATTGAATTCTTAAAAACTCTTGAATTTTCCGTTTTTTTTTTTGTCATTTATTGTGTGTGTATATAATGAAAGGCCGAAACGTTTGTAGTTTTCCCAAAAGTGACGTTTTTTTGTTTTATTATTTATATTTATATAGTTTCATCCCCTGTATCAACAAACTTACTGAAAGTTGCAGTACGATTGGTCAAAAAGGTACAACGTGGCAACGTTGCTTATGGTAGAATTTTTTTGACAACTCAGGTGGTTTGCAGTTACGGGGATTGAGTTAAAAGTGTGACTGTGTGAAATTTTTTTAAAAATTAAAATCAAACACCCGCTAAAGTTTTGATTTTTTGAAATTAAAAACAATTCCGCAAAATGGTTTTTTTTTAAGTTTTACTTAATAAAAGGTGTAACTTTTTTTTTTTTTTGGTAGAATGGACCCGAAAGTGTGTTGTGTGTATTGTGTGTGTGTTTGTATGCAAAAATGTTTTTTCAAACATTTGTTTTATTTATATATTATTGTAAAAAAATAATAAAAGCAACCGCTTTTTGAAAAAATACACGAACCCTTGCTTTTTGGTTAAACTAAAAAAGTGTACTTGGTCAAACTAAAATAAAAATTACAAACTTTTTTTTTTTTTGATCTATAAATTTTTTACAAGAATTTGAATATTTTCCCAAAAACCAATGGCGCGAAACAACTCGAAACTGAAGTGTGGAGTATCAAACATTTTTGTATAGGGCGATTCCCTGGAATGAAATCCCCGTTTGGACTATTGCTGTTTGAACTAAAAATTTCGAAAAACCGACGTTGCCGCACTTTTACTGTCTATCTGGGCTTTTTTACGCTTTGTTCGGCTCTACACGCTACAATCTGGGTGTGAAAGTGAGAGGAGGAAGAGGAAATTTCACCCTGTATTTATATAGTTCAGAGTGGATTACACACGACATGACGTTATAGGATAAGATTGTGTGGTAGTGTAGCAGTGGTCACCCTGTATAATGCCATCATTTTTGAGTCTAAAATGTTTTGTTATTTTTGTTCATGTAACTCCAAAAGGTATGCTGGAAGTGTATGGTCAACTTTAAATCTGTATTTTCAAGTGATGACTTTGGGAGACATCTTAAATTAAGCTGTTCGTACACCATACAGTTTACACAGGTTTAAGACCGCCATTGCTTTTAGGTAATGACATTAAAATTTGACAGTATAATGGGGGCTCTCAAATAACGTATATGGTCTTTTTGGTATTTCCCTTTAAAACCCTTTACAGTGTTGTAAGAAAATGTATTACACACATTTTAAATGACGTGAGCAAGTCAAATTTTGGAGTTCAAGATTTCGACATTTGAAACACTTTTAAGTAACGTGGTGATCAAAAATTTCACTTTAAATTTGCGGTTCTAGAAGGTCACGTGATTGATTTAGCTACTGTCATTCCATAAATTTGAACTTTTTCCAAATTCGTTGTTATAAGGTCACGTGACCAGTTTGCCAATTTTTCGGTGCAGCAAATTCACCGTTTTGATTACTTTGAAAAGCTTTAGGTAAATAAACTTTCGTCAATCACACGTGATCTAAATTGTAAAATTTTAATGTCACGTGACCAAATTGTTCAGTTTTGACAAGCTTTTTAAGTAAAATTTTAAAGGTCACATGATCTAGCACCCTGACATTTGTTAAGTTTAAATTGAACTTCTTAAGATCACGTGATTGACAATTTACACTATTTTGGCAATACTCATATCCGAAATTTGTGATTTTAAGGTTGCATGACCAATTTGGCAACTTTTTTTAAGATCACGTGATCAACGATTTAAATTTCATTTTGCGTTTCTGTGGTCATGTGATCAATTTGGCAACTTTCAGGTTCAAGTATTTTAAGGGAAAATATTTAGATCACCAGTCAAAAAATTAAATTGAAATTTGTGATTTAAGTCACATGACCAATTTGAACACCTTTTATTCCAGGGTTTTGATAAACTGAATTTCTAAAATCACGTGGATTAAAACTGAATATTATAGTCATAATGTCACGTGACCAACTTTCCAGTGTCTGAAAATTGATTTTGCATTTTATACAATACTACAATGGTCCCATTGCTTTTTTGACGGGTTCCTAAGGTCACGTGACTGTTTTGACAACTTTTGAGCAACGTAATAATTTGTTGGTTGTTTTCAGGTCACGTGATAAGAAGATTGGCCACCTCTCAATTAAGAATTGTTTACAAGCTTCCCAATGATTTTATAGAAAACTTTAAAAATCACGTGACTAAGATTTTTCGGTACTTTTTTTTCTATTGGGGGTCACATGACCATTTTTAATTTTGATATTTTTGATTCATGAATTTTCATTTGTCAATCAAATGGTCACCTTATCGAAAATTGAATTTTAAATTGTAGACAATTCTCGAATGTCACGTCGTTTTTCTAACAAATTTGACAACCTCAAGATTGAGCCACGTGTCATTTAAAATTTGTTTTTGTAGTTCAAGGGTCACGTGATCAAACTGACTACGTTGCAGTTGTGGATCTTGTGAAGTTTTAAATTAAAATCTCTGATTCTGATCACGTGATGAATTTGACCACTTTTAAATCCTAAAACTTTTGATTATTTGAAATTATTTTGACAACTTTTGATCACGTGACTATTATTTTCTTTTGTCTCCAGAAAGTTCATTATTATGCATTACAAGTCACGTGACAGTTTCGAACTTTATTTTTTGTAAAGTTAGGTTAGGTCAGTGAATAATTTGGTAATTTGTGATCATTTTGACACTTTTTTTCCTGATGATGCAAAAACAATATTTCTGACATTTGACTATTTTCAGCTTCACTTATTTTGTGTCAAAAGTCACGGTTTTGTAATTTTATTAAAAAATTTTCTGAAAAACACCATTTAGTGTGACGTCATTTTCAACTGAGTTGAAAACGAGTATATTATCTTTGACCATAGTTCTTTCAGTAAAACTTTCCATTCGTTTACTAATTGCTTTGATAGAAAATTTAAAGATGTCCATACACTGTCAGATTGGATGTTTTCGATTACCAAAAGGTACAGGGTGACACAAAAAAAAGACACGTGACTAATATGACTGCACCAGCCATTAAAACACACAGCACAGGCGGATACAATTACAATATTTATTTAATATTACTATTTACGTGATTAATTATTATTATTGATATATTATACTAAGTGTGGCATTTTTTTGGGCCCCAGTAAGACAGTCGAGCGGCACACGCCCGTCCAAAAAACAGTGAACCGAAAATCCTAACCAAAGATCGGTGAGAAAATTGAAAAAACGCGCGTCGTTTTTTTAAGGGACGACACACTTTTGTAAATTGTGGGCTATTGCAAATCAAAAATTTCCTTTTCTATGTAATTTTACAATAAATATACGACGTTATCGGGCAGTTTAGTCGTGATATTTTGTAAAATACATTTAAAAAATGTTGGCAGCGCCCCCCTCGGGGCCGGAACTAGCAGACGATTACCTGTCCGCCCCCCAGTTCCACGAAGGAAGTAAAAGCTACCCCGAGGGGCGCTACGAGGTTAATCAAAAAAATAATATGGTCTCAAAAATCTACTTCGAACAGGGTGGTGGACGCTTAAGTGGGCATGCGCGACCCCCACCCCTCTACAAATGGGGCGGATTCGAAAAAACCAGCCCCCCAGCAAAGTAGATCTCTGATTTTGGGCTATGGAGAATTTTTTTTTATGTGGTAACTACTTAAGTTTTCTTAAATAGTTAGATAACGGGCAAAAAATATGAAGCACTCTGTGCAACCGGGCTATTGTATAATTACTGTTTTGTATTTTATGTATTTTAACTTGTTGTTTGTGTTTTTTTGTCTTGATCGGGTGTGTGTTGTGTGGGGGTGTCCATTTTAACACACAAACAAAAGCCACTCTGTGTTTTTCACAGAAAAAGTCCAATTTTTGATGTTTTATGATCAGTCAGCTGGTTTTTATTGTAACATACGTTTTGAAGCTCCCTTGTAACTCAGTTACTTCATTGGCGTAGTCATACCGTTTACAGATTTGATTCGTATAGGAAATTATCAATTTTTTTTACTTAAAAAAATTATCGAGGGCACTGTTTTTTATGTCCACTTTGTAATATTGTCACAAATCTTGAAAAAACTTTTTACACACCACTGTCGTTTGAATGTTTAACTAGGGTGGCACTGTTCCTATTAAAACACTTTTTCCATTAAATTAAATTTTTTTTATTTTGCGACGTTTTTATTATACCGGGTGTGGAAAAAAAAGAAAAAAAATTATATTGAAACTGGTCCGTAAACATCTAAACTTGATTTTGTGGTTCTAATGTCACACGTGACCTATTTGGCAATATTCAGATTCAAAAATTGCTAAAATAATTTTGATCTATCTTATGCTGAATTTTTAAGGTCACGTGATTGCTGAATTAACTTGAAATGTATGAGTTTTAAGTCAGGTGACCAATTTGCTAACTTTTTCATCCAGGAAACTCCAAAGAAGATAAATTGAATTCAAATATTGAGTCAATTCATATTTGATTTCGGGTTTCTGTGGTCACGTGACCAATTTAGCGATATTCACATCCAAGAATTTTCTAAAAAAAATTTTGAATAAATCAAATTTATGATTTAAAGGTCACGTGACCGATTTGATGATAACTTTCAAATTCAATGATTTTTAGATACTTTTTTAGGCCGTGTAACCTCATTTTTTAAAATTTGATTTTAAGATCACGTGACCAATATAGATATAGTAACATTTTCAATAATAAGATTTTTTGGAACCGTTTTCGCTTTGGAGCTCTCTGTAGGTCACATGATTCAGAAATTTTTTGAAGTGTCAAGCTGGAGGTCACGTTATCAAAAATATAATTTTGCATTTTATTCAACATTTGAACGTCACGTCACTTTTTTGACCACGTGATTCTCAGGTCACGTGACGGCCGATCTCTGCGGCTCTGGCTCTGACGGCTTCTGCTAAAAATTTGTACTCTAATTTTGAAACACCCTGTATAGTTCTTAATTGATATTGTTGTTATTTACAAGGTGGTATTTTTGGTAACTCGCAAATTTCCAGTGGTAGTCATTTTGTTAAATACGCAGTGCCTTACCAGACATTACAGACGAATTTTCAAAGATATTAAAAAAAATTGAAATTCTTTTATGCACGCCACTGCAGTAAGATTCTCACATTTAAAATGTTGGTGTTGTAATTTTTGTTATTATCTACACTTTTTTGAGTGGTATTTTCAACTTGATGACAGTGATGGCTATGTATGCCCCTTATAATTTATCACAAATTTTTCAAATGATTTTTTATTTACATATTTTGATGTGTTACGCACGCCACTGTTCTCCGGAGCACAAATTATTGACACAATTTCAGTGATTATCAAAATGTTTTTCTTTTTAAACTCGTTCAAACAAGCTGTTCCCAGTGGCACCACAGATGTTCAAAATGGTTTAGTTTAAAACACCACAAAGAAATTTACTTACAAGGGTGCTTCAAAAATTAGTTTCTTCTAAATCTAACAAAACATAAAAAATTGGACAGTTTAGGATTAAACATTAGTGATTGGTGATTGTGTGTTAAGAGGCACCAAATATGCCCCCCTTGAGCCTTTTTTTTACTAAAGAAGGCTTCACAGAGGGGCAAAGCGTCAAAATCGGGTGTGGAGCGTAAAAATCGACAGATTCACCTCCAAGTGGTTCCAAAAATGCGGGAGCCACCTGGAAAATCTGCCACAAAGTTACTTTTTTTGCAGGAATCAGTCAGCTGTTACCAAAAAATCAATTTTTTTTTGTTATTGAAAGTGAGCAGTAAAAATAGAATTTGAAGTGACTGAACCAAAAAGTTTGAAATAATTTTTACGCACTCTGTCTGTTTATGATTATTATATACCGAGTGTCTCTGTAAAAACACATTTTTTTAGTCACTTTTATGGGAAATTGTGGTCAACCTTAAGGTTGCTCAAGTAACTATTGTACGTATTTTTTTAACTATTGACTATTGAAATGGCTATTGATGAACGCTCCATCTGTGATCCATTACCGGAAGAAAAAATTTCGTTTTTCTGTTCTAAATTTATCAACTTCCCCCGGTAAGGGACCGTGGATGGACCGCTTTAGTGGGGGCGTATATGTACAACAAAGGCTTGCCTATTTTACTTGTAAATATGTACACGGAACCAAAAAAGAAGGATAAAACCACATTCTGTACAACAAACGAAATAACTATTGTCCCAAAAATATTTTTTATAAGCCAATTAAAAATAATAATTTTCTTGTTTTTTTTTTGTTTAAGTACGCTCAGGGGGGTTTTGTCGTTCGAAAAAAATAATTCACATTCGCGCTTACATTCTTGCAGTTTTGTACTTTTTTTCAAAAAACCGCATTACCCTAATATACGAATTTGCTTTAAAAGAAAAATCACAGTAAAAATTGCAAAAACAAAAATTATTGCTAAAACGTACAATCACCGGCCCAGAAGAAAAAAATCACAGAAAAATAACGTTTTGATGCTTTTTCTTTTCGTTCGTAGTGTTAAAAATTAGGATTTTTTTGAGCTTCCTTAAAAATTCTCTATTACCGCATTCATACCTTAGTTAATAATAATATAATCTAAAAACAATCAATATATTTACAACTTAAGTAATCTGCGAAACCGACAAACGGGAAGGGGGGGGATTATGAAAAAAGGCGCAGCTCCCCCCCGCCGCCATTGATCGATTTTTCTCCTGTTTTTTTTTCAAATTTCAACACTTATAATCTATACATCCTTAAAATGATTTATGTTTATTTTTTGTAGTTGGTACACTTGTAAAGTGTAAATATTATATGTATAAATATATTTCTTTCTAATGCCTTAGGCATTCTGTATGTTTTTTTTTAAATTTCTTTGATATACTGAACACCAACTTTGCCTTTGCTTTAAAAACATGCGAATTTTGGCACATTTCTGTAATAAACTTCAATTTTTATAGGTGTCATTTAGTTGATACACCCTGTATAGTCTATATATAGCTACTTCAAAAAAAAAGGGTGATGTTATCCAAGGAGGTTTTCATAAATCTCAGAGTGTTTAAAGTTCATTTCCTTTTTGACTTTTAATAACCAAAATTTGGTTAGTAAGTTTTGTTAAACAGTCTATTCTACAGAGTGATTCGAGAATGGTGTACTACAAATTTCTGCACCCTGTATATACTTCACGTTTTGAGAAAAATTATAATTTTGTATAATTTGCAAGTGTTATACAGAGTGGTTTAAAACCCACTTTTGTCCCCGGTATACTTAAAAATTTTATCCTGCTAGTTCTTGTATCAAGTTAATAAATACACAGTGACGTAAAAAAAGCACTTCTATCACTCTGTATATGATTAAAATTATTTAATTTTAGGGTTAAACTTTCATACTAAATTGTTTATTATAGAGTTTATTAAAGTGTATTTTTGTTGGATGCACCCTGTACACTGTATTTTTTTTTTTTGATGTACAAGTTTGGGAAGATGAGATTAATTTAAATATATACAGGGTGGCCAATTAAATAAAACAAACTTAGAGACTTAGAGAGGGTCTGCATCAAATTACTATAATAATTTGTTTTGTTGGGACACCCTGTATTTTTTTAATTTCAGCATCTTTGCGTTGGTGTAAATAATTTTGGTTGATTTTGAGTGTTCAATCAAACAATTCAGAGAGTGTTTTTGAATTTGAAATTTCCCAATTTTCACGTATAGTTTCTGGCGCTTTTCGTAAGTTTTGCTCACCCTGTATAGACAAAATTTTGGACACACCTTTTTATCGAGAATCGATTTTTTCAATACCAAATTTGTGAAATTTGTTTAGGTCACGTGTGTTTTTAATTATCAAGTTCAGTAACGAAGGACACGTGAATATTTTCAAACGTCGAATGAAGCCTTGATGGTCACGTGACTCTTCTTATAGTTAAAATAGCATCTTTCCAGTAACATGGCCATATTTAAGGTCAAATTGTGGCCCTGAAGGTCACGTGACCTTTTTGAAGATTGACAGGAATTGCGGAAAGTCACATCATTGTTTTCAATTGTCTAATTCAGATACGAAGGTCACGTGACCTTAATAATAAAATTCTGACCTTGCAAAACTCTAATGGTCAGTTATCAGCAACTGTCGAAAATAGTCACGTGACCTTCAAAGTGTAGTTTTTTTACTATTTAATCGGAAATGAGCATTTTTTATTTTTCTCAGAACACCCTGTATATTTTAAATGATATTTCAGTTTACTTTATTTCAAATGTTTTTTTTAAATCGTTTAATAATTTCAATATTATTGTATACTATAATTTTACTTGGGATACCCTGTATTTTTGGTTTTTTAGTTTAAGGTTTGAAAGTTTTTATATAATCATTTTTGAAAAGTGACTTTCTAAAGTAAAATTTATAATTTAGTCTCCATGTATGTTGATAATATCTAGAAATTACTTGAGACGCCCTGTATTTTTAGGGTCAGGAGTTTTAGATTTCCGATCACTTTTGGTAACTAGTTTACATTTACATATTTTCAATGTATACAGAGTGCATTTTTGGTTTCTCAATTTGAAAATGTTCATTTTTGAACAGCTTGTAAATAAGAAATGCATTAAGTTATATTGGTTTGAGATATGTATAATTTTAACTGAACTTTTAGTGTAAATTTCTACAGAATTAGTAATCGTACAATAGTTTCAATACATACCGGGTGAGCTAAGGAAAACGATTTAAATTTAAATTTTTTGCCTACCATTTCAGGCTTTTTTTGGAATCTCTCTGTAGAAAGAAGCTATTAAAAATCTGCAACTCTGTTAGACAAATCTGCTTTTATGTATAAAAAAAAGTAATTTTTTATAAAAAAAAAATTTTAAAGGAAATGAACCCAAACTTGTAGTTTCCAAAACTACCCCTTTGTAAGAAAAACCTCCCCAATACATTGACCCTAATTACAATAGCGAAATCGTTACCGAAATAGGTCAAGTTGCGCGTTCAGTAATAACTAAATTCTCATGGCTGATTCGAACTACTTTGCTGACCTTGGTTCTGCTGTTGCTGCGGCTGTTGCTGCGGCTGTTGCTGTTGCTGCTGTTGTTGCTGTTGCATCGTGTTCTGTAGATTCTGTTGCAGGTTCTGCTGCAAGTTTTGCAGATTCTGCAGGTTGCCGGCCCCGCCCAACGAGAACCCTAAGGCTCGCGGATCGCTGCCGTGCAATCGTAGCGCTTGCTCGAGCCTTTGTTCTTGCAATCGCAGTGCCTCGGTCAGGTCGGGACTCAATTGTTGCGACGATTGACCTTGATGGCCTTGGTAATGACCTTTATCAAAAAAAAAAAAAAACAAAACATCAACCATGGCAAAACGCTGCAAAGTTGGACAAACTACCAAAATAAAACTTACAGAAAAACTAAATAAGGAACCACCCACTATTGCCAGAACGACTGGAGGTGTTTTTCTACAAAAAGAAATTAAAAACCAAAATAAAAATAACGCAACAACAATACAAAAACATAAATAATGGCAGACAATCTGCACCAATTTACAAGTAAATGAAATTAAGTACCGTTGTGACGTAGGGGGCTGTGGTTGTTTTCCTGTTGGTGCTGGTTCAACTGGGACAAACCTTGAGTCATGGCCAGCCTCAGTGCGGCCTCAGCCTGAGATCGAATGACGGCCTCTTGCATGCGCAACGCCTCCTGCGCGGCCACAGACTGTTGCGCGCTCTGCTGTGACGCTTGTGACATATCCATAACCTAAAAAAAATACTCAATGTCACATTTATATATGAAGCGCCGAGGAAAATAATATTCAAATAGATGTTTACAAAGAAGGCACCAAATTGAATTTTTGTAAAACATTGTCAAACTCTGAAAAACGTAACTCTAATCGTTTCCGAGATATTCGACTTTTGTTGAAAATTATAAAAAAAATTAAAAATTTTGTATCTGACTATAAAATGTTCAAAATTTTCGTCTTGAATTGCTCTTTCACTGCGTGTTAGCCGCAACGGGATTGAACATATACAGGATGTTCAAAAAAACAAAAAGGAAAAAGTTAAATTTGGAACACTCTGTCAATAATGGCCGCGTTTATCCGGTTTTAAGGGGGTGTAAACCTAGTCCACTGGATGCAGAAAATCAATCTGAACATTTGCAAGAGACCAACTCTTGCAAATTTTTCGTATGAGCACCTAAATTTTCCGGATTTGTTTTGAAAAAGAATTTAAAAAATACGAACCATGAAAGTAAAACATTTCTTGACATTTGGTGAATGCTACTAACAGTACTTTTGTCTCAACTGCTCCTAGTAAGATTTTGTGCTGGTTGAGTGATTTAAATTTGTGGAAAAAACTATTTCAACCACCCAGTATATTGAAAGTAAGCTACATTTTTATAATAGAAATGAAAGCTTAATTTCTTTATTTTTCAACGCCGCCCTATAGCCCTAGCCCCACAATAATTGGCCCCATTGTTTCTGGAACACCCTGTAAAATCTCAAAGAGATTTTTTTTCAAAACTTACATAGTTTTAATTGACAGTTAACTGTCACTGGTGTAAACTTAGTGTTTTCAAAAATGAGTAACTAACTAAAATCAGTAATTTTTGAGGTTTACTGATTTTTACCATTTATTTTTCATTTTTCATATTTAGTGAGTACGAAAATTTCTTGGACTTATTTTAGTACCTTAGTGTAGTACTGGGTACCCACTCGTAAAAATATCAAAAAAATTAAATAAAAAGTAAGAACTATTATAAGGTGAAAGTTTTCTTGACACTTGGTGAATGCTATTTACAGTGTCTCAATTGCTGGCTATACTGTGCTCGTAGTAAGATTTTCTGTTGTTTGAATTATTAAATTTTGTGGAAAAATAAAGTTTCAACAGGAAACAGGAAATTCAACATTCAAAAGTATACAGGGTGTCAAATTGTCAATAATGAAAAAAACTTTCGATTAAACCGGAAATGACAGAAAGATGAAAATGTTTTTTTAAAATATGGCCCCCTTAATTCCAAAATTTAAAATTTCTTAAATACTTAGTTTTGATTAACTTTTAATGAATTATTTAGGTTAGGTAAGCTAACTCTGTATAGCACTATACTAATTTGCACCGTTGTTTCTCGAACACTCTGTATAAACGGGATTAATAGAGATATTAGAAGAAACGTCAGGGAGGAGGAGGTATCCCAGTTAAAGTAGAGTTGCTGAAACACTCCTTTCCAACTTCCTTCTATTTTTTTATTTTTACTTATTGAGACACCCTGTACAATATACTTTGTTTTTAGATTACTATTAAAAAAAAACTCACCGAATTACGCATCACATCCATGCGCATATCCATAGAAGCGCGCATCGCATTCACGGCATTCATTGACAGTGATGACAATGCCTCGTTGGTGATTGGCGGCGTGGAAGGATTGGAGGAGTTGTTCACTTGATTGGCCTTGACAGGAAAAAACAAAAGACGGTCAAACGTCACAAACCAAAATGACAACTTGATTAATTCACCTGGGTGACTCCTAATCTCATCGCGAGATTGGCAATGTTGGCGATATTGGCAGCTGGATCCGAACCCAGTCCGGGTGGTCCTTGTCCGACCATGTTGGCTATCACCGCCATCCGGTTGGCCTGGAGATGGTCCTCCATGTTGTATTGTTGGTGGATGCCGTTGTTGCCTGCAAAAGTGTCTGTTTAAAATTATTATGATTTCTTTTTGTTACCCTAAAAAGGGGCGAGGAATGGGAGTCGCTTAATTTAGAACTAATAAGACTCACTTCGTAAAATATCACCTAATTTCGTATTGCAGTTGTTGTTGTTGTTGTTCAGACCGCCTGCTTCTGATCCTGCCGATGATAAACGGCCGTTACCTGAGGAACTGTCGCTATGAGCGCTAGGAGATGCGCACATGGGTGATCCACTCGCTAGAGATAAAAAAAAAACAGAAATAAATAAGAAAAAATACTCAAAAATTAGGTCAGTAGAAATTTTATACAGTAAACAGGGTATCCCAGGTTGTATGTGTGTGACATAAACCAAAATTTGTATGGCAAGTAGGATGGATAAATATTATGATGGCAGCAAACAACACTGGGACACCCTGTACCGGGTGGCCAACTCAGGATGTGAGGTATTTGAGAAACTATCCATGGTAGAAAAGCCCAAGAGAAAAATATCTAAAATATTGTTGTGCTTGCAGCGTTGCCACATTTAAATAGTGTCAAAAATGCCGTAATTTCTGCCTTGACTTTTGTTTTGCAACTTTTCTGTCCCTGGACGTTTTTTGACAGTCTTCCATTATGTCAGATTCAAATTGGCAGGGTTACAAAAATGTTTTCGAAGACTTTTTGATACATTTTAACCAAAAACCAAATTTTAACATTTGTTTGAATTGTGTTGTTCGATGTACAATAGATTCTACCAAAATTAAATACAAAGTGTAATTTGCAATCCGTTACTTTTTTACTCATACTGTATAGTTCGCTAAAATTAGGTTAGGTTACAACATTCCTTATAGACACATCATATGATAGTAAGTACCTAATAATAAAGCTCTCACGTGACGTTGAGCGGGCACTGCCAAGTTGTCCCGTTTGGCCGCTAGAGAGCGTAAACTTGATTACTCTTTTTCGGACATTTTTTAAATATCTCGAAAACGGTTTGAGTTAGCAGTGTAAAATTTGTATCCCTCAAAAGTTGCCCTTCAAAAAGGCGCAATTTTTATTAAATATGATTTTTTTTCGTACAACGCACTCGTTGACTTGATCAAATGTTGTCACTGATTTTATGTAAATGTGGCAACGCTGGAATTACAAAAATTGGGCATTTCAGAAATACATTTTTATATATATAGATAGTTTTTCAAATACATTCTTAGTTGACCATCCGGTACAGTGCACTTTTATAATTGCTAACACGCTTGAAACCATACTGAATGTGCACTTTTTTATTATGGCAACACTGTAAGAACTTACCAGGACCCATTCCGGCCAATCCCAACAAGCTACTGGATTGCGCCGACGCAGACACGGCAGCCAATAGGGTTTCGCGTTCGCGCCGTTCCGCAGCCGCCCTAGACAGCACGTACTGCGCAGCAAACTGATGTTTGGGGTCCATGCGCATGTGTTCCATATGGGTGAGCAGCCCTTTTTTTCATTATTTTTGTATATTAGCATCGTACACAGTCAGTGACAAGATTAATTAATTAAAAAAAAAATATGGGAAGCATAAAGAAGGATTTTTAGTGACATTCACACCCTTCTGTATGCTTCAGTCCACATATGTGTGTGTCAACTGAAAAATCCAACATGCAAACTACAATTTTGCCTGCATTTCGTCACGACATCAAAATAGTAAAACAAAAGGTGGTATATATGTATAAAAAGAGAGAGAAGAGAGAAAAGGTGCCAAAAAGATTGGGTGGACCCAAAAAAAAAAAAAAAGCGCCGGGGTTGCCCTTACACATATGTGGACTAGGGGGAGCCTTCAATGATTTTCTCTTGTTGAGAAAAATCATTTCCGCTTAAAGAACATAAAATTTTCCCTAAATTTTTCGGAAACTTTCTTAGAAGGACCCGGGAAGCATATTCACTACAGAACATGCCTGGTACTACACAGCCCCCCTGTCCTTCCGTAAAGCAGTACGACCGGTACCTGATTCGTGGGTGAACACGGCCTGGCACACCGAGCACGGCCACATTCTGAGCGAAGATGACAGTTGTGACGTTTCCGGATGACAGGCCAAATGTTTTCGTAGCGAACCTTCGTTAACATAGTGTTTGCCGCAAACCGGACAAGGATGGTTCGCTGTCCTTCTCTTTGCTAAATAAGGATCGATGGCGTCAACAACAGAAAGAAAAATAGATAAAGCAAAGCACCCCAGGAACCTTGATCAAGAAGCATTTGTTAATAAGTAAATATAAGGTTAATGTTAAATGTCAAAAAATCAGTAGGTCGGTTTGATTTTTTGGGATAATATGGTTAGTTGTACGTACAATATTACTCTATCACCTAACTATGAGTTAAGTCCAAAAAATCAGGGACTGGATACTTTATATGGAATGTTTTCTACGTTTTTTTTTTCAAATTATAAGTTGGTGATTCCTGCACCAAGTTGTCAAAATTTCCTATCCGGTTTGGAGAGCAAAGAGTGCCTTGAAAATCTTAACAACTTTCCGTCAGGTCAGACATTAGCACACGTGACATCTTTGGTATTTGTAAACAGACTGTCAGATGACCCTCTAATTGGTTGTTGTTTTCAAGGCAATCTTTGCAAATCAGAAATGGAAAGTATAATAATAATATAACGCTCATGTATTATACATGAATACTATACATTTTTGAGTAGCTTTGTTATTTGTGTAAAACTGTCATTTTCTCACTCCAAGTGGGTTTGACAAGCGATTTTGTCCCTGACTGCCCTAAGACTTTCTTTCTGTCAGTTCAAATTTTAACACCATTTTTCTCTCTGACTATACCAAATTTTGTAGTGTTGAACTTTAATAAAGATTCGAAAAATGAGCTTAAAACAGCAAGCAATTTTGACTATGACTGACTTTTAAAACAGCAACATAACGTCATACTTGTGTGACATAATGTCATACTTGTCATTTCACTCTTAAAATTACTGTCTCTCTTCTAAATTTCAGTAGTCAGAGAAAAAAAAACAATTTAAAAAGATAATGTTTGTGTCACCTGACTGACTATTTGAAAATGACAATAATATCACGCGCACTAGTGTCAAATGACTTTTTAACTACTACCTAGGGTCAGAGAAATGTGGAATTAATATTTTCAAACCACTCTTTGTGAGTGAAAACATATTTTTGTTATTTTTCCTAAATTGCCAAACTAGAAACCCGTGATACATTACCGAAATCACGAAAAAGCTAAATTCTAAAATGTTCAAAATCCAGTATGGTTCCCGTACGAAAATTCAATTCAAATTCATGATGGTTGCCAAAAAAAGAAGCGTTGGATTTGAAAAAAGTTCAAAAAAACAAGAAAAATGTTTTATTAACAGTTTGCACAAATGTTAACAATTCCTACTATTTTCGGAATTATTGTGTTCTGTTATTGTTTTCTCCAATTAATGCATGCAACACAGAAAAGTATGTGCGATCTGTTTGTTGTGCAAAATTGTGTTTTAAGCTGATATTTCAGAAACTATTAGAAATTGTCAACTTTTTTGAAAAAACGTGTTGTCTTTTGTCTCCACTTTGTATCTCAGAATAGTTGAGATATTACAAACTTTGGAAAACCAAATTAAAACCATTAAAAGTATCCACCCTGTATATAAAACACCTAACACCGAATCGGAGAGTCGATACACTCCACCTATATCGATATAATAAAAAAAAACATTTTTCCCTGAATTTAGGGAAAATTTGTGTATTCAGAGCGTTTTTGACGCTCCAATACCATGTGCAAGGGCAGTCATACCAACGGAAAAAAATTATATCGATATTAAACTTTTGGCTTTGTTTTTAAGTTAAAAACCGCCAATTCGGTTATTTCGGCAGGCTACTAAACCAAAAAAAAAAGCTACCAAAATAAATACGAGGGGGGTAAGGGGGAACCGCTCTCAAAAGCAAACCAAAAAATAAATAAAAAAAATCGTGCAACATGCCCCAAAAGTCATGCAAAAACCGAGAATCACCCCCTTTTAGTGGCGCCCGTTGAGAAAAAAAAACTGAAGACGAATCGGCCTAAAAATGTAATATGAAAGAGAAAGAATAACTATACGAAAGTTAATTCGAGGGTGATTTATTATAAATCGGGCTTCGCGTCTAGAGAGAGCACTTAAAAAATATAAAAGGGTTTTTTCATTGGGGAGCCATTCAGCGTCCCCTGAAAGCATTTTTGTTTGATGCTTTCCGTTCATCCGCGCGTCATCTTTATTTTTTAATCGTTTACTCAAAGTTTTGTTGGGCAGGGAGAGAGGGGGGCAATTAACACCCGCCAAAAACCGATAATACACTGCAAATTAATTGGAACAACAACCCTTACTGTATGTCTACACCCTGATTAGTTACACTGGAGTAGTTTGTTTTATGTCGAAGGTTTGGCAACCCTGTGTTTCCTATCTGTCATTCAGCTAGACATCTGTCAAGTGTCACATGTATCTTGACATTTTTAGTAGGCCACAATTGCTACCACCCTTAGTTTTACACATGTAAACTTTTAATGTGAGTTTAACTGTTTTCTGTAATTATTGAGGGGATAAAAGTAATTTGCTTAATAATGTCAGTCAAGTAAGATTGATAGTTGACGTCTCTCTAAACACGTCACGTGGTCTCATTGGCGAACGAAACAAAGCAAGGTTGCCAAGTCTAAGTGGCCACTTGTATGTATTGAAATTTCTACCTAACATTTTTGGATTGAGAACTTCTATGTATTTTAGAATTTATGCTAATCTAAAGTAAATTTTTAGAAAAAAAATAATGTGAGTGAGGAAAGTGGTTTTAAAAAGTGGAAATAGTCATAATTATACATCAACTTAGTTCACTCTGCCTTTATTGTTAAATAGGTCAGTTTGTTGACACTTTCATTAACATATACAGGATGATCAAAAAGAGAATGTGTGAGTTACAAACTGATGATTAAAATTAGATTTTCAGGACTGACCACTAATCGAATCACCCTGTAACGGTCAGAATATCCTAGAAAATAGTATAACATGGCTATTTATCAGAAAATTACTAGGATTTATTCCTGGTAAATGTATAAAACCGAGAAAGCTCAGTAAAATTGGTAACACGGGAATGAACAGCTCACGTCAACTGTCAAATGACGTCACACAAGACCCTTATTACGAACGAGCCTATAAACGATGTCAAAATTATAAAAACAAGGTTGCCAATAGTGCATTTTATATTGATGACAAACCGCTATACAATCACTATTTAAGTACATTTTTGAATTGATTTTTCTGACAACTTGCCAACATTGCAAGCCTGTTGAGTTTTGCCCCAACAGAGCAAGACCAGAACAGACTTTTGGTAATAAAGTCACGTGACCGGTGTGCTCAAATAAAATCGAACAAGGCAGATTAATAAGTGACATCTGTCATCAGTTTTTGAACTTCAGGTATGACAACTGACATCTGTCAGGTCACAGGGTTGCCACTGTTGTTCTCCTCATGGACAGAAACCAAACACTCACCGTATACAGGCATGCATCCTAACCTAACCTCATGCAATTAAAACTTTCTTCTACTTGTATATATCGAGTTCTTCTTTTAAAAATATACACGGCAGTCCAGACTAAATACTTACTGGCAACCCCGGAAGCGTTCGGATCTTTATGGGTGTGCTTCATGTGCTCCATCAGGGCTTCCCCACCGAGGAACACCTTGTGACAGAGCGGGCATGACGTGGCGTTCGGTCCGCCAATCAGAGCCGCGTGTTGCTGCAAACGACCAATACACTGTTGACAAAAGTTCGCGTTAATTTTCGCAGATCTAAGTCTGGAGCGTTGGGTGGTTTTGCGGTCGAGGCGATGATGGTTTCGACCCTAAACTGTATCATTCCATATTTTTTATTATTCCCACTGTGCTGAGATTAACGCAAATGCAATCTAATATGTGAAGTCACATCCAGCACCAGATTGTCATTTCATTGATTTTCTTACATTAACACCAGTTGATTTTTCTTCTAATTTTGCTTTTTTGAACCATAAAACAGCCAAAATCTACTAAATTAGCGCTATAATAACCCGATCAAGATTAATTAGATTATTATTTACTTGCGTGAGTTGAAATATAAAGTAATTTTCTCACAACAAGTTCTTCAACGTGTATTCGTTTAATGCTCAGATGTTACTCCAAGGAGGTGAAATAATAACGTGATTACAAGGTGGATTTACAAGTGATTTACTGACAGCCAATTTCATTTAAAAAAACCTTATTTCCGTGAAGTTGAATTTTGAATGTGACAATCGAAACGTAAAAATTCACAGTCAAAACAAAACTAATGACAAGCATAGATCACAGCACTGATCACAAACTATTAAGTTTACATGTAATGAACAAAAAAAATGGAAAATAGTTCATTAATAAATATTTATTTTTTACTTTAATGACGGTCCTGTAAATAAATTGTAAAATCCTTGTATTTGTTGTTTTCAGTGAAAGTTATTTCACTGAAAACATATAACGAACAAAAACTTCAAAGCAAGGTCAACTTTGGCGCCCTCTAGCGGACAAACGGTGCAGCTCAACGTCACGTGATAGCTCCATTTATTGACTATCTACGATTATTTAATATGTATATACAGAATGTTTCAAATAACCGAGTTATTTACGATTGAATGGAAAAATGCACGAAACACAGATTTCTGTAAGGCTTTCGATTGGGTATCATCTGAACTTAACTGAATCTTAACAAAATTATTTTTCAAACTGATTTTGATCTAAGAGACTCGAATTAGCTGTCAGTTTGGTTCTAAATGGTACCATTTTTGCTATGACCATTGTGAATATGTCGTTTTTGATATTTTTATGCACTTTTCAGGGCTTGGCTTCTTTATAAGGCCTGATGTAGCTCTTTGACACTTACGTCATATTTCTATCATTGACTTAATAGGTTAATTGCCCGTTAAAGCTAATTTTAAAAATTCCAATTTTTTCCTCAAAAATCCAATCCTTGGAAAAATGTGAAAATGTATTTTTTTTTTCACAGCTAAACGATGCGTCGTACAAAAAATCTTATTTACAGCAAAAATGGTCAATATGCTATGATTTACGCAAATATTGCACTACCATGAGGTATTTTCTATGACTTAAGGATTTTCAGCATTTGCATACAATGGCGCATTCACCATTTGTCAAGAAAAAAAAATTTCGCTGACCTTAAAATTGATTGTAAATTTTAACAATACATTGTAATCGGTCCTTCGAGATGCTGACAAAAAGCGACCCACACAAAACTGTGGTGAAAGTTCGAACCGCGTCTGCATTATCATGGCAAACACAAAGAGTTATGAGGTCAGCCTGTGTATGACAAATACAAACGATTACTTAAAACGTCCAACAAACAAATTGGTTAACCGAGTCGCGACCCTGTCTAAAGACCTTGAAGGGCCCCATTTATGCACATTTTTCCGAAATTAATCGCGCGCCGCTGCAACTGGATGATGAATCAGAAAAATTTTTAGAGTCAGATGCGGTCGTTCTCACGATAGAAAATAATTGGAAAAGTCTAGCAGAGAAAAGCGGTTTTTTGTTAAAACGTACAATTAGGAAAAATATAGCGTGGACAGGGACAAAAATGATAGCCGAAGGCTTACAATAAACATGAATTTTTAATACTTTTATGACAGAGTGTCTTTGTTCCAAGAATATTCAAATGTAAATGTTTCAAGCCACAAAATTTCTAATAACGTACGTTATGAGTCACATGATGATTTTGCAACCCTTCTTTTTTCGTCTCCTAATTGCACCGCTTGTTCGTCGGGTCACTACGCATTTTTCCCTCCCTTAAACTCTCATCAACCAAATGTAAATGGGTTTTAATTTTTTTCCCGAAGAAACGGGAAAAAAACGCGCTATTTTCACCGGCTATAATTAAAAGCTTATTTCTTTCTGCGTCAGCCGGAAAATATGGCTCGTTAATAAAAAATGAGCAAGCAAATCTGTTAAAGAATACAGATAATTACCTGGAGCTAAAGTGAGATGACCAGTGGCGTGCTAGTACCACAAGAAAGGGTGGTAAACCCTATACGACGAAAAATTTCCCAATCTCAAAGTTTTTTTGGGTACGCCACTGGACTCGTTAATTTTTACCTTTCGTTCTTTTTATCTCATTTCGGTGCAACATTAAACTCCCGATGTTAATTAGAAAAACGCAACTAACTAACCAGAAGCAAAAACAGATACGAAAACTTATTTAGAATAAACTTCAGGTGGTTTCAAATGGGGAAAACCTTTTAAACAGTTATTGTACTTTTAATGTACAAATAATAATTAAATTTTGTTTTGTTGTACTGTCTAAGAAGAAAGTTTTGAGTTTATCACAACAAGGACAAATTATATTTATAAGTAAAACATGTTTGGCAAGACTGGGTACCACTTTTCGTCCCTTTAAAAGCAAAAGAAGTGTACAAATCGTTCGGATAATAAAGAAATATGTCTGTAAGTAACTAAAAAAAATTGTAATTTTCAAAGAAATTATACGTTTATGACAGGATGGTAAATGCACTAAAAATAGAAATTTTTGGTGTTTTTTTTATTAAAAATAAATAGTTTCAAATGAATAAAAATTTAATTCAGACCAGCAATTAAGAAAAACAAACCTGATAATGGTTTTTAAAAAACTAAAACGTAAAATTTACTTACTCCACGTAGTGGAGGGGAAAAAGTGTCAGGGCTGTAATCGCCCTTATATCGCCGTCATCTCAAAAATGGTACCAGTTAGCGTCATTTTGACACCAGATTTAAGTTTCTGAGGCCTTTATTAGCCTACACCAGGAATTTGATTAACATTGTACCAATATGGTGCTTTACAAGGCAGCTAAAGCTACAAGAAACAGTAATTTTGACATAATTTTGATGCACTTTACCATAAAATCGCTAATAACTCGCTTATTTGAAACATTCAATAAAAATATATTACAGGGTTGCAGATAGCCAATGAATTGGGCTATCACGTGACATTGAGCAGGCGCGGACTATGCCGTTTAGCCGCTAGGTGGCTCCAAATTTGGTCAGTTCATTTCGTACTTTTTTGTAAATATCTCGAAAACTGTCCGACTTGTTTGAAATTTTTATTGTAAATGTATCTCAACAGGACGCAACTTTTATCATAAATACAATTTTTTTATAAAATGCTCCGTTTGGCTGTGAAAAAATTAAAACTGAAATACTCTAACTTTTCCTAGGACCTACCCTGGAATTTGGAAAAAAATCAAAATTTTTTAAATTAACTTTAACCGAGCCAATATCTGAGGTTATAGTTGAAAAGTGACGTAGGGTGCCAAAGCGCGATTACGGGCCTTATAAGACAGCTACGAAGCCTACTGAAAAAAAAAACATTTTTTTGCTGCACCCTGTCACTTTTTGTCCTATAACTTCTTAATAAAGCCCTTAAATGCAAAAACACCGTAATACAATTTTGTAGAGGATGAAATTTCTCACAACTTTCCTTATTTACACTTTTTTGTACCTCTTCAAACAACGGAGTTTCGGTCAGTCAAAATGGAGTTAGTTTAAAAAAAACAGTTTGATGCATCCTTTTACTTCCTGCCTTGTAACTCCTTAAAGGGTATCTTAAATGCAAAAACACCTTATACAATCTTATAGAGGACGAAATTATCTACAACTTTCGTAATTTACACTTTTGTCGTCAATGAGGTTTATTTTCGTTTGTCATGAATACGAATTTAAACAGTAAATCCCGTTCAGATGACAATTCGTGTGAAGCAAATTTCGACTTTATATGCAATCATTCCTTTTTAAGCTTAAAAATTTGAGTAAAATACACAATTTTGGTGCTACAGGGTGATAAAAGTCAAATTTGAAAAAACTAATTAACCTAACCTAAAATTGAAACGTCGCATTTCGAATATTATGACACCACGTGATCAAGCAAACAAAATGGCACTTAAACGTGTTTTTCTGGAAGTGAATTATCTCTTCAAATAAACTGAGAAAAAAATAGATTTTTGAAAGTAATCCACACGTTTTCAGTTGACTTTGGGACACCCTGTACACTACTAAAAAAAGTGAAAATTGTTTCCAGACAATTTAAATTTTAGGAACATTTAAAATGTGAATTTTAATTCAACAAAAACTTAATAAGGTTTATTTTGGCTTGTCGTGAATACGAATTTAAACAGCAAATCTCGTTAAAAAGGTAATTCATGTGAAGCGATTTTCGACTTTATAGTTAACACCAAAATGTGAGTTTTTTGCATGTATTTTTAAGAGACTATTTTGTTATAAGAATTATTTTAATCATGATTTAAATAGAACTGTGTAAACGCACATCTCCGTCCTAAACAATAAGTCACGCAAAAGTACACTCTATAATAACTAGTGTCGAAATGACTGGGTTTACTTCACTGACTTCTGATACACTGTGATTATTTTGCAAATTCTGGTTAGCAGTAGATAATTGGTAGTTTCACGGTGCTTACAGGGTGTGTCAACTCACTAAGCATAAATTTATGTTTTTAATGATGTTTAAGTTTTTTTTTTTTTTTGGTTGCTTTACACTTTTTGGCAATTTCTATGAGCTTTTTTGGCTTTTGAGGTTAAATAAACGTGCAGTGGTATAAAAGCTGAAATTTCCCGACCAAAGTCTAAGACAAACCAGGAAAAAAATCCGAAAATTTCATGTTATATCCCATGCAAACCGGCAATTTTCCCGGAGTGGCCACAACCGGTGATTAGTTGCGGACGATTTGAGGCTCCTCCTTCCCGGACTTTTTTTATTTGTAATTTTTTCACGCAAGCGAATTTTTCACTCCACCCACTTCCGGAAAAAAAGACGGGAAAAAATGCGAGGATGTAAACGGCGCGGTCACGCGACCGACAAAGATGGCAAACACGCGATTTTTACCAAACAGACGAGGATAGAAGTGCGTGTCTTGTTTAGACCAAATTAGGGTAAAAATGTGTTATTAGAGGGTATTTTACGAAAATACCTGTTTTTATTAAATCTACAATTAAAAAAAAAACCATTCACCATATTGTCATCCAATATACAAGGTGGCTCAAGTGCAAATAATGTCTGCTGGTTTGACTTGGATATTTTATTTGAATCTCTCTGTAAATTAGCCTTCACCGAACGTGTACAACAAAATGTTAATAACATGTTAATTACTGGCTTGTTGAAACAGTAACAAAAGGGCGATGACGTAAGCCCTGATAGTCCGACCCTGGACTGGCGTTGAGATAGGTTAGGAAGGTTGCAATAAAATATCAAAGTGAATGAACTTGGGTTATTATTTTTATCCAACGGCCTTGCCAGTATAAACGCTTATCTCATTTAAACCATGTTTTAATGGTGATTTATGTCGGTGTATGTGTTTTTTTTCCCTTTGATTTGAACATGTTTCGTAGGTTAAAGTTGCAAGGTACAACCTGTTTTTTTATTTAAAAAAAAATTGATTGAAGATTTAAGAAGCTCAGAAGTTGCAAATCTAACATTCCTGTTTTAAATACGGCTCTGGATCTGAGAAGTCAGTGGTAATCAAACTGTTTCTAATGTTTGGAACATTCTCAAAATATTTACAAAAGTGAAGGCAGTTTGCTAGTGTAATTCATTCTCATTTGTTTTCAGAGAAAATGCTGTTACAAAAATGTCTGAGTTTTATAACAATTTTTAATTGAGTATGTTTACATACTAATTATGCTTTATTATACAAAAAAAAAATAAATCTGAATATTTTAGTAGTTTTTAAAATTATATGAACCACCAAAAATTTTGAAAATTTTTAGGTACATACACAAGAATCCATTGGTTGCTGTATTGTAGTATTGGTTTGAGAATCACTGATAATTTAAATTGAAATTATTCACCGTGGTTTGAAAATAGAATCAAAATTATTAGGGTTGTAAACAAGCAATCTTCTATTTTACACGAATAATGTAAAGTCTAAAATGACTAATACTGCCGCTGCCATATTGGATTTTAACGTGTCAAGGTGACCATTTTAATTAATTCTGGCATGGAAACCACTAATCTGGGGTCCTTTTTGCCGTAACTGCCACCATTTTGTAGCAGACTTTGAAGTTAGGGCATTTTTGGCAGATTTCAAGATGTAGCACCATTAAAAAGTTACATTTTGACAATTGACACTTTACATCACATTTCTATCATTAACCTAAACTAATTAAAAGAAATTTCAAAAAAATGTAGCCTCTTTAAAAATGTCAATTTTTTAAGATCCACCGGCGAATTGTCTTGAAAAATGTGATAAAAGTTGCATCTCTTTGTGGGGCAAAAACTTCACACTTAAGAGGATCGGTAAAGACTTTACGTTTTTCGATCGCGATGCTTGGCCTACGTGTAGAAAAATATATAAAAAACAGTGTTCGTTCTTTGTTTCTGTCGATAAAACTACGGCAGTGTTAACGCAGACATTACTGTTTAAGCAACGAGGCTCCTAGAGTGATATGGAACAAAGATGCAAGATTTCCGCTTCTTAATTCGAGCAATTTTTTAGTCCTATCTTTTAACCCAAATTACGACTTTTTTTTATTAAATAGCTAAAGGTTTGGGGATCGTGCGAAAGTTATTTTTGTCACCAAAAAAGTTTTGCAGGTAGGAAAAATAGTGACTTGAAAATTATGGTAATTTTAACATTTTGTTAAAATGCTTCTAAATATTTTGATTGACGTACTATTAATATTATATTCACTTTCGCACATTCTAGCAAGTGTCTTCTTTCATATGCCATTTAAAAAACAGCAATATCTAGCCTAGTTTTTTTTTAATTTGGGTTAAAAGATTGTCATAAAATGCATTGAATCTCCCATAAGAAGTTTTGCTTTACCGATGCCCTTAAGTACAAAATACTGGAGCGTAAAGCGCGTAATTGTAGTAAAATTTGTTTTAAAAAAATAGTAGATTTGGTTTTGTCAGATTTTGGAAAAAGTATCATATTTTATTATCTAATATGTATTGTCCAACAAGTGTAGAGTTACGCACAGTGCTGTAATATAAACAAATACTAAACACACGTGGGCTTACCAGCTGAGTTCAAATGACTACGTTTACACAGTTACAACCCAAATAATGCAGATTTTTTTAGAGTTAATGAAAAAGTTTCGTGACCGTTAAAAGTGATTTATTATCGCTATCGTGGCTGGTATCATCCAGACAAAAACTTTTTCTATCATTGACGTAAATTCCGAAAAACGAATTTACACGGTTAGTCTTTTTTCACTAAGGTCCTAAATGTAAATCAGCAATAAAGTAGGGGCATATCAAGGCAGGTCCGGACTAGACTAGCACATTCTGACGTTGCAGTAACTAATTTGAATTCAATTTGTTGTCGATTTCCGTTCAGTTAAATTGACTGGAAAACAGTTTTGGGTTTCGAAGTAATTGGGTGGACAATAGAGTACGGTCCTGAAGGGGAACAAGACAAAAACCAGAGAGAACCACAAAAGTAGAATAAAGCAGAAACAAAATGGCCCGTGGCACGCTATTTATTTTTAATGTTCAAAATGCACGCATCTTTTTCAAACTTTCGGCCGTATAATCGGCGCCATCTTTCATAATAATTTATAACCCAAACTGGATTCAATTGTTTTATGAAATTTGGACATTAAGTAATTGGGGTTTTTCGTGAGAACGATCCGAAAGCTTTTGATTTGGGCGGTTTTGGATTAAAAAACTTTTATTCACATACACACCCCCCCCTTTCTCTGCCCCATCAGTACTTTTAGTCGTTTTCGAAACAGATGCCTCCCGAAAAAAAAGTAATTCCCGTAATACTGGGAGACGAGTTTCGGGAGATCTTTCGCGAAAACTTTTGAATATTTAAGAAAATAATTAAAGGATTACTACGAGATTTTTCGATTAAAGTCGCACCTGATGCCCGAGCCGGTTCTCGGCAATCCGGACCGATTTCTTTTCAACCCCTTCATTTTTACTCTAACCCTTTTCTTGGTGTTTAGGTGGTTACGGATTATCCCCAAAGAGTTTTACGACACTTTCAGCTAAATACTTCAGAAAAATCAAGTCTCATTTAACCCTTAAAACAATCCAAAACTTCAAGTTTATTGACTACACAACAACCAGTCACTACTAAATCAGAGATGCATAGTAAGGGGTTTTTAGTGGTGATTCTTCTACGTGAAGGGGCAAAAAGTGGTGGAAAAACTCCCCGATTACTTTAAAATATAGATGAAAGGGGTTGAAAAATGATCGCGATGATTTGTGGCCATCACTTGCTGGTTTTTGGGTAATTACGGGGATTTTTTTTAAGTCCAAACTTGACAGGAAGGGATAATCTGCTATAAATGCAGTTTTAGTCAAGTGGTTTGGTTAACTTGAATGAAATGATATCAACGAAAATTATAAGTAGTTCTAGAGAAAATGTTATGAGACGTAAATCAAAAATTAACATGTTTCTCAGTGTCTTTTGACTAAAAATGTTTTGTTTAGATATAGATCTATCATATCCATAGAATTTGTCCTGTATCATAAAATGACAATCTTAAAACGTTCAGTCACACATTTTTTGGTTAAATTAGTTTTTTTTTTGTTGCTTTACTAAAACTTTCACCCTGTATATCTCTCTTACGTGACTGACTAAAGTCCCAGTTTCCCCAACACTGGCTGTTGAAGTGGAGATTAGACTGTGTTATTTTGCATCATCTGATCTGTCATATTCAAACCTCAACTTTGCTTCAGTTGTACTTAAAATTGTACGTGTGTTGATTAAAACGTGACCATGAAAAACACGAATCTGGTGTCCGTTTTGCTGTAACTGAGGCCATTTTGTAACTTTGCAGTTTTCAAGATGTGGCACCATTAAAAAATTACATTTTAACAATTGACACTTTACACCACATTTCTATCATTAACCTAAAGTAATTAAGGTAATTAAACACAATTTTAAAATTTTTTAAAAATAATGTCAAAAATTTAGCTTTCCATTTTTTAAGGTCTATTGTATGAAAAAATGTTATATTTAATAACAGTTACGTCTCTTTGTAGGGCAGACATCGTAAAAACTTTCTAACTCAAACCGTTTTCGAGATATTTAAAAAAATGTCCGACTAAAGGTAATCAAGTTTGGCGCCCTCTAGAGATCAAACGGAGCAACTTAACAGTGTCCGCTCAACGTCACGTGATACCTCCATTCATTACCTACCTACGGTCATATGATGTGTCCATATTGTTTCCAATAAACAAGGTTTGTACTGAAATGAAGGTTTGTGCTACTAATACCTCGAGTTTAACGTGTCAAGGTGACCATTTTAACTAATTCTGGCTTGAAAAACACGAATCTAGTGTCTGTTTTACTGTAAGTCACCATTTTGTCACTGACTTTGAAAATAGGACATTTTTAGTAATAAAAATCAAAATGTTCAGTGCCCTTAAATATTCCTTTACAGAGAATAAAAAATAAAAGTTAATAAAGTACAGATATTGGATCAAAACACTTTGTTTTCTTGACAGCTGTCAATTTTATAGCCTAACAACCTCCTTCAGGTTCAAATTACCGAAACGTTTCGACAATTACAGGGTGTTTCCCCCGTCATCCACCTGTTTGAATAAACGGACGGCCCTTCTTAATCGGGCAAATTACCGTGTCGCGAGATGTTATCTAGAAAAAATCCACAAACGTGCATAATATCAAACAAATTATTCCACCCACTTTAGTCCCGAAAAAATAACACGCAACCGATCGCATTTGCCGATTAGATGGAATGATACAAGTGTCGGGACAAAACGTGTCGTCGCTTCAACACTTTTGCCATCAGCTATGCAAATCTACAAAAAAAATCATAATAAATCAAAATCAAAGTAGGAACGAAAAAATCAACCTAAAAAGTAATAATAAAACCAAATCTACTCGTGTGTGAAATAACCATAACTGTACAGAAAAAAATTGAAGGTTGTTTTAGGTTCAGTTCAGCCACTGGCAGGTAAAGTTACCTGAAGGTGGATGAACGGGACCTAGATATAAAGCTGCGATTAACTTAAAAATCCTAAAATGGGATGGGATGTTTCCTATCTAGTACACTTTTACAATTCTATGATAAGTTAAACGCAGCTTTACACAAAATTAGAGTTGGGCAAATCTGGGAAGAATTAGCAATTTTTATTTTTGATTGTATGACGTATTTGACATTGACATTTGATATGTCAAACTGTCAATGTTGTAGTTTAGTTGAATGTTGTAGTTTTCATTATCTTAACATATTGCAAAAAAGGTGTATTGTTTCAATGACATTTCATAGAATAGAACAAACTAGTGATACTAGTTTTGCCTGTGGAAAACGCGACCTGACAAGTAAAAATGATATTTGACACTTGACAAATGACGGTAAACGGAAACGTTCCCAGCAAGATTTATTTCCGGCGTGCCCAACTCTACACAAAACCAAACAAAACCTAAAAATTAAAACTGACAACTGACAGTCGCCAGACGCGTCTCCAACGCCATCTAGTGACTGGCAGCCATTTTGAAAAACCAAACCAAAAAATAACCGAGTGTCATACGTACATGGCTTACTTTGGACGTGTGCGTGCGCAAACTGGACTCGGTGGCAAATCCCTTTCCGCAAATGTTGCAATGGAAAGGGCGGTTTTTTGCCCTTTCCACCTGCGCGTCGTGGTTGCGCAAATGTTGCTGCAGGTTGGATAGTTGGATAAAGGCCCGGCCGCAATCGGGCAAATGGCACTTGTATGGACGTTCACCTACGACAGAAAAAAAACATGTATGTGGCTGATTGTAGTACGTGAAATTCCCGCATTGCAATCGATTGATTCGTAGGAAAAAATGAAGAGGTTAAGTCTATATGTGCTGTTGCTAGTTTATGATTAAGCAGCAAGCTGAAAGCAGTTTTTTTCGACCAATCATAAACTACGAAAACTGATTTAACATGCCAACGACCATCCAAAACACCTGTTTTCATTTCATTGACTTTCTAGTGTTAATATTCATTTAGAGTAGTTTTGGTGTGATTTTTGACAGCACATTAAAACAATAGTACCCACAATGGCGTTGTTAACACCTAGTCAACTAACTTTTTCACCTGCCTTCTATTTTGCCTTCGGGGGTGGCCTACAAAACTCGTGGAACTAGGGAGGGGTATAAGAAAACGTTAAAACCGATTTTTATACTCGTTTTTATCGATAAGACCGCAATCAGACAGGTGTATCCGTGTAATGAGCGCATTGTGGGTGGTTCAACGTCGACAAAATGCCAAGCCGCCCTTTCACCTACGAACGCCACTGACCTAAAAGATTACCACCATTAAAAAAAAAACACGGTTAAAGGTGTACCTTCGAAATACACACGAAACAATTACTCTTCTTACCATATGGTACTACGTAAAAAGGGGGCCCCACGAATATTTTTTTCTGTAGAAACAATTGAAGAACATCAGCTGTCCCGATTGATCGGCGTTTTTTGTTTTTTTGATCGGGAACATAAATCGTCTTCGCAGGAAATCAGCTGTGTGTATCAAGATGTAAAAGGGGGCCCTCGATTAATGTAAATGCCTCCCGGTTTACCCGATCTAACATCAGCAGAATGTATAGTAAATGACAGTAATGAGGAATGCGATGGTAATAAGCGGTTTAAGTGGGTATTTACATTTACAAGTTACTATAAAGTATGTGGCTGAGATTCGTTTGGAAATGTGCCACAAGGGGCGCAATATCTTTCTATCTAGCGATATCTTCTTCTAGCGATTTTTATTATTATAAACAATTTTAAAATTGATTGTAGACAATGTAGGTGGATTTTGTCATTTAGTTAATTTAATAACTAATGGTATTTACCCGAAGAAACTGAAATTGTGGTAAACAATAATAAGCCTTATTTACAAGGATTGTATTTGCAAATTTTTACGAAAACAAAACGTCATTCGTCCTTTTCTTCAAACATTTTTAATGAAGACAAAAAAAAAACATGTAAATTTAAATATTCTACAGGAGATTAGTTTTTTGGTTTAATCCATTTTGACATTGATCATTGTAAGGAATGCTTTAAAAATGCAGAAAACTGTCAATAATAGTTTAAAAACTGCTGTTTGTTTTAAACAAAATACAGTCACGTGACCTCTCAAATACGATTTTGTCACTTAAAACAGTTACATGACCTACAGGATTCCGTTTTATCGTTAAAAAAAGGATCCCTAAATTAAGGATTTAAAATAGTCACGTGACCATTTTTACTGTAAAAAGAAGTAACGTGACTTTAAAAATATCAGTTTAAACTGAAAAACGGTCACGTGATATTCAGAATCGGTTTTGACGTTGATTGAAAATCATTAAACAGGTCAGGTGACCGTTGCGCCTTAAAAGGAGTCACGTGATTTTCAAATTATCAGTTCAAACTGAAAAACGAACCCGTCAAATAACATTTTGCCATTTACAGTCAGGTGACCTTTAGGATTCCGTTTTGCGATTAAAAAAGAGTCACATGACCTTTAAAAATTAATTTTATGATTTAAACTCTTCACGCAACTATTTTCAATGTGAAAAGAGTCACGTGACCATTTAAATAATATTTTCACATTTAAAAATAAGTTTGATAATTGAAAATGTCACGTGACTTTAAAAAATATCAGTTTAAACGTAAAAAACGGTTACTTGATCTTTCAAATACGATTTAGCCAATTAAAACAGTCACATGACCTGTAATATTCCGTTGTGACGTTAAAAAAACGTCACTAGATGTTTAAAAATATATTGATTCATTGACACATCATTGAAAATGGTCACGTGGTCAATTTCACTGTAAAAACAGTAACGTGACTTCAAATAATATTTTGACATTTAAAACGGTCACGTGATCTTCCGGATTCGTTTTGACGTTAAAAAAAGAATAACGTACCTTTTAAAAATAAATTTGATAATTAAAAATATGTCACGTGACCTTTCAAATACTTTTTTAAACTAACCGCATTTTGACCGGGCGTAACTATGCTATTTAAGGAGCTACAAAAAAGTGTAAATAAGGAAAGTTGGAGACAATTTTATCTTCTACAAGATTGTATTAAAGTGTTTTTACCCTTAAGAGCCTCTTTAAGGAGTTACAAGGCAAAAAGTGATAGGGTGGGAAACTCCATTTCAACTGAAAAATATCACTTTTAATATAGTATAATTAATATTTCCTTGTTCAGTTTCAATATTTCTAGCATAGTTATTTTTGCAACAAGTGTAAAAAGTACATTTTCTTGATTACTTTAGCAATGTTAGAAACTAGCTAAGTATCTGTCGAGCTTGAACTGACTTTCTTGACAATTTTTAGCTCAATCTATTTTGACACTGTTAAAAAATAATTTGACAATGCCATTTCCAGCTAGTTTCTTACTGACAATGCTAGAAACTTTATTTTTGACTGCGTGTCAAAACTGCTGTTTGTTAAACAATTTTGACACACACTTTTACTGTTAAATAAGTAAATAGGATGGACATTTAGGCTTGTCGTGCACGTATGCAACTGCAAACTTCCAATTCCAAAACGGTATAGATTTTATTGGAGGGTTGGTTCAAACAGGCGGGGATGAAGTGTGGGGGAAGAAGGGGGGAAATAAATTAACCCCCGGAACGAGGGTGGCGGGTGGACAAGAGGAAAGGGGCGGCACTATTAAAAACAAACACACACGAGAGTAGCTACTGAATAAATGCGTTTGGTGCAATTCCAAATAAACGCATTTTCAGAAAGGACCGATTTTTAAATTTTTAGATTAATGTTAAACATAACCAACTAACTGTGACCCCCAGCTAATCAAAAAAAGTACCCAGCAGAGAAAACTGTTCACGGTTATCATGAAATCGGTTATTTTTTTTTGTCTATTAATGTATGCATATGGTCAACGTAACTATTGATCTTGAAACCGAAACCCCTATTTTAAATAGAGGAGTTCCCGGGAACATCTGCCCCCCGTAGCACCCACGAAAGGGGGTCATCGCGTTATTAAACCCGATCGAAACGACGTAAAAAACCATTCAAATTGATTTTTTTACGCAAGAAGGTTTAATGAGAATTAACGAAACTAGAAGGGCAGTTAAAAAAGTCGAGTCACTCTGTTTAGGAGGGCACAGAAAAACGGTTGTGCGGAGTTTGTCACGCCTGTCAATTTGTGTTTTATACAACTAGGAAAAATGTGTGAAAACTTGCCCTAAACTGGAAGAGCTTTTACAGTACAAAGCTGTCATAACACTCATACAAATAGAAATCAATTTTCAGTAAATCGTTTATATTTTGTGGTTTCCCTACAGAACCAATAATTATTATAGAAACAAAGTAAAATTCATCAATAATACTTTTAATTTAATTAATTATCGCTTACTATTATTTGAATTTATTATAGTAACTTGTATTACTTTTCAAATTGGTTTTATGCAATTATCGATCATAAAAAAACACACTAAAAAAAAATTAACATTTATAAGTCTGAAGATTTTTAACGTTAAATTATTAAAATATTTTCAGTAGTAAATTACTATCAGTACGGTCCTGGAATTTTTAGGCCTAACCTAACCTAAGATTTAAAGATCAAACCTAACCTAACTCGTAATACTAAAAAAACTAAAAAAAGTTTACAGAAGGTGCATTTAAGTTATCTTTCAAAACACACACTCTGTATAATTTCGATTAACTCTAGTTATAAACGATGTAGTAAAAAAATAATTTTTTCTAAATTAATATTTGACAAAATTTGTTTTAATGATGATTTGCAGCTATAAGGATCATTTTTGCTTACCATTCTGGCAGTTTATTATGGTAAATACCATTAGTTTGTGAAAAACTAAATCAATTGTGAAACCAACCTAACCTAAGTTTTAAGTGTTAAAAGGCACAAAAAAATTGAGAAAAAACTTGAAATTATTTAATGAATGTTATTATTATAACCGTATATTTTAATTGAGACAAGTTACAACACTGTCCAAATTGTCAAACTGAGCTCTGTCAGCTGAAAACTGTCAAAAAACACAAATTAAGATAGACAGGAATGCTAAAAAAGCTACAAAGTATTTAAAATCGAATTTCTGACATTGACAAAATGATAAATTAAACGCAAAACTGTCAAGAAGTATAACTGTCAAAAAAACTAACTTTTGCTTGAAAATTAGAATTTAGAAAATATTACTATTCAAATTTTTTAGTATTGTTGCCAAAATTATTTACGAAAAAACTTATTTTAGGACTTAATAGTTATGCCTGAAACATAATTTTTGTATGTATTACGTTTTTAAGCTAAACTGGCTAATGCTATAGAGTGTTCAAAATATTAAATCTAAGCTGAACAGTCTAAACTATACGAATAACTACTTTTAAGCTAGAACAGTCAAACTTTTGCTAAAAATTGTCAATGTAGAACAAAATTTAAGTCTAAAATGTTATTTAAAATCGATTTTTATTGTCAGAATCAAAATTCAGGTCACAACCCTAAGCTAAAAGTGTCCAAATTGTCGAACTGAGCTATGTCAGCTGAAAATTGTCAAAAAACACAAATTAAGCTAGACAGGAATGCTAAAAAAGCTACAAAGCATTTAAAATCGAATTTCTGACATTGACAAAATGATAAATTAAATGCAAAAATGTCAAAAGTATAACTATCAGAAAAACTAACTTTTTCTTGAAAATTAGAAATTATAACCATTCAAATTTTTAGCATTGTTGCCAAAATTATTTAAGAAAAAACTTATTTTTAGACTTAATAGTAATGCCTGAAACATAATTTTTGTATGTATTACGTTTTTAAGCTAAACTGGCAACGACTAAGCTACAAGGTGTTCAAAATATGAAATCTAAGCTGAACAGTCTAAACTATATGAATAACTATTTTTAAGCTCAAAATTCAGGCTAAACAGGTCACAACACTAAGCTAAAAGTGTCCAAAAAGTGTTTTGACATATCAAACTGACAATTTAAGATAAACTAAATTACAGTACAGTACAGTGTTGAGATTTACCCAAATACTACACAAGGGTCACTGTTTTAATAAAAAGTGAAAACATTTATTTTTTGTTTGACATGTGTCAAAAGTTGACAGGGTGTCTAGTAAATTTTTTTCTGCTGATTTTGACGCCACTGGATTTGGAAAAACAGACACAGTAATAAAGGGTTTGTGCAATAAAAACTCAAGTTTTTATGATTTTATAATAATTGAAAAATTCTGATGACTATGAGTTACGAGTATATCAATTTTTGACAGTATTGCCATACGTAACCTCCATCACTTTTCCTTCAATCTTTGCAAAAACACCCAAATCTATAAAACGTTAACGGAATACCAAATTTAGACCTTAAACAATGGTTTTTTTAACAAAAAAAGTCGTCTAATAAAGCGTTTAAAATTCCGCACATCAAGTGAAGCCTACGTGAAAACTTTAATGCAAAAATATTGCACAGTATCGTAAAACTAATGGTTTTTGTAATTTTTGCCGCGATTTTTCATCTATCTTGATTTTCGATAACGGCTTCTTGTCGCACGCCTTACGGAATACGAAAACGTTTTCCAAGCTTAAGAGTACCAATCTCCCTCCGTTTTTCTCAGAGCTAACTTGTTGGATGCTCGTATGCGTTGGCGTGTGGAGCCCTTAAGGGCTGACAAGCAGAAGGTCGGTCCAACACGAAAAAATCCTAATATTATTCATTGAGGGGAGCCAAAAAAAATTTCGGAAAGGGTTGTAAGCACCCCTCTAGAACTTAATATTGCTTTAAAAAGAAATGCAATTAAAATAGGCATTGTGGAGATTATACCCCAGTTTTTTCGGACCCTTGATGCTACTGGAATATTGATTTTTTTTTTCGTTTATATAGGTCAAAAGTACGAAATTTCTATTACAAAACCATTTTAAGAGCTTACTATTGTAGTAAGCTAGCTTTTTAATTAAGTAGCGTAAGATTGAGGGAAAAAAATGTGAGGAGGGCGAAAACAAAAAGATCGTATTGTTCACGGGCAAAAAGTGAAACAATAGACCAGGTGATTTATAGTGAACTAATCGAAAACGCGATTCTTTTAGTGCACCACAAAAGTCTAAATCGAATTTTACCTTGTCGTTTTCATTAAAAGGGAATTTCGGGGGAAACGCTCGGATTGTCTATGATTGGCGAAAAATTTAAGTTTTTCTGTTAATTATTATACAATTTTTTGCTAAAAATCTGGGAAAATAAATGGAACGCCCTGTAAACAATATACAACACAAAGTGTTACAAAGCTACCCTGTATGTTGGTTTTAATATAAATGTCTGTTTCAAACAGAAAAGTGGTTAGAGACGAAATTTGTTTAAAATAAACCATTAAACTGACTGGTTATTACAGTAAATATTGCAGTTTAAGGCAAGCAATAATAGTCTTAATTGATTTGTATGTTTAATTTGAAGCTTCTGTTTAGTGAAATTGTAGTTTTTTTAATGAAAACATCTAAAGTTTCATTTATTTTACTGGTTTTCACTAGTTATTTAAACATTTTTCTGGATTTTGGCATTTTTAAAAGTGAAATTTGGCAGATTTATTATTTCCATTTTGCAGTACGAAGCTGAGTTTAAACCTAGTTTGGTTCAGACTGTGCAATTTTTCCATCTCTATTGTCACAGTCTGAACCACCCTTAATTTGGTTTAAAGTGCAATTTTATTTCTCGGGGTGTGTTGCCTTCAATTGTTTTCAATTTTAACATTTTTAGAAATTTCAATTTGCTGATTTTTGGTTTATTTTAACTAATTTAAATTTCCTTCTGGAATAGACCGTTACTCCAAAAAGTTTTAAAATAAAAAAAATGGTAAATTTGGCAACACTGTAGAACACTTAATCAAAAATACAGCAAAGCGATAGTGACTCTGTTGAATATTTCAGTTTTGCTTAGCATTATTTATTTTGATTTGACAGTGAAAGTGTTTTAAGCTAAAAAATTTGCTTAAAATAACGTCAAAAAAAGGGCTCAACCGACAGTGTTGCCAATATTTATTAAACTTTCTTAACTTAAAAATATATTTAGCTGATTATCTGATTCGTATTTTTGTGGAAGACAAATCGGCTAAACTCAAAAAATTAGACAATTCTGGCAACACTTCAATTTGACAGTTTCGAGTTTAACATCCAATAATTCGATTATTTTGACAGCTCCAGGGTGATTCAAAATACCAATGTGTAACCCATGAAATTCTTTTTTAACTAAAGTGAAAGTGTCAAATAACTTATTAGTTATTTAATGTTAAAGACAAATTGCACTCAATTTGACAGTTTTATGTCAAATCGGTAATTTTGGCAGTGGTTCATTTGTACCAGCTGTTAATACAAAAATATTAGATAATGCGTTGAGAAGATATTGTTAATTTCATTTATATTTGGAATATTTTTCGACATATTGTAAATCTGGTGTGGTCTGGTGGTAAATGCAGTAAAGTCGAAATTCGCTTCTTAAAAATTGAAATAGCAACGCTATTTACGCTTTGAAATGTCATTCAATAGCAAGCAAAAATAGTCTTTAATGACAATTATTTTGGTTTACACTGATATATTGCAGTTTTTGGAGTTGATTGGTAGGATAAATATATATATATATATTTATCAGTTTGGTTTTTTTCTTTAGCCACCCTGTAACTATTAATTAATTTTGGGTTTTTCATATTGGCAAAATGGAAGTAAATGGGAATAATTGAACAATGGGCAGCAATTAATTAATCCACAACTTTTGCCATTGCAATTCCCTCCCTCTCCACTTCATATATCTACAAAAACCAAAACTATATTCAAATGGAAATCCAGGAATTTAATTTAACAAAACATCCCGAAATGTTAATAATAAATTTTGAAACAGTGTGTGCAATGAACACACCCCTCAAACACTTTTACCACCCAAAACCACCCTATTCTAGACGATCAATACCAAATACATTCCGCGTTATTTTTACGCAATAATTCGCAGTTTCAAAATGGCGGCCGTTGGCCGACACACACACACAGTGCAATTGCAGTGCGGGTGCATCGGCCACCCCCCCCAACCCTTTGACCCCTTATGAGGGGGTGGTAGAGGGGGGCGGCGATGCGTTACGGCCGGTATATACGCTGTAAGGGAGGGGCTCTGGCTCTGGCGCTTATATACTTTGTAGTATATAGTTTTAGAGCACGTACACACACATCATGAGGGTGCAAAAGTCAACCCCGAGGGGTGGTTAGTCTATCGATGTGTGATGTCTCAGTTGCTCCCCGAAAAATTTTTTTTTATGGAATTTATTCACGGAAAAAATAATGTCATAAAGAGTGTTCCGGGGTTCTGGAAAGTTTCTTTATTAAAAATACGCGTCAAGTCAGGAAAGAATGTTAATCGGCAAAAAGTTCCGTTCCGCCCGATTTAATGCTGGCGAATTTTTAATTTGACCGGACCGACCCCGGGGGCATTATAAGAATCAAATCTTTATTAAAAAGATAAATTTCGGGTGATTGGTTATCGATTGGACGTTTCTGGCATTTTTATTAGATCGGCGTTTGATGTGTTCCGACGTTTAAATTTAACCCCTCCCTCCCTCTATCCACTGTTTCTTAGCTGTAATGATTTTAAGCAATATCAGTTTTTTCCTCTTTGTCAAAATGTCAATAGTCAGAAATGACAGATGTGATATACTCCCTGTAGCCACTGATTAAATCAAAACAAATGGCGCTTACATCATTCCTTTTGGCTTTATGCATATGACTGTGACCGTAGGTAGTGATGGAAAGTATCGTTACTTTTAAGGACTTGGACCAATTAGTTACTTTAGGTTTTAAGACTCGTTACTTTAGACTCGTTACTTCGGACCCGTTAGTTACTTCCATTAAATTACACTTCAGGCCGATATTATTCTTGAAGAGAAGAACAGATTCGGATAACATTTTTATGATTAACAAAACAAAGGTAATAAAGAAATGGCAATATGATTTTTACTTTTTTTAATTATTTATTACCTTCTTGTTTCATCTTGTGTCGGTTTTAACTTGTAACGACTATGACGAGATATACACCTACTAAAGATTTATAAATTGGACTCATGAAATCTAACGAGTCTTTTTTTGAATTAAGACTCGTTACTTTCAAGTCCCATTTAGTAACGATTACTTTGTAACCGTTAGTTACTTATTTTACATCACTAACCGTAGGTCTAACCTATAAGGTTATTTAACATCCAGTCCAATCGGTTACTGTTGAATAATATACCTAACCCATTATATTCATCCACTAGTATTGTAATGCTTCACAACAGAGAAAAACACAAGTTCAATATAGTGACATGTATCATGACGTAACGGCCAATTACTTTGGTTTGCTCTGTACGCATTTTTTCCGTTATTAGCGTCTGATCCCGCATTATCGATTCCATGGACAATTTACAATAAATTTTCCCAATATATTGTAATGAAGGCCGAAATGGCCTAGTGTGCGGTTCGATAACGCGTCGTTAGCCGTTCTGTGATTTGTTTCGGCACGCATGCATTTGCGGTCCTTGTTAAATTAGCCCCAGGACCTTTCCTGTACAAGAGTTTCCATCTCTAAATCGCCGCATAACCTCCAAATAACAGAAAGTTTCCAGTGCAAAAAAATAAATTTGGCAACTCCGCTTCAAACCGGAAAAAAACTTCTGATCCTGGATGGTTTAACTGGATTTGCTGCGACCGATATAATTAACGGTGCTGCGATATTGAGCAAATAAATTTACATTATTAAATCTGTCATGCATATTATATGGGATTACGGTAAATCGAGTCAATTTTCGAAAATTCACTTCCGTTCTATTAAGCGTTATTTATAATTATTATTGTTAAATATTAGATCAAAGTTAAAATTAATTTTCTGTGAAAAATGTTTTCTTGACCCTTGCTTTTATTGTGTTTATCGAGAAGTCGATTAAAAACAATAGTAATTTATTAGGACAGTTATCAATACCATTTTCTTGCAAAGTATTGTTTTATGTTAAATGTGAGTACTTTTGAATTTGATAATGTTTGGCCTGATTGTACGTATGTTTTAGTTATTTTATCTAAAATCTTAAAAGTTCATAAAGTAGTAGACAAAAAGAGTATCAATTGACACAATTACTACATAATTTACTCAATCTGCAAAATTGTCAATTTGTCAATCTGTCAATTTGATTGGAAACATGTTAATCAAAGCAGAAGACATCCTCGGTTTCGATTATACAGGGTTTTCAAAGTTAAATTGTAATTTTTGTATTTCTCAGGGAGGGTGCTGCTTATAACACCAATTTTACATACAGTTAACTTTCCACTCTATAATCACGTGGGGAATTTTAGCCATCATGTTTATTATTTTCTACAAAAATAGTCCAAATTCATTCTTCAATTTAGTACCTTCAGTGAAAATTTCAGCTCCGTAGCTGCCCAAATGCCCAAATTATATGCTAAATTGTGTCTCATGTCAGTTGAGTGTGTTTTTTGCTCATTTCTGTTTGGTTATTCCAGTTTAACAAAAACCAGCATTTTTCTAAAAAAATTTTCAGTACGGACATGGTTTTTAGGTTAAATTTAGTTCCTTCAGTAAAAATTTCAGGTCCGTAGCTGCCCAAATACCCAAATTAGAGTAAATTGTGTCTCATGTCAGTTGAGTGTGCTTTTTGCTATTTTCTGTTTGGTTACTTCAGTTTAACAAAAACCAGCATTTTTCTAAACATTTTTCAGTACGGACCTGGTTTTTAGGTTAAATTTAGTTCCTTCAGTGAAAATTTCAGGTCCGTAGCTGTCCCAATACCCAAATTAGAGTAAATTGTGTCTCATGTCAGTTGAGTGTGCTTTTTGCTATTTTCTGTTTGGTTATTCCAGTTTAACAAAAACCAGCATTTTTCTAAACATTTTTCAGTACGGACCTGGTTTTTAGGTTAAATTTAGTTCCTTCAGTAAAAATTTCAGGTCCTTAGCTGCCTAAATACCCAAATTATAGGCCAAATCGTGTCTCATGTCAGTTGAGTGTGTTTTTTGGTATTTTCTGTTCGGTTATTCCAGTTTAACAAAAACCAGCATTTTTCTAAACATTTTTCAGTACCGACCTGGTTTTTAGGTTAAATTTAGTTCCTTCAGTGAAAATTTCAGGTCCTTAGCTGCCCAAATACCCAAATTATAGGCTAAATTGTAAATTGTGTCTCATGTCAGTTGAGTGTGTATTTTGCTCTTTTCTGTTTGGTTATTCCAGTTTAACAAAAACCAGCATTTTTCTAAACATTTTTCAGTACGGACCTGGTTTTTAGGTTAAATTTAGTTCCTTCAGTAAAAATTTCAGGTCCTTAGCTGCCTAAATACCCAAATTATAGGCCAAATCGTGTCTCATGTCAGTTGAGTGTGTTTTTTGGTATTTTCTGTTCGGTTATTCCAGTTTAACAAAAACCAGCATTTTTCTAAACATTTTTCAGTACCGACCTGGTTTTTAGGTTAAATTTAGTTCCTTCAGTGAAAATTTCAGGTCCTTAGCTGCCCAAATACCCAAATTATAGGCTAAATTGTAAATTGTGTCTCATGTCAGTTGAGTGTGTATTTTGCTCTTTTCTGTTTGGTTATTCCAGTTTAACAAAAACCAGCATTTTTATAAAAAAATTTCAGTACGGACCTGGTTTTTAGGTAAAATTTAGTTCCTTCAGTGAAAATTTCAGGTCCGTAGCTGCCCAAATACCCAAATTAGAGTAAATTGTGTCTCATGTCAGTTGAGTGTGCTTTTTGCTATTTTCTGTTTGGTTACTCCAGTTTAACAAAAACCAGCATTTTTCTAAATATTTTCAGTACGGCCCTGGTTTTTAGGTAAAATTTAGTTCCTTCAGTGAAAGTTTCAGCTCCGTACCTGCCCAAATACCCAAATTATAGGCCAAATCGTGTCTCATGTCAGTTGAGTGTGTTTTTTGCTATTTTCTGTTTGGTTATTACAGTTTAACAAAAACCAGCATTTTCCTAAACATTTTTCAGTATAGACCTGGTTTTTAGATTAGATTTATTTCCTTCAGTTAGAATTTCAGGTCCGTACCTGCCCAAATACCCAAATTATAGTCTAAATTGTGTTTCTTGTCAGTTGAGTGTGTTTTTTGCTATTTTCTGTTTGGTTATTACCGTTTAACAGGCTACAAACTTGCAAGTAGGTTTCTAGAATGTGGAGCGTGCATTTTCGAACATTTCTGTCAAAATCACCAATTTGCAAATTTTACCTGGTATTTGAGTTTGAGGTTAGCAAGTGAGAAATAGTTCACGTAAAGTTAGGTTAGGTTAGGTTATAGAATCATCATAATTTATGACAGTTATGTCAAGAAAACAACCATACAGGGTTGGTCCGTATATTTAGACAGCTTGTGGCGACTTTCTGATTAATTAAAAGGTATTTTTGTCGCGGATATCAAAAATAAATAATACGTTTGACATTCAATTTCCAGTTAATGAAAATTGTAATTTAATTGGTTTTTAAAATCACAGTTGCCACGAATGTTGATGCTCCATCCAGCGTCAGCAATTTAACGTCAGTATGACGTAATTCAACCAAATAATCTATTAACCAACTGTCAAATTGCGTCATCGTGACGTCAAATAATAACAACGGTTTTGAAAAACAATAAAATCATGTCTGTTCCTAGTTTGTGATTTTAAATTGAAATTTGAAGAGACACTTGTGACTACCCATATGGGTATATCAATTTCGTAAATAACCCATCGAACCAAGGCTATCAAGTCATAAAACTGAAACCCTTTTCCCTTTAAATAAGCAATTACGAAATCTTCCCGAAGGCGGACGAAAATTCCAACTTCCTGTACCCCTTTTTTGTTTAATGCCTTAATTATACATCACCCGTTGGACTTTTAAATAACTTTTAACAGAAAACAATTGAACTTCACCCACATGGTCGCGTCGCGGTACATCGGCTTTCACTTGTTTTTTTCTCTCGTTTTGCTTTTGTTTTTTTTTTCACTTACATGCGCCATCAGGCATATGTTGAACGGACAGTCGGTTAACCCCTTATGTTTTGCGTCTACAAGATGTGCTCGAAACGAGAAAAAAAAACCGAACAAACACACTTTGACGTTTAATTTTTTCCAGTCGAAGTGTTTGTCTTTTGGCGCCTCGCGCTTTGTTAATATCGCGGGAACGGTACGAGATCGTTGGCGATCTAGCGTGATCATGTGTGTATGCGCCTTTCATGGAAACAAAACAAAATTTATTCGGAAAGAGGGTTGATTAGCATAAAACGCGAAGGAAGAGAACTTTCTCGGGCTTGAAAAGAATTTATTCGTTTCCTTTTTCGAACGCGGGCTCGGGGCGGAAAAGGGTTGAAGAAAATAAATATCTACGTATATACGCATTTGTAATGTGCGCCAGTTACGTAAGAGTAATGTTTCTATTTTTGGTTACCTGAATTGTCTTGAAACTGAATGCCAAAAATTAGTTTGTTAGTTAAGTTTTTTCTATTTCAAAAAAAGTAAGCTATTAATAATTATTATTAGTTGGCAGAGACCTCTGTTATTTCTAGAATGATCCCAGAAGCCTCTGACAATTTTTTTTAATGTTTAGAGGCTCTTGGCAATTTTTAGAATGATTTTAGTGACCTCAGGAAAATTTTACAATATTTCTTCACACTTGGAATTTCCAAAAATAATTAAAGAAGTCTCTGCCTCCTGAAAAGTTAAAAACATTTCTAGAGGCCGTTGGCAAGTTGTCTGACATTTTTATCTGTAATTAGAGGCCTCTGGTAGCTTTCGGAGTTTTTACTAGTATTTAGAGATTTCTAGTATTTTTAGAATCATTCTAAAATCTTCTGGTAATTTATGAAAGATTTTTACTTAAAAATTCCTTTCATTAGGTGACACTGCACGAGTCCACCATCTGGATAAAGTTAACTGTCAGTTAAATTTATCATTGCCAAACTTAATCGAGACTTTAACACACACAATCAGAGCTAGCCATGACTGAAATGACAGTTGCGCGGACATTTGACAGCTCTACAATCCAGCTATTAGTTTATTCAGCTTTTATTTACTAACTAAACTATAAGGTGTTAACGAGGCCTTAAACATCTAAAGCCGCTACTGTCAATCCAAAAAAAAAATCAAAACATCAGCAGGTCGTGACTGTCAAACGAGAGCAGAAAATGTCACTTTTTGACAGATGCTCAATTAAATTTACCTGGTAGATTCACCTACGGTATTTCAAAAAATAATTCTGGCAATTTAAAAAGTAGTTGGTAGTAGTTATTGTAGAGACTACTGACAATTTTTAAGAAGTTTTTAACTTTTGACAGGTTTTCAATAGTATTTATGAACCCCTGGAATTTCTAGAATAATTCTAGATGCCTCTGGCATTTCTAGAGTGATTCTAAAAATTTCTGGTATTTTCACACGATTAATGGAAAGTTTAGAACATTTGTAGGTGACTCTGGCGATTTTTAGTATTTAGAGCTTCTGATACTTTTAGAAGGACCCTTTAGGACATTAGTTGGCGCCTTTGGCAACTTTTAAAAAGTTTTCAGAAGTATTTAGAAGCTTCTGGCATTTCTAGAATCATTCTAAAAACCTCTGGTATTTTTACAAAATTTTTGGAGGATTTAGGACTTTTGTAACTGTCTTTGGCAACTTTTGAGAAGTTTTCAGTACTATCTACACCATTTACACATGTAGTTTAGAAAGCGTCAGCTGAATTTTAGAAACCATAAGATGGATTTAAAAAATATCACTTGTATTTCAGAAAAGGTACTTTCAATTTTAGAATAATAACTTTGATTTTCGAAATTGCAATTTGTATTTCAGATTAGTCACTTGTATTATAGAAAAGAGCAGTTGGATTTTAGACGTGGTCATTTGTAATTTGGAAAATTAAAGGAGCAAAAAAAGGAAAAAAAGTAAATAAGTAAGAAAAGTAAATAGTTTAACGAATATTTTTAATAACATTGTGGTTTAAGCAGTTCAATGAAAAATCGATTTATCTCGAAAACCGTTCATTTATCGAAATAAAGGTACAATTTTTCGATAAAAATGTCAAGAGTATCCATTAATGGCGTTTGCAACTAAAAATAATGACAGCTGTCAAAGTTTAAGCAAATTGTGTCTTAGGTCCAGTTAGTTTCTGACTTTCGAAGACGAGATACCTGGTTTTCATGTCAAATAGAAGGTCTCTTTCGATAAAACATTAAACCCAATAATCATTACAATATACAAAGTGTTTCAAAAGTTACGGCCAAAAACGTTAATTGGAAAGCAGTTCTTTGGGGCTCGATATTTCCCTTAAGAGTGACTTTAAAAAGAAATTATATGAACAAATCGTATTATTTTGACCTCCCTTGCATGCCCCCGAGAGATTGTCATATAGTTATGGGACACCCTGTATATTTTATATAAATTAATACTCTCGATGGGCGGGTTTTTTTGCTGTGATATTAAAAAAAAAACAATAGACTAATAACCACATAGAAACACAAAAAAATCTGAAATTGAAATAACGCGTTCTAAAATACAAGTGACGAATCTGAAATACAATTTACGTTTTCTAAAACCAAATTTACGATAATGAAATACAAGGTATATTTTTAAAATCCAAGTGATATTTTCTAAACTACATGTGTAAATGGTGTAGAAACCTCTGAAATTTGTAGAATGATTCTAAACATCTCTGGCAATTTAAAAAATGTTTTTAACATAACATAACATAACCTTAAAAAAAAATAGGAAAAGTTACATTTTTGGTAAAAAGTAAAATTTTGGCAAATTTTTATTTTGCCCCATAATGGTTTCAATGCACAGCAAAGGATGTATTTATACTAAAAGACTTTAAATTAGGTAAAATAAATGCAAAAAAGCACTTTATAATTTTTCAATTTTCAAAAATATTGGAAAAATGGAGAGGATTAAGGGGTCTTTTTTAAGTACGTACTTTTTGAAATTCAATATCTCGGTAACACAAAAAGCTACAGATACCTGTTTTGGTTTATTTTGTAATATTTTCAAGCTGTTTCTAATGGTAGTGAAATTGATAGAAGATCAAATAAAGGAACTACGACCCTTCAAAAATTGAAAAAATACAACTTTTGTCAAAACTGTAGTAATAAACTTTTAAAAAATTGGAAAAATGCAATTTTTTTGCTAAAATTATTAATTTTTTATATTTCTCCAGAAAGGTTCCAATGCACAGCAAAGGCCATATTATTTTTTCAGAAAAAAGCGTAAAAACACCTTACACCAATCTAAAATAACATAACAAACAAACAAACAAATCTTGTAATGCTTAGTACACTTGTAGAAATCCCTGACAATGAAAATTTTCCTAGTATTTAAAGGCTTCTGGCATTTCTAGAATGATTCTAACGACCTCTGGCATTTTTCGAGATTTTTCAATAGTATTTAGAGGATTCTGGCATTTTAGCCGCTTTTGACAAATTCCAAAAAAAAATGGTGAAAGATGACACCTGTAGAGGTCTCTGGAGCCATTGATTAAAAGCTTTTAGTAGTGGAGGCTTTTGGAAAACCCTTTCTTCAAAGGTTTTACTTTGAAAAAGGTTTGTTTTTCTGCAGTTTGGCAATCTTGCCAACTTTTTCGGTTGTGAAATCATCCTAATTTTGTTTGAATGACTAACTATATTCAATGTTGATGCATATCAACTAGTATACACAAGTTAGTAACACTTCTTTCTAATGTCTGATAATACATTTACAAAATACAAAATACTATAAAGGAACAAAATTTGAGTTAAAAAACTAAATTTTTGAACTACTCACCAGTATGTAATCTAGTATGCTGTTGGACATGGCTGAGCTGTTTGAACCTCCTGTCGCAATAGGAACATTTGTACGGTTTTTCACCGGTATGAACACGTATGTGCTGCACCAGCTGATGATTAGAGCTGAACGATTTGAGACACTGCTGGCACTGATGTGGCTTAACTTCGGAACGGCCCCCCAGGTCTCTGGCTTGCAGATGCATGGCCGATTTGTGCATGAAAATCTGCAAATTTGCCACGATTAGCGTGTTTCATCGATCTGGTGTTGGTATGTAGTGTTTGTTCTGATAGTTTTCTCGGTCTGTAAGTGTCTCCTTAATGAGGACAATTATCGAGAAAGAGGTAAAACTCTCGGAGACCTGCCATTAATTAAAACTTAAGTTTTAATTTTGCCGCTTCGCGTTCTCCAGGTCCGCGAAAGTGACGTCTGCCGACTTGGAAAAAATAACGCTTAATTTCTAATGAAATATTAAAAGTAAAATAATGACGAATTAAAGCGAGAGAGCGTTCTGTGATTAAAAAGGGCAATCCAGTGGCGTAACAGTAAAATCTTTCAATTTCAGCTTGTACCAACACTGACAAGGTAACAAGGTCAATTTCGAGAAAAGCCCAGCGTTAAAGAAACCTAAACACTTTTATTTTTAATCCCTTAAAACGTTCTGTTCTTAAAAGGTTTTAATTTCAGCTTGATATTACACTGTTTTGGATAAATATTTAATTCCTCGTCTGAACGTCTTGCCGAGATTAATACTCCCAGGTCTGTAGCAAAAGACTTTCTACTAATTAGGTCAAATGGAGACTGCAACAAAGTCGTTAATAAACGGTTTAGATCAATTTGTTCAACAACAAACCAATACAAACTAAAAAAAAGTACAAACAGTTTAGTAAATTGGTCACACCGGTAATTTTGTGGAAAGTTATGCTTGATTTGCGGACACGTGCCTCCTCTTCTGTCTGATTTAACCACCCTTGACGCGTTAAAATTCAACGTCATTGTTGTTCGATTAAAAAAAGTTAACGACGAGTTTCAATTCAAGAACCACTGTACGGAGTAAAGTAAAAATCAAATCAAATTAACATGACGTCATTTTTAGTTTCAAGACTAGCGTAAACTGACTCAACTGACAGTTTTAAATAAAGCTAATTTAAAGTTTCGGACGACTTCGTTTACACCGCCCTAAGAGTGTTCACGATTTTCTCAAACAGTTTCTTAAGTTAATCGTTAACTGTAAACGCACTTTATTCTGTGTTAACTAACATCTTGTAAACTGTTTCAGAATGAACAGTGTAAACCGAGTCAAAGTGCTTTGATGGTGTTTGTAACGTTAAATTTAACCAACTATTTGTTACTTAAAGCAGTAAAGCTTTATTGAGTCAACGATAGTTAACACTAGACATTTATGAGACACCCTGTATTAGCTTTCTTGGCTAATATCAGACGCAAAACCTAAACCTAATTCGATTGGAGCAAGTATACAGGGTGAAATACAGAATTACACTACAGTTTGATGATTAAAAAAAATACGTTTTTGAACACATCCTGTATAGTAAAAATAACTTAATTTGGAAGCTGTAAATATTTTGTTTTATGTTACAAGTAACCTAACCTATAATTTTGAAAGCTTAAAAGTTGTTTTCATGGCATTTTTATTATTAAATTCCACTTTAGAAGCTTGCAAAATCAGTAAATTCCAGTACAGATTGAGTCAGTAATAATTTGCAAAAACATAAAAAATAAACTTCAATTATGAGAAGAAAAGTAGTATTAAAGGGTCACTTGATTAGGAATATTCTAGTAATATTAATTAATAAAGAAATAAAATAAAGAATACATATAAAAAAAACTAAAAATGCCATTAACATCGTTTTACTGACTGAGTTTGGTAGATAAGAAGCAGCATTGAGAAAGATGATTTTCAGTTACTAAAAGTCAGTCACGTGACTTTGTTGAGAGTCGATTGGTCACGTGATACATTTGAATTTCATCTTTCAAAAAAACGTAATTTTTGCATAACAGATCGTCATACAAAATTGGTGCTTAAAGTCGTTGACAACATTTACTTAACCTTGACAACCTAAACATTAATCTGACAACACAGAAAACTGTCAAAAAATGTGCCAAGGACTTTAGCCACGTGATCTGAAATATTGCAAAATCAAAAATTGTGAGTTGAATTGAAATGTTTTTGAATTTGAAAATCATTGATATCGCGTGACTTTGACATACGGTTTGATTTGACAGTCACGTGACCTATCATACTGTATACCCCAATGTTAAGTCTACATGTGTTAAATCTCAGCACAGTGGATGTTGTTGTGATTGGTCAAAAAAAGCAGCTTTCAGCTTGCTGCTTTTTTTTGACCAATCACAAACTACTAACAAGTGTGCAATTACAGCACATGTGGACTTTTAGCCCTTTGAAATAAGCACAAAAAAACTAAGGTTCGGTTTTTACAAGTCCTGTTAAATCTCTTCATCAAGCAATAGATAATATTAACTTGGCAATCATGGTATACTAATTTGCTTCATTAAACAGTCAATCTCTAGACGTCGTAATTCGTTGTCTGGTTCGTTTCTGCTTCTACGGGCGCCATTTTTTTACCATTCCGAACCAGGAAGTTGATTTAATTGACCTAACCATGTGGATGGATGCATTATACCGTACGTAACGTAGAGTGGGTGCCCAGTCAGGTCAGCTTCGTTCACCTGGGCGATGATTTCAATTCTTAATTATTTGTTTTAGGGTCAGTTGTACCGGTTATGGTTAAAAACTAACAGATTAAACTAAATAATACAGCTGTACCTTAAAGTCGTAACTTACTTAACCCAGTGTCCCAAAACAGAAAAAAATACAACCCTTTTTCGTCAGGTCATTAGATTCGGCGAGGCTGCGTTTAAACCCGTCATCGTCGCGATGATAAATCAACCCTTAAATATTGCTTTTTTCCTTCTTAGTCTCCATAATGTCTTTTTTATCTCTTTCTGGGGACGAACAACCAAAACGGGTGGTTGTAAATTTACGGTAGTCGAGTTTATTGAGCGTAAGATTTGGATTTTTGGTCCACTGAACAAGAAACAAAAAAAAATACCGTTTTTTCCAGGTTATGTCCAAATTTCCTGCTGCTGTTAGTTAACGAGTGAGGTTAGGTCCAAATTTATATCGAATCTTGGGAGAGTTGACTGGTGTTCTTCCGATGGTCAGAATGTTGATTCTCAAACTTGAAGAAATGAAGCATTATGCAATTTGGAAACTGTTCTCAAAAATCCAGCATAGTTAAGGCCTTGACTGTTGGTGGAGTTGACTAGTGTTCTTTTTAGGTTAGGTTCAAGTTTTACTAGTTTTTTTAGTTTCAAATGTCTTACCAATTACTGACTACGTCACTGAACTTTTGTCCAAAATGTCAAAATACCAGTTTGAAGTGCTGCGTGCACTATTAATTGCAATTTTATAAAAGAAAAAAAAACAAAAAAGCCTACGTCACTGTTCAATTCTTTCTTTTGAAATAGCCTTCTTGAGAATGGCTAGGACACCACTGGAATTGCTCTCCAAATTAGAAATAAAAATAAAAATCCCAGTGACGTGGTATACTGGGTTTTATTTTATTTTCTCAATTATAGGTTTTATGATTATTATATCCTTCAAGCCGATTTATTAAGTGTTCCTACAAGAGAGAAAAAAGTTTTAAAACTTTGTTCAAAATTATAGTTTCACATTTAGAATCGTATGTGTTGGACCAGTTGACTAGTGACGTTTTTAGGTTAGGTTTCAATTTTTTTGCACCTTTGAAAACTACAACTATGAATTGATCTGCAGGGTAACAAATTTGAGATTTTTTTGAATATGTACTATTTTTCACAGCCACCGACTACGCCACTGAACTTTTGCCCAACCGTACAGAAAACAGTCGAAAATATACTGTCAAAATTACCGTGACGTAGGTGGAACAAAAGTTTGTTCAAATTTACAATTTTACATTTAAAAACTATTGGCACAGTTGACTTTTTAGGTTAGGTTAGTTTAGCAATTTTTTTTGCAAAATTTAAAATGTACCTGCTATTATACTGTACGGCACTGGATTTTCGCTTCAAATCAAAACAAAAAGGGGCTGAACTATTAAAATGTGTCCAACGTAGAGGGTAATAAATTTTGTGTACTACCTATTTTTAACAGTGACTACGCCACTGAATTTTTCTGACCAATCATACGTTTCTTTATAGATAATACCCAAATTTAGTTATTTGTTTATATGCTTTCAGTTATCTGAATAAAAGGGCACGTCACTGGATTTGTGACTTTGACAAAACTTCAATTTTTTCAAATGGAATTGCTTACTAAATTGGATACGAAGATAAATGTCAGTGGCGTGGACAATACTAAATTTAAAAGTTTTAAAAACTCTTATGGACTTTCTTGATATAATTTATTATTAGTGCATTAATTTTGTGTGACGTCACTGTTTTTTTAAATCAAATATACAGTTTATACATTTAGAACTATCTGTCACAGTTGACTAGTGTCCTTCTGAGATTAAATTCAGAATTTTCCTTTTCAAACTAAAAGAAATGCGATACGTTTACAACCAACAATATTGTAAAATAGAATCAGCTTGACTTTTAGGACAGTTGACTAATAACCTTCTGAGGATACAGGGTGTCGCATTTTTGGCTTTGCTGCAAGCTTATTTTTATAGGGTATCTCACTTTTGCATATCTTGCCTTTTAAGATACAGGGTGAACCAGATAAAAATAGTCTTAGAGAAATTAATTTGTAATTTATTTAAATTTTTTTTGGGGAAAAATCACCAACCTGTTGATAGTCAAAAGGCATATGCATGCTCGGATAGGGGGGAAAAGAAAAAACACCCCCCTGCCCCCCGTACATCCCTGAAGTACTGGGCCCCGGATCAAAACTGGTGTAGGTGGGGTGCATCGAACTACCACTACTACTCCAAGTGGTGGTGGTACTGTTCAAAGTGGCCGATGAGGCCGTGGTAGTCGAAACGTTGGGACTGTGATGCGGTGCTGATGGCACCGAGTAAGCCGAGTACATCTGGCTGGGTTTACTACACGTTTTCAGTAGGCTAGATTTGTTCGGTCGCAATCGAGATAACAAATAAATAATAAAAGTTAAATAGCCGTAGAATATTTCTACATTGCCGAGTGAAGGTATAAAATTCAAAAGTGTGTCAAACGAACCAAAGTGGTACTTACAGTCTGGTTTAAGTGCATTTTAATGGAATTATACTTTTAATTATCAGTACGACGAGTGTATATTTTTAGAAGGTACGCTCAAATACCTAAAAAGGGATTTTTCAACTAACATGAAGAAACCGAATGTGCATGTTCATTCAGTTTAAAAACGTTGTCTCTAGCACAAAAAAAAAACACAAATTAAGTTGTAAAAGGATGTCGGAAATAATCGGTTATTAAAGATGGAGAAAAAGTTGAATTGCATGAATTTTTGTGAATGAAAAACGGAACCTACGTTACGGAACGGGTTCCATTTAATGTCGGTGATTAATAAATTTTGATTGTAAGCAATTTTCATGGGTAAATTGAAATTTATATTTGTTTTAAACGTGCAGGAAATACTCTACAAGTTTATTAAATGCGAGTTTTTATAGGTTAATGGTAAAGCAGAAAAAGTAAATTTGAAGGAAGTTCAATGAATAACGATGTTAAACCTCTTAAACAATCAATGTTTTGCATAGTTTGTAATACAATTTACTTTTAAAAACGTTTAGAATTTTTAGAGTTTCTGTAAAGATCATTTTGGTTTAACAGTAATTGCAATGTTTACCCTAAATCCTACTAATCTGGTTGGTTGTGTTAAGCAATTTTAATTTTTTTTTATTACAAACTTGTCATTTTCCTAAAATAAAATTTATTGACAAAATCCTATCAAAAATATCATTAAGGGTCATTTTTGTTAAACAATAGTTACGGTAATTTCCATTAGTCTACTAAGTTGTATTAAAAGAACTTTAAAAACAAGTATTTATTTGTGAAAAAAACTTATTTTGCTAACTTTAAAAGTTTTAAATTTCACCTTGGAAAATTGTCAAAATTTTTTAGATCACAAAAATTTGAGAAAAAAATTTTAATTTTTAATTTTTAGGACCTAAAAATATGTAAAATTATGGTCACGTGAACATTTTGCTAATTTTGCCAGTCTTCAAATTTAACTGAGCAAGTTCAAATTTCGAGTAGAGTTTCAATGGTCACGTGATCGAAAAAGTAACGTCATGTGACTTTGCTGCTTTGAAAGTTTTCAATTTTATCATGAAAAATTGTCAAAATTTTAAGTGGGTTTTTATAGGTCACGTGACCCAGTACTTTAGAAGAGTTTTAAATTTAATAGTTTAAATTTTAACTTTAATTTTTTTAGGTCACATGACAAAAATAATTTAGTTTTGAATTTTGAAAGTAAAACACTAATTCCAAACTTTAAATTTAAAAATTAATAAAATAACGTAATTTCATTTTAAAATTTAAAGTAATAAACTGTGATTAGTTGGTCTATTCTGAAAGCCTGAAATGTCAACTTGAAAAAGTTTAAAATCAGGTCACGTGATTAAGAATTTGAGATTGCAAATTTGAAATTTTGGTTAACCTAGCCTCAAAATTGATTTGATAAGGTCACGTGACCATTTACTAAAATTCTTGAATTTCAACCTAAAAAATGCGGAAAGTGCAAATTTTTGAAGATCACGTGACCGTGAAAATGTTTAAATTTCAATTTTTAGTAAATTCAATTTAAAAATTGAATTAGTCAAGTCACGTGACTGTTTTGTTTTCACGCCTGAAATGACGACATAAAAAAATTTGGAAAATTCCAAATCGAAAATTTAAATTTTGGTTAACTTCGCCTTCAAAATTGATTGCTTAAGGTCACGTGACCATTTTCTAAAATTCTTGAACTTAAAAAATTTGGAAAGTGCAAAGTGAATTTTTAAGATCACGTGACCGTGAAAATGTGGGTTTGAAATATTTAAATTTCAATTTTTAGTAAATTCAATTTAAAATTTGTATTAGTCAAGTCACGTGACTGTTTTGCTCTCCAGCCTGAAATGTCAACATACAAAATTTGGAAAATTGCAAATTGAAAATTTACATCTTGGTTAACCTCGCCTTTAACCATGGTGAGGTATGTATGGTTAACTACACCTTACCATTTTCTAAAACTCTTGAATTTCAACTTAAAAAACCTTACCACATTCTGGAAAAGTAAGACTAACTGCTTTGTAGAGTAATTTATTCAGTAGATTTCAGTAGACCTTTTTAGGTTAGGTTAGAATAAGATAACAACCAATACAACAGGTGTGTTTTATCAGTAGATTTTGACCTTGAAGATTTGTTGTAGAATAGTGAAACTGCACGTAGAATAAAAAGTAGAATACACAGTCTCTTAACATTATGTCGAAGAGAAATTTATTTCTCAGTTTTTAAGAAGAAATTATAGCTTTAATAAATAGAACAGCCAGAAAAAAATATAGACGATTTAGGATTAAATATGCCACAATTTGTGAATAAACTAATGGCTACATTACACTTTAAAGTTTTAGTATAATAGTAGATTTTTTCGTTTATGGGTTTTTAGTAGAATAATTTTTTTCTTGATTACTTTATTTTGTTTTAAATGTAGAATAAAAATTTCAGTCTTAAAATCACTAAGTTAACACTTTAACTAGAACAATTAGCAAAACAAAGAAACAACACACAATTAAATAAATTGAGAATTAATAGAAAAAATATACACCGTGTACATTCAAGGTATAATCCCATAATGCACTAAAACTAACTGTTGAATTAGAGATAGCAAAATCTAGCCTACTGTGTAACACGGTAAGCCAATCACAAATAATCCATTAAATCACATCATAACGTAATCACTGATCGACACTTTTAAATCGAAAAAATCACTCGACTTGAAATCGGGTAGTCGCGACGGAGTTGCGCAACACCACACCACTTCCGAACGAAAATGCGACCCGAAAACAACCGAATCCAGAGCACCACTAACAAATTAATAAAATATCCCATGATATTTATAATTTTAATAATTGACGGGATATAATATAAATATTTCTTGCTTTTATTTCGTTTCAGATTTACGCAAAATTGATACTTATGACTAAGATACTTTTCGACTTCGCCTAATCCGCGCCGGTTCACATAAAATGATTATTTATTCGCTCAAGTGGTATTTAAATAATTAGTTGTTATATCGAATTTGGGTCAATTCGAATCAAAACTATTGATAAAATGCATATTTAAACATTGAAATGCAGTTTTCTTGTATGGGTGGCTGCGCGTTGATTGGCGCAGATTCATTAAAGCCGTTTTCAATATGGTCGCCACTCGACGAAGGCCAATTAGCTACGTTAGATTAGAATCTTACATTTATCATATTTTGTGCCCCCCAACGCAATACACACGGTATAATAATAATAATTAAACGTGCGCATGCATGCGGATGACACCTAGTTAATGGTCGAAACCCAATCCAATCACAATAATTTATTCTCAGTTACGTAACGGTTATGTTTTCATGATATTTTCTAATACGCAACTTTTGCAATCGAACACAGCTGTGGTGATAACCTCACTTTTTATTGTACTTGTTTTTGAATGGTGATATCGCGACCATAATGTAGGATACATTGTGCACAACTTCAGAATTATTTCATGTGTGTTGTTGAGACTAAGTCAACAAAATAAATACAGAGTGTCTCTTATATAAAGTCCGTCCCAGGGTTAGTGACAGTGACGTAATTTTTGTCGTTCTTTTTCTATTACTTGTGAACTGAGCGAGATGGAAATGAAATAACTCCACTTTCGTAATTTGACAATGGGTCTGATCAAAACCAACCGGTGTCACGTGACACGCGACGCCATTGATTTTTTTGACGTTTCCTCAATTTTTTCCCAGTTGCAATTTGAATTTATTGATTTTGTGTAGTTTTATTTGTAATTTTAATATTACAAAAACAATTATTTTCGTTTTGTGTCATTTTGACAGCAGAATCATGTTCCCAAAGTCAAAATTTGCCGTTAATTGAATAATACCAAAATGGTGGCGGTTATCTAGTAACCCACGTGAACAGTCTCAGAAAACTCATTTTTAGATACATTTTTGTACAAAATTCGTCCATAACTTGCTTATTTGAAACATTCTGTCAAGACACACTGTATGACAAGAGAAAGCTACTGAATGGGGCTATCACGTGACGTTGACTGGACTAAGTTGTATCGTTTAGCCGCCAGAGTGCGTCAAAGTTGATTAATTTTTTTTCGGATATTTTTTTAAATACCTCGAAAACGATTTGAGTTAAGGGTGTGAATTTTTACCTCGTACACATCCCGATGGGAAGAAACATTTTCTAAATATGACATTTAGCTGTACTATGCACCGTTTTATCTTGAAAAATTAAAAATTGAATTTCTGACATTTTTTACAGGGGGACACATTTTTTCGTAAAATTTTTGAATTTTGAAAATTGTCTTTGACCGCCTGTATAGCTTTAGGTTAACGTTAAAAATAAGACGTAAACTGTCATTTGTCAAAATGTTGTTTATTAAGAGTGCCACGTTCTAACAACTGTCAAAATTGCCATAATTCCAAGGTCATCTCCGAAACCGTGCTACATAGAGCAAAATGGACGCCAGATTCGAGAAAATGAGCAAAAAAGGTCACTTTGATTGAGCAAAATCCAATATGACTGCTGCTATTATAGTAGACTCACAAATCACAAGTTTGAGTCAAAATTTTGTGCATTTTTCCAAAAAATTCGTCTATAACTCGTTTATTTGAAACGTTCTGTCAAAACACACCTTATGACAAACGAAAGCTAATGAATGGGGCCATCACGTGATGTTGACCAGGCAGGGCTAAGTTGAACCGTTTTGCCGATAGAGGTCGTCAAAGTAATACAACACACTTCGGTCTGTATATCCTGAAACTTTTAGTTTAGACAGGGCGTATGTTTGAAATAGCTCCAAACCATAAAAAAAATGCCATGATCAGTGGTCTGCCTGATGAACCGAACACGTCGAAACTTAAGTAAAAACATACTTTTTACTATCAATTTTAAGACTTTCTGTTTTCTCAATTTGTTAATTTTAGTCGATTTCCGAAAACGTAAAAATGTTCACATTTTACACGCTCCTAATAAACCAGATAGCTCCATTCCTGATGATCCGATCGTGACAAAATTTGGGTCCCTAATACAACACACTTCTTTGTCTATAGATTCTGAAAATGTCAGTTATTTGTCTCACTTTGTTAATACAGGGTGGCCTGGAAAGGGTAAGGTAACATTTTCTGAAAATTAAAAAAATGTTGGCATAAAAATTTTAAAAAATCATGGATAATTTCGTCGTGAATAAGCTCTTAGAAATAATAAAATTTCCGGCCTGTCTTGGTGGTTTTTAACCCTTCGACAAACTAAGTTTGGTAAACAATTCTACAAGACCTACTATGCTAAGTTTCCTATATAAATAATTTAAGTACCTAACCTAACCTAACCTCACTTTTCTCTTCACCCTAAGCCGATTTAAATCATAATATAAAACACATTGTGCACACTACCAAATAAATCCAAAATAAACTTTTAGAGATAAGTGTGGTTTATCATTTGGCCTCCGAGTCAACCAGATTTTGCTCCAATCGGGTAAAACACTACAAGAGCCGGTTTTCAAAGAAATAAAATAATAAAGACATAAATATCTGGAAAACAGGAAAAGAAATTAAGAATGTACTAATTGTACATGCTTAATTCGTTCCATAGAATAGAAATCGTCATATTAACGCTGGCGAGTGACATAAGTTGTACTTGTCCAGTTCGTCCGTCCTTGTCCGGCTGACGTCTGGTTGTGTGAGTGGAAAAAGGATGGGAGCATCGACAGCAAATCTTGTCGGGTGCTTGTTATTGCCTATATAAATTTCTGTGCGAACGCAAAAAAGTTTCTGTTGGTATTTTAATGAGGTTTTATAAGACTTTAAAGGGAGCAATTGGAAAAATGCAATTAAAGGTGATTTTTATGGTTCGGGTACGTGTATTATACTGTTTTTTGCCTTGTATGGACCGTATTCAATCGATTCGTCTAACTGTACAATTCAGCCGGCGATCATAATAATCTCATAAAACACTAGAATTTTCCCATGATGATATTTATAGGCTCGTCTTGATAATATGCAATCGTGATGGAAAAGAACACTCGAAAAAGTTTTCGTTTTTGTCGCCATGCAGAAACGAACGCTGCTATTTTTAAATGTTTAGATAAAATTTTTATCGGGTACCAATAAGAAATTTTCGAGTTTGTTTACATTCAGATAATAAAAATTACGTTTTAATGTGGAACGCGACTTTTAGGCCATTAAACTGATAAATCGCGTTTGTTCTATTGGCGTGCCGGGTGACCCGTCGCCATTTTGATTTCTCCAGTACGACTTAGCAACGAAAAAACTTCACTCGTTTCAATAACCTTGTGAAAAATTCACGAGGCCTCCTCCTGGCCCAGATCTGACCCCGATTGATTCCATTTTCAGTACGATTAATACCTGATGCAATATCCACGTATTGCAATTTTGACAACGACGACTATTCCAGTTTATTTATACTTTGCGAACAATCGCATCACGTTATTTACTAAAGGATTAAGCGATTTATTAAAACCTCCCTATGACTAATAAACATAGAAAAATAGCAACAAAATATGTGTAAACACTTAAATTTGTTGTTAGGAACTCATACTAGTACAGAAGTTTGTCAAAAATGTAAATGTTCTATCACTCTGTATTAATTGATACAATAATGTCTGGGACACTCTGTATAAAGATTCACTTTTGAATAACTTTCATAGTATTTGCGTTACTTTTCTGCACAGTAAGAGTAAGCTGAAAGCTACTTTTTTTGACCAATCACAAACTACCTAGTGAGCAAAAAATTAATGCAAATGCTGCACACGTGGACTTACTATTATGTTTTAGATATAGCAATATTTTTGTAGTTCTGAATTGGACATTAATACTAGTGAGTGTAAATATTTTACATCAGTCATGTGACCTTGTTGACACAGTCGCTCAAAATGGTCAAAAGTAAAAAAAAATATTTTATTTATATAAGTCTTGAGGGTTGCTGGTTGAGACTTGAAAAACCAACTAAAAGTGTCAAAACACCGTCTTCCTGGCTGAAATTAGTGAAAAACATCCCTTTGGTGGAATGTTCTGAAAGGAACATAATTTTCAGTATATACGTCATGTGTCGTCCTTATGTCATTAAGTCAATCAGAATTGTCGCAAACTGTTAGAAAAGAACAACATTTTTTATTATTTGATTGCTCAGTTATAATAATCGAATGATCGATCATTATACCATAATCGAAATAGCGATTATATCATTCATAATAGCCCATCACTAGAATTGCTATAATTCACGTGACTGTTTTCAAATTTAGTTACGTAGGTCACGTGACTATTATCAACCGTCAAATTCCCAGGTCACTTCACTCTTTTGACGGTTAACGGCGTCCTTGCAGTATCAAAATATTCTTCTGCAGGTTACATGATAATTTTTACGATAGAAACAAATTTCTGAAAGTTACGTGAATGTTTTCAACTCTCAAATTAATTTACAAAGGTCACGTGACTATTTTCAAGAGTTTGATGGAATAGTTAAAAGTCGGGTGACTCTTCTTACGATTAAAATAGCATCCTTGCAGTCACATGACTATATTTAAGGTTAAAATGTTGTTCTGACGATCACGTGACCATTTTTGCGTTTGAAAGGAATTCCTGAAGGTCACGTGATTGTTTTTAAAATTCACTTACAAACGTTTACGTGGTAGTTTTATTCAAGATTTAAATGGAAGTTTCTTAACTCATTTTACGGTTAATAGCATCGTTGCAGTCACGTGGCATATTTAATGTTAAAATTCTGAGGATCACGTGATTGTTTTTAACAGTCTGATGGAAGTGACCATATTTTAGGTTAAAATATTTGTTTTGACGGTCACGTGACCAAACAGAAAAATCAAACAAAATGTGTTAAAGACTGACGCTGACTTTAAGAGCTTTTTTGTTAAAGTGACAAATTTGTGAATTAACAAAAAACAAGAATCGAGCAGAAATGGTTCAATATTTGACTTAAAAACCGTTAGAATCGCGTGACTTTGACAATTAGCTTCAATTTGAAAGTCACGTGACAGTGGGTAATAGTTTGTGATTGGTTAAAAAAGAGGCTTAGCTTGCTGTTTTTTTTTTACCAATCCCACTTTACAAATTTGATTTGATTTACGCAAATATTGCACGTGTGGACGTTTTTGTTATACAGGGTTAGCCACCCAAACCGCTTATATATAGTTTATTAAGATCCAATATTAATAAAAATTTGAAATTTTCGAATTATAAGAAATTTGATGAGGTTGATGTCAACTTACTTATTTTAATTGGAACACCCTGTATATTATTGTATTTCTGAATAGTTCTATCGATTTCAAATATTTTTCATCATAACCTATATCTATCTACAACGCTTTTCGAGATATTGACGTTTGAAAAATGACACTTTCAGGTTTTCAAGCGTCTTAACTCCTAACCAGAATGAGATAGAGCAAAACGACTTGCATGTTCTTATCTTAACTTTTTGAGATCTATCATTTAGTAATATTTGTGTCAAAAATATGATCACGCAATAGATCACAAAAAGTGAAGATAAGAACATGCAAGCCGTTTTGCTCTATCTTATTGAGATTAGGAGGTATGACACTCCAAAAATTTTCAAACGTCAATATTTCGAAAACCGTTGCAGATAGGTATAGGTTTATGATACATAAAAAATATTTAAAATCGATAGGACTATACAAAAATATACAGGGTGTTCAAGCACTCATCAAATTTATCTTACTTCCAAAATTTCAAATTTCTATTAATATTTGATCCTGATAAACTTTTAATGAACGGTTTGAGTGGCTAACCCTGTATACTGTTTATTAAAACACTTTACATTAAACCAGTTATATGAATCACTAATCTAATTCCAGTAGCAGTTAAATCTATAATCGAGTGTATCAAAAACCACAAATGCGGTTTGCATTACGTTTCGGCTTTATTGAAAACCATTATCAGACACAATACACTGAATAGAGGAGCACAACTTCTGTAGGTTTAAGTTTTTCATTCATTATCCATAAATTGGTTGGAACGAATTAAGATAACACACGTGCGCCACTGTAACAACAGCAAAAGCAAACCATGGACGCCCGCGGGGCGGGTGGATGAATCGGGGAGAGGGGAATTTTTTTACTTTGTTTTTATTTATTTTAAACTCGGAGCCTTTTTCAAAGTATATTAACCCGGGACGGGTCAGGCGCGCTTTCGACTTAAGTCGCTACGGCTCGAGTCTGGTTTTTCAGCTGGCCGACTGTAAAACCATAACCTATCTCTACTTTGAAAATGTTGTTTGCTGGCTTAAAAATAGCATTTAATCTCGCTACGTCTGTCTCTCTCTTTCTCCTTAGGTTGTTGCGTAAAAAATATTGTGTTGTGTTGCAGTTGTAAGTGTTCTAGTTAATTTTTTTATTGTCCCAGTCTGGCTGGCAGTGACGCTTTTCCTGGTTTGTTATAATAAAGGAAAATTCCGCTTTGGTTTCTTCAAAAGGAAGAAATTTTAATATTTTTATAATTGGTTCCGAGAACATTTTATAAGTGCCTGGTGTATGTATCGGATATCTTAGAATGATTACGACGTTTCCTTTTTCAGTAGAGCGGCTATGGCGGATTTCTTCGAAGGAATTTTTGTCCTCTCGCATAATTATCGTAAAAATCCTAGTTTCTTTCCTACTAATAATTATAATTTTATTCTCATTAGAACGAAATATTCGAAGCCCAATTAGACCGCTGTTCTAGTTTCATTAAAATATCTTCATTTAAGGAAAAAAACCTCATACCACAACAAGCAACGTCATCTCAAACTGTACTGACCTTTGCATTGGCAAAATCTTGTTTTTGGGACAGTCTTGCTTTAAACCGCGATAACTAAGGTCATGATCGTTCCAAATTCCGAATTGCGCACCAACTATATCAGTAGTGTAATGCGATCCATTCATGAACCGAAATGATGATCTTTACAATATCTATGTGCATTGATTGCATGTAAATTGTACTATATAGAGTAGAGATGGCAACGTTGTACTTTGTAAGACATCTTTACTAATTAGTATACAAGGTGGTCCAGTTTTATGTCAATAATTCACCCATTAAAATAATAAGTTCACATGCATTATGTAATTTTCCTAAGAAAGACACAGATTTCCAAATTTCAGTTTAAAAAATCTTTTTTTTTTCATCAAATCTAGACCAAATACTTTGTGATGTGAATGACATTCGTCAAAATTGGTTAGAGACGTCGATATAAGGGGTTGATTTTAATTTTCCCACTCTATTTTCTACGCTCACTGGATATTATTCAAAATTGACAAAAGTGTCGCTTTTGGTATTTTTTACTTTAAAATAGTTCAAAAGGATAAAAATCTGGTCATCTGAGAGGTTTTACGAGTTAATTTTTGACACTAAAAATAGTAAAAAAAAAAATTTAACTAATTTTTAGTGGCATTAAATTTTTCACACTCTAAGTAGTGTAAAACTGATTATTCAAAACTCGTGAGAGTCCAAGTTTGTACTGAATAGTCTAAAAACTTGGAATAGTTTTAAAATTCGTTTTTTTAGACTGGAGACTGGATTTCAAGCACTAAAAACAATCAATAATAAAATAGAAAAATAGTCTAAAAGTCTTTACTAGAAGTAAAGAGAGTCCAAAAGTCTATTTTCAGGACTTTAATTGGTGTACATCACAATTTTCTGGATTAAAACAAGTCTAGATTTCAATTAAACTCTGATAACAGTCCAAATTAAATTTTCGGACTAATTCAATTCTAAAAATTACAGTTCAAGACTAATATCGTAGCATTTATTCTTATTTTCATCACTGAAGAAACTTTGACTGTTTTAAACTCAATTTTTCAGTCTGAAGCACCAAAAACAGTCCGAATTTCTTAGAAATGCTCCAAATTTTTGCTCCGATGAGTGTAGAAGTCAATTTAACAGTGAAGAAGCTTGAAATGACATTTTCAAGACTATGGACAGTGTACAAACTGGGCTTGTAGGCCTGATAAGTGAAAAGCTTTGTGAAGATCCTGAAGAATCTTAAAACTAAGTATTTTAAGACCGAAAAGAGCCTTAAAGCACTAAAAATAATCTAGATTTTTAACACTAAAGTCAATTTAATAGTGACAAAGCTTAAAAAGACATTTTTAAGCCTATGGAAAGTGTAAAAATTGTTTTTTACTTCTGCTATGTCAAAAACTTGGTGAAGAGAGCCTTGAAACTCGATTTTTCAGACTGAAAAGAGCCTTAAAGCACTAAAAATAGTCTAGATTTTTAATAAATGCTCGAATTTTTAACACTAAAGTCAATTTAATAGTGACAAAGCTTAAAAAGGCATTTTTAAGCCTATGGAAAGTGTAAAAATTGTTTTGTACTTCTGCTATGTCAAAAACTTGGTGAAGAGAGCCTTGAAACTCGATTTTTCAGACTGAAAAGAGCCTTAAAGCACTAAAAATAATCTAGATTTTTAACAAATGCTCGAATTTTTAACACTGAAGTCAATTTAATAGTGACAAAGCTTAAAAAGGCATTTTTAAGCCTATGGAAAGTGTAAAAATTGTTTTTTACTTCTGCTATGTCAAAAACTTGGTGAAGAGAGCCTTGAAACTCGATTTTTCAGACTAAAAAGAGCCTTAAAGCACTAAAAATAATCTAGATTTTTAACAAATGCTCGAATTTTTAACACTGAAGTCAATTTAATAGTGACAAAGCTTAAAAAGGCATTTTTAAGCCTATGGAAAGTGTAAAAATTGTTTTTTAAGTCTGCTATGTCAAAAAATTTCTGAAGAGAGCCTTGAAACTCGATTTTCAAGCTGAAAGCAGTTTTAAAGCTCTAAAAATGGTCCAGAGTTGTAAGAAAATGAAAAGCAAATTAAAAAAACTTGGAAAGTTGGTCTTTAAGTCATTTTTCGTGAATCTAATTTCAATATCCTGTATTTAATAGTCTTAAAAAGACCAAAATAATTGAATTGTGTTTTTTAATTTATTTTATTAAAAAAGTTCGCATTTAGTTGTCATCAAAGCCAGTAAAAATGCAGCTTAAAGACACTTTTGTACAACCTTTTCTGTATTTTTCTTTCAAAAAAATAAATTCAATAAGTTAAAAAAATCACGTTATTACAAAACTAACCAATCAGTTAAAAACACATTAAAAACTATTTTTCCTGCCATTAACGAAAGTGCATTTATTCACTTTTGTCAATTAAAAATGAAATCGATAATAATATTTATAATGAGTGAACAATTTATTTACGTGTTGATCAGATTTTATGTTACAATTTTTCTAAAAAAATGTATAATTTTGTACAATTTTTTTAACGGATTCAGTTTATCTGTTAATTTTGAAATTTTCTTTAGTAAAGCTACAGGGTGAAGTATTTACAACATACCTTTCAAAAATTGGAAAAATGTATTTTTTTGGCAAAATTGTCAATTTTGCTCCAGAAAGGCTCCAATGGCACATTAACACCAAAGGGCCTTAAATTAGATAAAATAAGCAAAAAAAAGGTGTGTTCAATATTCAATCACCCTGTATATTCAAAGAAGAACCACCCACAGACAACCATTACCACACCATACCAATACCAATCAATATATCACTCTCATCTCAAAATAGGAAACGTTTTAATGCAATTTGATCAGCTGGGCGTGTATATACAGGTTGTCTCGCTCTAGTCCATAACACGACAATAGCGACGTCCCTGTCCGAGATTTGATCGATAGTTTATCGCGGATAAAAATCGATAATCTGAAATGCAGATTACCAGTCAGTGGAACAGAGAGGGAAAAACATAATAAAGAGTCGATATATCATGGTGAGCTATGTTCGTGGAAGAACTCTCTGTAGATTTTTTCAAAACAGTGGTGTACTATATGATTTTAATAATTATTGCAATGGACATTTTTTTTATTATTCCTAATTGGGCTCCTGATGAATTTAGAACACATTCATTGGTTCACTATGTATATTCTAGAATATTTTAATCAACATTTCTGTGGTTTTCAACGTTATTAAAACTATCGATATCGATTATGTCATCGTGAAGCATTGACACAGTTCCACCTTCTTTATTTTCAATTATCCTATCGATTTGAACAAATTTTAACGGTTGTTTGCGTGGCCACTCTGTATTACAGCGTTTACGCACCGTTTCAAACTTGACATTTGACATTTAAAAACGCAATTAAAATTATCGAAACGAAAAAGTTTCGTTACAAGTGGGAGCGTGATGGAGATAGAAAAAAGAGAGGGAGAAAAAGCGGAGAATTATTCAACAACTGGTAGTGTTGTGCAGAAAATAACTCGCGCTATTTTAAAATATAATTATGCTTCGGGTTCAATGACTATAAGTACAAGGTGCGCCATTTTGTAGGTGTTGGAACTATGGAAATCTCGATTGTTGCGATTGACTGATTCATCGATCATTCGAGACAATATTAAAGATTGCTAAGAGATAGGAGGTCATTAGTTGGAGCTTTTGTCTTCTTCTTCTTCTTTTTTTTTCTTCTAGGCACCTATGAGCGGCTAGCTTCAGGCTGGATTTATTCAGGCAACAGTCTTTGTCAGGCGCTGAACCAGCGCATAAAGCAATCGGAAACCTCTCTCATTGATATTTTTATCGTGGCCGCGATGCAAATAAGCAAACGCACTCTTTTCCTTGAGATGTTATAATTTTATTATGCGCTTTTTATTCAACGGTGTGTTTTGTCGCCACCGCTTTTTATACACAAGGCCACACTACATGTCGGGTGACTGTACTGGTTTACACGCGCTTTTTATTGTTAAGCGCAGTCAAACGCCTTTGTCAAGTCTCCAAATATTGTAACTCATCAATAAGGCAGTAAAAGTTACAAGTTTAGTAAAAAAAGTCAAATCTAACACAAAATTAAGATGTCAAAACCAAATTTCGTTCAGTTTGGGAAATATCAGTAAAAATCATGGGCAAAACAACAAAAATTATCTGCGCCTTTAGAGCCCTCTAGCAGCCAAACGGTGAAAGCTACAATGTCAAATGGGGATATTTTTGGATTGCCCAAAGTTTAAAGAAGTGAATTTTCAAGACCGAAGACTTGAAATTAGTCTGTAAACCATGAACAATGTCATGAAAAGCAGGTTTTAAGCCTTCAAGCGTACTATCATGAATTTCAAGTCAATTTTTAAGACCAGAGTGTTGAAATTAGTATGAAAACTGATTTGAAAGGCAGATTTTAAGCTTTTAAGCCAATCTTGGTTGGTTTAAAGTAAAATTTCACGACGCTAGAGTTGAAATTAATCAGAAAATCATGAAAACTGACTTAAAGGGACGATTTCAAGCCTTCAAGCTAATTTTCATGGGTTTGAAGTCAATTTTCAAGACTGAAAACTTGAAATTAGTCTGTAAACCATGAACACTGTCATGAAAAGCAGGTTTTAAGCCTTCAAACGTACTATCATGAATTTCAAGTCAATTTTTAAGACCAGAGTGTTGAAATTAGTATGAAAACTGATTTGAAAGGCAGATTTTAAGCTTTTAAGCCAATCTTGGTTGGTTTAAAGTAAAATTTCACGACGCTAGAGTTGAAATTAATCTGAAAATCATGAAAACTGACTTAGAGGGACGATTTCAAGCCTTCAAGCTAGTTTTCATGGGTTTGAAGTCAATTTTCAAGACTGAAAACTTGAAATTAGTCTGTAAATTATGAAAACTGACTTGAAAGGCGAATTTTAAGCCTTAAAGCCAACTTTCATGAGTTTGAATTTAATTTTCAAGTCTGGAGACTCCTGAAATTAGTCTGAAAACCATGAAAGATGACTTGAAAGGCAGATTTTAAGCTTTCAGTCTAATCTTGGTGGGTTAAAGTCAATTTTCAAGACCGAGGACTGAAAACTGACTTGAAAGGCAGATTTTAAGCTTTTAAGCCAATCTTGGTTGGTTTAAACTCTTTAAATATAAGTAAGTTATTAAGGGTTAAATTGATAAGAGTCTTAAAATCGTTTGGAAAAGCTTTATAATGGGACAGTTTAGCTTACATAACCCTGAAAGAGTTAAAATAACGGACGTTACTGTTTAGTGCGACGTTGCAAACACATTGTCATTTTTTGATAATTTAAGGAAAACGTCACTAAAGTCAACATTATGGTTTTTGGTGTTATAATTGCTTTTATTTTGCAAGTTTTCACATTTGCCACTAGTTTTACTGCTTTCGGTAGCTTTATGAACAATTTTTAAAATAGTATAATTTTTTTGAAAAAATTTTACGACTTTTTCTTGTTTTTTGACATGAAACCACTAAGTTTACAACAAAAGTGTAAAGATAACCAAATGTGACCTTTTAAGGGTTCACTTAATTTAATCTAACCTAACCTAACAAAACCACCTTCCTCGCTAACTCACAAAGGTTGAGAAATTGTCAACTTTAATGCCCTCTAGCGGCTAATTGTTAAGGGGTTTCTGACACTTTGAAATGTCGTTTCAGAGACTTCTAGCACTTTAAAATGTCGTTTAATGAACGCTTATTAATACAGCAAACATGATTTACCTGTATAATACGTTTTTACCTTCATAAATTAGCGTTTACGTCAAAGCAAAGGCTGTCAAAAAAATGTCACAAATTGTAATTGTAGCTATAATCATCAATCAGCCAAACTGTAATTTTTTAAAAGAATTCAAGAACAAAACAGCCAACATTGGAGATTTTAGTTTTAAATTTGTATTTTTTTAGGTTTGAAGGGCAATTTTTTGAACTTTCCACTTTCTGGGACTACCTCTTTTGGAAGTTGTTTGAACAATTTTTAAAATAATGTAATTTTTCGAAAATGACAGAATGAATTTTCCAAACATACTACTTTTTTTCGGCTTGAAACTACTAGATTTATAATAAATTAGCAGATATAACAAAATGTAGCCCTTTAAGTGATCTAACTATCCTACAAGTCCAAGTAAAAAAACTGCTCTAAAAATATTGTCAACTTTAATGCCCTCTAGCGGCTAAACGGTACAAACTACAATCGTACTTAGGCACATTTTTGGAAACCTCAGAATCTTGACTATCTTTTGTCTTCACTGCACTTTAAATAACGCAGTTATAAGCGCTTAAAGCAAATACTGTCACCAATTATTTGAAATTTGACATAGTTAAAAAAAAAAAACAAGTTTGGACAGTAAATTTGCGAGTTTTATATACATAGCAACGTTGCCAAAATGTGAGTTTTACCAGACAAAACATTACTATTTTAAAAAGACATCCAGCATAAAAATCAATCAATAAAAGCGACAATGACACTCACCAAAGAACACTAAAAAAAGCAAGTTGTTCCTCCAAATAGCAGAAACGGCAACACTGTTCAAAATTAAATTTTTAAATGACCACCATTCATTAGCAACTTTAGCCCTGTACTATCTATTAAAACTTTTTTTTTTTTGGTGTTTGTTATTAATTTTTCGACCTTTGAATAAAAACATATAAAAGTGAATATTTTAATCAATTAATAATAACAATGCCATGCTGTTTAAAAAAAGTAGACAAAGTTCAAATTATTACACGTAACCTTGACCACATTTCACTACTTATTCAATTTAGTAAAATACATTGGATGACCAATTAGATGCCTGTTTGGATCATAGAGCTATAAAACTGATTGCGTTCGAACATCCTTAACTCTTTCTCGACATGCATTTTTTCCCCGTTTTCTTTGCACTTATTAGTATCTCCTTGTGTAAGCGTCTTCAAGGTTTTTTTTATTTAAAACTCGAGACGGTCGCGAGACCTTAAACCGCAATCACAACGTAATCAGCATATGAGGCCCGAAATGAACAAAGACTTGAAAAAATTCCGGCCTTTGACCACTTAAGGCCCCATATAAGGCCTAACGAAGTGGCCGAGACGCGTAAGCGATGCAAAAGCCCATAATATTTCCGTTATGCGGCGAGATAAATTAGTTTGTCGGTTTTTTAGTTGTTTTTCTATTAAAATTGCCTTTACAATTCAGTTCAGTTATCTAGATTGGAACGTACACTGCCCAACCCACTCGCAGAGCCAAACCGCAACAACACACTCGAACCCAACAGGGCAGTATATTAATGTGGCACACCCTGTATGCGTACACAGTGCGGTTAATTTGTGAATGAACCGTTAAACCACTAAAACAACCAAAAACCATTTTGAACCAAAATAATAAAATCGCTAAGGTCCAATTTCGGTTACCATTAATACTGTTATAAAAGCGAAATTCCATTATTGAGCGTAGTTGTTTGAAGCAATTTTGGACATTAAGAACGACCGCAACACCCTCAAACCCAGCAGATGATATAATTTCCCCCAGAAGAAAAAAGTTGCAGATTTCACTAAAATTCCCTAAATTTGTTTAGGTTTTGCTTTAATTCTACTTTCTTATACTTTGCAAATCCTTTTCAAGGATTTCTCATTCTTGGCAAAATTCAACTCATAAATCTATAAAATTTGCTTAAAATAATTTTTCTTCTAACTTTTATAGCTTCATAAGGTGGTATTTGATAGTTGGCATCGTTTTGACACTAGATTGTAATAGTTTTAAGAAAGTTTCGTTACTTTATAGCTTCATGGAGAAGATTTTGACAGTTTCCAAATATGACAAATTAAAATATGCTGAAAATAAACAGAAACACGTCACAACACGTTACAACAGTATAAACTGTAACAGTGATTTTAAGGGGATTTGGCAGCTTTATAGAGTGGTATTTGACAGTTAGTCAAATAAAAACCCACAAAACAACTCGCACTATTTTATTTTTTTATTTCGATTTAAACTTGAAAGTAGAGACAAGTTTTATACCAAAATTTGTGCTTTTGACTCTGAAAATTGTAATTTTTAACTTTTGTAATTTTTTGTGTAAACTTTGATACTTTTAGTGTAAATTCCTTTTTATTATTTTAATAATTTTTTTTATAAATGGACTTTTGACTTACACGCATAAGTGCAAAATTGTTTTTTTTTTAAATTTGACAATATTTTCTTAAAAAATTTAAACATTTGCTACTTGAAAATGTAGTTTTTAACTTTTGACAATTTGGGCAATTAAGGTGTACACATATACAGTGCGGTCAATTTAGAAAAAAAATACTATACCCATACACAACCAATTTGTGAATTAACCACTGAAAACTCAAAATCACTAAGGTTCAATTTCGGTTCTCATTAATACTGTTACAAAAGCGAAATCCCATTAGTGGGCGTAGTTGTTTGAAGCAATTTTGGACCTTAAAGACAGTACACATAACTGGTTGATGAAAAGAGGAGAATTGATCACAAAACGTCATCGTCATGAAGGTGATGACGTTCGATTTCACCAGGTTGTAAGTGTGTGTAGACGGTCGCCTACGCGCATTAAACCGGGTATACCCCGCGGCGTAAATAAAGAATAATAAAAACCTTGTAATGTTTATTCAGAAAATAAAAACGGCATTGGAATGACTTGATAAAAGGTTCCTGACCTACGACAAAGGAGCATTGTTGCCAATCTAAATAAACGCCTCGGGGGCTCCTACGATATACAGAAAAAATATGCGTGAAAAACTAGACTCTGGCACTTTCAATTTTTTTAAAATAAATATGCAAAAGGTGCGTGAATATGCAAAACACTCGATTATTTCAATATTTTCATGACGTTATTGAATTTGTTAAATCACAGTTTGACCTTATTTTAAACGTTTTAAGAATGTAACAAACTGCTTTCAATCAGTTAATTACTACACTTTGTAAATTATATTAGTCAAAAACTGCTATTTTTTCATATGAGAAACTAGATAATAAAGATTCTTTAAAAGTAGCCCAAATACAGTTTTTTCTTTAATATCTCAGTGACTAGAAGAGTTTAAGTGCAGTTATGACAGCTGTTTAGTCATGTGACTATACTAAATAGACAGTCTAAAGTTGAAAATGTCAAAAAAGAAACTTTTTAAAGGTATAAAATACACTTTGTATGTTTAGTTAAACTTCTAAGATGCACTTTACATCTCCATGTCCATGTCCCTTCAAATTTGACAATTGTAACAGCTGTTTAATCATCTGTCAAAACTGTCAAAACTTCATAAAGGTCTAAAATAAATTTTGTTCTGCTTAGTTACATTCCAAAGAGTATTTAGTAAAAAAATGCACGTTACACCTTTATGAATCTAATTGTGACAGCTGGTTAGTCATGTGACCACGCTTTAGATATACACTTTACCGTCAAAATAAAATGAGTTTTTCCAGTTATGACAGTTATTTAGTCATGTGACTGTGGCTTAAATAAACAGTCTAACGTTAAAACTGTCAAAACAAATTTCTTAAAGATATAAAAACATACCATTGGTGGTATTGCATGTTTAATTGAACTTTTAGTCAAAAAATGCACTTTACATTTTCATGAATCTATGTTTGACAGTTGTGACAACTGTTTAGTCATCTGGCAATATCCTAAAACTACAAATTGATGTCAAAACTGTCAAAATAAACTTCATAAAGGTATAAAACAATTTTTTTGCTTAGTTACATTTCTAGTGAGTATTTAATTAATAACTGCACGTTAAATCTTCATAAATCTATGTTTGACAGTTGTGAAAGCTGGTTAGTCATATAATCACATCCTAAATAATTGTTTTTATGTAAAAACTGTCTAAATAAATTTCATAAAGATTTAAAATACATTTTGTTTACTACAAAGAGTTTTTAGTCAAAAAATGCACTTTACACCACCATGAATTTATCCAGTTTGACAGTTGTGACAGTTGTCATGTGACTGTAGCTTAAAGAAGCAGTCTAACGTTAAAACTGTCAAAACAAACTTCTTAAAGGTATAAAATACCTTTTGAATGTTTAATTGAACTTCAAAGAAATTTTAGTCAAAAAATGCCTTTTACACTTTAATGAATCTATGGTTGACAGTTGTGACAACTGTTAAGTCATCTGGCAATATCCTAAAACTACAAATTGATGTCAAAATTGCCAAATAAACTTCATAAAGGTATAAAACATTTTTTTTTGCTTACTTACATTTCTAGTAAATATCTAGTTAAACGTTATATCTTCATAAATCTATATTTGACAGTTGTGACAGCTGTTTAGTCACGTGACTACGGCTTAAATAAACCGTCCAATGTTAAAAGACTGTCTAAATCAACTTCATAAACTGACAAATTCTACTATTTTGGTTTGAAGGGGGTTTTTGCAATGTTGACAAATTAACAAATTCTACTAATTAAGATCAAAGAGTGTTTGCAATGTTGCCAAACTGACTAATTTTACTAATTTGGTTTGAAGAGTATATGCAATGTTATCAAACTGACAAATTCTACAATTTTGGTTTGAAGAGTGTTTCCAATCTGTCCAAACTGACAAGTTCAACTAATTTCTTTGAAGTGTGTTTGCTTGCAATGTTGCCAAATTAACAAACTCTCCTAATTTAGATCGAAGACGGTTTGCAATGTTGCCTAACTGACAAAATTTGGTAATTTGTTTCAAAAGTGTCCTTGCAATGTTATCAAACGAACAAATTCTACAATTTTGGTTCGAAGAGTGTTTGTAATATAACCAAGCTGACAAGTCCGACTAATTTCTTTGAAGTGTGTTTGCATTGTTGCCGAAGTTAACAAATTTTACTAATTTGCTTCGAAGAATGTTTGCAATGTTGCCAAACTGAAAAATGTTGTCTAATTCGGTTTGAAGAGCTTTTGCAATGTGACAATGTAAATTCAGAGTTCGAAGTCGGAATTTACCTAAATTCCAACGAATTTAAGAAGAAAAATGTTTATGGCCCTTCTACGCCTTCGTATGAAATAAATGAAAAGTGTTCGTTTAGTGTTTTTTTGATTTTAAAAATCTCGGAAACTTGAAGAGGTTGGGAGCCGCTTTTTTAGCTCATGTTATATACTTTTTCATGCTCTTTTGAATGGTTTTTGAGCGAAACCGAATAAAGTTCAAATAAGGGCGCTACAGTTAATTAAACGAAAATAGAGAAGAAGTAATTTTTTTATAATTTGATGTTATTTTCGGACACCCTATAAATGGTCTTCATAACCTCTACTAAAAAAAAACTAAAAAAAAAACAGCAAAAGTTAATAAAGCTCAATAAAATTTCATTAACACTTTGTATAGTAGCTTATAATAGTATACAGGATGATACCAAAGTTATAAGCAAGTAAAAATGTAGAATCTGACATACAGAGTAGCAAAAGTAATTTTGTAAACCGAATTAAAAGTTTTTAACTTACAGATGCACTTCACTAATAGAGGGCGCTACATTAGCAATTTTAGTCGACAACGTAAACAACATTAACCGTTTCAAGTACCAATTTTGCATCAAAATCTCTAGATTATCGGCGATTTTAACACTTTACCAGCGGAATAAATTCCGGTGAACGGTTTCCCAATAAAACTGGCTTTTTGCGAAACCGAAAAACAAAACCGCCAATTTACTCTGTATATATGTACGATCGCATGATTAGCCGCGAACAGCCCCAGGGCATTTTATAACAAAAAAAAAAGAGAGAAAAATGCCTAAATTGCTGTTATTACCTAAATCAATAAATCTAAAACTCTCAGCTTTTATTATTAGGGCGTATTAAGGAGTTTTAGCAGCTTGCGCCACAGCTGTCTTGTTGTATGTTTAACAAATTTGAATTGCAGAACTTGCAAAGTGCTAAACTTCTCCATGCACAAGAAATATTAAAATATTAAAGCTAAATTAGCAACCATATAATAAAATCACAAACGCATTTTTTTGGTGTTTGTAAGTAGAACGCACCCACGGGGGGTTTTAAGATTATTTATTTGCTGTCAAAACAGTGGCGTGCCATAATCTCGTGCAACTTATTTTAAAGGAAAAATTGGTCTAGGTCCGGTGAGAACGGTGGCTTCTAATGAGTTGTCTTATGTGCATGGATCGGTTAAAAATCGAACCGTTTTAATAAGTAAACACAGGAAAGATGGATGTAGAAAAACGACCGTTCCACATTGCATATACTAAGTCGTACGATTTTCCCACGCTTTGCTCTAGTAGTACTGCTACAGAAGAGTAGATTAAGTTGGCTGTCATTTAATTTATTTATGGTGGTCTGATGACCAGTACCCAACGTATACGGTAGCCATGGGTACTTCCTTCCATTTTAAATTCAACGCAGTTTGATTAATTCGGTCAAAAGTAACACATTAAGTGTTGATATTTAATAAAACTCTTAAGTAAATTCATTACGGTAATGGTTTCTAGTCGAAGCTGTCAATATACTGTTAATCTACCAAATACGACATGAAAAACAATTAGTTTGTTACGATTGATAACAAAACAACTGTTAAAGCATAGTAAATGTCCCATTAGTAGAAATTGACTGAATCATTCTGATAAATGGTTATTAAACAATAAGAATGTATTTTAGAGTTGATTGAACTGAAAAATTATAATACTGCCCCATAACTGCACTACTATCAATGATTAACTCCGTGAAAAACAAAAATTTGTAGCCTTTTTCTCCTTGGACAGATTAGTGGGAGAAAGAAATTGGTCTAAACTAGTTTGACAGCTGTCGGAATAGTCACGTGACTGTTATTAGTTATTTGCGCAACTACGCAGGAAAGTGCAACTTTTACGAACGAAGTTCGAGAGGGCAAAAATTCCGCATTTCATTTTTTCTATGACTTATGTTAAGTTTTATGAAACAAAAAAGCAGTAGTTAAATACTATGTTGATAATGTTGGATACCTGAATGAAAATGGAGGTGTTGTTACCAAGATTATGTTTGTCAAATTGTCAAGAAAGTGTCAGAGATTTCACTTTTCCTGGTGACACTTTTACTCTCTAGTGAGTAAAAGTGACATTTTCAATCAGATACATATAAATTTTTTTAAGGTTTTAAGTTCATTTTGCTAGAATTCGACCATTTAACTTATTTGACAGTTTGGCAGTTAACCAAAGTAGTCACGTGACAGTGTTTCGTCGACAATAACATCACTACTGCCTTGGAATTAGCTTTATAAAACAAAATATACAGTGTGGTCCAAATTGGTGATGCATGTATTGGGATCTCAAAAACGGGAAGAGCTACAGAGTCGGTTAAATGGGGAAAGTTCGGTTAATGAGGGAGAATTTTATGTGAAACTTATTTCCGGTTTCCAAATTAAATTATCTTTCTCCGTTTTCGGGAAAATTGGGAAAACGTCAGATGCTGCATTTTAAACACTCTTTAACAAAGCCAAAGAGAGTTTTGACACTAAGACTTATTATTAAGGCACTTTTTTACGTAGAACACGATGACGTAATTAGAAAAAATCTATCGTTATTGGTTTCCGAGATATGGATGATAACTTTGTAAGCCATCTTGAAGGCGGCCATAAGAATTTGGATCAATTTTGCCACCAATTTGGACCACACTGTATAGACTTTTACTAGAATTAGCTTTATAATCGTATAAAACCCATTTTTGGCGTTTAGTTACATTTCAGGAAATGACCAGTTGCACTTTTTATAGCTCTATGAATTTATGTTTGACATTTGACACAGCTGGTTTTGAAATAAACAGTCTAAATCAGCTTTATAAAGGTATAAAATACATTTTGTCGGTTTAGTTACATTTCAAAGAGCAAAAAATACACTTTACATTTCCATGAGTCGATATTTGACAGTTGAGACCGCTGTGTAGTCATGTGATTGCGTCATAAATCACAAAAAAACGTGCATATAAAATTAGATATAACTTTTCTGTCTCTATTATTTGGCAATATAATTTAAAATGATCACTCTGTATCAGTCCTTGCGGAAGGTTAAACAGTCAAACTTAGCTACGACATGCATAACATCATTGTTTTTGTTACAGGGTGATCAAAAAAATTCGTTCCCCAGTGGAGCAAAAAAATGATGAATATTTTGCAGTATTACTGAAACACTCAGAAAGTAAAGAACTACTCTAGGTTAATTAAATTAACTTTTGGTTGGAATATCATTACAGAAGACTTTTAAGCGTTTTCTCGCTCTAACCTCAAATGTTTAATAACGTCCACCATTTTGACAACAATACACGAAAATTCATCACATGAAGTCAACAAAATATACAATTTTTGCCTACAAACTGCATTAAAAAACTAACTTTAACGGCCGTTTTGATGAACTGAAGTTAAACTTTAAGTGTGTTTGAAACTGATGAAACTGAAACTAAAAAAAAAAATTTTTTTTTTAAATATTAATAAACACTCCTTGATAGGACAAAACAAGACCGCAATAATGTTTCATGGAAGCGTTTCGGTTAAAATGGCATCATCAAGACCTTGAATTTTTTCTGTCTCTTTGGGTGACTCTATTTTGATAAGAATGGTGAATCAACTGTATAATCAGCTCAGTGTGCTATAAAACGAGTTTTAATAAGAAAAAAATTGTAAATTTATGGTTAACAATACATTGTTATTAATTCACTGACAAACCAACTAAAAATTGCATTTTTTGTTGTTTTTAAAATTCAAAAATTATGGCTTTTTTTGGTAGTACACACAAATAACAAAGTCGAAATTACAATAATAATAGTCGGGTACTTGGGCTAATTAAAATGTCGCGGCCCTGATATTACGAAATGGGAACGATCGTGAAAACCGGTTCAATTTCAAAAATAAATATAATCGTTATAACTGGCGAGATGGCAAATAACACCGTTATTACTATTATTATTCATATAAATTCGTTTATTTATTTTGACAAGGAAATACGTTTGAAGCCGTAATTGAGTTATCAATGAAATTTCGAACTTTGCCACCATCATCAGACCGACTTTCGTTTGCAATAAATAGTTAATTACGGTCCTTGACTAAAAATTACTTGCAGTAATTAAAATTTTTTACGTTTTACATGGAATTTAAAGTATAGGAACTGTCTCATCAAGTTTTAAAACTTTGATCGGCTAGAAAAAAATTACCCTGTATACTACTACAACTAATACACAATAATTGCATATTATAAAGCTAGTCAGAATGCAAGAATTCGACCTTTGAGGTTTCTTGTCCACCAAACACTTCCTGATTGTTTCTACACATATAATTTATCTATTATTAATAATTGTTGGGCCATTATTTATTACCGGGCCAATTAGAGTACTACCATATACTGGTTGTCCCCAAAAAAAGTGATTTCCGGAACCGCCATCAACTCTTTGACGGTATCGTTTCAAGGTACTCAGTACCCAGTACCACTCATCCCTCTCGATTCATCAAATAGCAAAGCCGCACATCAAACGAGACCGTCCGTCTGATTCAACGACCCTTCAACTATTTGCTCTTCCTGTATATACAAAGTGGAAACTCCACTTCGTAGCCGTATTGTTTAAATACTAACGATTTGAAAACGCAGAAACTGTTTGACTAACACACTTATGTGCTCGACCACTGGAATACACTATAATTTAAACAAATGGGAAACGGTTTTTTTTTTTTGAGCAGAGAAAATGTCTAGCCCATTTGTTTGGGGATTGGATTAGAGTTTACGCAGCTGCAACAAGTTGATGTAACCTCAAAAAAAAAATTTAAACAGTACGACCCTGTTCCTCAACTTTTAAAAGTACTGTACTTCAAAAACTTTGGAAAAAATGTCTCTCAAAACACCAAGTTGGATTTTAGTCAAATGCGGTCCTGTAACTGTTAATAATGGAATTTTGTCACAAGTCATAGTTTTCGCGTTGGACTGTCAATTTAACGTGTGGTCAGATGACTAACCAGCTGTCAGAACTGTCAAATGTCTGTATAGATTTATGAAGATGTAAAACGCATTTTTTTACCGATTTTATATCTAAAATGTAAATGAGTAGAATAAGTGGATATTTACAAAAAAATCTAAGTAATCACTTACAAAATGCATTTCTACCGGTGTTCAGGTTATATTAGGTTAGTTCACTTTTTAGTGGCGTTTCTTCTTTTCTGAAAAAACTTTGTTACGCTACTGACATTTTTTATTTTTTCCAAAATTTTCCAAAAAAACACCCAAATATCACCAGTGTCTTTGAAAGTGTTTTCTGAGTCTTGAACAAGTTTGCAGGTCAAAAACACCAAAATGGCATTAGTGGATTTTGATTCCTTTAAAATGTCACCAGAAGTTTGAAATTCTCAAGGTTGAGAGAAAAATTGGTTAAGTTTGACGCCCTCTAGCACAACATTTTAACCTACCAACCAGTGTTGTCATATCTTTAGAAAACCCATTTCATTGGTTATCTATTAACTTACAAATAAGTGAGTTATTTACGATTGAATGAAACATTGCACTAGAAAAAATGGTCCATTTTGACGCCTTTTGAAAGTTGTCATACTTTTATAAAGCTCATTTCATTGGCTATCCATCGACATATAAAAGTCCATACCCTATGTGTCAAATTAGATAGTTATTCACGATTAAATGGAAGAGCACATGATCAGTTTTAAAAAACGTGACACGTGATCTAAAAACTCCCATGAAAATAGTTGGGTAAATGAAAAAAATCACGTGACCACCAAAGGACGGTCAAAATGGTGACTTTTACTGGAACAGAAATATTTAAAAAAAAATCAAAATGACCGAGAAAAAAATCACGTGACCTTAGAAAATCTGATTGAAATAGAACTAAAATGTCAATTATGGGGGAAATGTCACGTGACTAAAAAAACTGGTTAACATAAAATCTCATTGAAAATATGAAAAAAATAATGCAAAACCTCTAAGTTCAGGCAAGCATAACTCGGTTATTTGGAAAAATATGAAAAAAATGTAAAAGGGGAAAGTTGTAGAGAATTTCACTCTTTACCAGATTGCATTAGGGCACTCTTGCCCTAAAGGGTCTTCTCAGGGAGATATTTCCGAAAAACTGTGTTAACGCACAAAAAAAGCTTTAAACGACACTAACCAATTTTAACGTTCCACGATTATTTAGAAAAATATCAAAAAAGTGTTCGACGAGGAAGTTGTAGGAAATTTTATACTCAACAAGATTGAATTAGGGCATTTTGGCCTCCTCAGGAAAATATTCCTCAAAGCACAAAAAAGTGTACTAAACTTGTTGTTTAGATATTATAATAAATAAAAAAAAATCTGTGTTACGCTACTGACGTTTTTTGTGGCATTTTGGAGTTATTAAGAATTACGTTCCGAAATTCCAGTCATTTTCAAACAGTAGCGGCTCGTGACTGACCTTCAGGTGACAAAAAAATGTTCATTAATAAAAATCCCGTGTTTATCGCCATCTAGCTGTGTAATTATAGTTAAAATAAGTGAGTGATATTTTTGACATTTTAAATTTAGGGAAAAACAAAGCATTTATGTCAAAAGTGTTTTCTTGACAAAATTTAGAAACTAATGGGTTCTAATTATCCTGTAATTTACAGATCAATATATTGAAATATCCATAAATACTAGAACTTTTAGAAGCTGCTGGTTTTACTGATGGTTTAAAACAATTTTTTTTTACATAAGAATCAAAACTTTGTATCAAAGCAGGAGCGCACGCAAAAAGGTTACTAGGGTGGGGGGGGGGGGGGGGGGGGGAAATTATAATAAAATGACACGTGACTGAATAACTTACAGGTCTGAAGTTTGAACAAAACAAAAGAACAAGCAAGTTGGTAATAAAATAACCGTCGGTTAACAAAATGGAGTAATAAATATCCTTGACTGGGAAAAATCAACATTATGGCGACTTATAAATAATATTTGCTCTTAGGATTATGAACTTTCGTTCGATGTTTCAGTGTTGCAATTTAGGTCAAGGTTACTAACAACTTTTTTTTTTGCAAATCTCCTGAATAATCAAATTTCAATCAAGATGGCGGACTTTTTTTCTTAGTAAAACTCTTACCGCTTGATCCGTAGCCTCCATCATTTTGTGGCACAAAAACACTGAAAATCCCACTAAAAAACCAGTCAGGAACCAATCACCTCCATTCAATCAACCCCCAATTTGACAGTTGGATGGTGATGACGAAAACAAACGATCGGGTCCCAGTCACATCCATAACTCACTAAAAGACACTAAAACTGCTAAATCCCCGAAAAATTGAGGTTAAAAACTCGAACACTTTTGACACGCCAAGAAAAAAAAAACAATTGAATCGGGACAAAAAAGATGCGTAAATTCGCGCCGTCTAAGCCTACTACTCGATGGTAAAATGCATGTGTGCGTCTCGCATTGCATTCGAATTTGCAACCGGCCTGCATCAAGTCGGCCTTGCATTGATTCATGGCCTACCCCGATTGAAAAAGGCGGTTTTTTTCAAGACGAGAGGGGGGCTGTTTCAAGGGTACCTAAATGAGGATGGATGGTACCGAGCAAATATTCGTTTGTTTCTTGTTTTTTGCCATTGTTTTATGCAGAGCCAATGAGGGTCTCCCATGAATTTTTTTGCAGAACAATCGAAAAATTAATTGACGTTTTTTTTTATTTTTGAAAATACTCATTTTAAGTCCGACTAAAATAGTATTGAAAAACTATATCTAAAAATTTGATAACTAACGACATGATTGCTTCTAATTTTTTTATTAAACTCTTGGCAACGTTGTAAAACACCTATTAAGGGACTTAAGAAACTGTCATCGTCCGTTGTTGGTAGGACAAAATTAGGTTAGAACTACCATTTGTTTGTTTAACAGCTTTTTCGTGGTTTTGTGATAAGAAAAACTAGTTGTTACGTGTAATTTAAAAGAAACCTTCATTGACAAACCTCTCTCCTTACACAGCAATTGATTTTTTTAGTTACAGAATTCCGTATATGACAGAAACGTCAAATTAATTGTGCACAGCCTAAGTTTTGTGTCATTTTCCAACTAGTGTATCTGTATATCCTTCTTACAAAAATCAACCTTTGAGCAATTGAGACGTCTACAGAGCGTTTTTGACGTCACATTGACGTAATTTGACAGTTCGTCAAAAGTTAGCTACGTCATACGGCCCGGAAAATAATCAATTTAAAATCTAATCAGGAAACATAACATTTCATAAAAACTAGGCATAATTTTATACATGTAGAATATGTAAACTATAGAATGTTGTATACATTATACATTTTTGAGGAGCTACTTAAAAACATGTTATTAACTGTTTTAGTGCTCAAATTCGACAGTACTAATGATGAAACAGACTTATATAATGCTTAATAATAGTTCTAAAAACCTTCAAAAACCCTTAGAAATGTTATAAAGGACCTAAAATTTTGCAGAATGTCTAAAAATACTGCAAAAGGTTTCAAAACCTTCAGTAAGTTCTAGAAATGTTGCAAAAGTCTGGAAAATGTTGAAAAAGGATTACGAACTTTCCAGAATGTCTAAAAATGTTGCAAAAAGTCTGGGAAAGTTTAAAAAAGCCTAAAAATGTCTAAAAATACCAGCAAATGGTTTTAAAACCTTCAATGAGTCCTAGAAGTGTTGGAAAAGTCCTAGAAACAAAATGTTCTAAAATATGGCAAATGGTCTAAAAGCTTCAAAAAGATTTGAAAATGTTACAAAAGAACTAAAAACATGGAAAAAAAACTAAAATTGTTGTAGAATGTCTGAAAATACTTGAAAAGGCCTATAAATTTTGCAGAATAACTAAAATTTTTCACAAATGATTTTGACAAAAAATTTTTGCTTTTTAGGGCCATTCGTAGGGTGTTAATTATGGTGGTAAGTTAGATTACACATTTTTTAAAAATAATTAAACTATTAAAGAATCATAATTAATAATGAATAACAGAACAACTTAACCTTTTAATCAGACAAACAAATGACGGTATTGACGTATAATATGTCATACTTGTCAGGTCACTCTTCCAGGAAATATTACACACATTTTGTTTGATTTTTGCTTGAAATTTGAAAACAAATATTATATTTCTGCACTGAAAACTGATTTTCTTTTTAATTGTGGGATAGGCTCATCCGAGTGGCGTTTAAATAGCCGTAAAAAGCACAGACAAAGGGCCGTGAAAGGCTTTTTTAAAAAAAAACAAAGATTAACGCAAGCCTGATAAAACTTTTATTTGATACCGCTCAAATAAAATCCAATTTTTTCACACGCCGATGATTTTTAATTTCTGCCCTTAGTCAAATAAAAAGGGCGCGAGATTCATTTTTTGGGCCCTCCGGGGCGATTGTTTGCTTTAACGCCCCGGTTAATCGACGGATTAAAATCGCAATCTGGGGGATTTTTTTCCGGTTCCCTCCCTTTTAAGACTGCAAGTTTACAAACAGTCAAAAAATGTTACTTTAATGATTACGTACACATGTGTCGTATTTTGTTGTTTGTGATTGGTCAAGAAAAAGCAGCAAGCTGTACTGAAATTTACGCAATGAATTATCCGGGTCCTAGTTGTCATTTCATTGATTTTCCCAACATTGACACTGCTGACAGTTGCAATGCTTAAATTGTGACAGTTAGTTTTACAGTTTTTTTTGTACTATAAAACAGTGAAAATCTAGAAAATTAACACCTCAACAGCACGTTAAGAATGGCTGGATTATTATTTACTTGCGTGAGTTGGATTTTTGTCCCAAAAAGACATAAAACAACGTGTATTCATTTACTACTCAGGTGTTACTCTAGGAAGCTTGAATAGAGTGAAATCACGTGATTTACTTACTTACAGGCGACTTGATTTTTAATGTTTTATGACGAATTGCACTGACGTGTTTAAAGACACTCTATCCAAGTTTTGACTGTATCATTTTGCGTCTGAATTGTCACAGTCAAATATCTTAAATGCGTTGGTGCACCGCCTACTATACTAGAAAGCCTAGAAGGTGCTTGTCAAAAATTGCAATATGGCGGGAATAGTAGTGACAGTTTGTATTGTGGAAATTGAGTTTTTTGAGGATTAGATGAATTTTTACGGTTTAAAATCAAAACTTGAGGTTATTTGCGTAAGTTATTTTTGTTCATAAGTTTTTCAAGCCACATTGTAACAGCAATTCAAGAAAAAGCCCAACCGTGTCAGTTTTTTACCTTAAAAAAACCGGATCTAACTCAACAGTGGTTGAACACTTTGAAGTGGGATGATTTTACTTCAACACTATACTCAATGGTAAGTACCAGTGCTTTCTAGTACAGTAAACTTATTAGGTACTTGTTACATGCACAGGTATGTGAGTTACATTTTAAAACATCCTTCATTGTGAGGGCAACAAAAATAATTTTGAATGAATGTTCTTGGTAATAACATAAGAACCATTTACCAGTTTTGCTTACCTAGTTTCAAGGATTTACAGATTTTCTTAGATTAAACAGTGTTTAAACTAGTTTGCTGTGTGTTGTACTTTCCAGGACAAATGTTCTAACCAATTTGTTTAGGCTGGACTTGATTGTATATAAAAAGCTTTGATTTTTTACTCACAACTTGAAATCAACTCCACGAAATAAAAAAAAATACATATTTCTTACTGCATCTGCATACGTTTGTGTATAAAAGAAAAACCGCTATCGTCGCCATTAAAAGTGACATTTTAGGCTTTCTAGTATAGAGGGCGGTGCATTAATACGTTAAGCTGCTTCTGACAGATGCTTTTGAATTTGACAGTTTGACATTTTTTTGACCAATCATAAACCATGAACAGTGCTGGGATTGACGAATGATATGCGATGTAAACGTAGCCGTTTGCTGCAAGTGTGTATTGTTTAGATTCGAGGGTTATTGACTCGGTGGCCCAGAAAAAATCCTGCTGAACGCTAAAAACGGCCCCAGCCGAATTATCGTCGAGTTTTTTGCGTCAAGGCCGTTTCGTGCAGGATTTGAAAAATGTTGTGTGTGGTCGGGAACTTAATCGGCCACACGTAGACGCGTTACGAATACGTTATTTACGCACGTCACTGGTTCAGTTGAAAAAAAAACGGCGCCACTGGTTCACAAGTCCGGCTTATATGTGGCGTGATCTCGGGCCGTTATTAGCTAAAAATTTTCAAATTACAACTACGAAACGTAATTTCATCATATCGCATGTCAATATCTTCTATATTAGAAAACAAAATTATCGTCTCGGCGTTTCCTTAAACTGCGCCCCGAAGAAAATTGCCACTGTATTTTATAATAAAGTTGAACCGGAAAAATTCGTTGCATAAATTCCAAAACGACCATTTGTCTCATAACGAATTTTCACAAGCCACTGAGAAAATAGTTTTTCCGAAATATCAACACCACCACTATTTGTGTATTTATGGGACACCCTGTATAGGTACATTGTTGGCTTGGTCAGGTCATGCAGTGTTGGTTTAATGTGCTACACACTTTTACATTTTCAGATTACTTTCAATGCTAAAATTCATTCACCTTTATATTGTCACATTTAGTGACACACAGTATAATTTAAATAGGCTAGGATATATGAAAAACCAACCTAAATTAGAATGACGTCACAAATATCAAAAGTTCTTGCCAAAGTGAATGATGACAAAAAACCTTTAGACGTATTTTGGCATCAGTGTTTACAATATCTGTCTCATTTTAACTCATTCCGATAAAACAACATGTCCTATGTTACTACAGCTTAAAACTTAGGTTAATACTTCCTCCTAAATATGACGGTTAATTTAATATAAGCGCTATTGCCAGACTTATGCAAACGCCATATTGGTATACTTTAAACCTTATAAATTACGAGTTTTCGAAAATCTCAAGACATTGTTGCCAATTTTTGTTTTATTTCACCAAATGTAGTTTGGCTCAAATAACCCAGTTATAAAGAATAAAAGTGAATGGATTTGATCTTGGGAAAGGCAAAATAAAGTTCTGTTGATATTGTTTGGTTAGGTTGTATAATTTGCGCCACTTTTTCAGTAGTTGAAAAGAAGAAGAAAAATGGCGCCAAATCACTGGACTATATGGCATCAATTTCATTTTAAGTTAGATTAGGGATTTTGTTTGGTCAGGTTGAAAGAATTAAGGAAAATACGAGGGGTAAACTGCCTAAAATGCCTCAAACTGCCTTGAAATACATCGAAATGCCTTTAAATTATTTAAACTCTCAGGATACCTTCAAATGTTTACACATTTGTGGCATTCTTATATTTAGTTACAAGTCCCCTGGTATTGATGTGTAATGATGAATCTTGATGAAATACACCCTTAAAACTATTTTTTTATGGTCACGTGACAGATGTTAGGTTAGGTTAGGTGATAACGTAAAGGTTTTACCAAATTTTTGACACTTGATTTGACTTTGTGTCGAAAGCTTCAAATTGATTTTCTAAGGTCAGGTGACTGTTTTTCCAAATTCTGACAAACAAAAAATATTTGTTGTACGGTTGCCTGAAATTACAGGTTATATTTTGACGTTCGCACGAATCTTCTAACTGTCATAGTAATCAAGTTAGCACGTGTCAAATAAAGACACTTATCATTTAAAAGAAACAGTTGAAAAATTGGTAATTTAAATTTAGACAAAAGTAAAATTGTAAGAACTAGATCACGTGACTTGATAATTCAATTTTCGAGCTTGCAACATTGTAAAGGCCAGTTGACATTGTCAAAAACAGTCACGTGAACTTCAAAACGCAGTTTAAACTTAAAAAAATGGTAAATTAAATTTGGACAGTTATGTAAAAACTTAAATTGCAAAATACACGTTACGTGAAGTTGAAAACGCAATTCGGCATGTTCTTGCAACACTGTAAAGGCCAGTTGACATCTGTCAAAATTAGTCACGTGACCTTTAAAATGTGGTTTAAAATTTAAAAATTTGGTAAATTAAATTTAGATTATTTTAGACAGTTGTAAAAGCTGAAATTGCAAGTGACACATCACGTGACTTTGATTATGCCATTTTAGAGCTCGCAACACTGGCAAAGCCAACTGACACCTGTCAAAAACAGTCACGTGACTTTAAAATGTAATTTAAATGTTGATCATTTGGTAAATTAAATTTAGACAGTTGTAAAAGCTGAAATTGCAAAAGACCCACCACGTGACTTTGATTATGCCATTTTAGAGCTTGCAACACTGGCAAAGCTAACTGACACCTGTCAAAAAACAGTCACGTGACTTTAAAATGTAATTTAAAGGTGTTGATCATTTGGTTGTAAAAGCTGAAATTGCAATAAACACATCACGTGACTTTGATTATGCCATTTTAGAGCTCGCAACACTGTAAAAGCCACGTCACGTGACCTTAAAAATGTAGTTCAAACATTGAATGGTTGAAAAATTGGTAAATTCCTTAAAATAGGTTTCATTTTGCTCAAAATTCGAATAAAAATACAAAATATTTTGAAATAGACAGACAATGCCTCAAAATAGTCTTAAATGCCTTAAAAATACCTCATAATGCTTATTAAATTATTTTTCGCTAATTTCGAATCAACCATACAAAAGACCCTAAACCAAACAACAAACAAAAGTTAAAAATCAACTTTTTTCTGTTGGCCAAGTATAAACAGTTTCCGGGGCAAAAACCGTCCGATTGAATCTCAAAAGGTAAAAAAAAAGAGGAAAAGTTGAGAGAAAACTTTGGTCCGCTTTAAAACTCGTGTTTTCCACAAAAGAAAATAAGAATTTATTTTTAAGTGGTTTGAAGGAGATAAAAGAATGGAGGCACTTAGCGGTAATTCAGTTAGAAAACATTTTCTTTAACTCTTTTTCGGTCTTAAAAAGTTGTCGAAGCGTCTGTTAATTGAGAAAAATTACGAAACTGTTTCTCTAGAAGAAAATGGCTTGGGAAACGTTTGTTATTGGGATCAAACCACTTATTATGGTCAGATTATCAATTCTGCACAGGAAGAAATGTTAATTGCCTTCCACTTAAACGCAACATATATCGCCATGGTTGTTGCTGAATAAATCCGACGTATTAGAAATTTTAATTGCGTTTTCAATATCTGTTTAATAGCGTTGGTACGCAATCGGGAAAAGAAGTAGACCTTCGTGAATTTTACCTTTTGGAACAAAGAGGTACCATTTATTTAAATTTTACATTACCGAGTCAGTTTGTGTGCTTTTATGAGCAATTTAGTCGGTGATTAATTGTATTCTTTGCTTAACAAGGTAAAGAAATGTGCATGTTTTGTTGGAATTAATTAGCACCATTAGATATCTCAATTTTAGTCATGTGATCAGTAACCAGCTTCCTTCAAGTCAGTTTAAGAGTTTCAAGATCATGTTAGAACCATCTAGAAATTTTGCAAATATTTATCGGAGATTCCAGATTACTTTTAGAAACATCTGGGGTAGTTTTCAAAAATATTTCCAGAATATTGAGGACACCTGTAATCGTTACATATACTTGAAAGATTTAAAATAATTTTAGAGGCAAACACTTTTTGTCACTTTCAGAGATATTAAGCATTTCTAAGACAATCCTATGAGTTTTAAGATAATTTTAGAGCTATCTGGCAGTTTTAAACCAATTTTTGCAATATCTCCTTAACCTTTTGAGTTAGCGTGCTGAAACTTGGAATTTGATTGGAACCCTTAAAGGGACCCATTTGTTGTCTATACTATTTTGTTAAAAGATTGGTAATTTAATGCCAAAAAAAGAAAATTAGGCTTAACTCATCCAGAAAGTGGAAAATGCCAAAAAATTCCCCTTCGGAAAAAAAAAGACCAAAAATAACAATGTTGGCTTTTATGAAGTTTTCGCTCAATTATCAAAAAATGACAGTTTGACAACGTTGCAGTCTGTTTAGTATTGTGTTTCGACACTACACAAGTCACGTGATCTTTGTAGTCTTGGCAATAATTTTGTTTTGACTGTAACTTTTTGCATTCCGTTTGTCACATTCGAAATTCAATTCCACTTAACGTATAATGGCTAATTACACCAACGTATTTAAGATATTTGACTGTGACAATTCAGATACAAAATGGCACAGTCAAATCAAAAGCTTGGCTAGAGTACTTGTAAACACGTTAGTGTAATTCGTCATAAAACATTAAAAATACCAAAAAATTCCCCTTCGAAAAAAAAAAATACAATTTTAAACCCAAAAGATCAAAAACAACAATGTTGGCTTTTATGGGGTTTTTCGCTCAATTATCAAAAAAATTACAGTTTGGCAACGTTGCAGTCGAATTTACAGTTCAAAATTGACCTTTTGTCATTATGTCAAATCTGAAAGGCTACCATTACAATTTGTAACATTTTTTTTGACAACTTTTACTAAGATCGCTTATAACTCGGTTATTTATAACAACCTACGTCAGAAGAGCTGTAAAGATGAAAAATAGTCAAGTTTATAAGGTTTCTAAAAATATGCCTAAATATGATTGCGGTTTATACCGTTTAGCCGCTAGAGGGCATAAAAGTTGAACATATTTTCAGACCAGTTTGGTTGCAATATCTCTGAAACCTTTTGGGTTAACGAGCTGAAATTTGGAGGATGTTTAATATATTTATATCTAGTAGTTTTATGCAAAAAAAAAATTGTAAAACCTTAGAAGATTCAAAATAGAGGGAAAAATTATAATATTTTAAAACTTATTCAAAAGGCTTCCAGAAGGGAACAAAAATGGAAAAAGAAAAAAAATTGTTTTTCAAACAAAAAAACACAAGTTTGAGGCCAAAAACAATAATATTAGTTTTTTTGAAAAATCCTTGCAAACATTTAAAAATAATTGACATTTTTACAATATTACTAACTGATTCAAGGTAATTTTAATAGCATCTTACCATTTTAGATGTATTTTTCTTAGCTTTTCAGATGTCTTTTTAGAGGCATTAAAAGAAAAGTAAACTTTTCCTTCAAAGTGAAATTTCCTATTTCTGGCTTTAAAAATGCTGTCAGCAACCAAAATTACACTCTATTAAGTTTTTTTTGAAGGTATTTTCGTAAATTTGTATTTTTTTTAACCACAGTAGGACTAAAAAATTTGGAAAAATATAAAGTGGTAAAAACCTTATATAATCTTCAAAAATCTTCTTCTCCTCAACCTAAACAATGTAAACACCCTGTATACTAAAAAAAAATCAAAAACAAAACTTACAATAATTTAGATCGAACTTTCACGACGGATTAAAAGTATACGGTGTAAACGTGACCGTTTTAAAATTTTTGGCCAACGAGTTGACGAGGGTCAAATCGCGGCCCAGGAATTTTTATGAACCTTTTTCCGGGTTTAATGGCACAAACGTACGTTGCCGGCTTAAAAAAAAAAGACCGGAATGAATGAACTCGTTGAGGTTGGTCAGTGGCGTTCCAATTTTTTTCCCATTCATTCGTTTCTCCCCCAATTTTTCTCGTGGCGTAATATTTACTTTAGCACTTTTTTTGCGTCAGGCAGAAAAAACGCTGTATTCATAAGACTAGAACAAAGCGGGGTAAATTTGCTAGTAATCCCAGAGCTACCCAAAAAAAACCCTTCATTTAAAACTAATATAGGGGTAGTTTTTTTTTTTTTTGGGGTATGTGTGAACCGGATTTTACGCCGTATCATGCCACTGTTTGAGGTGTTGAGATGTAGTTTTAATCGCTGTGACTAGTTTTTTTTTTTGTTAGACGTATTCAAATTTTAAGCCTTGTCATGCGATTGTCATTTGCTTTGAGACTTACTATAGTATTTAGTATATCAGTTTGGTTTTTGCGATATTCACACAGAATGATGTGATTGTAAATTATCATAATTTCAGTAAAATTTTCATTTAAGAGCATTTTCAAGAATTGAAATCCACGTCAAATAAATTTTAACTTGACTTAAAAGTCAAGGTATCTAAGTCCATTATTTTAAATGAAACACCCTGTATGTTATTGTATTTTTGAATAGCCCTATCGATTTCAAATATTTTTCATGCCTATCATATCTATCTACAACGGTTTTCGAGATATTGACGTTTAAAAAATGACACTTTCAGGTTTTCAAGTGTCATAACTCCTAACCAAAATGAGATAGAGCAAAACGGATCTCGAAAACCGTTGTAGATAGATATAGGTTATGATACATAAAAAATATTTGAAATCGATAGGACTATTGAAAAATACAATAAAATACAAGGTCTTTCTTCTGCTTGACTCTAGTTTTTCAATAATTCACAATTTTTTTGAGCACGTGACCATTTGTCACTTTAACAAAAAAGCTTTTAAAGTCAGTAGCCTTTGGACATTTTTGACAGTTTACCATCCTGTCAGATTAGAGTTCGGTTGTCAATGCTGGTGCAAATTATAACAAATTTTGTTTGATTTTTATGTTTGGTCACGTGTCCGTCAAAACAGTATCTTAACTTAAAATATGGTCACGTGACTGCAAGATTCCATCAGACTGTTGAAAGTAGTCACGTGATATTTGTAGGTGAACTTGCAGGTTAAAAAACAATCACGCGATCTTCAGAACAGCATTTCAACTTTAAATATGGTCACGTGACTACAAGAATGCTATTAACCGTAAAATGAGTGAAGTAACTTTCATTTGAATCTTGAATAGAAACTACCACGTAAAGTAAGTGAATTTGACAGTTGAAAACAATCACGTGACCTTCAGAAATTCATTTCAAACGCAAAAATGGTCACGTGATTGTTAGAACAACATTTTAATCTTAAATATGGTCACGTGACTACAAGGATGCAATTAACCGTAAAATGATTGAAGTAACTTCCATTTGAATCTGAATAGAACTACCACGTAAAGTAAGTGAATTTGACAGTTGAAAACAATCACGTGACCTTCAGAAATTCATTTCAAACGCAAAATTGGTCACGTGATTGTCAGAACAACATTTTACTCTTAAATATGGTCACATGACTGCAAGGATGCTATTTTAATCGAAAGAAGTCATTTATGTGTACACTTTCAGATTAAAAACTGACTTGACAAGTCAATTTTCAACCATTGAAAATCAAATTTTGACCAGTTTTGAGTTTACAAGTACATTTTAACTTTTTTGACTTATTTTTCTGTATATTTTTAACTTAAGAGTTGACTTGCAGTGTCATTGCAAGTCGATTTAAAGTTTTGCATAAAATATTTTTAAGTATTTTTTTATTTTAAATATCTCGGACATTTGAAGAGCTAAAGAGACGTGTTTTGGCTCATTTTATAGAATTTTTCATGATTTTTCAAATAAAAGCGCTACAAAAAAGTTAAAAAAGCGATTTTTGTCAAGACTTTTTGATTGTTCTAGAAACGTCCTCTTGCACAACAAAAAGCATATTAATACTAAAAGGTTTAATTTTCTCAGTTGTTTTTTGACTTGTCTATTTGCTTTAAAAGGCACTGTATAATTTATTATAATTTTCTTAATCACTTTGTCCCTTACTACTTTTCTAGTTTTACTTAATTATAATAATATACAAACTTTTAAAAGCTGATAACGTGACAAACAATGCAATTTTGCATACTGAAACTAAACAAAAAAATCAATTAATTATCAATTACGGTTTAAATAAATTTAAAAAAAAATCTAAGCAAAATCAATAAAAAAAAACAATATTAATTTGTTACCAGACGTAGATTTTAAAAATGTTTGATTTACAGGGTGTCAAGAAAGTTTGAATTTTAGTTCCAAAAATAACACAGTCAGTGAATAAGATTAACAATAATTAAGCCACAAATTTAAAATAAATATGTATAAAACAAGTTAAAAGGATAAAATTGACACTTGTAGGTATCTTTTTTTTTGAGACACCCAGTGTACAGGGTTATTGATTGAATTTTGTCCACCCTACATTATCAGCTTTATTTTTAGATTTAGAACAAAACTTTACTTAAGAAAGTTTAGATACGAATGTCGACTATATTCTAGACATAATTTTAATTATACAAGATGTTTTAAAATTACCCAAACTTTTCCTTAAAATTCTAGTAATTTTTTCTACCAAAAAGTTGTTTGTAATGATCAACAACTGTTAAAGCAAATTTTTTTTTCATTCTACTGATAATCGTGTATTAAAGTTGAATTCTACTGATTGATCATATTTTTACCATTGATTAGGTTTTAAAAAATACAACTATGTACTCATACAAAAAAATCATTTTTTTGTCTCGTTATTCTACTGAAAAATTACACAGTGGACCAAAATGGATTGTTTAAAAACTCTCACCCTGTAATTATACAACATGACTTGATTTTTTTGCATAGGTCGTTAATCAGATTCTAATGTATTTTTAGAGTAAACCTGGGTCGTGATTCGCGTGCATTCTTCGCAATTTGTACGACCGCTCTTCTTTTAATCTCCTTTTCTTCTGGGCGTCTTTTTTTCTACTGCTTATGTATGTATGGAAAGCCTAGGTCGATTTTTTCCTCCGGGCTGACCAGACCAATAACCGGTTTTTTGCTGTATGCAGGAGGAGTTGCATCAGCTAGAGCTGGGTTTCGCCCAACGACTGTGGGTCGATTGCTTTGGCACTTGCAGTTGTACACAGTATCGATAAACCTTAGCCCATGTCTAGTCATCGACCGTTGACTCTTAAGAAACGGTCTTAAGATTTTATATTGTGCAGGTCAGCAGTTTTATTATTTTTATCTCGCCCAGTCTATTGCCTTTTTGCCGTGGCAGTGCACTTTGGTCTTTCCTGGTTTTTGCTCTGCTTTTATCCGCAAATCGAAGGGTGGTTGCCTATTTTTTATTGCTTATGGTTGGTACATGATGGTACAGAGAAAATGCGTAACATTGTGCGTGCATGTGCCCTCATTTGTTGCCTTTTACAATTCGCTATTTGGGTTTTTAGGCCCCCGAGAGTTTTCGAATCACCCCAGTCGGAAAGAGGGGTGGCAAACGAATTTAACAATCCCCCTTAAACACAGCAAAGTTGCTTAATTCGATAATAGCTGGATGCTTCCATTTTTTCGTGCCAAATTATTACAAATCGAACTCTTTTCAATACACTTCATTTTTTCCCGTAGGGTGGGACCACCCTTTTATTAAGGGCTAAGTATTGGTTTGGGGTGAACCACCCCTCGTCACGATTCTACAGCGTGGGTTATTACAGACGAGTTTGTTCACCTGCGGTCGTAACCAATCAAGTTTCTGCACAAAAAATGTTTTTTTTTTTATTTAAACAAAACGCGCAAAGCCGTAAAATCAACCAATAAAAGTCAATGCGCAAACTTCTTTTAATAAATTACTAGTTTATCTATGTCCCAGGTCATTTTATTGCCCCCTGTAAAAACGATATAAAATTGGTTTTATGGGTTTTCTACTTGCATACCTACACTATGAAATTGATTCGGTTTTCTTCTATTGATGTTAGTTTCTTGTGATTTCCTAAAGGAAATTGAAAAAATTGGTCTTTTTGGTTAAACTAATCAATTTTTGTACACAATAAGTCTGCCACTTCCGGACTAAAGGGCGAATCGACTTAATAATTTGTGTGGCAACATGACAAAAGGTTATAAAGTTATTTAACATTATTAATAGGATTATTTTTAATAATTCACAGAAAATGTAATAAATACAAAAATGTTAGAATTACCTTAAAACAACAGAATATTAAAAGAACTGCTTATTAAAAAATTTTTAGCAAAATGATCTCTACTAACCTTTTTGTTTTAGTTTTTTCTTCAAAGTAACTTCCAATTATCGTTTTTTCACAAAATATGAACAAGATGGCATTCAAATTTTTGTTCAATTTTTAATAAACCAACCATCCTTATTGACATTTTTGTTTTTGCACCATTTCAATGCCAAATTCGATTTTCTTCCTTAAATATGTAATTTCAATAATTTCATGCTTTGTCAAATATTATGTTTAATTGGCACATACTTTGTGATATAATGGATTTTTCCTAAAAGAGCACTCAAAATTTTTTTTTTAAAACGCCAAATTGTGCAGTTTTTATTTTTACTTTATAAAAATGTGACCCAAATGGAAGATACAAAATAACCGAAATAGAGTGAAAAAGCAATAAAATTAATAAGTAGTATCTTAACCAAAAACACTTTTACACTTAACCTAACACTTACTACTAAAATTCTGTAATGAAAAGTCAGTAAATTGACCAATTTGGACTTTCTAGGAATTGCTTGTTGGTTAAGTGCCAATAACCAAAACTGTCAATAGAGTTCATTTTTGCTTACTACCAAGTTGAGTAGTATCAGTAAATTACGTAAGAACGTTAATCTGATTTAAACGAATTTCAACTTTATCTACACAAACAACGATTTGGAAAATGTTAGTTTTCATAATTAACTTTTTAATTAGGATCTCCACTATAGTTTGACAAACTTGGACTTTCTAGGAAATGCTTGTTCGTTTGGTGCCAAAAAACAGTAAATAGAGCTCATTTTTGCTTACTAACCAAGTTGAATGATATGAGTAAATTCCGTTAGAACGTCAAAAAGAGTCACGTGAATCAGTTTAAAACCAACAGTCACGTGACCTTTTAAAAAAAATAAAAATTGTCACGTTGTTTAAAAATATCTGTTTAAACTGAAAAACCTTTCAAATAATATTTTGAGATTTAAAATAGTTACGTGACCTTTAAATTACGTTTTGACATTTAAAAAAGTGTCACGTGACGTTTAAAATTAAATTTGATGATTGAAAATACGACACGTGACCGTTTTCACTTCAAAACCTGTAACGTGACTTGATTGAAAAAAACATCAGTTAAAAGTTAGAAACGGTCACGTGACCATTCAGATAATATTTTGACCTTTAAAACAGTCACGTAACCTTCAGGATTTTATTTTCACGTTGAGTGACCTTCAAATTGTATTTTGATGTAAAAAAGTCTCACGTGACCTTTAAAATTATATTAGGGATCTCTTTTAAGGAGTTACAAGGCAAAAAGTGACAGGATGCACCAACTAAGCGTAGGTTCGTTATTTGAGGAGTTACAAAAACATGTAAATATGGAAAGTTGTAGGAAATTTTATTCTCTACAAGATTGTATTAAGGTGTTTTTGCATTTAAGGGGCTCCCTGAGGACTTACAAAACAAAAAGTGACAGAAAGCACCCCAAACTACTTTTTTAAAAATTAACCCAATTTCTACTGCAAAATAGGGATATGTTGTTATCACTTTTAATGTAAATAGTTAAGATGTGACATTTCTTGTTTTCTGCGCTACTATTTCAATATTTCTACAATTAATGCATTTTCGTATTCGCCTGTTCCCTGATTTGTAGGAAATTTGTGTTTTTTCCACCTTACACCGCGTTCAAAAATTTACTAGCACTTTTCTAAATCCGGCACTGCACCAGAAAATGACAGAAAAGTGTTTTTTGGGTAAATTCCGAAAAAAAAATGAAGCAGAAAGAAACAAGGATGATAACCCGGCGACAGGCGTTTCTGCTTTTTGGCTTCATCAGACATTTTTTAGTTTATAATTGAACTTGTGTTGTATGGCAATATACGACATTGTGGTTACATCGAATCATCGTAAAGTTAATTAATCAGCATAATAATCCACCTTGGGCAATTTGATGGCCATTAAAAACAAAATCTTCCTTATTGGACCATAAACTTCCATATGGTCGTATTGCAGTGTTTCCTTAGGAAATTTACTTAAACTTTTTTTAACTGTTTTCAGGGAGGTATTTAGCAAAGTTTTCAGGAAACAGTTTTAATTGTCGGGAAATTGACGTTAATTTTGCGCGTACACGTCAGACGATTAAAGTTCTTTTTGATTGCCCGCAATCACGAATATTATCGAAAATTTCGAGAGTCATGTTAAGTAATGGATCACTTCCACCCCCGAATTATGGTCGATTTGGTTTATTGGTTTTCTAGAACCCCCCACACCTCCTACAATCCAGCAAAATTGCCCGTATGCGGCACAAAACTCGGCGCTAAAAGAATTTCTTCTTCTTCTTATTTTTATACGGCAATTGGCCTAAAATTTCTCACGAGAAACATTATCAATCATCCGCGTTGAAAATCTATTTAAAAAACACGAAACCGTTCTTCCTTTTTGAGACAAAGAAACCGCCACGACAAAAACTAATTTATGCTACTGCTAGGTCATCTTTCAAACCCTTTTAAAGAACACCCTGTGGATAACATTTTTGTTTCAAGCAAAAAAATTAACCCTTAATTTGCTTGCACGTATTCAAACCCAAAAAACCGGTTTCTACACCCTTCAGTGACTAGATTTACACCTAGGAAGAAAGTCTCCTGAATTAAACTCTATTATTATCATCAACTAAAACTCTTTCTCACACTGTAGGGTTAAATAGGATACAATTGATTTTTGTTTCACCCCGAGATGCAAAGAGATATTTTTAATTGTTGGACGTAGAACAAAAACGTGTTTTAATGTATACGGAAAGGCTTAGATGTTTGAGTAGGTTTTTTTTTAGCCCTTGATGGGAAAAGGGGCCCTTAGAACGGTAGTTAAGGGTTTGTACAGTTGCTAGAGAAAGTGGGTCAATTTTTTTAGTGGGAAGTTAAAATAGTTTGTGTAAATAATGTGGCTAACAGTAGTTTTTCAGTAGTCAAGGGGTATGAATTATCCTAACAAATCCTGTAAAGATGCTAAGTTGTATCATGCTAATTTCAATTTTAATTGCCATGTAACATAAAACTCATTGTCACGGTAATTGTCCTCAAATTGAGCAATATAAGTAAATGTTGTGTGATTGTTTAAAAACCAAAATACTCACCGTTATAAAAAATATTCGACATTTTTATTCCAATACCCCAGAAATGTCATTTTGTTTTACCCAAAAACACTCTCTAAGCATACAAACTACTGAAAAATCATGCATTGGAAGGTAAAACTGAAAACATTGAGGAGGAAAGGGGGGAGACAACTGAAACTGTTTTGTGAAAAAAAAAGCATCTGGGCGGATACTATACACGGTTGAAAAGAAGCCAACTCACTCGCTGAAGAGTCGTCCAACACTCCTCCAAAGTCCTCTCCGAAATGGCCGAAGAGGTGCGTTGAAGTTGGAGGTCCGGCAGCGTTAGTTGGGAAAGAAGCTGTTTAGTATGAGGTTAGTATCGTTTTGTTTGGGTGGACAATGCATGCACAACACGTGAAAAACTTGTGAAAAGGAGCTTAATTCTTGAATACAGAATTACCGAAAAAAAGTGTGGATAGAATGTGACAGAACTGGTTGACTATAGCAAGCTAATAACTCCCTTCCCTCGAGTCAAGAATCTAAGACCTCCAGGTGACTAGATTCTTGAAATGAGGGAAGTTTTGACAGAAACCTGTCATTGTCACATTTTAACTTCTCTCGGCAACACGTTCAAAAATCAGGGTCCTATTTCAATCACATTCTAACAGCTACCAAAAGTATTCAAGATATTGTTTCGACATGGGTATTAGTTGCCCATAAAATGGCCGCCCAGTTTTACATTCAAATCGTTCGACCGGAAAATAATTCATTTTAATAACTCGATTTTTTTCGACCCTAGTCGCCATTTTTGCCCGAGATTCTCACGTGGGTCACAGTCTAAGCGTTTCGGCCTCCGTCGACTTGTTCGACACGGCGAAAGAAAGTACGCTGACTGGTTTTTACATGTACGAGGGAATGTGACCGCGAATTCTATACCGTGATTCTTGCACTGTTTGGAATTTTTCACTCGTTATTTTAATTGCTGCTTTTTCCACTTTTTTTAGTGTCTAGAATGCGGCCTGAAGTCGACAGCGTAGGCGTCTATGCTTATACAGAGCGTTTCAGAAAGAATTACTTAAAGAAAACAAATTATGGAAAAAAAATGTTGATTAATTAAGATACCCTCGTTCTGCATTTGAATTTTATAAATGATGGAAGTTGTTTTAGTTGGTGTGCTAAAAAAAAGCAAATGGCGACTAAATTTAAGGCATTAACTTGAATTTGGTCACGTGATCATTTCAGCCAAAAAGTCATGAATTTCTACAACTTCACGGAATTTTAAAAACTACCCTTTTTATCGTCAAGTTTTTTTAATTTTATTGAAGTATATAAAGGCTATTTTTCCATATTGTTCACATAATATAGCATTACGGAAAAATTATTTAAAGCGGATTTGGACCATAACAACTTGGTGGGTTTGCAACTTGTGGTTGCTTGAAAAAATCACTATTTTCTTCTGTAATTTTTAAGTCAAAAATCGCCTAATACAAACTAACAAATTAATGGAAATTAGCGGAAACTTTCTAATTATTCTTAAACCAATATGACCCTTACGGACATTTTTTAATTGAACTAATTGAAACTTTCCAAATACAAAAATTCAAGTGTTATGAAAGGGGGAAGAAGGATTCTTCCCTACAAAATTGCCAAAAAGATCACGTAACTTCGAAAATTAAATTTTCGCGGTTGTAGCCACAAAACTGTCAGAAATGTCACGTGACCTCAAAAGTTGTAATTTTAAAAATGGTCAAATTTTCAAAATTTAGGTGAAAAAAAAAAAATTTGCTCACGTGACGCTAAGAATTCAATTTCGAGTAGACTTGCGAGGAAAAGAAGCTTTCATAATAATTTTTAAATATATGATCACGTGACATTAGTTATTTAAATTGAAAACACTGGCAAACTCACATTTGCAGCCAAAATTAGTTCCAAATTTATAATCACGTGACTGTGAAATTAACTTTGACGTTTTTCAAGTTCCAGAACCTCAAATTAGTTAAAAAGTTTCAATTCAATTAAAAAGACATATCGTGCTCTCTCTCTATCACACTTACTGTTTACTGAAAAACTATATAATCGAAACTTTCTAGATACAAAATTCCAAGTTAAAACGGAAAAAAGAAACATTCTAAACCTAACCTACAAACTTGTCACGTGAGCTCAAAATTTAAATCTTAAATAAAAATGTTTTTTTTTGAAAATTAGTCACGTGACGCTAAGAATTCAGTTTCGAATAGAATTACCAGTAACTGAAGCTTTTAAAACAATTTTCAAATATATGATCACGTGACATTAGTTATTTATCAAATTTACATTCAAGACCTCTAACATTCTAATTTCAAATTTATGATCACGTCATAAATTTATCTTTTTCTCTGTCTGTCACATTGCATACATACTTGTTTACTAGTGAACAGAGAAAGAAAAAAAATCCGGAAGTAATTTAATTCTGAAATGTCTGTATAGCACTGTAAAGAGGTTAACTCCAGAAAACGACGCCGAGCGTCGCGACACTACACTAGAAAGAAAACGACGCCTGGGAAAAGGTGGAAATTAAGGCGTCCCATACCAGATGGCGCACGCTGTTCGGCTCCAACTTATTTCAGACTGATCAAGTAAGTAATTTTGTTCTTCAGTACAAATACAGAGGGTAATCCAAGAAAAATCTACTGAGTTAATCATCAAGTTAACCGTGAGAAAGAGACAGCCTGAAGGGATATTGAAATTCATTTTTTACTACCTTTTAACTCTTCCATCCTATAATCGGCTTGATAATTGACAAAGTTTAGCAACTAAACTGGTTAAGGCATGAATATTAAATAAACCCTACGCCACTGTCCGGTTAATTACCAGATCGAGCATTAATGGCCACTAGTGTCGTAAAAATCCTTTTACGGCATTACTACTGCACTTTTCTCAGTACCCAACACCCACCAACCCAAAAAATACACTAAACAGAAAAATGGGTGGTTTAGGAACCTTTTTGGTTCGCACATGGCTCCGGGTATTTAGCAGGAAGACCATCTGGTACCCATCAAAGGGGGGGCACCAATTAAACGATTTTTTTTTTGAGTCGACATGACCGAGTTAATTGCTGAATTAATTTATGGGTAGCCGGGTTCGTGTCACGAAAATTGTTACGTAAATGTTTAACGGGCGTTTTCCTAGTTAGTTGATGCAAAAACATTTTTTTTAGTGGAAAATCAACAAACAGCTCAAATCGGTAGTTCCCCCTAGAAAAAAAATCGCTGATTCAACAACGTATTTCAAGCAATTTATAGTTTGTTTGGTTTGTTGGTAGTGAGTAACGTTTAATTAACATTTTTATACGGGAATGTTCCAAAATTAGTTGATTTTCTATACTATACTATCCATATAAATGATTTTTCTGTTGTAGTTTTTGAGATATTTACTTTAAAGTGATTATACAAACACATGGTTAGATTTTCAGTCTTTGTATCATTTCTGAAATATGTGTGACAGTTGTGGAAAAAAGCATAATTTCCAGTAATGCAGAAAAAAGTGTTTCCTGATTCTTACCTAAATAACTCAAAAACGGTGACAGATACGAAAAAACCACAAAAACCAAGAAGCAGTCCTGTGTAGAATTTTTCTTTGGTTCTCCGGGTTTTTTTGATATCTGTCACCGTTTCTCAGATATTTGCAAAAGCACCAGCAAAACCACCCATATTTTGTGATAATTTTGTTTTAGTTTTGTTAACAACTCCCAAATAACTTAACCGTAAAAAATATGAAAAAACTTCAGTCTTAACAAATCAAGTTTGTAGGAAGAAAAAACTTTAGGACACTCTGTAATACATATCAAAGTTTGGGACACCTTATACAGTGTGACCCATTTAGAATGGAAACACCCCTAAATTTTAGGTTATTAACCGATTTCAATGATTTTTTTTTTGAAATAATTAGGAATGAAATGTCTATTACGGGAGAAAATTTTAAATATTTATTTCAGTTTTCAGGTCATATTACGATACTTTTTCTTGATAGAAATGGAGAATTTTTATTAGCGATTTTTTTATTGAAAAATTACTACGCCACTAGTGCTTTCAAATAGCTGTGACCAAAATTTTTTTTTTTTTATTTGTTTATTTTTTTTTTAGAAATTAATCAATTAATAATAATTAATAATAAACAAGTAAATAGTAACACCATTTCTATGGCAACAGTTGATGCAGGGTGTTCTTTTGTGACCGTTAGCTTAGAGGATTTTTGAATTTTAATTTGTCATAACTTTGTTATTAATGAATGGATTTTCATGAAATTTTAGTCACAGCTATTTGAAAGCACTACACACACTAGCTACTATCCAGTGGCGTAGTAATTTTTTCAATAAAAAAATCGCTAATAAAAATTTTCTATCAAGAAAAAGTATCGTAATATGACCTGAAAACTGAAATAATTATTTAAAATTTTCTCCCGTAATAGACATTTCATTCCTAATTATTTCAAAAAAAAAATCATTGAAATCGGTTAATAACCTAAAATTTTATAGGGGTGTTTCCATTCTAAATGGGTCACACTGTATGTATTTTAAATTAAACTGTTTGTTGACTTTTTGTTCAAAAAAAAACCTACGCACATCACACAAATCAGGCTTACAACTTAAAAAATGCCCTACCTGCAACTCATTGACGATTTTCTCGGTCATAAGCTTGTCCGGACTGTTGGTACCACTGCCAAATGGTGGACCCATCATATTGGGTTGTCCGAAAGGATTACCATGGGCAGATTGAGGCGTCGGACTGCTCAGATGACTAGGATTTGGACTACCTAACGGGTTCTGCACCGAGTTTGGTTTGAAGTCGTTCTGCCCATTGGACTGAGGACCTTGACTCATTTGACCTGTAACCCACCATTTTACCAATGGTATATACTGTTAAAATGGGTGGTACCAACCTGTCGGCGTCAATTGGGGTCCCTGAGCGTTCTGAACTTGACTACCGCTCTGTTGACTGTTCGGACCCTGTTGAGCGGTCATTGGGTTCTGCGCTTGCTGTTGAGCGTTCTGAGTATTCTGTTGCACCTGGTTCTGAGTCTGCTGTTGCAGTGCCATAGCACCAGGTGTGACAATATTGATTTGACTGGAATTGGACTGTTGCGAGGGCGAGTGCGCCGGTATCGAGTTGGCGCTGCCAGGCACCGGCGAGTTTTGGTTCGAGTTGCTCAGATTCTGAGGCATGTTCTGAGGCGGGCCCCGAGCCTGATTCCAAAAATCGTTGTTCATCTTAAAAATTGGCCTGTTATTGACCTCGGTCATTTGCGGACTGATCTGTAGTGGTTGTAAAGGTGTCGACCGCAAATCCAAAGCCGCGTTCTCCTGTAGCTTAAACGAGTTCTGTAGCCATTTCGCCACTAAATTTTCATGTTCTACTTTGAGGTTGTTGAGGATGTTTTGTTCCTCCGTGGTGAAAATTTTGGCTGTTATTTTGACGGCTTGAGGTCAAATGGTGGTTGCTGTGCGTGCGGCACACAGCGATCGGTGAGGACGAGTTGTTTGATGAGTATCTAGCGTGCGTCGGTGTGAGGTCAGCTAATGGCGGCTGTCCTCACTATAATAGGTCTATATTTGTAGGAACTTTGGGTTTCAGTAGGCAAGAAAAGGCATAGGTGCGTCCTTTTCTTTCGATCAACTGTCGGTTATCTGGAAGATAACAAAATAATATCAGTTCAACAAGTTTGGAAGAGTATCAGAAAAAGGTTACGAAAAGTGCAAAAATTCATTTTGCAGAGCAATTTAGCGTTTTTCCGCTACTTCTAGTCAATTGATTACCCTTTGTCTAATACCAAACACGGTATAAGTAATAATATACGCTTTGTACAAGTACTTTTTCATTTTTTCTCATTTGTACATTTTACTAATTTGAAATACCCATGGTTAGTAAATTCCAATTTTGTCAAATTTAGAATACACTTTTAACCAAGAAAAAACAAGTTTTAAAAGTATATTTGTTTGGATTTGGATACATTGATTTTCCATACAGGGTGTGTCATATTGGAAAATCCTTTTTTCTAACATGCTGAATATTTTTAAATTTCTGAATTTTCTGTGTAAATTGAATAAATTTTGTTTTTTTACACACCGTTTTCATTTAACATTCTTGACCTAGTTGACACAGAAAATAGTAAACTAATTCTTTAGCCCAACCCAAAAAAAAAACAGTAATTTGTTTGTACTAACGTCCATTTTAAGTCTTAAATTTTTAGCTTACAAAATACAGAAAATTCACTTAAAATTTTACGTACAGGATGTTTTTATCTGCAAGGGATTGTAAAATAAGTGTTTTTCCAGGTTAACCTGTATATACTAAATGTTTCTGAAAAATGCGCTTTTATTACAGAAAATTGTTAATAATTTAATTAAGAATAGTCTTGTAAGTGTAGTTACCATTGAATTTACTGTTTTTACTATTTTTAAGAAAATGCGTTAATTAATATTTTAACAAAACTAGTATACAGGGTGTCTCAAATTTTAGTCAAATCTATTTCTAGTTGATCAGAAGGAAGAAAAAGCTGTTTTAGTGGAATTGACTTTGTTTCAATCATATTCAGAAAAATGTGGTTTTGTTTCTATTTTTGGCGTTTTAAGCTTCTGTAAAAACTACCTTAAAACGTCTTCTTAATAACATTTAAGAAAAAAATCTTAAGTGTAAATTAAATCAACGTTTTTAGGGCCACTTTTTCAACTTCTAATAAAGTTATTCTTAGAAAAACTTGGAGTTAGTGGTATACGAAATTAAGTTGTTTTGAGACCGCTATTGCTATACTTTCTCTAATTATTTGGTTCAATTTTGGTATACAGGGAAAAAAATTTGGAAAACAGGTAGAGTAAAAATAATCTACTCTTTAGTTACTATTTTCGCTTACTATTCGAATTTTTCATAACAGTCATTGTTGTTTTTCGATTCTATAGTTTGAAAGTGAAGTTTCCGCTGTGGAAACTGTATCACCCTGTAAATCCTGCAAACTTCCTTTCAACAGGATTAAAAACTAAAACCTGTAAAACACCGACGGAGAATTAAATGGATACTCTGTGTGGTAATTGTACGTTATAAGGTATTTTAGAAACTTAAAAAAATACGTTTTTTTGTATTTTAGCTTAAAATTTTTTGGATCAATTTAGCAATCTAACTGGTAAATAGAACAGGGTGTTTAAGGAAAATCTAAAAAATCAAACTTAATTTCACCACCCTGTAAATTAGTAGTTAGTAACAATTTGCAGACTACGTTTACACAAACTTTTCTACTTAAAATAAATGGTAAAAATACGTCAGTAGACAATTATTTTTGTGTCAACCGTATAAAGTTCCAGATAACTTAAACCAAAGGAAAATGCAGGTTAAAAAGAAATTTTTTCAGATTTGGCAAAAAACTTGTTTATAGAGCAATTGAGAAGAGAAATAATGTAGAAACTTGAAGGCTGGTTTAGGGTGAGTTTTTAAGGTTTTTTTTAGAAAATTTAGTGAAAATTAGCTACAAATATTTTGTTAGTTTTAGAGCCAAATTTTTTGTATTTTCTAAGTTCTAACACTTTTTTTCAAAACACTATAGTTTCTCTAGTTTAATTTCCCTAATTTTAACGTATCGTACTAATAAATAATGCTTTAAGAATTTATTCTACTTGTTGGTTTGCATTAAAAATTGAACATTTTATGAATATTTTCAAAATGATATACAGACTTATCAAGGTTTCTAAAGAATTTTCTGTCTATTTAGGAGTTAATTTAGTGAAAAACACTACTAAGTCCTCTTTTACAAGCTATTTTAATTATTAAGATAAATCCAACTGAAAGTTCTAACTTCCCTGACTAAAAAAAAAGGTTTTTGAATATTTCTTCTTTGAATTTTAAATTGACACACTGATTTTTGTCTTACTACAAAAATTTGATTGGTTAAACCGAGTTCTAGGCACATTTTTCCAGGTTAGTGTAACATTAAAGGGAGAATATTCATGCTAATTTTTTTCACCTAAACCAATATCAAACAGCAAATTTACTAGCTCAGAAGAGCAACTTGCAAACACTGTACTCTTTATTACTGTCTAGTAAAAATAATATTTTTTCTATTAGTAAGCAACTACTATTCTCTTCATTAAAACAGTAAAGTTTAGTTAGTCCTTATTAGGAAAGTTTAAAGTGACAAATTTGGCTTTAAAAGTGTAAATTGAATTTTTATTATTTTGGCTTTAAAAGTGGTCGGCAACTTTTTCTCCGGAAGTTTGTAAAAGTTTCGCACATTGTTCGACATCCTCAGTTAACACAACAAATTGTCCTTGAGCCTACTTTCTAATAATCGGAAATATCATAAATACATCAGAATCTAACTAATTTGAAAGGAATTAACGAAGCATTGCAAACGGTCTCTCGACCAATCAAAGAGAGAAAAAGTCAATAAACTTTTTCATTTAAACTATTATTGACCGCTTTCTATTAAATTAAGTGCGTCAATTAAGAATTGTTTTTGCACCCACACTGAGTTGTTCAACTTGCTGTTTGATATACTTTTTACTGCCAAATGAAATGAAAAATGAGTTTTGGCAAATGATGGTACTTACGTTTTAAATAAAACTGTAAGTGAGCACCAACTTAAAAAAAATTATTGCACTAATTTATTACTATAGTAGTACACTTGGGGTAGTTTTTCACTTCACGAACTATCACCGTTACGAGATGAAAATGCACTTGGTTGGATTTTTCCGCGACTGAAGAAGATTTCCCGAAGTCGGCGTCGTTGTCCCGCGAACCGCGTCTTTCTTGCAAGGAGCGTCGCTGATAACTAAGAAGGCATCGCGACGCCAAAATACTCGAAGAACAACCATCTCCTAATTTCGCTTGCTAAACACTAAGAATATACTCTAAAATATACCCCCCGACAGAGAGGAGCGATACGGAAGGACAACGGGCTGAACAGAGACACCCCGCGCGTCTAAACAGAGAAACGCTTATAGGAACTTCTAATATTTCCAAGTGAGACCGTCTAAGGGTTGCGACGAGGACGGGACGATACAAGACGCGCGTGCCGGACAAGGACGCGCAATCCTTAGAAGAGAATCTTGGACGTAGCGCGCATGGCAAGGAACTAAGGAATACGGGGCCGCGCGTTTCCCCACCCCCGGTTTGAAAAACTGTAAAAGGGGTTCGAAAAAAGTCGCCACGCGCTTTTTTCCACTCCCCACCCCCGCTTTGGTAGGGGGCAGGTAGGGGGTAAGAAAGTAGGGGAGTATCGGTGTAGGGGTTGAACAGCGTGTGCGGGCGTAAAACTGGCTAGCGACTGGACATCGGGAACGTGTGCTAAAAGGGGGCATCATTTGTGTTCTTTTCACTTTTTTTTGTGATTTTCTTTTATTGTGCGTGCCTTTATATCACCATCACCAGGTAATTAGCTAAGTTAGTTTAAGTGTTATCCCAACTAGCATTTACTAGAGTCTGGTAGTGTAGTTAGATACCACAAGTTTACCCCAGTAAATTGGAATAAATTCATAGAGCTGTTAAGAGTTTATATTCATAATTTGGTAATTTAAAACTACTCTATCCTTTTTCTACTTTATACAAGGTGAATCAACCCTAATATAGTTATTTTATAGTAAGTTTATTATTTCTAATTTTTAGTTTTTATACCTATTAGAAATAATTGAGCAAACAGGATAAAACAAAAATTAATTTGTACATTAATTTGTTCTCCAAATTAATTTGCATAGAAAAATCAAATTTTTAATTTTGGATGTCATATTTACAGTAAATATGTGCAAATAGAACCTTAAAATCTTGACAACTGACCAAATTTTACAACATTTTGACCTTTTAACTTGTTTCTTGACTCTCTGTGCAGTTAACGCCTCAAAAGTACAGGTTTGCAGTCAACTTTTTATGAAATGATATTCAAAAATAGTATTGTGTAAAATTATTATTTTTTTTTAATTTCGGATTTGAGCAAGTCAATTTTGAAAATTTTGAAAAATTGTTATTCAAAATTTTACCGGCCAAATTTCCAAACAAAATGTTACTTTGACGTGTCAAATTTGACTCTCAAATCAGTAAAAATGTGCAAAGAGTGTTGTTTGAAAAGTACTTATGTTCTTTTAAATTGCTTCAAACTACGAGTTTTTAAAACAAGTCAAATTAGGCATTTTGGATAGCTCAAACGTCAGATTACATATTAGGAAAGTGAAGTTTTCTGTTTCTAGTTAATTTTTAGGTAAAAAATGTCACAAATATTGACATTTCAGCTTGATAAAATGTTGCTGTAAATCTGCTAAATTCAAATTTTGGATTTGCGCAAAAAATCAGTCAAGTTGCCAAATAAAAATAAAAAATGAAGAACAGTGACTTTGACAGTTTGACGTGTTAAATTTGGCACTTGAGGCAGTAGAAATGTAAAAAATTTACATCAGAGTCACTTTTAAGACTCCCAAGCCTTCTAAAAAATGTTGCTTAAAAAATAGTCTGATAACTTAATTTTCAACTTTTAAATTGCTTTAATAAATGCTAAATTCAAATTTTGGATTTACGCAAGTCAATTTTGAAGCCAAAAAAATAAGTTGATACACAGCAATGTAACTGTCAAATGTTCAAACAAAAGTACAAAATTATTTTGTGTTTCTGTGGTCACGTGACCAATTTGACAATTTTCAGATTTAATAATTTTAGATGAATTTTTTAGAACGCGTAACCGTATTTTTTAAATTTAATTTTTACGATCACGTGTTCAACTATTTGAAATTGCGTTTCTAAGGTAACGTGAACATTTTAGTAATTTTTCAATTTAGGAATTTTTGATGATCATTTTGTGTTTCTGTGGTCACGTGACCAAATTGACAATTTTCAGATTTAATAATTTTAGATGAATTTTTTAGAACTATTTGAAATTGCGGTACTAAGGTCACGTGACCATTTTAGAATTTTTTTTAATTTATCGAGAGCTTTAGTTTGAATTTCAAAGATCACGTGACCAGTAACTTTATGGCTTCAAAGTCATGTGACTAAGATCTTTCGCAACCCTTTTCTATATGGGGCTCTCTACTGTAGGTCACATGACCATTTTGGCATCTTTGCGATTCACAAATTTTTGTTTTGTCAAATGTAAAGACAGACTGGAGATCACGTGATCAAATTTGACTCTTAAAACATTACAAATGCTAAAAATTAATTGACGTCAAAGTCACTTTTTACGATTCCCAAGTCAGTTTCTCTAAAAATGTGTTATTACAACCTTAAAACCTTTACAACCCAACGGTTTTACAAATTTTGACTTTTTAGCTTAAAACTTGACTCTCTGTCAAATTTAACAGTCACGTGACTGTGTCATAGATTGATTGATAACCTAGTTTTAAACTCTTAAATAAATAACTTTAAGCTATGAGTGGTTTAGAGAAGTCAAAAATGTGTCAAACTATACTTTCAGAATAGCTGAAATGTCAAAAAATCAAATTTCTGACCTTTGTAAGTCAATTTTCAAGCAACAACACAATTTTTGACAATTTTGAGTCAAGTTTTGAACTTTAAATTAAATTTTATTTTGTTTGACGTTTTTGTCTATTAATATCAACGAACAAAAACTAAAATCAAAAAGCATGATTTTTATTTATTGAAATTTACTTATAGTCACGTGACTGTGATCTAGATTGCTAGTTGGGATAATCAAATAAATAAAGTTGCATATAGTTTGTACAGGGTGTATCGAAAAAGTGTTTGTTGCAAACAGAGTAATTTCAGATATAAGAGAGAGGTACGCAAGTCACAAACAGTTCTATAGAGTGATTGAATTCTACAGAGTGATAAAAAAAATTACTTTGGGAAATTTTTGTAACATTTATGTGTATAACTACTTGAGTAATTTAAATCAAATCAAATTTTTATCATTAGCTACGCCACTCGAAAATTCAATCCCTATCAATTATTGTGATATAATCTTCAAAATGGCGGTTAATTAAACAATACACTTTTAAAAAAAAAATCCACTTCACCAAACTGTCGATTACTTTTCAGAAAAATAAGCTTGTTAAAGATAAAGCCAATAATAATAATTAGCGTCATTAAAAGATAAAAATAGGTATATTATCTTTAATAGATGTCTTTTATTCGCTGCATTTTACAGGCTATATTTTGGAATGTTCCAGATAATTAGTTGGCCTCGAACTGTCTTGAATATTGTGATATAAAAGATAGCTCAAATACAACCACTTTCAACTAACTTCATATTCACATTCTAACCCACCATTAACTTAATTAGCGATGTATCGACGCTTAGAATCTGCCCCTTGTTACACGTAAACTTATGGCAGACCTCCCTCGCCGGAAATGCAAAATTAATACAGTTTAGGTCAGATAGCCTCCATACATAAAACCGCTATCTGGCCTGTCGATCTACCAGATCTAACTGCCATTGATTTCAGTTTGTCTCCTCCGGATCCGTTATTTAAGAGGCGGGAGGGGGGGTGGCACGATAAAATAAAAATTCCCACCCTCTTTTTTTTTTTTTCGTTAGGGGGTGTGTTTTTTTTCTCTGTTAGGGGTGGGTTTTGTACGTTCTGGGACAATTGCTGCGTTGCATTTTTCTGGTTTTGTAAGACCGTTTTTCATTTGGCAAACGTTTCTGTCCAGTATTTTTAGTATAGCCGGATCCTTTGAACGTGGGCCAAGAAAAATATTTAAAATTGGATATTATCTAGACGGAATATTGTTTTTTGGAAATTTTTCCCGGTCTCTGGCTATTCGAATTAGGTTAGGATGTCGGCATAGCAACTAATGGCGTGTTTGCCGCGCATTAATAATAAAATTATTTATACACGGAGGGGGGGCGTTTATTACATGTGCCCTTATAGTATGTTAAACGTTAAATTCAAATTGAATTTCTTCACTTAAAACAACTTAATTACAACCTGTGAAATGGTTTTTCCGCACCTTTAAAACAAATTTAAATTAATTTAATCTGACCTAACCTCACAATTTTTTATAGTTTTAAAGTAAAGTTTTAAATTGTTTTTCAAGAAAAATTGTGGCCAAAAGCATTGAATCTGTAAGAGCATTCTAACCTAACCTAAAATTTCCATTAATTTTAAACCAACACAGGGGCTAAAGTGACAAGACTTAACTTACTGTGTAATAACCCATTTATTTGACATTAACTGACATCAACTGTACAGGGTGGTCAAAAGAGGATTACAAAAACTACAAATTGATAAATAAATCACTTTGTAACTGTCAAAATAACCGAATTAAGGACAGATAAAGTGAAAATTGTCAAAGTATAATTTTCCATTTAGATCAATCTGTATTTAATAACTTATTTATTGGACATTTTCAGTTTATTACAGGGTGGTTAAAAGAGGATTTCAAGGATCACAAATTGATATAATGAGTCGCCCTGTAACTGTCAAACTCGAATGTCAAATTCAAATTTTCAATATACTTAAATCGGTGTTTATTATTTCATAACTCATTTGTGTATAACTACTCAGGGTGGTCCAGAAAGAATTCAAAGGGCTAAAAATTGATAAAAAGTTGTTTATTACGACCCTGGAATTTGGTAATTAAGGTTGTCACTAAAAAGTCAGTAGCTGTCAAAATTATGAAATACTGATTTGTTAATATTTGTCAGTACAGTATTTTACAATTTTTTAAACTGATATAACACAAGCAAAACAGTCAAATATGTAATATGTAAAAATGGTAAAATTACAACATTTTTATATTCGTCCAACGTCCTAAGTTGAACGTATGACGTAACAATGTAATAGATGTGTTTTGAATGTGACAAAATTACGTCACCCCATTTGACTTTGATATTTGCTATTGTTAGGTTAGGTTAACCAAGACTACTCTCGTTTCGGCACTTATAAAGCTTAACAAACAAACGTGTATACCGAGTGTCATTTTTTAATTAAATCCTGTTCAGACTATAAATTGTCTGAATAAAAAAATGGCGTGTCGGTAGCAAATTTAACGTCATTTTTACGTAACTCCTTTGGTTATCGGACAGGTGATCGAGCTGATCTTTACACGCTTTATGGATAAATTAGCCATATTTCGTGCTTAGTTGCTCAGCCAACTGAATTTTTACCCTATTTATACAGGATGTCCCAGAAAAAATCGTTTAAGGTTTTTTTTTACGGCGTATATTGTGCCAATTAGAGAAAAAATTTCGATACACTCTGTACAACGGCCTGTTTAATTAAACCGTGTGCGTGACCTTACGCAACATCGTGCTAATATGCCCATTTCTTGTATTATTATTTACGTAGTAAATTGGCTTTTTTCCTTGCATATTATATCGCAATTATTAATGCGGAATGTATTAAGAGTGGTGTGCGAAACAATTTACTAAAAAACTCCAATAAACGTGTAAATGCTTAGTTACCAGTGTTTTATTTGACAACCCCTCGTAATTAAGGTAGTTGGTAATCAACCCTCGTATAGAATCTGATATTGATTAATAGGCCCGAAAACTTCTTAGATATACGACCAGAAGATGGCGTCATATGTCTTAAAGTTTCTTGTAATCAATATTAAGGTTTAACAAGCCTGAAGAGTGAATAGTGCATAACTATTAATATTAGTGAATTAACATTTTTTTTTAAATTATCAGGTCCGTACAGAATAAATTAAAGACAAATGTCATCGAGATGATAATTAAAGAGTGATTTTGAGTAATAATTATTAGTTTATTAAATATTTAGTTAGCTTTCTTTTAAACATTTTCAGCGTTCAACAGATTTTGGTAAATCTAATTTGTTGAATTTGTTATTTTAGAATTTACAAACTAATTATGAATGAAACTTCCAAATTTGTAATATTGAAACAAATTTGAAATGATTTTTTTCAGAGTTTGACTGTTAATTTTGCTAAAAGCAAATTAGTCTTTTAAAGTTTCCTAAACTGTTTTGAAGAGAACTTTCACAGTTTTCTTATGATAACTGAAATTAGTAAACTTTTGCATTTAAGCAAAACTTGATAAACATTTTTTGTTCTATTGAAATACTTTTTAAAACATTTTTCTAGTTATTTTCGATGCTTTAAATGTCTTGGAAAGTTGTATTGGATGACTTTAAAATTATTTTTTACTTGTAGATTTCTGACATCTAAATTTTTTTAGATTTGTTTAGAATTTTAGGGTTATTTTGAGGCAGCTTTATAACTTAATTAATAATATATAATTTTAAATAATCTAAAATTCTATTAATATTTTTTGTCTGAACCAATTTAACCTAACCTTTTTATGTATTTAAGACGTTCATCAAAACTAAAAATTAAACGCATTGTATATACAGCGTGATTTTTTGAATTGTTTCCATCTTGTTTGTTATTTTATCAAAAAATCTGTTTTATTTCTAGATAGTTCAATAGTATGCTTATTATATTTTTTATTCCATAACCTAAAAAAAAAACACACAAAATTCGATACAGTGAAGGAGGAAACCGCTGTCAAAATTTAATCTGTAAAAGTGACGGTTTAAAGAACAGTCTGCTTCTAATACCTATTTGTAGTGATCAGATCACATTTTTAAGCACATTTTAGGAATTCTCATTAAAGTTCCTATCCGACATCCGATAACCTAAAAAAACACTTACAAATTCGGTACAATCAAGGAGGAAAGAGCTGTCAAAGTTTGAACTATAAAAATAACGGTTTAAAAAACAGTCTGCGACAAAATCGCCTGTAAATTCCACTTGCAGTGACCGGACTATATTTTTAAGCACATTTTTGGAATCTCCTTTAAATTTTCTATCCGACAACCTAAAAAAACACTTAAAAGTTTAGTACAATCAAGGAGCAAAATGCTGTCAAAATTTAAACTGCAAAAATAACGGTTTAAAGAACAGTCTGCGACAAAATCTCCTGTAAATTCCACTTGCAGTGACCGGATTAAATTTTTAAGCACATTTTTGGAATCCTCATTAAATTTTCTACCCGATAACCTAGAAAAACCCAAAAAATTCGGTACAGTCACAAAGAAAAGCGCTGTCAAAGTCTGAACTGCAAAAATAACGGTTTAAAGAACAGTCTGCGACAAAATCTCCTGTAAATTCCACTTGCAGTGACCGGATTACATTTTTAAGCACATTTTTGGAATCCTCATTAAATTTGCTATCCGATAACCTAAAAAAACACGAAAAAATTCGGTACAGTCAAAGAGGAAAAAGCTGTCAAAGTCTGAACTGCAAAAATAACGGTTTAAAAGACAATCTGCAACAAAATCGCCTGTAAAACCCACTTGTAGTGACCAGATTAAATTTTTTACCACAATTTTGGAATCCTCATTAAACTTCCTATAAAAACACTCAATATTTCGGTACAGTCAAAGAGGAAAACGCTGTCAAAATTTGAACATAAAATTAGCTTAGAACTTGACGTAGAATCCAAATATCAAATAATAAATAAGTTTGGTTTGTTACTCAAATTTAGGACGCTCTGTATACTAATGGACCAACTTGGAAAAAATAGACACAAATATCTACAAGATTTGTATTTTACAATTTTTGGCTAAAATCAGATACAAGAGTCGAAATTGACTTGAAACAACTGACTTACCTAACAAGATTTGCCGTTATAATCACAATTTATGGTAAGCAAAAATAGGTTTTATTAACATACATTTTTGTGCGCAGAAAAAAAATTTTGCGCACCTAAAAATTGTTGTTTTTAGTCAACAATTTAAAAAGGCGAAATTGCCTTGAAACTTGTTAGTGTCCTAACGCGGTTTACCATTATTAAGCAACATTAATAGCAAGCAAAAATGGGTCTTATTGAGTGGTTTTTAAAATGTCGTTAATATGTTAAAAACTACCAACTGAATGGATATTTTTCAATCTAAAACAACTACATTCAAAAAGTAATTTGAAGATTATCTAATTTTCATTATTTTTGTAAGTGAACATTTTCTTAGTAAAAATAGTTTTTACTGTACTTACACCAAACAATCCATCAACATCTAAAGTACTCAAATCATTTTGACGCGCAACCAGTCCATATCAAATTCCTCCAACAATAAATCACAAAAATTGTTTATTATTTCGACTACATTAAAAATACACTTTAAATCTCCTAATCAATTATTAAAACGGAATAAAATGGCGGAAAACAACAACACAGAATGCGATGCCAAAATCGCGCGCGATTACGTAACGAAAACATTCGCCGAAAATTGGGTTTTTTTGAGATATCGACGCGACCTAGGAGTACACTTTATAGATTGATCCAGATAACGGGAAGGTTTTGAGTTGTCGCTGATGACGTGTCAGCGCAATAAACTTGACAGATATAGATTAGTTGTTGTCTATGCGAGGCAGCGGAGAAAACTGAAAAAAATCTCAATTTTTTCCGCCTATTTATTACAAAACGAACGATTTTTAGCTTGAACTTAGACACCCTTTTATCAGGAAAGATTATTTTTGGAAAAAATCGCAATTTTTCCTAGATAAGAATGTTTCGACAGCCGCGACCTCTAAATCACATTTTATCAATGCGCAAACGCAGTGGTACCAATTTAACTTGTTTGGACAAAGATAACCGCCATTTGTTTTACTGTTGAGCACTTAAATTTTGTCAGTAACCAGCTGAAAACTCATCCAGGCTGGAGAATTTTCCACACTTTGACGTCACCCGAATAAATTTTGGGTAATCGCGAAAAATCAACAACACAAGGAAAATGCGTTTTTCGCCGGGTCGGAATCATCATTGAACTTGACCATGAACGTATAAAGAGTGTACACACAACGGTGGTTCAGTGCACTGGATATGTGTGCATATATGTTTACACTCTCGGCGCGATTATTGGCGCTAATTTTCTGATTTTACTCATTTTGTTGAGTAAGGCCATGACTGCTTTGTAAGCTGTCTGGTTTACTGGGTCGGGTTGCCACTCAAAGTGTTTTCGATTGCTTGAAAATACCAAGTGTAACCAAATCTGGCAACATTGCCGGTTGTCTGGAGTCCATAAATCTGGTTTGAAGTGAATGTGCTAACCAAAGCCAGTTTTATAAAATTTAAGGCAGTTTTTCCTAGAAAAACTTGGATAAAGATGATTTAAAATAATCATCTCAGAAATGGGATAACACTATCAAAAAAAGATTTTTTATTGAAAAACCAAGCAAAGTTTTAGCAAAAACCGATAAATCCCATATTCCCTTACCATTAATTTCAATCATAACGACAAATCCTGTAAGAACATTAATAAGCTTTAAGCTAATTTCGACTTTACGTACAGTTAGTTTGTTGAGTAAAAACATTAATATTTTGTTAATGTAATGTAATAGGAAATTTAATGAAGATTCCAACAATGTGCTTAAAACAGTGATTTTTTCACTTCAAGTGGATTTTACAGGCAATATTGTCCCTGACTGTCCTTTCAAACTGCATTTCTGTCATTTCAAACTTTGACACCACTTTTCTACCTTACTGTACCAAATATTGTAATGTTTCTTCAGGTGATTGGTTAGGAAATTTAATGAGGATTCCAAAAATGTGCTTAAAACAGTGATTTTCTCACTTCAAGTGGGTTTTACAGGCGATTTTGACCCTGACTGTCCTTTCAAACTGCGTTTTTGGCATTTAACATTTTGACACCACTTTTCTACCTGACTATACGAAATATTGTAGTGTTTGTTAAGGTGATTGGTTAGGAAATTTAATGAGGATTCCAAAAATGTGCTTAAAACAGTGATTTTTTCACTTCAAGTGGATTTTACAGGCAATTTTGTCCCTGACTGACATGCATTTCAAACTGTATTTCTGGCATTTCAAACTTTGACATCACTTTTCTACCTGACGGTATCAAATATTGTAATGTTTCTTCAGGTGATTGGATAGGAAATTTAATGAGGATTCCAAAAATGTGCTTAAAACAGTGATTTTCTCACTTCAAGTGGATTTTACAGGCGATTTTGTCCCTGACTGTCCTTTCAAACTGTGTTTTTGGCATTTAACATTTTGACACCACTTTTCTACCTGACTATACGAAATATTGTAGTGTTTCTTAAGGTGATTGGTTAGGAAATTTAATGAGGATTCCAAAAATGTGCTTAAAACAGTGATTTTTTCACTTCAAGTGGGTTTTACAGGCGATTTTGACCATGACTGTCCTTTCAAACTGTGTTTTTGGCATTTAACATTTTGACACCACTTTTCTACCTGACTATACGAAATATTGTAGTGTTTCTTAAGGTGATTGGTTAGGAAATTTAATGAGGATTCCAAAAATGTGCTTAAAACAGTGATTTTCTCACTTCAAGTGGATTTTACAGGCGATTTTGTCCCTGACTGTCCTTTCAAACTGCATTTCTGTCATTTCAAACTTTGACACCACTTTTCTACCTTACTGTACCAAATATTGTAATTTTTCTTCAGGTGATTGGTTAGGAAATTTAATGAGGATTCCAAAAATGTGCTTAAAACAGTGATTTTCTCACTTCAAGTGGGTTTTACAGGCGATTTTGTCCCTGACTGTCCCTTCAAACTGCATTTCTGGCATTTCAAATTTTGACACCACTTTTCTACCTGACTGTACCAAATATTGTAGTGTTTTTTTAGGTGATTGGATTGGAAATTTAATGAAGATTCCAAAAATGTGCTTAAAACAGTGATTTTCTCACTTAAAGTGGGTTTTACAGACGATTTTGTCTCTGACTGTTCTTTCAAACTGCGTTTCTGGCATTTCAAACTTCGACACCGCTTTTTTACTTGACTGTACCACAGTTGTAGTGTTTTATTCAGGTTATAGGATAGGAATTTTAATGAGGATTCCAAAAATGTACTTAAAACAGTCATTTTCTCACTTTAAGTGGGTTTTACAGTCAATTTTGTCCCTGACTGTTCTTTCAAACTGCGTTTCTGGCATTTCAAACTTCGACACCGCTTTTTTACTTGACTGTACCACAGTTGTAGTGTTTTATTCAGGTTATTGGATAGGAATTTTAATGAGGATTCCAAAAATGTACTTAAAACAGTCATTTTCTCACTTTAAGTGGGTTTTACAGTCAATTTTGTCCCTGACTGACCTTTTAAACTGCATTTCTGGCATTTCAAACTTTGACACCGTTTTTCTCCCTAACTGTAACAAATATTGTAGTATTTTTTCAGGTTATTGGATAGAAAATTTAATGAGGATTCCAAAAAGGTGCTTAAAATTTTTATTAATCTTCCTTATTAATCTTGGAAGTTATAGAGCGTTAACCAAGTGACTGCACCAAAACAAAGCTTAAAGTTTGAACTGAAATTTTGAAAATTCACCACAGATTCATATTTTATGTTAGAGGCTTCATTTTTTTTAAACAACATAGCCCAATTATGACAGTTATTCTGACAGTGGTCACGTGACTGCCTATCTAAATTATCCTCCAAAAACCACATGATATCTGTTACTAATATCAAAATTGTTGAAGTTAAGTTTTTATGTAAATTGTCATATTTAACTTTATTAGGTTCAATATTATGTGGCAAACAGCAGAAATAGTAACGTGTGTGTTGTGAAAGCTCTCTAATAATATCCGAGTGTGAGTAAAAAAGGCAACAACTTTATATGTACTTAGCCGACGAGATTTTACAGTTAAAATCGAAAAAGAGCAAAAAGGACTATAGGAGAGAACTAGTTTCAGTAGTACGTTTATATACCGTGTGAATTTAGCTACGGCGATGCCTAAAAGTCGCATTTTATGTTGATTTATTTAAATAAAGTCGTCAAGATGGTGCTTGGGAAGCTAGTTTAATAAAGCTCGGACACTTCCTATATGTCGGCTCTCGATCAGGTCAATTACGTACGTCTTGTCTTATTATGTCGTAAGACAAGGCGGATGCAGCTGGGTGATACACCACAAAAGGGAAAAATCTTTTCGCACCTCGACAAAAAAGACAAAGCGAACCGTACTACCAAAACTCTCCATATCCATCTGAAAAAGAAACAAAAATCCCACTCTGCCTACGTATAAGTACTTGCCTTACGGTCGCCATTATAATTATTAGAAAGTTGTGTTGTTTATTATTTTATCAAACCACAAAGAAAATCTAAGGTACTCTGTCATGTCCGTAGGGGGCGCGGCTGATTGATGATTGTATTCCTGATGAGGCCCGTAACGCATATGACTCATACTTAAAGATGTTACCCGCGGAACTAAAAATGTAACGACTTTTGTAAGTGTGCCAACGAATAAATTATGATTAAAAATATGGCGAACTAAAAAATCGCTAAAAATATAATTGCAATAACAAGCTATTTTTAAAATTGTTGCAGCAGGATATAAAGCGGCCGGCGAAGCGCATTTATTATATCGAAAATATCGTATATATCGGCTGTCCTCCGATATGTATTATTGGAATCTGGGACTTAAAGGTCGATCGGGAGCCATTTTTTTTTCTTAGACCACCACCCGACTTAATTAAATGCGGCAACGTTGTCCCAATTAAAAGAGAGATTCGTTTTGTTTAAAACGGCGAAAACATGAAAACACAGTGGGTCACCATACCATAAATACTTTATCGGATAGACGAAAACAGTGTTGTTTCTAAGCTAAACTGTTAAGGTTAATTAACTGTGAAAACCCATCGCAACTTTTTTTTTCTTCCCTCATTCCTGCAAAAAGTTGGATTTACCAGGAGTTTCACCATTGTCTTCAGAGATGATCTTAAATTTACTTTACTTTCTGTTTTCATTAATTAGATTCAATGAGGGCCTAATCTTAGTGTGAGAGAATATAAAAAACATTTGTAAGGAAGTAAAATTGCTTCAATTTAACCAAATTTGACTTGTTTTAGAATTCATTTTTTTTTAGAAAACGAAACTAAACGTTTATTTTATGATAAATATAAAGCGCTAACCGAAACAATTGACTGACGAGGAAAAATCACTAATAAAGAAGTGAGTGAAGAACTACAGCTAAATGAATCTGATTCAATTAATACAGTGTGTCCCAAATTGGTTCTATCTCGGTAAGACCTACAGAGTCGGTTAAATGGGGAAAGTTTTAGAGAATTTTATGTGAAACTTATTTCCGGTTTCCAAATGAAATTATCTTGCTCCGTTTTCCGGAAAATTGGAAAAACGTCAGAGCCTGCATTTGAAACAATTGCTTACAGCTCTTCTCAACCAGAGAGTTTTGAAACTAAGACACACGATGACGTAATTAAAAAAAATCTGGTTTCTAAATTCTTATAACCGCCATCTTGAATTTTTGCATTTTTGGAAGTGATATACTTGATGATGGTATTATTTAGTTTTTAAAGGGCAGAAAAACGTTTTTTTAATTTTTGTTATAGTTGGCTTTGAAAAATGTGTCCGCCATTATGAAAAACAAATGACAATCAATGTGCAGTATGCTACAAATTTTTATAATTTAACTCTCTTTGGCTTTGTTAAAGAGTGTTTAAAATGCAGCCTCTGACGTTTTCCAAATTGTCCGGAAAACGCAGCAAGATAATTTAGTTTGAAAACTGGAAATAAGTTTCACATAAAATTCTCTAAAACTTTCCCCATTTAACCGACTCTGTAGCTCTTACGGTTACCGAGATTCCAATACATGTAGAACCAATTTGGGACACACTGTATATCTAAGTAATTTATTTTTGGCAATGACAATCATTCTGTTCTAAAAACTTCATTTCAAGTAATTTTGAAAAGTAATTAATATCAATCTAATTATTATAAATTTCATCATATTCTCAGTTCTAACTAGCACTAAAAATTGTCAGAATAAATGACAACTGACAACATTATTACAGTGACATTGTTTAATGATTTTAAACAATGAAATTAAATATTTATGAAATACATTCATAAAGAAGTCAAAAAGACTGCAAAATAGCTCTTTTTATACAGTTTGTTTAGCATAAAATGTTTGCAGGAAAAAGTTAGGCAAATTGAATTTTCTCTTTAAAGGTAAATAAATAGTCTAAAAAAAACACATTTATAAGTGTGATAAATGTAATGATGGGTAATTTACCGCTAAAGTAAATATTTTACTTTACTAGGAAATTTTGACCGGTAAATTACCAGTAAATTACTAGTAAACTACAAATACTGAGTTTCTAGCAGTTCAAATGTTGACACCGCTTTTCTTCCTGACTATTTCAAATTTTGAAGGATTTTTTCAAGTTCTTGAATAGAAAACTTAATGAGAATTCCAAAAATGTGCTTAAAACAATCATTTTCTTACTACAAGCGGTTTTACAGGCGTTTCCTTTAAACTGTGTTCAAATTTCAGACCACAATAATATTTGTTGCACCATCAAACCAGTTTTTGCTAAATAACTCGAAAACGGTGAAAGTTACGAAAAATATATAAGAGATTTTTAAGATATAATTTTTTACTCTACACTACTGGAAAGAGGAGCTCAAAGCGGTTCTTTTAAGTGGTTGAACCACCATAAACTCCCAAAAATAACTAAGTTACAGGGTGTTCAAATTTCCAACCACAATTTCAACTGATTTGAAAATTTGTTGCACCAAACCAGTTTTTGCTAAATAACTCGAAAACGGTGAATGTTACAAAAAAATTGCAAGAGACCAAAAATGTTTCTAAACAACTCCTTAACTCAGCACCGTAAGTTGGCAGGGCCGTTTTTGCTTCCAGCATACAGGGTGTGCATACAAATTATGGTGATTGACTATTTTTGGTCATCCTGTACGTAATCTTTCAGATGGAATTTTTTGCTTTATACCATTGGAAAGAAGAGCTCAAGACGGTTAATTTGAGTGGTTCAAACTTCCTGAACTCCCGAAAATAACCGAGTTACAGGGTGTTCAAATTTCAAACCACAATTTCAACTGATTTGAAAATGTGTTGCACCTAACTAGTTTTTGCTAAATAACTCCAAAACAGTGAAAGTTACAAAACATTTGAAAAAGAGCAAAAATGTTCGTAAAAAGCTGCTCAACTCATCCCTGGAAGTTTCACAGTCTGTCATTAGATAAATGTCACTTTTAACCCTCTGACCATGTTTAACATAAAGTCGAAATTAGCATGAAACATTTTGGTTTCTTAACTAGATTTACCGTTATACCTACCGTCAATGTTAAACGAATATAGGCTTTATTGACTTGACTATTTCTGATTTTGATTAATTATTACTATAATTAGATGCACTTTCTATACACCAGTCAATCTGACAAATGATGAGAAAATAAACTCTCACCAAAAGTGTAAAAATAAAGGTACAAAACGTCGACCAATCGTGTTACATCATACAAAGTGTCACTTTTAAACACGTCACATAACTTCTGATGTGACTAGTAGACACTAATTATCCACTGCATTAGTCATGTGACAAGTCAATCCTGTGTTTGTCTATCCTGTCATGTTTCATTAGATGTTCCAGTAAACCTAAAAATTTCACACAATATTAAAAATAGGTAGTTTTACAGCGTAAGTATAACACGATATTACTGAAATACAAAATGGCTAATAAAGATGTGCTAAACCTCCTTATTACTAACATTATCCGAACGTAAGTTATCAGAAAAAAATAAATACCTGGATTTCTAATTATTGATAATTAAAGTAACTTTCTCACGATCGAGTTTGGATTTTTCCTCGATGCACCAGAACAAGGAAAAAGCCTTTTTCTCCATTCAGCTTTTTCATTCGACAACCGGTCTACGCGCATAATTAAGCCGTAATTTATATTTCAACAAGTGAAAAAAATTATTATTGGAAAGCTCGATCGATTTGCATGTGTTCTTGCACCTTTACAAGCCAACTCTGAACCGCCGCCATTGGAATCTTGATAATTGAGCTATTTAGTATAATAAGGCGCGTTTGCGTTTAATGAGCCCACTTTTTTTCCCCCCACATCTGTTATATTATTATTACCCTGTAATGTCTTTATTTCCATTGCAAGAACGATTAAAATTGGAAAAATATTTGCTTTAGGTGTCCGTCAATCGGAATCTTTTTCGAAAAATGTTTATATTCGGGTAGAAAATCGGTTCGGGCAAAAGTAAACTATTTTTAGAGAAATTGATGAGAAAGGTCTGACGGGTCAAAAATGAAATTTTGCATTCGTTTATTTGAAAGATTCCAAATAACGTAAGCGCGTGCATTTTATAAATTACTCTTCTGAATGTTTGATATAAGTCAGTTTTTCACCACTAACATTTTTTTTTGCAATAATAATCACCTAGAAATAGCTATTATAAGTTTGGTTATGTTGTCACTTTTCGGTTTGAGATCAGATTAGTACTTTACTGCAGTATTAAGTTTTTTTTTATCATTTAATCACAGATCTTATTTTTATCTTTCTGACAACAAGTTTCTATTTTTATCCGTTAATAAAACATATTTTGGAACATTTTTTCCATTTCATCTACTTAGACAAACACTACAAATCAAATAGGTTTTATAGTCACTTTATGTAGAAACTTGCTAATTTTAAAGAAAAACACTTCAGAAGTTTCGGAGATATTTAAGGTTTTTATGCAAAATTGATATTAGCACTGAAGAGTAATAATTTCAATTAAATGATTAATTGCACGAAAAAACTTCTTTTTAAGCATTTTTTCAAGCAAAATTAAAGTAGCAAAAATTTACGTTTAAAAAAAAATAAGTGAAAATTGAAGCTAGAAACAGAACTAAGTCACGTGACTTTTAGCCAGAAAAGTGCTCAAATTTAAAATTTCAATTTAAAATTAAAATTCAGAAAAAGGGCAATTTTTGAGAACACACTCTAACCAAACTTAACTCTGTTTTTGATTTGTGTAGGTACACAATATTTAGACATCTTGTAAAATTGCTGTAACTGGTTCAAATACTTATTATACAGGGTGTCTCATCGCTATCGATAATTTAAAAACTGAAAATTTCAGGGGCTCAACATCTAAAATGTTTTCACTTTTGAACTCCCACCTTATTTACCCGAAATTGCTACTAAATGAAACACTCTGTATCTCGCTCTGTATATTATTATATTTTTAGATTCTTTTAACGATTTAATTTCACGTGTCATAACCTATATATATCTGTATTCAACTGTTTTCGAGATATTGGACGTTTAAAAAATGACATTTTGGAGTGTCATAGTTCCAGAACCAAATTGAGCAAAATAGATTGCACTAAATTAGGAAAAAGGTCAGTTAGACAACATTGCTACAATTTGTTATTAAATTAGACAAGTAGTCAGCTTGGCAACATTGCATTTATATTATATTTTACCTAATTTAAGGCCCGTTGGTGTGCCCTTCTGGGGCAAAACAAAAAAAAAACAAAAATGTCATTTTTAAATGGTGGTAGCTTTTTTATTCGACTTTCTATCAATTTGACTAAATTGCTATTAGAAAAGGGATAAAATATACTACAAAATAAGCCAAAACTCGCCTCATTAGCTCTTCATGTTACCGAGATACTGAATCTCTGTTACTAAAGAAAAGAGTCGGTTTGACAACATTGAAAAAATTGGTTACTATGATGGTTAGTTTGACAACGTTGGTGAAATTTAATTTTAACCTGGAAAAATGGTCAATTTGGCAACAATAATTAACTGAAATTAGTTATTTTGGAAATTCATTATCTCGTAAAGTTGAAGAGACATTCAAGACCCAAAAACATGTTATTTTAGGTTAGGTTAGAGGATTTTTTATATTTTTTTTAACTAGAATATTTTACTTAGTAAGAAAACAGATATACTATTTTGCTAATTTTAAAAAATATCAAACTAACACGTTTAGAAGGAATTTTGATTTTATTTTCTTTTCAGAATTAAAATTTCATTGTTTTTGTAATACTTTTCTTAAATTTTTTGAGTAGCCAAATTGTTGATAAACAATAATATGTTTATAAAACAACAAATTTTCTTCATTGCAATAAATTTAGAAGACACTTTTTTCTGGTTTTTACCATGCAAAAAAAAAGTAAATAAAAATCCAAGAATAAAGAATACAAAGACAAACAAAACAGATCTAAACTAGAAAATGAGAAAAAGTCAGACAATTATTATATACAGGGTGTTTAAGATAAATGAAATTATAAATTATATTTGAACATACCAAACATAATCTGTAAATCACACACCCAGTAAAAACGTTCAACTGATTCTTTCCAGTACCAGCGGTACTATCCTAAGTTCAGTAATCATTTGGACGACACATGCTCGACAAATCCAAGTAACCTAAACCCGAAAAAAAAAAAGATAACGATGGCGCGGACGACACGAATTTAGTTGGCCAAATATTTGATAAAAATAGACGATATTTATCCGGCCATGTTGGATGGCCCCGAAAAAATCCGGCCAATAATTTTTTCTAGATTTTTATTTTTGCTCCGCCCATTTTTTCAACGGGCACCACGTTTGGTTAGTTGGACGGATAGTCGGTTATCTTTCGAGTGGGCTTCTAATATTTTCTCTTTTTTCTCGGGGTCTTTTACGATAAATGGGATCCCATTTTTGTTGGTTAGTAACCGGAAATTTGTTAGGTTATGGTTAGGCAATATTCCAAACCAAGCTCAACGGAGATTAAGTGCAAATATGTTTTTCTTTTATATACAGGCCAGAGTGAGTATTTAGAATGTGACAGGAACCTACCATTGTCAGTTGTTTTTGCTCACATTCTATACAAAGCCTACAGACGGTTTTATCCTGTATATGTGTTATGTGGAACAAATTAACTTATAGGCAAAACCAAACTAAAGTAAAATTACGTCACTTGCCACAAAATCAAATTCCTACTATGCAGAACATTGTAAATTGAAAAAATACAAAACTTCCATCTTCTTCCAAAGTTATATCATTTAATTGTTAATTGTCTTATTTAACGATTTTTTTGAGTACAGCCTCGTATTTGGTAACTCACAGTTTTTACAGTTAACAGCAGGTCCGTAATTTCCAGATTTGTTAGCGGTTTTTCAAAGAGTTATAGTTTTTTTAGGTTTTATTGATCGAAATTAGTTAAATTTAGCAGTTTATCGTTTATTTAACCAAACGCGAGTAAAAAAAAATACAGAATTATTTGTACGAAGTGCAGTCAATATTAACAACTTTAGGAGACTTTAAAAATTACGAAATGTTTCAATTTTTAACCTAACCCTGTATAATAATTGAGTTTCTAGGATCCAACTTAACCTAAGAAAATGATTGCTGCAAATATACGACTGTGTCAATCAAATTATGATGGCAAACAAAAAAAACCGTTTGGAAGGTTCAAACGTCACTCAAAGATGTCCTCCAGCGGCCATATTGACATTTGAAATATTTTTGATATGGCGGTTAGGCCGGCAGTGATATAACGTGCTTATATTTTCTTCTTCTTAGAGTCTTTTGCAAACAGTTCAAAACCTTCCAGATCTATCATTCTATTAACAAGTCAGAACGTTTTAGAGCCTTTGGCAAAGTTTCCAAAATTTGTAGGTTTTTGCAGAAGCTTCTAGAACTTGACAGAATATTATACAGCTTTTGGCAACTTTCCAGATTTAAGAAGAAGTTTCTAGAGCTTATCAGATCGTTCTAATGCCTTTGGAAACGTTCCAAACTCTTCCAGAACGTTAAAGAAGCTTCTAGAGCTTGCCAAAACGTTCCAAAACTTTGCAGAAGATTTTAAAAGTTGGCAGAACGTTGTAGAGCCTTCTGAAACATTCGAAAACCTTACAGATCATTGATGAAGCTTCTAAAAGTAGCCGTAGAAGCTTCTAGAACTTGTCAGAATATTATTAGAGCATTTGGCAACTTTCCAAAACCTTTCAGATCTTTGAGGAAGCTTTTAAAACTAGCCAGAACGTTGTAGAGTCACCTGAAACGTTTTAGAACCTTCGAGAGTCTTCTAGAACATCTTGAAAACAGTTTTGATTTTTTTTTCACTTTTGACTTTTTCTCAAAATTTGGTCAAGTTTAGATGGTTTTGGAGTCATGCTGAAATCGACACTAAAGTGGTTTAAAAATGCAGAAATAGCCGAAATTTATTTCCATTCTTGATTTCTATCATTTTGTGTGTGTGTTTCTATAGTAGCAGACTAGAAAATCAATTATTAAAAAAAATCGATTTTTGGAACAATTTTGAGGATTAGTATTTGCGTTGGGCCTCCACATATAAATTATTTTCACTTCTGAGGTACTTATATTTTAAATAAACAACCCTGTATGTTATTATATTTTTTGATTCTCATAACAATTTCATGTTTCATAAGTTATATTGTTATAACCTTATAACCGAATCCTAAAGGTCATGTGACTCTTTTAATTGGCTGAATCGTATTTGAAACGTCACGTGACCGTTTTTAGGTTCTACCTGATTTTTTTAAAGTCACGTGACTTTTTTTAAATGGTCACGTGACAGTTTCAATTCGTCAAATTCGGTCAACAAAATGGAACTCATAACCGTTTTAAATTTCAAAATGTTATTAGGAGGATCACGTGACTCTTTTTAATTAAAAATAGCCACGTGACTGTTTTAATTGTCAAAATATTATTTGAAGGATCACGTGAAATTTTTTAAAGTGAGATGTAGAAACTAGGCGTTTTGGTAAAACATTTTTTAAATTAATTCTGGAAATTTCAGTTTTTCGTGCCACTTTGTATAGTCAAGGTTTTTCAATTAATGCTATTGCAATCAAGAAATAGTCACATTCCTCTCTTTGAATTTCTTCTCCTATTAAACAAAACATAGCCCCGCTTCTGATGAACCGATCACGTCGAAACTAGGCCCATCAGTAAACAAAAACGTACCTTTTTCTATCAATTCTTAAAACTTCAGTTTTCTCTCATATTCTTATTACAGGGTGAATTTTTGAATTAAGTTGATCTTCAACAGAAATGTTTACATTTTACACTTTGCATTGTGTTGAATTAGGCAGCCGCACTCCTGATGATCAGATCATGACGAAACTTGGTATTGTAATAAAACACACTGTATATTATTCATTTTGAGGGTATAAAGCTGCTGAATGGTGTTAAAACCATTTTTATTAAACAAAAAGTAGTATTTTCTAGTACCAATATTTGTATTGTACCATGTAGTTTAGAAGCAAAATATACTTAAAATAAGTAAATAAAAGACTGCAAATCTTAAAATAATCTAAATGTAGAACTTAGGAAGAAACATAGAGAACACAGGTACTGATTAATGCAGTTAAAGCTACATCTGATTCTAGAATACCTACATAATTTATAGCTTAATGGAACGAATTTTTACAGCAGATAGTTTGAACACTCTGTATTCCATCATGAATTTTTAAACAAGTATTTCTAAATAATACAGGATGACTTGAAAAAAAGTGATAATAAAATATAAAAATAACTCTTTGACTCATATTCTTTCCATCGTTTTTGGCTCACTGTCCCACAAAGATCTCATAAAATTTCGCAAAAAAAACCGGGTGGCTCTAAAAATAAAAAAGTGGCTTTCACAAAATAGCGAAACCTTTGTGCGTGGGATTCATTGGAAAGTCAAGGAATTCGTTAAACAGTAGAAAAGATAAAGTAATAAACCAGTTTTGTTTGCGCTAATGGTATCAAATTAATGCCGTTAGCGCCCTCTATCAATAGTTTTCGATAGAGTCAATAATTTAATTTAAGTGAATTAAAAAACATAATAAAAACTACCTACTACTAAAATTGTTTTCTATAATCACAAATTATTGTAGTTTTTATTATGAGGGTGAAAATACCTACATGCATTTAAAAACGTAATAACGGTCCTTCCTAAACATCCAGTGTTTGAAACTTTTAGCGGTCACATAACCTCACAAAACAATCGATTGACACTCATTTGTTTTCCGCGAGCGCGTGAAAAATCCACCCGGTACCCGAGGAGAAAAACAAACGAAAATCGGCAAGAGGGGGGTACTACCACACGACCGTTTTGTAAACACACTGATTTTTTTTTCCTGTTTTTTTTCCCCGGGAAAGTCAATTTTGTAGCCGGATCGTGGCGAAAATTGCGTGGGCGAGACGTCCCGAGTGAAAATTGAACATTTTCAAATGTAATATTGGCGAATTCTAGGATTAGGCGAGCCGAGAGAATCTTAGACACATAAGAAAGCGCACTTGGAAATATCGAAGGCGGTGCCTCGGTGCCGTTTAGGTGGGGGTTCGAAATTGCATAAGAAAGGCATTATGCGTTTCGGTACGAACGCTTTAAGCCGTACCGGGGCCTTTTTTTCCAGCTGGCCTTAGAAGTGGTACTGGTACCCTCGGTACGCCCGAGAGGATGTGTGCTATCGATGAAATTTAATTAAGAGCAGACGGTGGTACCCGGCGATTCGCACACATTTCTATATACGCGAACTGGGAGATGGTTTCGTAATTACTTCCTGATTTTACTCATTTTTGCCTCAATTAATAGAAAAAATACCAGATTGGTTCGATTAAAACGTTCCTCAGTCTTCGTTGCATATTCCACTACCTATTAATTTGATCGTTTGCAATTTGCCTTTTAATTTACTTCTTTAAAAATCTTAAAATCCAGTAGAGTTGCAATTTAATGTCTTCATTATACTATGGAATCATTAGATCAAAGTTTAAAAAATTTATTTTAAATTTTAATTTTTTTAGCACTTCAAGCTTTCTGAAAAACCTTCTTTCTAGTAGGTATTTGAAACTACAAATAATCTGGAGCATAATGACGAAAAAAGCGTGAAACAAACATCCTTAGTTAGGTAAAAAAAACTAGTTTGGTGCATCCTACAAACTATTTGCTTTGTAACTCCTTAAAAAGGCCCTTAATTACAAAAATACCTTCATACAATCTGGTAGAGGATGAAATTTTCTACAACTTTTCTTATTTAAACTTTTTTGTAGCTCTTGAAATAACAAAGCTCCGCTCAATCGAAATGGAGTTAGTATAAAAAAGTGTGACCGTTGTAAATGTCAAAATATTATTTAGGTATTATTATAAGGGTCACGTGATGTTTTAAAATTAAAACTAATATTCTCAAAGTTACGGGACTCTTTTTAAGGTGCAAATGGTCACGTGACTATTTCAATCATCAAATTTAATTTTAATAAAAGTCACGTGACAGTTTTAAATGTCAAAATATTATTTGAAGGGTCATGCAGTCGTTTTCCTGTTTAAATTTTTTCAAAAATTTCTTCAAAACAGGATCTTAAAAGTCACGTGACTGTTTTAAATGGCAAAATCGTGTTTGAAAAGTCACATGACCGTTTTTAAGTTAAAAACTGATATTTTTTAAGGTAAAAATTCTGGATGGAATTGATAATGTCGCGTGACAGTTTTAAATGTCAAAATGTTATTTGGACGGTCACGTGACCGTTTTTCAGTTGGAACTAATACTTTGAAAACCACGTGACTTTTAAAGTGAACCAGTCAGACAACTGCTACCAAAGTTTAATAACTTCTGATAAAATTTGCTTTGAACTGTATCAAAATTACTACAAAATGTTTCATTTTGTGAACAAATTTATTAGAATCTCTTAAAAAAAAGTTTGAAAATTTCTGAGCTGTTCATTACAAAATAAAACATTTTGAAAATCACTGATTTTGTTAAAAAAATTGCAAAAAATGGTAAAAGTAACATATTTTCAATAGTTAAAGTTAATAGTAAAAAAAATGTATTTTTATGGTTATTTTGAGTCACTAATTCGTCAACATTTTTTGTAAAAAATAATTCATACGAATAAAAGAGTACTATTTTATAATTTTAAGCACACATTAGCCTATATTTAGGTAATTTCTTGGAAATAATGTGTACTACATTGTACTAGTGTATTATGGCTCGTAAATAAAGTTATTACCCTCTCTCTGTTTCCATCTTCCAGTCAATTTCTATTAAAATGACACATGTTTTGAAATAATAACAGACACCTGATGGTTAATGCACTTCAAATAATAATTAAAGTTATATAAAAATGCGCTTAAAAAACTGCTAATTTTAGCACCTATAATGCTACAATTTTCACTTTACAATATACCGCCATTTTGTAGAAACTATAATTGCGTGAAAATTATTAAACCGTGATGGAAAAAAGTAGCGTGTTTAATTGTACAGGCCAGGCCAGGAGGCGTGTAAAACATTGAAGTATTGTTCTTATTTGCGACACAAATTCCCATGCCAATTTTTTTGCTCAAACATCCCAAGTTCATTATGTAATTTTTAGTCGGGCATCTGGCGCACCAGAAAACCAAAATTACTTCACTTACGATGTAAGTTTGCATTGCTCAAGACTCAAAAATTAAGTGCCAAATTGTGTACATACAACAGGAAGCACTCTTGTGGTAAATGGTAATGACTGATAATTTACATACAGAGAAAAGGTGGTGGCTGTTTTTTCAGAATCGTATAAAAAAAATGTGATTTTTGAAAACCATCAGGTAAAGCCTAAATAAGTTCCAATTTTCAAAAAAAGAACAAAGTTCTAATAAGACAAATTGTGTCAAGAAAACTTGGTTTATGAATTGAAACATACTTCTGGCAATAAAACTTCTTACTATATTGAAGATCAAACAACATTAAAATGACGTTATGAGTGCGAAAAATTGCATTGGAGAGTGAAGGTAAAACTGTTAAAAACTTCTAGGAAATTTGTCAGTTAGCAGTTTAAAAATGGCAAAGTGAAAATGCCATAATCTCTAAAAGCTCACATTGACAGGCGATTTTATCGCAGACTGTCCTTTAAACCGTTATTTTTCCAGTTCAAATTTTGACAACAATTTCTTCCTTGATTGTACCAAATTTTTGATTGTTTTTTCAGGTTATTGGATAGGAAAATTAGTGAGGATATCAGAAATGTGCTTAAAAAGGTGATTCGGTCACTACAAATGTGTTTTACAGGCGATTTTGTCGCAGACTGTCCTTTAAACCGTTATTTCTCAAGTTCAAACTTTGACAGCGCTTTCCTCCTTGATTCTACCAAATTTTTTATTGTTATTTTAGGTTATTGGATAAGAAATTTAATGAGGATTTCAAAAATGTGCTTAAAAATGTGATCTGGTCACTACAAATGTGTTTTACAGGCGATTTTGTCTCAGACTGTCCTTTAAACCGTTATTTCTCAAGTTCAAACTTTGACATCAATTTCCTCCTTGATTGTACCAAATTTTTGATTGTTTTTTTAGGTTACTGGATAGGAAAATTAGTGAGGATTTCAAAAATGTGCTTAAAAAGGTGATTCGGTCACTACAAATGTGTTTTACAGGCGATTTTGTCGCAGACTGTCCTTTAAACCGTTATTTCTCAAGTTCAAACTTTGACATCAATTTCCTCCTTGATTGTACCAAATTTTTGATTGTTTTTTTAGGTTACTGGATAGAAAAATTAGTGTGGATTTCAAAAATGTGCTTAAAAAGGTGATTCGGTCACTACAAATGTGTTTTACAGGCGATTTTGTCGCAGGCTGTCCTTTAAACCGTTATTTCCCCAGTTCAAACTTTGACAGCAATTTCCTCCTCGATAGTACAACATTTTTGATTGTTTTTTTAGGTTACTGGATAAGAAATTTAATGAGGATTTCAAAAATGTGCTTAAAAATGTGATCCGGTCACTACAAGTGGGATTTACAGGCGATTTTGTCGCAAGATGTCACTTAAACCGTTATTTCTCCAGTTCAAACTTTGACAGCAATTTCCTCCTTGATAGTACCAAATTTTTTATTTTTTCTTAGGTTACTGGATAAGAAATTTAATGAGGATTTCAAAAATGTGCTTAAAAATGTGATCCGGTCACTACAAGTGGGATTTACAGGCGATTTTGTCGCAAGATGTCACTTAAACCATTATTTCTCCAGTTCAAACTTTGACAGCGCTTTCCTCCTTGACTGTATTTTTTTAGGTTATGGGATAGGAAATATTATGAGCATGGGACTCCCCGTATACTACTGGACTATCTAAAAACAAAACAGACACAAATATCTACAAAATTCGTATCTTGGAATTGTTTGTTAAAATCCGGTGGAAAAATTCAAAAATCACCCTGTACATACAGTGCGGTCAATTTTACTAGAGGAGATATAACCAAAGCTACAATGCACTAATAGTCACGTTTTTTCAATTTTCCGGAAAACTGAGAAAGATATTTTAATTTGGAAACCGGGAATAAGTTTCACATGCATTCTCTAATACTTTCCCAATTTAACCGACTGTGTAGCTCTTACGGTTACCGAGATCCCAATACATATAGAACCAATTTGGGACACACTGTATATCACATACTGAGAAGATTCTTTCATTTTTGTTTTTTTTTTAAATGAAAAAATTCTTTTTTTGAGAATATAATAATTACTCAGATGGTGTTATATACGATTGGAAATAATTATAAAGATGGTAATCTCTGCTAAGTTTAATACGTTTTCTTTCACTTTTGAATTGGTTTCCGTGGAATTTTTTCACAGGTGATAAAGTTAGGGTAAACAATTTTTTTGTTGATTTAGTGATAATGAAGATTGCCGTCGAAGTCATTTGTTCGCAAATTAGCCTTATCTTAAGTTGTAGGCAAACACTCCTCAATTAGGTAGAACGAGATAAAAAGTGTTGTCACCTTTTTCCAGGCTAAAAAGTGTTGTTTTTTTTGGCTCAATTAGCACCAAAACTAAATTACACTCTCACCAAGTCTATTCGAGCAAAAATACCTCCAGCTGAGCTTGGTATACCGCGTGTACTCTATATCCAATAAGCATCGACGAAGAACGACCGATACAGGAAGAGATTTTATATATATTGCATCGAGCACTAAAGATAATTGTAAGGATTGGTCAGATATCATACTGGAAGAAAATAATGAGCTTTAAGAATAAGATACCATTTATAATATATAAACTCCCTATTAATCTCAGTCGGAGCAAGCGGTGCGCGCTCGCCATTAAAACAAAAAGAAGATAAAAGAACAGGAAAAAGGCAAACACACGGTATTTGAACCCGAGACCTTTACACTCGGTGTCAAACTGTTTCGTGTATTTAATACGGCGCTTTTACCATTTTTAGTATTAAACCTGTCGATTTTTTTTCCTTTATAGTAGCTCAAATTACGTTAATATTCCGTTAATACTTTTTTCTATTCCTACAGGGATATTCGTTCGTTCCTTAACAGTTTAGAGAACGGATAAGTAGGCAATTGCCACCGGCTGAACGAATATGGAATCCTAGACTTTCCGCAAATGTGAGATATGAAATAGACCAATCACAGACAATCTTCAGCGTGGGTAATGAAATAAACCAACTGCAGCTAATCTTGAACGTAAACAAAACATTTCTTTTGATTGTCATCCTCACTGACAGTTGGCATCAATTGACGTGTATGACACTTAACTCATGCGTGTCAAAGTGAACAACTTTTCTGTAACTCTTGAAATCACAAAGCTCAGCCAAAATGGAGTTAGTCTTAAAAAGTGTGACCGTTGTAAATGTGAAAATATTATTTAGGTATTATTATAAGGGTCACGTGACCGTTTTAAAATTAAAACTAACATTTTCAAAGTTACGAGACTCTTTTTAAGGTGCAAATGGTCACGTGACTATTTCAATCATCAAATTTAATTTTAACAGGCAATTTTGTCGCAGACTGTCCTTTAAACCGTTATTTCTCCAGTTCAAACTTTGACAGCGCTTTCCTCCTGGACTGTACCGAATTTTTGATTGTTTTTTTAGGTCATGAGATAGTAAATTTAATGATGGTTTCAAAAATGTGCTTAAAAATGTGATCAGGTCATTACAAGTAGGATTTACAGGCGATTTTGTTGCAGACTGTCCTTTAAACTGTTATTTTTTTAGTTCAAATTTTGACAGCAATTTCCTCCTTAACTGTACCGAATTTTTTACTGTTTTTTTTAGGTTATTGGATAGGAAATTTAATGAGGATTTCAAAAATGTGCTTAAAAATGTGATCAGGTCATTACAAGTGGGATTTACAGGCGATTTTGTTGCGGACTGTCCTTTAAACCGTTATTTTTTCAGTTCAAATTTTGACAGCAATTTCCTCCTTGACTGTACAGAATTTTTTAGTGTTTTTTTAGGTTATTGGATAGGAAATTTAATGAGGATTTCAAAAATGTGCTTAAAAATGTGATCAGGTTATTACAAGTGGGATTTACAGGCGATTTTGTCGCAAGCTGACCTTTAAACCGTTATTTTTTCAGTTCAAACTTTGACAGCGCTTTACTCCTTGACTGTACCGAATTTTTGACTGTGTTTTTAGGTTATGAGATAGTAAATTTAATGAGGATTTCAAAAATGTGCTTAAAAATGTGATCAGGTCATTACAAATGGGTTTTACAGACAATTTTGTCGCAGACTGTCCTTTAAACCGTTATTTTTTCAGTTTAAATTTCGACAGCAATTTCCTCCTTGACTGTACCGAATTTTTTAGTGTTTTTTTAGGTTATTGGATAGGAAATTTAATGAGGATTTCAAAAATGTGCTTAAAAATGTGATCAGGTCATTACAAGTGGGATTTACAGGCGATTTTGTTGCAGACTGTCCTTTAAACCGTTATTTCTCCAGTTCAAACTTTGACAGCGCTTTCCTCCTGGACTGTACCGAATTTTTAATTGTTTTTTTAAGTTATGAGATTGTAAGTTTAATGAGGGTTTCAAAAATGTGCTTAAAAAATGTGATCAGGTCATTACAAATGGGTTTTACAGACAATTTTGTCGCAGACTGTCCTTTAAACCGTTATTTTTTCAGTTTAAATTTCGACAGCAATTTCCTCCTTGAGTGTACCGAATTTTGTAGTGTTTTTTTAGGTTATTGGATAGGAAATTTAATGAGGATTTCAAAAATGTGCTTAAAAATGTGATCAGGTCATTACAAATGTGATTTAAAGGCGATTTTGTCGCGAGCTGTCCTTTGAATCGTTATCGTTTGCCAGCGCTTTCCTCCTTGACTGTATTTTTTAGGTTATGGGATAGGAAATATGATAAGCACGGGACACAGTGTATACTACTGGACTATTTAAGAACAAAACATACACAAATATAAGATACATCCCAGCACAGTGACTTTGTCAGACGTCACTTTAATGACGGAGTTTATCCAAGAATCACAACTGGAAAAATATGAGTATAGTAAAGTAAGTTAATGTTCTTTATAGTTTTACTGACTTTCAGTATGTAAATTGACAGTATTTAGTGTAAAAATTACAGTTCTGACATAGTAATTTAGCAAACACTTGATTTTCCATTAAAAATGCTTTTGTAATCGCTTTAAATTCAGTTATTTTGGCGGATACGTCACAATTAAGCTTTCACTGACTGATATTGAATACCAATTTACAGGTTGATGGTTTCACGTCTTTTATTTTACTCTCCTCCTCATTGATCAAATTGAAATCATCCTTCCAAAATCAGTGGTTTTGTTATGTTTTAAAACATTTTCAGCAATTTGAGAATTTTTGAAAGTTGACATTAAAAAGCCCTTAAAAAGCATAATTATCCACAAATAATAGTTTCATAATGACCGTGTTACAAGAAATCTTTTCGTCGTCGACAACGGGTTGAAAGTAAAACTGTAAGCTTTACCAACTATCATTTGTGCGTAAAACGTTTTACGTACCGTGGGCCGAAAGAAGGACCTTTGATCGAGCGTAACCTTCTACTTTCAGCCCTTGAAATGTGCTGCAAGAACTATTCTAGTAGATACTTCTGATATACCATCGCAGCGAAAAAAAAAATGTTTTACACAAGCGCGCACGAGCTTGCTGACGTACTGAAATTTTTTAAACTCTCAAATTGTGCCGGATTTGATGGAATTTCTATGAGGGTTGTTTCTGCGCTACCTGACAATGTTTTATCTGTTCTCGCCGATGCAATCAGCCTTTTCTAAGGCAGTTTTCCCATCATGTCTTAAGGGAGCTCAGGTTATTCCTCTTTACAAGTCCGGTGTGTTTGTTCTCGAAGCCGCTTCAATTCTGTGTTTCTCCTGCAGAAGCGAGCATTGAGGTGCTTGGGTCGTGTTGGATACAGGGCCTCATGTATGCCCCTCTTCATTGAACATGGTATCCTCACCTTGTGCTACATTTTCATCTTAGAGACGATTTGTCTTGTCCGTGGCAAGTTTGGGGGTCAGTTGTCCTGACTCGCAGTAGATTCGTTTTGAGGCTTCCCGTTCCTCACACGGATAAGATTAAGTCGTCGCTTATTTACGGTGGCAAGAGACTTTTCAATAACCTTCCTCTCCACGTGAGAGGCCAGCCATCTGCGCATGGATTTGGGCGTGAGGCTGAGAGGTTTTTGCTTGAAGGAGCGTACTATTCTCTGGACGAATTCTACTCCAGTTCTTAAGGCGCCTTGTTCTGCCATAAATTGACCAAGCAGCACTGTTTGTGTTTTTCATCCTCTTTCTCCTCTCTTATACAGGGTAACTGCCTTTTTGTTTTGTTTTTATTTTAATAATTGTAAGGTGTAATTATGTGTGATTCATATTGTATGTGCAGTGTAATAATTATGTATGTTCTTGCTGTTTTTGTATGTGTTTTCAGGACTTTGTCAAAAGGTACTTTTTTGATTGATTGATACAATATTTACCTATTTTTAAGTATATTCTTCATTCTGTACTTTTTGCAGTTTTAACTACTAAAATAATTTTTTAAGGTTACAGAAAAAAGACAGTAGTGAACCACCAGAACCAACAAGTGGTGATTATTTCTAATAAGGCGACACGGTACTTTATAAAACGGGACGAGTCGTAAAAAACGAGACTAAAAAGTAAAAAAAAAATCTCGCGGCCGTAAAAATAAATTCCAAACTACCATAACCTATCTTAAGTTGAGTTATTTCAGTTAAAGTAGGCTGTAAAAGAACGCAATAAGATAGAAAAAAACGACATGCAAATAAAGCGCTGCAGAAAGAAACGGGGGGGTCATCGACTCGAGAGCTTAGCTTTGTCTCTCTCCCACACACGAGCCGATCGGGCGGGAACCCAGTGGCGTACCAAAGTACCTTCAATTTTTTTCTCACCCCTCTGTTTTGTCATAATTGCAATTAATTCTAAAATTTAGTAACATTTTACGGGTTCTCCATTAAAATTTTGTTTTTTTGCTTTTAACAATTTTTCTAACTGATTTAGTTACAATTTGTACTTTTCGGTACAAAGGGTTGTTTCCCCCTTGTAGTAGTACAAATCAGTTCAACTGATCAAGCTGGTACCTCAGTACCATTTTGGGTGAATTTTTGGTACCGCCCCTGACTTATATGTATACATGCACAGCCTCCTATACTTAACTGAATCTGTGTAGGGTAGGTCAACGTATTTTATACTTGTTTTATTTTCCGACCAGAAACATACTCTTTCAAAGTTCTTTTATATGCACTTTCAAGCCTTTTTGCGCCGTTGCGGCTCGGCGCAATGTAAAATATAAGGCTAATCTTAAAATATATTTTCCTATTTTAAATTCGACTTTCTTTAGGTTCATTTAGTGTAAACATTTCAGCCTCGAGAACTGTTTGTTGTAAATGACCGGGGAGTTTATGTAAAACCATAAAAGCTTTAGAGTAAATAATGCGAGTTTTCTACCTGAAAAAAAAAGAGGCTAAAACTGAAAAGTAGCTAAAAATAAGATGTCTACATGCTAATTTCACTCGTGTACGCATAAGAAGTGTATCTGATTTAAACTGGGCGAATAAAAGAACTTAAAATAATATTTTCGCAGCCCAGAGTTCAATAACTTCTTTAAGAAAACATAATTTTTACATTTTCTGTTCCAGCTCTGTTTGTTTATGTATTGAGCACATTTTCAATCTGATTACACGCAAAAAAGTCACACAAACAAATCTTATATACTCCGTATGTATATAAGATGCAATATTTTTTTTCGTTGAAGCTGAGATAGGCAGTTTGCAGTGATTGAACTCTGAATAGGAAATAAAATACAACAGGGCTAGGCTTATATTAAAAGAACGCAAGTCACTTTGGCTACATTTATTACCGGTGTGCCTGTTTGATGTAAAATGGCCGATCATGGTACCTCAGTACCACCCACCTATTGAGTGTTAATTAGATTCTGTTAAAAAAAAAATGTTATAAAGTGGAAATATTCTGGATTTAGTGTTGTCTAGGAAATTCAACAATCTAAAACTTAAATTAAAATGTACTGGGTGACCCAATAAGACTGTTCCTCGACCATATTTCATTTTCTCAATATTTCAGGTTAGGAACGAGAATTTGAAAAACGGTTTTCACTGGCCTATTTGGATGTTATTTGGCTACATTTTCATAAAGAAAAAGTCATATAATTCCTTTTGTTTTTTTTTATTTTATTTTTTTGGAATTTGAGTCATTATGTCAAAAGTGGCTGGCGCAGAAAGATTCAACTAAATTAACTATATTTTGGTTGATTCTTATTGCCCAAGAAATGCTCTTTTCAACAATACCGAATTTGTTAAAATTGCTCAAACCGTTAAGAAGTTAAAGCAGGTTGTTGCAAAAATAATTGAACACCTCACGCCATCTTTATTTTTGAAATAACAGAAATTTATTTTTTACGAAAATGATAGATAACTTGGTTCGCTTTAAAAATGAGGAAAAAGAACTCTAGTTTGTTGTGCAAAATTTATAGAAAATAATGGCAGTTACGGCCTCTGGTGGTCATTTTTAGAACTTGAAAATATTTTCCAGCAATTCTTCATGGCCGATTTACCTAAAAAAATTTTACCCCAAAATCATACGACCAACGGTTCCCGAGATATGGTGGAGGAACAGTCTTATTGGGTCACCCGGTACAATTTCACTACGTTTTACTTATTACTGAAAGGTCTTACTTTTACAACAGTAGGAATTTGCATTAGGCGAAATAAGCGCAAAAAAAGCAGCAGATTTTTATTTTGCTTCATAAGGGTCCCAATCCACAGCAAACGGTACCAAAGAACCTTAAATTAGGTAAAATAAGCGCAAAAAAAAGTAATTTAAAAGGTTTCATTTTTCAAAAAAATTGAAAGAATGGAGGTGTATTTTAACTACTTTTTGAGATACAGTATCTCGGCAACGTGAAGAGCCACAGAAGCCAATTTTTGGCTAATTTTATAGTATTTTTTATCTTTTTTCTAATAGCGATTTAGCGAAATTTATTGGAGTTCAAATAAAAGAGTTACAGCCTTTCAAAACTGGAAAAAATGACATTTTTGGTCAAAAGTGCAATTTTAGAAATTTTTTATTTTGCTCCATAAGCATTCCACTGCACTTCAGAAGGTATATTTATACCAAAGAATCTTAAATTAGGTGAAATAACCACTTGGACTTTTCGAAAATTGAAAAAATGGCATTTTTTTTCAAAATTTTCGTTTTTTTATTTTGCTCCAAAAGGGTTCCAATGGGCGTATTTATACCGAAGAACCTTAGATTAGGTAAAATAAGCGCAAAAAAAAACACTAAACAATTAAAAAATAGGGGTGTATTAGGGGTAATACCCCCCTAGTACTAGGGGTCTTTTCTAACTACTTTTTGAGATACAGTATCTCGGCAACATGAAGAGCTAGAAAAGCGAGTTTTGGCTCATTTTGTAGTATTTTTTATCCTTTTTTTCAATGGCGATTTAGCGAAATTTATTGGAGTTCAAATAAAAAAGTTACAGTCTATTCCTAAAAATACACATAAGGTGGATACTAGTTTGAAACAAATTTGCAAACTAATGCAATTTACCTTAAAAAACTGAAATTATGGTAAGCGATAATGATCTTTATTTACAAGAAGTGAATTTGGAGATTTTCAATCAAACAAAACGTCATTATTCCTTCGTCGAAAAGTAATAGCAATTAAGATACCAAGGGCATTATTTCCTATAATGCCTGTGGTGTCTTCAATGTTTAATGTCCGACTTTTTGAAAATAAAAATTCGAGATCTAAACGATTTTATTTAAAAAATGGTCAGAGGGTATTATATAAAATAATGCCCTGAGGGATAATTGGCCTTAATAGGTGTCATTTTTGATGAAATAATAGCCCTGTCGGACGGAATGAAAATTTCATTTCAAAACATTTCAAAATTTTCCTTAATTTCCTTGTTTTATTTTTGAAATTTAATACGCACTTGAAACTTGGGTTAGGTTAGATTAAAAACAGTAAAAATGGCATTACTGTTAAAATGTACGTATGTACATAATACGGTTGATTTTGGCTTGAAACTAATTTACTAATTAACGGTATTGACCCTAACAAACTGAAATAATGATAAACGAAAATGATTCTTATTTACCAGTGCCGGATTTAACTTATTTTCCGCCGGGTGCTAAATTTTATACTTAATACATTATGAGTTTTATTTTGATTTTTAAAACACAAAATATCAGTATAAACGTAAAATTGTCACGTAAACTTTTGATGATTGAAAATCGTTTCGTGACCATTTTTACTCTAAAAATAGTCACGTGATTTAAAAAAAAAACATCAGTTAAACTTAGAAACGGTCACGTGACCCTTAAAGTAATATTTTAACGTTTAAAACGTTCACGTGATCTTCCGGATCCGTTTTGACGTTAAAAAAATAGTAACGGGATTTTAAAAAAACCGTAGCTCCGTTATTTAAGGAGCTACTGAAAAGTGTAAATTAAGAAAGTTGTAGGAAATTTCATCCTCTATAATATTGTATTAAGGCGTTTTTGCCTTTAAAGATCTTTCTAAGGAGTTATAATGCAAAAAGTGACAGAGTGTACCAAACTGCTATTTTTAAACTAGCTCCACTTTCAATCTAATGATAGAAAATATACAGAGTGTATTTATGCTTCTAAAACACCCTGTATAATTTTTTTTAGCAATAATAAAATTTTTGATTTGTTTTTATGTTATTTTTAGTGTCTGTACATTTATGCTTATTATTATCATTTCAGCTTCTAGCGTTAACTCTATATAGGGAGATTCAAAATTACTTAAATGACATTGAAATTAATTGCTGTTTTGTTTTTTCTCTTCTCTCTCGCTAGCACACATGTTTTTTTCTCTAATTTAAGAGATAATCGAATGCAACTAAAGTGCATATAAAACCCGAACAGAAACCAGGTCATTACCTACTACTGAAAAAGTAAAAGTCTAATCTTTAAAAGCGGTTTCAATTTGCATGTATTGAATATTTGCTAATAACAATAACTGAACTTTGTCTAATGAGATATACCAGGTAATAATAATCAAAACGACTCGGTGATTTCGTCATATAATAGTTTTTGTCCTTTTTTAATCGCCAGTTACGACACCTCTCGCCTTTTTCAGTAACAGCTTCCAAGGATGTTTAAAAACGCTTTTTCGTGTCGGTTTCAATGCAAAATGGGAATTTTTTCCTGTTGCTAATTGCTGATAAAAGTGCATTGAATAGCGCTAATTAATATTTGGCGAGATTAAGCCCAAACCAAACAGGTTGAGGATCAAGGACGATTGTACGAAAATGCACTTTTTTGCTTATCAACAATTATTGTATTTAAGGTTTTAAATAGTCATTTTTATTATTAAACAAGCTTATTTTATCTAGTGTATTTATGTATTAAATAGTAACAGTTTATTTAAAAAATCTTACTGATAGGATACTGGAAACTTTTAGTAGACATAAATGAATATGTAATTATAACAGTATTTCAACATATTTAATAGCATTTTTGGTAATACTAAATTTGAGTACTATAGGCATTACAACTAAAATTAAATCAGAAACAGTCAGATTTTGTTACTTTTCAAGTATGTTTTGTTGTTTTTTGACACTTATCAGGTTTAGAACAAAACAAAAGACAGCTGTAACTGGCAGCCAAATGTATCTGTCAAAGTATGACGTAATAATGTAATAGAAAAGTAATCAAGGTTTAGGTAAAACCTTATGAACTTGTACGTAGCCAGAGAAAAGGAAATGTTCAAGAATGTGACCAATGAAGAAGCAAACGTTCACAAACATTACATTCAAAACATTTATGTTTCTATTAACTGTTACGTCACTGCATTTTACTTTGATTTTCACTATATGTTGGTGGTGTCCGCGAGTAGACTGAACCAGTGAGTAGTAGCCGTGAATAATAATCGAATCACTATTCAAAACTAGTAAGTAATAGGCATATTATTAAAAAAACTACATTACTTTTGCGTTATAAGGTATTTTCTAATTAAGATACGAAACTTGAAATATTTTTTTAAGTTAAACTTTAACATCCTATATCTGAGAAACAAAGCAACTTATCACTGTCTGAAAATTTGTAGTTAGAAAACGTATATTAGCCCTAAATGTGACATCATTAAAATGGACCTAATCAGCAACTGAACTCAATATCATCAAGAGTCATTTTCGTTTAGCATCACCTGCCTTACTTACGGCAAATCCCATTTATTCGAAGAATTGTTTCATACTAATTTCACCCTTAATGATTTTCTCGAAAAATGTACGGAACAAACTATGTTTTCGACTTAAGATGTGTTAAGGAAAAGTTCCTTGGGCTTTTTTGCTTATCAACAATTATTGTATTTAAGGTTTTAAATAGTCATTTTTATTATTAAACAAGCTTATTTTATCTAGTGTATTTATGTATTAAATAGTAACAGTTTACTTAAAAAATCTTACTAATAGGTTACTGGAAACTTTTAGTAGACATAAATGAATATGTAATTATAACAGTATTTCAACATATTTAGTAGCATTTTTGGTAATACAAAATTTGAGTACTATAGGCATTACAACTAAAATTAAATCAGAAACAGACAACCAAATGTCGCAAAAGCCAAAAGCTCTAAAATGCATTGAATCAAAAATCACACTGATTTTGTTACTTTTCAAGTATGTTTTGTTGTTTTTTGACACTTATCAGGTTTAGAACAAAACAAAAGACAGCTGTAACTGGCAGCCAAATGTATCTGTCAAAGTATGACGTAATAATGTAATAGAAAAGTAATCAAGGTTTAGGTAAAACCTTATGGACTTGTACGTAGCCAGAGAAAAGGAAATGTTCAAGAATGTGACCAATGAAGAAGCAAACGTTCACAAACATTACATTCAAAACATTTATGTTTCTATTAACTGTTACGTCACTGCATTTTACTTTGATTTTCACTATATGTTGGTGGTGTCCGCGAGTAGACTGAACCAGTGAGTAGTAGCCGTGAATAATAATCGAATCACTATTCAAAACTAGTAAGTAATTTTATTAAAAAAACTACATTACTTTTGCGTTATAAGGTATTTTCTAATTAAGATACGAAACTTGAAATATTTTTTTAAGTTAAACTTTAACATCCTATATCTGAGAAACAAAGCAACTTATCACTGTCTGAAAATTTGTAGTTAGAAAACGTATATTAGCCCTAAATGTGACATCATTAAAATGGACCTAATCAGCAACTGAACTCAATATCATCAAGAGTCATTTTCGTTCAGCATCACCTGCCTTACTTACGGCAAATCCCATTTATTCGAAGAATTGTTTCATACTAATTTCACCCTTAATGATTTTCTCGAAAAATGTACGGAACAAACTATGTTTTCGACTTAAGGTGGTGTGTTAAGGAAAAGTTCCTTGGGCGGTAGATGAAACTTAATAAATAAAATGTTAACGGTGTGAAGCGCGACGAATGTTAATTACTTACGGACGCTCCGCTATATGGTAGTAAAAATCACCGTAAAGACAATAAAACTCTTGTATTTACACACTTGAGGATGAAATGAAGATGTTCTGATTGTTTTAATTTACCTTTACCGAGTTGTCGTCGGACAACTTTCAACGCCAGTGGCGGCGATTCACAATCAGAATTTTTATATAATAATCCTCCGATTATTGAAAGTTAACAAATTCCAATCAGAAATCAGCAACATCAAACAAAAACCTTTTTAGCATTCCCGGAAAAAAACTCCTTTCATGCCATATAAACAATTCCGAAACCATTCAAATACCATTACCAGAAATGCGTAATTTAAATTTCCATCCAACAATTTAAATAAAATATATACATAAACGTATATTTACATAAATAAATGCAACGCAAATCCAACAATATCGTTCGAGGGGAGGGGAAGAAAATCGATATAGTTGCAAATCGGCCGGGACTGAAATGCCATTTGCTCAAAATTATATATTCGAGAGGAATTTTTCCAAAAACCAACATCAATACTACAGTACGACAAATATAGAGGGCGTGGCGGCGCTACGATAAATTTTATATTTATAAAAAATCGGTCCTGGCTAAAATGCAACGCTCCGATTGGTCAGAGCCTCACCCCCCACCCCGCACGCCGCCACTTTGGCCGTTATATACGCGGTCGGCCATTTTGGATCGGCGGCTTTACATAGGCCTGTGCTTTGGACGCTGGATAGTCGAACGTCATTTGTTTATTATATATAAGTGTTTATATAATGAATTTAGACAGTTTTTTGAGAATTTTCCACGATTTTGTGGAAAACGCGCATGCGTTTCAATTTTGGGTGTCACCGATTTTAATTATTTAAACATTAATTTTTGAACTGTACACGCCCTTTCTGGTGTTAGTCTGTAGAGAATCAAACGTGGAATTTCAGAGAGTTTTGCACTGATTTAGGTTATTATTTTGCGTGATTTCCAGATTTTTCACACTAGGAGAAACATAATTTAACAGGACAAGACACACACTTTGTAATATTAGGGGCAATTTTGAAATTTTATTGTAATCACTAAAGAATTAGTACACAAAAATAGTAACACAATTTTAAAAAATTCTCACAGTTATCTGACCGTTTAAAACGTTTTTTTTAGTGTTTAACCTATTTGAAGGTAATGTAAAACCTTTCGTTCACAATTTAACAAAATATGACACACATTTTATATTTTCCATAATTCAAGCAAGTATGATCCTCATTTCATTACAATTAAGTTTATTCGTAATGAAAATGGCTTAAATTTACCGTGACCGGTAAGGTAAATTAAAATTTTTTAAAGTTTTAAGCACAGTTTGACAGTCAGGGACAAAAATACTTGTCAAACTGGCTCATCCACTGGTAGTAAGAAAATTACTGTTTTAAGCACATTTTTAGAATTTCCATTAAATTTTCTATCCAATATTCTGAAAAAACATTACAAAATTTGGTACAGTCAGGGAGAAAAGCGCTGTCAAAGTATGAACTGCCAAAAACGCAGTTTGAAAGACACAAAATTGCCTGTAAAACCTACTTGGAGTGAGAAAATGACTGTTTTTAGCACATTTTTTGAATTCCTATTAAATTACCTATCGAATAACTTGAAAAACACTACCAAATTTGGTACAGTCAGTAAAAAAAGCGCTGTCAAAGTTTGAACTGCCAGAAACATAGTTTGAAAGTACAATTAGGGACAAAATCGCCTGTAAAATCGATTTGGAGTGAGAAAATGACTGCTTTTAGTACATTTTTGGAATCCTCATTAAATTCTATATCCCATAACCTGAAAAACACTACAAAATTTGGTACAGTGGGTGAAAAAAGTGGTGTCAAAGTTTGAACTGCCAGAAACACAGTTTGAAAGTACAGTCAGGGACAAAATCGCTTGTAAAACTCACTTGGAGTTAGAAAATGATTATTTTAAGCACATTTTTGGAATACTCATTAAATTTCCTATCCAATAACATGAAAACATTACAAAATTTGGTACAGTCAGTGAAAAAAGCGGTATCAAAGTTTTAACTGCCAGAAACATAGTTTGAAAAGACAGTCAGGGACAAAATCGCCTGTAAAACCCACTTGGAGTTAGAAAATGATTATTTTAAGCACATTTTTGAAATTCTCATTAAATTTCCTATCCGATATCCTAAAAAACATCACAAAATTTGGTACAGTCAGGGATAAAAGCGGTGTCAAAATATAAACTGCCAAAAACGCAGTTTGACAGACAGCCAGGGACAAAATTGTCTGTAAAACCCACTTGGAGAGAGAAAATGACTGTTTTCAGCACATTTTTGGAATCCTCATTAAATTTTATATCCCATAACCTGAAAAACACTACAAAATTCAGTATAGTCAGGCAGAAAAGCGGTGTCAAAATTTGAACTACCAGAAACACAGTCTGAAAGTACAGTCAGGGATAAAATCGCTTGTAAAACTCACTTGGAGTTAGAAAATGATTATTTTAAGCACATTTTTGGAATCCTCATTAAATTTCCTATCCAATAACCTGAAAAACATTACAACATTTGGTACAGTCAATGAAAAAAGCGGTATCAAAGTTTTAACTCCCAGAAACATAGTTTGAAAAGACAGTCAGGGACAAAATCGCTTGTAAAACCCACTTGGAGTTAGAAAATGATTATTATAAGTACATTTTTGGAATTCTCATTAAATGTCCTATCCAATAACATGAAAAACACTGCAAAATTTGGTACAGTCAGGTAGAAAAACGGTGTCAAAGTATGAACTGCCAAAAACGCAGTTTGAAAGACAATCAGGAACAAAATTGCCTTTAAAACCGAGCTTGCAGTGAGAAAATGACTGTTTTTTGAATGAAGTTTGAAAGAACCGTTAGGGACAAAATCTCCTGTAAAACCATTTTTTAGTGAGAAAATTACAGTTTTAAGCACATTTTTGGAATCCTCATTAAATTTCCTATTCAGTAACCTGAAAAAACACTACAAAACTTAGTACTGTCAGAAAGAAAAGCGGTATGATTTTACTTACTAAAATATAGGAAATACACGGTGATTTTAGTCAATTTAGAAAAAGCCTACATACTTAAAAATCTGTTTCATTCATTTTTGCTATTTTTGAACACGTTTCATGCTGTCAAATGACATATACAGGTCAGTAATAAAAAATATTGAAAAAAATTCATTCCTTATCGACAACGTGATTGACACTTAAAATACGGGGCAGTACTGAAAAATGTTAGCAACAATTCAGTTTTCTTTGCCAAGCCTACCTAAACCTAACTTATACTAAAGTTAAAAACTATCTATATTAGAGCAGTTATAGGGCCGTAATAATTTTTTTTTTCAACAAATTAGTTGATTTCTATTTATATTTTTAAGAAAAACCATGACTATTACGATATAGATAACCAAAAAATAGACATTAAACTTACCCGAATAGTTGTCGTTGAACTCCCAAAAATTCTTCTTTCCTGAAGATACCGCGGTGACGACCGAAACGTAAACGCGTTTACCGGCCCGCAATAAGTGTATAAAGTCGTGAATGTGTGTCACAATTGGGTTATTTTTTTGGTGAATTTGTACAATTATTTTTTTTTACAAGATTACTTATATTATTAATTCTATAACGCGACTTAAAATTTAGAGGTTTTTCTTTGTACTAACACGAGAGAAAATTTCTGTTTCGTTTCTTTTTTGTGTTTTTTTATTCAATAGTCTTTTTTTTATAATATACAAAGTTGCTAAGGTAAGTTACTTTAAGGCCGACACTCTAAGGCACATAAGTCGAAATCTTGGAAAAATATTTTTCGAGCAGTTTTTTCCTTTCTAAAATAACTGGTAAATATGATTTTTTTTTTCGTTATATTCCTAAAAAGTGGCAACGAATTACGTTTCTTCGTGCGATCACAGATTTTTTTGTTTCGAAAACTTTCAACTCAAAAAACTCTTGGACTTTGTCGAAAACTTGAACTGGAACCAATCAAAACTTTGTCTGGTTTATTGTATATCTGTATGATAAGAAAACTAGCCCGTTTGTTATACTAATATTGCCCTGTTAATATTGTGGTAGAACTACTAAATCCATAAATCAGATCTGGTATTTAATATTATTGAAGCCCTATAATAACCAAGAAGTGATATTAAAGTTAAAATATTGAGTCTGTTATGATGTTGTTGATATTGCCCGAAACAGCTCTTCAATACGCTAACTTTAACGTTAAACTTGAACGAAAATTGTTGAATGTTGATGGTGGAAGTGTAAAAAATGTAGTAAGTCGAATTGTGGAAATACGCCCTTGTAAACTTCGAAAATTATACGGATAATAATGGTTTAACTTAAGTTCTCAATGTCCTTCTGACGGTAGTATGTGTAGCTCACTGCGAATAGGTTTGAGGGAGACATCTGGTTTGTATTTGTGCGATTTCTGTACTGCCGAAATACTGGAGAAACTGTAGAACTGTATTGTTGTACTCCAATGGTAATTTCTGTAACAAATACGACAAAATTTACACTCTAAACCAACACCAATCATGCAGAACGTGCTAAACTATTTCCACACCAAATAATATTCTAAACTAACATAATTTGTATGATGGTCATTTTATCTTTTAAACAAGCATCAAAATTGTGTTTATTGTCATAATTTAACAAGATATGATGGTCACTTTTTTTACTAAAAATTGATAGAAACTGTCACGTGACCTAAAAGAAGCAAACTTTTGAAAAATTTGGTATAGACGGTCGTGATTTTCTGGAATTTTTAAATTTTTTGTCGTTAATCTGAAGTCACGTGATCTAAGAAAAATAAATTTTGGAAAAAAGTTCACGTGAGTTTCCGGAGGGTAAAATTTTTTGACATTATTCTGAAGTTTTTCAGTAAAAAGTAAACTATTTTTTAGGCTTTGGCAAGCTGAATCAAAAGACCCTAAAATAAACAGGGTGTTTCATTTAAAATAAAGAGATTTCTGGTTTTGAAGGCACTCTTACAATTATTACTGACCAAAAAAGTGCTAATTTTTTTATTTAATTAGTTATTGTGTATTAAGACCACTAGAAACTAACTATGGTCATAAGAAATTCTGAAAATTGTACAGTCTAAGCACTTCGAGATTTTTTCCAAAACACTCAATTATTTTTTAATCCTTATAGCATTTTGTTACTAAGAATGTATAGAATATTACGGCACACGTTGCAGTCTAAACAAAAACTTACATTGGCAAACCAATAATAACTGTAAATTAGCATAATTTGTTAACGTATGATGGTCATTTTACTTAATAAATCTTCAAAGTTTGTAAATTTCTGACTAAAGCTCATACAGTCCCGTCCAGTGACTTAAAAAGGTATTTTTTGAAAAATTCAAGCTAAAATTATTGGTCTAGACGGTCACGTGATTTTCTGAAATTTTGAAGTTTTTTGTCATTAATCTGAAGTTGAAATTTGGCAAAAAGGTGACATATAATAAAAAAAATAAATATTTTGGTCACGTGACCTCGAAAACGTTAGAAAAGCTGAGAGAATTTGAATTTCAAGTTAAAAACTCAAAAAATGTAGTTTTAACACATCGATTCAGTCAGGTGACTTCTACTTTGTGATTTGTCCATAAACAATATCATTAAGGTTGGCAAACTGTCACGTGACCTTAAAATTAGAATTTTAAGCATTTAGCATTCTCAAATTTTCCAAATTTAGTCTTGAAAAGTGCCGAAAATTCGAAATTGGCTGAGTTCAAATTTTTAGGTACAAATTTACAGATTTTATAATAAACCATCGTGACTTTAAAAAATTCAATTTTTAAAATTGTTTACGAAAAAAATTTAGGTCACGTGATCTTTAAATTAGCCAAAAATTTAAATTTGATCACAAAAACCAAAAACGTAAAGTCTTTAATTTAATCGGAAATATCTTAGAAACTGTACCTATTTTGTACGCTATTATGTAGAATATAAGAAGAACTCTCGACTCACTCTAAAATATACAGGGTGTCCCGTTTAAAATAATTGAGATAAGTGGTTTTGAAGAAAATGTTAAAAACTTACAGTGCTAGTCTGCAAGAAAAAGGTAAATTTGTGAGTAAATATCTCAGAAACCGTACCGTTTTACTACATTACATAGTAGGATATTTTGTAGTCCTGAACAATCAGAATCAAATGATATGAAAATTTACAGGGTGACCCATTTAAAATAAGTGAAATTCTGGGTTTCAATGCAATGACTACACTTTCTGACAAAAGAAAGGCAACTTCAAATATATCAGAAACTGTACATGTTTAGAACAGAACATAGTAGGCTATTGTGTAGCCTATAAACAGCAGAATTGACTGACTCTAAAATATACAGGGAGTCCTATTTAAAAAAATTGAGCTTATCGACGTTGAAAACAATTAAAAAACATTGCAGCACTAATCTCTGTAAACTTTTGACCATAAATATCTCAGAAACTATCCTGCATAAATTCAGCACATAGTAGGTTTCGACAAGCTGAATCAAATAACCCTAGAATATACCGGGTGTTTCATTTAAAATAATTGAGAATTCTGGTTTTGAATGTAATGATACTACAATTACTAGCAGAAAAGAGCAAAATTTTAATTTAAATGGTAATGTGTATGGTAAGACAGTCTAAAAAACCTATTATGGTGATAAGAATTTGTGACAAATGTACAGTCTAAACAGCTTCAGACTTTTCCAAAAATGCTCGAAATGGACTGAATGTTATTTCACAATTTATTAGTAAATTATAGTTACTTTTTCAATTTTTTTTAGTATTTTATTAATGATTGTGAACCTTTTTAAATATGTAAAAGACTACGGCAAACGTTACAATCTAAACAACCACAAAGTTGAGCAAAACTATTTGCCAAAATTGGTAAAATTCTAATTGAACAGTACTATCGCAAATCAAAAATTTATTAAGATTGCACTAAGAATAGTCTTTTTGAAATTTCACACTACTTTTGAGAAAACCGTTGTTTTAGACAAATCGGCCACACCTAATTTACTGGATATTCTGAAAAAAAGTCACATTCTAAACAACTTTAGGTATTAACATGACTTAAAGTGGTATTTTGGAACGGAACCAAGTAGTACAGAACAAAATCTACAGCATGCAAATGATTTTCATAATTTGTGAAGGTACGATGCTCACTTTCACAGAAAAACTACACCAAAACGTCTACTAAAATAAATGGTAAATGGAACTCACTGTATCCGGTTAATTTTTTTTCCAATACATAGAAAAACTGTAGGTATAGACAGGTTGAGGGGATTTTGTGAAGGGGTTCTTTTCGCAGTTAGCTAGATACTGAAAATTCACATCCCTGAAATTTTGAAACCCCAAATTTCCTAGTATATAAGTATAGTATATAACAAATCGGCTATGCGCGTTGTGTGGTCCGAGTTTGCTAAAAGGGGGGTCTCTCTCCTCTCTATCATTGCATCGGGCTATCTTTACTATCCACTTCAAACGGGACATTCCCCTAAAAAAAAAATCCACAACCCCACTGTAAAACTACCATTCCTTGCATTTTCTGACCCATTTCAACTCCACAACCAGTTTTTCAGTACTGTAGAGTTAAATACCCTTATTTAAGGGTCGGAAACATCAAATTGCTTAATCAGTAGGCAAGTTCAGGAGAATGTCTCAAAATAATAGAGACAGACTGAAATGCATTTCTCCCTCTATCGGTCACTATGCACTCTATCTCTGTCGGTGCATTGTATGCAAGGGTGGACTCCTGGACGCTGGAGGGTGGCTTTGGGGATGGACTGGAGGATGGGGTAGCCCGGGAATGGGGAAAGTGCGATGAGGTCCCATGAAACTCATCGCCTGCAAGCGTGCTGGATTTATGATCTCTTCTTCGTCGGTTAAGTGCCTAGGATGTTACGGTGACAAAGATTGAGGTTAGGGGATGGTTTTCAGGGTGTAGACCAGAATTAGTCTAATCTTACAGACTTAAGTTTTATTTTTTGTGTTAAATGCAGGAAGCAAAATCGGGCTTAACTTAAGCTAGGATTTATTTCACAAAATAGTGTTAAAGCAGAGCTGGCCACAATTTAATAGTGTATGATGGTCACTTTTTCTACTAACTAAACCATTAACCTCAAAAATCTCCTTGTTGGGTGAATTTAAGTAGATTTTTAACGCAAGTTTAACAATTTTTTTTTTTGGGCACTAAAAACGCTTCTGTAATTGACAAAGTATCAAATTAGTCACGTGACTTTGTAGCCAAAGCAATCATTCGTACACAATTTTACAAATTAAAAATTGGAAAAACTTGTAAAAGCTTATCTAATTATCTAGTGATCGGTCGTAGGGTCCTAAAACACAAAAATGTAAAAATTATGTCACATGACTTCAAGTCAAATTTTGCCAATTTAGTCACGTGGTTTAGCACATTTTATTTTAGTTTTTAGCTCTAAAATTTAAAATTTGATTAAACTTATTATTCTCTATAATTATTACTTGAAAATGGTATACTTTCACACTTGATAACGTTATTCCACAAAGTTGTCAAATCACGTGACTTTGTAGCCAAAATAATCACGTGACGTACACAATTTTGAGAAACTGGAAGAAGCGCAATTGAATTAATGATCAGTCGCATGATCTTAAGGAATCTTGACAGCGGTCAAAATTGTGGAAATTGTGTCACGTGACTTAAAGACAAATTTTGCCAAATTAGTCACGTGGTCTATTTCATTTAAATAGTAGCTGTAGAATCCAAAAATTGATTTAAGGACTTTACCAAAATGCATGTTTTTTTTAGATCCTGTGTCAAAAATCAGGGTAAAATGATATGACATAACAAAATGGCAAAAAAGTTTAAATTTTAACGAAGAATGAAAAATTTTTTAGTCACGTAATCTTAAAAAATCTCGTAAACGAGAAGCTAAGTTAGGTTAGGTTAAAATTTAAATTTCAAGTTAAAAACCTAAAAAATATTACACTTATTCTTATTAAACAAAAATTGAAGTTTGCAGATTTACGAATTTTAAAATTAAATTCTTCTAAAAAATCTAATTTTTAGTCTTGAAAAGTTTCCAAAATCCGAAATTGACAGAGTTCCAATTTTAAGAAATTCACAGATTTTAAAGTAAACTATCACGTGACCGTTTAGAATGTGTCTCTGACATGTCGATATTAGTAAATTGGTTACAGTCTGATCACTGTGTTAAACTGATTTTTAGTGATATGAATTTGTGACTACTGGCATTTTTGTTTTTTTCTTGATCTTTAGCTCCTTTAATGTTAATAGTTTTTGGTTTCTCTTTTTTCTTTCATTGTTCTTATATAATTTTCGTTTTATTTTGTTCTTTTGCATTTTTTTGTACTTTCTGTTTTTTTTTTAACATACGTAACAGTAGTGGAGTTTTTTTAAAAATGTTGACATATTTCTCTCTGTATAGTTTTGAGAATTGTTAACTGCAAAAGTGTCAAATCACATTAGATGCTATTTACTTAGTTTAGCATTGTCAAAACTATCGTTAGAACTGTCAAAAACGCGTCCCAATATTTAAAAAAGTGATTTTTAGTTTTCTACATTTTAACAACAACGCCCATTTTTTCTGACGTCATCCCAATTTTATTTGATTTTTACTAATACAAGACCAAACTATGAATACTTTTTTTTCTTTAATTTTTTTCGTTCTCCTACTGTTTCCTATTTTGCTATGGAGTTGTTGCAAAGCGATGTTGCCACCTTAATCTAAATTTCCCTTGAACCGCTTTTTTTTCTGTTTAACATCATTACTTCTCTGCTAACATTTGACCAATGGGCTCATAGGTTGGAAACGCGTTTGAACATTTTAATATGGTAGCATGTAGTGTCTCTTTGACACGCTGAATCCATACATAATTAATTACAAAGCGCTAAATAGCAGCCCAATTAAACAAGGGCGTGTAGGTGTTTGACCTGCCTCAAGTAATCAAAGACATGTTGTTTATCCTCAAAGGCAAGTACACTACAGAACAGAACAGTATAACTTATTGCTTAGTCGATCGGCCTGAGTGGGTCCGATTGATTGATTTTTTTTTATTTACAATCAGTTCAAATCTACACATAAAACCGACCCTAAAAAGGTTTGAAGTAAACGCATTTAAAAAAAAAGTGAATTATACAGTACGCGTGGTGTAAAAATGCACCCTCAATCAACCAACCCTCGTTTTTGCTGCACCGGGGGAATGCAATTTTTTGTACATAAGGAACAGTTTTATTTACTTTTTTTCGGATCGATAACCTGTCACACTCCTATGTAATCCCTGTGTTTCTCCCCCTTTTTTTTTGCTTTTTTTTAGGCTCAACCCAAACGTGAATGAAAAAAATGGTTTTTATTACCTACTGGCGCCAACCGAGATTTTTTTATTATCGATACCAGGGTACATCTGTCGATAGTTATTTTGTTCGCAACATTTTTTAAATCCTTATTCCATTTCCTATCCAATAGCCTGAGAAACAATACAAAATTTGGTACAGTCAGGGAGAAAAGCGGTGTCAAAGTTTGAACTGACAGAAACATAGTTTGAAAGAACAGTCACAGACAAAATCGACTGTGAAACCCACTTGGAGTATGAAAATGACTGTTTTAAACACATTTTTGGAATTCTCATTAATTTCCTATCCAATAACACTAAAAACACCTTAAAATTTAGTACAGTCAGGCAGAAAAGCGGTGTCATAATCTTAACTGACAGAAAAACTGTTTGAAAGTACAGTCAGTGACAAAATTGATTGTAAAACCCACTTGGAGCAAAAAAATTACTGTTTTAAGCAAATTTTTAGAATTCTCATTAACTTTCCTATATAATAACATTAAAAACACCTCAGAATTTAGTACAGTCAGGCAGAAAAGCGGTGTCAAAGTTTGAACTGACAGAAACACAGTTTGAAAGAACAGTCACAGACAAAATCGCCTGTAAAACCCACTTGGAGTAAGAAAATTACTGTTTTAAGAACATTTTTGAAATCTTCATTAAATTTCCTATCCAATAACATAAAAAACACTACAAAATTTGGTACAGTCAGGCAAAAAAGCGGTATCAAAGTTTGAACTGACAGAAACACAGTTTGAAAGAACAGTCACAGACAAAATCGCCTGTAAAACCCACTTGGAGTAAGAAAATGACTGTTTTAAGCACATTTTTGGAATTCTCATTAACTTTCTTATCCAATAACATGAAAAACATTACAAAATTTGGTACAGTCAGGCAGAAAAGCGGTGTCAAAGTTTGAACTGAGAGAAACACAGTTTGAAAGTACAGTCAGAGACAAAATCACCTGTAAAATCCACTTGGAGTAAGAAAATTACTGTTTTAAGAACATTTTTGAAATCTTCATTAAATTTCCTATCCAATCACATAAAAAACACTACAAAATTTGGTACAGTCAGGCAGAAAAGCGGTATCAAAGTTTGAACTGACAGAAACACAGTTTGAAAGAACAGTCACAGACAAAATCGCCTGTAAAACCCACTTGGAGTAAGAAAATGACTGTTTTAAGCAAATTTTTGGAATTCTCATTAACTTTCCTATATAATAACATTAAAAACACCTCAGAATTTAGTACAGTCAGGCAGAAAAGCGGTGTCAAAGTTTGAACTGAGAGAAACACAGTTTGAAAGTACAGTCAGAGACAAAATCGCCTGTAAAACCCACTTGGAGTAAGAAAATTACTGTTTTAAGAACATTTTTGAAATTTTCATTAAATTTCCTATCCAATAACATAAAAAACACTACAAAATTTGGTACAGTCAGGCAGAAAAGCGGTGTCAAAGTTTGAACTGAGAGAAACACAGTTTGAAAGTACAGTCAGAGACAAAATCGCCTGTAAAATCCACTTGGAGTAAGAAAATTACTGTTTTAAGAACATTTTTGAAATCTTCATTAAATTTCCTATCCAATCACATAAAAAACACTACAAAATTTGGTACAGTCAAGCAGAAAAGCGGTATCAAAGTTTGAACTGACAGAAACAGAGTTTGAAAGAACAGTCACAGACAAAATCGCCTGTAAAACCCACTTGGAGTATGAAAATGACTGTTTTAAGCAAATTTTTGGAATTCTCATTAACTTTCTTATCCAATAACATGAAAAACATTACAAAATTTGGTACAGTCAGGCAGAAAAGCGGTATCAAAGTTTGAACTGACAGAAACACAGTTTGAAAGAACAGTCACAGACAAAATCGCCTGTAAAACCCACTTGGAGTAAGAAAATTACTGTTTTAAGAACATTTTTGAAATCTTCATTAGATTTCCTATCCGATAGCCTGAAAACACGACAAAATTTGGTACAATCAGGGAGAAAAGCGGTGTCTAAATTCGCCAGAGACACTGTATTTGAAATTTGCCAGTAATATACTGGTCAAATTTTCCTAGTAAAGTAAAATATTTACTTTACCGGTCGTTTACCCATCACTACTATAGACATATCATAGGACCGTAGATGATGGGACAATCACGTGACGTTGAAAGTCTTGCCGTTTGACCGTCAGAGGGCGTCAAAGTTAATTGAACTTTTTTGTACTTTTCTGTAAATATCTTGAAAACTATCCAACCTACAAGTTTAAAATTTTTATCATGTATGCATCTCGATGTGAGGCAACTTTTAGCTAGGACTTTAAAACTACCAAAAAGTGACAAAAACTGTCAATTTTCAAGATCACCAACGAAACGATACTACTTTGAGCCATTTTAATACAGGAATCGAGTTCCTAAGGTTAGAATTAGTAAATAAGAACCATTTTGTTGTGGTACCAAAATGGCGGCAGTTTCTCAAAATCTGCAAAACTCTCTTTAAAACAAAATTTTGGTACACATTTCCACTCAACTCAAATAACTAGATTATTTGAAACTTTTACTACAGAGACATCAGAAGACCTTAGATAGCTAATGAATGAAGCTATCACGTGACGTTGAGCAGCTACCGCTAAGTCTATGGATATGGCCGCCAGAGGGTGTAAAACTTATATAACAAACCTATCGATAAGTATTGTGGAGTCACCCTCGATGCTTCACCCCATCCCTAGAGAACGAACAAACGTCAAACTCAATAACCCCCCACGACTGGAGATTTATGGTACATTTTATGCACCGTCCAGTTTTATTATTCGAGCAATTGCAAATGGGGAGGATTGCAACGCAAAATCGCAGTTAGGGCGAATTTTTCGATCAAAAATCCATATTGTCGATGCTGGAATGAAATGCATTATTTGGATATTCGAACGAGAATAAAAAATCCCCTTTTTTTCAATACAAAACAAAAGTTTACGTACTAACGCAACCGTGGTTTTTGTTCAAATTAATTAAGTTGTTTTTGGAAAAATCCGGTAGTGCGGGAATTTTGATTATTTAAATTTTTGGAATCGACGAATACGCGCTGCAATTCTATTGTTCAGTTTATTTATTAAAATGTGAAACAACATAAATCCATTACTTTTAATTTAATAGGATTTAGTTGTCAGTGGTGGCTCTTGTTTTGCTTGAAAAGCAACCTTACAAGTTTGATATAGAAAAATTGAAAATAATTTTTTAGGTCGCCATATTGTTTAAAAACATCATGACTTATGACAAATTTAATGGCATAAAGGAGTGGAACTGAGAATGTAGTTGACGGACTGGTGAAGGAGCCTAGTGACTTGGTAGTACCTTTTAGGTCACATTCTAATTGAGTGCCAAATTGCTGGGAGCAAAAATGTAACAATTTTGCTGTTCAAAGTGTTTTTCCTACTCTTGTTCAGTAAAGTGCAATTTTCCGCACTGGATAATACTTAAAATAGGGTTATAAAATTCACAACTTTCTTATTTGCTTACTAGTTAATATATCTGCAACTTTAAATACCTAGAAAAGATTGATAACTGAGCAAACCCTCAAATCTCTATTTTATGTGTATATCTATGTTCGAGCCAGATAGAGGCCTTTCTCCATTAACCCAAAACACATTCAATTTACATCGTATAGTAGCGAGGGCAATAAAGGCCGATTACCGCCACATCTTAATGAGGCCATACAGCAGAAACTTTAATAAAACTTAATTTTTTACTCTTGACATGACAACAAAAATCCTGGTTTATGCACGATCGGTTAATAATAAACGGTTGTTTAGTGTTAGAAAAGGAGAGACCTAACGGAAAACCTGTTAGAGGGAGGGAAACTATTTCCACTTAATGTCACACGCATTTCCATGCGGAAAGATGGAATGACCTGCAGGGGCGTAGCCCCTAATTTAACTAATGTTTTTTCTCGTTTAATCTAGTTTAGGTTCACCTACTGTCAAGAAAATTTACATTACAAACACCTCCACCATATTGAGTTGATTTAAAAAAATGAGTGGGGGAAGTAAGAGTAAATAATGGTGGTTACGCTACTGGTTTATCCAATTTTCGGTTTCATCCGTTGCATGGCGCAATCCTGTCAACTGCACAGAGTGTCCTCTGTAGTTGCGTATATTTGTAATGGCCACTTGTGAAAATATATAGTCGAGTGTCGTCACGATGGGAATTTCGTTTTTATTAATGCGCTTTTACTAAATTAACATTATAATGAGACGATTCGAATGGTGTGGAAGCTTCAAATACTCACAAAGGTCGGTTAAGAAGGATTTGATAAAAATACACCCGGTATAACTATACAGAGAGGACAAGACAAACATTTTCAGCTTTTTTCAGTGGCCAGTTCCAGTTTGAAAAAAATTTGCAAAAATTTGCATCGATTGAAGTAGGTTTACACCCACTAAGAACTGGGTAAACGCGGTCACAATTAATAAAGCGTTAGTTCAAAATTTCACTGTGTTTGTTTTTTAAACACCCTGTATTGCAAAGAGCAGTTTGAGAGGTACATTTTTAGCTTTTTTTGAGTCGATTAAAACCCGAAAAAAATGCGTAGATAAAGTATTTTCAATATTTTTATAAAATTTAAAAAAAAAAGTTAAAAACCGAAATATCTCAGAAACGGTTAAAGTAGCGGAAATCTTGTACATGACCAAAAAGGTTGAGAACGACTTTTTGCATCCAGAGGACTAGGTTTACACCACTTACTTTTTGTTTAGTTTTTTTGAACACCCTCTATATGGTCAATCGTAATGCGGTTAGCACTGAGTTAAAAAGCAGTTCGAGACGAAGATTTTGAAGTTTTTACGGTCGCTGAAACTTTAAAAATGACGGAGATAAATAATTTTCAAAATGTGATTTTCCAAAAAAAAAAGTAAAAAAGCTGAAATCTCATAACGGTTAGAGTTATGAAAATTTTGCGTGAGGTCAAAAATGTTAAGTGGTAGTAGTATCCAGTGTGCTAAAATTTGGAGAGTTTTGACATTCAATCACTGATATCACGTGGTTTTTGGAGGATAATTTAGGTAGGCAGTTACGTGATCACTGTCATAAATCTCGGAAACACGTTTTGTATTGAATACTGCAAGAAAACTTTTCTAAAACCTGATTTTTTCAATCTTTGAGCACAGTTTCACAGTCAGAGTCAAAATCGTCTGTAAAACCCACTCGGAGTAAGAAAATGACTGTTTTAAACACATTTTTGGAACTCTCATTAAATTTCCTATCCAATAACATACGAAACACTACAAAATTTGGTACAGTCAAGCAGAAAAGCGGTGTCAAAGTTTGGACTGACAGAAACACAGTTTGAAAGAACAGTCTGAGACAAAATCGCCTGTAAAACCCACTTGGAGTAAGAAAATGAGTGTTTTAAGCACATTTTTGGAATCCTCATTAAATTTTCTATCCAATAACATAAAAAGCACTACAAAAGTTGGTACAGTCAGGCAGAAAAACGGTGTCATAATCTTCATTGACAGAAAAACTGTTTGAAAGTACAGTCAGAGACAAAATCGCCTGTAAAACCCACTTGGAGTAAGAAAATGAGTGTTTTAAGCACATTTTTGTAATTCTCATTAAATTTTCTATCCAATAACATGAAAAGCACTACAAAAGTTGGTACAGTCAGGCAGAAAAGCGGTGTCAAAGTTTGAACTGAGAGAAACACAGTTTGAAAGTACAGTCAGAGACAAAATCGCCTGTAAAACCCACTTGGAGCAAGAAAATGACTGTTTTAAGCAAATTTTTGGAATTCTCATTAAATGTCCTATCTAATAACATGAAAAACACTACAAAATTTGGTACAGTCAGGTAGAAAAGCGGTGTCAAAGTATGAACTGACAGAAACACAGTTTGAAAGTACAGTCAGAGACAAAATCGCCTGTAAAACCCACGGAGCAAGAAAATGACTGTTTTAAACACATTTTTGGAACTCTCATTAAATTTCCTATCCAATAACATACGAAACACTACAAAATTTGGTACAGTCAAGCAGAAAAGCGGTGTCAAAGTTTGGACTGACAGAAACACAGTTTGAAAGAACAGTCTGAGACAAAATCGCCTGTAAAACCCACTTGGAGTAAGAAAATGAGTGTTTTAAGCACATTTTTGGAATCCTCATTAAATTTTCTATCCAATAACATAAAAAGCACTACAAAAGTTGGTACAGTCAGGCAGAAAAACGGTGTCATAATCTTCATTGACAGAAAAACTGTTTGAAAGTACAGTCAGAGACAAAATCGCCTGTAAAACCCACTTGGAGTAAGAAAATGAGTGTTTTAAGCACATTTTTGAAATTCTCATTAAATTTTCTATCCAATAACATGAAAAGCACTACAAAATTTGGTACAGTCAAGCAGAAAAGTGGTGTCAAAATTTGAACTGACAGAAACACAGTTTGAAAGAACAGTCAGAGACAAAATCGCCTGTAAAACCCAGTTGGAGTAAGAAAATGAGTGTTTTAAGCACATTTTTGTAATTCTCATTAAATTTTCTATCCAATAACATGAAAAGCACTACAAAAGTTGGTACAGTCAGGCAGAAAAGCGGTGTCAAAGTTTGAACTGAGAGAAACACAGTTTGAAAGTACAGTCAGTGACAAAATCGCCTGTAAAACCCACTTGGAGCAAGAAAATGACTGTTTTAAGCAAATTTTTGGAATTCTCATTAAATGTCCTATCTAATAACATGAAAAACACTACAAAATTTGGTACAGTCAGGTAGAAAAGCGGTGTCAAAGTATGAACTGACAGAAACACAGTTTGAAAGAACAGTCAGAGACAAAACCGCCTGTAAAACCCACTTGGAGTAAGAAAATGACTGTTTTAAGCACATTTTTGGAATTCTCATTAAATGTCCTATCTAATAACATGAAAAACACTACAAAATTTGGTACAGTCAGGTAGAAAAGCGGTGTCAAAGTATGAACTGACAGAAACACAGTTTGAAAGAACAGTCAGAGACAAAATCGCCTGTAAAACCCAGTTGGAGTAAGAAAATGAGTGTTTTAAGCACATTTTTGTAATTCTCATTAAATTTTCTATCCAATAACATGAAAAGCACTACAAAATTTGGTACAGTCAAGCAGAAAAGCGGTGTCAAAGTTTGGACTGACAGAATCACAGTTTGAAAGAACAGTCTGAGACAAAATCGCCTGTAAAACCCACTTGGAGTAAGAAAATGAGTGTTTTAAGCACATTTTTGGAATCCTCATTAAATTTTCTATCCAATAACATAAAAAGCACTACAAAAGTTGGTACAGTCAGGCAGAAAAACGGTGTCATAATCTTCATTGACAGAAAAACTGTTTGAAAGTACAGTCTGAGACAAAATCGCCTGTAAAACCCACTTGGAGTAAGAAAATGAGTGTTTTAAGCACATTTTTGGAATCCTCATTAAATTTTCTATCCAATAACATAAAAAGCACTACAAAAGTTGGTACAGTCAGGCAGAAAAACGGTGTCATAATCTTCATTGACAGAAAAACTGTTTGAAAGTACAGTCTGAGACAAAATCGCCTGTAAAACCCACTTGGAGTAAGAAAATGAGTGTTTTAAGCACATTTTTGGAATCCTCATTAAATTTTCTATCCAATAACATAAAAAGCACTACAAAAGTTGGTACAGTCAGGCAGAAAAACGGTGTCATAATCTTCATTGACAGAAAAACTGTTTGAAAGTACAGTCAGAGACAAAATCGCCTGTAAAACCCACTTGGAGTAAGAAAATGAGTGTTTTAAGCACATTTTTGAAATGCTCATTAAATTTTCTATCCAATAACATGAAAAGCACTACAAAATTTGGTACAGTCAAGCAGAAAAGTGGTGTCAAAATTTGAACTGACAGAAACACAGTTTGAAAGAACAGTCAGAGACAAAACCGCCTGTAAAACCCACTTGGAGTAAGAAAATGACTGTTTTAAGCACATTTTTGGAATTCTCATTAAATTTCCTAACAACATGAGAAACACTATAAAATTTGATACAGTCAAAGTTCAGTAATATATTTTTGTATGAAAGTTAATCATTATAATAATACTTACAATAAAGAAAAAGTGTGCGTACTATGAATCGATTGTTAAGGAAAACTCAACCTGAAAAATAAATATTTCAGGGGTTGAAAATATTAAAAATCCACTCTCGTTTCTTGCGGAAACGTGCTCTCGTTTAAAAGCTTATTTTCCTAATTAAAAACGATCCAAAAAATAACAAAACCGGAAAAACTTAATTGGCGAAGAAAAGCGAAGAAAAACAGTCGCTCGTTTTCCACCGGCTTGCCGTAGTTTTTATTGGTAATCGAGTTAAAGAGGGTTTTCTAAGGGTGGAAAAAGGCTCTCAAATTATTTGTTTTTTTGGACATTTCCAGTTGTTCTCAGATGATTTTTTTACTTGAATTAGCCATTAGACTGCTACTAGTAACAGTCTGCAGAAGTTCTAAGCAATTTTAAGGTACTAAAAAAAAATTCAGGTAGATGCGGAAGTTGAAGGGTAAACCCTTTTACAGGGAATTGTATTGTTTTACCAAAAGGGGCGATCAACATAATAGACAATTTCTTCAGTAAAAAAGTGTGAACGTTCCAGAAACTGTTTTCCCACTTTAACTGTCTCAAATTTTTTTTGTCAGCCAAAAATAATTAAATTTCTTCGTTAAAAAAAACCTAATTATAAGAATCTATATAAAAGACAACGATGAGACTTTATCGATTTGAAATTAAGCATTGTTCGGGGAAAGACATCGTCAAAAATAACAATGGCGTAGGAAAAGAAGCCATTAGGAAATTATAATGGGCCCAGTCGACCTTCTTTTATTCTAACCTTTCATTTAATAACTCTTTGATGTTCGCACTTGATCTAGTTTTGCGAACTGTCACCGTTCAAACAATAATTTACAAGGTGGACCAAATTCAAGTATTTAGTTTAAAAAAATGCACACGTACAGAATGTGCGTAAATCACAGAACAAAATCTTCATCTTGAACTGCTCTTTCACCTCGTGCTAACGGCAATACGATTGAACATATACAAGGTGCTCAAATGTCAAAAATAAAAACTGTTAAATTTCAAACTAAAGCTCTGCCAGTTGTGAACGCTTTTACCCGACCCTAAGTCTCTAAGTGGGTGTAAACCTAGTTCACTGGATGCAAAAAGTCATTCTGAACATTGTTGCTCTCTTACAAAATTTCCGTAACTCTAACAGTTTCGGAGATATTCGACGAAATATTAATTATCAGGTTTTTTGGTAATTTACACGACTTTGAATAAATTCAGTTTTGCCGCGTATATGACGTAGACGACTTTCAGCAGTTTTATTGGCTATGGCAGCATCTTTCAATCAGCTGATTTATAACTTCAAAGTCAAGTCACGAGTGAAGTCTGCAGGGTGCAATGTTGCCAAATAACACGATTTATAGCACGACACGACAACTTTTTTATTTCACTGGACAAAAAATAATTTGATGTCAATTTGACATAATGTCTTTAGTGTTATTGTTAGAAACTTAAAAACTGTAAACACTGAGATGATTATAGAAATAAAGACCGTCTTTTATCGTTCCTATTTCAAAATTAATTTGAATCCGTAAAATTTTACAAACTGGCAACTCCTCGCACCTAATTGGTTGAAAACCGTCTACGTCATATCTAGCGGGCGTTTTAAATGTTTAAACCTTTTTACTTAATTCTTGTTATGTTATTTTAAAAAATAATAAAATACGTATTTCATATCATTTTTGCGTCTGTATCAAATATGAAATAAAAAAATATGTGGGCTTATTGTTAATGTCCAGTATAATGGAGAATCCGATAGTCATAAAAATGTATTCATAATACATTATTTAACTTACACTAAACGGTCACGTGATTTTTTAAATTAAATTAATATGAATTTTATGTCCAATTAAACGACTATTATCATATTGGACATAATAAGGTGACGTAACAGGCATTCGTGTCCCAAGGGGACTAGAATCTAATTGGGGGTAATTGAAACTAAACATTCGGCCTTAACTGGACGTTTAACTGTGGACGAAGAAATCGATGACGTCACGTGGAAAACCCTTCCGTCATTTTTTTGGGGTTGGAAACTTCGTTCGAATTGAAATCACGAAAAAGAAGTTATCAGGAAAAAAATAAGGGGGAAAATCGGGGAGAAGTCGAGGGCGAAAAAGGAAAACCGCGTTATTTTAAGTGGGAAATTTTTCGGCGGCTGAATGATCTAATTATTTTTTCGCGCCTCTGATAAACTGTCTGTCAAGACGAGACTCACCCTTCCTGATCGACCCTTTCGTGCCTTTTTTAGGGCGGAAGTTTCGTGGCAACCCTTCGGCGACGAATGGCCGAACGCTTATTCTTTTCTAATTCTTCTATTACTTTTTTCATTTCATAATTGTTTTTGCTTTTACTGTATTTTTAATGCAGATTTTGCTGTATTTAAGTAAACTAAAATATTGACCTAACCTAACCTAGACAGCACACAATTGTGATTGGGGTTTCCAATGGATTTTTTTTTATGTCCAATAGATTCCTGCTAAAGTTTGTCCATTGAATCGTTGACTTATTAAAGTACAAAGAGTAATTAGTTAACTCATTGTTAAACAACTGAAAGCACTAAAAACAGTCTAAATTTTTAAGTAATTTTCGGATTTTTAGCACTGGGGTGTTTAGAAGTCAATTTAATAGTGACAAAGCTTGAAGTGACATTTTTAAGCCAATGGAGAATGTACAAAAAGTTTTTTCTCAAAAACTGAAAAAGTTAGAAAATTCGCTCAACCGTCATTTTGTAACATTTTTCATCCTCTTTCTAATGATATATAAAAAATCTAGATTGGAGTGCAAATTACAGCTTCACAAGGCTTCAAACCTAGCAACAACGCGACAAACTCACAAAAAGTGACACAATTTTCGAATTGAAATTTCTCAAAAACTGAAAAAGTTAGAAAATTCGCTCAACCGTCATTTTGTAACATTTTTCATCCTCTTCCTAATGATATATAAAAAATCTAGATTGGAGTGCAAATTACAGCTTCACAAGGCTTCAAACCTAGCAACAACGCGACAAACTCACAAAAAGTGACACAATTTTCGAATTGAAATTTCTCAAAAACTGAAAAAGTTATAAAATTCGCTCAACCGTCATTTTGTAACATTTTTCATCCTCTTTCTAATGATATATAAAAAATCTAGATTGGAGTGCAAATTACAGCTGCACAAGGCTTCAAACTTAGCAACAACGCTGCAAACTCACAAAAAAGGGACACAATTTTTCAAAACTGAAAAATTTAGAAAATTAAAAAAAAATTTGTTAATGTGTGTTGATAGGAAATAACCTGTCAGTTAATTAAAATTAAGTTAAAGTAATTTTTTATTTTCGTTTTTTCAGTAAAACTTTGACACCCTATATCTTCGTTATTGTTCACATTTCGAAAAAATTGTATTTAACCTTAAACCTTATTTTTTGAAGCCCTATTCGCAGGTGAAAGGAAAGCCCCAACTTTAGAATGTATAAGAAGTAAATAAAAACAAAATTTATGTAAAGTGCGTGTTTTAATGAAAAAACTAAACATCTGGCAACGAGGCGCGTTAAATGTCAATGACGTGCATCGGCCGATATATCGCCTTCTACTATAGAAGGTGTGTGCACAGGGTGATTGTTTCCATTTTAACTCTATTAATTTTGATCTGACAGGATTATTTCAATTAACAAAGTTACAGTGTATATTTCTTGAATTCTCAGAGTCAAAATTGACATTTTTGTTAACAATCACAGTTTTGACAGTTTTAATGTTAATCGCCCAGTTTAGCTGTTTCAAAACATCAATTATTATAATTTCTTAAAATTTGACTTACTTTTTTGACGTTCTCAATCATTCTTTTTACTGTAATTTTGACAACTTTTGAAAAGCGGAATTGTACTGTATTGTCTAACCAGGCGAATTTTGGCAGCGTTGCCAAATCCTGCGCAGCCATCTGTTACAGACTAACCTAACCAAGATCGTCAGCAGACATCAGTTAAAAATTGGTTGGTATCTTTTTAACGTTTTGAATTCGAAAATTGACTAGAGTTTCAGACCTTTAACTTGAGACGTTTCTGAGATATTTATGAAAAACAACGAAAACCTAAAATCAACTTTGACGCCCTCTAGCGACCAAACGGTACAACTTAGCCTGATCTGGTCAAGGTCACGTGATAGCCCCATTTATTAGCTTCCTTTTATTATAGAGCGTGTTTATACAGAATGTTTCAAATAAGCGAGTTATGGGCAATTTTTTTGAAAATCGCTCAAAAATTAACCTTAAAATGAGTTTTTCTGCACGTTTCACAAAAAATTGGTCCAAAATTTGCACACATTTGTATCTCAGTTATTTTCAGAAGTATATATAAAATAACATCTGATAACTCCAAAAATGACGGTTTAACAAACTTAAAAAACAAAAATTCAACTCAAAAACTTATAAAGTTTGCTGTATTGCTCTTGAGCATGTTTTTGCACACCTTTTAGAGCTTCATAGGTGGTATTTGACAGTTGACAACATTTTGACACCTAAAACTAGCTCCAAAGAAAACAACTTAATCTGTCTTTGTCTGTCTGTAAGGAAATGAAAAATTAGTTTTTAAGTCAATTTTCATAAACCTAATGTCAACATTCTGTATTTAAGACTAAACTATCGAAATTTGTCTTTAAATAATGAAAACTTACTTCAAATACAAATTATAAGCTTTTGATGTCACTTTTTATTGGTTCAGAGTCACTTTTTGGTGCCCAAGGCAACTTTCAAGATTAAAATGTGTTGAATCTGTAGTCAAAAATACCAGAAAAAGTAGTTTTTCTTGTCTACAAGTCAATTTTAAAGACTAAAGTCTCTCAACTTGTTTGAAACTATGAAAACTGGTTACAAACAGAATTTTTAAGCTTGGGTTGGTTTTAGACCTTTGAACGTAATAATTCAATTATCTCGTAAACGAAGTTTCAAATTACAATTTTATAAAAGGTACTAATTAAAGATACTAATTTTTGAAAAATATCCAGTAACCATCTTTCTGTATCATCACATAATGAGTATCAAAATTGCTCCAACAGTCTGAAAGTTAAGACAAAAAACCGATTTTTCAAGCTGAAATTTGAAAGACTGCATTATCTTTAGGAAGCATTTTTCAGGAAAATGACATAATGTCAACTTATTTTTTGATGGGCTATCGAATGGTAAATTATTTACATTTTAAACTAGACCACCAAATATATTCAAAAGTATCCGATCAGTTACGTGACAATAAGAATTTTTAAAATATTGTAAACTTATGGAAAACTTCAATTAACACTTTTATTAAACCGCCACGCGTAAACGTACTAAACGTCGAAAAATTACATTTTTAAAGAATTTCATAAAATACAATTTAATATGGAGTGGTCACGTGTGTAATACAGAAATTAACCAGTAAATCATCACGTGACTTACTAACTAGTGTTAATCAGTAGTTCTGTCAAACTCAGACACATGTTGCGTATGAAGTTGTCATCTTTGTCTAGTTCGTTGATTTCTCTTCTTACCACTAGTTGGATAACGGTACAATGTGCAAGTTTTCTTTTCTGCTTCACCGTGAGTGTTGTTTAGAAAAAAATTGACACATTTCTCTGAATTAAAAGAGAATAATTATTCATCTAGTAGAGCTAGAAAAAAAAAAAAAAAAAAAAAGGGGATTTTAGAAACAGACAAAACTTAAATTAGCCGAATATATATCTTCTCGAGGGGGTAGAACTGAGAATGGCAAAAACTGGGTATCTTTAATCAAGTCGCAAGTTTTTAAAGGCCAAAACGAAAAGATTTATCTATCCTTGCCTTATTACTCTTATTCTCTTTCTCTCGGTGACGTCCATTTGTTTTCTAGCGGGCCGTTTTTAATCTCGGGGACAGGAAACTTTTTCCAACTTGGGCAATTTATCCTTCGGAAAGAAAATCCCCAAAAGAAAATTGTCGGGAAAGGAGGACGCGTTTTTGGGTAATTGTAAATAGAGCGGGGATTAAATTAAAATCGCCCTCGATTCAATATTAGGCGAAATTAAGGAAGTTGGACTGGAAAAAATGTAACCAGACACCATAATGGAGATTAGAACCCTTCGGAAATCCCAAAGAGTTAAGGAAAAAAAATGGCGCTCTTAATCTTGCATTCAGTCCCTTTGGGAGGGTGGCGCTGCCGAAGGGGGTGGGCGAAATTAGGGCGCGAATAAAAGCCAATAGGGGTCGGAAAAAACTATTCAACTTCTTTGCCATTTTTAAAATCACTTCCAGAAAGTGCGACAAGCACGAGCTTGTAACGGTCGTTTTTCGACCCTTAAAAAAATTTAAAAAAAAAGGGAACAAAAGAAGACCGAAAACCAGGTAACAATACGACAATCTGACCTGGGTTTAATCGGCCAGATTGAAAGGGTCAGCTGTGACGATGGCAAACAAAAAGGTCAAATTTAGGGACATTGGCCATGGGCAGATGTTCGATTGTTTACTCGGTTTTTTTCTGTGGCTGATTCGGCTCGTGACCCTTTTTACTACGATCTGTTATCCCACTTACAAGTCTACAGACATTTTTCAATCAAGTCATGTGATCATAGTGATGAAATGTCCAAATTTTGTTGTCCAACTGTCATTTTTAGCCTCGTTTATACAAAAAAGATAACTGATGATAAGTTTAACTTCTAGTTACGCCTGTTAACAGTGGCTACGTCATAAAACTACATAAAACATAACCTAATTTGTATATTACTATTTTTTTGCTTTTTGGAGTGGTATGATATAATATTTGTAAACGTTTTCCATTTAACGGTATACCGGGTGTAACATTTAACTTGAGACATCTCAATATCTCGAAAAATAAGCACTTTTCGAAAAAATGTTTAGTATCAAAGTTGTATTATTCCGCGGGGAAATACATTGATGACAAAATTTGTGTTCCTCTGCCCCTCCATGTGGGGAGGAAGGGGGGTAACTTTGATTTTTTAAATGGCACCCCCAATTTTTTATTGCAGATTCAGATTCTGTAGCTAAAAACACGTGGAATTTGTTTAAAACATTTTTTTGTATTAACGATAGATGGCGCTATAAACGACAAAATTTAATTTACATTTTTTAATTAAATTTGTTTTTTTTTCGCTCATGGCTTACCGGAATGTTTGGTAAAATCTGCTAAAAAAACCGTCGTTGCTAGGGATACATAGGTGTAATAAATAACAAAAAAAAATGAAAAAAAAATGAAAAAAAAAAAAAATGAAAAAAAAAAACAAAAAAAAATAAATAAAAGTTTTTTTTTTTTGTAAAAAATGTTTTAAACAAATTCCACGTGTTTTTAGCCGCAGAATCTGAATCTGCAATAAAAAATTGGGGGTGCCATCTAAAAAATGAAAGTTACCCCCCTTCCTCCCCACATGGAGGGGCAGAGGAATACAAATTTTGTCATCAATGTATTTCCCCCGCGGAATAATACAACCTTGATATTAAACATTTTTTCGAAAATTGCTTATTTTTCGAGATATTGAGATGTCTCAAGTTAAATGTTACACCCGGTATACAGGGGGTTTCACCATAAATGCGTTATATTTCAAGGCTTGTTAGCAGATCAGAAACTAATTTCATTACCGACATACAGGGTGGAAAAATATGAATTAAAAAGTCATGTTACAGGATTTTTTTTTTCATATAATAATTCCTCATTCAATTAGAAAGAAAGAGTGTCCTTATTACTTTTAGCTACATCGTTTTCGAGTAAAAAGTAAAATTTCAAGAAACTCACTAACAAAATATGAAAACAGACGAAACAATCTTGTTTCGCATACAGCTGGACTGTTACCAGTAAATTGACCTTAAAATCTAGAGACGTACTGTATTTTTTACTTAAACAAACCTTTCTTTACTGAAACTGTGACCATTATCAGCAAAAATGAAAGAATGTCAGTTAAAATGCAATGAAACCCAATTTCAATGATTATTTTCGAAATTTGTGGGTTACGACAGTGAAATTTGCAATATAACCACTAAATTGACCGTAAAATCCAGGGACGTAAAGCATTTTTTCCATAAACAAATCCTACTTAAGTCAAATCGAGATAAATCCTTTTGAAAATCAAGGGAAGTCAGAAATGCAATCAAACGCGCCATTTCAGTCAGTATTTTCGAAATCTGCGGATTACGACCCTAAAATTTGCTGTGTAGCAACTAAAATGACTATAAAATCCAGGTATGTAAAGCAATTTTTCCATAAGCAACTTCTACTTAACTCAAACTGTGATAAATCCTTTTGAAAATGAAGGAAAGTCAGAAATGCAATGAAGCGCATTATCAGTGATTTCAGTCAGTACTTTTACACATCTGGGTGCGTATTCTTGAAACGAAGGAAAGGAATAATCAAGAGAAAGACAAGTAGAATGTGACAGGAACCCGCCATTGTCAGCTTCTTCTGTCACATTCTATCAACAATTCTCTTGAAAATTCCGTTCCCTGCTTTCAAGAATTAGGTCCCTGGGGGTTCTTCACTCTATACAAAATGAAAGCTGAATAAGTTTTTCGGAATTTGGTAGTTTTCAAAATATCCGCTTTAGAAAGTCGCAGTGAGTCGCGTAGCGTCTTAGAAACATTCAAAAGCGGATATCTCTAAAACTACAAAAGATATCGAAAAACTTGACTGAGTGAAACTTGTAGCAAATTTAATTAGCTTTTATTTTGCATAGAGTGGTCATGTTGGTAGGACACACAGTTTCCGAGATATAATCAAAAAACTTTTAGTGATACTTTCAAAACCAAAAGGCTACAGCCGGAGACTTTTGACCACCTTCTCACTAGTCCTCCACCTTCTAACTAGTCTTATCTTTTCCTTACCTGGGCTAGAACACCAAAAAATGATTTCCTTTTTTTTATTTCTACTTTTCAGTTTTTTTAGGCTCTTAACTGCATCCACCATTTTGTCGAAACAATTCCATCGTGTTGAAATAAAGCCAGAATAGGCAAAACTGGAACCGTTCCGTTCATTTCCAGTAATAAATCAGACGACTATAGATGTTTGCAATGGCCGAACGTATACATTAGTTGAAATTGAACATCGTTCTATGCTAGTTACGGCCTGACGAATATATTGAATTTATATTCGGGCCAGTTCTGTTTTGCAATTACTAAAATTAATTTAATTATTTTAATTTAAAATCGATACGGACGCACACGCGTCCTGTTTTTCGGCCCCAATGCTCTTTGGCTCTTCAAACAGTGGCGTTCCAATGCAGTGTCAATTTTTTCAATTTATCATCCACCCGCCACTGGGTTAGCTGCTAATTAATTAATCAGCAAATATTGAAGCAATTTCGGATAAGGGCAAAACTATATAAATAATGCGTTGCTTTAATATTTTTGTCCCGAAAACCACCCTAAAAATAAATCCACCTCCCTGCAAATCCGTCTCGATTTTGTTTGGCAGCCAGTTATAAAACATGCACCGTCCTGTTTAATTTATTAGAAATTGACATCGAAATGCACTCTTTCTGGCGCATTCCTCCCAAATATTTGATCGTGTATAACCTCATCCCAGGATTTTTCGTCACTTTTTGGACAACAATAACAACACACCAGGATAATATTTTGAAAGTCCCCGGTTACGTGGTAATTAGCAAAGTACGTAATTAACGTCTGCGTAACGTTTAGTAAGAATTTTCTGTTGAAATACGCCGGCATGTTTCGTGTTTTGGGTCGTTTGTAATTTCGTGTGAAATCTTCCAGAATTTTCTGGAAGCAACAGACTTAGTTGAGTAATTAGGAATAATTGAAACTTCATTCATTATTAAAACTGAATTAGAAAAAAGCACTAAAATTTTTAGATTTGAAAATGAATGACAACTATTCACATTTAGCTGGATTCGAACCTTTTCCCGGTCGTTGGTTCGAGTCTAGCTTTTCCAAAATTATTGATGTAAAAAGTGTGATGTTTCCTAATCGACTTGCTAGTTTAAAGGAGATTAATCAGCAGAATTTATTGCTTTAGGAAAATTAAGACAAAAAAAAGTAGATTTCAACTTATATTAAATAATATTTTTTAATCTTAAATATTGGCTCAATAAGTAGAATTCGGTCTTTAACTATGTTTTTCATTATAACTTCAAATCTAAAATAGCATGATTTTCAGTAGATTTTATTATAAAGTTTTGAAAAATATTTTATAAAAGTAGATTAAAATTTGTACAAATTACATTAGGAAAAGTAAAAACTATAAATAAACTAAAGAAATACTAGTAAAACTACAATCTACTTATTCCTGTACTTGCACCGTCGAACTTTGAATGTGACAGAACGACTGAGAGGAGTCACAGTCTAAACTACCCTTAATTGAAGCTTGACTGAAGTATGACGGTACAATAACCACTTACTGGTAGATTTTATAATTGAGACTGTCAAATTTCACGGATTGTCCAGAATGTTAGCTTTACTTTAATTTTGTAATTGTGACGTACAACAAAACGTGGTTTATGGTCCTGTGATGGTCAAAATTCACCCCCTAGCTGTAAATCACTATTATGGTAAGTCCACGTGTGCAGTATTTGCGTTTTTTTTTTGACTAATAGAAAAACTGGAAAACTGCTTTAATTTAGTATTCATGTAAATCTAAACGTTTTCGAGATATTTTCCAAAAACTACTTTGATGCATTTTTTACCGAAAATTAGATCAAAACTTGAACACCCTGTGTCTTGGTTATTTTTCTGAGTTCAGAGTGGATCAACCACTCAAAATAATCGTCTTAAACTGCTCTTTTCAGTGGTGTAGAGCAAAAAATTGTATCTAAAAAAATTGTGTACAGGGTGAGCAAAAATAATGACTCACTAACAATTTACACACCCTCTATTCAGGCAACTGTATTGAAGTTCAAACGTTATGTAGTTTGGTTTAGTGGTCCATTAGGAATAATTTTGCCTTTTCGTAGTTTTTATGTAAATCTAATCGTTTTTAAGATATTTTCCAAAAACTACTTTGTGTTGCACTTTTTACCGAAATATAGCTCAAAACTTGAACACCCTGTATCTTGGTTACTTTTGGGAGTTCAGGGTGGTTCAACCACTCAAAAGAATCATCTTGCTCATTTCAGTGGTGTAGAGCAAAAAAAATTAGCTAAAAAATTGTTTACAGGGGGAGCAAAAATAATGACCCACAGTTTCTTAGATACTAGAATTTTGGACTTTTTGAGTACGAATAAAAACAAGAAACCATGAAACATAAATTGTTCTTAAAAACAACCTATTTTTAGGTTAATCCTTGATTTAAAAGCACTTTAAAATCTGTACTTTTTAGAAAATCAGTGACGTAGGACAAAAACCAAAAATACACAGTTTTTTTTACAATTTAGGAGTTCCAATTGTACCTAAACATCTCACAAACTGTATGTATATTTTCTAAGTTTAAAAACTTGTCACTTTCAAAACTCGTTGCATTGACAAATACTGGGTGATCCTGTAAGATCTTTAAAATTAATTCAGTATTATTTTTATGAAGTGTCTGAAATGTGGTACGTCACTGTACGTTGAAGTGTCTTAAAACGAGAGAGCCTTCAAGAGTCGAGAAAATGGAAGAAATGACTCCAATTAATTTTCGATTGTTCAAATCTGAGAAAAATATTAAAATTTAAAATTTGATAAGTCGCCAGTTTTGAGGAGATAGGGCGCCGCTCAAATTGGGTTTGTTTAGGAAAATTGGATTAATTTAGAAATTTGGATTTAATTTGTAATTTTATTAAGATCGGACGGAATATTAATTAAAAACGATGAACGGACAGATAATTAGAGCTCGCGCAGTTTTTCCGTTCATTCCCTAGTGATGGACTTACCTTAACTTAGAAAAAAAGCGGTAAGCTCCAGTATGTACAGCAACAACACATATAACACCATAAAACACTTAAAAACTAACACTTAAACACTAAAATAGCCCGGTATTTGCACTTGTATTGCCCTGAGATACGTTGCATTTTATTTATTTTTTTAAATTATTTGCCCATTTTGTGTCGCGATTCGCGGTTGTCGAACTTAAATTTGAATTTAATTTTCGTCGGATACGTCCAGATTTTGCCCGAAAAAATCATCCCGACGACGACAAATTCGTCTTAACTAACTCGTTTTAGTCTTCACTCGTAAGATTCGACCGTTGAACTAAAAACCATAAAGGGTCAGTTGCAAAAATCTCTCAGCAAAAAAAAAAATCCATCCCCTCTGGTGCTTTTCAATCGAAACAGGTACGAATTTTTAATTTTGTCCCCTTTGCATCAGCCACCCCTAAAAACCTAGGAATTTTACTACCGGGGTTAAGTTAAAGATGAAACGTGAACCGTACAACCTTTTAAGGTTGGTTTCGGACCAGCCCTGGTATAACAGTAGCAAAAAATTTTGATAATAATAATTACAAAAGGGATAGTTGGGTTTTTGGACCTTTCCAGCACACAAAGGTGTATTGTCTTATATTGTATGTGGCAGAAAAAACAGTACTTCCGTTTTTCAAACTTAATTGAGTTTGGACATAGGGCGCAAAAGGGTTTAGGGTTTTTAATTAGATGGGACAGTTGGCGGCTATTGAGTCGGTAACGGGGTTGATTGAACTAGGAATGTGACCTTTGCCACTCTCTAACTTCTTACCCCACACATTATATTCCTTACTGTTATGATGTTTTTGGTAAAACGTTTCAACTCTGTAGAACATTCTACAAGTAGTTTTTTTTTTACTTTAGTACAACTACCTTAAAATTTAACTTAACCTATTCAAGGTGTTACACTTTTATGCAATTCCTGGTTTAATTTAGAACCTTTTTTGGTTACTCTTTTTTCCTTTAAAATAGTTTGCAAGTAACAACATTTAAAAGTGATAATTCTGCTGCATTAAAATATGAAGAGTAGGAGGAAGAAAGAAAAAGCTACTATAGTAAATAAAATAGATCAATAAAGGTGGAGAAAAATTGAAGAAATGGCCTCTAAATTAGATGGAGAAGTCAAAATTGAAAAGAACAGTAAACAATATCAATCAATCCAAAATTGGATGATACCAGGTTAAAAGAAGAAGAATTGAGAAAAATAAGAAGAAAATGCGCTAAAATCAGTATGCTTGAAAAAACCATATTTTACCAGATTAAAAGAAGAAGAATTGAATGAAAATAAGAAGAACAGAAACTAAATGGGCCTATCCCACATATCATAAATTTTTGTTTTAATGACTGGAATCAAAAGAATAGGATCAAAAAACAAATTTTTCATATTCTTGAAGAAAAAATTATGGTCGTAAATGTTCCTACATTAGTTTGAATTTGTCCATTAAATTTAAAAGATCTGTTTTGGCGCGCATATGACGTACGTAATTCTGGGCGATTTTATTGGCTGTTGCACGCCATCTGTTTCACTTCTTGTCGCTGATTGGTTGATAGTGTAGTACGTCACCGGGGGCGGGCGTTTTAAACATGAGATTAATGTAGTTTTTATCATCATTTTTTTTCTATTTAGACTTAATATTTTTGAAAACAAAAAAATACGGGTATAATATTTTCAATCCGTCTTTGTAGTTATGAAATAAAAAAAAATTGTGGGACAGGCCCATTGTGAGAGTGAAATTGATATCAATAATAAATTGCTAAAAAGCAGAAAGAAAAAAGATTTGAAAGTAAAATCCTGGAGACGAATCAATTGATAACACTTTCTATGGTAAAAACATTCTGTATGGAGGTCAATTTTGATAACCTAAAATATGGAATAGAATAAGTATTATCGTATTATGCTTAATATTTTGTGGGTGTTTCTTTTTCTGCAATTTGCTTGTTACAGGCCCCAATTTAACCTAACTCAAGTCTAAGTAGGAGAAAATTTGCTGAAACAAATCAAAATACTGGGAAATATCAATCTGAACTCTTTTAAGACACTCCAAAAATTTTTAAGCCATTTTGTACCTTTCTGGAGGCTTCTGGAAGCTTTCGGGACTAGCTGAGAGCTTCTGCAACATTCTGGAGGCTTCTAAGACTGTTTGGAAGCTCTTTAGAACATTTTGGCAGATTTAGAAAGCTTCTAGAACTACTGCTGCTTAAAATTGGTTTGTTTAAGACTCTCAGATGCTTTGATGGACGCTTATTGACCGCTCAGTACACCACGCGACCCTAATTTAGCTTAACCCAAGTCCAAACAAGGAAAGACTTGTTGTAACAAGTCAAAATAGTTACAAAATAGCAATCTGAACACTTTTAAGATACTTCAGAAACTTTTAAGCCATTCTGCATCTTTCTGAAAGTTTCTAGGGTTTTCTTAAAACTCCTGAGACTTTCTGAAAGTTTCTGAGACTCTCTAGAAGCTTCTAGGACATTGTGGAAGCTTCTGACACTTTCTAAAAGGTTTTGGGATGTTCGGAAAGTTTCTGAGACGTTCAGATAGCTTCTGGGCATTCTAAAATATACATTTTTTTAATATTACTCTTCAATTTCTTTAAAGTAACAAAAACTCTAAATATCCATGAAGTCGGATTGTTGAACCTTAATGATTATGATTTTTGTGTGATTAACAGTCACGTGACCTTAAAAATTTTAAAAAATTTCATTTTCTAAAATTCACTCTGTTTAGACAAAGTGAGATAAAAATCTGTTGTAGGATTTGTTACTTAATGTCCCAAGTTTCGAAATTATCGGTTTGTTAATTAAACTGAAAACTAAAACGAATAACTTAGACACTAACTAACCCTTCTGTAAGATAAATAGAAGGGTAAAACCCCCTACAAAAATTCCATTTATAGCGCCACCTATAAAACAGTCAGCTAACTATTGAAAAAGCTGCAAAAGCGCCCCCTACCCCAATAACCACCCAACTACCGACAATTACAGGGTGCTGTCGCATTAAAATATCGATTTCCAGTCCGGGGGCAAAAAGCCAACGTCTGGGGTGGTAAGAACCACCCCTACAAAATAAAAAACTCCCTCAAGGGGTGGTAAAAAAGTTTAAATAGAGGTGGTGGATCCGAGGGGTGTTTTTATGTAACATACTGTGCTGTGGCCAGTTTTTAGGGTTAATTTAAGGGGAAAGTTTTTTGCCGTAAATCCACAAAAAGACCCTGTTTTTAAAGAGGACTCAATAGAGCGTTTTAGGGCTGTTTTTCTTCACTTAACCCTCTCGGTGACAGAGTGTTAACGTAGAATGGCCTTTTCAATTTAGGGGTGGTTTTTTTTTGCGTTTTTTTTATTGGTTGCAAGTAAATTAGCCTTGTCATCACACATGTTTTTGTGGTTAGGTTTTTATTGTAACACAAAAAAAAATGGAGTCGTAAAAGTGATACCGTCCGGTTGGAAATGAAAAGCGGAAAAATAAAAGAAAAACCGGAAAGCGCAAACATTTCAGGGGTTTTTAATTCCGAAAAAAAGTTTTGATGCACTAATTAAAAAGTGTAACTTTTGTAATATAAATAAAGCGGGGCGGCCTTTTTTCGCGACTAACGAGGTTCGGTATAAAGAAGGGCTCGTTTTTGCCGCCCCCAATTTTGGGGCGGCCAATTTATGATATTTGTAACGAAACGCGACGCGAAACTGATGCTAAACTTCTTCGGGGGCCAGTTTGAATTAAAATTTGTCGCTGCCGCCATTAATATAGAAAACTTGAAGCAAAAGGGAAATAAGGAGAGCAAATATTTCAGAATTTCCCAAGAAAACCTAGTTGGATTGCTTAACGGCTGTTATCCATCACTTTCCCGCCCGCCTTTTCGGTTTTCTCGATTAAATACAGTGGCGGAGAATTTTCAACCAGGACCCTGTATAAAATGGTCTATTTTAAAAAATCCAAAAAAAATTTTTTTCATTTTTGTACGTCAATGATTTAGTATGATAAATTCAGTTGCATAACAAATAGCACCAACGATTAATACATTCATTCGTGTACTACAATGAGTGTTATTTTGTCAGATGTGACATTTAGCTGACATGTATTTTGAACTGTCGTAAACGTGATAGCTGTCAAAACGACATTAAGCTATAAAACTACAAAAACTTGCTTAAAAGTTGGGTAATGAGTAACAGTCAACTGTTCGATAGGTTAGGTTAGGTTAGGTTAGGTAACATGACTGTTATGTTGACAGTTGTGACATTTAGATGTTTGCTTTACACGTATATTTGAATTAACATATAAACTGTCAAAATCTGCCTCATGAAGGTATAAAACAACAAAATAAGCTTAAAGGAATCTAAATGCGTAAAAACCAACTGTATTGCACTCTATAGTTTCGTGAGTGTTATTGTGACATTTGTGTTGTTTGTTTTACACGTATTTTAAACTGTCAAAGTGACAACTATCAAAATATGTCCCATGAAGCCATAAAACTACAAAAACTTAAAAAAATTGGAATGAGAAAAGATCAAATGTCTGTCAAAAATCTGTCTCATAAAACTATAAAACAACAAAGTAGGCTTGAAAAAATGTAAAAACCGTATAGAAACTGTAGAATTCAGTGACGTATTTTTTAAAAATTATCTAAAAAAAATCCTGAACGGTTCCCAATTAGTTCACTTGTCAAATTGACGTAATAAAACACGTTAAAATATTGTCAAAAGATATTGGTAGTAATTTTGCAATTACGAACCTGATTGACTAAAGGATTCAGTGCCGTAGTTAGAAAAATTGTAGGAAAAATCCTAAATGGTTCAAAATTGATGAAATCATTATAAACCGCATAAAACCTTGTCAGGAGGTATTGGGAGTAATTTGGCAGTTACGGACCTGCTTATTGCAACAAAATCGCTTAATTGATTATAAGATTCAGTGCCGCAGTTAGAAAAATTGTACAAAAAATCTTGGATGGCTCAAAATTTATTTATTTATGAAATTTACGTTAAAAACCACTTTAAAACCTTGCCAGGAGGTATTGGTAGTAAATTGTCAGTTACGGACCTGCTATTTGCACCAAAATGACTTAGTTCATTATAAAATTCAGTACCGTACTCTGAAAAATTTTACAAAAAATCCTGAACGGTCACAAATTGATCTACTTTTAAAATTGACATAAAAAAAGCTTTGAAATCTTGCCAGGAGGTATTGGTAGTAAATTGTCAGTTACGGACCTGCTTGTCGATCAAAAACCACTTTGTTAGCTAGAAAATTCAGTGCTGTATTCAGAAAAATTAGAAAAAAAACCTGAATATTTAGGTTAGGTTAGGTAAAAATTACTGAAAAAAAGTGAAATTGACAGTTATGGGCCTGATTTGCCCAGAATTAAGTCAGTAGAAAATTCAGTACCGTATTTAAAAGTAATTTAGTGAATATGTTTGGGTAGTATTGTAAATTCTGAATTTTAGGGCAAAATAAGAGCATCTCTGGTCAAACTTAGTAGTTGTCGGTTATTTTGATTTGATAAAATTGGTCCAAAGACTCTGGTTAATTTACTAAATATTGGATTTTCTTGTTGATCTTAACCAAATGCTTTTTTAACAGCAAAAGGGTTTTTCACAGTAGTTTAGTAGTATATCATCAGATAGGTGAGACGTTGTTAAACCTATTACTACAGTGGCAACAGTCAAACAAAGCCAGTATCAGAAACATTAAATGTATTTGACAACTTTATGGACAAATTTTAGGTTTTCTCAACTGTAATGCCTCAGGACAATGAAAATGTGTCCCAAATGCTATAAAAGTATGTAACTTATTTGAATAGCAACAGTAATATACAGAAATTGTATTTATGACAAAAATTTCACAGTTTTTAGTGTATCGGTTAGACTGAAGTGACAGCTGTTTGATTGGTTCTTTGACAGAAACATATTAAGTAACTGTTTTTGAATAAAATGTTCGCTGATACGCCACTGGTAAAGAAATGTGTTTTATCTTTCGAAAACCGCAACGGAAGCTCCTCAGCCGATATATAAAGTGTGTTTCTTAGCTTTTCTGCCATTTATTTAATGTCTCGTAAGGTATTTTGGCAAACGCCCTGCCTCGGTTAATGAAGCCCGCGAAACGTCTTCTGGGCGAATTAATTCATTACTATATCCCAGATACGTTTTGCGTTTGCCTATCTATTCGCCCGACGAAAAGTTCGAAAATTAGGCTTTCCCCTCCCCACCCCTACTGATGGATATAAGACCATTAATTTTCGGCAAAAACTGTGATATAAGCATTTCCGCTTCGGCAACTTTGATTGGTCGCCGAAATGCAATCGAGAACCGGAACAAACTTTGTCAATAGATCGGGCGGTGATTCGGAGTTTTCCACACAAAAGTTTTTGCTCGCGAAAATGCCTTGGCTGATCGAAAAATTTCCACTCAAATTCACCGAAAACCTCTAAACCTTCAAGCTTAAGGATTTTGCCAGGATGGTGATGATTTAATGCGAAAATTTCGCCATAATTAAAAAGGACCGAGCCGAGTGAAAAACCTTGTTTAAGTTTTCAGGCGGTTAAGTGAAATTATAAAATGCGGACAGGGTTTTTAACTGGATTTTGTATTTATTTTCCTCGTTTGTTCCCTAGAGGAAAAGTTTCTCCAACAATTTTCTGTACATTAGGCAAAAAAAGTGAAACGTCCAGAAGTTTCCACGCCAAAAAATGAAGCGAGAGTCTGTAATTTGATGTATTTATACGCTCAGGTAGTGGAGGGGGATGACTACGTCACATTTGCGAAATAGTATATTTCATTACCAGTACAGAAATGAGGATTTTTCCGTGCGCGCGTGACAAATTTTCGGCTGCGCCTCACACGGGAAGTCATGCAAGAACGGAAAATCCATTTCTGGACGAGTAATGAACGATATTTTTTATTATACTTAGGTACCTGAAATCAACATAAACAAAAAATATCGCAAAAAATTATTAAGAAAATCGGGAATATTTATTTTTATTTTTAAAACAGTAAAAATGTAAGTACATACAACTCAAATTAACAAAAAAAATACAAGTAGGTAATTCTAAGAAAATTAATTTTGGACAGAACCGTTATTATTAATAGTAATATTTATTGTACAATTCGTATTATTGTTGAAGCTCAATCCCTTTTGCATTTCTTTTTGTTGAACTAAAGACTCTGCTAAAGATGTTGAAGCGGAGTGTTCGTGTGTGCTTTGGTTCTCTTGATTGACTGTTACAGATGTTGTAGTTTCCAAGTTACAAGGGCTAAACAACTTCCGTGATACTTCAATTTTTCTTTGTATGGACTCTTCTATATATCCTTCTGCTACATTGGAAGAAAGCCATCCTCCGTGTCTTTTCAAAGTGAGCAAATCACCGCCGTTTTCCACCAACATGGTTGCCGAAGAGCGCCTTAGCCCATGTCCGGTATATTCTTCGGGATTTTTTAGTTTTAGGTATTTTGCAACAAGTTTTGGAATACCGCTGATAGTATGGCACCCAACATGTTGAGCGTAACATCTTTGGTTTCGGTATGCAACAAATAATCTTCTACTCTCCATATGTTTAGGTCGGAGATCTGCGTATTTACGGTAAATTGTACAGGGATCGAATTTGCAATTTTCATTGGTAATGGTAAAACTTCTTCACCTGTGAGTTTTTCCATCTCGTAAGAACACGACAAGGAAACGCCCATTATCTTCCACATCATCTAAACTCAAACGTATTAAATCATCTCACTAAAATTACTTTTGCTAGTAGATATTCTCCATATGAAGCTTCACATAAAAATTTGGTTACTTGTTCTGCTGTAAGAATCTTGGATTTCTTTGGTATATATCCATCCAGCTTGTCGTTTCAAAAAAGCAATCGTTTTTGGATATTGATGGTGAGTATTTTCTTTTATTGCCAAACAACTCTTTAACATAGAGAATCGACTCCATAAAGTGGAGGATTTCATAGTGTTGGCTTTTTCAGAAAAATATACTAAAAGAATATCGTCACTCACAATTTTGATTCGTTTCTGAGTCCGCCATTCCGTAAAACTGTTATATTCTTGTTCATATCTCAACCTGGATTTCACTGGTAATAAATCTGCACTCACTTCTGCCGCTCGTTGTAAGATATTTTCGGGAATATCCCGATTTTCTTCACAATCTGAATTCATTTTTGCAAAATGTAATAAATACATAAATACTTAATTTTCACTGACAGAAAATAAAATTTGTCATTAATAAATAAATCGTTGCTATAGACCACCGCCTTCTTTACAAGAAAGCCTAGAATGTGACTTTAAATGGCGGCGTTATCGGATTTTTTTTTGTACACAAACCTATGGAGATGCAGTAGAAAATATGTTTTTTTTTATTTTTTCGTGTAGTTGATTAGAAGTTGTGAGTGAAAAATCAAAGAACGCTTCATTCCTGATCCAGATATGTATAGATATGGCTTTTTATATCCAGTAAAGTCGAGCCAAAGCAAGTTTGGTTAGAACCCTTTGTCTTGGAAAGTAGGAACAAACTAATGTAAAAACTGCTCAATCAAAGAAAATTTGGAAATCCTTGAATCTAGGTAAGCAAAATTGGTAAATGGGTTTTATATTATTACCAAGACCTTTCTTTTAAAATGTAAATGTGCCAATAGAACTTCTAAAAGCTGTCCTGTTTCTTCAGAGTAAACCTTTGTTGCTCTCAAAACGCAGGCGGCCTCAAAATGTAACTCACATAAGTCACATACCAATGTATGTAAGAGGCAATAAGTTTTACTGAATGAGAAAGCATATTGTACTTACCACTGAGTATTGTGTTGGAGTAAAATCATTCCACTTCAAAGCTTTCAACCACTGTTGGGTTCGAGCAGGGTCTTTTGAAAAGTAAAAGACTGACACTTTTGGGCCTTTCACCAAATTGCTTTTAGAAATTTGGCAAACAACCAGTGGACGGCATATTGTAGAGGCAATAGAATTTAAGTTAAAAAACCAACCACAAATTATAGAACAATGAAGGAACAATAACAATAGTGATAACACAATAAAATGAACACAAACTACACTTTCACTAGAACAATAAACGTATAAACAACAATTACTTTGGCAAGTAATCCCAAGTCTTGACTTTAAACCTTAAAAATTAATTTAATCATCCAAAAACTCAATTTCCACAATACAAACAAATGCAAACTGTCAATCCCATATTTCGGCCATATTGGAATTTTTGGCATGCACCTTCTTGGCTTTCTTGTACAGAGGGCGGTGTATAGACACATTACTCGTTTCGTTTTTTTCTTCGGGTTGCCATAGGATATCTAGTATCATGGATATCTATGTTTATTATTAAGCGCACGGAAAGAGGGATCGGGAAAAAATTTCCGTGCGCTGTTCCGAAAATGTCATATTTACTGTATTTTATAAACAGTTGAAAATGTAGTATTTTCTGTTAAGTATAATAAAAATATCTTTCCCCCTCTAAAAAAAAAATGATTTTGTGACTTAAAAGTCAGTATAGTATTAAGGGCCGGTACTCTCACCTCTGGATAAGTTTATTCTTAGGATCATTTCTACAGAAATAACGGATTTCACGGTTTCTATATCGTTGGAATAAAATAATTCTGAAGTGAAACTACTGGCCCTTATATTGGAGTAACTTTTAATAATAATGCCACATGAGACTACTTTTTGCTATTAGAAAACCAAATTTCTTTTAGGTTAATTTTTTGACATCTTGTCAAAATAGACAGTTTTGTATTATTTGACCGAAAAAATATTAAATTTTGAACGAGTGAAAAATTCTAAAATAAATTTTGACAAAATAATCGATTGGCCTGCAAGATCTCCCTACTTAGTTTTTTCATATTGTTGCTAAATAACGTCATTAGTTGACCAAATACGCCAATAAAACTTTACCACAAAAAATCATGATGACGATAAAAGAAATCAAAATAACGGTTGGAGGAAATGTAGCTGTAACCCATCCACACCACTGACGTTTAAATCTTCACTAAACAAAGATGGCCGCCTTAAAACTAACCTCAATTTATCAATGTCTTCAAGATAAGGCCGCACAATAGAGTGTGTAAAACATCCTTTTGTTTCCAGTCAGACGCAAAACAAGGAACACTGGCTGCCGCTAAAACAAACAATGTTCCTACAATGACCAGGGACCTTACATCTATTATACAATGTTTTGTTTTCCTATTTTATGTTTTCCTTTATCGCGTGCCTCTTAAGGGCTGATGCGCATTTTCTTGCTTTTATTACGACAGCCGCGACCAAAAATTGATATATGTACTCCGCTAGAGATGTGTGTGTAAACGTTTTCAAACAATGCTAGAGTAAACGTAGCCCTTGGAGGCAAGGGCCATTTTTAAACCTGCAAACTTTCTTTTCCCTTCTCCCAGCTAACTTGACGTCGGCGTCGAGAAGAAGAAGAAGAATTCCTGAGCCGATCAATAAAACATCCGAACGTCGCAGAATGGCCGCTTGCCATTGGCCAGGACAGGCCAAGAATAAGTTTTTCGCGGGGGAGCGAGCGGGGTTTTCCGCCTTGTTTTTCGCCCGTTTCGGGGGGTTTTTCTCTCTTTAGTTTATTATTTTCGCCTCGTCCCCCCTCCCACTACCTCTATCTCTTTCTTTTGCTTGTCAGAAACACCTTGTTTGGCTCCGAGGGGGTTTTCTCACCCCCTACCCCACCACGCGCCGCTGGCTATTAGATTAGTCTTTTATTTGAAGTAATGCACGTTTAATGAATGTTTTGTGAGATAAGCGAATAAGTTCATTATCTTTTCTATAGGTGAGTATGTGGAGGGGAGGGGGGGAGAAAAAGGGAATTAAAAGACAGTCAAATGAGAAAAGATCAAACAGATTGACACATTTTATAGGTTTATGAGTAAAATTTTGACAGGTGACATTTGAGAGTTTGTTTTAAACGTATTTTGAATTGTCTTGAACGTGACAACTGTCAAAATCCGTCTCATAAAACTATAAAACAACAAATTAAGTTTGAAAAAATGTAAATGAGAAAAAATCAACTAAAGTGCACATTATATAGTTTCATGAGTGTTATTTTGACAGTTATGACATTTGCCTATCTGCCTTACACGTGAAGACTGTCAAAACCAGTCCCATAAAGGTATAAAAATTTGCTATTAAACCAATAAAAAAATTACGCATTTTTTAGTTTTTGACACATCTACAGAAAGAAGGCTTTCTCCAGGTCTCAAAAACATTGAATTACAGCAAAAAAAAAACAAATACCAGTATGGTTCAAATTTGCTTCTATTAAACCAGTATTTTAATGGGTTTTACCACAAGAACTGAAAATAGTTTGACGCAAAAATGGACCGAAAATGACATTCGCTTTGTTACTAAATAAATTACAAAACTATAGGCATTTTTTCGAAGAAAATTTTCACGTTTTTGGCACAATAAAAAAAATGTTTCACAGATTGTTGTAAAAGCCATTTTTAGAAAATTTAAGCATTTAATTTTTTGCTAAGGTAACAACCTAACCTAACCTAAAACCTACTCTAAGTAACAACTAATTTAGAAGTAAGAACTATTTTGATTTAAAACATCTGCTTTAAATATTGTTGGAAACTATGTATTATAATTTTTACGTTTAGGCAATACTGTCAAATGTCAGTGTCAGTTCGCCTGCAAAATGTCACTTTGTCTGTCAACTGTATACAAATTCAGTACTATTCAACACTTTACGCAGAATTATGTAGAAAATCAAGACAACCAGTATAAATTGGTGAAAACATCGTCTGTCAAGTGTTTTTAGTTTAGTTTCGTTCAAATTGTGTTTTACTGGAAGGGTCATCCAGTGAAAGTCTATACTAATGAAACTTAATAATAGAAAAAAAAATATTGAAACGAGACTGCGTTTCCCACGTGTTTTAAGCCGTAGGGCTGTTGGTCGGTCACGTTATTCGCCCTTAGAAAGAGCGGGCCCTTTTTCATGCATACTCTCTCAATTAAAAATAAAAATGACCATTTCTTCGTGTCTCAGTACGGTATAGTAAAATAGCCGAGACCGGTTTGTCCAGTTTTCGAATGACCGGTATTAGACCGGGGAATTATTTGCAGTTGTCCGCGTTTTTTCCCTTTTCAACCCTTGTGATGCCCCGAAGGTACACATGTACGAGTATGATTTCGGTGCCGGATTCTTAAGGGTGTTTGAACGTCCCAATGTTGTTTTAATAAAAATCAAACTAAGTTGGATTTCCTAATTAAGTATACAAGGTGTCCAACAGTGGTGATCCTGGAAGGATCATTCTGAAAATTAGCGTTTTGTGTTTTTTTTTTAATGGAATGGTATTTTATATAAGGCCATTAAAATTGCTTCATAATGATATATATTATATGATACCTAAATCTTAAGAATCAAAATTCAAATATCTTAATTAAATTACTTTAACAATCTCGGGAAAGGTAAAATATGGACATATAGCCGCATTAACAAAAAAAATGATTAGAAACAGTCTGGGATTCTGAATTTATAAGAATCTACAGGGTGTTCAAATAATACGTCAATTTTCAGAATGATCGTACGTCCAAATCCATTACTTGGACATCCTGTAGGTTTGCAATTTTGGGCTTTAAATAAAATCAAGACTATTTCCTAAATTTTCATATGTGACCTCTTGTATCAAATTTGAAATGCTAAATTCTAGCTGCCCCTTATATAGGGTGTCCCAAGATTTTTAAAGTGATACAGTTTTCTTTAAATCTGATCGCCCTAAGGGACAACAATAACGGGGGGTTGAAAAAACCGCCAGTTTTCTGTTGCTGACCAAAAGGGTTGGAGCGGTCAAACTGGTTTGGTATGTAAATTTTTCTACCTTTTCCTTTAATAGCTTCTTTGCGACCGAAAGGGTCCCTTTCAAATCAACACATGGGAAAGTTGGTCTATACTGGCGTGTCCTTGTGTGTTTTTCCCACTCTCTACACGTATAACGGTCACTTTTCAGAATTTGCTCGAAAACTGAGGTAAAAAGAAATTACAAACAACTCATTAAATTGGTTAAGTGAAGCAAACACAAAGACGGTCTTTTGTTTTTGTTCCGTTCTCTCCCCCGGTTTTCATTTCTGTATTTTCGTCGTTTTGTTTTTTGCCGTTACCCGGTCGACTTTGATAGAAACGTGAAACAAAAGAGCGACCTACTTTTCAATTTTGTGCCGTTTTTCTAACTCTCAGTCAGGTTATCTAAGGGATGAGAAACAGGTGAATTAAAAGGGAAAAAAACCGATGACAGGGGGTTAACATTCGTCTCGTCTAATTATAATAGTAGAGGAAAGGTGGTCCGGTCCTTTTGTGGCTCAGCATCCCTTAAATTGTACACGCGAGCAGGTAGATGTAGTTTAGACAACCCCACTTGAATATCCCAGTTTTTTTGAATCAATATTTTTAAGCCGATTGAATTAAGTATTTTGTATTTTACTTACATTTTTGGATTATTGAAGAAGAAAGAGATGTCAACATATCTTAATTGTTATCGATCCTCAATGTCAGTAAAACTCTACCTTCTCGTAAATCAACAAAGCCACAAATCTGTTTCCGATTTACAAAAACAAAATTGAAAAGTTTGGTAATTTGTATTACAACAACTTAAAATAAAAAATGACAACCGTCCATCAAATGAATGTGTCAATGTCAAGTCAATTCTGTTTACATCGGACGTCACCGTTTAAATCGAATAGAGCATTTCAATCCTGTTATTTTTTAGGATTGACTAGTTTACATGATTGGATTGAATAAACAGATTCAATTTGCTCGATATAAACATAGTCATCGATATAGTCATCTTTTTACATCTTTGTTTCTCGCATATCAAACATGTGAAATAAACAATTTTAACAAAAAAGGCACGTTATTAATTTTGTCATCCTGTCAAATTAAAAACGTTGACATTTACTGTCACTTTGATATAAACAAATATCAAAGGTATAAAAATGATGCGCTACAATGAGCAAGCTCAAATGCTAGTTCTAAATGTGCTGCTTTTTTTGGAGTACGAAAAGAAAACAGTTTCCAGATGTCATCCCAATTGATCATCAGTCACTTCTGAACACACTAATTTTTCAAAGCATTTGTAGGTTAAAACTTGTGATCTAATTCCAGACATGCGTGTTTTTTCACCTGCATGACGTCATTCTCAAAGGGTAAAAATTTGACTATACTTCATTTTTGAAAGTTACCATTCTAATGACATATGAGTCAACATACGTTAAGAATAAAAAACATTCACCTGGAAGTTTTCAAGAAAAGTACGAATATTGAGAAGCACCATATCTGTCAAACGGTGACAGATATTAACCAACAGTTTTCGTCATTAAGTTTTGTATCAAATTTTAGCTTCAGACACAGTGGCAGTTCGAAACTGTCACGTGACTTGTAATTCACAATGATGAACTTTCTGCATTCAAAAGAAAAATAAAGGTCACGTGATCTGAATTGAACCAATAATAATCAACTTGACGATTCAAAAATGTAACTGAAAAGTGGTCAAAATAATTTCAAATAATCGGAAATTTTAGGATTTAAAAGTTGTCAAATTGATCACGTGATCAGAATCAGAGATTTTAATTTAAAACTTCTCAAGATCCTGAACTGCAACGTAGCCAGTTTGATCACGTGACCCTTGAACTACCAAAACAAATTTTAAATGACAATCACGTGGCTTAATTTTGAGGTTGTCAAATTTCTTAACTTTTTGTCCAAACCGTCATGTGACCTTAAAATCAGTTTGTCAGAAAATAAATTAAATTTTCTATATTTTTTTTTCAAATTCAATTTTTTCGATTACGTGCCTTGACATTTGATCGACAAATAAAAATTCATGAATCAAAAATGACAAAATTGGTCGTGTGACCCACAATAGAGAAAGGTGCCGAAAAATCTTAGTCACGTGATTTTTAAAGCTTTCTATAAAGTAATTGGGAAGCTTGTAAACAATTCTTAATTGAGACGTCTTATCACGTGATCTAAAAACAACAAAAAAAATTAGTACGTGGCTTAAAAGCTGTCAGCGGCAGTCACGTGACCTTAGAAACACGTTGTCAAAAAATCAACGTTCTCTAAAGGCCATGATTATGCAAGTTTCATCCCATTTAACCAAATCTCGTTTCCAAGATCCCCATAGTGGCTCTCCTTATTCTGGACACACTCTATTACCATCCATTGCTATAAGATTCTTCTTCATAAATTTTAAATGGTTTTAAATTATATTTTCTCAGTGGCAGGACAACTTCAAACATTTTAAAAATATACTAAATGTCCCGAATGTTATCTGGCAACAATTATGCTGTTGTTCATTTTACCGACATTTTATAGAGCTTTATAAAAAGTTTTTTGCTTTAAAAAATATTGTATTTATATTACAAACACCAGACCTAAATCCTGTAAAGTGTATTTTTCCCTTAGTGAATGGACACAGCCAACCATTTTTCCCGTTCCCCTTCTCGAAACTCCGGAAACCGAAGGCAAAAACAAAATGTAACAGAAAAGCGAAAACAAAAGCAAAATGTCGGCAGCGCCTGCCTCGATTTTAAAAACACATGTACGAGCCGATTCACATGCAAATGTTTTCCTCTGTTTATCAAGAGCGTCGAGACGCGTCCTAGTCGGTCGTCGCGGCGCTCTTTTGTGCTGCCGGAGTCATTTAGCTTTTCTTCGTCTTCCTCTCTTCATTTGTTTCTAGGCTGTCCCCTTTGGCTTTTGTTACCAAATTTCCCGTCGGCTTAAAGAAAACCCCCACGCCATTGTATCGTCTACTCATTTTTTCCCCTCCTTTTCAGAATAAAATTGCTGACGCATATCTGGTAAACGACACCCCGTAGACTAGGAAGCACTTTTAAAACGTCATGCCGTTCTTAACGTGGAAATACCTCCCCCGAGTCCCTTGATAAATTCGCGAGAAAGACGATACACAGTGACATTAAGGCAAAAGGGCTAAAATTTTAAGAAGGGCGGCTTTATATTCCTTCTAACATGGTAATGGCGAGGCATTTTATTTCCTTCCCCCCGCCCTCCACTGCACCCATCATCAGCGTAGAGGGTGCTCAAAAGGCTTAAGACAGAGCTCTCTGTAAAGACGGTGGTATTTTTCACGCGGGGGTGGAAATATAGCCCTTCTTAAAACCGTATTTGTTTCACTAAGGTATTGATTGGACTATGAAAGGGAGAATCCATTATTCCAGTGGTTAATATTATTACATACAGGAAGGACAATTATTTAGACTAGCAGCTGGACGTGAAAGTCCAGTTAAATAGGGTAGGTATTATTGTCCATTCTGGACTGGTCAAACCGGTTTATTTTGTAAAAAAAAGGGCTTGAAAGTCCAGTTAGGGTCACACTGGTCAAAGGTTTTTAAGTACAATAACACATTCATATGATAGAAAGTGCAGTTTGGCTAGAATACTGACGCAACAAATTGAAAATACAGAGCGTCTAATATGCTGGCAAAATTTGTTGAGGCTTTAAATTCAGTATGAAAATTTAGTAAAAATGCTTTTTAAGATACTCTATGTTAAACTTTAAGTAACGGAGAAGAAAGCGAAAATGAGAAATTATATGGATTGTGTGTCAATCATGTCCTCGAAATCTACTTCCTCCTATACAGTGTCTATACTCAAAAAGTAAAATAACCAAGTTATTTAAAATTATAGGCAAATTTGATTCAATTTGACTGTTCGGAAATTAATTGTGCTTATAGGATGCTGCAATAAACCAATTCTGTGAAATCCGCTTGTGACCACTTTTAGTAAAAATATCTACACTTAGATCATAAATACATTACTTCAGTCTGACTATCCAAAATAACAATTTAGGGTCAAACTTTAAACTGCAAAATGCCACCGTTCCAACACCCTTAATACTCACCTTAACATAGTCCATCCTCGTCTAATCAATGTAAAGCACAAGTCGTGAAAGCGAAACAAAATCCGCGTTGACCCTTTCTTGGACGTGTGACATATTCGAGACTTTTGGATTTTCGGGGGCCAGGTGCACTGTTAAAGGTACCGTGTGAGCCCTTATAATTTTTATTTTAAAGGGCCATAGTCAGTAGATTTTTATGAGCTGCGGCGATAAGGTCCTTTCTTATTATACAGTAACCGAGTGGTTTTTTTTTAACTCAAATTGATACGGGGTGTTGTGTTTTCAGTGCGTTTTAGTGGTGACAGATTCTGTACAAGCAATTTTATTTAAGAAGGTAACTGACTAAATTGATATTTGATTGTGACAGGTCAGATTCAAAATGTGTTTCAAATCACATGGTAGTTGGTGATTCGTGGTAGTAGAATCACCCTGTAACTCTCACAACAACCGGGTTTTGGATTATTAAAATTAAAACGTGTTTGTGTAATATATACAGGGCGTCTCGACATCGACAGTAAATGGCCAACGTTGTCCTAGTTTGCCATATTTCAAAAACATTTTGTTAGGCCAACTACAGGGTGTGTTAAAGTTTTAATCATGTTTATTTTTTCTTAACAGCTTTTTAGTTATGAAACTAAAATTTAGAACTTTTTTCGGTATTTTATTAATTATTGCTAACAGAAAATCGATTTTAGAAAAATTTGTTGTTTTATACTTTCTTTTGACTGAATTGTGAACATTCTTCCAAGGTGATAGTTCAACTAAAAACTAGTATACTAAAAAATATCTTTTGGTTTACTAACAACAATTCTAAAAACAAACAAAACCAATAACCAAAAAAACTTTGAAAAACAGGAGATTAACTATGTAATGCTATGAAATAGAAATAATACACTACAAAAAAAATACAGGAACAAAAAAGCAGAAAGGTAAGAAAACAGGAAATTAAAACAGGGAAACAATTAACTGCAGAAAGTAAGAAAAAAAGCATTAGAACAACAGCAAATAAAGCAATTTAAAAAATTAGAGAAGATGAAAAGGGAAAAAAGGATGAGAGGAAAATAATTTAACAAAATCATGAAAATATATGATTAAATTTTCACCACTATTTAAACTCATTTATTTTTTATATTTTTGAAAAAAATTTCACAAAACTATCAATTAAGGATAGTACATACTTTTTTCCATCGTATGATGCAGGGCTAATTGGCCCATATACGTCTGACGACACAATTTCCAAAACCGACTTTGCTTTTCTCTCTTCTGGCAATGATTTGTAGGATAAAGCAGTGTGCTTGTCTTTTTGACATATCTCAGATGTATCTATAGTTGCATGTTCCATCCGGCGAAGTCCTTATCTTCACATGTAACATTAGTTTGTAAGTGCCTGAATTTACTTGAAATTTCAGTATGTACAAATTTGCTAACTAACTAACCTATTTAAGGTTAGAAAGATTTGTCCTTCAGCAACCACTGTATGCCCTTTTTAATAGTCACTTTTTTGGTTTCCAAATGTAACACTTAGTTCTCATTTTCACCTTCAATTTTTCTCATTGACAATAAGTTTACAATCACATCTTCAATTTTGTTTTCCACTTTCTAAGTGCAACTGAAGACTTTTACCCAAAATGGCTTTACCAGTCTTTGCCACATTAACATCTTTGACATTTGATAAAAATTGTCTCACACAACTTGATGATTGGTTGCTCCACTGTCAATTACAAAGCTTATATTGTTATTTTCACTTACGGATGTTTCAGCATTCATTGGCAGTTGTAAAGGTGTTATAAAACAAACTTCATCATCTCCTTGCTCAGTTAAGTTCTAAGTTTTGGACAATCTACCTTTTTATGTGCTCTCCCTCAACAATTGTAGCACTCATACCAAAACTTATAAGGTTTAACAGTATTTTTATTACCATTTGATGCTATTTTTATTGTCTGTCTTCTTCCATCATATCTTCCTAAGAAAATATCATATCCATCAGGCATAGCTGCCAGAAGTTGAGATATCACTTCAGTTTCCTGTATTGTCCCACGACAGTAGTTTGCATAGTCCAACAAAATGGTGATTTCCCAGACTATTTCAAATTTCTTAATCGTCCCCATAGATTCCCCTAAAAGTGTCTATAATCTCCTTGGCAGTTGTTTTTTCTTTGAGTACTTCTGGCACATTGCCAGCTAGACAATTTACAATCAAGTTTTCACTCTTTTTGAAAGTTGCATATTCTAAAGGTTCATCTGGAGGAACTATGTTAGTCAAGTAAGAATAACATTCCGAATTCCCAGTAGGAGTAGTCTGCCATCAAACTGCTTAATTTCACCATTTGGTGCTCCCAACGACGTCATTTTAAAACACTTCCTTATAGACCCATTGCTGACGTCATCAAATGATCAAATAACCACTATTTACTTTTTCAGACAACATAACCTGTGATTTGTTGACCCTTTTGTAAATAGTTTTTGATGAAAAATAACTTAATTTAAATAGTTTTTTGGGACTTTAACAAATACAGTGTCACGAGGACTTGGTACAACAACTAACTTGACATGACACAGTAAATAGTTAACTTATAAACTAATAAAACGTTCATATACAATTACAACACAATTTTCATCAACATATTCAATTGTTTCCACTTATAGTGCCAAACAAGGCTAAAACAGCCATGAGTGACAGTGATGAGGATATGTGATAGGAGAGAGTAAACAAAAGGTAAAAAACTAAATTACTATCAATCCAATTGTGTCAACTTTTTACGAAAAACAATTTTTTTAATTAAAAGTAAACTAGAAATTTTAAGTTTTAATAAGACTCCGGTCCGCCATTAAAAATATAAGAACAAAATCAATACGGACCCGCGAACAATCCCCCAAAGGAGGACCGGGAGAGAGGTGCACGGTGAGAAGGGGGTGGCGGGAGGTCGCGCGGCGAGGAGGGGGTGAGAGAGCCCCGGAGGCGACTCGCTCGCCCCCCGAAGTAAAAACGAGGGTGGAAATAAGAGGGCAAAAAGAAGGCGGCCATGGAAATTAAAGACAAAAGGGAAACGAAATTGCGTCGACGGAAAAAGCTGGGAAAGAAGAAGGGTGGAGGATTTAGTACGCGTCCCCATGTCTCGTTCGTTCCTTATTTAATATCCCTTATTAACATATCACTTACTTAAATAACAAAAATTCGTAAAGTTGAACAAAATTTTCATTAAAAATAATACAACAGTGAGTGGGTTTGAAGCCCCTGACTATAAAATACAAGGCGATACAAATTGGGGGGAGTAAAAAGAGTTCTAAGATGGCCGACGCTCTCTCGCGCTTTCGTTTTGAATTATTTCAAGAATTATATAAAGCTTTTAGATTGCGAAATACCTTGCCATTCTCGCATTTTAATTAAATTTATCTAAACGAGCTCGAGGGGTCGAACGATGGAGAAGGGAGCATTATTTCGTCGCTATCTCGATTCAGGAAACAAAATCAGTTTGACCCCAAATCTAAAAAAACTAAATTTTCTACACCCTGTATATACAAACAAAATTATATTCAAATTTCCTGTCATCATCGACATAATATTTAATATCAATCCGAATCAAATTAATAACGAATTCTCACAGTATATTATTCTAGGCAATATCCCCGATTAATTAGTCCGTGTAATATTTAATATTGACACTTTTCGGTATTAATTAAATAAATATTGTAATTTATAGGCGGACAAGCTAATATCCAGTTCTCTCTACAATTTAAAATGCAGTAATAACCGTTACACACGCACATGTAATAACTGTCCTTTTTTATTAACATTGACACAAGTTTGTATTTTATAACAATAATTGTTTAAAATAGTAAATAAATATTCTACACTTTTCTCGTTATTATGATAGTTTAGTTTGGCTTTTTTTAAGTTTTTGTCCATCCTGTATGCATATTAAAAAACGTAAATTAACAAAGTTTAATTTATACAGGGTGATTATACAGTCTAAAACTCGACTGTTTTGACAGTGGCTTATTATGCCAATTTACATCAGTCTTTTACACGCTGTATTACAAAACTGGTAAAATTTTGAAATCTGATTTTTTCGATTTTTTTTACTATAACAATCGAAAAGTTTCTTTTTTTTGTCAATTACAAGAAAGTTTGATATATCCATTGGAAACCCTTACAAAATCCTTTTTTGACTACTCAGTACGGTTACACTTTGCTAGAGTTGATGAAATTTGCAAAACGCAGAAAAGATAGTAAACATTATTATTACTTAACATAAAGAAACAGTGAAAATTGTGATTTTTGACTTTGAATTCTTGTAAAATTATCAAAATTTATAAGAAATTACCAAAAAAATAAAATTTGCACCAACCTACTTAGGTTAGATCAGGTTAAATTGAGTTTTGAATGTGACAAGAACAAGTTGGTTTTTAGTTTTTGGCAAGTATTGAACTTGTCGGAAAGTTAAATTGACATTTTTGGCAATCTTATTAACATTTGATTTCTGGCAACATAATTAACATTCATAAGAAATTAAAGAAAAGTTAAGACTTGAACCAACCTATTTAAGGTTATGTTAGGTAAGGCTAAGTAGAGTTTTGAACAGCCAGAGCCAACCTTAGACTAAATTTTTCTTAACATTTAAACAATATCAGGTTTAAGAAAGTCTCAAATAAATATTTGAACAGTAGAATAAATAATCAAAAGAGTTATTTTGGAATTATAATTAGAAAAAAAAACTTGCACCAACCTATTCAGGGTTGAATTAGACTAAGTTGAGTTCTGAATGTGACAAATATAAAGTAAAATGCCACAGTCAAAACCAACCTTAGACTAAATTATTGTCGTTAACATGGTGTAAATGACCATTTAAATGTAAAATGTAAGCTCATATAGATCATTTTGAAGCTCAGATGTATAGTTTCATTGGACTTTCAGCTACTTTTTTCATTGTTATTAGTAATTTAGTGATACGCCACTGAATCTCGTTACAGGCAATAAAACTTAGTAAGTAGAAAGTTTAAATTGGCGTTTCTTCCATCCGCGCTCAAAGAACCGTTCTCGTTTTATACGCCGATGGTAATTTATAATGAATAAAATTTGAATTCGACTTAATTGCGAGACGTGATGGATTTTCTTGGGGGATGGCGGACATTTTCTTCCCCCCCGTTTCAAAAGGGGTTGAATATATTTTATAAATTATGTTGTAATAACAGTGCCGTGCTGAAGGTTTTCTTAAACTTTAGTTCATAACCCACTTACTTCAATTCCAAAAATTTTACTATCGAGGATAATCCATTTTGAGGGAGACGTATATTCCTCCTCAAATTGCATCGCTGGAGTCCTCTAGACACATTAAAGAAAACTTTATAACTGTCGTTAGAAATAGTACTCTTTTATAACTTATTTGCATTTTGGGGAAAGTTTTCGAGTTTAAGCTGATCACCTAAATTGGATAAGCGTTTTTAAACTTCCACCAGGGAAGAACTTTTCTAGGCAACAACAAATAAATTCAGAAGGGGAGGGTTTTTTTGGGTAATTTTTAAGGGCCGAGGTAAAAAGGGTTTGAGGGATATTAATAATAAATTCGGGGGTGTGGGAAGCGAGGGGCGAGTCGAAAGAGGGAAAAGATGTCTGTTTTTGAGCTGCTTAAAAATCTAATTAGAGGGTCGTTACGTTATGGCTGTCTACCTTCCAGAAATATGTATTATTATCATTGGATTTTACAACAGGAAATACGGAGAAGGTTTGAAAAAATGGCGGATTTATAATTTATTACCATTAGCGTGACAGTTAATTGTAGAGGATGGTAATTTAAACCACAAATATTCATAATGACACTATCAATTATTGTTTAATAAATTCTAGAATGTTTTAATTTTCACTAGTATTTCAAATTTGTATTCTGTGTTTTTCGTCGTGGGACACTTTGTTTAGTCACGTGACTTAAATAATTGTCCAAGAACTATTCAAAATTTTTAAGCCAAAATTTGATTACAGCGTTGCCAAAGCTATCCCGATCTGGGTAGATCTACGTCATTTCCAATAACTTTACCCTGCACGCTTCTTCTATCAAAATCTACCCAGTTATTAAATGGAACAATCAAAAAACAAAAAAAAAAAACAAATAATATTGCTTTTTTGCGTTCTTTACAAAATGCGCCGATAAATATGATGTACCACACTCCGACTTCGACCAATAGCAATGTTGCCACGTCTACCGTTAAAACGGTATATCTACCGTTTTTGTAGTTGTTCCTTCTACCATTCTCTTGTTTTTTTGTATATAATCTACCGTTTTTAATTAAGGTTTTGCCATTACATTGGTTGTGAAACTGTTCATATACTTTTTCAGTTTATTGAATAGGAAATTTAATAAGAAATGTAAAAATGCGCTTAAAACAGTCATTTTCTTACTCCAAATTATTCTCTAAAACCACGTGATGTCTGTCACTATTGTCAGATTAAAATTTTACTAGAATTTGCAGGAATTACATTTTAACAAATTTTTTGAAACAAGACGATTTTTTGGGACACACCATGCTTTGACCCTAAATTACTTCCTTATTTGACAAGTTACGTCAAAATGTCATCGAAAGCAAAAGATAGAGCAGATTTCAAGCTTTCTAAAAATGTGCCCCCATGAGCTGATTGATAACACCGTTTGGCCGCTAGAGGGCATCAAATTTTCTTTACCATAATATCACATATTATATTGTAAATATTTTTTAGTCAGATTTCATGTCTCTTAATCCGGCCGAGTTCCTGGCAAAGAAATTTTACACAATTAACACAGACAGTTAAAATGTTAAATTTTAGATCTAACTCTGTTAGTTTTTGAGATATCAAAAAACCGACTGCACCAGAGTCTTTTCCGGGAAATTTTAACATGAAATGACACCGAGACGTCAACTGTAACTTGACAAATAAAAAAGTTGTATTTTTTGACAGTTCGATGCGGCCATTTTGAATTTTCTGTCAAAATATTGACTTGCATCTCATTTTAAAGCAAATTTCATGTAGTTTTTAAGAAATTACTGACAAAATGGCGTCCGAGGCCACCATTTTGATATTTCCGTTAAAATATTGACTTGTACCTCATTTTAAACGAAATTTCACATAGTTTCCAGAAATGACAGACAAAATGGCGTCCCAGGCCGCCATTTTGAATTTTTTGTCGAAATATTGACTTGCACCTCATTTTAAAGCAAATTTCATGCAGTTTTTAAGAAATGACAGACAAAATGGCGTCCGAGGCCACCATTTTAATATTTCTGTTAAAATATTGACTTGTACCTCATTTTAAACGAAATTTCACATAGTTTCCAGAAATGACAGACAAAATGGCGTCCCAAGCCGCCATTTTGAATGTTCTGTCAAAATATTGACTTGCACTTCATTTTAAAGGAAATTTCATGTAGTTTCAAGAAATGACAGACAAAATGGCGTCCGAGGCCGCCATTTTGAATTTTCTGTCAAAATATTGACTTGCACTTTTCTGAGATTTAACAGTAATTTTGACAATTGTCACTTCATAATCTAGCTAAATAATCTTCTGAAATCACGTGACAACTGTCAATAACGTCAAAACTGTCAAACCATGCTCAAAAGTTGCAAAAATCAGGGTTTAGAAGCGTTTTCTTGCAGTATTTGGTATAAAACGTGTTTCTGAGATTTATGACAGTTAGTTTGACAATTGACACGTGACCTTCTAGCTAAATAGTGCTCTACAACCCACGTGACATCTGTCAATAACGTCAAAACTGTCAAACCATGCTCAAGAGTTGCAAAAATCAGGGTTTAGAAGCGTTTTCTTGCAGTAGTTGGTATAAAACGTGTTTCTGAGGTTTATGACAGTTATTTTGATAATTGTCACGTGACCTTCTAGCTAAATAGTGCTCTACAATCGCGTGACAATTGTCACTAACGTCAAAACTGTCAAACCATGCTCTAAAGTTGCAAAAATCAGGATTTAGAAACGTTTTATTTTAGTATTCGATATAAAGAGTTTGTTTTTGAGATTTATGATTTTGACAATGGTCACGTGACTGTTCAGCTAAATTATCCTTTAAAACGACATGATCTAACAATTATTATTAAAAAAAAAATCTGTAATTTTGAAGTATGGTTTTTATATTATTTATAGTAACAATCAATTATTAAAATTTTTGACAACTATTAAAAGACCCTGTGTAATAATGTAAAATAAATCAATTTGTTTTAATCCACCGTTTTTTGACTGATTATTCTAATACTATCAATTTTTGAATCCACCCCGAACAAAAAAATACGTTTGGCAACACTGGTTGGGCCTACTACCAAAGAAGTTCTGACAATAGAACGAAAACGCTTCTTTAGAGCACTAGTGCCTTAAACGCTATTTTTAATAGTTCAGTAGCGTGTTAAAAGTTGAATTTTCAATCCGTTTGTAGAAAAAGTTAATTATTGAAAAAAACTGGTGATATAAAATAGACCATTGAGATGCGCCCAGAGCATTAATTAGGAAGGCGTAAAGTTCTAAGTAACTCGACGGCGCACAAAATAAATAAAGTTTCGACTTCTTTGGTTGAAATTTTCGCTCGGGCCGAAACCGTGCCGTGAGGGAAATTTCTAATTTTAACAAATATTCATTCATTTCAATTAAATTTTAATCAGCCCCACTGCGAGTTTCCAATTAAACTCTTAAAATAATAATTAAGTTTTTTTTTAACTTTCTGCCAATTTCCTCCCGAATTTCCGGAACGGTAATTGAAAAGAAATTTTACGAGTATGAGGTTTTTGAGTTGCCCGGACACTTGATAGCTTTAGGTGTGTTTTTTTGGGGTTGCCTGGGTTTGTCTAGTATCGGGTTGCTTTTTCTACACCGCGCCCTTTCTAAAAGCGATAAATTTCATTAATTTCATTAAACTAAACGGATAAAAACCCTTTCTTAGCGGTTGATATCAACGGAACGACGACGACGATGGGGGTTGCCTAATTGAAAATCGATGCGCCCCAAATGTTGCTCTACGGTTTAGGTTTTATTCTTCCAACGACGTCTTATTACTTTACCAAAGAAGGGGGACACTGTAAATTGCTTTATTTTTTGCCTCTTAATAAAATTTGCAACCGTAATAAATTCGAGTGGCAAAATTCGGTAAAATAACAGAGAAGAGAAACTTGAGAGAGTGTGTGTGTGTGTTTTATCAGAGATAGCACCAATTGGGTAAGTTCGTCCCTTCAGGCCAATTTTAAATTGGTAGCTTCAACTTTATATTACTTTACTTATCTAAATTGAACCGATATTACTTCGTTGCCAAAGGTTTTATAACTTTATTATCATAATTTTCTTGGCTGAACCTACTTCTTATCCCTCACATCTTTTGAGCACACCAATCATTTTGTTGTTTAACTTAAAACTCGTTTTTCAATATACAGGGAGAATCAAATAATACTTTTTGTAAAATAAATAATAAAAGCAACCAACCTTTGACATCTAAGATTTTTTTCATCCTCTTTTTTGGTTTTTATATTGGTTTTGTGCATATTTACTGCTATTTTTGATAAACAAGCTTTTCAAGTTTTTAAAAATAAACTAAACTAATAACTGCTTTGACAAAAAAATCGAGTTTTGACGTCATTTTATTGGTTCTATAACGTTGCATAGTGGGCCATTGAGCCCTAAGTGGTAATAATGACTTTTGCTATATTGAGATATTGAAGAATTCTGAACGACAAAAACATGTAACATGTATAAGTACTGACAAAAAAAATTCTAAATGCCCCTGAAAAAGTCTAAAAAAATATAAAAACATTCCAAAACACTATAGAAGCTCTAAAATGCCTTGCAAAAGCTTAGCAGCAGCCTAGAAGCTTCCAAAAGCTTTCCAATTTATCTAGCAGCTCTTAATAAATTTCAAGACAGTCTAAAAGCTTCCGTATGCTTCTAGAACAACTTCAAATGCCTTAAAGGCAGTTCAGAACCTTCAAGGCTCTTTAAACTGTCCAAACACCTTCCAAATGCTACTAAACGAGTCTAAAAAGGTTTTAAAACACTTCAGAAACTCCAAAATGCTTCTCAAGCAGTCTAACGCCTTCCAAAACAGTCTAGAAGCTTCCAAAAACTTTTAGATCACTCTGAATAAGACTCCTAAATAATCTTCAACTTGTCCAAAATTTTCAAGGCAGTCTAAAAGCTTCTGGAGCAGTTTAAAAGCTTCCAAAATTTCAAATTAAAATGTCTTAAAAGCAGTCCAGAACCTTTAACGCTCCTAGAGTAGTCGAAAAAGATTTCAAAACACTACAGAAACTACAAAATGCTTCTAAAGTAATTGAAAGTCTTCTAGAAGCTTCCAAAAGCATTTAGAACAGTCTAAAAGATTTCAAATGCTTTTCAACTAGTCTAGAAGCTCCCAGAAGATATCGCAACAGTCTAGAAGCTTCTAAAAGCATTTAGAGCTGTCTAAAAGATTCCAAATGCTTTTCAACTAGTCTAGACGATATCAAAATAGACTAGAAGCTCCCAAAAAATTCTAGAACCGTGTAAGAATTTCTAAATGCCTCTAGAGCATTGCATAACGTTCAATATGTTTCTCAAAAGTTTTCAAAATAGTCCAAAATCACAAGTTGAACTTAAAAAAAGTAAAAAGATTTTTACTTACTTTCTTAAGGCTTTTTTACAGATTTGTATGCTTTTTTGAGAAAACAGATTTTGCTTTTTATTCCGCACTTTACACATATTATTTACAATACACTCGTATTATAATTAGCTATTACCGCATTAGTGCGGACTAGACTCATTTCTTTGATGATCGTACTGATCGTAGATAAAATATTGTACATTACTTGTGTGGTATGGCAATTTAATGAATTCGTGAGCTTACCACAACTCGGTTTACAACCTTCTCGTGGCTAAAAAAGCTCATACTACACTAGTAACGTAAATAACGATTAAATGTGTTTTTCTCGAATTTGTTAAATTTTAACTAGCTTTGTAAAGTTCTTTATTAACATAAAATGGAAGCCATATATTTTAAGAGTGAATAAGAAATATCGTGGGACCTCGGCAGCCGAGCAAAGTTGCCAACGCAAGAAAGTTAAATAACTAAATAAGTTCGCGCAACGGCAAGACAGAGGGCCCACGATTCATTTTAATTTTAAATTACCTCCCGTATACCCGGTTTTGAAAATGTTAACTTTTACGAGAGAAATATAGAGTTTATATTTTCCTGTTCGGCTTATAATTAGGTGGAGTTAAAGTTAGGCAAACGAACTTCTAGGCAACTTTAAAAACCTTTGAATGGCTCAGAAAATGCGAAAAGTTGAATTTGAAATCCGATTACACCATTTTCAAAAGATAAAAAAGTTCTAATAAAAAAATGAGATTTTAAAATGTTTCAAAAGTTCAATAAAGACGGTTTTGAAAAATTTTTGTGTGAATATTTTTTGGATTTTTTGAATTTTAACAATTTCTTGAACTTAAACAATTACACAATTCAATGTATACACCGAAACTCAAAGTAATGTAGGATGACATCACAGTTACAAAAAAAACATTTAACCGGAAGTAGATGTCTTATTTTATATGAAACACCCTGTATGTTATTGTATTTTTGAATAGTCCTATCAATTTCAAATATTTTTCATGTATCATCATAACCTATATCTATCTGCAACGGTTTTCGAAATATTAACGTTTGAAAAATGACATTTTCAGTTTAGGGAGTGTCATACCTCCTAATCTGAATAAGATGAAAATTTGACAAATGTCAAGTTTTTTACTGATTTTTGACACCTGTCAAAATTAAAAATATTACCAAATGATAGACCAGCGGTTTGGCTCTATCTCATTCTGGTTAGTTCATTCTGGTGTCATTTTTCAGACGTCAATATCTCGAAAACAGTTGTAGATAGATATAGGTTATGATACATGAAAAATATTTGAAATCGATAGGAAAATTCAAAAATACAATAATATACAGGGTGTTTCAATTAAAAGCAAAATAAGCAAGTTGACATCAACTTCCGGTTAAACCGGAAGTGAGAGAAAGATGAAAATATTTTTACAACATTGCACTCATCAAAGTTTTTTTAATTCCAAAATTTCAAATTTCTCTTAATATTGAATACTAGTAAATTTTTGATGAACGGTTTTGGTGGCTAACCCTGTATACAGGGTGAATCAGTTTATATATATTCTTATAAACATAGTCAGTAACCTCTTTCTGTATAAAATACAGGGTGTCAAACTTTGGAATTTGTCTTATTTTTTTCCACACAGTTTCTACAATTTTTGTAATATACTATTAATAAAATTTTCTGCATTATTGAGATATTTTTTGCTGGATTGCTCTTTAAACACGTGTGTGGTAAAAGGTGTTTGTTTACGGTTAGCGGCCATTTTTAACTGCGTTATTACCGGGCCTGATAAGAGTAGATAGCAAAGTCTTCCAGGCAGTTGTTAAGTTTTACAGCCCCGTTCTCGGGGATATAAGAGACGTTTATGCCCCGGGCAAACCGTAAAAATATGCTAATAAGGCCCCGCGAATCGGTGAAAATAACGACATAGAGAGGGAGGCCCGTTTTGTGTAACTTTATATATCTTTTTTAGTGCCCTCTTAAGACGCTTTACGACTTATTACCGGGTAGTTTGAACCCCTTAAAAACTTTCTCTTTTCCCACATATTATATGACTTATTTTCTGCAATTTAAAAAAAAAATAATTAGGGGTTAACTAACCAAAAACTCAATCCAGGGGGGATCCTTCAAAGTGATACATCCACATTGAAATATCAAATTATGAACTAACCCAATTTTGGGGGTTTACGTACGCGATCTTGCGGCTTTGGGGGAGGTCAGGGCGCGTTTTGGGGGATATAAGGGAGCACGCAACTAGTAAGAAGTTTCCGCCAAAATGAGGATAGTTAAATGTAAAATTTTTAGACAACACTGTACGTTTTATTGCGAGACGTAAAAATGTGAAACAATCAGGTTTCATTGTGCCCAAAATGTACTAAGTTGCATTAAAACTTGGTTGAAAGACGAGGTATTAAATTTCTGCGACAAAATATGCTAACAGCAACCGAAAAAGGGCAACAAAAACCGGGAAACCCGGCAGCTTTCAATTAAAAACTTTAATGAAACCGGGAGAAATATAAAATCTGAAACTAGACGAGAGCGGCATAAAAAGTTATGAGTTACGCTACAGAAATTTGCTGTTAGAAAGCAGTTTTTTTCAATTTGCCGCTACCTTAATTACAAGAATGAAACCGTCTCAAATAATACAAAAGTAAATTTGTATTTCTACCTTAAATAAACACCAATTATTAGTATTTTTTGTTGCGCACACTCTACCAACCCTCTAAAGGTTTTGAGTAATATCCTCCTTTAATGGAAGACTCCAAAGGGTCGTTTAATTTCGCCATTAATAAGTCTTTACATCGAAAACGAAGGAAAGTTTTTCGCTTATCCCTTAGAAGAAGAATCGGGAGAGAAGTACAAAACGAAAATTAATGGAAGGCCCGATGAATAATGGAGCTGGTGCAATTAACAAAGGCAGGGGAGCCTACTGAAAAACAACTTATTATTATTAACGCCTGCGCTAAGATCAAAGCTCATTTGTAGGCTTTAAGTTATTATGAGAAATCAGTTTACATATTTCAGAAAGTATAAAAAAATTTGTTTATTTATTCCTGAAAGACTTGACTGACATCAAATTTTTTAAGTAAAAATGTGAATTTTGTAATATTGCCTAAATTACCGGTACTGCTAAACTCAAAATACTGTATTTCTGGCAGTTCAAATTTTGACTTTTTTCACTGACTATACGATAGTTTTGCAGTGTTTTCTTAGATTTTTGGATTGAAAATTTAATGAAGATTCCAAAAATGTATTTAAAACAACCATTTTTTTACTCCAAGTATGTTTTACAAGAGATTTTGTCCCCGACTGTCCTTTAAACCCTGTACAGATTTCAGACCACAATTTCAACTGATTTAAATATTTGTTGCACCAAACCAGTTTTTGTTAAATAACTCACAAACGGTGAAAGTTACAAAAAGTTTGCAAGAGACCAAAATGTTCCTAATTAACTCCTTAACTAAGCACCGTAAGTTTGCAGGACCGTTTTTGCCTCTAGTTTACAGGGTGTGGAAGAACATTATAGTGGTTCACTATTTTTGACACCCTGTACGCAATTTTTAAGATATAATTGTTTACCATACACCACGAGAAAGAGGAGCTCAAAACGGTTCTTTTAAGTGTTTAAACCACCTTGAACTCCCAAAAATAACTGAGTTACAGGATATTCAAATTTCAAACAACAATTTCAACTGGTTTAAAAATTTGTTGCATCAAACTAGTTTTTGCTAAATAACTCACAAACGGTGAAAGTTATGAAAAATTTGAAAGAGAGCAAAAATGTTCATAAAGAGCTGCCAACTCATCCCTGGAAGTTTCACGGTCGGTAAGTGCCGCTACTATACAGGGGGTCTAGAAAAAGTGTAGCAATTGAGATTTTTTGGCCATCCTGTACGTAATTTTTAAGATAGATTTTTTTGCTTTACACTACTAGAGGAGCTCAAGGCGGTTAATTTGAGTAGTCCAACTTCCCTGATCTCACAAAAATAACCGAATTACAGGGTGTGACACTTTTAAACCATAATTTTAACTGATTTGAAAATTTGTTGCATCAAACCAGTTTTTGCTAAATAACAGAAACAGTGAAAGTTACGAAAAATTTGTAAGAATTTTTTGAGAATAATTTCCGAAATATGTTTAAGGACAGCTTAGGATTAGTTTTGCCTGTGACATTTTGCATTATTTCCGTCACATTCTATAATTGAATATTGAATGACACAAAACATCCCTTAAAATATTCTTTAGTGTACTTCACATAAGAAATAGGGACAAACATCCCCCTCTCACCCCCCACCACTCAAGTGGTCGGTAGAGGGGTGTGTTTTAAAAATCCCCCTCCAAAGCGGTCCAAAAAGCGAATAAAAGAAGTACGCCTAATATCCCTTGGCGAATAGCAACACTTCGCCCTTTTCTACCCCTCTTTTTACCTTCTTTCGAGCCGGCGTTGAGTCTCCCTTTGGCGTGCGTCCGTCTCTCTCGCACTCGCACATTCTTTCGCTCAAGTATTGATATTTCTTTCTGGAATTGGCCGATTTCTTTCTGACGTTTCCAGGACTTGGGAAATTTTCATTGGGGCCGCGGCAACGGCGCAATAGCGTAAAAGGTGAAACACTCCCCCCCGCGCGATTTTTTTCCAACCGGTTTTTTTGTTGTTTTGGCTAGTTTGCGATTGGTCAGACCTGGGATTTTTCCCGGATAAAAATCGGCGATTTGTAGGCCAGATAGAGTAGTCCGAGTCTGCGGTTGGCCGGGAAATGGACGATTTTGTTGTTTTTCTTCGGTTTTCATTCGCCAGATCCTGATGTTTACTTGCTATTTGAAAGCTTTACAGCCCGTAGACGGACTACTTATTTTGTACATCGCCGAAGCCCACATTAATTAAATATGTAATTAATCTTCTCTAAATATTCATTACAATCAGCTTTGCTTTTAAACAAAATTAAAATTATAAATATTTTATTAAATTTCTTAGTATTAACCTTCTGAAGATAAAAATTCTCCATTAAAATGGATTTTTAGTTGGTTGGTCATATTAATTTATTCCCGCTTGAGTTTGCTTTTAGTTTTCAAGCAAATTTGAATCGAAATTACATTAATTTGATTCTTTGAGTTTTCTGGATGTGAAGAAACTTGGAAAATTAAAGTATTTAATCCTGGGTGTCTTAAGGGCCAGTTGTTAACTTTTATAGTCAGCTGAAAATTCTAAAAAAGTGCTAAAAGTACTGGTTTCTAAAATTTCTTATTCTGTATAAATTAAAAATTAGTAAAGTTTATTTTAGTTTGCAAAGCATTTTTGGAAGCAAATTTGAACCAAAATGAAATTTTTTTCTAATTAAAGCTTTTATTTAAATCTGAATAGTTAGAGTATTTACTGTAGTATTTAAATCTGGCGAAAAGCTATACAGGGTGAATCAACCAGAGAGAAAAAGTGGGTAAAAAATAGAGCACAGTTTATTACCATAAAATAAAGTACCAGGTAAAAATAGAGCAAAAGGATTTCTATTACTACTACTACTACTCTAAATTACTCTGTTTCACTTTAAATATACAAAATGTTTTCTAATAATAATTGTTTCAAAAAAATCATTTCAAAAATTAGATGACAGAAGTTTCAGTGGCGTTCCAAACTAAACGAGTTAAAAATAACAATTTTTTAGATGGAATTTCCCACTACTTAGATTTTAGTAGTTGAATTAAATATTATATCGCTATTTAGGAAATATCCTCTATATTATTTTGACGACAAATTTAAATTCTATTTTCACAGAAAATCACCTTTTTTGAATTAAACGAGACTAACAAAGTATTTAACTTTGCAGGACTTGGAGAGGGGTGGAGGGAGCACCTCCTGAAAAAGCCCGATAAGCAAGAAGAGCCGAGAATAGCCGGACGCAAGAAGAAAAGTGGGAAAAATCGATAAATCCCGGAGAAATTTATTTACAATTTAAATTTCCAGACCTGCGAGGGCAGCGAAAGCTGGAGGAAGAAAAGAATAAGGAGCGCCTATGTTGTGTATATAAATCAAACAGGCCGTAGTATCTTTTTCATTATTTTTAGGATTTTATATTAAAAACTTTGAGAAGTTTTTTCTTGTTGTTTTACTGCCTTTCCTACTTAAATCCATTGTAACAAACTGATGGAAGTTCCCCAAAAAACAACGTAATCCGAAACGTTTCTCCATGGAGGGACTGAGAAAAAAAAGGAGAAGAAAGATGGCCGCTGGCACCGCAGACGAGTGACAAATTAAGATGGCTGCGATTCGGGACGTCTTAATCTTAATTCTAAGATAAATTGCCGCCAGAAAATACTTTCATTAATCTGGATCAAGCTATCTGGATAGCATCTTAGATGAGGGAGGTGGAACTCCGACTTTATTGGACGAGGTCGATGCCATTTCACATTTTTTTTACTTCTTCACTTCCCCACTTATGTCATTTTAATTGTATTGTTGGTTTAAGTAGATTAAATGAGTAAAGAATGCTCAGAAATATCTTCTGAAGTCGTAAAAGTCAAATATTGTCCCTCAGCTTCACTAGATTTTCTACGATCTTCAGAGATCAAAGTTTAGGCAAAATTTTAAGTATATCTAAATATAAGGTCTATTTTGGCTTACCATTATTCTCAAGTATAGTTGCCAAGACCGTTACCTTGAAGATACGTTTGAAAGGAACTTCGACCTTATAGAAATTTAGTATTGATGATAATTTTTTTAATTTAATCTCATTACAAGCCTAAGCCAACTTGAAAAGCGTTTTAAAAATATTTTAAAAACACCAGAAACCTTTCAGTGGGTCCTTAACTTTGGAGGGTACTAATTTTATTATTTTTAATTGCTAGAATTGCTTAAATTTTCGATTTTTTTTTCAAATTGCTAAGGCATTTGGAATTATTTTTAAAATGCCATAAGCATTTGAAAACGCCCCAAAATGTGTCACAATCCTTTACGAGTGTCCTAAACCTTACAAGAAATTTTTATTTTGTCAGAAATTTCTCAAATTATTTTGGAAATTACAAAGACATCTAAATACTACTGAAAACCCTTCTAAGACTGTCACAGGTCTCTACAAAGTATCCTAAACCTTTCAAGAATTTTTTTAACTGCCTTTTGACTTATTTTGGAAATGCCAAAGACATTTAAATAATACTGAAAACCTCCCAAAAACCGTTAAAGGTTTCTACAAGTGTTTTGAAGTTTTCAAAACTTGTTTTAGACTGCCAGAACTCTCTTCAAATATTTAGAATATGCCAGACAACTCTAAATACTACTAAAAAACCTCCTAAAACTATTAGAAGTCGCTAAAATTATCTTAAGCCTCCCAAAAATAGTTTTAAACTACCAGAAGCTTCTTGAATTATTTTGGAAATGTTAGAAACCCTCTACAAGTGTCTTAAATTTTACGATTTTTTTTTAAATTGTCAGAAGTCTTTTAAATTATTCTGAAAACGCCAGAGACCTCTAAATATTATTGAAAACATCCCAAAAAGTGTTAAAGGTTTCTACAACTATTTTGAAGTTTCCAAAACTTGTTTTAGACTGCCAGAACTCTCTTCAAACTCTAAATACTACTAAAAAACCTCCTAAAACTATTAGAAGTCGCTAAAATTATCTTAAGTCTCCCAAAAATAGTTTTAAACTACCAGAAGCTTCTTGAATTATTTTGGAAATGTTAGAAACCCTCTACAAGTGTCTTAAATTTTACGATTTTTTTTTAAATTGTCAGAAGTCTTTTAAATTATTCTGAAAACGCCAGAGACCTCCAAATATTATTGAAAACATCCCAAAAAGTGTCAGAGATTTCCAAAAGTGTCCTAAACATTTCAAGAATTTTTTTAAATTACCCGAAGCTTATTCAATTATTATGGAAATTTCAAAAACTTGTAAATACTAGTGAAAAACCTTCTAAAAACTGTCAGAGTTCTCTAAAAGTAATCTAAACTGATCAAATACTGTTTTAATCCATCAGAACTACTTTGGAAATGTCAGAGATTTGTAAATACTATTCAAAGACCTTCCAAAAACTGTTAGTGGTTTCTACAAATATCTTTTAAGACCTTTTTTCAAATGACCAGCCTTTGGAATTATTTTGGTAATGCCAGAGACATTTGAATAATTGTTGGGAATTCTAAAAGTATTCAAAAATAGTTTTAAACTGTCAGAAGCTTTTAAGTTGACAATATTAAGCAAAAGCTTTTAAAAATTTGACAGAAACCCAAAAATGACATATACTTGCTAAACTTTAAATATATCAGCTATATAAACCTGAAAATCTATTTAATTTTCCTACAAATAACTTATAAAACAAACTGTTACAAAACTTGATATTTCAGAGATGAAACTGGAGTACTACAGAATTGGTTGCTGAATCAGTTTGTACCTTTACGAGTGGTCACAGTCTAAACATTTTTTTCCAATTCTAATTATATAAGCGTGAAATCAATAAAAACCGCATCGAAACACCCGATGTCTTAGAGTAAAAAATCACTTTCCAATAAAGGTTTTTCTGGCCAACATATGGCGTACCTTTGACCCTTATTTTAGATATTGAAAGACTCGACAACGTAATTATTCCACATTCGAACAATTATCCTTGCATAATAGACTTTGCGGTTTGGCAACATATGGACCCTTTATACTGGTTAATAATAATTAATACACATCACATGTTGATGAATTTGAGGAAAAAAACTCTTAAAGGTAAGTTAAGTAAGACCTATAGAGTATATGTATGTTAATCCATCTTTAAATGCGGTGTAGCCGGATTAGTTCCAAGTTGCTCTTAATTCCGCTAACTTTCGGTTTATAAAATCCTTTAATCTGGCAATTTTGCCACTGTTTTCTTCTTAATGCAAATGTGTTCAGTTTATGTTTTACCTGGCTCGAATGTTTTTCCTAACTACTTAGTTAAAAAGAGAAATTACCAGAAAGCCTAGTAAGTGGAAGAGAAATGAAACTTAAACACTACAAGTTATTAATGATGCCATATTTCTAAGTAGAAATTCTATCTGGAGCTTTACTTGGCTTTTATTTTGTTTCCCGTCACCTTTAAGCATAAAAGTCGAGGGCCTACTATAGTGACAAACCACCTGAAATAAAGTAAATTCTGTGTCATTATCTATTTACTAAATAAACTAGTTTGGGACACTCTGTATAATTATACACCAAAAGCGTAACTTAACCACTCTAACCACTCTGTAGTTCAACACATTGATACATACACATCCACACTCTAATTAGTCAAAAATTGTTTTCTTAATTTATTTTCCTAATTTTTACCCAATTTTTTCAAATAACACTTTTAAGATATTAGAAGATTTGAACACTATTTTTAAATTTACTTGGGTGTTTTCAGTCATTAAATATGCGCTATAAACACTAGACACTTTTCGATTATCTACCAGTTACTTTTCAAGAAACTTTTTTGTGTTTTTGGATATTCATCGTTCGTTTTTACTATTTTTCACTATTATAAAATGATTGAAAAGTTAATGGAACATTATTTAAACATCATTTTCAAACAGTTTTAATTCGTATTTTGGTTCAATTTTGAAAGAAAGCTTGAAAAAAAGTATTAAAAGAATACTAATAATTAGCCTTAAGGGACGTCCAAAAGAAAATATGTAAAAAAAATCTGAACAATTTTCTTGTCCTTTTTACAAGGTGAGTCAACGATAGAACAAAGTTCATTATTTCATTAGTTTCGAAAAAAGTTTTATAACTAAATTGCTTACGACAAACCAAATATGCAGATGTTGCCAAACTTTGACACGTAAAATAAGTAAGTTAGGTAAAAAATTATTATACATATATGATTCTAGTAAATCCGTATATTTTTTTTACAAAAAAAACCGTAAATGTTTTATTTTTTACGTCAGTTAAAACAATTTATAATGTTTATTCTTACTCAACTTTAGATTTTACTTTATAATAAAGAACAAAGGTAAAAGTTAAAAAATGAAAATAAATAGCAAACTATTAAAATTAGGTATATGACAAACTTAATAAAAGTTGAATGGTTTCGTAAAAGCTATCAGAAAAAAGAATAATACCCAAGGTGTTACATTTAAAAAAGTCGAGATATCTTAAGTGACAGTCAAAGTATATTTAAAAAAATTGAACGCCCTGTAGCATCGTAACGCAAGTTTATTTGGATACATCTTTTTTATCATCCCTGTAGAAGTTTTGCACGAAATATGGGTAATGTACTTTTAAAAAGAAAGGTGATACAGACGATTTTCCATCAGAGTAAAAACTAATATTTTTAGTAAAAAAAAGTATTATAAAAACTATTAGGTTTAGGTATATGACATTATTAACCAAAAAAAATTTATAGAGATTCTAAAAATGTGTAAAAAAATAGGGAGTTCTATTTAAAAAGAAAATAATATTTTATCTGTCATACCTTTATGAATTTTGTGTGTGTGTGTTTTCTCTAAAACTTTTGTATTTCTTGAAACAAATGAGTTAATAAACTTTACTCTATCGTTGACTCACCCTGTATAGTTTGTTCCGGAAAATTTTCTAGGTTGTAGAGTATTATTTAACTTAACATTGCTTTGTTTACAATTTGTTTGCGTTTAATTTGACTACTATTAGTCGGTTCCCTCGATTGTAAAAGTAGAGTTATTTTTTTAGAGACTTTTCTTATGTACATACAGGGTGGCCACATTTCGTTGGATTTACGGGGTAAAGAGCAAAAGGTGAATGGTTGTGAGCTCGATTTTCGTGTTTAGTCGCTGGTCCAATCAGAATTGGGCTATACAGATGATTTTTGGAAATTGGTTATATTCGAATCTTTGCGATATCTCAGATAAATGTTTTTTTTCTAATTTTGGCATATAAAGTGACACTTTTCAAAACTGATTAGAGTGACAAAACGTTTTACTTTTCGTAACTAGTTACGAAAAGTATCACTTTATGTAACTGGTTATAAAAAGTTCATTTTATCACTCCCTGTTTTTATGCATTTCCGTAGAAACATTGTCACTGTTTATACAAGGTGCTATGAAAGTGAATATTTGTGTTAAATCACTTTAAAAGATGGTTTTTACCGCTTTTTGGTCAAAATTAGAAAAAATTATGTATGCAACACGTTTCGAAAATGTCTTATTGTGTAACTCATTCAAATTGTAGGAGGAAACATTCATTCGTTACACAAAATCGAACTTTTCGTAACTGGTTACATAAATAGCTATTTTTTAAATAAAAAACTGTTTTTCCATAAAAAAAAGTGTTAGAATGAGTCCACATATCCTAAATCTAAGTTATCTATTATTTTCATTTTTGTTGCTTTGAATGCTTTGAACAAGAAATTGCGAAAAAATATTCTTATAGACCTCAGTGGCGCAATACAAAAAAGTTACAAATACAATATGCAATACAAATCTTATTTTTACATTTCCTACATACTAAGTACTACAGTCTTCTATGTCTTGAAAAGCCCATTCACTAGGTTTTAAGCGAGTTTTCCGCGTGTAATGTTTATTCTTACAGAACAGAGTTCTCTCATCTGATTGATCACACACTCACACAAGTGCTCACTAAAGCGAGAGAACTCATGAGTGAGATTTCTCCTTTGTATGCTACTGTCGTTAGTAATTATTGCATGTGGAAACTTTGCTTTGATGCTAATGCTCGGTTGTACAATCAGAGTTCAAAAAGTGCATTGCTGTCATAATGACGTATCTTATTATGGTAATCTTAATCGAACCAGGTTCAAATGTGGAACCACTGCTAGACCTAAATATACTTTATCTTACAGCACAGGGGGTAGTTTGTGTTTCATCAAGAAAAAGTAGCCAGCTGAAAGTTGCTTTATTTTAACCAATCACAAAACACAATCTCTGATTTATGTACTGTACTTATCATTTAATAATGATATGAATTAAATGGTTGAAATTTAGAGAAACACTAGAGTTTAGTTAAAACCATTTATTTCCAATAAAATGTATATAAATAATGACCGAAAATTTAGAAAAATACATGCAATTCTAGCGACTAGAAATGATAAGAGAGGTCAATACAATGAAAACAATGAAAAATAAACTGGAAGGTTTGGTGTGGAGTCCAGAGTTGCACAGGTCCGTTTTGCAACATTCCACGTCGGGTATTGGCGTTTTACCCTCTGCGCCGCAGATATCATCTTCGGAGCATCCTTTGAAGATTTTTTCGCTCACCTTCTTAGTGTAACACTGAAGGTATTTATCAAGTCCTTCCGGTGGTTTTACAGTAGTAACGGGAGCTGGCGGCTCATCCCGCTCAATAAACCTTGCAGCAGGAGCGGGAGTTTCAGGAGGTGCTGCTGCAGGAGTTGGTGGTGTGGGAGCTACACATGTTACTTGTTCAGTCTTTCCGCATTTACCATCGTCATCATGACCGCATTTATAGCATTTTAACGAATTCGTATCGGCTACGAACATCAGCAGGATACAGAACGACAAATTGGCGACTGCGACTGTCGGTTTCATGCTGGAACGTTTGGTTTTTTTGTAGGAACTCTGCTTTTTCTATCTGCTTCAGGACCGCAACAACACAATCGTTTGACAATGAATTTGTCACGTCTATTTGGTTGTCGGGACTACTGGAATCAGTTGTTTTTTTTTGCAGCGCCAACCACAGTTTTGCTCAACGTTTTTGTTTGTCGATGTTGACAGGAATCGGTGCTGTCAATGATGCTAAAGGCGGTTTCACACGTCAAAAAACTATTGATAAACAAAAACTGTTTTTAACCGCCTGACAAACTTCTCATACTTTTGCACACACGTTTTGTGGTTCTACAGTGTAATTCAAATTCGACCCTAATCATTGGGATTTCGGAAACTATAAGAGATACGAGAAAATTTAAATTGTGCAATTTAAAGCTCAACCAAATGTATAGTTTTAAAAATTTCGATTTTCCGAGTACTTCTGAAGATATCCGAAAAAACTGAAAATTAGATGTTTTGTTTTTATTTATTTCTAACTTTATTTGAAGAGATATCCCAAAACTGAAAAAACATTTTCATTGCCACTTTTTATCAGCTATACGATAACGGTTTCGTATTTGCCGCCCGACGTTTCGTCCTTCCGCAGTCATCATCAACTTTCTTTTTTGTTATGGACGCCATATTGGATTTTTACACGACCAAATACAGCATTTTAGTCTGAATTCATATGATTTGCTTTATAAATGACAAATTAAATCAATAAAAATTAATTTTGCCTTAGCTGGCTTTCAATACTCAAATGCCCTAATTTTTAAGTCAATGACGAAATGGCGGCAGTTACAGCGAAACAGACACCAGATTTATGTTCTCCATGCCAAAATTAGTTAAAATGGTCCCTTGACACGTCTAAATCCAATATGGCGGCGGTCAGTGTAGTAAACCAAGAAAACCCATCATTTGAAGAAAATGTCGGCGCATTTTTCCAAAAATGAATTGATTATTTGAAACATTCCGTCGACATATCATATGATCGTAGGTAGCTAACAAATGGAGCTATCACGTGACGTTGAGAGCGCACTGTTAAGTTGCTCCGTTTAACCGCTAGAGGGCGTCAAATTTGATTACATACCGAGAAGATGGGAATGACGTAGTAATGTGTGTTTCGTCCCAGGAGCTGCTTTTTGGACATCAGTAAGGCTTAACAGCCCCTTGCCTTGGAAAATGTTTTGAAAATTATCTTCAACTGTTAGTTTAGGATAATGGTAAAGTGTCATTCATCAAAATGTCATTTTTTATGGGTGCCATGTCTTGAAAACTGCCAAAAATGCCATAATTTCAACGTCGGTGACAAAACGGCGGCAGTTTACAGTAAAACGGACACCGGATTCGTGTTCTTCATGCCAAAATTAGTAAAAACGGCCACCATGACAGGTTTAAATCCAACATGGCGGCGGTCAGTACAGTCTCCTAGGAAAAAATTTCATTTATGCTAAAATTTGGTGTTTTCGGTGTTGACAAGTGTAACACATCATTAGTTTCGGAAGGTCTGTAGCTACTAAAAAACGAAACAAAAAGTTTGGGTCCGTATTTGAAAAATTGCATTTGATGATGGTGTATCTAAAAAACGAAACGTCGGAGGTGAAAACTAAAACTATTTTCTTGGAGAGCGTAAAAAGTGCCTCCAGAAGGTGCCATTGATTTTCCAAAATAATCAATAATAAAGTGGTAAAAAAATAAAATAGAAATTTGACTTTTTCGGTTTTTGTCGGATATCTCCGGATGTAATGAATTTTTGGCTCCAAAACGCACAACCTAACCAAACAAAAACTGCAGATTCTAAAATTACTCCAATTAAATTCCTCTTTTAGTTTTTTTTTTGTAATGTACTAGTTTTTCAATGAAACAAACATGAAAATTGTTTTTTTGGCTTGTGATTTTGATAATCTAATACCGTTTCAAGAAAAATATATGTTTGATGATTATTGGTTATTTCAATTCAGACATTCGGAGAGTTTCTTTAGCTTTATTAATTTTTTGTTCTTGTCAAAATAAAAAATAACTGCATTTTTTAAATTTAAAAATAACTGTTGAAACACTTGAAATGAAGTTTGGTTATCTCCTGTTCTGGATGTCAATTTGTTTATTATCTCTATTATTGATCAAAAGCATTGTTGCCAAATGTTAAAAATGTTAAAAAGACATTCATAAGACCTACTTTTTTTGTTTATTGCCCTTATCAAACGGATCAAGCTGGTATAGTAGGTCGAGGAGTAAAATTCGAAAACTGAAACATCACGGTACTGGCGAGAAAAACAAAAGCAGCTTCGCTCGGGCATTTTAAGAGAAATCGCGGGACAAAATAACAAAGATGATAAATTTCGGGCTGTATTTTGAAACTTTGCAGTTTTCGCATTGTTTATCCCTATTTTGAACTGTTAGTTACTCCTCTTCCCTTTCTGATGAATTTTTGCTCTCATCACTATTTGCAAATTGTTTAAACTTAATTAGTCATCTTCATTGATGTAGTTTTAGATTTTTTTTTGGCTATTAATTATCCATATAACTGAAACACAAATTTAAGTAAAAAAGTTAATTTTTAAACAGAAAAAAAACTGTGAAACATTTAATGCAAAACTAAACTGGGCCATCAATGCAAAAACTTTCAACGAGTACTAAATTTCTACAAAAGCGTAAGGTTGAAGCACAATGGAGTCTATTTATTTGATAAATTACTTTGTTTTCAGATATTACTTTGCTTATGTACCAATCCGCTTGATGAATTTCTTTTCGCCAGGGCGGGGAGTAAAACTGCCAAGAAAATCGGATAATTAATCAAAAATATTGCGAAGGGGCGACGTTTTAACAACCAGTGGCGTACACAGCAAAAAAAAACCTAATTAATATTAGAAAATTGAATAAATGACAGTTAATTAACAAGGCTGTCCACATGTGCGTTGCGTAAATCAGTAGTTTATGATTGGTCAAAATAGGCAGCAAGCTGAAAGCTGCTTTTTTGACCAATTACAAACGACGAGGACTGACTCCATTATGCAATTTTTTCTAAAATTTAATTTGAGATTTTTGGTCACCAACACGTAATGCACGTGTTGCCCTCTACTCTTAACTTTCCGAACCACTGCAAATTCAAACTGGGGGCGACCTCTATGACTAAGGGGTGAAAGTGGTGGTTAATTTCGGCAAATCGATAATTCTTTACCCTAGCAAAGCTTCCCTGCCAAACTTTTCAGACCCTGCCAGTTTTTTTGTCTTCTTTTTAGTCCAAGCGTTAACACTTTTACCTTAATTTTTCATTGCAATTATTAGTCACTCATTAGGGTCTTTGGTGGTTTGGACTTGGTACAAAAACCTACCCAAATCTTAACTAAAGTGACTTTTGCTAAATATAAATGAAAAAATACATTTTTTTACCTTTTTTTTAAACTGGAAGCATAAGCTCTTGGACTAAACTGGTATACTAATTCAGCACGTGCCATAATGAGGCCGAGTCGATTACAACGTTTTTTTATACGTGTTGAGAGGGTAGATTTTTGTTAAGGGTAGAAAAAAGGTTCTGTAGGGGAGTTTTTATGAGGTGTTTTTTTTACAGGTTTTAAGAAATGAGATTTTTTTTTTATTTTTTTTTAGTAATCTAGATTTTAGTATTATCAAAAAGAAAAATATTTAATTCAGTTAATGCCAACACAACCAACCAGAGAAAATCATTATTAGGTCAACTGGTGATGAAGTAAACTTACTCATTCACCCCTACAAATTAAGCAGTGAATTACTACTAGTAGACTCGGTTTACAGCTTTCACTTTAAAAACAGTTTGAACTGGACAAGTCTTTAAACTAAAAACTCTGAATTTACCACTTGACTCAGTTTACACTCTTCGTTTTGGAACCGTTGGCACGACGCTACTTAAACTAGAATTAGGTATATGTTGACCAAATTGTTACTGGAAACTTGCATCGATGTAAATGAAGTCAACTGTAACTCTGAGAGAAAGAAGAATACTAGTTTTAATTCAAAATTCAACCAGTTTACATCCTCCATTCTAAAACCAAAAATATGAGAATAAGTAGCTGACTTGCAGCAAAGTAAACCTAGTCAATTCTAATTATTTAGTTGTCTTCTGTTATTTTCCTAGAAACGTTTCACAAAAAATAGTTGACTAAAGTTTACATCTTTGGTCACTATTGTGTTTATATGTCAAACTGACAATTTGGCCTGTTGGTGACGTAAATTGATACAGGGTGTCCCAATATTATTGGTTTATGGCCCACTTATAGAATTTACCAAACTTTTTTGTTGCGCGCCTCTGGTACAGTTCCTTGTAATTTTTTTTCTTTGTCTTTTTTATTCTTTTGTACTATTTAAATTTCAGTTCAGCTCAGGGGCGCACTACAAAAAGTGAATTGTTGGTTATGTAATGCACTTTAAATAAGAAATTGTCAAAAAAATGTTTAAAAAAAAACAAACAAATCAAAACAACAATAAAATACAGAGGAAAACACTAATAAACATTTTTACTAGACTTTTGCTTGAGTTTAAAATATATCGACCAGTTTGACCACCCATATGATATTTTTTTAAAAAATAACATAATATTACATTCACCCATACGTATATACAGGGTGTTCTAAATTTGCACCTAAATACTATATTTTTGAGAATATGAATTTTTTTTTAATTGCAATATCTCGAAATTGGTAAGAGTTGGAGTTCACCTGATTTTAATAGTATATTTCTTACACTTTCACTCTACAAAATTAAATGTTTCTACAGGAAATTTTTCTTTGTAGTTTTAATATTTGTCATTCTAGTTCAGTACTAAAGTGACACACTTTAAAAAAAAATTTTTTTTACATATTTAAAAACATTTTTCTAACCCAACTTTTTGGGTCTACAAAGTTCTTATCTTCAAGAAAAAAAAATGACATGATTATCGACCCAACTTTACCCCCCCTCATTCTCAATGCCCCCCCAACCTCTCTCTTATCTAAAAGAGGGTTTTGAAAAGGGGATGAGGCGGGGGGGGTTAACGCCACTGTTCCTACAGAGATCAAAAGCGAGTAGCGGCGCGTCCCGGCGCGCTTTTCAGCCATCTTTGCCGTTTTCTCGACGCTCCGCCTTGAGAGGAAAATAAGAAACGCCTTAGCGAAAATAAGGGAATTTTCACCGGGAAAATCGTTTATTTTTGACTTGCGCACACCGTTTTCCCTTGTATAACCTATACGCGTCTGAAGGATTGCTCAAAGAAATATCGTTTGGATGATTTTAATTTCCGGCTGAAGACAGTTTCCACCACGTGATTTTTCTATACTTAATAAGAAAGTAAAATAATTATGAGAGCAAAAAAAATTTGTAAAAAAATCTGTTTTTGCCAAAAATTGCACGAAACATTTGTCTACTTTACTACCACTGGAGGAAATTAGAAACATCCTTTATGTGTTATTTTGATCAATCAACTCAATTTTCAAGTTAAAACTGTCAAATTCGAAAACGTGTTGTTCTAATTATCAGTCAGTGTTAGTCCACATGTGCAGCATGTTGGTAGTTTGTGATTGGTCAAGAAAAAGCAGCAAGCTGAAAGCTGCTTTTCTTGACCAATCACAAACTACGTTCCATATTTTGTGGGGAAAAACTCTTTTTTTGCACGTTTCGAAGATTCAGATACCTTCAACCATTTTTAAGTTTTATAACCACTAAAATTACTAAAAAACTGAAACTTTCTTAAGATTTCGTGGGGGAGGGGTAACAAATTCAATGGAACTGGTTGTACACACAGGTGTGCGAAATTGCGCCCCCTAATTAACTAGACTTAGCACTTTAAAACGCTCCGATTGCGCTAAATCTTAGCTGGAAAGCCCCCCGAGGCTGTCTCAACTGTGAGAAATGGCTGAATTTCTGTCCTTAAAATCCGATTCGAGTAAGTAATGTTTCTTACCCTGGATTGTTTTTGTTTTGTGATTAATCTGCGGAATTGTTTATATCAATTCAGGCATACATGCTTTATTTAGGTTTAATTCAATTTCAGATATAAGGAAATACTCTTAGTTGAATAAATGTGCAACTTACGAGACTCTCTCACAGTTTCTGAGATTTCACTGATAAAGTTAGTAAAAATGTCTTGCTAATCTAAATGATTAAACAAAAAATTAGCGAAAGTGATGCAGAGAAAATGTTTCATAGTTCAAAGTTTCAAATATAGTTTTGAGTTTTACAGGGTGGTTCAAAAAAAAAACAAAAAAACTTGGAGCAACATTGAATAGAACATACTTACACTGAAATTCTTGCTTTAAACTTGGACAAAGAATATTTTAAGTACTTTTTGAATTTCAATATCTCGAAAACCCGAATAGCTAGAGAAACGATTTTGGCAAATTTTCATTTTGCTCTATTAGGGTTCCAATGCACTGCGAAGGACATATTTATACCAAAGAACCATAAATTAGGTGATGCAAGTGCAAAAAAAGCACTTAAAAATTTAAAAAAAAAAAATTTAAGAATCCTTAGGGGTATAAAGGGACTTCCTTTACTACGTTTTGAAATTCAATATCTCGGTAACATGAAGAGCTAGAGAGGCCAGTTTTGGCTCATTTTGTAGTATTTTTTATCCTTTTTCTAATGGCGTTTTTTTGAAATCTATAAGAGTTGAAATAAAAAAGTTATAATCATTCAAAAAATGCCATTTTTGCAAAAAGTGCAATTTTGGCAATTTTTTATTTTACTCCATAAGGGTTCCAATGCATAGCAAAGGTCATATTTATACCAAAGGACCTTAAATTAGGTGAAATAAGTACAAAAAAATACCTTAAATTTTTTAATTTTTCAAAAAAAATTAAAGAATGGGGGTATTAGGTGTCTTTTTTAACTACTTTTTGAGATATAGTATCTCGGTAACACGATGAGTTAGAGAGGCGAGTTTTGGCTTATTTCGTAGTATTTTTTATCCTTTTTCTAATGGCAATTTAGCGAAATTGATTGGAGTTCAAATAAAAAAGTTACAACCTTTCAAAAATTAAAAAAAATGACGTTTTTGGTAAAAAGCGCAATTTTGGCAATTTTTTAACTCCATAAGGGTTCCAATGCATAACAAATAAGCGCAAAAAAAAACACTTCAAAATTTTTTATTTTTATTTCACAATTTGAAATTATGGTTTTCAGGTCACGTGACCATTTTAACAATAATTAATTCCAAGAATTGCAATTTTTTAAAGTAATTTAAAAATCGCACGTGCTCAACAATTTCAAGTTGCGGTTCTAAGGTCACGTGACCATTTTGACAAGTCCTGAGTTCAGAAATTTTTTACGTTTTCAATAACTTTAATCAATTAATAATCGAAATTTAATTTAAAAGAACAAACATTTCGTATATTTCTTAGGCAGACAATACAGATAAAAAAATCGTAGTCTGAACCACCCTTTTAACTTGATCTTGGTTTAAACTAAGTTTATTATAATATCACACAAATTTGTAAAATTGGGGTTTCTCTAAGATTTATTCTCCAATGTAGACACAATTTACGGTTTAATCGAGATGAAAAATAGGAAAACTTGTACAGCTGCATAGTTTTCCTATACCACGATTATGTCGCGGTATGTGTACGGATTTAAGTTGAAACTTTCATAAAATAGTTTATAATTACAATGAAGTTAGGCGCGCGAAGTTTATAGAAATAAACTGTAGGTGTCTGCGTTACAATTCAAATTACAAAGTTGGAAACGAATCAAACTTTAGCAGCGTCTGTATATTTTGCTACGAAACTTTCGTCATTAGGAATATACAATTAGCCGTAGTTTTAACTTTGGATAGATTAGAAATAAGGGTGGAGGATTAATTTACATCTATCTAAAGAAATTTTCTAATAAATTGCTGAGGTTCCGAAATAGTGACATTATTTTGTTTTCAGATCAAAATTCATCTATAAATTAGCGGAAAAAGTTACTATTCCCGAAGAACGAGCAAAATGTCTTGAGAACGGTTTGGAAAACATGGTAGGGCGCAAAAACCAGTTCCTAAAGGTCAGTAAGGGTGAAACGAGCCCAAAAAGCGACTACTGTCCAGCTCGTCCAAAAATCGTGGGAATGACAACTGGTTTTTTTTCAAAGGGATGGTCAGTCAGGCCGTTCGGTTATTGTTCGACATTCGAATAGCCTTCGTTAAGGTAAAAATAGAGCGCGACATTATTGTCTCTAGACCCGTTTGATAAAATTGTATTAGAGTGGTGCGGAATATATGGGGAATGCTATAGAGAAGTAAATTTGTCAAAGCAACGTGCACGGCATAGCAAAGTAAGTATAAACGATGTTAAGAAGTTGGCAATTAGTTGAGTATGTTGCCTGGAGGAACGTCGGCGCGGCCCCGTGTTCATTTGCATATCTAATGTGGCACTGTTATATAATATAAATGAAGTCGGGGCACTCCCCGAAGGTGGTAAAGAAAAGAGCCCCCGGGACCTTAAAACAACCGCAATTGTTTCGTATTGACGGTATCGGGATTTCCTCGTTAACGACGATGTTGGCTCCACCATTTTCAATTTGTGATCGTCAAAGCTAATATCTTCACTATTTCTTACCTGGGGCATTGCAGTTTAAAATAGTGAAATGATTATAGCCAATGGGGCTCTTCCAAAATTTTTTATTTCATATTTAAAATACGGTGAATCTGGGGGCCATGTACAACAACTTTTTCTAGTCGATTAAACCATAATCTTGTCTTTGTTTACTATATTACAATATAAATCTTAGAAAAACACAAAATTAAATTGGTTCTAAAACTATTCAATTAAAATGTATTTCAAATTTTTTTTATTGTTGAAAATTGTACGAAATGAACCGGATTTTTGCACCGTCGACTTTACTTTAAACTTAGTTTAAAGTTAAGTTCAAGTTAAGTGTGGTTTAGACTGTGTTTTTCTTCTTACTTTTATTGTCATAGTACAATTTAAACTTGCTTTAAAGTATAAGGTATAAAGGTCGAAAATTAATTTTAAGAAAGTGTCAAATTGATGAGCACGTGACCTTAAAAGTTTTTTGGGAAATTGCAATTTATGGATCTAATTATTGTCAAAATGTTCAATTTTTAGTTCTAAATATGTATTGTCAAAATGGTCACGTAACCTTAGAAAATTCAAATTGTTCAGCACGTGACTTTGAAAGATTTTTAGAAAAATACAAATTTTGGATCTGAATATTGTCAAAATGACCACGTGACCTTACAACCGCAAATTAAAATTCTTGACCACATAATCATTTTACACAATTTCTATTCTTGTTGTCACGTGATCTTAGAACAGCAAATTCAAATTGTTCAGGACGTGACTTTTAGGTTTTTTAAGAAAATTGCTTTTCTTGGATCTGAATATTGTCAAAATAGTCACGTGACCTTAGAACAGTAAATTCATGTTGTTCAGCACGTGACTTTTAAAGTTTTTATAGAAAATTGCAATTCTCGGATCTGAATATTGTCAAAATGGTCACGTTACCTTAGAACAGCAAATTCAATTTTTTCAGCACGTGACTTTTAGGTTTTTTTAGAAAATTGCTTTTCTTGGGTCTGAATATTGTCAAAATGGTCACGTGATCTTAGAACAGCAAATTCATATTGATCAACACGTGACTTTTAAAGTTTTTTTTTGGAAAATCGCTATTCTTTTATCTGAATATTGTCAAAATAGTCACGTGACCTTAGAACAGCAAATTAAATTTTTTCAGCACGTGACTTTTTAAAGTTTTTTTTAGAAAATTGCTTTTCTTGAATCTGAATACTGTCAAAATGGTTACGTGACCTTAGAACAGCAAATTCATATTATTCAGCACGTGACTTTTAGGCTTTTTTAAAAAATTGCTTTTCTTGGGTCTGAATATTGTCAAAATGGTCATGTGACCTTAGAACAGCAAATTCAATTTTTACAGCATATGACTTTTAAAGTTTTTATAGAAAATTGCAATTCTCGGATCTGAATATTGTCAAAACGGTCACGTGACCTTAGAACAGCAAATTCAATTTTTTCAGCACGTAATTTTTAAAGTTTTTTTTAGAAAATTGCTATTTTTGTATCTGAATACTGTCAAAATGGTCACGTGACCTTAGAACAGCAAATTCAAATTATTCAGCACGTAATTTTGAAAGATTTTTAAAAAAATGCAATTTTTGGATCTAAATATTGTCAAAATGGTCACGTAAACTTACGACCATTCAATTCAGCTTGTCAAAAAGTACAAAAAGTGCTCAGTTCCAGAGATATACCTACAGAGGGACATTTTCAACAGGAAATAGGAAGACAAAGTTATGACAATGTTAAAGGAGACTTTTAACATTTAACACCAAAAATCCCGACTCAGCCCCTGCAGGTGTACCTAAAAAAGACACAAAAACTGGCAACATTGTATTTTAGGTGTTAAACTAGAAATATTTCGTCACATTACTAAGCTTATCCGAACATTAATGTCCACACTTCTGAACTTTCCAGTTTTGTTTTGAATTTAAATGCAAGAAAATGTATCAACCATAAGGTCGAATTTTCCCTGAAACATATCACTGTTTTAACAAGATTTCTCATTGTAACAAACAAAGAAAAGAAACTGAATTGAGCCTTATTGTCATCCAATTTGTTGATCAAAAGTAAAGCTTTATACTGTTTAAAGTATGAAACATATTGCTACTTATTGAAAAGACTGAGGGTCAGTTGTCCGGCAAATTAGAACCAGTTTTCATTGTAAAACTGAAAAAAAAACCGACGCAGCTGGATTTTAACCAGCTCTTCTGCAGTCGTGCCCTCAGGATGTTACAATTTTTGTTTCCTGCTGTTTGTTCTTAGAATCTGAACGTTTGTTAACTGGCATATTTCAGGGTTAAAGGTATCAGTCCCTTGAAGGGTCATCGAAACCTGTTTCTTCCCCGTGAGAACTCAAGAAAGGGTCACTACGGGCCGAAACTTGTCCCCGTCAAAACAATCGACAATCGGGACTGTCCATCCGACTCGTTTTTCTTGTTTTTGAGATATGGTAATTTTTCGCTGGTCGTTCGTCGAATGATTTAGTTCGGCTTTGAAGTTCAAATCGGTAACATCATTCACGAGTACTCCAAATTTTGTGTCCAATATTGTTCAGTGTTTAAATTCCACTTAAAAAATAAGTCAGAAGAAAAGCAGGTAAATAATTACAGGCGGCTCCCCCTAGTGTCGCACTTTGGCGGTTCCTATTAAATTAAAATTAATTCTTAACGTGATTAGGCAGCGAGAGGGTTAAAGGAAATTTAATCAATTTTCTGTATTAGATCCTTATTATAGGAAATCGCTGATTTTCGGTTAGATTCTATTAAGATTTCCCCTTACGGCCTTTAAGAGTTTCAATCAGATTTATAAAGCCAAAAACTGTCAAAATTCTGAATTTTAATTTCTGGGCGATCCCGCATTGAGTGCGGTAAAGTTACTTTTCCACACTGATTTTATTTTTCAACAATATTATTTCAATCACAAATAATAACTGTATATTTGATTTCTTAATTAAGTTATCTTTGCAAACAAACTTTCATTTAGGAATTTGACTATACGTATTCGTTCAATTTAATAAATAGGAAAAATGTTGAACTTAACATGCGGAAAGCGTCTTTAACTGCTTGTCAACTGTAGTCTCGTGTGGTAAAGTTCCATTTTCAGCACTTTTTAACTATTTTCCAGTCACCATCAAATATGATAATTTCGATCAGACTTTTGGAAATGTGTGGGTGGGAGGGTGGTAAATCAACCGTCTGCGGCAATTAAAGGGTAATTTTGACAATTCGAGCTCAGACTGTAACCGAGCGGAAAATTGCTTCGCGGGAAAATAGCGTCTTAAAAGGAAAATTTATTCGCGAGACTCTCGAGCGTTCCGACCCGATAAATTTCCCCGGCTCAAGCCACGCCCGCTCGCTTTTAAACTTGTATATTTCAAGAAAATGAAACTTTCCTTTGACATTATGAACTAGAAAGGTGCCTTTAATATAAATTATCTGATGCTGTGCAAAACAAATTAACACTTTGCCTCTCTGTTCTAGATAAAGAGAGAGAGAGAACATTTTAACGTACAGGGGACGCTTAGACTGTATTCTCAAAATACTACTAAACTTGCATTAATGTGAAACAAAGTATGTTTTCAATGACAATTTCAAAGTTTTTTAGGCAAAAACTCATAAATAAAAAAAAATTCCAGTATTCTAACAAAATTTCACATTTACCTTTGAATCAAAAAGTTATAAATATACGAGGTAATTCGTTTAAATTTACCCCGTCAAAATGACTGTTAAATTGTAATCTGTGCCAAATTTACATTAAAACCGTAATAATCTAATCAAAGTTTCACTTAAATTACTCCAATGCATTAATTAAGACAAAATTGAGTAGTAAGGGTAGTAGGGAATATTTTTGTTTTTAATTTTTTCAAATTAAATTTTTTCAAAACTCTGACATTTTGATTTTTGTCATAGTTGTCCTTAAATACCATTGAAAATCGCTCAAAATCTGCCAGAGACCTCTAAAATCCTTTTGGGAATACCCGAGGGTTCAAAAACTACTGAAAACGTCCCAAAAATTACCAGAGGCCTCTAGATTCATTTTGAAAATACCAGACCTCCAAATACCACTGAAATATAGTATACCAGAGTCTTCCACTAGCGCTCTAAATGTTCCATTTTTTTTTGGAAAATTTGCTAGTGACATCGATATATAATACTCAGACTTCACAAAAATTGCCTCTATAATCATTTTGAGAATGCCAGTAAGCTCTATAAACCACTGAATACCTTTCAGAAATTACCAGAAGCCTCTACAAGTGTATGAATATTTCCAAGATTTCTTTCAAAATTACCAGAATCATTTTGAAAACGTCAGAGTATCAGAAAAACTACCAAAAACTTACTGAAACTTCTACTAGCGTTTTAAACCATTCAAGGCTTCCTTAAAATGTGACAGAAGCCTAGAAAATCATTTTCAAAATGTCAGAGACCTTTAAATACCACTAAAAACCTCTTAAAACTTACCAGAACCTTCTATTAAAGTCTGCATTTTTTAAAATGTATCAGAAACTTCAACAATCATTTTGAAAATGCTAGAAGCCTCCAAATACCACTAAAAACTACCAAGGGCCTCTACGAGGGTCCTAACCTTCCAAATATTTTTTTTTCAATTTTCCTGCGGCCTCTAGAATAATTTTGGAGATCCCAGAGACCTTCAAATACTACTGAAAACCTTTCAGAAACTGCCAAATACCTCCACAGGTGTACTAATCCTTCCAAGATTTTTTAAAAATTGCCAGAGGCCCACAAAAACCACTGAAAACCTCCCAAAAGAGTTTCTTAAAATGTGCCAGAAGCCTATAGAATCAATTCCGAAATGTCAGAGACCTGTAAATACCATTAAAAACCTCTTAAAACCTACCAGAACCTTCTATTAAAGTCTTCTATCAGAAGCTTTGACAATCATTTTAGAAATGCTAGAAACCTACAAATACCACTAAAAATCTGCCAAAATCTACCAAAGGCATCTTTGAGGGTCCTAAAATTCAAAATATATATTTTTTAAATTTGCCAGCAGCCTCTAGAATAACTTTGAAATCCCAGAGACTTTTAAATAACCTTCCAGAAACTGCCAGAAGCCTCCACAGGTGTACTAATCATTCCAAAAATTTTTTAAAATTGCCAATGGCCCACAAAAACCTCTGAAAACATCCCCAAACTTACCAGAAGGTTTTATTATGGGTCTTAAATGTTTCAAGAGTTCCTTAAAATGTGCCAGAAGCCTATAGAATAATTTCCGAAATGTCAGAGACCTGTAAATACCATTAAAAACCTCTTAAAACCTACCAGAAACTTCTATTAAAGTCTTCATTTTTTAAGACGTATCAGAAGCTGCGACAATAATTTTGGAAATGCTAGAAACCTACAAATACCACTAAAAACCTGCCAAAAACTAACAAAGGCATCTTTGAGGGCCCTAAAATTCAAAATATATATTTTTTAAATTTGCCAGCAGCCTGTAGAATAACTTTGAAAATCCCAGAGACCTTCAAATAACCTTCCAGAAACTGCCAGAAGCCTCCACAGGTGTACTAATCATTCCAAGATTTTTTTAAAATTGTCAAGGGCCCACAAAAACCACTGAAAACCATCCCAAAACTTACCAGAAGCTTCTATTATGGTCTTAAATGTTTCAAGAGTTTCGTAAAATGCGTCAGAAGTCTATAGAATCATTTTCGAAATCTCAGAGACCTCCAAATACGGCTGAAAACCTTCCAGAAACTGCCAAAAACCTCTACATATTGTGTTTATCATTCCAGATTTTTTTTAAAATTGCTTGATGTTTTTTCTAATTCTTTTGGAAACGCCAGTGATCCATAAAAACAACTACTGAAAACCTCTCAAAACTTACCAGATATGCTTCTAATAGGCTGAAAAAGTATCAAAAGTTCTAGAATCATTTAGGAAATACCAGACACCTGAAAATATCACTGAAAACCGCCCTAAAATGGTCAGAGGCTTCTAGATTCAGTTTGGGAGTGCCAGAGGGCTCTAAAAATTTTGCAAATTATACCAGAGGCCTCAAATAAGATCCTACATGTCTATAAAAATTGCCGAGAATTATTTTGAAACCGCCTTAAAATTGCTAGAAGTTTCTAGAATCCACTAAAAACCTTCAAAAAATGACCAAAGGCTTCTAGAATCAATTTTAAAATAGCAGTTAATCGTAAATAGCACTATAAAACCAAATAAAAATTGCCAGAAGCCTAGTTGCTAGAAGTATTTAGAATTTTTTTGGAAAAAACATTTAAGGTTTAATAATTATCGAAAATTTCATTCATAGAAAACTAACAAAACCGCTAGAAGCAACTTAACAATAAAATAATTCTTGAAATTTATGTTGGCGTAAATTATTAGCATTTCTGACGTCATACCAATTTTGTTTGGATGTTAGTATAGTTTCTGATTTTGATTTTATTTTTCTTGCATTTAAAATAAATTTAACACTACAATACCACACTTTGTAAATTTTTGTGTTTTGACAAACTAACGAATTGTACTTTATTTTTAAACTGGTCTTCTCAGCATTTTAACTCATTTTTCCTGTTTGTCTTGTAACAAGTTTTAGACTCGCCCCTATATTTTGCATATTACGAAAACGGCGTTCCTCTCTAGCAAAACCCTTTTGTGTCAAGAGGCAAGATTAAGAATGGGGAAAATAAGATAGATGTGCCCGCCATTTTAGCGGAGTATTTTGCTTCCTTGCATTTCGTCGTAACGAGCTGTCGCCCAGCCGAATCATCCAACATTTTTGTTTATTCCCGCGCCCCCGTTCCTACACTTTTAAGCTGGCCGACTGTACGGAACGTTCCTCAAAGTAAAATTATGCCCGAACATTGGAAAACTAAGAAAATTAACGCTCGAAGAGCACTGACGGCTCAGATAGGGCGAAATAATAGAAGGGTGGATTATTTTTGAGGGTGCGACAGCTTTGAGCTGATTATGGAAATATTTCAAATGTTATAAACTGCTTTCCTAGAAAAATGAATGGAAAATTGCTGTTTTTCTTGAAGGTGTGGGCTTTCACTTCTAGCAAATTTCTAATTGGTCTATTTAAAATTATAGTGGCATTAAACAGTCGAATTAAATATGGATGAGGCGATTAAAGTTGAACATAATTTTTCGCTTAGAGGTGCCAGCCAAAGGCTTTTCGCCATATTTGGTGCATTTTCATAATGGCATTATTTAATTTTGGATTCGGTTGAAATCTATGCATAATGCAGGTAAGCGACTAAAAATACATCTAATTGCCTTGATTATAGCTGGAAAATTATAATTATTATAATGGATAAACGTTGTAGCTGAAAACAGTTTGAAAAACTATTACAATTCCACTCTTAGGTTATTAACAATTCAATTTTAAGTTATTTGATAATGGAATTTAAATTTTCATAGTTTTCAATTTTATTTTTGATAAGTTTTAAAAGTGTCAGTTAACTGTACTTCCAGTGCCGTAACTGCATTAATTACTGAAATTTTTTGAAAATAATTGGTAGTATAGGTAAAAATAGTTTGAGTGTGGAAAAATGCAATTTGTAAAATTTTTAACAAAAAAATAGGCGTTGTTGTAAATAACCTCACAAAATAAATTTTCCATGATTTTCCCAAACTAATTTCAGTGAACTTAAAAAGACAAAAATAAGAAATATGGTTAATAATAACGTGGCCTCCGTTCCTGGAAAGCAAATTTCGCGCAGTGGAAATTGTAACTTCCAACTTGAAAATTCAAAGTTATTCTCGGAGATTTACCAGGATGAAATAGTCGCGTACAGTCCCGGACCAATGGAAATGTGAGGATTTTAATTGCGTCTTACTTTTGCTTTTGTTAGCTTTCCTGCCTTTTGAGCTACGGTTTTCGTTGCGAAGGCATTTACGCTTAGAATATCGAAAATTCCGTTTCACTGTATTTCTAAGGAAAATTGATAGAAACCTTCCTAAAACTTCCTACAACGTTTTCAAAAATTCTAGATCGTTCTTAAGTTGTCTAAAAGTTACCAAAACTTTCCAGAACATGCTAAAGTTTTCTAGAAGTCTGTAAGAATTTCTCCAAAACAGTTCTATATTCTTCTAGAAACTTTCGGTGTCTTTCTAAAACCTGTCAGAACAAAGGGAGTTATCAAGAGAAAGGTCTGTCCAATGTGACAGAAACCCGCAATTGTCAGCTTCTTCTGTCACATTCTATCAATACTTTTCTTGAGAATTTCAAGAATTAGGGACCACAGCGTTTCTAAGTCTTCTCGAAACTTTTAGATCTTAGTAAAACTGTCTAGAAGTTTCCAAAACTTTCCAGAACATGCTAGATTTTTCTAAAGCTTTGTAAGACCTTCTAGAACTCATCCAAACAGTTCTATATTTTCCTAGAATCTGTCAGTGTCCTTAAAACCTTCTAACACTTTCTAGAATGTTTCAAAGTCTTCTCAAAACTTTATTATTATTTATTACATTACAATTATTACTGTAGTGTATATGGAGGAAAACCAAATCCAAGATTCGCCAATTAACAGAACTAGGCAACAAACAAGCTACCAAAGTAACTTTTTGTGTACTTTTCCGGCAAAGTTATCCGGCTTAACGTTCTGTCAGACTATCCCAACCTAAGAGAAACAAACTTCCCCAAAATAAACACTAATTTCCTTACCAAATTACTAAACCTTATTTGCAGAAACCTTGCTAGGTTTTCCCGGGCAGGGAAAACATAAAATTATGACTTGTGTGTGCGGTAACGTAGTCTGCGGGCGGAAAGTTTTTCTTTACCCCCCTTCACCCCACTTTCACGTAATTCTTGCTTGGTTTCGCCTTGCCCTCCCCCCCCTCCCGCGACTTTGGTAACTTAATACCTATACAAAGCGTTAAAAACTCCTTCCAGATTATAAATTGGCAAAAGCGAGTCTCCTTCAGAGAGTTACGACCACACGCTTCAGCATCCGACTCTCCGCGTTTATTCCCTTATTTCCGCCCTTCTTTAAACCTGATATGGAATTCTACTGTGGGCGATTCCGGTCCCTTTGTACGGGCCCTTTAAGGGCGATAGCGGCCCGAAGCGAGTTTAAAGCCGATCCTTGTAGAAAACCTGCTCTCGCTCGCCCCTTATTTTATATGTACAGCTTCGTTCCTTTTCTTAAATGTCGACGTCCTTATTCGGTTCGTGCTTAAGGGCGATTTTCGCGCAGCTATTTTTGCTCGTTGCGAGAGGGGTAAACGGGGTTGGAGCGGGGCAAATGGCTGCTCTATTTAATGTAGGGAAAATAATACCAATTTGAATTTCTCTGCAGATTTTAGTTGTGTTTAAGTTTAAGGAGAGATTTTATGGGGGGATAATTGGGATGATGGAAATAGGGATGAAGGGGAACTCTAAGGGGAATTCATTTTTACTTTGACAGTCCTGTTTCTGTGACTCTGTTTGTAAAGGGTATTTATAATTGGAAAAGAAGGTTAATTAACACTTTTGCTAAGGTTTCTATTTAAAAGTGTGTCTGGATTTCTAGAAATTTTGCTTTTTGTAAATAATAACATCAACCAACCTTTGACATTTGAATTTACGAAAAAATACGTCATTTGAGAGACTGTCTCCATGCTGTTTTTCTTTTTGTGCTTATTTGCTGCTATTTTTGGTATGATTTTTGTTTTTTATAGGTTTATTTACAAATTCAATAGCTGTATTCAGATATTGAAGGCTTCTGAGAGACAAAAACATACCAATTATCTGTTGCAAAATGGGTAAATATCAATGTACAAATTTAAACTGACCAAAAAATTTCCAAATGCTCCTGAAGTAGTCTAGAAGCTTCCAAAACCTTTTAGAACAGTCTAAAAGGTTCCAAATGCTTTTCAACTCATTTATAGAAGCTCCAAAAAGATTTTAAGTCTAAAAAGTCTAAAATCTTCCATATGCTTCTAAAAGAGTTTAACATCTTCCAAAAGTTTCTAGAACCGCCTACAAGGTTTCAAATGCCTTAAAAACAACCCAGAACTTTCAATGCTCTTTAAACTGTTCAAACACTTTCCAAATGCTCCTAAAGTAGTCTAAAAAGGTTTTAAAACACTACAGAAACTCCAGTATGATTGTGAAGAAGTCGAAAGCTTTCCAAAACAGTCTAGAAGTTTCCAAAAGCTTTTAGAACACTCTAAAAGGATCTTCAACTAGTCTAGAAGCTCTCAAAAAATTTCAAGGCAGTTTAAAAGCTTCCTTATGCTTAAGCAAGTTTCTAGAACCTTCCATAAGTTTTCAAATCATTTAAAAGCAGTCCAAAACCTTGTTTGTGTGTTTTTAAACTCTCCAGAAACTTTCCAAATGCTTCTAAAGTAATCTAAAAGATTTCAAAATACTACAGAAACTCCAAAATGCTTCTAAAGCAGCCGAAAGTTTTTAGAACAGTCTAGAAGCTTTCAAAACATTTCAAGACTGTCTATTCCGTAGGCTTTGAGAGAAGTTTAAAAGATTCCAAATGTTTCTAGATTCGTCTACAAGGTTCTAATGTCTTAAAAGCAGTCCAGAACATTCAAGGCTCCTAAAGTAGTCCAAAAGAAGAAAATGCAAAATGCTTCTAAAGAAAAAACAGCCTAGAAGATTCCAAAAACTTCTAGAACTGTCTAAGAGTTTCCAAATGCCTCTAATATGCTCTTTAAACTGTTCCAAATACTCCTCAAGTAGTTTAAAAAGGATTTAAAACACTACGGGAACTCCAAAATGCTTTCCAAACAGTCGAAAGCCTTCCAAAACGGTCTAAAAGTTTCCAAATGCTCTTCAACTAGTCTAGAAGGTCCCAAAGGATATCAAAACAGTCTAGAAGCTTCCAAAAAATTGTAGAACCGTTTAAGAATTTCCAAATGCCTCTAAAGCACTCCAGAACCTTCAATATGCTCTTTAAACTGTCGTCAAGTAGTTCAAAATTTGAACGTTTTTAAAACATTCTAAAATTTTCTGTTTGCTTCTAAAGCAGTTTAAAAGTGTCTTGAACTTGAACTCAAAAAAAGTAAAAAATCTTGCATATCTGAAAACGTTTTGGGCTTTTTCACAGATTTTTATGTTTTTTTTGATAAAAATATATTTTGTTAAGCGCTTATTTTTCACGATTTTAGTGCTTTTTAATCTGGACCGTAATTATGTGACAATCCTCTATTTGTTTGAGTGTTCAGCGGAAATCAGTCAACGAGAGCTGTCAATCAACTGTCAGAGTTATTCACACTGGCTAACTTGATTGGTAAACGTTGTTCGTTTGTTTTTTGAGTTTCTGGGAAACAAGGCAAAGACGTTCATCAATTGTTTCCCGATCGTCGATATTCGAGGCACGCTTTTACAAATTGTTTAATTAAATCAGGGGAGAGGCACAGCGCGACGTTCTCTTGTTTCTAGCGCCGACTGTGTCTTGGAAATTAAATTTAAGACTTCGGGAGAGACTTTGACGCGTTTTGGGACTTTGCGTTCGCTATTCAATTGCTTTGTTCGCGAAACTTTCCCGGCACAGCTAATTGAATGGGAATCGTCTTATTTCCAACACTCCTCGTGGAAATTGTCGCTTTTTCTCTTCATTCCCCGTTTGGTCGGCCGTTCACGATCGATAACGGTGTACGTTTCGGAAAAGTTATGGCCGAACATCCCCCTTATTTTTTCCATTTTTTTCCCTTTCCACCCCTCGAAATATAACCACCCCCGAGGCACGTTCGCCCTTCCGCGTTTCTTATTGCCTCCTCCTTCGCATCCGTACGTTATATTTAACGTCATTTGTATTCTAAACAGAGCCCGAAATGTTTTACTAAAGTAAACTGAGACTTTGGGGGAATTTCCAAATTTTAATTGAGAATATAAGACGTGGAATGAGGGTCGACTAACTTTCCGGGTCTCTGGAGTTTTGCATCAAACCCTTTTCCTGGCAGCTGGTTGGATTATATTTTATTCCGGGATTTTTACCCTAACCAATCCAACAATTTTTTTTTAATGCATATACAAGGTGATGCTTATATTAGACAGGCTAATAATAAACAAGGAAGACCCAACCTGGTCTTCCATGTACCAAGATGCAGCAATAAGTATGATTGAACAAAAATGGTACGCCACTGTTTTCACTCAAAACAAAGATTATTTGTGAAAAGCTTCTGGTACTTTCAAATTGATCTGGCACTCTTAAAGGGCATTAAAGATGTTTTTAGGGGCTTTTGACGGTTTTAAATTCTTTTACCGAAGTTTCTGATCCTCTTAAATGCTTCTGACAGCTAAATGACTGGTTTATCACAAATTCATCATTTGCAACCCCAATGTTTTTTTTTTAATAAGGTCGAATATCGCTTAAAACTAGTGATGGGTAATTTACCACTAACTTTACCAGGAAAATTTGACCAGTAAATTACCTGTAAATTACTAGTAAATTGCGAATACTGTGTTTCTGGAAGTTCAAATTTTAACACCGATTTTCTCCCTGACTGTAATAAATTTTGAAATATTTTTTCAAGTTATTGGATAGGAAATTTAATGAGGATTCCAAAAATATGCTTAAAATAGTCATTTTCTCACTCTAAGTGTATTTTACAAGCGATTTGGTCCCTCACTGTCCATTCAAAACGTCTTTCTGACAGTTTAGATTTGACACCACTTTTCTCCAAGACTATATCTGATTTTGTAGTGTTTTTTCAGGTTATTGAATAGGAGATTTAATGAGGATTCCAAAAACGTGCTTAAAAACATGATTCGGTTACTCTAAGTCGGTTTTACAGGCGATTTTGTCCCTGACTGTCCTTAACAGTATTCAAATTTTAGATTAAAGTTTCACTGATTTCTAAATTTGTTGCACCAAACAGTTTGTCTTAAATAACTCGAAAACGGTAAAAGTTACAAAAAATGCAAGAAACCAAAAATGTTTCTAGCCAACTCCTTAATCTAATCCCGTAAATTTACAGGACGGTTTTTGCTTCCAGTATACCGAGTGTGCATGAAAATAATGGTGATTGACTGTTCTTGGTCGCCCTGCACGCAATTTTTTAGATAGAATTTTTTGCTTAACCCCACTGGAAAGAGGAGCTCAAGACGGTTAATTTGAGTTGTTCAATCTCCCTGAACTCCCAAAAACAACCAAGTTACAGAGTGTTCAAATGTCAAATCACTACTTCAACTGATTTGAAAATTTGTTGCATTAAACTAGTTTTTCCTAATAGCTCGAAAACGAAAAAAGTTACAAAAAAAATACAAGAGACCAAAAATGTTTCTAGCCAACTCCTTAATCTAACCCCGTAAATTTACAGGACGGTTTTTGCTTCCAGTATACAGAGTGTGTCTGAAAAGTGATTCACTGTTCTTGGTCACCCTGTATACAATTTTTCTGATAGAATTTTTTGCTTAACACCACTGGAAAGAGGACCTCAAGACGGTTAATTTGAGTGGTTCAATCTCCCTGAACTCCCAAAAACAACCAAGTTACACAGTGTTCAAATTTCAAATCACAACTGATTTGAAAATTTGTTGCATTAAACTAGTTTTAGCTAAATAACTCAGACACGGTGAAAGTTTCAACAAATTTAATAGAGAGTAAAAATGTTCGTAAAGAACTGCTAAACCTAATGCCTGGAAGTTTTACAGTCCGTCAGAGTCGCTACTATACAGAGGGTACATGAAAAGTGTAGTGATTCAGATTTATTACTTTTCGAATTTGACAGCCATGGCAGACCGAGAAGGACTGCTGTTACTCATAGGAATTCCTAAGAGCTGAAAAAGCCCAACAAACAGAAACCTTTTCCTCCCACAGCAGACAGTCAAGAAATTGAGTCAAATAGGTAGGTACTCTAAAAAACTGGTCTTTTAAGGGTCTGTGGCAAACTGTCCTAGAAAACTGGAAGGAATCACTTTCCTTAAGCTTCTGAGCGTCAGAAAGCTCAGGATCTTCATGGGATAGGGATGCTATTTTAAAAGCACCCTTTAGGGTAGTCATTTAGAGGAATTTCTAGTTCTGAAAATGTCTAAAAATCAAAAACTTTCTCCTCGTCGCCTCGTCAGAAAATTCGTACTTTTGTGGTCATCATTTGAGGAGAAAATCTAAGAAAGTGAGTCAAATAGGAAGGTACTCTGAAAAACTGGTCTTTTAAGGCTCTGAGGAGCAGATCAAACTTTTTGAAAGTAAATTCGTATGATTTGAAGGCAAACTGTTCTAGAAAAGTGAAAGGAATCACTTTCCTTAAGCATCTGAGTGCCAGAAAGCTCAGGACCGTCATGGGATGCTATCGAAAAGAAGTGAAATTTGCAAATAAAACTACCCTATTTTAAAGTAACCTTTAGGGTAGTCATTCAGACGAATTTCTAGATATGAAGATGTCTAAAAATCAGAAACTTTCTCCACGTCAGAAGATTCGTACTTTTGTGATGATCATTTGAGATGAAAATCTAAGAACCACTCAGTGTCAGCGACGTAGTTTTTTAAAAAAAGTTGCAATTTTAGTACTAATTTGTAATTTCTTTGTTAGTTGTTTTTAACTTTGTTAAATGATAAAACTGACAGTTTGGTTGTTGAGTGACACATTTTTCAGTAATTTCACTTAAAAATTCAAACTGTTTGCAGAATCGCCCGTAATTTTCACCATAAATTTTTTACTAGTAATTGTAACTGACAGAGCTAGTTATTAAAAAAAAAGTGAAATAAACCAGACAATGTTTTATTAATTCCCGTTAAAATGAAAAGCATAAAGCGCCTATTATTTGGGCGGTAAACACTATACGTTTTCAGTATTTGGCCATTATTCGAACATGAATATTTAACGACTTTTTGTTCGGGCTTTTTGCGAAATTCGCCTGCCGTCGTACTGTCGCATTACTAATGCAAATTGGCGATAGTTTCGCATTTTCAACCCATCAAAACGGATATATTGTTTGGATTCATTACATAAACCGTTTTAAAATAAATTTGAAGCTAAAGATGATTTTTTGTATAAAATTATTAGTAAACAAAACGAGAAAATATCCTAGAAACTCCCATTTCCGGTTTGCTGATTTTCTCTATAGAGCTTTCGCGTTCATATTTCCGGCTGTCAAACGCAAACGGCTCTAAAATATGGGGAAACTTCGACTATTTACACCCTATGAAAACAACCCTCAGGAGAATTAATATCTGATTTCCAATAATATCGAACCACTTTTATGAAAATCCGACTGAGTTTTTAGTTTGTTAAATAAATAGAGTTGGTTAACTAAGACAGTAAAAACTTTCCTTAAACTCCCAAAGAGGGGTGAGAGAAGTGTTATAGCGAGAGCTCGAGGGTTGTTATTTTCTTATCTTTTAATTTCCGCCAGTAATATTAGGAAAGTTTCAGCCCCCGACTCAAAACTAATTAAAATTTGAGTATCGCGAAGTTCGGGAAGTTTTACGGGAGTTTTACTTATTCATACTCGCCGGATGATGGATGTTGATTAAAATTAAACTCCAAGAAATATGATTCGCCGCTGCAAGTTTGAATTATGGTGGGCGGACCTAGTCGGGGGCTTTTGTTTGTTTTGTAGAGATAAATTTGATCCATTTTATGTTCTATTCCTTTGCAAAATTTCCAAAATCAATGATAACTATGACAGACAAAGTCAGCAAATCTACATGTGCAACATTTGCTTAAATCGCAGCACTCTTTATGGTTTGTGAGACTCTTTACCATTTTGTCTGTCATATCTTAAAACTACGTGAAATTTCCTTTAAAATGAGATGCAAGTCAATATTTTGACAGAAAATTCAAAATGGCGGCCTGGAACGCCATTTTGACTGTCATTACTTAAAACTACCTTTTTTGATATCTCAAAAACTAACAGAGTTAGATCTAAAATTTAACATTTTACCTGTCTGTGTTAATTGTCTAAAATTTCTTTGCCAGGAACTCGGCCGGATTATGAGACATGAAATCTGACTAAAAAATATTTACAATATAATATGTGATATTATGGTAAAGGAAATTTGATGCCCTCTAGCGGCCAAACGGTGTTATAAATCAGCTTATGTGGGGGCATGTTTGGAAAGCTTGAAATCTGCTCTATCTTTTGTTTTCTATGACATTTTGATGCAACTTATCAAATAAGGAAGTAATTTAGGGTCAAAGCATGGTGTGTCCCAAAATATGTGATTTTAGTGTGAAATAATTTGACGCCTTCTAGCGTCCAAACGGTGTCATCAATCAACTCATGGGGGGACATTTTTGGAAAGCTTGAAATCTGCTCTATCTTTTGTTTTCTATGACATTTTGACGTAACTTGTCGAATAGGGGAGTAATTTAGGGTCAAAGCAAGGTGTGTGCCAAAATATGTGAGAAAAAAGCAGCTTTCAGCGTGCTGCTGTCCAATCACAAACTACCACCAACAATGCTGTCATTTACACAAATAATGTGATAAATAAATATCAACATAGAGCAAGTTAATTATGATTATTTTAACGACAAGTCTTATTGTAACCATACCTCTTCAATGTGATTTAATTACAAGAAAAGGGGTTTGGGAGGAGAGAAATCATTAGCAGCAATAAACCTAAATAATTGTCTTAAATATAAATTCGCGATGGCGGCATCTTACGCCCAAATCCCTGGGTTGCAAACAGTAACATTTGACGTTATCGGCCACGGTCGGTTGGTAGCAGTGGCTGGCGACGCCAAACACGTACACCGATTTAAATACCCTGGAGAATTTTCCTCCCCGATAAGAATAGAGTCGGTTCTAGTTGCGTACAGGTACGGACTGAATGCTAAAACCCTCAAAAATTGAATTTTTGAAGTGGATTTCAATTTAGTTTGGCTACACTGCCAACTTTGAAAACGCGAGGTTTTAGAACCACGCTGCTTTGGTCGTTGTTAAGCTACTTTGTAAGTATTTTAGAAAAATTTTGATTTTTTACAGGCAAATATTTTAAATCTGGTCACGTGACCGTTTTGGAAAATTTTGTTTTAACTTTCTGCGCATTTTCCAACAATATTCTAATTTCAAAAAATTTCCAGATTACAACTGTTATAGTCATGTGATAATTTTTAAGACAAATTCAGCTTATTTATAAAGCGTCTTATCTTTCATAACCTAACTTGACCTAAATTTAAATTAGCATTGTCACGTGATCAATTTGGTGACTTAATGAATTGAATTCTGTTTTTGCTGCAAACATTTTCCAAGCTTGAAATTTATACCGTTAGATCATATGACTCTTTTAGTGATCTTTTTTGTATTTTTGGTTTTTTTCAATGTTCTGAATAATATTAGAGTCGCATTTCCACGTGACCAGAAAACTGCTTTTTAAAAGTTTCTCTTGAAAATAGAAACAATTTCTTTTTGTCTTCCCTGACCAATTCAACAAACAAGAGAAGTCTTTCAAATGTCACGTGACCATTTTTGCAAATTTTACGTTTGACTACACAATTTTGAGTTTTGAAATTTTCTGGTCACGTGACCAATTTAATAAACAGCAAGTGTAAATTTTGCATTTTTTCGTTCAAATAGGTATCACGTGACGATTTTCGAACTATTAACGTATGTACAAAATGTTGAGTTACAGAATTTCGAAATTTTCCGATTTTAAATTTAGCTTTTTATAGAGATTTGTTTTCAAATTTGGCCTCTTACAGTCACGTGACTAATTTAACAAACAATGTGTAAACTTTACATTTTAGAAATGTTTCAAATGTCACGTGACCATTTTTGCAAAATTGACGTTTGACTAAACAGTTTTAAGCTTTGAAATTTTACGATTTTAAATTTGATTTTTTATGATCACGTGACCAATTTAATAAACAGAAAGTGTAAATTTTGTATTTTTTTATTCAAATATCAGGTAACGATTTTCGAAAATGTAACAAATTAAATTTAGCCTTTTATAGAAAGTTTTCAAATTTGGCCTCTTACAGTCACGTGACTAATTTAACAAATAATGTGTAAATTTTACATTTTAAAAGTGTTTCAAATATCACGTGACCATTTTTGTAAATTTTACGTTTGACTACACAATTTTGAGTTTTGAAATTTTCTGGTCACGTGACCAATTTAATAAACAGCAAGTGTAAATTTTGCATTTTTTCGTTCAAATAGGTATCACGTGACGATTTTCGAACTATTAACGTATGTACAAAATGTTGAGTTACAGAATTTCGAAATTTTCCGATTTTAAATTTAGCTTTTTATAGAGATTTGTTTTCAAATTTGGCCTCTTACAGTCACGTGACTAATTTAACAAACAATGTGTAAACTTTACATTTTAGAAATGTTTCAAATGTCACGTGACCATTTTTGCAAAATTGACGTTTGACTAAACAGTTTTAAGCTTTGAAATTTTACGATTTTAAATTTGATTTTTTATGATCACGTGACCAATTTAATAAACAGAAAGTGTAAATTTTGTATTTTTTTATTCAAATATCAGGTAACGATTTTCGAAAATGTAACAAATTAAATTTAGCCTTTTATAGAAAGTTTTCAAATTTGGCCTCTTACAGTCACGTGACTAATTTAACAAATAATGTGTAAATTTTACATTTTAAAAGTGTTTCAAATATCACGTGACCATTTTTGTAAATTTTACGTTTGACGACACAATTTTGAGTTTTGAAATTTTATGGTCACGTGACCAATTTAATAAAGAGCAAGTGTAATTTTTGCATTTTTTCGTTCAAATATCACGTGACGATTTTCGAAATATTAACGTATGACTACAAAATGTTGAGTTGCGGAATTTCGAAATTTTCCGATTTTAAATTTAGCTTTTTATAGAGATTTGCTTTCAAATTTGACCTCTTACAGTCACGTGACTAATTTAACAAACAATCTGTAATTTTACATTTTAGAAGTGTTTCAAATGTCACGTGACCATTTTTGCAAAATTTACGTTTCACTACACACTTTTAAGTTTTGAAATTTTACGATTTTAAATTTGATTTCTTATAATCACGTGACCAATTTAACAACCGGCAAGTGTAAATTTTGTATTTTTTTATTCAAATATCAGGTGACGATTTTCGAAAATTTAACAAATTAAATTTAACTTTTTATAGAAAGTTGTTTTCAAATTTGGCCTCTTAGTCACGTGACTAATTTAACAAACAATAAGTGTAATTTTATAATTTTAAGGTTTTTCATGTCACGTGACCATTTTGGCAAATTTTTCGTTTGACTACACAATTTTGGGTTTTGAAATTTTATGGTCACGTGACCAATTTAATAAAGAGCAAGTGTAATTTTTACATTTTTTTATTCAAATATCACCTGACGATTTTCGAAAATTTAACGTATGACACAAAATGTTGAGTTGTGGAATTCCGAATTTAAATTTAGCATTTTATAGAGATTTGTTTTGAAATTTAGCCTCTTACAGTCACGTGACCAATTTAACAAACTACAAATGTAATTTTTTTAATTTTTAAATGGTTTTTTAATTGTCAGGCGAACATTTTGAGCTAAAGCCTTCCCTGTACCCAACTTCAATTTGTCCGCGAAATATGACCGAATAAAATATATTATTACCTGAAATACTTGGAGAATGGAAATTCCTAGTTTAAGGTTTCGCATAGTTAGCGCAAACTGGAAATTTCTAAGGCGTTCCCGACGCTAGATAAGAAGATTTATTGGTGATATTTTGCTCGCTAGGGCATAAATCAGGACGGCGGCGCATAAACCAGAAAAACGTCAAAAAAATCCAACGAGTTTCACCAGATTTATTGTCTGGTAAAGTTTCAATCATCAAAGAGAAAAACGAGGAGAAGATGGAGAGATGGAGGCGTTTTCCTTTTACAAATTTTAGTTTCAAAGAGACAGAGTAATGACGCTCCGGCAACAAATTTACTTAACTTTGAACAACGAACGTCTCCATCTTCAAAGTATAATAACAATATTACGCCGTCTTGGCTTTGCCAAAGTGAGAGAGACTTTCCATCAAGACTTTCCTTTATTTTAACGTTTGGAAACTAAATAAATGAGTTTCCACCGGCTGAATAGTGCTTTGCTTTGTATTCTGAGATTAATTTACTAAATGGAATATATTCGTCTTTGTTTTGTTGTTGTCGTTTTGCCTCAAAGGGGGAAGAGGAAGGGGAAACTCTGATTGACACCTCAGAATTGATCTATTCAATCCGAACAAAACAACACTAGGTCACATTCTAATCATTTAATCACCAACAGTTGTGCAGAAAAATGTTTTGTTTTGAAAAAGTTTGAATGTCCTATAAAAAATTGCATTGTAAAGTAAAATGTGTCTTACTGTCAAGTTTCAAACACAATAATTGTAATCGATTTTTTAATTACTAAAAGAAGTTGCCATTGGTAATTTATGTTTTGAATTTTTTCAGTAGTTGAATTACAATTCAATTATTGCTTTCAGGGTAATTTAACTACTTTTTTTTAACTGAGTGGAATACGGTTTATTTGTTTTTCTTGATAGAATTCAAAGAAAGTCTAAAGAGAGTTTAATTCTCTACCAAGACTACTTAAGGACGTTAGAAGATTGGTGTATATGAAAGTCTACTTACTGAAATTCAATTTCCCCGTAACTCGGCCATTTGGTAAAATTCAGGGAAATGTATGTTTATGTAACTAGAAAACGAAACGAAACTACAAAAAAACTTGACATTCAGGGTGCCTAACAGTTTCTGTAATTCTTCCTCTCGGTTGAATTTGTATACCTACTAGCCTGACAGTTTTTGCGACCTAGAAAACCGGGGACATTAATCAAACCCAAAACAAACGCAAAGGGAGCACCGAATTCAAGATAATGATTAGTTTTTGCCACTTTCCAGCAAGTCGACTGCACCCACTGGGTTTTTCAACAAACCCTCGAAAGTTGACAAAAAACAACATCTAAATAATGTAAAACAATCTGCTGCACTTTAAATTCACTTAACCGAAAGTGTCCGGGACCATTTTTCATTCTGGTGGAAAGTTAACGGCTTTCCCGGCGGTCCCGGCCTCGCATTTTCCGCACTCTTTCCTATCGTTTTTCTTGATTTTCCCTGACGGCCCGGGGGCGACAATTTTTCACTTAAAAAGCCCAACAGCCACTTAGAAAAGGTTGTGAACCAATTAACCTTAATTTTTTTTTGCAGTTTTTTTTAACTAAAGCCGAACTCAACCCGACTACAATCGAAAAAAAAGGCAACAGAATTTACCTGACAGGTGAGTGTTAAATTTGCCTTTCATTATGTTTTGACCAGCATTTTTTTTACAGAAAACTTCTCACCCACCTGCTTTGCTCAGTTTGGAGATTATTAGCGTACAGTGGCAGAAAATTGTATTGGAAGACCAAAATTTACACAAAAACAGAAGGAATGGTAAGTAGATGCAAATTGTTATGAGAAAGAGAAGATGAATAATTTATAGCAGAATTTTCGTACTCTCAAAAATTGAAAAATTGTTTTAGGAATGAAACATTTAGAATAAATCAGAATATTCTGTTCTTACTAAATATTAAATAGGTATAATTTTAGTCATACAGGAGTGACTAAAATACACGCTTGCCATTTTTGGAAAACGATAATCAGATCAAATAAAAAACAAGTTACTGTTGTTAGAGTGTTTTTCTCTGGCTATTTGCTCAGATTTTTAGATTTTATGACAACTTGGCAACCATGAAATAGAAGAGTTAATTCAATTTTGTTTAAAACAGCACATTTTTATTTAAAAAATGTGCTTAAAACACTCATTTTCTCATTCCAAGTGGGTTTTACAGGCGATTTTGTCTCTGACTGTTCTTTCAAACTGTGTTTCTGTCAGTTCAAATTTTGACACCGCTTTTCTGCCTGACTGTACCAACTTTTGTAGTGCTTTTCATGTTATTGGATAGAAAATTTAATGAGGATTCCAAAAATGTGCTTAAAACACTCATTTTCTCACTCCAAGTGGGTTTTACAGGCGATTTTGTCTCTGACTGTCCTTTCAAACTGACTTTCTGTCAGTTCAAACTTTGACACCGCTTTTCTGCCTGACTGTACCAACTTTTGTAGTGCTTTTCATGTTATTGGATAGAAAATTTAATGAGGATTCCAAAAATGTGCTTAAAACACTCATTTTCTCACTCCAAGTGGGTTTTACAGGCGATTTTGTCTCTGACTGTTCTTTCAAACTGTGTTTCTGTCTGTTCAAATTTTGACACCGCTTTTCTGCCTGACTGTACCAACTTTTGTAGTGCTTTTCATGTTATTGGATAGAAAATTTAATGAGGATTCCAAAAATGTGCTTAAAACACTCATTTTCTCACTCCAAGTGGGTTTTACAGGCGATTTTGTCTCTGACTGTCCTTTCAAACTGTGTTTCTGTCAGTTTAAACTTTGACACCGCTTTTCTCCGTGACTGTACCAAATCTCGTAGTTTTTTTTATGTCATTGGATAGGAAATTTAATAAGAATTCCGAAAATGTGCTAAAAACAGTTTTGACGATTTTGAAACATTTAGAATAAATCAGAATAATCTGTTCTTACTAAATATTAAATAGGTATAATTTTAGTCATACAGGAGTGACTAAAATACACGCTTGCCATTTTTGGAAAACGATAATCAGATCAAATAAAAAACAAGTCACTGTTGTTAGAGTGTTTTTCTCTGGCTATTTGCTCAGATTTTTAGATTTTATGACAACTTGGCAACCATGAAATAGAAGAGTTAATTGAATTTTGTTTAAAACAGACATTTGAAAAAAAAGTTTTCGAAATAGTTGTTTATTTGACAGTTTCAAAATTTTCAAATTTGATGGGTCATGAGTGCAAACTAGACTGAAAACAAAAACCTGATTGTTACTGTCTGTAAAAGTTAACTTCTCCATTAATGAATTTTATGCACATTATATGCGAGGTTTTGATAATTTGACAGTTAATTTGAGATATTTTTCGTATAATTCTAAAATTTTTTCCAATCTCGCTCTAAAGCTATTGATTGCACAGTTTTGATTAGTCAATACATTTTTCCAGAAACGAATTCAGTTCATCGCAGTTTTTGTCCACAATTTGTAACTTTTTGTTAATAAAAAAATTACCAATTTTTTAGAAAATTGTTAATTGGTTAAGCTTGTTATTGTAATTTTTCAGTAATTCACTGCTGTAGCTGTAGCTAGAAAAATTACAACAATTTTGCATTTTTTCTGGTTTCAGAACTTTTGAACTTTTTTGAATTTTCACTATTTCAGAAAAAAAGACAACAAAAACATTTAGAATGTATTTAAATGTTATATAAGAAAATTTGAAAATTATGTTATAACTTTCAAAGTAATTCATAACTTGTACGTGTATGACACACATTTTTTTATTGGAAAAAAATTGTTAACTTTTATGAAACCATCATAAGGGGGAATAAAATCACAAAACTTGAGCGTAGAAGGGAGAACGACGGTTCACCCCCTACAAAAATAACGGAAAATCGCACCGGTGTAAGACTTGTTGGAGGGGGGAAAGGGGTAAGAATAAGGAAGGGAGAGACGGAAAAGAGGCGTGGCAAACGGCGGAGAGTAAGAAATCAATGACTGCAAAAAGGGCCTGGACCGAGGGTTGAATACATTTTTATCCTTTACGGACATATTTAGTGAAATAGTGATGTAAATTCAAAATAGTTCAGGTTACAGTTAGTGTAGACTTGCGACTATAGAATTTCCACGTTAGTTTCTCCCGGGTCTTTGTTTATTCTACACCGCGTCGTTTTACGTCGACAAACTCAAGAGCACATTGCCTGAATATTTTATACCGTCTCATATTTTATTCTATGAATCTTAAATTTTGGCTGTGAGCTTAGTTTTCGGCAACAGATTTTGTAGCTATTATATTATATTGCTCGGGCTCGGATTGCGAATTCAAGGCAGACAAGAGTTTTGCGGTTTACGTCCCTCCTGGTTTCATGAGGCTTTATTATTTTAATGGCCTGATTTTAAAAACATGAGAAAATGTGAATCTTTTCCTCACGAATAAATACGAACGTGTGCGTAGCAAATTAGTTTAGCCAAAAAATATTACACACAAAGTTTACCAAATGTTATTACTTAAATTGCTGCCTTGGTAGTTTTGAGATATTTTTGGTGTTTTTCAATTTGTTTGTCAAGAGAATTTTTGTGGTACTTTTCATGTAAAAATTGTGCAAAAAGCATGTTAATGCAAGAGGACAAGCCTTTAATTTTTTTCATTTTTAAACATCACATACCCACTATACTAAAATTTACTCAAATTCTGGTACACTAAGCAGATTATACCAGAAATAAATTCAACATGGATAGTAGTATAATAATTTAAAAACAGTTTCATTTCAAGTCTTCTTAACTGTTTGAAGTAAATCTCATGTATTGAAAAGTTTTAAATTTTGTTCTTTTTAGAGTATGTAAAGCTTAATACTCAATATCCAAAGTCACGTGACCTTTTTCAGTTTGCCAAAAGGTTACGTTTATTTATCATGTTCCCATAAGTTTTCAATCAATAATATTTTTTATATTATGGTTGGTTAGTATAATTTAAATTGGTAGATATTAAACAAATATTGATTCATAAAATATGCGGGCGTGACTATTTGTAAAATCAGTGAACGCACTGAAATTCCGATTTAAAAAATTATATTTCCCATGCGACAAAAACACGGAACCGAACCAAAACTAAATTACACTACCTGGACCATATAAAATCGAGCTTAAATTAAACAGTAACATTATAAAGGCAAAATATGTAGGAGTATAAATTATAATAATACAAACAATACATTAATATATCAAGTTGAAATATTTTTGGGCTGACAGTTATTGCCGTTGCCGTGGAATGATAAATCACGAAAATCGATACTGATACAAATTAAATTTCGCCAGCCTGGGCTCCATAATAGAGATAGTTTCCACGTCGAAATATTATTTTCATTAGGTATTATGGAATTAGGTGGCCAGTTTCAGTGGCCGAATAAATTATGCAGCTCTGTAACAACGACCTTGCGCGTATCAAATTAATTTCACCATCAAAAAAATTTAATATATTATTCAACGAGTATGTATAATGATAGCTATTACGCACGAAGATGAAGAAACCAATGAGTGAGTAATAACTATTACATAGGAGAAATACCTTCTACGGATATTTTAAAATGTTTTTTTGAGCATTGATTTTGACGTCCTCTAACGGCCAAACGGGAAGACTTAGCATTGTTTGTACGTCACGTGATAGTCATGATATCGTAAATGTTTGAAATAACCGAGTTTTCACGTTTGAATGGGAAGATACAAAAGGCTTTCGATTGGGTTATCAAATGAACTGAAACTGTCTTTTTATACTTTATTTTATAAGAAATCAACTCGTTTTTGCAAATATCTCAAAAACAATCTCAGTTAGAGATATAAACTCAAAAAACCTCAATGTAACGCAACTTTTACTATTTATGAACTTTTATACAGTTTACGGGATATTTTAAAATGTTTCCAGAGTATTTTCAAATACTCTCACAAAGGTACTTTCTAGGAAATTTAGGCTAGTAATTCGTGAAAACGGTAGATTACCGAAATTAGTCTGGTATAAGATGCCAGGTCTACCGTTAAAACGGAATATCTACCGGTTATATGGTTCTTCTACCGTTGCCCTGTTTTTATTTTTGAATTCAATCTACCGTTTTTAACAGGCAGTTCAAACTTTGACACCGCTTTTCTGCCTGACTGTACCAACTTTTGAAGTGCTTTTCATGTTATTGGATAGAAAATTTAATGAGGATTCCAAAAATGTGCTTAAAATACTCATTTTCTCACTACAAGTGGGTTTTACAGGCGATTTTGTCTCTGACTGTTCTTTCAAATTGTGTTTCTGTCAGTTCAAATTTTGACACCGCTTTTCTGCCTGACTGTACCAACTTTTGTAGTGCTTTTCATGTTATTGGATAGAAAATTTAATGAGGACTCCAAAAATGTGCTTAAAACACTTATTTTCTCATTCCAAGTGGGTTTTACAGACGATTTTGTCTCTGACTGTCCTTTCAAACTGTGTTTCTGTCAGTTTAAACTTTGACACCGCTTTTCTGCCTGACTGTACCAACTTTTGAAGTGCTTTTCATGTTATTGGATAGAAAATTTAATGAGGACTCCAAAAATGTGCTTAAAACACTCATTTTCTCACTCCAAGTGGGTTTTACAGGCGATTTTGTCTCTGACTGTTCTTTCAAACTGTGTTTCTGTCAGTTCAAATTTTGACACCGCTTTTCTGCCTGACTGTACCAACTTTTGTAGTGATTTTCATGTTATTGGATAGAAAATTTAATGAGGATTCCAAAAATGTGCTTAAAATACTCATTTTCTCACTACAAGTGGGTTTTACAGGCGATTTTGTCTCTGACTGTTCTTTCAAACTGTGTTTTTGTCAGTTCAAATTTTGACACCGCTTTTCTGCCTGACTGTACCAACTTTTGAAGTGCTTTTCATGTTATTGGATAGAAAATTTAATGAGGACTCCAAAAATGTGCTTAAAACACTCATTTTCTCACTCCAAGTGGGTTTTACAGGCGATTTTGTCTCTGATTGTTCTTTCAAACTGTGTTTCTGTCAGTTCAAATTTTGACACCGCTTTTCTGCCTGACTGTACCAACTTTTGTAGTGCTTTTCATGTTATTGGATAGAAAATTTAATGAGGATTTCAAAAATGTGCTTAAAACACGTATTTTCTTACTCTAAGTGGGTTTTACAGGCGATTTTGTCTCTGACTGTCCGTTCAAACTGTGTTTCTGTCAGTTCAAACTTTGACACCGCTTTTCTCCGTGACTGTACCAAATCTCGTAGTTTTTTTTATGTCATTGGATAGGAAATTTAATAAGAATTCCGAAAATGTGCTAAAAACAGTTTTTACGATTTTGTCCTTGACTGTCCATTTCTTTGACGTCACATTGACGTAATTTGACAATTGGTCAAATTATGGTTTTTTCCAAATTACGTCAAAGTGACGTCAAAAACGCTCTGCTCGCTCCATGGAACTTGGAAAAACGAATGCGGCTTATGTTTCTGGCAAATCAAATTTTGACACGCTTTTATTTTTGACTGTACTGAATTCTGTAGGTTATTGAATAGGAAATTTAATGAAGATTCCAAAAAAGTACTTAGAACTGTCATTTTCTCACTCCAAGTGGGTTTAACAAGCAATTTTATCCCAGACTGCCTTTTCAAAACGTGTTTGAAGTCAAAATTTGACAGTTCGGACTTTGACACCGCTTTTCTACCTGACTGTACCAAATTTTGTAGTGTTTTTTTCGGGATATTGAATCAATCTAATGAGAATTCCAAAAATGTGCTGAATTGATTGTCATTTTCTGTGGGTCACGTGACTAAATTATGCTCTAAAACCAGATTTGCCTAGAATCTGCAAGAAGTAAAGTTTAGCACAGTTATCAAAACGAGACGTGTCTATTAGATTTATGACAGTTATTTTAACAATTATCACGTGACCGTTTAGCTAAATAGTGTAGAAAAACCACGTGATAATTGTCACTAACGTCCAACTGTGCTAAAAGGTGAAAAAATCAAGGTTTATAAACGTTTTCTTGTAGTATTTGATATAAAACGTGTTTCTGAGATTTATGAGAGATATTTTGACTGTTATTGTCGCTAAATTATTTTCTAAAACCACGCGGTATCTGTCACGAATGTTAAAACTTTGTATTCTTGAAGTATATACAGCAAATTGGCATTATTTTATAATTTAGATGATTAAAAAAAACATCATGTATAATAATGTGAAATAAATTTTGTTTTTCTTATGTAAATTGTTTATTTTTTGATATGTTTTGATATATTTTGACTTGGCAACACTGAGAAGAAAACTCCTGAAATATTCTTCACTTGTCTGTACGTTTGAAAATTACGTTAGAATAATGACTCATTACTCACGGGTATATGTGTGGTAATAACTAGTAAATAATAAGCGCATTATTAAACAGTCGCAGAAAAAATTTGATTTACAGAATTGTGGTTAACCGCAGAGTAATAATCAATTCCACAAGCTTTGAAGAAATTATTCCATTTGAAATAATGTAGTCCGAACAATAATGTACGTGATGTAATAGTAATAATATTGTGTGGATGCACTAATGGTCGTGTCTTCCCTAGGTACTTTGGCTACTTAGAGATTTAGCATTGAATTGTTGCTTAAACATGAGCCCTATCCCATATTGATGTAATTTTAAACGTTTCACCATTAATTCTGTTTGCAAAACCACTTTTACCAAAATAGCAGGGAAATGTAGGACTTTGTCAATGTGTCAAGTTTCGATATTGTGCTGATGCCCTAACTGTGTTAATATTCAAATTGTAATAATTTCAATTATTGCGAATTAGATTAAACCAAAAGTGACAAATCACCCTTTTTGTCACAACAGCAAATTAACGGATAATACACAGCCAGAAAAAAAATGTAAAACAATTTCAAAAAATCATTTCACCCTTCCAAATCCACTGCGACGAGCGAGCTAATAAATCACGGTAAAAAATCCCTTTAAACAAGCTCAGCCGCAAACTTTTTAGCACGTTTTTCTCCCTAAACCGACCAATTTATCTTGTTTCACTTAAAAAAGCACTTGTTGCTCGTAAAAATCCGGCCCTTGGGGACCCTTCGAATAAGGGAAAAAAGTGGGGCAAACGCGTGCCGTTGAAAAATACCAGCCGACGAACAGGGAAACAAGTTTTAAGTCTGGTTTTCTGGGCTTTGAGGTTTAAGAGTCCTGCTAGTTTGAAAGTCAAGTTGAAAAATATGCAAAAATTTAACTGATCTTGATTATTGAGTAATACATACAACAATAATCAAATTTTTACATTAAAAAAGTCTTGACACGCCTACTTTCAAATGACAACGCCCTCTGGCCAATAGCAGGCAAACCACGCCCAATTTCTAGACTGAAAGGACGTTAAATTATGTGAAATAAGCACAAAAAGGCCACGCCCACTAACGGTAGTTTACGAACAGAAGAACACTAACAAATCAACAGAATGCATTTTTGACCAACTAAAAGATTGTATTTTGTTTAGCAACGCCCACATTGACATTGAAGTCACGCCTTTTGACTGCCAATCAGGCTGCGTTTCTACTGGTAGAAACGCCCACTAAACTATAACGCCTTCTAGACTGTACTATTTGTTCAGAAAATAGAACAATAAACTACCCCTAATTAAAACAGCCAATTAAAATATTAATTTTTGGTTTTAAAACGCCCACATCCAAGTACGTCCAATCTAAAATTGCGTTAACCCAATTAGAAACGCCCATGAATAAAACCACTCCTACCGGCCAATGAAACGCCTCGAAAATTTAGTAAATTTGTATTTTTTGTCTAACAACCATACCCTGACGTGAGACTAATACTAAGACTAAAACTGTTTAGTCACCAATCAAAGTGCCATCTTTAAAATGGCAACGCCCATTGACTACTGTCAGGCACGCCCATTTAAGGAATTGACACGCCCTATAACCAATCAAACTGAGCCTCTGTTAAACGCCTTCTAAAATTTGACAGTTAAGGAACATAAAAAAATCTGATTTGTCTACTTTGCGACTCCTTTCATTGTATTCGTTTAACTAAAATTGGGTTTGGAAGCCTTAAAACTGGACTCTAAACTACTTTCCCTTAAACAAGCATACGGTTTTTTCAATTTAGGAAAAGGTCCGCCTAAAGTGGGCAATTTAAAAGCAATTTACGTGCCGGTTTTTTCCGTCCAAACGGTCGTTTTTTCACTCCATTTGAGGTAATTGAGTAATCCAATGCGGTTGTTGCGTGTTCAGGGACCGTGCCTCTCGTTTACTCACTCACAATTTTTCTGATTTTGCTCATCAAATTCGTCATTGAACGCTTGATTACGTATATTATTTCATATTGAATTTTCGCTGATATGGGCAGATTGCAATTAGCTATTTTCTAATTTCGCTTGAACAAAAGCAATATTATTAATATTATCTATGACAAACATTAGTTTAATTGAATTTTGATTAAATTTTTCCTCTTATTAATTATTAATCACAATTCTGCTTTTTTTCTAGGTCAAAACACTGATCCAGGACAACCGAGTCAATTAATTAGAATGGACTTTTTTCATCGAGAACAAGACCGATTAATCGCTTGACGTGGGTAATTTGCCCGAAAATCCGGAGCTTTTTAAACTGAGGGGTGTACGGAATGAAAAATGATGCGGTTTTTAACAGGTTTCAGGCCTGAAAAATTGGATCAGATGAAGAAGATTAATTTCGGTTTTTTCTGCTGCGCGGCAACAGGTGCTGTCATTCAGATAATTAAACAGGGTCAAATGGGTCACTTTTAACTAAATTACAGCAGAAAAGTTTGAATATTTATCTAAAATGTTTTAAAAATACTGGTTTAAGTTGGAAAAATTGATTAGTGAACAAAATGACAATCATATCCAGCCAAATTATGAAGACTTTATGTTAAAAGTCAATAATAGTTTTTCTACTGTTAAACAACATTTTCCCTTAATATTATTTTAAAAATAGATTGCAAAAAACCTGTAATTTGCCAACTTTGAATCCAAAAAATTGTTTTCAAACCTATAGAGTTGCAGTTGCTTAATAAAATGAGAGTCATATCCACCAAAATTGGGAAAACTAGTCTGAAAGCACAAATTATTTTAAATATTGTAATTAATAACACGATTAAGAGCACAAAATGCCCCAAACTGCTAAAAATATATGAAATGAGTTACAACACGCCCAAATTGTAAAAGTTTCATTTTGTGAACACTGTGTAACTTAGTTTTAACCAAAATACAATAAAAAGCATTTTTGGATATTTGCAATTTCTCCAAACGTTCTGAGGCTGTAACCAACACATTATTGCCATTCTATGCTTGTTTCACATAGTCCTTAACCAAATTTTTAGTTTTTGCAAATATAAGAATTTGATTTTTTGACTTTCTGTTAAATTTGTCTATGCTATGAAAATCAAAAATGGCAAATTTGCTTAACAAACCTACTTTTCATGTTGAAAATAAACTTGTTTTAATTCTCATAGTATGGAAAAACGTTTAAACTTTTTTTAGGAAAAGGTAATCAAACATAATGTCAACTTATTGAATAAAGTAATTACAGAAAATTTACAATGTTCACAGGAAAATGACAATCAGAACCACCAAATTTTTTTAAATCGATATTTAACAACTAATAGAAACTGGATGGCTCTTAAATTATCATTCAGTACCAATCAAAAATACAATTTCCAATTGTGCAATTTACAGTAAAATTCAAAACCACTCTAAAACAGGTACAAGACCAAACCTAAATTTGACACTAACATTTTTAATCTAAAAAACACACATAAGTTGAAGACAGAAACAAAAAGCTTCACCTGTTAAGTTTCAAAAAGCAACACAAAAATATTACAATACAAATTTACATACAGATTTAACCAAACTTAATAAACAGTATTAAACGATCATTAACAAAAATTAAGTTTTACAGAAAAATCCGTTTTAAGTTTACAAATTCAAAACCAAATGTGAGTCACATTTTCTTAAATTGTAACATTCTGCTTATAATGTTTTGTTTTTATTTTTCTCTAAATATTTAATTAACTTGTGTATTAATATTCAATGAACTTGTGTATTTTCTATTTGTTTGTGATGTTTATTACCAAAAAATCCATTTCTAGTTAACCTTAAACGCAATATCACAAACGAAAATAAATTGACAATCATATCTTCAAAAAATATGAAACAACTTAATTCCCTTTAATGCAAATTTAATTTTTATTTTAAAGTTTTAGTTTAACTCTTCCATATAGGTTGTTACATGTTTCTCTATTTAAAAAATGCATTATTTTAGTTCTGGTTTAGCTAGTAATTTAAAAAAAAACAATCATTTTACATATTTAATTTTTGATAAATTACTTTCTGCTACAAGACCTGTTCAATCCGCCATTTTATAAAATATGCTTACTTTACTATTACTAAACTATTGAAAGATTTTTTTTCAAAGGACTAATGAACACTAAAAAATAAAAAAAGCAGACAAATTACATTTTCTTAAACCAAAAAGAGCCTATTTTCATTACTATTTTTTATTGACCAACTGCCCCTTAAAAATAAATTTTGATATAATAAAAATATTTAAAAAAAAAATCGTCAAAATGTGGATTTAATTGCTTTAGAAAAAAAATGAGATTTCGTTTTTCAACTGATTTACATTAAAATTTCAGATGTTTCTGCATAACGATTCTCATGCTTTGTAATATTTAATAAATTCACAGTTGATGCCGCCTCTAAATTACTCTGTAACAATAAAATAAAGTGACAGTCATATTCATGCAAGTTACGAAAATCTATGTTTCTGTAAATGATGACCAACCACAAATTTTTCCAGATTTTGGATGCAGTTTGTTCTAATTGCTTGTTAGAGAACTTTTCAAACTATTTTTTCAACTGATAAACGCAAAACTGGGATACTTAAATTTGCCAACTTTTACTGCTTCTAAAATGTATTTTGGTAAATTTACTCCAAATTATTAATCTATTCAAATCACCTTTTACAACTTTCGTAAATTAGAAAATTACCTTAACAAACTAGGGAAAAACCTATTTCTAACAGTTAACCAGACAGAAAAAACTCAAATCGCATTTGTATAATAATATATGTCAGATACTGTCAGAATTTTGTCGAAATTTACTAAACTTACAGTTTCGTAAGAAACAATTTTGAAATACGAAAAAATTCAAAAACCAAAATTAGATAAAATATTCAAAGTATCAGTTTCATAATTTTAAATTTGCATTTTATGATTTTAAAAACTAATTTAAACAAGAATGTTTGTCTTTCATATGCTAGCAATTAATTCAGTTTCACTTATTTTTGTCATCCTGAAATAATTCAGATCAAACCTATCGGACAATATTTAACAATCCAAATCTGTCTAAATCAATAAATCAAAGCGATGAAGGCCAGGAGTTTCTAAACTTTATGTTACATTTGCCTACATTTTTTATGTTTTTAGTTTGACAATTTATTATTATTCTAATAGCTACAGCTTGATGTGGCTTCAGTTTATGGAAGCTTAAAGTCTGGACTATTATTCAATTTATGTGTCAGTTTGACGTATATGTCAAAATAACGGAAATAGGAAGGTTTAGAGCAAAAGGTGACAAGACACAAAAAACGCCAAAATTGCAACATTTCTTAGGCTTCTTTGTTCTTGCTAAAAAATCATATGATTTAACAAACTATGTTAAAACTGTATTTTTGACACTTTTCACTGACTACTGTTCAAGTTCAATTTTAGACCGGAAACTATAAAATACACTTGCAAGTTAACAAAATCTAGAGAAAGTATATCAAACATATTTCATAGGTTTATGGCTGTTGTGACATTTGTACTAACTTCATTACACTAAAAGACTGTTTTATATTAAAGTAATTATAGAATCTCCAGCACAAAAAATTAAGACACAACACTACAAAAATTCAAATTTTAATTAAACACAATTTTATAGTTTAAATATTTGACAAAAATTTCGATTGTAGTTAAGGTAAGTATAAACATATTAATAATCTTTAAAAAAAAAAAGAAAAACACATACAACTGTCACGGTTAAAAAGCACCCTGACATTCGACTAAAACCAAAAAAATCACAAATATTACCAAAAAAAAGTATGTACAGGCAAAAAAATTAATAATCTTCGCTTAAATTAAATTTATTTCAAAATGGCGCCGTACAAAAAAAAAACGGACAACTCGACTACCTCAAAATCCTTATTAGTAACTAAACATGACTGAGTAAACCACACGTATTGAAGTAAATAGCGACTTTGCCCCCAGCCCTATTTACTTCAAAAATCACCCTGTATAATCCACGATCTCTGTATAGTATGCCATTGCAATAGTTTGCTTTAATACCCCTCCTGACGGTATTTAAAACAAATATATGCCTATAAAAGTATATAAATAGAAAACACTTATTATTAAATTAAAACACAACAAACGTTAGTATTTAAGGTTATTGTACAGTTTTTATTAACTGCGAAATAAAAACTAATTTTAAAAATTAAGTTTTAGAGTTTTAAGTTGCGTCTCTGTCCTCCCCAACATTTTTTTTATTGTTTCTTTTTTGTGAGTGGTTTACTCATAAATTTGAGTAAACTGCGAGACTTTTGTCTCCTGCGGCCCTTTTTTGTACTATAAAATGTTGGACGTTCGGATTTTTTAATTATTGTACTAATTTTAGACCCTTTTTTGTACAACGGTTTCAGCAGCTTCACCCAGCGTAATTTTGTTAAAACGAAAATTAGTTTGTAATAGTCGATAAGTTTTGTTCATTTGTATTTTATTTTACGGTTATTTGTATCAATTTGTATTGGATTTTTTTTAAATAAATGATGAGTTTGGACTTGGTTTTAATTTGTTGCACCCTGGAAATAATTTCACTAAATAATCAAATAAATAAAATGATTTAAGGTATAGTTAAGATGTTTAATAGACTATTAAAGACGAATAAGAGGTTGGAGAGATTTACAGAAGTATCTGGCGTTTTTGAATAAAACTCTGTGACAAAGATATTTTGTAGAACTTAAGGCATACAAGACAAAAAATCAGTTTTTTTTTTGTTTTATATATTCATATACAGAAAGTATATCCCCTTTCCCCGATTTTCGTTTTGTAGATTGATAGCTAATTAGAATCGTAGGAAGTTTAAATCGAGTTCTAAAGACGCCCCCAAGAAAACTGCCTTCCATTAGGAATTCGAAATTCGCTTAACGTGTCATTTAACGCCTCAAACTTTAACTTAAGATTAAATATAATAGTTTTGGCGTTAAGTCGAAGCACTAATGTCACCCATCAGTTAAATGTCAACGGTCTTAATTAAAGGGTTTGGAAACTAGGGGTTGAAACCCCCTAAATCCAGGCCATTTTTTCTTCAATTCTACTTTATTCAGTGTTGACAAGGTTTCTGACTTTTTTTAGTGTTTAGTACCTGGCAAAGGTAAGGTAAAATAAAGTGCAGGGAAGAAAAAACGAAGGAGGGTGTACGGGGTGGTATTCGAAAACTTTCAACCAATTTCGGTTCTCTAATTGCGACACTTAGCGCACCTATTAGCACCCTTAATAGCTCGAAATATCTCCTCGAAAAGTCACCCTATCTACGTCCAAAAACTTTTGCGCGCCATTAATTCTTGAATGCCAAACTATTCTGGCACATTAACGGGGATAAAATAGGAGACCGATAATGAAAATATCGATCCTGGGGAATATTAGAGATGCTGCACTGAATAATAATTTGATTCTTAGTATTTCTTTTTTCTTGATATACAAAAACGCTAATTAGATGCAGCAACCAGACGCAGTAGGTCAAGAAACATTATTTTTCAGAATTTTTTAAACAAAACTGATTAGTCGATTTACCACGACCAAATATAAGAAGAATTACTAAACTGGCTAATTGCCCGAAAAATTTTGAAAGAAGACTTATTGGTCACAAAAGCCAAACATATTATAAAAGAGAAGAACTGAGCTGGCGAATTTCTTAAACATTTTTGAGACTGACTGATTAATGTCAAAAGCCAAATAAAAAAAAATTGTCAGAAAAGAGGGTAGAAGAATGTGTTGAAATTACTGAGTTGGTTAATTGCCCAGAAAACTGGCTGATCAAAGTCACACCCAAACATATTTTAAAGAAGAATTAAATTATTTTAGCCTCAGAAATGAAGATTTTCATTTAACAAAAAGAGTGGCTGAAAAAATGTTATGGTTATTAAGGCGGATGCGCCACAGTTTAATTGCAGCGAATAAAGGTTTTTTATACCTTGTGGCGCCATCTAACCTGACTAAAGTGAACTGCAACTCGCCTCTAACTTTATATTGATTAAATTATTACAGAGTTTTTCTCTAATTTCAACACAATTTAGAAATACACATACAGGGTGGTACAAAATAAAATAACATAAATATAATTATGGAGTAAAATTTTTTTTGGGTAGTAACAAATTTTTAAAATTAATTGAAATTATTAATTGACCAGAAAATTTATGGGTTTAATTCAAACTTGCTTCAAAGATGTCATTTCCCTATCATGGCTGTCATTAGTTTTAGTAATATTCAATCAATATTGTCAAAATAAAATTCTGAAAACTGAATTCTTACCTTTTTTTATAAAAAAGTAGTCTTTTCTAAAAAAATAGCATTTTCAGCTTTTTGTTACTTTTTTTATTATCACACACATTATTTATAATTAATAAATAATATGTAAGTTATTATTATTTAAATAATTTGTAATTTACGAGCAATTTAATGACAATTGTCAAAATAACTATAATAAACCTCAGAAACACCTTCTGGTCTGGTTTCGAAAATTCTGACAATTTTGGCGGGGACCGAAATCACGTGATTTTTGGAGAATAATTTAGGTAGGCAGTAACGTGACCAATGTCAAAATAACTGTCATAAATTTCAGAAATACGTTTTGAATCGAATACTGCAAGAACACTTTTCTAAACCCCGATTTTTGCAACCTTTGAGCACAGTTTGATAATTTGATAGTAAGCGATAAAATTGCTTGTTCAACCCACTTGGAGTGAAAAATTACTGTTTTAAGCACATTTTTGGAATCCCCACTAAATTTCCTATCCAATAACCTAGGAAAACACTACAATATTTAGTACAGTCAAGGAGAAAAGCGATGTCAAAATTTGAACTAACAGAAACATAGTTTGAAAGGACAGTCAGGTACGAAATCACTTGGAGTGAGAAAATGACGGTTTTAAGCACATTTTTGGAATCCTCACTAAATTTCCTATCCAATAACCTGGAAAAACACTACAATATTTAGTACAGTCAAGGAGAAAAGCGGTGTCAAAATTCGAACTAACAGAAACATAGTTTGAAAGGACAGTCAGGTACGAAATAACATGTAAAACTCACTTGGAGTGAGGAAATGACGGTTTTAAGCACATTTTTGGAATCCTCACTAAATTTCCTATTCAATAACCTGGAAAAACACTACAATATTTAGTACAATCAAGGAGAAAAGCGGTGTCAAAGTTTGAACTAACAGAAACTTAGTTTGAAAGGACAGTCAGGTACGAAATCACTTGTAAAACTCACTTGGAGTGAGAAAATGACGGTTTTAAGCAAATTTTTGGAATCCTCACTAAAATTCCTATCCAATAACCTGAAAAAACATGACAAAATTTGATACAGTCAGGGAGAAAAGCAATGTCAATGTTGGAACTGTCAGAAACACAGTTTGAAAGGATAGTAAAGGACAAAATCATCTGTAACACTAACTTGGAGTAAGAAAATGGCTGTTTTAAGCACATTTTTAAAATTCTCATTAAATTTCCTATGCAATAACGTCAAACCCCTTCAAAATTTGGTACATACAGTCAGGGAGAAAAGTGGTATCAAAATTTGAACTGTCAGAAACAGAGTTTGAAAGGATAGTCAACGACAAAATTACCTGTAAAACTCATTTGGAGTGAGAAAATGACTGTTTTGAGCACATTTTTGGAATCCTCATTAAATTTCCTATCCAATAACCTGAAAAAACACTACAAAATTTGGTACAGTCAGGGAGAAAAGCGGTGTCAAAGTTTGAACTGGCAAAACACAATTTGAAAAAACAGTCAGGGACAAAATTGCTGGTAAAACTCACTTGAAGTAAGGAAATTACAGTTTTAAGCACATTTTTGGAATCCTCACTAAATTTCCTATCCAATAACCTGAAAAACACTACAAAATTTGGTACAGTCAGGGAGAAAAGCGGTGTGAAAGTTTGCTAACTACCAGAAACAAAGTATTTATAATTTACCGGTCAAATTTTCCCGGTAAGTTAAAATATTTACTTTACCGGTAATTTACTCATCACTAGTTTATTTTAAATCAGGCTAAATTTAAAATATCACAAAGATTATTTAAGACTGACATATTTTCATTAAAACTATACTTTTCCTTGTATGAAAGGTTGTTAGTTAAACAATTTGCAATTAAATTTTTTTTGCTACACTAAATATCTCGTAAACGCAGAGTTTCAATTCATTTGTCACAGCAAATTTTTGATACATTTGTCATAATGACTGAGAGTGAAACTTACTAAAAATTCACTGTTTACATTAGTAATGACAAATTCTAAAAACTGGTAGGTCCTGTAAAGGACAGGTTTATGACCCTAAAAGGTTAAAACATAGAAATTCAACTTCTTTGACTTTACGTATAACAATTTCGTGGGAAAAACGCGATAACAATCGGACACTGAGAACTTTCTGAAGTTCGAGAAATTCAGGTTTTACGACTGACCATTAGAGACCATTTTTGCCCTCTGACTCGTTTCCTTAAGGTTGTTTCTAGATGACCAAGGGTCAGTTTCGGAAAGATACTTGACCGGTTTACTGTTTCGTTTTTGTACGTAAATATTTATGAGAAATGTATGAGAACATTTTAAAGGACTTTTTAAAATTTAAAATTGGAACTACAGTCACAAATTTTATGTTTTATTTAACTGCAAAACCAACAAAGTAGGCACGTTACCAGCCATCCATTTTTTTAGCAAATTTTCATTAATTTTTTGATTCTCAAATAAGCTAGTTTATTTTCTAGTCTGATCCACTTATCTTCAAACCTTCATCTGGTTTTATTTGCATATTACTTCCATTAATTCAATAATGAACACAACTAACATCTTAAGACGATATTAGTATGAGAAATGGATTAAAGAGTAAAGCAGACAGGGTGAGTTAACTAAAAATAACAATCAGAAACGTATACACTTGATATTCCAGTTTATCTGACAAACTTGTGAGACCACCAGACCAGTTTTCTCCCTTGAAATAACCTGTTAAGGTCAGTCTAGGATGACCATGGGTCAGTTCAAAGTTAGAACGTATATTCCCATGGTTTGAAATATTAAAATTTTACCATTTTAGGGTCGTTAAGTCTCAAAAGAGCATAAGGAATTTTCTGTTTAAAATTGTGCTCTCTGGGTTGAGTTTAAAGGTTTATTGATTTTTCCTTCAGAGACCATCCCCTATAATTTAAGAAGCCATTACTATGCAGAGAAAAATAGAACGTGTCAGACAGAGAGAAAATATCAGGCTTATTGAAATTTTATGGGGGTGGCTCACCCCCGTTCAACCCTGCTTCTATGGCCACTTTCGCCCTTATCTAGGAAAATAATGGCTGTCCGATGTTTTAAGCCGACCTAGTAGGGTGCAGGAGGAAAAGGTTTATACTGCCATATTGGACGTCCCGCAGAATTAAATTTAAACTAATGAAAGGGTGTTTGAATAGAGAAAGTGTCTGGAGATAGAGAAAAGTCGAATTTCCAGCTAAATATCTTAGAATTTGAAGAGAAAACTTGTTTCTCTTGATTTTCTACTTACAGACTGTGACGCCAATAAAACGTCTAGTTTTCTTGTAAAAATAGTTTTATAATTTTCATGAAAAGTATTATTTTGACAACGTCGCATTAAAATACAGTAAAACTTTAAGTACTTCTGAACATTAGAACCAAAAATCAAAATGTTGGCCAAATTTTCCAGGAAAATTTTCTTGTTTTACGGATCAAAATTGCTTGCCAATAATTCTAATTTTACCTAGAGAAGAATTTTGTAAGTAAAATGCTATTTTTAGCACAAGAAGATACACTGAATGCACTACTGTCATCAATTGATCTTTGTTTTCTAGTTTAAGTATTAACTACAATATTTGCAATACTAATGTAAGTAAAGTCCGTAATTGTGTAAAATTAATTTCTATTGTAATGGTAAATCCCGTTAAAAAGCTGCCTGGTTTCCTGCTAATTTCGACTTTACGTACTTTGTAGAAAAAAATGCTTATTTTAATACAAAAAGTGATTTATATGAGACATTCAATTATCTGTACTACATAACTTCTACACTATTAATGTTTCTCTAGTTTTAATATCAACTCCATAAAGCGTAAATAAGGCCCAAAATCAAGACAGTTTTAGAACACAATGTTTTTTTATTACGCTACCCAAAGTGTGTATTATAATAATTTTAATGATTATTTCGTCTCGAAATCTCAGTTTTAAATAACAAACACACCTTAGAAGACCCTTCTAATTTACATAAAATAGTTCAGGTCTATTGGATCAAGATCTGGTTATCGGTAAGGCCTTCAAACTAGTCTTTCTAGAAACTTTTTTAGTGACTGTTTCTTGTTCCTAGTGTACGTCAGAAAGTGGGTATTTTCCCATGATGGAAACCTGTTTTTAACCTAAAACTAGAATGAAAGGTTGTAGGTTCAAAAATTATTAATATTTCTATGTAGATGCCGTATGATTTACCGCAATAGGATCAATATAACCATGAAACAAATAAGACGTTCGCCTATAAGATGGAAAACCGTTGAGACAAAAGGGGGGACCAAAGATGGTTGGTGAGGGGGAACGGAGGCGCCTCCATCCTTCCCGAAAGTGGCAAGAAGACGTCGGGAACAAAGGATTGCGCGGTAAATAGACAGCGTTTCTCATTGGCTGTCGTTAATAAGTTACAAGACGAAGGAAGCTGAGAGAATTAATGAGTTCTGCATGTAGAAACTTAAAGCCGGCATTGTGGCGTGACAGGATGGGGAGAACGCAGTCCCCCCTTTTGGCCCTCTCACCCCCCCGAGCTTCCGGCTTCCATATTTCCTTTGTTTGAAGCCGTCGTTGCGTTTTCCATTAATTTCTTTGGTTTCCATTTTAGTTGAATGGCTCGGGGGCGTTCTTGGAGGAAACATGAAACCTTGTCCAGATATACGATGTCAAATTTAATTAGTAAAGCGATCTCGAATTGCTCCCCCCACGGTCGTTATTTTGGGGAAAGGAAAACAGTTTAACGTCCACTGGACTTTAAATGTTTATTGTCAATTAGTGAAGGTAACAAGTACCTGTTCCAAAAAATACATTTTACCATACGCTGAGAACTAGGACTCAAGTATTAATTTTTTAACACAAATATATCTAAAAATACAAGTTTTTGGCCTTACCGTCGGCCAGACCTAAATCTACTTGAGTTATGGCAACAAAGTTTCTTAGCCCAGTTTGCTTTTTGTAATAAAAAAATGTAATATAATACTATCTTGTATGTCCAACTATCTTGTTTACCTTGTTTACAAAGAAGAGTGTTGCCAGATTGCCCTAATCTTTTTCATACAAATACAGCTTGAATTTACTTTAACAATCAACTAAAAAATTTTTAAAAAACTATACATACTTTTAAAACTAATACAATGTTGTCAAATGGTTACAAAATTGAAGTTATTTTGCAAATTGACTTAAAACCTACTTCAATCGCACTATACATATAGTTCAATAAAGAAATGAAAGGGATTTTATTGCCTTCAATTACAATGTTGCCAAAAAATATGTTCCAGGAAAGTTTACTCATAGTCTCAGTAGTAAAACTACAAATATACTGCAGAGTGTATATTATTTTAAAAATATGAGATATTTTATCTCACAAACTATTAAATATAAAATTGAAAAAAAATATATTTCTAAATTTTATTGGCTAAATTGTGAATCCAAACCATTTATAGTTAAACCGTTCTAAAATGTAATTTGTGTCCGCATTGAATTTGACGTCACGTTGACGTAATTTAACAAACAATATATTGACCAACTGTCAAATTACGTCATCGTGACGTCAATTAATGATTGACAATTGTAATTTTAAAAAACAGTCAAATTACAATTTGAGTATTCCATCAACTGGACTAACCTAAATGTTAACATTAGTGAGGTCTATCAATTAATTAGAAAATACACAGGGTGTTCCTTTAAAAATTTGAAACTCTGTATTTTTTCTCCAATAACATTTTCTGGTAATTTGGAAGCCGCACCATTTTGGTATTAATAATTTTCTTCCTGTGTGTGTTGAAACGACTTTACGTTACTACAACCCCTCGTAACTTAGTTAATTAGCAAAATTCAGAAAAATGCCAAAAAACAAAAATCGTAGAGAATTTAATTCTCTACAAAAACACTAAAACAGTGTTTTGCCCTTAAGGGCTCCAAAAGGGAGATATTTACTTTAGAAAGTTTAGTAGGGAGGAAAGTGTGTTGAGATGATTTTACGTAACTTCAATCCCCCGTAATTTGGTTAATTGGCAAAATTCTGGAAAATGCCATAAAACAAAGATTGTAGAGAATTTAATTCTCTACAAAAACACTAAAATAGTGTTTGGTCCTTAAGGGCTCCAGAAGGGAGATATTTGTTTAAGAAAGTTTAGTGTGGGGGTAAAGTGTGTTGAGGTCGATTTACGCAAGTACAACCCCCTGTAACTCGGTTAATTAGCAAAATTCAGGAAAATGCCAAAAAACAAAAATTGTAGAGAATTTAATTCTCTACAAAACAATAAATGTCTAAATAGACTGATCTGTACTTTATTTGGGACACCTTGTAAGAAAAATAGTTTGTCTAATTTTCTCTATTTCTACCTTTTGAAAATCTATTCAGCGTTTTTAGTTAAACAATGACGATTTAATTAACTAAATGTGATGCGTTATTGTAATTGTTGGGACTCGTGTTAAAAAATTTTGTCAAAGTCAATAAAATGCAGTAAGAATTAGAAAAAATAAAAAATCTGTCACTGTGTTCTTAATTAATTAAAAAATTTGTTTTTTAAATTTTCTTTATCTTTTTTTTCAAATTTGGTATGCCATCAATTGCTTCGCCTGTGTTTTATCGTTTTCTTCAAACGCTTTACTGGACAGTTAAAATGCAGGTTTATTCAAGTTTTTAAGATATTTTGTAAACGTGTGTAAAAATAAGTTTATGTTAGTTAACCGCAAAATGTATTAAACAGTCACGTGATTAAGAAAGACTCTTCTTAAATAATGAAAAACTTTTGCAATTTTATTTGCCGTCTAAGAAAATCCAGGCATATTCTGGATCCAGCACTTGCAGCATCCAGCTTCCCTCTTTGTTCAGCTTGAGTTTACCCGTATCTCTATCCCTGTTTGGCGTTGTAGGGCCGCTCCACACCCCTCCAAGGTGTTCCGCAGCCTTCTTTGTCTGAGCTCGCGCCGCCGAGATTCGCCCATTTTATATAATATTGATTTAAGATGGCGTCTGGCGGTGCGCTAACGCCGTTCCTTTGTTTTTCCGGGACGCTTCCTGGCGATGCCAGATGCGGGGTCTTCCAGGACGTCCCGGCGTATACCCCGTTCGATTTTGTTTTGTCTCTAAGTCGCCCACTATGTTAATTTAAAAGGAAAATAAGTAGAAAAGATATTAGGATGATTTCACAAAAACAGTAAACCTAGAGTATTGTTTTAGTAGAAGTAAATAGATAACACACATTATGATAGCAATGTTAATTTTTTTGTAGTTTACAGGGTGATTGTTTATACTCAATAGCTTCTTCTTCTTTCGGTGCCGTGCCTGTCTTCAAGCGTGGGCTATCTCCATGACAATTTGGTTGAATTGTCTTCATCTGTTGCTACTCGGAATAGTTCTTCTACTCCCAGTCCGGTCCATTTTCTAATATTTCGCAGCCATGATAGCTTTTTGCGACCTATCCACCTTCTGCCCTCAACTTTTCCCTGAATAATCAGGCGAGGGATGTGATATTTATCATCTCGCATTATATGCCCGAAATAACTGACCTTTCTTGTTTTTATGGTGTTCAGGAGTTCTCGATCCTTATTCAGCTGTCCGAGTACTTCCTGGTATGTGCAGTCCACGAGATCTTGAGGATTCTTCGATAGCAGCACATTTCAAACGCTTCTATTTTATTCAGGATGTCAACTTTAAGCGTCCATGTCTCACATCCGTACAAAAACATGCTCCATACGTAACAGCGCTGAACTGTGTGGTTTCTATTAGTGAGAGTTGGTATCCATTTGCTAAATGCCCTACGTGCCATTTCAATCCTCGCTCTTACCTCTTCGTCGCACGTTATGTCATTGTTCAGCCAGCTACCCAGATATTTGAAATGTGATACCAGTTCAATATTGTGTCCGTTGATTGTAATCGGAATTGGTTCTATATTTATTCTGCCCACAGTCATCCATTTCGTTTTCTTGATGTTTATATTAATCTTCGACCAGCCTCGTTCACTCTATCCAGCAGCATTTGCAAGTCTTTCATGTTTTCTGCAATGATGGCAGTATCATCTGCGTACCTTACGTTGTTTACAATTTCGCCACCTACCTTTACTTACTCAATAGCTAACCACGTAAATTTTGATTTGAGAGCAGTATTTTTTCTGAATTGCCAAAATCTGAATGTCAAAACCGATAGGACGCAAAACAAAATCGAACGGGGTCTAGTTTCTTGGCATAGAGAAATGAAATGAAACAGAGCTAGAGCGTGGCAAAGACGGAGAGATTTTCCGCCATGTAGATTAAAGTTTTAGAATATATTAAACTGGAGAAGCAATATAGAGTCGAATTTCGTACGCTAACTTAGATTAATACCTTTGAGAATTCAGAATTTGCTCGGCAAGTCATTATTTATGCTCCAAGGCATCTTGAGATATATATAATTTCGCCCCCGTTTCAGCTAAGATTAACATCTGAAGGGTTGCCTGGAAAGGTATTTTCGCTCTTGATAAATTAAAATTAGTCGGAATGGAAATTAATGAGGGTGGGTTCGTTCAGTTCGGGGCGGTTACGTTTTGATACGATTAGTCGTCGCATTAACCTTTGCAGGTTTCTAAGACCTTTAAGGTAATGACGGCTGAGAATACTTATTTTCCTTTAGTTTTTACGTTCGATAATTAACCTGTTTAGATGCCATTATGGACCATTTTCGTTTACCACCATTTTTCAAACTAATGGAAAATCGAGTGGTTTAAATGATTAGTTTCAAACTAGTTTTGACCATAATGATAAGCTCTAATTCCTGATTATGCAGTTTATTTTATAACGTAGCAAAAACTGCTTTAAGGCAAAAATCGAAACTTTACGAAAGAATCTTTGAAAGATCACGTGACAATTTATGAGTATTTTCAAACTTTTATTACTAACCAAATGCATATTCACTTCTTCACTAGCTGATTTGCGCATATAATGAAAAAGTTGTCTTAAATTTTCTTTTTAATTATTTTTAAGACACGTACTTGGAAGTAAAATAACGGAAATAAAAGTGCGGAAAGTGGTATTTTTTGCACTTTTGCACGTTCTGACGGGGTAAAAATAAAATATTACGTACTTACAGTTTAGTTCATAATTCAAGAAATAGTGAATCTATAAAAGTAATATTAACATAATCGTAATTTACGTAAAAAAGCCTAAATTACGCCTTAATAAAATAAAAACTATTTTCACTAAACTGTCATAATAACGAAGTTACAGGGAATTATCCAAAATGTCAAAAATTCAAAATTGGACAATTACAAGAAAACAAAATACGATAGCAAAATTCTGTTTGCGGCATCAAACTCACCTTGAACCAAGACTTTTTGATTTTTAAATTTATTAATGGTTCTGATTGCAGTTTCCATATAAAAACATGCAAATTAGGCCACCCTGTACAAGGTGTTTCAAATTCGAGCCACATCATGGGGATCTCAGAAATGGTACGAGATACGGAGTCGGCTAAATTGGGCCTAAATTGGAAAAAGTGCAGAAATCAGTGACGTGAACTCAAAAACTAACCACGATCTGTCAGGCCTTAGAAACGGTCACATGACCACAGCAGCTGGATTTTCATCAAATTTGAATATGAAAAAAAGTTAATAACCGATCATAGTATATAACCGATTTTATTTAAGTTTTATTTAGTTCTTGAAACGGTGGAAGGGAGTAATCAAGGGAAAAGTCTGTAGAATATGACAGAAACTCGTCATTGTCAGCTTCTTATGTCACATTCTATCAACGCTTCTCTTTAGAATTCCGTTCCCTGTTTTAAAGAATTAGGGCCCATGGTGCTTATTCTTGTAATGAAGGAAGGGGTTATCAAGGTATGCAGAATGTGACAGGAGGCTGGTATTGTCAACTCTTCTGTCATATTCTATCAACACTTCTCTTCCCGAGAATTCCGTTCCCTTTTTATAAATATTTCATATCCTCGACAACTGCAAAATTGGGAATTTGCAAGTTGGAAATCAGGTACGTGACTGTCAACTAGCAAAATTTGACTTTGAGAATTTGCAAAAAGTGCAGCAATCGGTCACGCCATCTCAAAAACGAATCACGATTAGTCAGGTGTTAGAAACGATCACATGACCACAAGATCTGGCTTTTTACCTTAAAATATTTAAATATTAAAAAAATTAGTTAGGTATCACAGACAAGTGATTTTATTTAGCTGTCATAATTGACAATGGAGGTTTGGACCGCGGTCACGTGATCACAGAATTCAGTAAAATTGGGAATTTGTCAGTCACGTGACTGTTAACTAGCAAAATTGAAAGTGTGGAAACAGAAATCGGAGACGGTCACGTGACCTCTGGAAATTTAGTTTTATATTGAAATTTAAACCTTTAAAAAATTGCATTAGGCATTCCAGTCACGTAATTTCATTCAGTTGACATGATTGACAATGACAGTTCGGACAGCGGTCACCTGACCACAAAATTCCATTTCTAGTTCGACAACTGCAAAATTGGGTCACTTTGAGAATTTGGGAAGAGTGCAGAAATCGGTCACGTGATCTCAAAAGCTATAACTACGATCTGTCCGATCTTAGAACATGACAACAGAAAATGGATTTTTTTATCTTGAAATTCCAATATCAACCAAACCAGGGGAGGCGTCACAGTTAAGCGATTTCATTCAGTTGACATAACTTTTGACAATGGAAGTTTTGAACCGCGGTCACGTGACCGCAATATTTCATTTTTCAGCTTGACAACTGCAAGATTAGAAATTCTGAAAATCAGTCACGTGACCACAAGCAGAGACGTCTTAAAATCTGGGTAAAAAAACTTCTTCGTTGTGTCCTGATAAATCGAAATTCAATTTTTCGTTTTTTTGGATTTTCTACGCGAAAAATTTGTTTTTGTGCGCCTAAACCATTTTTGTCAGCTGAAATTCTTATTGTATGTGTTATATGACTTCCAAAATATTTCGTAATATTTGACGAAAATACCCTCTAATTTCACCTAAATATTTAATTTTTGATCTGGCACTGTATATGATATTCTGATTTTTCATTAGAAAAAAAAAACACCAAAATTGACAGTTTAAGGTTAGGAAGATTTTGGTACAAATTTTTGTGGGGCTTGGTCAGTCCTCCCAATGAATGACCCTCTACAGAGTGTCTGTAAAAAATCCTACCACAACTAACTTCATTTTTTTAAGTACCGACTGACTTTCAACTTTGTACATAAATCTAGATAGTATTATAGGCAGTCCACCGACCACGTCCTCAAAATTAGGTCCAAACATTAAACCAAGTAGTCTCTAAAGGTACTAAGGGGACCCGTACATAACTAAAGATCGAGGAGGGGGGCCCCTGAGAAAGTTTCTTATCTCGTAGCGCCAAGCTTTCCCAAAGTTCCTATAAATAAACAAACTTGAGGCCATATATACATGACTAGGGTAAACTGGAGGATAGATAAACTAATATTAAGCGTATACACGGGACCCGTTAAGGCGTCCATAACTCTATATAAATGCAAATATCTTATATTAAGTTTCGGCCCGTGTATTTTCGTTAAGACAACATTTCGCCCCAGTCTTATGGAAGTTTCGAGGAAGATGGCCGTTCTGTAGTTTCAAACTTTACGAAAGGGATTATTACACTTCTGGAAGGTGTTAGTTATCCCTTACCACCATAGTTAATGATACATTTATAAACGCGTATGAAAGATTTAACATTAAGTTCAACTACTGTATAAGGCTAATTTTCAAATTGCAATTATTTTCCAAGAAACAGCTGTCAAGTTGCTGGGCAAACGGACTGTTCTGGAACCAAATACGAAATTGGCAAAATAACACTTTTCACACCAATAGCATGTTCTTAATTTTCTTTAGCGTCCTTATTTAAAGTTCAATTGGTTTCATTCAAAGGCCTTTCGAAAGTATGAAAAATACAACAAAATTAGTGAAAACCCAACCTCCTCACGTTTTTGCGATATTAGGATTCAAAAAACACCTCATCAACGAGTAAAGAACTCTTTTGGAACGAAATAAACAAAATTACAACAATTTAAAAAGTACTCAAAAAACTGTCATATACAAAAACAAAAAAACTTCAAAGTTCTTCTGAATGTACTTTGCTATAACAACTCCCTATAAAGTATTTCCAATTAATATAACAGATGAAAGAGGTTTCGAATAGAAAATTTTACAAAAAAATTAGTTGTTGATAAACCGAGATTCTTCTTCTGCGTGTATTCAAACTTTGGTATATTGATACCAAAGAACCTTAAATTAAGTGAAATAACCACTTTGAACCTATCAAAAATTGAAAAAATGGCATTTTTTGTCAAAATGTTCAATTTTTTTTGTTCCCAAAAGATTCCAATGCATAGCAAGAAGCATACTAAAGAACCTTAAATTAAGTAAAATGCAAAAAAAAGCACTTTAAAATATTTCATTTTTCAAAAAAAAAACTGAAAGAATGTAAGTATCTCGGTAAAATGAAGAGCTAGAGAGGCGAGTTTTGGTTAATTTTGTAGTATTTTGAGCCCTTCTCAAACGGTTAAATCTCTAAATTTTTATTTTGCTCCATAATCTTTAGTGGATCGCTCCAAAATATAGCACCAAAATTAGTTTTAATAATTTTCAGAAATATCCAGGTCTTTTAATAACACAATACCTAAGTTGAATCTCACAAATTATAAATATGAATTTCAGTACTTTTTGCAACTTTTATTTATTCCTTGAATTTATTATTTATTCTGTTGTCATTTTTTTTAACTTAAACAAATTCATTTGGTTTCATTGTTCGTTTTGATTGTTTTTTCCACTGTCACTCGAATTTGTTTTTAGGGCTATTATGTTTTCTTGTGTTTGTTAATTGACATGCTTGCAAACATTTCATAATCTTTATACTTTTTAAATATTGAAAATTACGGCTTATAGTGCTTTATTGCAACTTTTGTATTAATTCTTTGACTTTATTATTTTATTACTTATGTTAGCATTTTTCTATAAGAAAATCAGTTGGTTTTCTCATCAATTAAATTAGAAAAGACCCAGAAAAATTTCCGTGACGTTATCTAACAGTGTCATGTGTTAAATGGTTTGAAAATATCAATGATATCACGTGACTTAACACAGAATTGTTGACCTGTTATTTTCAAGAGACCGTTTATTAAAACATAATTTTTGTTATTTTCAATAAAGTGCCAATTTGAACCATTTGATATATCACCGTAATCAGAAAAAATAGCCCATTTCAAAAATATAAAAATCTATTATGGCGCCGATAATGGTAACTAAGATAAGAAACGTCGGAACTGCAATTTATCTCTCTCTTTATCAAAAAATAATTTCCAAAATTTAAATTTTTTCCGGATATCACCGGAACTGTATAATTATTATGTTACAAATTTGCTTCCAATAAGCCACTATCTTAATGTATTTTGCCATAAGAACAGAGAATACTTTCAAGCAAAAATGTACCAAAATGACATCTTATTTGTTACTAAACAAATTAAGAAACTAGTCATTTTTTCAATGAGAATTTTCACGTTTTTGATACATCCGTAGTTTGTTGTAAAAGTCATCTATAGAAGGTTTAAATATTTCATATCCTCCAGTCATCTTTACAATGTTTTAGTTACAGAATATTTTTAAAACTAAACTGAATCTGCGCAAGACAAATAAGAAATTCTCCCCTATCCTAAAAGCAGCACGTACCTGTTTTAACATGCATAAACACCAAGGAAATATCGTTTCGTGGGTGAGAGATAAGGAGGAAATGGGGCTGCTATTTCGCCTAGGAAACGCCCTCCTCGAGGGCTTTTTAGTTCTCCTTTTTCCACCGCGTTAAGAAGGAGAAGGGAACAATCGATACCGCGCGCCGCATTGTTAGGGAGTTAATTAGGGTTATTTTCAATTTAAGGAGCCGACGACGTAAGATTGATGAGCCCCGGCAAGTTTCCAAATTGAAACAAGTTTCCGAGGTGATGCCGGTGCCTGGGTTTTAATTAATTTTCCGCTACGGCTTTCCCGGCACCCATTCAAACTCTGCTTACTCCCTAATTTAATTAACTTTAGTTTTTGTAACCGAAATGGTTATTTATGTAACCAAAAAATGTGCAAAAACATTTACACAAAAAGTTTTCTAGTTGTCACTGAAAGCACATAAAATTTGATTTTTTCTCACTGTAATAAACTTTCACTTGATGGATCAAAAAATATTACAAAAACACATTTAGACCACCGAACTATTGGAGCACTAAACTATACTAAACTTGTTTGAGGCCCTCAATTAGAATTCGAATCAAGGGACCGAAAGGTAAAGAAATAAATCGAGTTTCGAATAAGTGTCCTTTTCCAGTTTCTAGGACTCCAACAATTCTTTGGGAACTAAACTGCCCTAAAAAAGGGAAATCCAGTTTACCCTTCTTTGAATTATGTTCCCACGTTTGTAACACTAACAAGTTGTTGGATTCTTGTTCTAAATATCAGGTTAAAGTAGTGGAATAACCAGTTCATCAGAATATCTAATTATACTTTAAAAAAAGTTTACAAATTGATTGATTTTTAAATTTAACTTAGTAAATTTGACTTGAGAAATGCTGCAATTTTGTAAAAAATTCACAAAAATTCACTATTAAAATGTCAGATTGTAATAAAAGATAAGTTAACATTGTTGTTGTAATAATATTGTCAGACATAAACTATAATAATCAAAATGAAAATATTGTTCAAATTTTCAGATAACCAGGCGTTTTACTTCCTGTTATTTGGTTCAGAAAATAAGCATTATTGAAATCTCATATTCTTCAAACGAAGAGGATGTTGTAATTACTTATAATGTGACGGTGACTATGCAATTGTCATCTAGTTTTGTCACATTCTACCAATATTCCTCTTGAAAATTTCCAGTCGTTCCAAGTCAGCAAATATTCCATATTTATTAGACAAAGTTTTAACCTTATTCTTGAAGTTAATTTTGTAGAAATTAGATTCTAATAGGTTAAGTTAAGCTGAAAAAAAGATTTATAAAAAAATTGAATTTTAAACAAAATAGTATACATTTTAGCAGCACAACAATATCAACACCGTACTAAAATATGTGACAGTTGTAAATCATTTTTAAATTTTAAGAGTTTCATGGTTGTGATCACGTGATTTTCAACCACCCAATTTCCAATTTCGCATTTGTCGAGCTGAAAATGGAATTTTGCGGTCACGTGACCGCCTTCCAAACTGTCATTAGCAATTATGTCAATTGACCGAAATCACGTGACTGGGATGCCCAACACAATTTTTCAATATTCAAGTTTCAAGATAAAAATTCAACTGCTGTGGTCATGTGACCGTACTTACACATCAAATCGTAGTTACTTCTTAAGGTCACGTGATTTCTGAAGTCAATTTTCGCTAGTTGACACTTAGACTCTAAAGCATGATTAAAGAATTGACTAAAGTTGAAAATTACAATTGTTTCTGATGTCAAATTTCACATAAAATGGTAAATGTCTCAGAAACGTATAAATCATGAATATGTCTTGAATTTGTAGTAGAAAGGTGTTTAATTTAAAATTAGCGAATTGATAATCACTTGAAAATAAATAATATAATATTTTGAAAATATTTTATATAAACTGCTCACATTTTTACTACTATCATAAAAAATTTGTTAGTAATGTCTCTTTTCACATGTTTCTATCGATTTTCCAACAATCATCCATGCAGACGTGCCCGGCCCCGTAAAATTCGCACTGGCATATAGAAAACTCAGAGCCCTCGATTATTTTTCCTCGTCTTTCTCGCTCGCGCACCCTTTGAGAAAGTGCAACAAGGACGACAATAACGCGAAATGCGAAAAATAAAAAGATGAAACCATATAGAGCGCATGTGTGTCAGGAAAAAAGAGGGCGATCAACTTGTGGGGAGGAGGGAGGGTTTTTTCCTCACCATTTTTGACTTAATGGCGCTTGTATAGTATTCTTTTCGGGCGTGAATGTGCTTAAAGCTTTAATCAGTGATGTAGTGTTTTGTGTGATTTTTTTGGATTAATTTTTAATGAAGTAAGTATCAAATTTTGGTTTGGGCTTAGACAGGGCGCTACTGTTTTTCCTTAAGTTGGAGAAATCAAGTCCAGGCAAGTGCAAAGGATGGCAAACTTTGAAATTAATTTCATTACCAAGTTTCCTAATTTACTCTGTCATGTGCCAGGGTTTTGCCTAGAAGAAAAATACACTGCATCTGCCACTGAAATTTCCTATTTTAGTTGTGACAACACCCTAATTTATTAAACATGCTCTTAAGGGTGGTGCGAATCTGAGAATCTTCATCCAGAGCCAAATAAGACTATGGCAAAGGTTTCATTTCGTGGCTAAAATATTCCAGACGATTTACAACTTTGGGAAACAATATTACTGGGAAAGCGTAGGCAAGGAGCGGAATATAAAATCAATTAGCTCGGTACGTAGCCGAAAAGGGCCCTAAAGCCCTTAGAAAATAAGGACCGGAATGGTATGGAATAACGTGGAAGCGCTAACTCAATATCCTCGCGAACGTTGTCTTAAGTTTTCTCTATAATTTGCATGGAAGCCATTTTGAAAGCTTTTGGGGTGGAAAATGCCTCTAATACAGGACCGGAGTGAATTCACTCTAATAGTAAACCAAAAATCATCACAAATTTTAGTTAAAGATGTGTGAAAATATTTTTTAGTTTAGTTTATTCTAACAATGTATTACATTATACCCTGTCCAGTGAAATGTCACTTAAAGAGTAAAATACATACTTAAATCCAAAATGTCTCACAATTTAAATGGGTAATAAGACTGTGAATGTTTGTTATACATGCACAACAGAGAATATCACAGTCTAAGCTTCAATTTTTAAACAACCCTTATACTGTGGCATTTTTGGATTTCTTGAAAAATGTTGAAAATGTCTGATCAATCTGATTTCAAGAGTGAGAAAAAACTTTTAGTTTCTAGGACACTTTGTATATGGAAAAATTATTATCCTCCGACAGAACGTCAAACTGACAGCTGTCTATAATAACGTTACCATTAACTTTTCATTAATGTCAATCAAAGTAATCCCTGATCGTTTCTGAGATATGTACACAGAAGCCATTTTGAAATCAGGTGACAATAATGGCTGATGTTATTAACGTTAGCAATTTAAAAATTTTGAATTGTCAAAAGGTTTTTTACAAAATAACTGCAGTTACACTCTCATTTGCCATCATGCTAGTAACTTTCAATTTTTTATTCGTAATGAACAATCTATACAAAATCAGAATGTTATAGTCGAAATTTGCTTAAAAAAACCACTGTTCTAATGGGATTTATCATACATAAGTATGTAGTTGGTAGGCAAAATTAGACTTTATTTACAAAGGATTAGGACATTAAGTTACTTCCTCTAAACTTTTTGCCATCATGTTACTCTGGCTTTATACAAGGTGTTTCATAATATATGCGCGGGACTTTCAAAAATATGAAAAAAAGTTTCTATTAACTTACCCTCCAAAATGATTTAGAGATACAGGGTGTTGAAATTGTGAAAAAAATTTGTTTTAAATATCTCTGAAACATAATTGTTAGATTTTCTGCACTATTGCAAGTAAAACTGTTTTTTTTAGCTTTTCCACAATTATTTTGACAGTCATCACTTGACCGAATAAGTAAATACAGGTCAAACGTCACGTGACAAACGTCATCAACATCAAAACTGTCAAACTTAGCCAATAATCTGTCAAAATGGCAGTTTAGAACGGTTTATTTGATTTATTTTAATATTCTAAACAATACTGGTTTTTCAGCTCTATCACAATTTATTTTAACAGTTTTCACGTGACCGTATAGCGTATAAACCATCGGTCACGTAACACTTTATGTGACAACTGTCATTAACGTGAAAACTGTCAAAATTACAATTTACAACACTATTCTTGCAATATTCGAAACATGACTGGTAAGTATTTTTAGAGTCGTCACGTGACCGTCCAAGTAAATACTGATTTAGTGTCACGTGTCAACTGTCACTAACATTAAAACTATCAAAATTTGTCCGTAGTTGTTAAAATTGCAGTTTAAAACAGTTTTATTGCAATATTCTAAACACAACTGCTTTTTCCGCTCTATCAAATCTATTTTGACAGTTGTCACGCGACCGTTTAAGTAAGTAGGAATCTAGTGTCACGTGACAACTGTCATTAACGTCAAAACTATTAGGTTTTGCGTGAATCGGCCAAAATGCTAGTTTAAAACAGTTTCCTTGCAATACTCTAAACAAAACTGGGTTTTCAGCTTTACCTTAGCTATTTTGACAGTTGTCACGTTACCGTATAAGTAAGTGCCGGTTTAGTGTTACGTAACAACTGTCATTAACATCAAAACTGTCAAAATTCATCCATAATCTGTCAAAATAATAGTTTAGTACAGTTTCCTGGCAATACTCGAAAAATTACTGGTTTTTCAGCTCCCAGAAAGTTATTTTTACATTTGTCACGTGACCGTCTAATTAAATACTAGTCTAGTGTCACGTGACATTTATCCTTAACGTCAAAACTGCCAAAATCAGTCAAAATGAGCAAAAATAAAAAACTAGAGAAAAGAAGAAATATAAACAGAAAAAAAGAAGATCAATGAGACAAAATTGTGTAGTATTTTGAGGGGGGTAGTGGGTGTTTTTCTCCCCAACTTCTACGCTACTTGAAATAGTACAGTTTTGAGATACCCATGCCAATGATTTCTACGCAAAAAAGATTTTCGTAAACTGTAGTTTTCGAGAAAAATCAACTTTTAATTTGAAAAACATGGTCAATTTTGTGAAATTTTCTTTAAACGTTGGAACGGTAATCTGTATCTCTTTTTCTCATTTTTTGGACATTATTACATTTAGCCAGTGCCATAGTTTAAAATAAAGTCTTCATTAATCATTAGTAGCAATAATAAAAACGTGGATAAAAGTTAATTATCAAAACCAATATAAATAACCAAAAATTCAGATAATTTAATTTCTTAACTTTCAAAGCCTAAAATATACAGGGTCCTGCATCTGAACTCTTTCAACCATTTACGGATTTGATAAAATGACATTTTAGGAATACGTAATGCCAGGAAGCCAAAAAAATCAATTTTGAGGTTAGGTTAGGCTGATTTTCAATAATACAGTACTCAGTTTGATATTTTCGTGGTGTCTAAAATAAACTAACTTGCCAATTTTGTAATAATTTCTGGTTTAGTCCGGACCTGTATGACCTCGCGAATATCATTCAAAGTGTATCAGAGGGTGGCAGAAGGAGTAGAGGTAGAGGTATAAGTAAGGAAATTACACAGACCTTAAGTAAGCGGGCCTGACGGGGCCTGACACGCAGAAACGAGCATATTTTGATTAATTATGCTTGAGCGAAGCAAACACGTTTAACCCAGATTTAAGGGCAACCCTTTGCGACCTAATACTGAATCCCTGAAACTAAGAAAATGGTCTTATTGATTCAAAAATCTCTCAATACCAACAGCTAGACAGACTAAACAATACAAATCTACACAATTTAACCTTAGAATGGTCTAATTTATCTGTTTTCTGGGTCTTAGAGTTAATGGGCGCGTTTTATCATTTAAATTGGCCAGATTCCAGGCTGTAGGGGTGAAATAACCCTAAAGCGAGCAAAATAGCCCTTAAACAAAATTATAGGCCTCGTAAACTGTGAGATTTTCAAGCTGCAAATAATAATATTTTATGGAAAGCCGAAGGGCCCCCCTTTTTGAACTAGTTTAACTAGATCTTATATGACCAGCGGTCAGGTGATTTACATTTCTGGAATTTACTTCTTTGAGGGTCTTCGCCACTGTTAAAAAGTCATGGGAAAAACCGTGTTACAAACAGGTTTTCCAACCTAAACTAGCATTTTGCTTATTATATACGATACACTCTGCTAAATTAAGCATAGAAAGAGCACGCCGGACCCATCACACACAAAGCCATGGAACACCCAAAACTGTCCGAAAAGTTACTCGGAAAACTCGTTCAAAAATATCCAAAGTAATAATTCATGGAGCCGGTAATTTAAAACAAACTTTGGCAATTTCCCCGGCCAGAACTAAAATTCCTAACCGGAGCCCCGAAACTAAAACTACGAGCATAAATTTAATCAAAAACAGAACATATTAGAAATTCAATCTCGGAGAAATAACCCTAAAGGATAACGGTGGATGGAGTGCAAAGGATTGCCAAGTTGGGGGAGAAGCCTGATTTTCGGCTGGATACTACCCATTATTTTGCAGATTATATAGCCGCAGATTCGGAAACAAAATCAGTGCTCGAAAAAAGGAAAAAATACAAAAAGTAACAGAAAAATGTTAGAAAAAATTACTTATTTAAAATTCGTGTTTGATGGTTGTTAAGCCATTTTTACTTATTTATTTCTTGGGTTCTGAGGATGGATTAAAATCTGCATTTGTTGTTTTATTGCCTATTACTTTAAATGTTATTAAGGTGTTTTAACTTAAGTAACATTCACATAACATGCAGTGCATTTGTACTGTTAATGGCAAGTGCACTGCAAGAAGTAGACAAATGACATCATTCAGAATAAACTCAAAATTAAAATTAGAATATTGGAATCAGGTTAGGATTTCAGAAGCACAAGACATAAACGTCATACTAATAATCGTAACCATCGTCTAGACTTGGACTATTTGTTTCAAAAAAGATAATTAGGTACAAACTAAACAGACATTCAAAAACCAATACAAAAAACGTCTGAAATGGCTCTCCCTATTGGTTGCTTGTATTAAGGTGCCAAAACTTAAGAGTAAAAGCTAAAAGCTAGATAGGTTTTGCACTACTATTAAGTTATTAATTCCGCAGTGTACAAGTATGAACAGTACATTAGTTTATAATGTACCTAACCTTTAGCAGTACACATACTTTACCGTTGCAATAGCCATAAAGTGTATGTGAATGATGCTTTACTAAGCCGGGAAGAACCTGAACAAATTGATTATTCCAAAATTGCTATACAGGGTGTTTTCTAATGATTGCAAAAAAATTCGATCATAAATTCTTCGTCGTAAAATAATGCAAGTTTTCTATACATATAACCCATATTTCAAAGATGCTTAGTTTAAAAAAATGTAGAGTGTTTAAGTTTTAATTATTTTTTAGTTTTAGCCTCCCAAACTTTTTTCTAATGCGCCAATAATGTTTTTTTCTTAAAAATTTAAAATCTTTATTCAATTTAGAACCTGTTTTGTATCATATATTTCTTCCGTATCGGTAACCGTTTTCCAGCAAATTGCATTTTTATTTTCAGAAAAAACATGTCAGTTTCATAATCCACATTGGTAGACAAATTGCGGTGTTTTTCTGAATATTTCCCTCATGTGTTAAATGTCCCATATGAGCAGTGCATTTTCACCAGAATGACAGCGATAATTGCATTCTAAAGTGATAATTGCATTTCGATAATTGCACTGTACGTATCTACAACGACTGCATTGTTGTAGAGCCTATTGCTAGTACACTAATTGTTGTCCATGCGCATTTTTTTGACTTTTTATAACCAAAAAATGTCAAACGCGATGTCAACAAAAATTAATAAACGGTTTGGAACTTGCTCATTGAGCTCCATTGAGCAATCTATAGTTGCAGCAAAACCAAAACATTTTCTTTATTCGGGAAATATTCCCCAAAATTACATTCGTGCCTTAAAAATGACCTGATAATTCTGCGTTCAAACCTGTTATCTTTGCAAACTGCATTCGGTCATTTTCATATTTTTTTCTAAAAAAGCCCTCCACCTTTGGTGTCGGGCTCTTTCGCCAAAAAAATATGAAAATAAACTCATGCAGTTAAGAGATAACAAGTTTTCACGCAAAATTATCGGTAATTTTTATGCACTTGTGCAATTACCCCCGAATATTTCCCTCATGTGTTAAATGTCCCATATGAGCAGTGCATTTTCACCAGAATGACAGCGAATATTTCCCTCATGTGTTAAATGTCCCATATGAGCAGTGCATTTTCACCAGAATGACAGCGATAATTGCATTCTAAAGTGATAATTGCATTTCGATAATTGCACTGTACGTATCTATAACGACTGCATTGTTGTAGAGCCTATTGCTAGTATACTAATTGTTGTCTTTGCGCAGTTTTTTGACTTTTTATAACCAAACAATGTCAAACGCGATGTCAACAATAAATTAATGAACGGTTTGGAACTTGTTCATTGAGCTTCATTGAGCAATCTATAGTTGCAGCAAAACCAAAACGTTTTCTTTATTCGGGAAATATTCCCCAAAATTACATTCGTGCCTTAAAAATGACCTGATAATTCTGCGTTCAAACTTGTTATCTTTGCAAACTGCATTCGGTCATTTTCATATTTTTTTCTAAAAAAGCCCTCCACCTTCGGTGTCGGGCTCTTTCGCCAAAAAAATATGAAAATAAACTCATGCAGTTAAGAGATAACAAGTTTTCATGCAAAATTATCGGTAATTTTTATGCACTTGTGCAATTACCCCCGAATATTTCCCTCATGTGTTAAATGTCCCATATGAGCAGTGCATTTTCACCAGAATGACAGCGATAATTGCATTCTAAAGTGATAATTGCATTTCGATAATTGCACTGTACGTATCTATAACGACTGCATTGTTGTAGAGCCTATTGCTAGTACTGTAGTATTGTTGTCTTTGCGCAGTTTTTTGACTTTTTATAACCAAACAATGTCAAACGCGATGTCAACAATAAATTAATGAACGGTTTGGAACTTGCTCATTGAGCTCCATTGAGCAATCTATAGTTGCAGCAAAACCAAAACATTTTCTTTATTCGGGAAATATTCCCCAAAATTACATTCGTGCCTTAAAAATGACCTGATAATTCTGCGTTCAAACTTGTTATCTTTGCAAACTGCATTCGGTCATTTTCATATTTTTTTCTAAAACAGCCCTCCACCTTCGGTGTCGGGCTCTTTCGCCAAAAAAATATAAAAATAAACTCATGCAGTTAAGAGATAACAAGTTTTCACGCAAAATTATCGGTAATTTTTATGCACTTGTGCAATTACCCCCGATAATTTTGAAATTTTCTCGAAAACCGTGACAGGTACGAAAAAAATTAAAGAGGCAAAAAGGTTTCTAAATTAAACAAGGAATTTGAATCTTTTAAGAAAAAACATTATTGGCGCACCAGAAAAAAGTTTGGGGAGAAAGGGGGCACAAACTCCTCAAACTGCAATTTTATCAATTTTCATTTTGCTTCAGAAGGGTTCTGATATCAGGTAAAATTTTTCATTTTTAAGAAAATTGAAAGAATAAGATTTGAAAAATTAGAGCCGTTTTTTAACTACTTTTTGAAATTCAATATTTCGGTAACATGCAGAGCTAGAAAGTTTAGGTTCATTTTGTTCTATTTTTCAAGCCCTTTCTAATGGCGGATTAGTGAAATTAGTTTAAATAAAGGAACTACGACCCTTTAAAAAATCAGTTTTTGTCAAATCGCAGTTTTGGCAATTTTTCATTTTGCTCCAGAAGAGTTCCAATTACGCCAAAAAACCTTCTATTAAGTAAAAAAAGCACAAATTAAATTATTATTATAATTAATGATCAAACTTTAAACCATTTGAGAGTGCGAAAGAAAAATTATCAATTAAAATAACAGGGAAACAAAACAATCAGGAAAAACTATACACATTTAGCAATAATTTTTTTTTTAACGATGGGTGTGAAAACAAGGGTGGTTACCATAGTTTCCAACCCTAAAGGGCGTAGGCCCACCCTTCATATACCTCAAAAGGCCCACCTTTTTCCATCTCAACTAAAATCAACACTATTCATCACCCACCCTCAACCCTCCACACCCCCGCCCCAAAACTCGCGGTACACACTTTCTTAAGAGTATTGACGTGCCGCCGGTTGCCTGCTCTAAGGCGCCGCCTATAGCCGTCGCCCTGGCAACCGCGTCTAGCCAATGAGATATAAGTATGCGGCGCGTCTTAACTTTTTGAATCGCCGACCTAAGAATGCGGGAATAAGGGCGAGTTTCGCTCGAGATAGGGGCGCATTTTAAAAAGCGGGAGGTGGGGTTAGCGTAAGACGGATCTAGGGGAATGGGTCAGGTAAAGGGTTTCCGGGGCAAAGAGGGGGAGGGGGTTTACCAGAAGGGGATTGGAAGGTGAGTTTTGCAGGTCCGTGTTTTGTATGCTGTCGGTTGCGGAGGGGGGCTGTTATGAAATATGAGTTTTGGTAGTTGTTGGAAGATGTGTTTAAGTTTTTGGTCCTTTAGGAGTAGTTTGGATATTAAGGTTTATTTAGCCCCGATATAAGTAAAAACTACCCCTAACCAAACTTTAGGGTTGCCAGCAAGATGGTTAAGACCGTGCTTTAGTTATGAATTTTTAAACAAACCTTTTCTAATATTAATGACTAACCCTGGCAAAAGGGTCAAAAGTAGTGTACAGAAAATCAACTATTTCTTGTTTTTGTAATGCCTTCTTGACTTATGGTGGATGTAAAAGGCTTCATACTTTAACAAGCAGATGGCGCAAGTGGTCAATTTTCAAATTAAACCGTCATGGACTGATTTAATCTCTTAAAAATGACTGTCTTTGATAAGTCTTTTGTTATATGATTAGAGAATTACACTGTACCCCATACAGTCTTTAAGATTTTTATGAAAAAGTACATTAAAATAACGAAAAAACCTTATAAATAAATCAGAAAACCAAATAAATACTAAACATAAATTGCAAATCTTCTCAAAAAAAAAAAATTTTAATTTTGCCCTTGAAAAATTGTCAGGTAGAAGGGACACCCTGTATAATATTATATCATTTTATAGTGTTAATTAATAAAAATTTAAAATAGTGTCAAGAGGCTACTTAATGAGCCCCTATATATTATTAAATCCTTTTTGAGCGTCATCTCTGGACTGGAATTGTTAGGTAAAGGTTTCTGATGTATTTGAGGTTAAACTTGACTTTAAACTGCGTTTAAAGTGCCTTTATTGAATTTAAAGCCCAATAAAACAATTATTGTAAATAGGACACCCTGTATAATATAAGTCTTTCCCTGGGCTAGACAATGAGCTAAAAAATGTACAGGTTTTTTATATTTGAGATTAGTTATCAATGTACTATAAAGATTAAAAAAAAAAAGAAACTGACAATTTTTTCGTTTATACGAAATATAAATTTTTAAAAAAAGAAACCTTTTAAATGCAAACAAAATATAATTTTTAAATTGTTTTAATAACGAATTTGATTATGGTTTTTCTGGAAAAAATATCTGTTAGAATTTCGTTAACGTTTCGTCATTTATTTAGGCTTCTTCAAGTGAATTTTATTAACTAAACCTGGAATAAAACCAGATACGAATATTAGATAGTAATATAATATCTGTATAATTCATTTACAGCAATAAAAGAAGTCCAAACCTCTGAACAAACTGAAAACATCAAGCGCCATCTATTTTACACTCGTTAAAGTTGGACAAAGGGTTAAGTGCAACCCTTTTAAACCGGAAGGAAAGAGCCCTATGCAAATTAGCCTAGAATTCAACCCTTTCAAAGTAGACTCGTTTAAAGGATTATCGATCGTGAAAAAATATTCAGAAATTAACCACCAGATGGCGCCAGTTTAAATAAAGGATTTTTTTGATCAAAAAAGTTAGTTTAGTATACAGAGTGATTAAAATAATGACTAAAATCGTATTGTCCAATTATTTAGGTTAGGTTAAAGCATTGTTTTTCAACGATTTTAAAAGTTTTTTAAGTAAGAAATGAGTAATAACCGTTAGAATATAATTTTGCTAAATTTTAGATAAAAATTACTTTAGATATGTTGTGGTGAATGGAAAAAAACAAATAATTTTCTAATATTTGTGGTCCAAGAAATCTGTTTATATAGATTTGTCCTAACCATGCTTAACATGTTAACGACCATGTGCACCTTATTGGTTGTATAAATGGGTTGTAAAAAATAGTAACCGAACAAAACTTTGTTTAAATACAGAAAAAAGTCGGTTTTTTCTTCTCCCTCAAAGAAATCGCAAATAAAACGAACCCTAAAGAAAGGGAGCGAAAAACAAAGACGCAAACTGTCCCCCTCCTTGTCAGACTCAGTCCGGGGGCATTAATAGCGTAGCAAAGGCGATTGTATAAAATGCTCCGGCTGCGAGGAGATAAAATAAGACAAAAATTATTCGTTGGCCTTGTCTTTTTACATTTCTTTTCATCCCCACCACGACGACCGACCATCCCCACCACCGCACTTCTTTTATCCCCCACCTACCCCTCCAGCCCCTACCTCTTTTAAGTTTTAAGTCTTGGACGATCCGGAATATTATAATTCCCGCTCGTTGATTATTTGATTCAAAAACGAGGCAGTCGATTAGAATTTTAAATTTCCTTTTTAAGGTTTTCCATTTTTTTGTTTTAATAAAAATGTTACTTATACTATTACAAGTTAATGGAAAATTGGTGTTTTATTATGGAAAAATACTGAAACTACGCAAAATTGGCCAAAAAAATCTACTAAACTCTATTTAGTGCTCACTTTTGCTTTTGCCACCATTGTTTGACATCTACGGACTGTTCAACAACTTACTCAGTATCAAAATACTGTAAAAAATAGGTCTAAAAGCTGTTTTTGACAGTTGTGATGTGTAAATGACGTTAGTTAATGTATTAAATGGACAGCTACGTCAAAACTGTCAAGAAAAAGCTACTTTTTTTGACCAACCACTAAGCTGAAATGTACGCAAATATACGTACATTTTGGTACATAAAGTCCAAATTTGTTTGAAATAATTTACGGTGTTTTTTTTTTACTGGCAAGCAAAACTAGACCTAAACCACTTTTTGTAATTATCATGATGGACATTTTTGATTTGCCCCAAACAATGGCAGTATTAAGTCACATTACAGTAGGTACAGTAGTGTTAGTCAGTTTGAAGGAAGAACGTGACGTCATCTGACAGTTGTCACATGATTAGTCTATCAAAAAGCCTTATTTATACCTCCTGATCAACAGTTAATTTCCATTGACACATATCACTAATGTAGTTTTGCTCTATCGTTGTCAGGATCATTGAAATACAATGTTCTTCTCTTCTTACACAATTTTTTTTGAAACTACTCTGTATAGTGTCTATGGGTTAGGTTACTATTATTTTCGTTTGTTGTATTTCAGTTCATAACTTTGGAATTATCGTATTGATCAGAAATTTCAGCTTTAGAAAGTTTTTAAAAATAGCGCTTTTCCGCAAAATAATTAGATGTCATTAAATTTCAGATTAGCTTGAAACAAATCAGTGTCCTAATGAGTTTCTCTGTAAGTATCAAAGATTAGGACAGGCAAAATTGGACCTTAATGATACTAAAACTGTTTTAACTAAAGCCTTTACTTCACTTACTACTAAAAAGTGAATTTTTGATGTATATAATTGTGTTTTTATAATATTTAGACTACAACGTGTTTCCTAATAACTATACTTTTAACGATTTTTTTGAGTCTGAAAAAAAATATTGAATGAAACACGTTTGGATATTGCAACTAACTGATCCTCACTAGTTGCGTAAATACCTAATATAACACGAGTGGCCGATTTATTACATCTGAAAACTTTTCCGAAATCGAAACAAGATAGAAACTTTGCGACACCGGCAAAAAAGTTGGTGGAGAGAAAACTCGCGAGCAAACTGCAATTTTTCATGTTTTTCTCGGTCGTCCCCTGCCCCCTTCGGGAAATAAATTTTGTCAAAAGATTTTGCCCGGATGCCAGGCAGGCAATATCCCCCGCGAGATAAAAAGTATAATAAATTATGGCATTCAAGAGATTGTCAAAAGTTATCTTAAAGGCGCGCATTTTAAAACGTTGCAATTAGCTTGTAATGGCGACAAAACAAAATGGGTCGTTTTTCAAAATTGCCTTTCTCACAGTCTCTCGCCCTCGAATAGGCTCTTGTTGTTCGCTTTTTTGTGTGCGGAAAAGTCTGTCTGTTGAGATAAGACGAGGAAAAACAGTGGCGTTCAACCACCTGAATTTCATTCCAGAACATTTTTATCTGTTAATGATTGTAATACAGTTTTCAAGGGAACAGATGGTTGGACCCTTTCAATAGAAGATCCGTTAAAAAATTGACCCGTACAACATTCCCACAGTGGTCATGCAAGTATGCAAATGAAGGGTCACCCGAAAATTTAAAAAATTTGACCGGTTTTTGGGCTATTTTGAAGGGTCATCCCTTGATGCATCCTCCCTTAAGACTTGAAAGGGTTGCCATTGTTTCCTCCGGATGCAGGTAGAGAAAAAATGTTTGCTTTATGTCGTGCAGAGGCTTTATGCGGAAGTATTCAGAAGTTTTTTAGCTGTGTGAATTAGATGTGCATATATGATGTTTCCGGTGATACTAATACTAAAACAGTTGAAATTATTTTTAGTTAAAAAAAACGTATCTGAAGAAAGTCAAAATATTGTAAGCAGAATGTCAATAATAAATAATTTTAGAGCTGACCTAATAATAAAAAAAAGGAACATTAATACAGGGTGACTCAAGCTACTGCAAAATTGTATCTCAATCCAATCTAACCTAACCCTAAATATTTAACATGAATTCATTCATTCTCTTGACATATCCTAAACAGTAAAAGCTAAAAAATCGATAATTTTCGGTATAAATAATCAGATTTCAATTAATAAATACCGTAAAACAAATTACGGAAGAAAAAGAAATAAAAAATATCATCAATACATCCATCAAATACAATGACAAAGTTACGAGGATTGGACAAAGTCAAAAATTGTTTCATCAATAAACTTCGGTAGGAATTCGAGGAATTTTAGAATTCAACATATATTTAAAAAAATACAGAGTGAAAAAAAATGACAGATGCACTGCTTTAAAATCAAGATTTCAATGTTTAAAAGTTAAGCACCCTGTATATTTTTTTCTTTTTAGACTTTTCTGTGATTTCAAAAAAATGTAATTATGCTTACATTTGATTGAGTATATAAACTTATAAAAGTGTATAACAATTGTAAATTTTGAAAATTTAAGACTTGTTATGCTAAATTTTTAAAGTCACGTGATCGAACAAGTAAATAGAAATTTGTGATTTTTAAGTCGAGTGACCAATTTGGCTACTTTTTCATCCAGGATTTTGTTTTAATGAAATTATTAAGATTACGTAATTGACGATTGAAATTTGACACTGCTCTATAAGGTCACGTGACCATTTCAACTTCTTTTTTCTTCTCATGCTAGAATGAGCATTTTTTTTAATGTTCTGACAAGCTTTAAGTTAAATTCTAAAGGTGACATGATAAAACACAAGTGAATTTCTCAAAAATAACTGAATTTTGTGATCCTATGTCACGTGACCATTTTGGTAATATTCCACACCTGAGAATTGAAAATTTTTAAAATACGTGATCAAATTGGCAATCTTTTTTTCATTCAGGATTTTGGTATAATAAATTTATTAAAATTACCTAATCGACGATTGATATTTGATTAAGTGTTTCTGGGGCCACGTGATGAATTTTACAACTTTCCGATTCAAGGATGTTTCACCTCACTGCTCTATAAGGTCACGTGACCATTTCAACTTCTTTTTTCTTCTCATGCTAGAAAGTGCATTTTCTTTAATGTTCTGACAAGCTTTAAGGTAAATTCTAAAGATGACATGATGAAACACCAAAGTTTGTTAAATTTAAAGTGAATTTCTCGAAAACAACTGAATTTTGTGCTCCTATGTCATGTGACCATTTGGACAATATTCAGCACCTGAGAATTGAAAATTGTCAAAATTTGTCAAATCAAATTGGCAATCTTTTTTTCCTCCAAGATTTGTATATAATAAATTTATTAAAATTATGTGATCGACGATTAATATTTGATTAAGTGTTTCTCTGACCACGTGATCAATTTTGCAACTTTCTTTTTTTTAAGATTTTTTAAATTTCGTCTAACCTCATTTTTTAAATTTGATTTTAAGATCACGTGACTAATTTTGTCAAGCGTCAAACTCAATTTTTAAGGTCACGTTTTGCTGTTCTAAATTTGAATTAAGAAATTTTCAACCTTTTTAATGACTCAACTAAAATATACCGAATGTGTTATTAAAATATAGTGATATTTTTGGACGTAAAGTTTTCTCACAAATTTGGCACAAAACTCATTACATAAATATTTTTTTAAAAGGTAGTCTTCTAACAGTTGGTGTGAAGAAACCGTTTATCAAATATTTTTAATCTAATCAAGACAAAATTTCCCTTATACATTGATTTTTGCACACTATTCTTTTGGTTCCTCTGGGCAAATTCTGCTCTAATTTGGCAGTTAAATTTGACATAACCAAAAGCAATATACTCGACCCTTGGAAAAAAAAACGGAAATCGCCACCTGGACCAACAACACAATCAAAGGTCCCTTAATCGGTCATTCTTCCGACTATACAAAGGGACAGAAATTAGCATATAAGACCGGTTTGACCAGTTCTCAGGTCCGGAGGGCAGCTGACCCTTTTTCAACCCTTATTCGCGACTGACCGACCGTTTTATTACTCTCGTTCCTTCCGGAATAAAACTTTTCAGTACTACTCCTAAATTCATCGCAATAAGGCGACAAATTTTCAAATTGTAGCGAAAGTTAACAGGTGGTTAGAGAATGTGTGTGTGTTTGTGAGTGTTTGTTGTTCTAACAGGTGGGTGGAAAACCGAATCTTTGAGAGTACGTTTAACGTCATAAAGGGAAATGAAACGGACGAGGGTGGATTTTCCCCCGGGGGGGAGCGCTCTCCCGATAAAAAGTCGCCCGACGCTTTTCCGCTTTTCTTTTCTCGAAGAAAACGGGAACGGCCCGGGGCCGGACCAATGAGAAAAGCCCGACGCGAAAACTGAATTAAAATGAAAAATTAAAACGGAGAATAGCAGTCTTTATTGCGCGAAATTTAAAACGGAATATATTAGGGGTGAAAAATTTCCATTATTGCCAAGGGTTGCTGTTTTGCTGATGCTTATTTTTTTCTTGTCGATTCAAGTGTCTGAACGATGCCTTTAAACTGCAAATATCCTAAATGTATACTAAAAAACCAAAAAAAAAATCGTAGCCTGAAAAGGAATAACAAATAACTATCTAAATAAAAAAATAAAGCAATAAGAATATATTGTAAAGAGGAAATTTTGATGTTCATTTTTAGTAAAAGTTGTCTTGTCCCTTAAGTAATTATGTCGTATCTTGGGTAAACCTTTCCCCAAGTGCTTTTCGTCTAGAAAATACGATTTTTTCAAGTAGGTATATACTTCTTAAAATTTAATATCTCGGGAATGCAAAGAGCTAGAGATACCAGTTTTGGCTCATTTTGTAGTACTTTTCGAAATATTTTTAATTGTTAGTGGAATTGATAGGAGTTTAAGTACAGGAGCTGCTAAAATGCACATTTTTGTCAAAACCGAGGTCAAAATTGCAATATGGGCAATTTTCTATTTTTTCCATACAAATGGCTATTGGTTAATTAGATAGAGCAAAATTAGAGCTTTTTGCAACAATGCACTTGGTGAATCTTTGACCAACTTTAAGCAAAAAAAGTTCTCATAATCATTTCAGAAATACAGGGTGTCAAAGTTAATTATTTTTCTAGGTTTTTTTTAATGTATCCTAGATTTTTTGAGATATTGAGTTCAAATTTAGATCACAACTTCTTATTAAACACCCTGTATTTTTATTGGATCAGCGTGTAGAAATTAAACAGTCCAGAAACAACTAAAACACCCTCTCCCTTATCTCTAAAACATGGGAAAAACCGAAAATCACCCTTTAATAACAGACGGGAGAATCTGTCGAACAATTCAAAGTCGACGAAGCGGCAAACGATACAAAACGGACCAAAAGTGGAAGAGGGACCGGGACAAAAGGAATCTATATTAATTATCAAAAATCAAAACTCTTTAATTAAGAAAATCGCCGAAGTACGCGAAATTTGTGCGGAAAAAGCCATTCGCTTCTCCCCGGGCAAAAGAAATCCGGGTGCGATTGATCATCAAAAAAGGGGGTGGCGAGTCTTATATTAAACGAGGGTGAAAAAACCGTACCGGGGGCGTCCTGATTTTAAAATGGATGATGTCCCTCTTGCAAATCGATAAATATGGCCGACCTGACTGATTTTCAATTAGGATTGATTTTGTCAAGATGGGTTACAGAGAAAAAGTGAAAAATTCATAAATCTACAACAAAAAATCAACAATTTTTTAAACCGTTATTTTCATCTTTTTTAATTCATTTTAGTTCTGTACATTATCTTAAATTCTTTCAAAATTTTCTCTTCAAGTGCAATAAACGGTTTTTTATGGTATTATAGAGCGTTATTCCATTATTTATAAATCTGATGTTTTCCTTATTTTCTTCCAATACTTACATAATATGTTAATTAATATTTTATTTTATACATTTTTCTTTAGATCTGGTCACTGTCTTTTTACACACTTTTATTGCTAATAGACGCACATAAACTGTCAGACATTTTCAATAAGATTGTGCTGTTTTTTTAATTTTTTTAAATACTTTTCCAATAATGTAGTATTTCAGTGTTTTTAAAGAGTTATTCTCATTTTGCCTTTTTTACAGTTATATTTTTTTTTTCGTTTTTTTTTTTGCCTATTTTTTAGTGTCAAATTCCAACATCTGTTAGTAAGTTATTAATCAATTATTTCTTCAATGTTTTATTTTTTAGTTTTTTACATTTTTTGCATCGTCTCTGTCCGTACACCAAATTTGACATTTTTACAATTTTGTTGTTATAAGGTCACGTGACTATTTTGGCAAGTTTTCAGTATAGTTATTTGGCAATTTTAATTTTTCTGACAAGTTCACACTGATTTTCGACGATCGCGTGATTTAAATCGTATAATTTTAGTCACGTGACCAATTTGATGATTTTTAAATTCAAAAACTGTCTTTACTCGCCACAACTCCAAGTAGACTTTGACATGATTGAAAATGTATTTTGTTTTTTTCTAAAGTCACGTGACACGTGGTACGTCGTACAATCTGAATTTAAAATTTGTATTTTGAATTTTAAGTAGTTTACATATGTCATTTTTTTTGTCAAAATTGTCAATAATACCTTAAATAGGGGGAAATAAGCGCAAAAAAGCACTTTAAAATTCTTAAATTTTCAAAAAAGTTGAAAGAATGGGGGGGTCTTTTTTAACTATTTGAGATTCAGTATCTCGGTAAAATGAAGAGGTAGAGAAGCGCGTTTTCGCTTATTTTGTAGTATTTTTTATCCTTTTTCTAATGGCGATTCAGCAAAATTGGAGTTCAAATAAAAAAGGTACAACCTTTCAAAAATTGAAAAAATGACATTTTTGGTTAAAAGTGCAAATTTGGGCAATTTTTATTTTGCTCCATTAGGGTTCCATAGCAAAGGGTATATTTATACCAAAGGACCTAGAATTAGATGAAATAACCACCTATCGAAAATTGAAAAATTGCCTTTTTTGGCAAAATTTTAATTTGTTTTGCTCCAAAAAGGCTCCAATGCACAGCAAAAGGCAATATACCAAAGAACCTTAAATTAGGGGAAATAATTGCAAAAAAAGCAATTTTAAATTTAGGTTTTAGTTATTTCGGTATTAGGGGTCTTTTTTATCTACTTTTTAAGATTCAGTATCTCAGTAGAATAAAGAGCTAGAGAGGCGAGTTTTAGCTCATTTTGTAGTATTTTTTATCCTTTTTCTAATGGCGATTTAGCGAAATTGATTGGAGTTTGAAATAGAACAGTTTTTTGACATTTTTGGTCAAAAGACTAAATTAGGTGAAATACGCACAAAAAACCGAAAGTTGACCATCAAGTGACAAAGGCGACTCCTACGAATTAAGACACATACCCCCGTTTGCACTGTTGTGTTGTAAGTCAAGCTTAACTTAAGTGTGGGTCATACTGTAACAGTACAGGTGAAAAAAGTCACACTCTAAACCACACTCAACTTAAGCCATGCTTAAAGACTGTCCAAATGGTGGTTATGTTTTTCTGACATTGATCGATAGAACCAATAGTACGAGTACTATTTGACAACTGACGTTTGATATTCAATCACAAGTGAGTTTGGTCACGTGATGATCAATTTTCGAGAATCAGAAAGTAAGTAATATTTTGACTTTGTTCTTTCTGCCTGAAATGGAAAAAAAAATCACACCCTTATGAAAATAAAAACATAAAGGACAATAGCCCTAAAGCTGTGAATTATACGAAATGAAACTAACCCTTTAATAAACTTGCAAAAAATTGCGGTTGACTCAATGGATACCGGTTAATTAGCCCGGGGAAACAATAAGAAAGGACAAAAGGGCTTTGAATACTGGTGGTCACCTAAGAACTTTTAAAAAGGGCCACCCGCTGATGTCCCCGCTTAATTAGTAGGACAAAAGGACATTAGGTGGCCCAACGAATTTTATATCAGAAAATATGTTTCGTAGAGTGTGTTAGCAAAATACGCTGCAAACAATCAATAAAATTCGAGACTTCAAACCTTAAAATTCCCTTTTATTCAGCCACAGTCACAATCGTCGGACATATTTTCTTTCTTTCTCGAACTCGTTTCATTTTACATTTGGCGGCGCTTGTCTAAACGAAATTATTTCTGGGGCCCCTTTTTCGAAGTGTAAAAGTAGGGTGAAAAAGAATAAAAGAGGGATTTTGAAACGGGGGCGTTTGGGTGCGAGGGGGTGGGTAAAATGGGACTGAATTTACATCGGAAAGTGCTTATTGCCCCGGCGGCCATCTTAGATCCTGGTGCCGTTCGAATTTATGGGTCCAAGGACATTGTCTCGCAATTTTTTTATTCAGCACGACTGAATCGATATAATGACCGAAAATGGTTTAAATAACTCACTTTCGGCCAAATCCCCGAGCCGCTGTAAAAAGTTTCGCTTCTTAAGCCTTTCGGAAACGATTCGCAATTTGTTCTAATTCTTCTCGGAATTAATGGCGTTTTAAAAGCAAAGTAAAGAAATTAATCGTACAAAAGAGGAAGACGGACCAACGGAGAAATGCTTGAGGGGTAAAGGGGGGACAAGCCACTCCAGGACCGTCCCTCATTTTGGTTAAAATCAAAACCGATAAAATAACCGAAAATACTTAATTCCGAATCGTCCGTCCCTGGTGAGTGAACTTTTTCTTGACAGGACCAGTTTCGAGAGAGAGTTAAAATAAGAAAAGCTTTTTAATATTCCGTCTCGATATTTCCACGAAAATCAATAAAAACAGGGATCTCATTAATTTTTTGTGTTCGACCGCCCCCCCCCCCCACCCAGTTTTGCCGCCATTCGGGGGGGTAGCCGCTCCTCCAGATGGAAACGAGGTAATTTTTTAACGTCCCCTCGATTAAAATCTCGGAGAAAGGAGTTTGAAATTAGTTTTTTATTGCGTTAGTCTTGTAATTTTTGTGGGGAGCAATTTAATTTCAAAACTGTTAGTTTCATCCAGATATTTTATTGTTTATATGTTTGATATTAATTTTTTTTTTTAATCGTGATTTTTATAGTATTTATAGCTTAATTTAGACGCCTTTGACGTATTATTTGCGTAAATCGCAGCACTGTTCTTAGTTTGCGATTGGTCAAGAAAAAGCAGCAAGCTGAAAGCTGATTTTTTTGAAGAGAAAGAAGAGCTATTTCGATTTCTAGAAGAAGAGCTAGAGAGGCGAGTTTTGGTTCATTTTGTAGTATTTTTTATCCTTTTTCTAATGGCGATTCAGAGAAATTGATTGGAATTCAAATAAAAAAGTTACAATCATTCAAAAATTGAAAAAATTACATTTTTGGTCAAAAGTGCAATTTTGACAAATTTTTCTTTAGCTCCTTAAGGGTTCCAATACACAGCAAATGGTATATTTATACCAAATGACCTTAAATTAGGTGAAATAAGTGCAGAAAAAGCACTTAAAAATTTTTCATTTTTCAAAAAAAATGAAAGAATTAGAGTCTTTTTTAACTACTTCTTGAGAAACAGTATCTCGGTAACGTGGAGAGCTAGAGAGGCAAGTTTTGGTTCATTTTGTAGTATTTTTTATCCTTTTTCTAATGGCGATTTAGCGAAATTGATTGGAGTCCAAATAAAAAAGTTACAATCATTCAAAAATTGAAAAAATTACATTTTTGGTCAAAAGTGCAATTTTAGCAAATTTTTATTTTGCTCCATAAGAGTTCCAATGCACAGCAAAGTGTATATTTATACCAAATGACCTTAAATTATGTGAAATAAATGCAAAAAAAGCACTTTACAATTTTTAATTTTTCAAAAAAAATTAAAGAATAGGGGGGTATTAGGGGTCTTTTTTAACTACTTTTTGAGATACAGTATCTCGGTAACGTGGAGAGCTAGAGAGGCGAGTTTTGGTTCATTTTGTAGTATTTTTTATCCTTTTTCTAATGGCGATTCAGAGAAATTGATTGGAATTCAAATAAAAAAGTTACAATCATTCAAAAATTGAAAAAATTACATTTTTGGTCAAAAGTGCAATTTTAGCAAATTTTTATTTTGCTCCATAAGGGTTCCAATGTACAGCAAAGGGTATATTTATACCAAATGACCTTAAATTAGGTGAAATAAGTGCAAAAAAAGCACTTTAAAATTTTTCATTTTTCAAAAAAAATGAAAGGATAGGGGATAATTAGGGTCTTTTTAACTACTTTTTGAGATACAGTATCTCGGTAACGTGGAGAGCTAGAGAGGCGAGTTTTGGTTCATTTTGTAGTATTTTTTATCCTTTTTCTAATGGCGATTTAGAGAAATTGATTGGAGTGCAAATAAAAAAGTTACAATCATTCAAAAATTGAAAAAATTACATTTTTGATCAAAAGTGCAATTTAAGCAAATTTTTATTTTGCTCCATAAGGGTTCCAATGTACAGCAAAGGGTATATTTATACCAAATGACCTTAAATTAGGTGAAATAAGTGCAAAAAAATCACTTAAAAATTTTTCATTTTTCAAAAAAAATGAAAGAATAGTGCAAATTTGTCAAATTTTTATTTTTCTCTATAAGTGTTCCAATGCACATCAAAGGGTATATTTATACCAAAAGACTTTAAATTAGGTGAAATATCAACTTTGAACCTTTCGAAAAATGAATAAATGTTATTTTGTGGCATCTTGTATGCAATACATTTTCTGTATAAAATACTAAGTTAGCTAAAAAATGTTCATCCGACTTTTGTCAAGATACAAAATTATTCCGAGAAAGTATAAAACATTTTCGCTGTTTGGCGAACAAGCGGGCGCAGCGCCGCATTTCTAATAAAGAATTAGGGAAAATGCTTTTAAAAGATTTCGCCCTTTGATGCCGGAATATTTATATTTTCCTCTTTTCGGAAAACTCTCCGGATGCCTTTTAAAATGTAACCGTCGGAGAAAAGTCTAAATTGTTTCCGGGGCCTTGGCCAGAAAGAAACGAAATGCCCGCTCGTAAGTTTTCCCCGGCGAGTTTGTTCTCTGATAAGCCGATTTGCTTATATGCAACTCTCCTCCCCGTTTTTAATTGGCCATTTGGCTGTTTTAAAGTTTCCTTATCGAGTTTGCGACGAACTTAAGGGCGCAACTGAATTTGTCGCTTGTTAACGTCATTTTGTTTAATTCACTAATTCAAAAAAAAAATGAGCGCAAAAGTCCCGACTACATCGATAAAAACGTAGGGAGGGTGTCCATAAAACGACGATCGGTCCTTAAAAACAGAAGAAGCTCAGCTAAGAGACAAAAGAAAGTGACACTAGGACAAAAGGTAGTTAAGGTTGTATTTTGTTTGAAGGGGGGGAAAACAAAAGAGTAACTGCGGACGGTCGACGTGCCGGTAAAGAAATAAATGAATGGAAACAGTGGCGTTTCCCAATTTTTATTTTGACAGCTTTGTTACAGCAGTGTTTTTGTTACAGGTGTTCCAGGAGAAGAAACGACCTCCAGTACCTACGCCACTGCCTAACTAACCTAAGATGTGTGTGTTAACATAGCATAAGAACACAATATTAATAACCTAAAATCTGTAAAATTAAAGTAAGTAAGTAAATAGTTGATTTATTTTTTCACCGACACCCTATAAAAAATTCATATACACCCGATGGCTCAAAACAGTGTCCAATTATCAGTCAAAACCATATTAATCAGTTTGACATTTTAGAAGTGTGTTTTTATTTTGACAGCTGACATCTGAGTAAGTCTGCACAAAAGGTCACGTGACACATTTAATAATGCAATTTTCAAATTAATCCAATTCAAACTGTTTTTACAGTTTCTAATTTGGAATTTTATTTCTGTAATGCGACCATTTGCAGCAACTTGATAATAAAAATTATTTTTTTAGGTCACGTGATTGTTTTGACCAATTCGAAATTCAATCGTCCAAGTCACGTGACCTAATTTAAAGTAACCATCTACTTTAACTTTTTTCTTCAGTTTAAAAATTTGAAACATTTTTTTTAAATTACCGACATTGTCTTTTTGACAACTTCCCAAATTTCAATAATTATCACGTGACAGTCTGATTTCTTGCTTGCTGAATTTTTGCTTCTTCTAAAACGACGATAAAGTGAAACATAAAACGTTTTTCCAGTACTATTTGAATTGGAATATCTCAGAAACGACTAGAGTTTGACAGACAATTTCTGGTTCAGTATGTATTATTTTTCATTCTCTTTCAAATAACGGTTTAACGAAACCGATTGGAATTCAAATAAGAGCGGTAAAACCGTTTAAAAACATTGGCCAAATTTTGCCAAAAGTCACATTTTGCTTGCTTTAATTTGATTAGCTACCACTGTAACACGTTTCCAACCAAATTTTCTGTAACATTTCATAGAACAGAAGAATTTATTAGTTTAGTAACATTGCAAACGCATTTTTATGCAAATTGCTGAAATTGGACAGTTTGACAACATTGCGTGCAAATTTTGAACTGAATTGTTGGAATTTGTAATTTTGGCACTAAAAAGCGACATTAAGATCATGTGACACTTTTTAAATTTTTAAGTTTTATGTTTTAGTCACGTGATTATTTTTTGACCAATCTGCAGTTAAATCTCCAATTTCGTTAGGAAAATATCAACGTCACGTGACTTAATATTTATAGGTAATGTTGTGTTTTTTCTAAGTGTTATTAATAATTTTCATCTTGTTTTAGACGATCACCCGGTATATTCTCAACAATCCGCAGTTTGTGTAAATAAAATTCCAATTTGACCTTAAAAAGGTCACGTGACCTTTGCATCTGAATTCAATGATTGAAAACAGTCACGTGACTTTTAAGTTTCCATTTGACGCTGGAAAATAGTCACGCGACTGCAAGAATGCTAATTTAACTGCTAAGAAGAGTCACGCTACCTTCAAGATTCTACTTGTTGTTTGAAAATAGTCACGTGACCTTCAAGATTCTATTCGAGGCTTGAGAATAGACACATAACCTTTGTTAGGTGAATTTGAGAGTTTAAACCAATCACATGACCTTCAGAACTTCCTTTCAATCGTAAAAATGGTCACGTGACTGTAAGGATGCTATTTTCAACGTAAGAAGAGTCACCTGACTTTCAAGATAACGTTTTCTGCTTAAACAAGAATAATCAAAATGGCGTCCCAAGCAGACGCATGCTAATTTTACCAATACATATATAATTTTTCAAATTGAATTTGATGGCTGTTACGTGACAGTTGAATATAATTTTGGCAAGACTTTGTCTTAGAAAGCGTTGGTGGAAAATGTTGGAGCAAAATTCCAAAATTGCCTCCATTGGTAACTGGTATTGAAGAGGTGATTTATTTGATAGATTTTGCAAATTTATCCCAGATTTGACAGCGGTATATTCTCAACATCCGCAGTTTGTGTAAAAGAGATAATTTTTATGTGTAATTTTGATGACGTGAAACTCCCTGTATAATTTTCTAAAGGATGAAAACAAACTAATATCAATTAAACTTGATTGGTCTAATATTGGTTTAGTAATTTTCTGCTAATCACCCTGTATTTGAAAATGATATGTAGAAATGTGCATATAAAGCACTGGTTTAACCATTTTGCACCAAAAGCAACTGACTAGAATCACAGAGTTTGGTTGCTATTTATACTGCCCGGTGTAAATCAAGGGGGTGGAGCTTAAAACTACATCCAATCTGAGTGGAGTACGTGTCACGTGACTTAACTCCACCCCTTTTGTCATGTGACCTACTTATAAATATCACAGACAGTTTTGTGGTAGCTTCAGTCGTTGTTATAACTGAGACAATGTTGTTGGCTTAACTAACTATTTTAGAGAGAAATGTGAATAATATGAGGACGCCACTGGTAAAAGCGTCCAAAACAACAGCCGACTTCGTTAAAAAGATATCACAAAAACACTATTTACATTCGCCGCGCTTTTGTTTTCGCGAGAAATAGAGCCTCTTAAAGAACGGCAAAGGGTTGTAATTATTGATACGGATTTCGGATTGTCTCTCGTCTTTAATGCTGCATTTCTTTTTGCATTACCAGTCGGTAAACTCATATTTTAATATCATCAAACAGACGTAAAAGTGCGGTCATCAATATTTGAACGATTTCCAAGATGTTCGGAGAGGCACCCCGCTATTTATTTTTAATTAAAAATCCTCCCCCAAATCGAGTTGCATCATGGCGTCAGGGTAAAAAGTACGAAGACTGGCTTATTTGCATTTCAAATTATTAGGGGGAATTCGATGTGCCGGCGGATCAAAGAATTTTCTTTTTTTGAAAAATGCCCTTTAAGTTAGGAAAAGGACCCTTATTAAAAAGTTTCAGTCCTTCACAGTTTTCAAACAAAAAATTAAAAATGTTTTTTTTAATAATTTGATATATCTTACTGACTGTATACAGTGTCACAAATTTTAGAAGAGTGTATATGCTGCTGGTTCTTTAATTTGAAAATTTCTAAAAAACGAAATTCAACAAATTTGAAAAAACCATACACATTCATTAGCCTAAAAAAACACAAATTAATGTTAAAATATATTGACATTTTTTGGCAAACTTAAACTTCAAATGCGACGTTGCTAGCCAATGAACAAATTAGGTGAGTTTATAAAACTTTAGCTAACAACTAACAATTAAGAACTAGCAACTAAAAACTAGAATTTAAGAACTAGAACCATCATACCCTTTATGAAACCAACTAAATTAACACAGACAGATGTCAAAATCTCGTACGTTTGTTGGTTTGACTTGTTTCCATTGTTTGCCAGTTGGTCTTGAGATTTGTGCTTGTGGATATTTTCATTTTTCGTCTTGACTTAAATCCAGAGTATGTCAAGTAAGTATTCAACTCTGTTTAAGTTAACTATACTGATTGAAGTAAGTAATGTAAATCGTGTATTTATAATGACATTTTTAAATTACCGCAGGTTCAAAAATTTGAATTTATTTACAATAAGCAAGATCCAGGCTTTAAAAATAAAGTCATGAAAGAGATGTGGGAAACCATTGGGGAAATACTTAATGAGGATCCTAAGGTTTGCGAACAAAGGTGGACTGTCTTAAGGAATAAGTTTAACACTGTGAAGAGGAGTATCAAGAAAATCCCTTCTGGATAACCAAAACAAAAATGTCAAAAGTTTCAACTAACAATTAAACTAAAAAGTTGAGCAACTCTTAGTTGTAGTTGTTAGTTCTTAATTGCTAATTTAGTTTTTATAAACCAATACTCATGATTCCTATATGTAAAGTTTTTAGTTTTCTAATTGTTAGTTTAATTGTTAATTTTTTTTATAAACTCAGCTTTTAATTCATTAGTATTCATTAAATTATTATTTAAAAAAAAAATAGGTAAAATAATCAAACAGCGGTTAAAACCTATTCAATATATTTTGTGATATCAAAAAATAGCCACAATAAATTTCTATCTTAATTTCAAAAGAGTTATCGGTTTTTCTGCGGAATTAATTTAAACTCGCCAACTTTTCTTTTAATAGTTTTTCGACGCTTTACAAAGTTTCCTCGACAAAAGTTCCGGTTTAAGTTTTATTTCTTTTCTCCTTTCCGATTCATAAAACTTTGACTAAAAATTTGCTAGCGGACTTCCGTTTTAGATTTTAATTTAGCAACGTTTTCAGTAGCATCTTTGTCATTTCTCGGTAAGTGACAGCGGGAAAATCCCCCTTCTCCAGTTACGACGGAAAACCTTAAAAAGCTTATCTAAACTCGAGAAACGATTTTTGTAGCACCCCATTAAAACGGGGGTAGATATCAGCGTGGCCTCTTAAAGAATGATAAGAATAAAGATAGAGAAAAGAGCATTTCTCTTAGATTATGCCCTTAATCAATGGCGGATTTATAGCAGTGGGAAAAGGAAGTACGGAAATCTGATTTGTGGGGGAGAAAAGTTCGGCCTCGGAGCCGTATAAGGGCCTCTATATTAATTTATCGTTACAAGAGATGGTAAAATTAGCAGAAGGGTTAATTTTAATCGTTAAACTAAAACAAATTTCGATATTTTTGCCCTGTCTCGTCTTAACGACTAGGTATTTTTCACCGAACTTTTCCCCGAACTTTTAATTAGCACAGCCCGATTCGAAATACTTTAAAGGGCCCCAAATAATGCCCTTCAACCGGGGCCCGCGCGACCCGAGAACAAAAAACAATTCGCAATTAATTAAAATTTTTGGAAAATTCTTTAATTAACTCATTAATTTTCCCAGCCTCGTTATACGAAAACTGTCCCTCTGGACGTTTTTAATTAGGAACTTTTCTTGAAAACACTTATCAAAATATCCATCAGCTATCACTCTAAAACGATCTTTGTATGTAATTTTGAATGGATGTTATCAAAACTCAAAAATTGTCACGTGACAATAGAATTAAAATGGTAAAACAAGTTGGAAAACTCCAATAAAACTAAACAACCAATTGCAAACCTGAAATCAATATGATAATCACGTGACCAAAAAAGGCAGTCAGTTTTCAGATTAAGAGAACTTCTTTGTATATAGCGCAATTTAACACTTTTGTGAAAATGCTCACGTGACCGTTAGATTTCAAATTTAAGGTTAGTCACCAGGAAAAACCCAAAATTATAATTCAATTGCTAAACCAGTCACGTGACAAAGAACTTTCTTTTTTTTAGGTTGCCATCAACAAGAATGATTTTTAAAAACTGCCAAATTGGTCACGTGACTAATGAGACACATCACCAAAAACACCATAGTTAATCAAAGAGTAAGGTGGCTATTACCCATGTGATCACATGACGAGAATTTAATTTCAAGTTTAACAAACTTTAAGTGGGTACTTTTCTAAATGGTCACGTGACACTGAGAATGTGACAGTTGAAAAACTCCAATAATCCAAATAATAACTTCAAACTTGAAATAAAAGTCGCCTGACCAAGAAACAAAACGAATTTTAAAATCAGAAAACTTCTATAGAAAGCAAAATTGAACATTTTAAAATATGCACAACTTGACAATTGTTAAAATAGTCACGTGACGATTAGATTCCAAATTTAAGGTTGGTTCACACTTAAAACGTCAAGTTTCATTTAACTGGCAAAATATAGAGTTTTACATCGTCAGGAAGGTTTGCTACAAACTGTCAAACTGCTCACGTGAGTAATGAGACACTTCAACGAGATGTTGAAGCTTATTGTCAAGGTTATCACGTGACCAAAAAAAAATAATGACCAAGAGAATTCGATTCTAAGTTTAACCAACTTATTTGTTAGTTTCAAACTGCCAAAATGGTCACGTGACACTGAACAATTTGACAGTTGAAAAATTCCAATAAAACTTAAAAACCAATCAAACCTGAAATCAATATGATACTCACGTGACCAAAAAAGGGTGGTTTTCAGATTAAGAGAACTTCTCTTTAAAAAGCAAAAGTAAATATTCTAAATAATCACTTGTGTGAAAATGCTCACGTGATCATTAGATTTCAAATTTAAGGTTAATCATGAAGAAAAACCCAAAATTACAATTCAATTGCTAAAACAGTCACGTGACAAATATAGTCAAATTTTTTTATGTTGCCATCAATAGGAATGTTATTTAAAAACTGCCAAATTGGTCACGTGACTAACGAGACACATCACCAAAAACACCATAGTTAATCGAAGAGTAAGCTGGCTATTACCCATGTAATCACATGATCAAAAAAAAACATGTTCACGAGAATTTAATTTCAAGTTTAACAAACTTTAAGTGGGTACTTTTCTAAATGGTCACGTGACACTGAGAATTTGACAGTTGAAAAACTCCAATAACCCAAATAACAACTTGAAACTTGAAACTGGAGTCACCTGACCAAGAAACGAAACCAATTTTCAAATTAGAAAACTTCTATAGAAAATTGAACATTATAAAATATGCGCAAATTTACAATTATTGTTAAAATAGTCACGTGACGATTAGATTCCAAATTTAAGGTGGTTTCACACTGAAAACATCAAGTTTCGTTTAAGTGGCAAAATATAGAGTTCGGAAGGTTCGCTACAAACTAGTCATACTGGCCACGTGACTAATGAGACACATCAACGAGATTTTGACGATTATTATCAAGGAGATCACGTGACCAAAAAAAATAATGACCAAGAGAATTCAATTCCAAATTTAACAAACTTTAAATTGTTAGTTTGAAACTGCCAAAACGGTCACGTGACGATTGATTTCAGTTACTAAGTATTGGTCAAAAGATGATTGTGTAATTTAAAAAAAAAAACATTTTGACTGTCATTTTTAAGTTATTAAACTGCAAAAGCTTAGAATAGTAAAACATAAATGTACGTAGAGATCATTTTCGTTTCACACAGGGCACTTATTCCTAAGGAGCTTCCGTTAGCATGTGATTTTATTTCAAGCGAATTTCAGCCCAAGCAATAAAGCAGTAGCCTATACGCAGGACACGTGACCAAGAAAATTAAGATTGAATTTAAACAAATTGATAAATAGTCACGTGATCAGAACTATTCAACTTGAAAAATTATATGAAAAAAGTATTTTAGATTAAAAAACTGGCTACAGTAGTAAAGTCTTCAATGATTTGCTGAAATTTATCAATAAAAATTCCAACACTAATGATTTATTTATAATTTGTTTTGTTAAATTATCAATTCATTTTGAAGGTTGTAACCTTAATAGTGCATTTGGCATAGTAACGATTTAAATGATTGCATTATTGTCGAGTACTTACAGAGTCATTACGGCTCGTTTGAATTGTAAAACCGTCTGAACTGATGCAAAAAATCAATACGAAATAAGGATCCTGGTGTCCTCCTTTAAAAAAAACCGAGGGAGGCAATCAAACGACCCTCCTAAAGAGTCTAATTCTTCACCCCTCTTAAATAAGTTTTTCCCCCGTTCTTCTTTCCCCTCCCCCCCGCGCCGGTTCCGTCGCGCGTTTTTCCTATAATGGGGACTGTCAGAATCAGCCCGGGTGAAAAATGAAGGAAATTAAACTGTGATTTTTCAGTGGGGCTGCGCGAACGATTTTTGGCCGGTATCGACAAAAAAAATTAAGTCCAATTGCCCAAAATTTTCAAGAGAGGAATGTGCTGAAATGATTGAGCTGGTCAAGAAAAACCAGCTTGTAAGTATTATTGCGTTCACTTTCCTTTATTTCCAAATGGCCTAAAATGGAATTATACTTTAAAATTCGTCCTTTAGAATTACCAAATTTAAGAGACTAAATTGGACTTGATAAATGATTTTCTTTTTGCTTGGGGTGGGTTTTCAACCCCCTTTTGAATCGTAAATGAAGCCTAAAAGTCCATCACAATGAAAAACAGAAAATTACAAAAATTATTGATGAATTGCTCTACTACAGAGCTGCTTTTGCTTGTCACCGTTTTCTCAAAGAGACTAATGGCCGTTCATTTGCTATTGTAATGAAGGCCTAATAGCCCTAAAAAGTAGCGGGGTTGCCAAAATAATACGCGTTGTCATTCAACACTTGTGTTTTCCATTCAAAAACTACTAAAGTTCGATACATTATCCACATCCCCTTTACCCCCCAATAGGGGTTTGGGTTAATGAGAAAGTGATGCCCTTAAAGTAAACAATTTACGTTCGGGCAACTTTTTAATCAACCGCTCGAATTATGGCACGGCCACGAGGCTAAAAGATTCAACCGAAAATTACTTTTTAACTTTAATTTCTTCCTTAATTATTCCCGAATCGCAAAACAACCAAAAAAATTGAATTGTCGATCGTCCACTTGGCGCAATTAAAGTTTTTAATGAGGCAGTCTCAAAGGCGAAAAGTTCTTTTACGAAACTTTTTAATAGAAACTTTAATCAACATCCTCACAGTTTCATCATAAATACAAAATACAAAAAAAAAACTGTTTTTACCAAACAATTTTGTTAAACCAAGTTAATATTTGCCAAAAAAGAGAGAGGAGGAGGGAGAGAGGTAATATAGAAATCTGTAAGTACCTACAGAATCAATAATTTTGTTCGTTACATTTTTGTGGTAAAAGCGCCCTCTTTCGTCACGCTATGAAAATTATGGTGGGTAGTATCAAAGTTTCTCACTCAACCCTGGTGGCGCCACTGTATGGATGGTAATTCAACCCCAAAAGGTTAGTTCGTTAGTTGCCTATTAAGGGCGCCACCTGACAGGTAGTAAAATTTGTCAGGTGCCTAATTCTTGAAAGCAGGGAATTGTGGTTGTGATGTGACAGAAGAAGCTGACAATGGCGGATTCCTGTCAAATTCTACAAGTCGTTCTCTTGATAATTTCCTTCCCTCGTTTCAAGAATACGCACCCAGAGGACAGTTGTCTGTACTTCACAATATTAACTTTACAATTTGGACAAAAAAGTAATTTTTTTTTATGCAAATTACCAGAATCATAGTTTTCCTTGAACACACACCGTTTCATTGAGATTAAACTTTATATTAACATCAAAATAAAAAGTGAAAGTTACTCTACATTTTGAAACATATTACAAATTAACCAAAGACTAATAAAAAAATATTGCTGGCTAATTGCCCAAAATTGAAAAAAAAAGAGTTGAAAAATGTGTTGATCATTAATACTCAAAATGATTGTGTGAAAAAGGTCGATATTTTAAAATAGACCACAAAATCAAAAATAGACCTTATTAACCTTAAAATAAAATATACACATTATACAACATTGTGATAACCGGTTAAAATACAATCAGCAAACCAATTAAATTTGCCATAATACTCGATATTGAAATTAAACAAAAATAGCAATGTTATTATAGTTTAAATTTGTTTCAAAAAATTTGCTACCTACTATAAATAGTTTAGTAAAATTGTAATAGGACTTAATAAACCAAATACCATATGACCCAAATTGGTTTGAAACAATTTACCTACTATCATAATGGAATTTCCCATAGTACTGAACAATTATAATATACAAAAATTATTATAGCCCTTATTAATGTTGAGATTAAAAATAAACAACATTTTGATAGCTCTAAATAACCGGACTACCCGGAAATAACGTAAAGTACAGACAAAAGCCTAGTTTAAAAAATGTTAATTTCCGGAATAATGAACAAAAACGGCATTCCGTATTATAAAAATTATTAATTTATAACAGAATTTTGTCACTTTTACATTAGTAAACATAAATACAATTTTTCCGTTCGTCACTCTATTAATATACAAGTTTGATGTAAATTATTAATTATAGTCATTATAGTCTTTCAATTAACCGTTTATGTCAAGTAATAAATATTTCAAAAAAAAAAACACCTTTGGCCACTATTAAAATTGAAATGTGTTTATTGTAAATACATTTTTTCAAACAAAAATTAAACTTTTTCTATTACATATTTATTCTTGTACGATAAAAATGTCGATTTGTGTAAATAGCACAATTGATTTTTTAATTGAACCCAATTCGATTTTTGCATCCAATCGATTCATTAATGGCTATTTCCTGATTCGAACGCTTTATATTCTATTGTACCCGCATGAATAATTTACAAGACGACCTGGAAATTAACGAAACAATATTTTTTAAGTGTTTGTTTGAACACTAAGGGCAATGAAATGTTATTAACAATTGATTATTGTCCACCATTTCTCTGTTTTATCCACCAAGTTCTGATTTTTTTACTTTTATTTATGTGATTGATACGAAATAATACCTCTACAGTTCGAAATTCCTTTGAAACAAATTATCAGATTAAAGCTTTTTGTCATAATAACTAAAACAAATAATAAGCGATTTTCAGCTTAACTTAACATTTTTTTTTTTAATAATGACTGACTTAAAAAATAACGGTTCAATAATGTCATATGACCATTTTGTTAACTTTGAAAGTCTTGAATTGCAACTCAGGATGTTCAAAGTTTGAGTAGAATTCTGATGGTCACGTGACCGAAATTATAAGGCCAGTTGACTATTTTACTAATTTTGAAAGTTTTAAATTTTACCATCAAAAATTGGCAAAATTTTTAGTTTAAGTCACATGATCGAAAATTGGCAACATTCAATTATATGTTTTATGACTTTAGATCTAAAAATATAATTACTTGACCATTTTGCTGACTTTGAAAGTTTTAAAATTTACAAATTTTTATTTTTTCTAAGTCACGTGACCGAAAATTATAAAAACATTAAGTTAAGTTTTAGTTACTTATTTAGATCTAAAAATCTGGCATAATAAAGGCAGGGTTACTAACTTTAAAAGCATCGAATTTCATCTTGAGAAACACGTCAAAATAGTGTTTTTTTAGGTCACATGAGAAAAAAAATCAGTTTTTAATTTTAAAATTAAAATTACAGTGATTCCAAACTTTAAATTGGTTTGATACGGTCACGTGACCACTTTACCAATCCTAAAAGTGTAAAATTTCAACTTAACAAATTTGGAAAAGCAAAGTGAATTCTTAAGATCACGTGACCGAAAATTAGAGTTAGAGATGTTTAAATTTCAGTTTTCAGATAGTTCAATTGAAAATTTGAGTTGGTCAAAGTCACGTGACTGTTTGGCTCATTCTGAAAGCGTAAAATATTAACTTTAAAAATGTGAAATGACTGTGCATTGATCTTACGAAGGAAACAAGGATGACGTTATTGCCGATTATTTTGGCAGAAACTTCTGAAAATTGTGACGTCATTTGCACATATAAAAACATCAAGTTTCTTGACATAATGCAATTAAACTTGCGGTAAATGACCGTACATTTGAGCCACCTTGTACACACAAACAAAAATTTATATTTTTTTGCAATTTCGTCAGAAACCTTGACCTGTAATAATTGATATAGTCGACATAAAATCCAGCTGCGGGCATAACTGTTTCTTAGACAAGCGTTAAAAGGTGAAGTGCGATTGTTGTCGACTGGCAAAATGGACGAAAAACGCGTTCCCACGATATTGAGGAAAAAGTTGCCGCCATTTTTGGAGGAAATCAAAAACACACCCCAGTCACCTAAAGACATCAACTATGCGGTACATATGTATCTTCAGGAAAACGACTTAAGAGTAAAAGAAGAAGGAAGTGAAATCATTGATTTTTTAAGAGGGAAGAACGTGCTAGTCACTGGAGGAACAGGATTTTTGGGTAAGTCACATGTTAAAAACAACTCAAATAGTAACATCCCTATTTGTTTATTAGGCAAATTGTTAGTGGAGAAACTGCTGAGATGCTGTAAAGACATTGGAACGCTTTATTTAATCATAAGAACTAAAAAGGGTGTGAACCCTCAAAATAGAATTAAGGACTTTCTGGATAACTTTGTAATAACATTATTCACTTTTCAGGCTGGTGTACTGATTATTGTTATTTTTAGGTTTTCTATAAATTGGCTGAAATTTATCCAAACTTTAGGGAGAAAGTTGTGGGGATTAGTGGGGACTTTGAGGAAGACGGACTAGGACTGTCGGAAGAAGCGAAAGAAATAATACGAACAAAGGTATGTATATGTTTTTTTTAGTAAAGTTATATTTTATTACACGTTTTCATTAATTGGAACCATCAGATATCTATACAATTTCTCAAATTTTCCAACCATTAGGTTATAAAAACCATTTTTATTAACATTTTTAATTTTCGTGAATAATGATCTAGCATTAAAATTAATGCAATGTCATAGGAATATTTTAAGTTTATGTGGTAATGATATGACCATTTTTGGGAATAATTGGCTCGATTTACATACAGTGTGGAACAGCCAAATGGAATAAATTCGATAACGAATAAATGAGAGCGTGTTGGGAAAAACGCTTGGACACGTCGATTTGTATTTTTAGATGCACATTTATTAAAAAAAATAAAAATTATATAGGGTGTGTCATGTGACAGTGGCCGATACCAACTTTCTTATTTTAAATACAACCCCCTGTATATTATTAGTTTTTTAGATTCTTCAGAAAATTCTAGAGATAATTCATGTACAATGTCCCATACCTATCTTCAACTGTTTCGGAAATATTAAGTGTTTTCAGATGTATTACTAAAATTAATATTAAAAAAAGAAAATTATTTTATTTCACAAATAATGTAAAAAAAAACAAAAAAACATTAATTTCAATGTAAGAGATGTTCAAAATGTTCGTGAAAATAAGTATTGAGTGTAATGTAGCGAATTTGTGAATGTGAAATCTATACTTGCGTAGTAAATCTATAAAACATAAGTCTACGGTAAGTTTCCTAATTTTCTATTCGACAAATTTTTCATCTTTTTTATTAATTTTTTATTTAATTTTTTTTGTTATGCGTTTGGTAAAATCATATGTTGATGCTTCATATAACATATTCACTAGTTGTGACACTTATTTTATCTTTTTGATTTTTTCTGATTGATTTTTCTTGCTTTATTTCTAAAAATGTGCTATAATTTTATTACTGGAATAACTGGAAAAATTGTGGCTCTCACTCTTTTGTGTTACGATTTTTGATTGCTATTTCAAATTTTTCTCATTCTTTTTTTTTCTAAAAATAAAATATTATTTCTTAATTACTTCTGCTAAACATGTTAGATTTTAACATTTTTATTCTTGCTAACCTTTTCTTCATTTCATCTTGATTATTTTTTTGTAACCTTGATTTTTTTTGAGTTTTTATTTTCTGAGAATGAGCAAAACGTTTTTAGAAATTTTATAATTTGACACATTCAAATACCTTTCTACCTAAATTGGTACATAAATCCAGGTTTTATTTGATTATCACCAGAGTTTCAAAGATTTACAAATAAATCTAAATTTTGAGAATTTTATTTTTTGTTCACTAATATTTTTACACTGAAAGTAATATTCTAGTAAATAAAATTGCTTTTAGATTGATCTTTTACCAGTTTGTAGTTTCAGCATACATCCACCTGGCGACACCTATTATTTGCTAGCCGAACTACAAAATCTATTTCTCCTGTAGCTTAAAGAAAACTGTTTTCCTTCATTGATTTTAATAGTTCCTATGCACAGTTTATTCTATTTGGCAAGCTTTATCTTAATAAACCAACAAGCTCATTCACCAGTGAATAGAGAATACGGTTTTATTTATTTATTATTATTCTATGAGTATATTAGCGGTTTAGTGTAATGCTAAAGTAATACATTATCAAAATACTCACAATATAATACTCAAAATAACGTATTTTTTTGTTTAATCAGTTATTGAGGCTATTGATTAGCATTTGGGCCTTCTCATTGCAGCGCAGCATTTTTATACCTTGGATATTCGTTTAAATCAAAGTGACAGTAAATGTCAACGTTTTTAATTTGACAGGACGACAAAATTAACAACGTGCCTTTTTTGCTAAAATTGGTTATTTCATATGTTTGATATGCGATAAACAAAGATGTAAAAAGATGACGTCATTCTCAAAAGGTAAAAATCCAACTATATCTATTACACGTTTTCTTTGTACCCCGTAAAACCATCGAAAATGTAGCACCCTGTACATCGGTTGTTTTTGATTCAAAGTGTGATTCGCTTGTATGTGATTTAATACCCACACAGATGAGCTGTTATTGTCTTTCACTCTGAGAGTATGGGAAGAATAAAGCACAACTGCTGTTTTTTTTATTATTTTTGGAAGGGGGTTCCAGTACACAGCCAAGGGCAGAAGTAAATGAAATAAGCACAAAAAATGCACTTTACACCTTTCAAAAAAGTGTTTCACAAAAACTAAAAATTCCCAAATAGCATATTTTTATTTTTGTGTGGTAGTGACCAATCATATGCTACCAATGTTGAGATCTTGACTTGATTATATAACTTCCAGGTAAACCTAATCTATCACATAGCTGCAACGGTTAGATTTGACGAACGTTTAACCAAAGCTGTACATATCAACCTTAGAGGCACTTTGCAAATGATCAAATTGGCCCATGAATGCAAGAAATTAGAGTCGTTCACCTACATGAGCACCGCCTTTTCTAATTGCAATCGAAAACATATCGATGAAGTCTTTTACCCTCCCTACATGGACCCTTACCAACTGATGAAGTTGGTGGAGGAACTTCCTGACGACGTCGTTGACAGGATAACTCCTGGGTGAGTGTCACTTTAAACTGAAATGTCAACTATTTGACAGAAAAACAGGCTTTTAGGTGAATCCCCCAACACATACGCCTTCACCAAACAGATCGCTGAGGACGTGGTGAGGAGGGAGAGTGCGGGGTTGCCGCTTTGTATTCAAAGACCGTCAATTGGTTCGTGATTTTTTTGGAAAAATAACTGTCAAAGTTAATTTTGAGGGTTTTTTTCTAGTAATTGCTTCAGTTAGGGAACCGATAAGGTCTTGGATTGACAACATTTTTGGTCCAGTAGGGGTAATGCAAGCCGCTGCTTTAGGGGTTCTTCATATAAACTACGGAAGGCGTCATGGGCGATGCGATCTAGTGCCTGCTGATTATGCCATCAATCATTGTATTGCTTGTTCTTATGCGATTGCCAAGAAAAACAAAACAGGGTAGGTTTAGAACAAATTTATATTCACTTTTGTTTTACATTTTTTTCTTTATTTTAAGTTATTGTTTTATTGCTTTTTTTCCACACAAATTTTGTATGCATAAATAAACCTTTCTTATGAATTTTATTGAGGTCAAATGCCCACGTGACCTTTCAATAGAGACTCAGATAATGGTTTTTTTGATCACTTTGTACCTGCCTCAGATAGATTTATAGTTAGACTATGAAGGCTTTCACAGCCGGTCAAAACTGAAATATGAAAGTTATCCGGGCTTATAAGCCGTGGTCCAATGGAATTTCTTCTTAACGTTTCGTCCACATCTGCGGCGGACATTATCAAAGGCGATGACGTAACGGTCGAAGTGCTCTTCTGTACCTCTTGACGATAACTACGAAGTACTAAGAACGTCAGGAAGAAATTCCATTGGACCACGGCTTATAAGCCCGGATAACTTTCATATTTCAGATTTATAGTCTGTCACATCCTATTCCAATAGGGTTTTAAGATTGCCAGAGTTTTCTATGAGAGTCTTAGGGCTTTGCAAGAATTTTTAAAAATGGCCGAAAGCATCTACAAATGTTTAAAGCCTTTAAGAATCTTTCAAAATGGACAGAACCCTCTACAAGTGGATTTAAACCTTTCAAGAATGTTTAAACTACAAGTGTCTTAAACCCTTAAGGAAGTTATAAAACTGACAGAGTATTATAAAGCTTTCCAGTACCTAACATTTTAAAATATTCTATAATTGTCTTAAAGCCCTCCAAGAATGTTTTAAAATGTCAAGAGACATTTTGGTGGGATTTCCAAGACTCTACAAGTATTTTAATGTCTTACAAAACCGGTTTAAAGACTGTCACTACAGTCTCTACAAGTCTTATAAACTCTATAAGTGTTTTAAAGCATTTCCAGAATGTTTTTAAATCGTCTGGAACATCTATACTTATAACAGCCTTTCCAAATAAATTCCATATTTCCACCAGAGGATTATGTTGTTTTTCTATTCAAAAATTGAATACATTAGAGAATATTGTCATCCTAGTTAACTTTGATTTGCTTTGTATTTTTTTACAGAGAAATTCAGAATGAAATTCCAATCTACAATTTCACTTCATCGGACGACAATCCTACAAAGTGGGAGGACTTGGGAAAAGCTAGAACTCAAGGCATTAAAATGGGCAGTACTAAAATTGTCAAATTACCAATTGCACGGTTAACCAGTTGCTTGTACTGGTACTTGATACTGCAATTTTGGTTCCACACCATCCCATCGTACATTCTGGATTATATGCTCATTTTAAAGGGCGAAAAACCCTTGTAAGTTATAATTGAATTGAGAGAAATATTTGGTAATTAACCTTGATTGGTATTTTTAGGTTTCGAAAAGCCTTTAAAAAAATAAACAAATTTATTATCGTCCTGGCTTACTTTACTCTAAACTCATGGACTTTTGGTTACCAACATACTACCGAACTATGGAAAGGCCTCAACGAAGTAGATAAGAAAAATTTTAGCTTTGATATGAAGTCCCTAAACTGGGACCACTATTTCGATACCTATTATGTAGCCTTAAGGGAAATTTTACTGGAAGAACCTTTGGATAATTTACTAGAAGGAAAAAAACACATAAAGAAGTATGCACTGTATGGATATTTTGAATTGTTTTTAATTTTTATTTTTTTTTCACAGATTGACCATAATGTATTACATCTTTGTTCCACTAGTACTAGGACTATCAGTTTATTTCCTTCTTAATACAATATTTTTCTTTATACCTTTGTTATTTATAAGTTTTCTGTTATTTTATTGCTTTACATCATAGAATAAATGTAGTTTGAATTACAGGTTTATTGGGCTATTTAAAAATGTAAAGTCTGTCAAATATAAGATTTGAGTCACGTCAGGGGTGTCACGTTTCTGTTTAGATTACGGAATGGTCGTGTTGACATTGTATGAACTTTTTTATGTACAAAAAGAACAACCATTATTTATAAATTCAAAAACATATAGTAGGGTTAGGTTAAGTTACTACTGGGAACTAAATGAAGGGAAAAAGAATGTGACGTTCTTCGTCAAATTCTTATCGCTGACAGACTTTGGGGATGACTTTTTTAATAAACTTTTTAAACCACTAATTTTCCTTGTTTTTTATTCCTGTCAATTTTCTTACCAACATTTTGTAACAAGGCAATACTCTTTCTTACAATATAGAAGGTAACCAAAATTGTAAATATTCAGCTGTCAAATGTGGCATTGATTAACACTGTCAGATGTCTCGAAAATCAATTTTGACATGACAGAAGCCTTTATAATTATTTTAAATGCTTACAAGTGTGTTTTAAAGTCTCAAAAAACACTTTGGAAATGCCAGTGTCTTGATAAGTTCCAGAACTATTTTAAAATAACCGGAAGACTTCAAAAGTGTCATAAACCTTTTGTTGAAAACTGTCAGATGACTGTAAAATAAATTTTGACATTCCAGATGCTCTTACAAGTGTCTTAAAACCTTGCAAAAATGCTTTAAAATTGCCAAACACCACAAGAGACATTTTGAAAATGCCAGAAGCCTCTACAGGTGTTTTAAAGGTTTACCAAGCAAGTTTTTAAACTTCCAGAAGCCTTTGCAATTATTTCAAAGCCTTCCATCAATATTTTTAAATTTCCAGAGGTTCCTAGAAATTTGTATATTCCAGAAAAAGACTGAAACACAATATGTAACGACATATGGTTGCAACAAGATAACAAAAGTTGTTAAATTGATAATTCAATTGGCATTAGTATGTTGTTGGAATTTGTGACCTCATCCCAATTTTGCTTGAATGTTTGTTGAACGAAATTTTCCATGTGCACCCACTAATTTTGGGTTAAATTGGTTCATAAAATTCAAGTTCAGTTTGTTTGTGTGTAATTTGTTTGTAAATTAATTGATTTCATTTACCTAATTACATTATGGTTGGTTATGTAAGGAACATTATTGGATGTTTTACGCTCAGTTTCAAGTTTAGAACTATCAATTAGAATTAAGTTTGCAAATGAAATTCGTGCAAAATATCGAATAAATTGTTCGTACAAACAACAATGACTAATGAATGTTTATAAACACATTATGATAAAGTACAGTATAATTTTTGAATTTACAGTACAACGTTTATAGAACGTTATAGATGAGCTATCAAATCTCAAATGTCAAATTATCTGACAAATTAAATCTCCAGTTGGAGAATTACAACTACTAATTTACAACTTTAAATCTGGAAACTGAATTAAATTGTGTATTTTTATTTAATACACCTACAATACACATTTAATCTACTAATGCCAAAATCACTTAATATGAACATTTCATTTCAATTTAATTTAAATATTAGTTAAGAGGTGAAAATGGCGTCTTGACCTCTAAAGTTCCACCTTGAATATTTTTTGCAACTTAAGTCAAATTAAACTCCATTGTGTCTAGCTGTAGGTGAAAAAAAGGTCAACCACGGCGATCAAAATTGACTATATAGAGGAGTAAACTCAAATATGTTGCGATTTGTATGCTTGAAACGAAAGTCTAGTGTTGCTCTAAAAGAAAAATCAAAATGGCGAACAAAACTGACGATTTTGATTTAAAGAATGATTCAAGCTTGCGTTTTGGATCCTTATTGGCCAATCCAGCTCCAGGCGAGGAAATTGTTATTACAGGTACACTATATGAAGCCAAAATGTTTTTGGGATTTATCGTAAAAACAACAATTACAGGAGTATCGGGAGTATTTCCATTGGCGGAAAACATAGACGAATTGAAAGAAAAGTTGTACCGGAAAGAGAATATGATTTCGAAAATTCCGTCCACACATCCGGATATGCCGGATGGATTTGGACTTTTGAAGGACAAAACAAGATTTGATGCTGGATATTTTGGTAAGCTGATCTGGAATAACATGGTCTCTTAGTAAATCCATGGAAGTTTCGGAAATGGTATTTCAAGGAAAAAAATTTGTTATTTTAACTAAAAATTAAAAATATGAAAAACAACAAATATAATAAAAGCTCCAAATATGAAAATTATAGAAAAAGAAAAGAAAATGAGGATAGGAAAAAAATAACGACCATTTGAGTTGACACCTTGTTTTGCGGCCTTTTGGCTATAATAAACCAATTTTGATCATATGCACACTAACATAACTGTTCTACAGGTATTCACCGAAAATTCGCCCAACTCTTCAGTCCTATAGCCAAAACGGTGCTGGAAAAAAGCCAAGAATGCATACTAGACGCTGGTTTAAACCCTTCAGACATTGAAGGTACCAACACTGGACTATTTCTTGGAGTGTGCTTCAACGAGTTTGAATTCTACTACTATATGATAGAACACGTTGAGGAAGAAAACCCAATTTTAGGGTAACATTCACTTTTACATGTTTTGCTACAGTTTTGTTTATATAAATTAACAGGAATGAAAGAAGCGCCATAGCTAATTCCATCAGCTCCGCTTTGAAACTGAACGGGCCTTGTATGGTCTTGGACACGGCCTGCAGCAGTGGAGGCTACGCCTTGGAGGCGGCATACAAAGCGATCAGATTAGGACAGTGTGATGCCGCCATTGTGGCCGCCAGTAACTTTCTGGTGTCCGAAGAGTTTTCTCTTCAATTTGCTCGTTTGGGAGCTTTAAGCCCCACCGGGGAGTGTCGGCCCTTTGACGAGAGTGGCCAAGGTTATGTTCGTTCCGAAGCCACTGTGGTGATGCTGCTTCAAAAAGCAAAAGACGCTAATCGGGTTTATGCTAAAATTGTGCATTCCAAAACTAATTGTGATGGGTTTAAAGAACAGGGTATCACTTATCCTAATGGGGCTGCCCAGTTTGATCTTGTGAAAGAAATATACTTGGAAAGTAATATACCTCCTCATGAGGTCAGTTATATTGAGGCTCATGGAACTGGTAAGTTCAATCTTTTTATTTAAAGAACGGAAAGTTTTGTTCATATTTTGGGACAAAAAAAATCATTTCTTCCAGTTTTTTGTTAGCATCATGACAAACACTTGGACTGTCTACCTGCTACCATCAATTTCGACTGAAAATCAACATCACCTTAGTGCAATTGAAAACGGATTAATGAAATAATGTTTGTTATTTTTACTTGCAGGTACCATAGCTGGAGATCCCGAAGAATTGAACAGTATTGACAAGTTTTTCACTCCGAACAGAAAACAACCCCTACTGGTGGGTTCTTGCAAGTCCAGTATCGGCCACTCCGAACCAACTTCCATGTTGTGTTCTATTGTTAAGGTTTGTACCACTGGAATATTAAGTCTAATCTAATCTAAGTCTTGCATAAATCGCAGCATAGTGAGTAGTTTCTGATTGGTCAAATAAGCTGCTATTTTGACCAATCACAGACTACAAACAGTGCTGTGATTCACATGTGGACATACCATTATTCAGAATTTAGTAGATTTCATTTCAGTTACATTTTAGGTTATTCTGGCGTATGAATTAGACTTGATATCTCCCAACATCAATTACGAAACACCTAGAAAAGGTTTGAAAGGTGTACACGCAGGCAGAATCAAAATTGTTGTTGATCCTACACCGTTTCCGGATGAAAATGGTTTAGTAGGCAAGTTCTTCTTTTTATTAACTTTTGTTGTTTTAAAAGAAAGGAATTATACCCCAAACGGTGCCATTGTCCCGTATTTCAGTTGTGTTACAGAATAGAAGAGATTGCAATAATATAAAATAATAGATCACAAAAAAATATTTATACGTGGCCTATCTAAGCTGTATATGCGTCAATGGTTTAGCAAAATGACATTGTTGATAAATCAAAAGAATGCGCATTGCTGCGCTCTGATTGGCTTGTTCGTCTTTCAATTTCAGATCTAGGTAGGCCGTGATCGTGATGGCGCGTGCCCAGTGTTTGAATTCAGACGTTTGGCATTGTTTCAGTAGATTTTTTCTATAAAAACTGAGTTTAAAGTGCTTAAAGTGATGTGAAATGTATCCCGAAACCATTCGGATCGTATTTCCTGCTAGTGTTTATTGAGTTGAGTCCTAACAGAAGCTTGAACAAAATCCACGGTAAAATTGCGCAGTTTTCAATAACTACCTAACTAAAACCACTGCCACCACCAAAGAATTACACAAAATGTCAATTTGGTACTTAAACGATGCTGTTTGTACCATTTTTCCGCTCCGAAACTTGTTTTTATCGGCATTTATTGCATTTGAATTAAGTCACTAGTCACTACCCGTTTAATTAGGGCCGCATTCGTTTTCAAGCTTCATGGAGCGAGCCGAGCGTTTTTTACGTCATCATGACGTAATTTAGCAAAACCATAGGGTGACCAACTATCAAATTACGTCATTGTGACGTCAAAAAAGCTCTGTTCGTTCCATGGAGAGTGAAAACGAATACGGCCAATACCTCTTAACAAAATGGCTGACTGGCTGGGAGGGAGGCGCGTAGGCGTTGCCACGTCAACAGGTTGCATTACGCCGCACTAAAGTAGATCCTGAAATTATGACAGCTTTATTCCGTAATTCCAAGTCAAACAGATTGGTGCAGTTTTAACAAATGTCACGTGACGTTGCATTCTACATAATCTACGCAGTCACCTGATATTGCGTTTATATTATTCTAGAATCTTGATTGATTAGCATTGATTTTTCTTATTCTTACGTATTGTAATAATTGATTTCTAAGAGGAGAACAGCCAATGAATGTATTTATCACCATCTTCCTTGCACGGTAAATAAATTATTGTTCACATCCACAATAGTGAAATCACAGTTCCAAATTGCATTTAGTGATTTTGGTGACACCTTTTTTAAGACATTTTTAGCCCTAAAAATCACTAAAAAAACGCGCTCAAAATTTGCAAAGGGATACTTTTATATGACCATCCTCATGGTATTTCTGTCAATGCATTTTATGTTTTTGTTGATATTTTATAGGGGTCAACAGTTTTGGTTTTGGAGGCGGTAACGTCCACGCCATTTTGAAGAGAAATACGAAACTTAAAATCAACAATGGCAAACCCACTGATGAATTGCCCCGGCTGGTTTGTGTTAGTGGGCGTACTGAAGAGGGTGTACATGTACTTCTGGACTGTATAACGTCCAATTTTGACGTGGAACAAATAGCGTTGATTTACAGTGCCTTCAGGTGATTAGTTATTTTTTAGAATCTAGAAAAAATGCTTTCTAACATTAAAAACTATAGGAAACCAATTAATAACCAACTGTACCGGGGTTACGTCATTGTTTCCCAAAATGGTGTGCTTAGTAAATCAGTCACACCTTACAAATCTCGCAAAAACTTAACTTTACACTTTGGCGCTTTAACTCGATCTTCTGGACAACTTCTTCGAGAACTGTTAAATCTTCACGCTTTAAAACAGTTTAAAGACAGGTACTGGCAGTAGCTAACTATTCCAACAATCTATCTGGAAACTATTTATAGGACAGAACAGTTTTTCAATAAGAAAAAAATGAACATGGACTCTGCAATGACCAATCCGCAATTCTTCACCGACCTGCTGGTCCAATTGGCTTTGGCTGAAATGCTAAAGATACTGGAAGTGTTCTTTCATACTGTTTTGGCGCAGTCTGTAGGACGATTCGTCGCAGCCTACTTTCAAAATTTGTTGACGTTGGAACAGGTGCTGGAATGCGGTTTTGTTGTTGCCAGTTATCTGGAAAATGGTGCAAAAGTCCATAGTTATTACCGGTTTAAAAAAGATACCCTGGAACAAAAAAGTAAGATTTTGTAGGTATTAAGGTTATCTCAGAAACTGTCGCCATAATAAAAGTTTGAATCGTGAACTAAATTATCAGATTCAAACATTAATTTAAATGAGTTTCTGTTTGTTAAGGCACTCTCTATTCCTTTAATATCATTCTCTAGAAAACCACATAATGTCGGAATTCAAAGAAATCTTACACCCAGCTAAATCAACCAACGGTTACGGGAACAACCACAAGGAAATCCCAAACCAAGAGGACCTTTTCAAAGCCCTACTTGAATCACCTGGTGCCGTTAACACACGTTCTGTTTTAGTTGAAGTGGGTCAAACAACTGTCCCATCCAAAACCAAAATTAACTTCAATTTAACGAACGCCACTGGCCTGGTGCAGATTTTAGACGCTCTAGGAAGGTAACTATTTTTTTTTCTAATGGTTTAGGAGTGTAAAAAATTTGGATTTTAGTTTGTACGAATATGGACAGCAACCACAGATTCAGCGTTTATATCCCCAGATTGAGTTCCCGGTAAGTAAAGGGACGCCCATGATATGTTCGGCGATCAAATGGAAACACGACAAGAAGTACTTTATGCCCACTTTTGGGGAACCTAAAGAAAGTATCGCCAAAACTATACAAATTGATCTTTATGAAGAGAAATGGGCTAGTTTAGATGGGCACGTGATTGATGGTAAGTACTGCACTCTTATGCAAATTTTTGATATTTATTAAAACAAACTTTTAGGTAGAATTTTATTTCCGGCCACCAGTTATATTTTGCTAGCCTGGACCGCTTTCTCAAATCAGACAAACGTAGACCTGGAAAAATCCAAGGTGATTGTCGAAAACTGTAGGTTTTTGCGTGCCTGCCAATTGACCACTACAAGCAAATTGTATTTGAACGTTATAATACAAATGAGCAGTGGACGTTTTGAGATTACTGGTACTTTGCAATGTTACTTGAATCAAAAATTTGTATTTTTCTGAGCTTTTTACCAGAAAATGACGTGCCTGTAATGACTGGATTTATTAGAAAAAATAGCAGCAGTCTTATAGAACCTAATGCCGATTCAGGGATTTGTAATGACTTTGGGGATGATTGCATGAACAGCAGAGATATTTATAAAGAATTGAGGTTGAGGGGCTACAACTACAAGTAAGTTGAGTGTTATTTCCGTTGAGTTAAATTAGAAAAACAATTATTATAGGGACAAATTCAAAAGTTTGATTAAAACCAACCAAACCGCCACTCAAGGGATGATTAAATGGTTGGACGATTGGGTGGCCTTCATGGACAATATGCTCCAAATTCAAATTCTTGGAGAGGACACCAGGTTGTTATACGTTCCCACATTCCTAGAACGACTCAGCATTGATCCTGAAACTCACCTGCATGAAGTTAACAAACTTCGTGGTTTTGTTGAAAAAAATGAAAATGCGGAAAACCCTCCAGTTAATATGCATATTAGTGTTAATCGTGCAGCAAAAATGATTAGGTGGGTTGCAACTAAAACAATTTTGTTGTCACAATTTCGATTCAATTGTAGATCTGGTGGAATTGAGTTTATAGGGTTAACGGCTAGCTCAATTCTAAGGAAGAAAACAACAGCTATTCCAGTGCTGGAAAAGTACCATTTTGTTCCCAACATTGGTAAACTACGTATTGAAGTGGCAATAAGAGTTTTCATGGAAATTGCTTTGGAAAATAACTGCGGTTTGAAAGTCACAACAGTGGAAATTGTTGATGATGTCTCTAAAGACAATACGCCCTTAATTGGTTAGAAGTTAACCCCACTTTAAACAAATATTAACATTATCATTCAATTAGGACCAATTATCAATGAGGTTTTGGGCGACCAGCCTCTAGTTCATTCTAACGTCACAATTCTGAGCAGCAAAAACATAGAATGTGACGTCAAAGTGGAGAACAAAACCCTAAATGAGTTTTCGGATATTACTGTAACAGTCGGAAGTGAATTACTCAACAGACCTTCTGTACGTAAACCTTAACGTAAATTTCCAGAATTGTGAATTATTTCATTAGGTTCTGGATGAAGCTGTGAGGAAAACTAAAGAAGATGGCTACATAATCTCCAGAGAGTTATTCAGTTTGGACGCCAGCAAAGTGGACTTAAGCGACTTGGAATTGTGGAACATTTACGATACGGATAAAGAAAAGTTGCTGTTTTTGAGAAAAAAATCTGGAAAACCACAAAAAGAGAGAGTGTTTGTTAATATCAACTCTGATGCTCCTAATTTTGATTGGTTGGACGAATTGAAAGCTCAAGTGATGAAGAAAGACCAGGATGTGGTTGTTTGGTGTCAGGATGAACCGTTGAATGGTTTAATTGGCGAGTAGAAGTTTTGTGTTGTGTTAATTCTGATTTTTAACGTTCCTGGGAGATGTTAAGAAGGCAACTAAAATTTTTAAAAACTTGTTAAAATTAAAACAAAATTTTCGTCTTTAAACTTTACTGTGGAAGCTTGAAGTACTGGGTGAATGAATTTACAACGGCTGAAAAACACCAGATAAATAAGATTAGAAAAATAACAACTTTTGGGAATAATTTATCTCCATAAAATTAAGAAAACCGCTTTTCCAGGTTTAAATTAATAGTAGATACTAACTATTATGTCATAAATGTAATTGCCCCACATATTTCAATTGAAAATGTTTGCGTGTAAATTAACTTATATGCACCTCATCAGTTTGGTGCTTCTTAAGACAACTGGTGTCTGTGAAACTGACTGACTATATAAACCATTTCATATTTGTAGGTTTGGTAAACTGTATTAGAAAAGAACCAGAATGTCAGCACGTGAGAGGGTTGTTCATAGTGGGGAAAGCCCCCAAATTTGACTGTTCCTCTCCATTTTATCAACGTCAGCTGAACAAAAATTTGGATGTGAATGTTTTGATGAACGGAAGCTGGGGGACTTACAGACATCTTCTCCTAGGTACAGTTTTAATTCATATATAATTTGGTTTCAAATTGAACTACATACTTTTAAATATAGAAGACATTAAAGAAGTGGAAAGCGAACATTGCTACGCCAACAACACAGTTCGAGGAGATTTATCCAGTATTAAATGGATTGAAGGACATCTAACCAAACAAACTCAACCGCTTAGTGATCTAATTGAGGTACTTTTTGATCCTCGGCGTATTTCACTCAAATCATGTTTTCAAAAATAGGTGTACTATTCGTCGTTGAACTTTAAAAACGTTTTGATAGCCTCAGGACGACTGAATCTGGACGCTGTTAGCAACGACCGTAAAGAGCAGTGGGGTCCATTAGGAATTGAGTTTTCAGGAAAAACCCTTAGGTAATACTTTACTTATTATGGCATTGCATAAAGTAATTTTTAAAACAGTGGAAAACGTGTAATGGGAATGTTAGCTCAAGGCGCTTTGGCCACTTTGATCAAGGCAGATCCAACGATGCTATGGAATGTGCCAGATTCTTGGTCGCTGCAGGAAGCCGCTTCTGTTCCAGTTGTTTATGCGACATGTCTCTATGCCCTACTGGTGGTAAGTAAATTAACTCGAATTTGTTAGTCATTTTTACAGCATATTCATTATTTTCCAGGTAGGTGGAATTAAAAAAGGTGAATCCATCCTAATTCACTCTGGAACTGGAGGAATCGGACAGGCAGCTATTAATCTATGCCTAAACATGGGCTGCACCATCTTTACCACAGTGGGCACCGAAGAAAAACGAGAATTTATGAAGAAAAACTTTCCCCAAGTAAACGGTTTGATACGTTTTAAGCTAAATTTAAATCGCAACTACTTAGATAGTGTCATCTGCTTACAGAAAAGCATATAGGCAATTCAAGGGATTTAAACTTTGAACAAATCATCATGCAACAAACTAAAGGCAAGGGAGTGGACCTGGTGTTGAACTCTTTAACCGAAGAGAAATTGTTCGCTTCCGTGAGGTGTTTGTCTAAAAATGGACGGTTTCTAGAAATCGGAAAATTCGATATGCTCAATCACAACAGTCTGGATTTATTGGAGTTTAAACGCGGCGGCAGCTATCATGGTATTATGTTGGATCATATGTTTAGCAAAGATGACGGGACTAAAATGAGACTCAACCGATTGGTGCAAAAATACATTGATTCTGGTTAGTATAGTAGTGTTTTAGTGTTAAAACACTAATTTAAATTAAAATTCGCAGGAGCTGTGAAACCACTACCCACAACAGTTTTCAATCAAAATAATGAACTGGAACAGGCTTTCAGGTTTATGACTACAGGACGTCACATGGGCAAAGTTTTAGTGGAAGTTAGAAACGAAAAAAACCGCTGCAAATCCTGACAAATTTAAGGGAATTCCTAGGTAAGACTAAAAAATACTATTTTCTTTCATTTTTGTACTGTTTGTCTCAAATTATTTAAGGTATTTTTGTGATCCTTCCAAAACCTATGTTATATGTGGCGGTTTAGGTGGTTTTGGTCTGGAACTAGCAGATTGGCTGATCCTTAGAGGATGTAGAAAATTAGTGCTGTCATCCAGAAAAGGAGTCACCACTGGTTATCAAAGATACCGAATCAAGTAAGTGCTTGAAAAACTAGGTAAACTTCCACTGAATTGGTTTACACACAGCATATGGGAAAGCTACGGTTGCACTATAAAAATCTCCACCCAAGATATCACAACCAAAAATGGATGTAAAGCTTTAATACAGGAATCTAATGCACTGGCGCCAGTCGCCGGCATATTTAATTTAGCCGTAGTCCTAATGGATGCCATTTTGTCAAATCAAACTAAAGACAGTTTCCAGACTTCGTTTAAACCTAAGGCCTATGCTACACAATATTTGGATGAGGTTTCTAGGATTAGTTGTCCAGAATTGAGGTTTTTGAAGCGTTTTTGATTTTTCTAGCAGTTGTGTAAGTGTATTTTCAGGGACTTTGTCGTGTTTTCTTCAGTGTCTTGTGGAAGAGGCAACGCTGGACAGACTAATTACGGCATGTCCAATTCGGTTATGGAACGAATTTGCGAGAAACGACATAATGATGGTTATCCCGGTTTGGCGATACAGTGGGGTGCTGTTGGGGATGTGAGTATAAAATTAGATAAAAAAGAAATTAACTAGTTTTCAACTATGTTGCTAAAAGCGGAAACAGAATAGAAAAATTATTGTTTTAAGAATCCAGAATAATTTGGAGTTTTTTGCTTTTCAACCCACTGCATTTGACAGCTGGAAGAAGTCTAAAATATTTATTTTTATAACTTGGATCGTATTTCGCGACGTGTTTGGCTTTCAAATATGATATCCCATTTTATATGTTACATCAATTAATTTTCATAGGTTATATCCCGAGACGTTCAAGTTTTATCTGGTAAACTTTGCATAGGTGATTTTTTGCAACATTTTGCTTGGAAAATGATTGAGACTAAATAATTCGACGATAAAATCCTGAGACCGCAGGTCGAAGGATTTTTTCCAAAGAATTATTTAGTCGAAACCATTTGCCTAAAAGAAAAATTTTGCAAAAAACCTACCAATGCACATTTTACGTGATAAAACGTGAACGCCGAGGGGTATATGTCAAGATTATTTCCTGAAAACTCACATTTTAGTTTATTAACAAGAAAACACCTTAGTTAGAACACAAATACTAAACTAAACGTGATGAAATTAATGATAATATTGAACTCACCCCAGCAGACGACAGATTTTCGTTCAGCCATGTATATTTTTGTTTACATTTCAGATTGACAATCAGACGTCATAAATATTTTAATTTATGTAATTTTTTAATGGAAACTACGTTATAGTGATTTATTAATTGTTAATATTGAAGAAAATAGCTTAAATTTTATGTGTCTAAATCCCGTTTCGTTTAATATCAAATTTTCTTCAAAAAACGTATTCGAAAAAGGTAGGTGGTGTTTAATCACTGTTAAATTTTAGCAGCCAGGGATTTAATCAGTATAAAACGGTTTCCATTGGTGGAACTAGAAAGGTTCTCGGAATTTGATTGGCTGCTGGTACAATGAAGGAAATAATCAACGTTATTAATCAGAACAAATGGCATTTACGTCATCATCTGAGGTGGCCTAAGTTTATCATTTCTTATTAAATAGAACAATATGTTGCTAAATATGTTACCTATAAAGGTTACTGGCATAACTGACTGGTGAACATAGACCAACCTAAAAACTAGTCAAAATGGAGTATTTTCGCTAAATTTGCGTACAAGTTGAACATGTAGCAACAGGGTGACAACCACTACACACAAAACGTGTATTAAATTATTAAATAGCTATTTATGTAACCAGTTACGAAAAGATCGATTTTACAATCCTACAATTTGAATGAGAGACCTTGTATAAACAGTGACAACGACATGTTATGATGAATGTCGCCCATATGTTTCTACGGAAATGCATAAAAACAGGGAGTGATGAAATGAACTTTTCATAACTAGTTTTCATAAAGTGATACTTTATGTAACTAGTTACATAAAGTAAAACGTTTTGTCACTCTAATCAGTTTTAAAAAGTGTCACTTTATATGCCAAAATTAGAAAAAATAATTAATTTACAAAAAAAAAAAAACAGAAATCAACTAAAACTTTTTATGGACTTTTAACATCTTCAGGTGGGTCTGGTGGCAGATCTTCGTGAAGACCACATTGAACTAGAAATTGGCGGTACTTTACAACAAAGCATAATCAGTTGTCTGCAAGTACTGGATCAGCTTTTGAGGCAAAATGAGGCCGCCGTAGTATCTAGCATTGTCGTGGCCGAGAAAAAGGTCCCAAACGCGCTCGGTAACATTGTGGACGTGATTGGAGGAATTCTAGGTTTGTTCCTTAAATCCGCGATATTGGTTTTGTAATCACATTTGGTTAAATAGGAATTAGAGACTTTAAATCAGTGAGTATGCATGCAACCTTACCTGAACTGGGAATGGATTCTATGAACGCAGTTGAAGTGAAACAAACCCTAGAACGAGAGTACAATATTATGTTGTCTCCTAATGAAATTAGAAGCTTAACCTTAGAACGGTAAGTTTAGCTTTTTTGGGTGATTTCTAACAGAGTTTAATAATATTTGTGTAGCGTTATGAATCTTCTGAAAGAGGACTTAAAGAATGATACACCTGTAAACACTGTAGAATGGACTAATATAATTAAAGCTCTTTTGGATACTGAGGAGCAAACGTCCAGTTGCATAACTCTTAAAAGCAACCTCAAAAATAGTAAAAATCCTCCGAAAGTTATTGCCTTTCCTGGTATTTGCTTCATTATTTAATCCGCAAGCAAAATGCTACTAACTTATTTTAGGAATTGAGGGTGTGTGCTTCCTGATAGAAAAACTAACAGCAAAATTGGATGTTCAAGCTTTTGGTATTAACTACATATCAAGTCTGCAGGAATCCAGTTTTCCTAAAATGGCCGAAAGGTTACTCCCAGTAAGTCTTCAATTTAGTTAATTCTTCTTTAAATGTTCAACAATTTTATTTATGTTAGGACATCAGAAAACTGCTTAAACCAAACGAATCCTTCCATATAATCGCCCATTCTTTCGGTTGTGGTGTAGCGTTGGAAGTAGTCAAACACTTGGAAAATTTAGGACACCAAGGTAAAATCATTCTTATTGACGGAGCTCCTGTTTTTATGAAAGAATTGAACCGACAAATATCTACCGTAAATCTTGAAGACTTTCTGCTTGCCAACACTCTGAGAATTCAATTAGGAGAGGAAGAAACCCTGAAAGTCATGGTTAGTCTCTTCATTAGTTCACCAGAGCTTAATAGTAAAACAACAAATCAAATTTCAGGCAGACATATGTAAATGTTCGACTCTGGAGGATAAACTCAAAATTCTCGTATCCAACATAAAACTTACTGGAAAAATGACGGAATCCTTTGTAATTAACTCCGTCACAGCGTCTTTGAATCGGGGTAAAGCTTGTGATTACACCACAACCATAACAGATAAACTAAAATCCAAAGTTTGTCTCTACAAACCCAAATTACTTGCCCTGAAACTGGACGGAGATTACGAGTTGGGACAGTTCTTTGAACACCCTGTAGAAATTAAGGTGATTTCTAGATTACAACTGTCTAATATAATATTTTTACTAACAATTAATTGTATAGACGTTTGAGGGAAATCACACTTCCATACTGGAAAACCAAGAGATGGCTGAGGAAATCATGAAGCATTTTGATGCATCGAGGTCCAGTTAGGAATTAATTTTATTACTGGTATTGTAGCTTAAAATATAATAAAGTGATTATTGAAATAAAAAAAATAAAGTTTAGTATCAATGCTTTATTAATTCTTTTAATAAAAAAGGCAATACAGTTTTTACAAAATTATTAGCCGCAATAATCTAATTTCATAATATTATAAAAATAAAATTTACGAATGCATAACATAGTTAAAGTTTAAAATAGCTATTTAGGCACCAAACATGTTTAGATATGTACAACACAAACGTTTACATAGATTAATTTACTAGTTTCTTTTATTATAAAATATGCATTTTCAGGTCCTAGACCTGAACTAAAAATGCGTTATAGTCATTAACGATATGACACGGTATCGATTATTTATTATTTAAAATCGAAGATTATCACACATTTTGATGTTATCGACGCTGAGCAATTAGTAGGGATGTACACTGGCTATGCCTACCCTAGGAGGCATATAACCGGCAGTACTGTTAGTTCGATGGAGCAGGTCAGCCATGTTCTTTTTTTTCGGCTCGATCTTCATTTTCGGCTCGACGTAACTGTGACGGTAACCTGGGATGGATTTGTAGTTCTTTTGAGGGTTTTTGACGTATTTGCCGTCATATTTATCTTCGTTTGATGGTGGTTTTGATTGATTTTCTACTGTGAGAGAATTGTACCTGGAAGATAATATACTAAAATAAAAGATTTGTTCGTTTTTTAATTCATTAATAACAAAGTCGTACTGGTTTAGCAATTATGTACTAATGTACTTTCATTGTGTTCTCAAAAGATTGTCACACACCCTTTTGTACACTATAGAATAAATGATCAAAACTTACCTCTCTGCTTCTGGTAAGTCTTGGTAATGCCTGTTATTTCTATGGTCTCTGTCATCCCCCCTACTAAAATCAGTGACTTCGTCATCGTAACTCTGCCGTCCAAACTCCACGTAGGATCTGCGTTTCAGCTCCTTGGCAATTTCATTCGAATTCTTCTTATGTTCCTCTTCGATTAAAGAGAACATAGACCTTCGTTTCGGATCGTACTTTTCCATATTCCTAAACCTATACCATAAATCAGCAAGAGTTTTAGCGCAAAAAAAAACTTTATTACCCGTCTCTGTCCTTGTTTCTATAGCGTACTTCTTCAGTATTGGTCCTAGGGGCTGGTTTAGGGTGAATTTCATCGCTAAATTCTTCCCTTCCGTTAGAGTACCTGTTAACATTTCTCTCTGGGTTAGGGTAAAACTCAAATGGAGCAACAGAAACTTACCGATCCTCAAACTTACTCCTCATGTGCTCTTTGGAGGGGTAAGCCATGCTCTGGTGCCTTTTAACAAAATGCATCTTCTCCCTATGAATGGTGGGAGAGATGGGAGGTTCGGGGTGGCGGCGTTCGTTCTCCAGTCGTTCCTTCTCCATTAAAAGGAACTTTTCTTTAGCGTCTTTAAAGCGGTCACGTGGTGCCTTAAATGGTTTAATTTCACAGTTAATAAGTTATAATAATTTTTTTTTCTAATTTTTGCATATAAAGTGACACTTTTCAAAACTGATTAGAGTGACAAAACGTTTTACTTTATGTAACTAGTTACATAAAGTATCACTTTATGTAACTAGTTATGAAAAGTTCATTTCATCACTCCCTGTTTTTATGCATTTCCGTAGAAACATATGGGCGACATAACATGTCGTTGTCACTGTTTATACAAGGTGCTATGAAAGTGAATATTTGTGTTAAATCACTTTAAAAGATGGTTTTTACTGCTTTTTGGTCAAAATTAGAAAAAATTATGTATGCAACACGTTTCGAAAATGTCTTATTGTGTAACTCATTCAAATTGTAGGACCTCGCTGCGCTCGCCCTACAAAAATTCATTCGTTACACAAAATCGATCTTTTCGTAACTGGTTACATAAATAGCTATTTTATAACGCAACTGATACCTTAACTTCATTAGGCGATGGGGATCTTTGCCTAAATTGTGGTTGACGACGATTGATTGAACCTTCAAAGTAGTATCGGTCAGGGACGTTGTTAAAACTAAATTCTTCCGATTTATTAGGGTCGAATTCTTCGTAACTAGGTCTAAAATAGTTAAAAATTTCACTAAAACCAGGACCGCAAATATAAATCCTTTACCTTTTTGATTTTTGTGGTTCATAATACCTAGGATCATTAGGATCACTCTTGAGCCGATTCTCTTTATTGGGAGTATTATAATATTTGCTGGAATCAGGCACTCTCTGCCTGGTTTTGGGTATTGGGTACTCTTTGTAAGGCTTCTGGTCCTCGAAGAAAACCTCTTCCTCATAGGAGAAACTCCGGGATGGTCTGTCTTTATCAAAGTCCATTGAGCTGTTCCTAGACCTGAATTTGTTATTCAATTCTGTGTTGTTTTAGTAAAATTACAAAATTACCGGATATTCTCATCAAAACCGTCATCTTCAAAGTAGTGATGCGATTTCTTTTTGCCGTTCTGCTGCTCGTTGTAATAGTACTTCTCCCTGCCATCCGAGGCGGTTCTCTCCGCCATAAAGTCTTTTTGGGGAGAAGACTTCCGAACATTTTCCACTTCTTTCTCTTCTAAAAACTCTCGTTGCCTGTTGACAGACTTTTGCCGGTGCAGATAATTGTCGGTAAATTTGCTGATGGGTTTTTCCAGGTATTTGGATATGTTGTTCGACAACGATTTCCGGTAATCATCATCGAAAGACTTGGAGAATTTCAAGTCTTCATGAGCATACCTGTTCACAGGATGACACACTCTGTAGATAAGCATAAATTAGGTAAACAAAACTAACCTCGAAAACTTCTGCTTGGAGTCGAGAGTTTTGTCTTTGAGCGCGTTTTCCGAGTTGGTGTCCGAAATTTTACTTGGCCGAGGAAATGACATTTGATGACTTTCGTTGATTAGGTACAAGGTGGATTCGGCAGCGTCACCAGTCCAATCCTCATCATCTACAAAATAGCAAAACATGATAATGAAACAGCTTTTAATTGTAGTGAATTAAAGTATCATCATCCTGTATAATATCAGCATTGCGGAAGTGAACCGACCGCAAAAATAACAAAGTAAAAAAAGTTTCTCAGCGAAATCAGATCTAATCTAATTTAATGAAATAGATTAAGCTCGTGGTTGTCATCTTGCGGCAACAATACCCATATACCCATTTTAAGGTTATTATGACCCGACAACAATGGTACGAGATGGTTAATAACAGTTTAGGCGAACAATAAAACGAAAAAATCACGAACAAGAACAAAAAACTGTTAGATTTCGTGTCGTACCTATGATTTACCGTTGGTTGTGTCTCTTTTACCAAAACGCCATCAGATGGTTACAAACAATAGACCTCATTATTGCAAGTACTTTGCGGATTTTCCTAATAAAAATTTGTCAAAAAAAATCTCTTTCACCGGACCATTTGCATCTAAAATTGGCCGGTCATCTCGTGCTGGGCGTGGAACCGACGAGAAAGCTGGCGGTACCCGCTTCCAAACGACCATAACTATAAAATGCATCGCGCGGGTCCCTTTTCGCTTGTTTGCTTTCATGTTAATGGCAAAACGTGGCTTTTTTGAGCCTCGATAATTTATGTCGGAAAGATTTGGAAAATTTTGTTGCCTCAATAAGTCAGCGCTTGTTTTATTTCGGCACCATCATCGAGGCTGCGATGTCGTCGTCCTCAGCATCGGTCAAACCTGGTACTGCATACCATTACAGCTATAAAATGTAAATGAGGTACCATTTACCGTATTTACGTTTTATGACATATTAATGAATTGTCAAAATAAAATTAGTTTTGTTACTTCAAGTTAGATTTAAATTAAATAAATGTGTTCTTAAGTAGGTACTATCTCATGTACTGTGTGGCCAAATATAAAAGATATGACAGTAAAATAGAAGTTTGCAAAAATTATGAAATATTGTTATAGAATAGTTAAAATAAATATACATCTGGTACAGAAATTTTAAAATTACACATAGGTAACCTGTGAGAAGAAAAAAGAACCATTTTAAACACATATGGCATTGGTATCTTGTGACTAACTGTCCAGTTACGTCACATCCGCTTCGGCAGAATGACACATGTCACTTTCAAAGTCACCATCTTTGTTTAACTCATTGATTTCTAATGGTTTCTCTCTTCCTATCACTGGGTTTCCTAAGTATAATTTTTAAGTAAGAATAGCGGTGTTGTCTGTTGTGATATTTTGTTAAATCTTTGATGACGTTTTGTACTTATAAATGTAACATTTGGTTATACTTGTTGGTAATATAGGTAACTTTTGCTCTCGAGAATTATTTAGTTCGTTTGTGAGGTAAAATTATAAACAAATAATCTTTTAGAAAATTGTGAACATATAACGGCACCAATGAATAAAAAAAATGTAAACATAGCAGGAAGGAGCAATAGCAATCAAAGAGGGGGACAGAAACAAGGGGGAGGCGGGGGGAGTAATATGGCGGCCGTCAACTTCCGGTTGGCACTATAAAACACTATTATTATTGTCCACTGTACAACTTAATTTAAATTTGCAAAACTCAACTGTTAAAGAACCACAAACAAACTAACACTACAAACCACAAATACAAACAACAAATTTTTGCGGGTTTGAAACTCCAAACTTTCAATGACTGCGTCAATTCAACTGCGCAGTAGGCGAATGCGCAATCAACTTCCGTCCCCCTCGCTTAATGCACAAACGGGTTATAATTTGTAACTATACACAAATTTCATAGCGATATTTATTATGCCTTTCTATAAAATTGGACTTGATGAAACTATTTCAAATGTCATGGAAGAACCGTTAGAGTAAACGCCCTCTACCGGTCAGAGCAAAAGCAAAATAAAACTCTCATTTCAAAATTGTTCATAAACGAAAAAAGGAGAGAACATTCGACAGTTGGTCACGTGACTACATCAAACAGCCAATTGATTGATATCTTGTCACATAAGTTTCTTTAGCTTATTGTTTTGTAACAGTTCTGTCTTTTTTGATTTCCAAATGTCCTATAAAACGTTGCCTGTGGAAAATCTCACTTTCCACACTAGTTAGGTAAATAACTATAGAATATATTAAAACTAATTAATTTTTCCATGTTTACACATTTAAAGCAATTTAGCTTCGACTGTAAAAACTATAATTTTCCTGGTTCGATTAGTCAATTTTATGGGCAGCAAAAAAATTGTTAAATAAATAATGCAGACCTAACATGGCAGCCAATCTCGTAATATCCTTTAATCTCGCTTCGTTATCTCGTGGAATAGCTAGGTTTACACTTAAGTAAGCAGTTTTTGCCTTCCGATTTCTATCAGAAACAGAAAAATCCAATGGAAGCTGTATACAAAAAACGTTCTTGTTTTGGAATGCACTCTACCAGCAACGTTTACGCCCTTCGCTCTCTAATTGATTTGGAATGTGTCTGATTAAATCCACAGGTTTTGATTTTAATCCATTAATAAGATATTATATTGACGTGTGTGCAATCCGGAACGACAAAAATCCGCATACACGACCATCTGGCCTACTTTAGAAGCATTTACAAGTTAAATTAACAGCGATTGATCGGATCTACTTACAGTTAATTATCATTTCGAGTGGGTTTACGCGGTTGTCGTTCAGTCCAACTATATTTAGAAGAGAGAACCAAAATATATTTAGACAGCTTATGGCGTCTTTAATTTTGCAAGTAGGAAAAAAGTGTTAATACAAAAATTATAGGACTTCTAGTGTAAATGACCAGAGTGCATATTCTTGAAACAAAGAGTTATCAAGCGAAAGGTGTGTAGAATGTGACAGGAACCCGCCATAATCAGCTTCTTATGTCACATTCTATCAAAATTTCTCTTAAGAACTCCGTTCTCTGCTTTCAACAATTAGGGCTCTGAAGACGAGTTGATGCTCCATTCAGCGTACAGACTGAGTTTGATTGTATGTAATTAAATGTAATTAATCACTATTGTCATGGTCTTTTATAACATTTTCAGGTGATTTAGGAGAATAACTGCAAAAAAATATACAAACTAACCCTGTTGACTTAAAGGTCGGATGAGCGATCGCAAAGTAAACGTAACCAGTTTGCACGTAATCATAATCTACCTGTTTCGTCCTACAACCAGTCTGGAAACAGGTACACGTGATTTGTGTGGTCGTTTCGAATTATTCACCTGTACGACTTGTGTCCGAATTAATCGAAAGAAAAAGTTCAAAGAAGCGAGAATAAGAACGGTATCAACCTGCCGGAGGACCACATGGGCGTAGACGTGGGTTTTTCTCGCAGAAATTTTGACAGTCACTCAGAATTGTGAATTAGTACAACAATGACTTTTTGATTTGAACAATGATTTATTTGGGGAAGTAAACTTGCTATCGCCACTAGTATTCAATTAACAATCAAGTACTTTCTGCCCATTATCCGAAAATGCAACTGATTTTGTAACTGTAAATCTTTTGTTGGAAATTACAAACTTTCTGAATCCATCGCTGTCACACCGATTCTCAATTACTTTCACACACGCACACACACCATCTATTCGGATTCTAAATAATTTAATCAGGCGCATCGGGGCCTCGATTTGTTTAATGGCCAATCATCAAAGTGGAATCCGGAAAAAATAGCCGGGCCCTCTTTGACCCCACGGAGGATTCGAGACCCACTGGCCCACATTTTGAGCTCCATGGACGGCGTAAGGTCTGTGTTCAGTTTCCAAATTGTACTAAAATCACGTTTCCTCTTTAAATATTTCATTGGTTTTAATCACATTTACAAATGTTTTCTAAAGGCAAGTTTTACAAATTTGAACCAAAAGTTTACCCAAATTACGTGTTAGTACACTGAGCTTAAATTGATTAAACTCTCTGATTAATCTGACTTTAAGTCACATGACGGTTTCATTAGACAGTTCAAATAGATGCCGTCAATCAGTTAACCATCAAGCTCTCAACTAATTCTGTCATTTTTACGAAATGTGGGAGGTGTTTCAAGAAAAAAAAAATAAAAACACCAGTCACAGTGTTGTCAATCTGTTGGTAAATTGGAGTGATAAAAGGCCAATTTTGAGGTAATTTGGCAACATTTATGAAGTTTTTGTACTGACAGTTTAATATCATACTTGTGTATCAGTAATTTCAGATAATTGGTAACTCCTCATTGGGGAATTTGGCCTTTTTCAATTGGTAACACTGACTAGTGAAACCATAGTAGACAGACAAATAAAAGATGTCTTTTTGTAGTGTTGTTGAATCAGAATTGACTGCTAAAAAGTAGAAATTCCAGCATGTTTAAAAGTAGAAAAGAATAATTGCAGTAAATGCTATTTTCCAAAAAAAAAAACACAATGCTTCGATAAATGCTTGTTTTGTATAAATAATAACAAATAACGCAGAAAAAAATATATAAAACAAAAAACAACTAAATAATGCAGTTTTCACTTTGAAAATTATCTCACACGTCATATTTTATCTGAAATTAAGTTTGAAAATGATTAAAACAGTCACGTGACCTGGATAAATACAATTAAGGGTCATATTTAATTATTCCTTGAAACTTAAGGAAAATGTTGCAGAACGTCAAATAAAAGTTTAAATTCAGTAAAACAGTCAGGTGACTTTGAAAAAATTAAATTTAAAACTGTCAAAGTTCAAATGTCAACAGGATAAAAAAATGATGTTTAAAAAATAGTCTAAACAGTGACGTGACCCTCATAAATACATTTTAAACTTGAAAATTGTCTGAGACGTCAAATTGAAGCTGTCAGTTTGAACTTGAACATATTGGGAAACGGCAAATTTAAACTGTCAAAATTTAAATTAAATAAGACAGTCACGTGACCCAAAAAAAAATTGAATTTGCAACTGTTAAAGTTCAAATGATACCAGGATGAAATAATTGATGATGAAAAATAGTTAACTTAAGTTAGAATCAAGCTGTTAAGAAATAATGATATTTAAAAATTTCCTCATTTGACGATTGACAATTGACATATGAATGCATCCGGTGTAACAATGTGCACAACGTGTTTTCACGATCCCATCCCTACTTCTGGCAATAAGAAAACCAAACATACTTACTTGAACTGACAATTTTGATCTAAGACCTTCTAGGTTAAGAAAAGAATGGGTTCATCCCACATAATGTAATCTCAATGAATATCAATCAGGAAGCTTAGTCTGAAATGTCGTTTATTTTTAAAAAAATAAGGTTTTTTGGTAATTTACACGACTTTGAAAATGCGTAAATAAATTCAAATTGACGGTTTTGTCGGGTATATGACGTAGACGACTTTCAGCAGTTTTATTGGCTATGGCTGTCTGATGGTTGACACAATCTTCCAATCAGCTGTGGGTATAACCTCAGCCAAGTCACGAGTGAAGTCTGCAGAGTGCAATGTTGCCAAATAACACGTTTTATAGCACCACAAGACAACTTTCAAAACCGTCTACGTCATATCTAGTGGGCGTTTTAAATGTTACTATGAAATTTGAATCTTTCTTTCTTTTTTTGAATTCTTGTTATGTTAGACTTAGTATTTTGAAAAATAATAAAATAAGTATTTTTTTGCAATCAAATATGATTAATTAACCTTCACATTCTTAAAAAGGCCGTAAAAACATTTTTTTTTTTGTCAAAAAGGATTAATTACATCGATTCGACGCAGTTTCATCTCAACTAACAGAACCCACGGTTCATTGGCGACTCGACGCAACAAAAATCGTTGCTTTTTTTTTTCTTTGACGTTACGTAACCGAAATTAGAAACGCAAGAACCTTCCGAACATTCACCGAAGTAGCTTGTTTGCTCTTATTTTGATTCAGTGTGCAACGTTTTGCGTCTCCGACGTCGTTTCCTCGTCGATGTTATTGAACTTAAAACTTTCGTGGTCAGTCCAATCGAGTGTTGAGAACGATTTGCTAGAGGGAACTGTACTTTGATACGTGCAACCGAATCCATGATAATTAATTGTACCTTTTGCTTCCTGTATATGAAGGAGAAATTTGCCTTAGTTGATAATGTTGCAATTAGTTTAGATCTCTTAAATATGCAAGCTACACCACTATCAGTCTCTTCTCGCCAACTGGTGCTCGTTTGAATAACTTTACAAACAAGCCGGAACTGACTTCTTGATAAATGTCCACTGTGCAGATGGTCTTGATGCTCAGACAAATATTTGCCTATCAATTATTTTATGTACAGGTAAAAACACACTTTACCTAGCCGATATGCTGCTTTTTCAAACTCAATTTAACCAACACCAATAGAAAAAACTTTCATTTTTTTGGCTTTTTAATTGGATGAGGTGTGGAACCCAAAAACGCCCCCGGCAGTGAAATTCGTATTACTTTGATGGTGCCACTGTGTCGTGTGTACCATTAAAATGAGATTTAATTTCCGACAAAACATTCTCCAAATACCCCCTGGGCTGTCTTCGTAACACCCTTATAGTGTTCTGATCAAATGTGCAAAAACCAGTATTGTTTAATTTAATCTTCGATAAACGTGAGAGAAAGTTCCGATTACCTCACCCTGTTGAATTATTTTTTGGTTGCAAAAGATCGAGCATTAGAGAATAGTCGCTAAATAGTTCTTTATTCGGTGTAAGTAAATACTTCCAGTTGCATAATATTGCACATTAGTGGATGTTACTCGGAGAGAAAAGTGCGACTAATGGACGTTTATTTTTGTGAAGGATATTATGTGTGTAGAAGTCGTTAAAAAGTAATTTTTACACGTTAATTCTGCAAAAACTGAAACCAATTTTTGAATTGCAAGACTGATATTTGGTTAATTATATGAGAGTGTTAATGGATTACGTTAACAGGTTAAATCAGAGAGGTATAAATATATTGTCTTTTGTCAATTAGTCAAGTTGTAGATATACTAAATAGTTGTAGTATTTTTCGTGTTACACGCTTTTACAACTTTTAAAAAAACGGATAATTTACTTTCAAACTGGAATATAAATTTCTCATTAAACCATTCTGTCATCAAAATCCCCATACGTAAAAACAAAATTCTGAATAAATATTAACAAATTATGCAATAAAATTTGTGATAATAGTCCTCAACAACACCATCTAATGGGACGTTAATCACCATAATATTCAAATCACTTAGGCAAATGTCTACCTGTGTAACACACGAGAAACCAGGAAGGATTACCTAACTATTATTCAATAGATCTTCAATCTCAAGCTTCCTGAAAAATTCTTGATTGATACAATCTTGCGTCATCCGATCGAACAGATGTGATTGTTTAAGCAACACAAAAAAAGAATTTTAATAAATTGCCAGTGGCATAACTTACCACTGGTACTGTGAGTTTCCATGGTGTGGAACCTGGATTCTGGAGCTTCCGGACTCTCTGGACTTGGCGGATGATCTGAACCTATGCCAGAGCTGCCTCCTGACGATTCCAACCTTTTATTCTTCACATTTTGACCTACTATGTTGGAGTTAAGGCATCGTCTCAGTTCTATACCTACAAAAGTCAAAGCTCAAGCAACACCAGCAAGTATGTTGATCTTTCTAATCAATAATGTCAGTGACGTTTAGAAAAAATATAGGATACCTGTGAGGTTTCCTTTCTGTCTATGTACAGTGTCATAGTCTCTGGGTGGTAACAAAATTGGGGAGTTTTTCTTTCCCAACTTGGCCCTTAACTCAGCTGCCACCGAATCGTACAGACTAGAAATTCTCGAATTTTCCATAGCGTATCTCTCTTCGCTACTCTCAGACTCTCTAGTGGACGCACCAGTGTCGCTCCCTATGCTGCTCTCCAACTTTTTCATTTTTTCGACAGGTTTCAGCCGGTTTTCTATTTCCGTCATTTTTTTCTGGTTTTCCGGCCGGTCGATGAGGATTTGCAGTTGTTGCTTCAGGTGCGAAGCGGTCTCCAAGGAATCGCATCTGTAATTGACAATTATAGTAAACATGGAGATCTAAATGAAAATCGTGACTCGACTTAATATGTCGATGAATTAAAACGATGATAAATGAGTTCGGGTTGCTACACTTTTCCTCATTTGGAATTGCAACATTGAGATGTGGAGATATTGACTCGTTTGTCGGCTGATGATATTTACAAATTGCTGCACGTTCTTATAGTTGTACGATTTCACTGAAACCAGATTGGTTGTTACATTTTTAGGACTAAAATTAAAAAATCAAAGATTGGCATTTTAATTGCGACAAGACGTCAAACATAATTTATGCCGAATGAATAATAATGTAATTATACCACAGACACACAAAGTATTGACATTCCTGAAATAAGTGTGTACTTTCACGTTGACCTAGGTTCAAGCCTATCTACTGACCCAGAAATTACTCATGAGAACCACGATAAAATTAGAATTTATTTATCAAGATCTCGATATATCAAAGCTAGGTTTATCAAGAAACTTTCTTTAAAACTGGAATTTAAAAGGTTAATTTTCACGCTGACTTGCATAAGTGAAATTGTTTCCTCTGTGCTCTGAAATCTTTTAAGCTATTTAAGAATGAAGTGAACGGAAACTATTAGCTGGTTTTTAAGGATCTGAAATTCTTATAAAATACCGGAATGTTTTATGTTATTTTAAAGTGTAGCAAATTGTTTGTCCAGGTGTTTCAGACCTGATGGTCCAATACAAGTAAAAACATTTTTTTTCAATTTACTACTGTGAAAAGCTTGTATAACCACCCTTATAACTACCAAAAAACTGTGATAATAGCTGGCGTTCATAAGAACACATCGATTACCAATCGATAGGCAATTTTCTGATCACTGACAAAATCATTACTTAAACGTCATTTTGCTCATCGAACTCGATTGCTAATCGATTTGTTCTTTTAAATGTGGCCAATCAAATGCCAAAAAACAGACAAGACAATTTCCTAATCTAACCTAACCTAACCCAGTGATTTTTTCCATTTTTGGTTTGTTTAGCTGTCATAACAATCATCCAAACAACTTTAAGTGACAATTCCACATTTTGATAAATTAACGCTCAACCATTCCAGCAAACTCTTTACATTTTTGAATTTGTTATTATTAGTAAATGATTTTTGGCATTCGGACAGAAACTAAAAATCAAGCAACAGTTTTGTTCCGCATTTAGTTGGACTCAAACCAACGACTGAATGCAGAACAACATTTGATTTTTAATTTATGTCTGAATGCCAAAAATTATTTTCTATTATTTAGTATATTTTACGGACGATAAACAATTCTTTATTTGCATTCGTTGACCTCAAATCCGAAGATTTTCAGCTCTAGATTTACATCTAAGGTTATTAGAAAAATTTAAGAAATTGGATGGATGAATAAGCTGATTAGCCATGAAAAGTAAGCAAATATTGGCTAGAGTGCTACAACTACAAATAAACAGCTAATTTTGATTGGGATTATTATATAAGAACGACATTTTCAAGAAATTTTAATTGTTTTTTATAGTTCTGACATAACTATACCATATATCATCTGTCTAACCTAACCTAAAAACCCTAATATACTGATTTAGGAATTTAAAAATTATGCTTAGAAAATTAATGGGAGTAGAATCATTAGAAACCAATCTCTCTTGGGAAAGATGGAGAAACACTTAGTACGTAATCTTACAGTTGGTCACGTGACCATTTCACTAGCTCACATCCTCTTGGGCAGATTGACACATTTCTGCATCTTTGTTAAGAGCATTGATTTGCTATGGCTTTCTCTATCACTGATTTCCTCACGTAATTTGGAATCAGCACAAAAAAATGCAATACTTAGGAATAATATACAAGGGGTGTCCCATGTCAAATTCAGATAAGATTCTGTTAAGAAAAAATACTTCAGTTGTGCTAATGTAAACTTTAAGTAATTTATAATTAGACTTTTCCCTTGCCTTAATTTTGTTATAACGCACACCGAATAACATTTTGAGTTATCAACAATATCACATCTTTTGAACTGAAAAATCCTGCAACCGCAAAATCCAACTGAATTTAACGAAACTAGTGGAGGATACGAAAAAACTGCAGATCTAAATAGGCATGGCGGACCGTAATCTAATGTTAACTGTGAATTTGCGTATATCCTGTTGTTTTATAGATTTACGGTGGTTGAACAGTGTAAATTACTTAAGAGATTTTTTTTGAAGGTTTGAGTAACGTTTTCTTCTGTCGACTTGTGGTTTTCACTTACCTGTAAGCGTGCACGTGCAAGGGACATTTGGTCACTGGATTGAACAACAGTAAAATGCAGGAGATGATGTCTTCCTGCTGGTAAACGTAAGTGATGGTATTGTGGGGGATAAAGTGCTTGATGGTCTCGTTTTTGGGCTTGGAAGCTTTCTGACCTTGCGACACTATATTCTGGATGATTTTCAGCCCTTTATGGGAAACCTAGCAAAACAAACTTTATTGAACCAACCCCTAAAATCAACACAACACAAAACTCACCTGTAAAGTGACTTTGAAAGGTTCCACATCCTTTTCCCTTTCTTCCAAGTGCCTAATCACAGGAACGATATATTCGGAGCCTCTAAGTCCTTTGGATTCTTTAGCGCCCAGAAACCACACGTAGTAAGACGATTTCTTGATGTCTTTTCTTAGCTTGAGAGCCATGGTTCTTCACATTTTTTCTCCTGCAAAACAAAACAACAGGAATTAGACCGGCGAGAAGCTGCAATTAACTTTTCTTTTCTTTGATCTTGTCAGACGCTACACCATATGTTTAACGTCCATTCTGGTTTAATTAACCATCAATCAAAGAAGAATTTGCCATGCATAACACTCTGTATAGTATTAGATCATTCATCTTATTGTCTGTCGTAAATTAGTAGGTGTAAAACATTTCTTTATAATTAGTGAAAAGACCGATCAACAGAGAATTAAGTTGATTATCATAATTTAAAACTCTACAAAGAGTTTCTTTTAGACAGAATTGATTAGACTGTCAGGAATGTGATAAACAGTCTTGGAGAACTAAAGTGAAACAGCGGAAAAAAATCATAAAACTTGTTTTAGATATTGTACTAACTAGCTAGAGATTGTTGAAAGCAATTTTACCTTCAAAACAGACCCTGAACTGCTGATGATAACCTTTTAATCAACCTAGAAGAAGTTAACTGTTTGAGATCTCTGTTAATAGTGAAAACAAGTATCTAACCATGGATAGATGTTCTCCAACAGCAATTTCAATTCTGAGGTAGAGCAGAGAATTATCTGAAAATGATCTAGATGAAGAAAATGAACTCTCTGAACCAATCTGTTCATCGAAATTGGTGAATGTTAACGGGCAAACTGTGTGATAGTGTTAAAAACCCTCCTAAATAAAACATTCCAGTTATGACAGAAAAAATAGAACCAGAATCTTCTGAAGATGACGTTTCATCAAGCTGTGGCGGAAATAAACTACTTCTAAACTAAGAAAAGTGAAATTTAACTTAACATGGAAGATGAAAACTAGTTGATGATACTGTAGAAGTGTTTTGGCTTTAATTTAAGTTATTCTTGACTTGAACCACTGAAAATCTGCTGTAGATGACTTTTCTATAAACTTGGATAAGCTAGGGACACTTTGGAAGTGGTTTTTGTCTTTAAAATAGACCTGAACTCCTGAAAATCTTCTAAGGATGATGTTTTCATTAATCTGGAAGAAGAAAGCTAGCTGGTGATGCTGCAGAAGGGTTTTTCACACTTGAACTGCTGAAAATCCTCTGTAGATTAGTTTTTCATAAACTTGGATTAGCTAGGAACACTTTGGCAGAGGTCTTGGTTTTGAAAATAGGCCTGAACTGTTAAAAACCTTCTAATAATGGTGGTTTCATATATTTAGAAAACTTCTGACTGAAGACACTTAAAATAATTGAAAATAGTATGTGAACATGTAGCTTTGATCAACTTACAGAATCAAGTTCTCTGTTGATGGTTAGTTAGGTTAGCCTAGCGGCAACACTTATCTCTTTATTATCTACGTTTTGACTTATATGAAGTCATCTTCAGTCATCTGGTGTCATGCACTGTATTTCACTAGTTAATACTCACAAAAGCTGGGATCAAACAAAAAAAAAAATGAAAACACGATCATCTTTGGCCCTGACGCAACAGAACATTAAGCGATTGTAAAAGTAACGAAACAATGAGGAGAATTTATCGGTAGACGGAATTGGAATCCCTGACCTATAACTCGGTAATGTGAGAGGTGATGCTTAGATTTCAACCATCTTAGGATAAACAGTACAAGTATCTTCGGTACTTTTAAGGTGTAATACTTGAAATTTACATCCAACTCATCTAAATTCCTATTAGTTTGCTGGGACACTCCTTCTGTTTATTGTTGCACTGTTTAATTTGTAAATTAATGTATAAAACTGATTCGGCGTAGGCTTTCACGAAGCAGCAAAAAAAAGTATCTGATACAGTTTTGCTCACATGGACGTAAATTCTTTAAACGTGCAGCCAAGGCTGGTGGCAGAACAACTTTTTCTTTTCCATTGTGAGAGATCTGTTTGTTTTAATATCGAGCACATTTACTTTTGCACTACATATTTTCTCACTAACTATTACATAATTTTAGTCTCGAACTTCAATTTGATGCAATTATATCCACCACTTGACTTTCTTTTAAATTGCACTAGCAATTTTTTTCTCCCAGTTGGCTAGAATGTCCTCAATCCTCTCAATTTTCCTTCAAGACATAAATAAACATATTAATTAAGAGATTTTTATTGCTCCTCTGCCGACCAGTTATACAAGGAAGTGGCGACCACATTCTTCAGATTAATTTCGCAAAAATAACCGCAACCATTAAAGCTAATTCATGGTTGTTGCCTTGTCGGTGGTTGTTTTTCGTTATTTTAAATCTTCGGCTTCAATTACTAGAGCATGTAATGGGGACTAATTTTGCTCAGTTTAATACGATAAAATGTCAGAGATTAGAAGAAAAGTGGAAAGGAAAGTTAATGATCGTTTATCAAATATTTCTGCAGAGTGTCAGATAGTCAGTAATAGGTAATTGCTAGATATTGAATTGAAGGTAATTTCTGTACTTGCTTGAAGTACTTTATCATTAGTCCTTATCATTTTTTAACAACCATTAATCATTACTTGCATTTAAACTACAGCAAGATATAAATTATTAGCTTTTCGATGTGTTTTTATCTTAATATAAAATTTCAAGCGGGAAAATACCACTTTCTGCACTTAATCGTGTAAGTTGGTATCCAGAACATAAAAATAACTTTATAGATGATTTCAACGTTCTTGGAAATGAAAAGGTCAATGTCGTTCTTTAACGAAAACATCTTCAAATTGATTGATTTTACTCGAATCGCTTCATTGGGTCAAGAAAAGAGAAAGACTGGTAATAATCCGCTTTAATTACTTTAAAGTAGTTTAGCAACTGGTACTCTACAAATCTCAATACATAACCGTACAGCTTAAAAGTAGGGAAGAAGATACTTTTAATTATACTGATTGTATTAACTTAATGAATAGGAAGGTGGTTTTTTAGCTGGCATTGTTTCTTTTTTCTTTAGTGTTGCAATTTAATAATATTTTTATATGAAACGTGAGAACTAGGAATGGCACAGATACTTGGAGTGTTGTACCAGCCAGATAAGGCCATCAGATGTTAGGTAATTGCCAGCTTTAAAAAGAGAGAGGATATCAACAGTGCAAACAATTATCAAAAATAACATGAAAGGTGTGTAATTATTTTGTGATTACAGCTTAAGGTGGTTAATTGAGAAGGTAATAAACCGTTATTAAATTATGGGAAACATTATCAGTCTTCCGCGATTTTTTCTTCTCATCCATTCATTTTGAAAAATCAATTAGGCCTGGGACATGGACAATTTATGATGGTTCAGATAAGTTAGCTGGCAGGATGTAAGTTATAAAACTTGTATCAGAACCGTATCAGAAAATTACATAACATCTCGGAACGTCCATTTTACTTATCCCATTATGTAGAATCATTTACGGTACTTTCCGAAAAAAAAATTTAACATTCTCTATTCGCGTGCCCGCGGGTAAAGATACAGCAGCTGCCTAGTGATTATACTTTTATTTGAAGAACTTTATAACTGTATACGACGGCCATTATAACCGCACGGTTATTACGAAAACATCTTGTTTATGCTCTCTTTAGTCTTCAACTGCTCTCGCAGATTTAGTTAGCCGGGCTTGATTTATTAGAGCAGGAATGCCAGCTACTCAGAAACAAAAAGCTCGTTAAAGAGAAACTGTTTGTGAAAAATTGAAATCTCGTAAGTTTGTTCCACTTTAAAGTGAGATATTGTAATATTAACGCATTTTCATTTAGACATTTGATAAAATTGTACCTAGAATATAATCCAGATTATGGTATTAAAATTGAATTTTTCTATGCGCTGTAGGTCTAGAGAGTTTTGATCGCGATTAAAACTGATCGTTCAATAACGGCGGTTTAAGCCTGGTTTTCTAACCTCAAAGTACATGGTTCAAAATTAGGAATAAAAGTTGTAATAATCTTTAGAGAACAATTAGGATATCTTATATCTTTGTTATTACCTTAATTAGATGAACCTAGTTTTTAAGAATACTCAACCGGTTCCATACTCAACTATCTCCCAACCACGAGAATTCTACTGCAAAAGTGTATTAAAAAAAACTAAAAAGTAAATACTTTCTTGATGCTCGATGGTAAAAACTGATAAATTTTATAAAAAAATTGAAATTTTGTTCCAAACTTTCAAACATAGAAATGACTGAAGTGACGTACAGGATGGGCCAAATTGGACGTTAGAAAACAGTAAATGTCAAGTTTCATTGGTTGAATGTTCACGTGACTATGACGTTTTCTGACTTGTGGCAATATTTCTCTGAGTACTAGTTGGAGATTCCTTCTGCGAACAGACTTATAGGGTGCTTCTCAGAATTCGTATTTTTCTTCAAAACTTCCAGGTGCAATTAGTGTCCTCCAGGTGAGTTATTTTTTATTTCTGAACATTCATTTCTACAGCAACTTTTTGCGTAGAATCCAGTAGTGTAGGTAAATAGTTTTTTTTCTATTGGACACGGTTTATAAGCTGTTTTTTTAAATGGAACACCCTGTATATTATTTCATTTTTGAAAAGATCTTAAAATTACCATTCTAATGACATATAACACTTGATATTTCAATATTTTTTTGTTCGTATCTCATAAACTGTGTCTAATAGAAAAAAACTATTTACCCTACTGGATTTTACGCGAAAAGTTGCTGTAGAAATGTATTTTTAGAAATTAAAAATTATGCAACTGAAAGTTTTGAAAAAAAGTAGGAATTCTGAGAAGCACGGTTTTTGTCATCAGGTTTTGCCTATCTCTATTAATAAGAGCACTTCCCATTTAAATACATCCAATTTGGTCCACCCTCTACAGTACCAACATTTACAAATTTTACATTGTTGCCAAGTTTTTCTTGAAAAACAACTAAATCCGAAAGTTTGATGAAAACACCATTAGTTTGTGATTGTTTCAATAATGGATGAAAATAGCAGCCACTTTTGATGCTCACAGAAGAAAGATCAGATTGGCCAGGGACAAACATTTTTCTAGTGTAAGCTTCCTATTCCCTAACTTGATTTTCAAATTTGATAAACTCAATAATCATAAGGAATCTTCAAAGCCTACAATTATTAGTGTAATTATTGTTTCTAGGATCTGCTCTAAAGCTCATCTCACCAACCTTAGAAGAGAAATCTCTCCATATTGATGATGCTGCTATCAAACAGGTTACTGTATCAAATTATAAAACAGCTGATTAATTTTTTTCTGAGAAGAAATCTGAGGGTTCCTTTCACTCAACATTACAATTCTTGACTTTTATGCCAGATAGTTGTTGAGCTTGTGTTTGTATGTGTGATCCCCCAAGCCCTTTTTAGCTAGAACGGGGTAATTTTTGGTTGTCATTTTTGTCTAGCTCATTCAAACTATACCTCTCTGCAACTAGACTAAATCAAACATACAAAGCTGTACATGCAGTGAAAAGTGAAAATTTTTCCACATGACTGCCTAAGAACAAGTACCGGTACATGATATTAATACAGGCTGAAAGTTCCGTAGTGATCGGTGTTAAACCGCGGAAACGCCTTAACGCATATTTTCTTCTTAACAACCTCACCGGCAATAACGTATTCTGCATCCTACTCTGAATTATTTATATAAACACCAACCCACCAAAAAAGATCCTTGAAACATTTACACAACTCGATCATTCGGTATGAAAACGTGAAGAAACGCATAACGTAATCATGTTTAATCCAGTATAACTGTTTTTTGTTCAAACCAAGAAGGTTCAATGTTAAAACTGGTATGCGTGGTGTTTACTTCATTCGCATATAGTTTCAAGTTGGTATTTACATATTATGTGTTTCTTTTTATACTGGTTTAGTATGCGAACCAGGACGCGACACCGAAAGCCATTTTAATAAATTCAAAGATGAGTTCATGTTTATGGATGCGCCGTTAAAACGGGGAAGTGATTTTGGTCACGAATAAAAAGTGGTTTTCATACAATCCCACTAATTCCAGACCAGTGGTTTCCTTGAATTCAACTTTAACCAAGAATAAATCTGGTTTTTAGCTTTTTATGATAGCCATTATTCCCTGAGTGATATTATAACTTAAAACTCTTTTTTAGTTTTGACACAGCTTTCACACAGAAACAACTTATTCGAATATTCAAAGCAAAATTGCCACACTGACATTATAAAAATTACAATTTCCTTAAACTCTGCACCCATAAGGTGCGTAAGCCCTCACCTAATGTCAAGGTAAGTAACAGCAAATTAATGCACTAGATTACCTTATTAATAAAATGACTGAAAAATGTGAATTAAAATCAACGTTAAACATCCTTTCTTACCTAAAACCAATTAAAAGAAACCAACTACAATCAAACCTAATAATAGTAAATTAGATTTAATAGTTTCTGGGGCTATGTGAAATTCACCTCATCATTTAGTCCAGGAAAGCTTTAATTGAATTTCGGTTTCCTTTCAATTTTGCAGTCGCCGGCTGTCGGTCGTTTAGTGTCAATAGAGAAGGCGAAGAAACATTGAAAGAAAAGTATAATAACGTCTAAATTCTTAATGAAAATAGCCGTGGCTCGTTCAAGCTTGACACACTTCTATCTAGATTTGTATGTGAAATCAGCTAGTTAAAGAAGCAACAGAGAGAAATCTGAATATCGTCGATAAGTATAAAATATACTACTATTGTTTAATTATTTGCTTTATAACAGAACAGCAGGTGCTGGTGTATACATTATCCACTGTGTGTAATGCACGCACCATTACTAATGTTATTGACCTGTTTGGATGTAAACATTTGCCAAAGTTGTGATCTGAATTAGTAAAAGAAGATCTGGAATCTCAAAAACACTATCTACGCGAAATTTTTACATATTTCATAACGGTAAACGCCTGTGAATTTACTTTTACGTTTGCTTAGGTATGAATAATTGTTACTAATGAGGTTGTGGGTAGAATATAGTATAAAAGTCCCGCATTCTCTAACCTACAACTAATACATCATCAAGCTTTATACACTTAACTCATGTCAAGCCTGTGTTAGAAACTACACTGACTTACGATATGAAAACTTCTTATTTCAACCAATTTTACTAAAAATTACTACTAACCATTTCATGGATGGTTACACAGATCCCCGTAACTCGCCACGTAATTACGTTGTTGATTTAATACCTCTTACGAATGTGCAAAAATGCCTAGATTGAGAAATTCGACTTGAATATTATTGCTTCAAAGTTTTTCCTAAAATTATTTCATATAACTGGCAGTTTCGTAAATAAATATGGTCACAGCTAGTAATCTAAACAGTTGTTAATAGTAGTAGTAAAATTATAATTTAACGTCTTGTAAGCAGTGTCATTATAGACAAAAATGCTTAGAAAATAGGATAAACAGTGTTTCTAACTGACATAAGCTAAAATGTGGAGTGGACAAGTTTTAAACTAAAATTTAGCTTTCTGACTATTTTGAACAGTTTAAGATGGAAAACTTAAATCTGAAACCTCTCACATGCCTGGCATATACCCGGCTGCTGTACAAATTTATCTTTTTAAATATTCCAATAAGTATATGCCAGGGGTATGTCTGAGAAGTAAAAACTGCTCTCTATAGTATAGTTTGTTATAAATTGAAAATGAAAATATAGTATAAAGTATAAATAAAGCAAAATATGAATGTCTTATTTTAAAACCTTACATTTTCATTCAGCCACTGAGCTAATTCAAACTACAAAATACAATTTTGAAATTTCCGCCTACATCAATGTTATTTCCTGAGAAACAGCCTTGTACATGAACTAAAGAGACAAATTATATGCCAGGCACGTATTGGGAATATACTTTCATATACTGGGCACATATCTGGCATATATTTGAGAATATACTCCTGTCTGAAAGCAACTGCCAGGCATACAATTTTGCTATGTGGGCTGTTACAGCTCACAATTTAAGCAAAGCAAAGCAGACTATACTGTAACCTTTTCAAAATGTTCAAAACCTAATTTTTGACAATTTTGGGCTTAGCAGTTAGGATATGACATTAAATTATTCAATTCAAGTAAAACAGAGGCAAATCTCAGCTATAAAGTGTTAAAACATTAAGTCTAACCTCGACAGACTAAAATTAAGCTAAACACTGACTAGAACCGAGTTTCTAGCCATGTTTTAAACACACAAGAATAGTCAAAATGCTGCTGGCAGCTGCCAAAACTGACAATTTAAGCTAAGCAGGCTGGATTACAGTATGGTGCTAAAAATTCAAGCTAGACAGGCCTAGCAGTTAATCTAAAAGTACTTTTACTTAAGGCTAAGGTTAATATTTATGAAGTAATCTTTGTCAGAAAAGCAAATTAGCTAGACAAGCAAAGCAAAGCCAAAGGCTTAAGATAGACAGGCTAGTCTCTGCTACAAAATGTCCAGTATTGACTTTTTAGCACAACATACTGACTATTTAGGCTTAAAATGTCAATAAGTTCTAGCATCTGGTCTAGATGTGTCAAAGTTTTAATAGACGTTCAGAAAAAACAGTTTACTGATTTAGTAGAATAGATGCCTTCGCATAGACATCAATGCTCAATTAGTTGAGAAACATTTTTCTAGACACAAAGTAATTCCTAGATTGTATTACATAAAGGCAATCATTAATGCATATGCTGATCAGAATGTTAATAAAGCTGGAATTGCAGGCAGAAGAGCGTTTTCCGCATGTTTTCGACACTTTTACCATTACAAAGCTGACTTTGAGTTATATCAAAACTGGTTTTAATAACACTTAATTAATCTAGATTTGCCTTGAACGCAAGAGTGAAAATATGCGAATAAAATGTGTGTTGACCTCAAAACGGGGCTATTTAACTTATTAGAGTTTCTGTACAGTCAATGCCCATGCCGCTAGCAGTCACCACGGTCAAATGCTCGTGTATTATGTTTACAAAGGTCTCGTGTGTATTATACAGGTAATTACAACACTACCGAGTCAAAAAATGCGGCGATATTTTCAGTTGGTACGTGACGCACACGGACAAAACTGAAAGGGAAAGCGATTTCGACCAGTCTGGCTAGTTAAAAATCATAAAAATTCAATTAGTTGGGCAAAACGTTGTTAATTTCTGTATATTAACGAAGTTTTTTTGTAAAGCAGTAGCCTTTCGCTGAATTAATCTACAATGGTTCAGTAAATGTATTTTTTTTTTGAGCTGTTGCGTCACTACCCGAATAATCAAACATAAAATTCTTCGGATGAAAGTCAGTCTTGCGATTGTCTTGTCAAAGGTCAACATGACATTTCATATCTCAATGGCGAGCGGTGTGTTGCTAAAGTGGGCGCGAACTACCCAACCTTCTTTTTCGTGCTTTGTTATACTCTTAAAACCGCTCACAATTACAAAATGCGTCAATTCATGTCAATCCCTAAAAATAATAATCGCGGGATTTAATTATTTTAATAATCAGAATAGGTAGGGTAAATTGAAATTAGTGAAAAAATAAAAATCAAGTTTCCTCTAATGTCAATTTGTCAGTCAGATGCACATATGTCCGGAAGTAAAACATTCAAGCTAAGTCTGCATGAGTGATTTGAGTAAATTTTTGCACAGTGGGTAGTTTGTGATTGGTCAAAAAAAGCAACAACCAGCTTGCTGCTTTTTTTTGGCCAATCACAAACTATAAACAGTGATGTGATTTGACAAAACAAAGTTAAGCATGATCTAACTTACTTGACCCTGAAGTAATAAAACAAGCTTTTAATTATGGATATAATATTCTGATGTCATTAAATCTTAATAAAGCCTGAATTATTCCCAAAAAACTGCTGGCTCATATAAACTTAATGAAGCAAAAAAAATGTTAAAAAAATGTATCCTGTATGATGATGAGCTATGAGCAACTTTGACTTAAATAATCTTAAAAAATGCTATACAAGACATAAAATGGAAGTAATTTAACCTGCACTTTGCCCTAAATTGGGTGAACCAAAGGAAACTCTTTGACAAGAAAGATTCCTTCATAGGGACTTCTTAATAGCCCTTTGTCTCTTCCCAGACAGAGGTTTCTATGCTAGTCGCTCGTCCATGTTTAAAAAATATCAACAAGCGATTACGGTAGAAACTCAACGGATCTCTGCTAGTTTTAGGTACTAATTAGTTACAAATATTGAAATTGATGTCCGGCCATAATTGGACTCTTTTCCCGTTTGGCATTTAAAATCTGACAGTTCTCTTAATATCGACATTTCAAGTGTTCTATAACCGTTACCGCTTACCAATTAAAGTGTGTATAGTACAGGTCCTCCGCATTAAAAACCCAACGAATATCCAGCCAAAGAACACTACCGAAGCCAACCACAGGGCGCTCTATAAATAACTCGGTCCACTAGAGAACATTCAACTTAGAAACCAGTATTACATTTTTTCCGTCTGGGTTTGATTAAAGCGCACCCGCATAACCAATCCGGGAAACCGGTCAACAATTCCGGGAAACGTCCGGAATTTTCCGGGAAATTTTTTTCCAAAACAATTGACAGTCTGTAGATATAAACAAAACGCGGTTACACGGACGCTGTTTTAACGTTGCGCGCCTCGACAATTGTTCGTACTGGTCGTGAATCGTCGACAGGTAGGTCGTTAAGTCCTACCATACCGTGGTGGAACAGGTACCACCAATACCTCTGCGATAGCGCAGGCTTAAGTGGTCTCAAAAGATGGCACTCGAAGTTTACTACAAAGTTTAACAAATTTTTAGTGGAGAGATTCTAGTTAAATGTTCATAAGAGATGACACTGGGCGTTTAATTACCAAACTACTAACCTGAACCTAATATAAGTGAACACCCGGTATATTAACCAGACATGCCCGTAACTTTAACGGCACTAGTGCGTTTGTCAGCGCAGTCAACCATGCGCTTTCTAGCCTAACTGGATAGCCGGTTAATTTATTTGCGTTCAACCATCAAACCATCGCTAAAGGGATTACTTTATTTGTCTGTCCATTAATTACCTTAAGGTTCGGTCGCTAAGTCTTGTTAGATGATTTAAATACAGGAAATTCACCGTACAACTTAATAGTAACGTTCTTTTTTTACTAGTAGGCCCTTAAAGCCGGCCGTACACTTTACGGTCTAGCAGACAAGTCTTGACTGTATAAGTATACCGGAGTGTTTCTTAAAACAGCACAGTTTTTTTTTAAATAGATTAAACAATTCATTTACTACGATTGTACACGAAAAATGTGCATGTGTGCATTCTCAAGACAAATATTTAAACATTTCATACCTGTTGATGTTTCTTAACTTCTAATTGCAATGATTTCTACTGTAACTTGCTTGTACTTTCCGGAGTTGTAGTCTAGTCCTGCAAATCAAAATGTTTGAGTTACATGACACACATTTCAATTAAACTGTTTTCAAAAGACGGTCCATTCCAAACTAATAATAAACCACGACACCACTAAATTAAATTATGTTTTCATAATGTATTAGTGGTGAAAAAGATAACAACATTTTACTTTATAAACGTTAAATAAATATATTTGTCGCTCTTTCCATATTATAATACAATTATTTTCGCCAATATCACCGTCAGTCAACAAACAATTCAACAATAAATTTACCAAACTAGAAATTAAAATTGGTACAATAGCTGGTGAAATAAAAATTGATGCAAACAAAATTGTTTCTTCTCAACATTTTGACTATTCAAGTTTACTTTTCAATTATTATACTGAACTGCACTGTTAACACTTACAATTTGGCTTTAAAATACTTCTTACAAAAGTTTGAACCCGTTTATATAGTTTACAGGGTGACTCTAAGAATTACGTGTCTAATCCTCGCTTCTTTCTTTTAATGCGTGCGTAAGGCCCCACGTCCGGGTCCATTACGAAATCGTAAAGCACCTGAGTCCAGCTCTGGTGTTGTGGTAAGTCGTCGTAGAATTCTGGAGCTATTTTTTTAACCTGGACACGAAAATTAATGTTAGTTCCCTAGTGGTGTATTGTTGGTATAGATTAGACAAAACACAAAAGTTTTGTAGCAACAACATTAGCATATCTAACAACAATTTATAAGGAAATAATGAATTAATCTCACTAAAAAGTTGAAACTTACCTACAACTTACAAACTAACTAAAATCTTCACAACAAAATAACCAAAATCCAAACAGTTTTTTTAGTGTGCAAAGAAAAAATTAATGCTTTATTAGACGCATTATGCTGCACATTCAACTTCATGTTCTACAAGTAACTGGAACTTAAACGCTCTAAATCATGCTGTAATCTTAATCCACAGGTATAATCAAATATTAGTTAAACTGATTAGTTTGTGTCTTGTAATTTACAATGACATTATAACGAACAATATTGCTGCTAATCGTGCCTGCACATAGATTTGTTTACATTCTTGAATGTTGAGTAGTTGTACAGGGTTGGTCTGTATATTTAGGGAACTTATGCCGACTTTATTTTTGCAGTTGGGGAAAAGACTGTTGGGAACACAAAAGTTTTAGGGCTTGTTCAAATTACCAGAAAATATTATTGAAAAAAATAAAAGCACATGGCAAAGGTAAAAAAGTACAAATTTGATGAAATTTTAATGGAACACCCTGTATTACCTCAATTATACAGACTAGAACATCAGCGGAATCGATCTTTGCTGGTTTTGAGACAAAAGAATACAATTTGGCACAGATTGACCACAAATGAGCCAAATTCAGCGTCCAATGTAGTCCCAACAGACGTAGAATGGCTCAAAAGTAACAATTATGATCTTTCTTTTTCTTCTGATTCCAAAAATATGTACAAATTGTAATTTGTAATTGAACAAAACAATGCAAATGTCAAATTATGTCATTGTGACGTGTATTTTTTTTCACCTTTGCTGCAGTCTTTTATTTTATTTAATAATGTTTTCTGGTGAAAAAATAAAGTTGCCATAAGCTGTCTAATTAAGACCAACCCTAAACAGTGCACAGAAAAAATATACAATACAGTCAAACAATAACAAAAACTTACTTCTGGTAGTAAAGACCCGGGAACTGCCGGAAAATCGTGATGTTCATTGTGGTAGCCTACATTAAAGGTGATAAAATTCAAAGGTCCATAGTAACTGTATGTTTCATAGCCCTTTTTGAACATGTAATGTTCAGATATGAAATGTCCTGCCACTGGATGCAAACCCATTGCCATAACACTGCCAAATATCAAATAACCCAGTATTCTCCCACCTAAAACCACCTAAATCTCTAGACCAAACTAAACCAGAGTTAAAGAGCAATTACCTAGGACATATACCACAAGAGCATCAAAAACCAACTGTATGGCTAAATTGATGAATTCATAAGTGGTGGGAGGTTTTGGGTAGGTCACTAATGGTCTGAATGAGTAGAAGAAGGGTTGCAATATCACCCAAATAAGTTTACCAAAAGTGGTGCAAAACAGTTTGGCCTCCAGGTAAGTTGGCAGATCTGTGTCTTTCAGTTCATCACCTTGATACTGAAAATCCATCAGTCAACCCCAATTTTTACACTAGACACAACAACCTACCCTGTGGTGTTCCAAGTGATATTTTTTGAAACTAATAGATATTGGGATACCTATGGGTAAGTTGGCAAAGTATCCAAACCATCTGTTGTAATTTGGCCTTGCATGACCAAAAGCTAAATTGTGAGATATTTCATGTATAGCTGAAACAAACAATATTGTGTGATTTATAAGCAAATTTCTGGTAAAACAAAATATTCAACTTTTATTTGAAATCTTTTGGCAACCAACCTAACATCAGAGAATGATTGATGACTCCACCCAAGCAGTAAGCTACCAGAAGCAGGACAGGCCATGATCTGTTTCTTAAAATATACATGAGGAAAAATTGTAACAGTACCATGCCAATGACCACCCATTTGAAGTTTGGGTCATAACCAAACAGTTTCTTGATTTGTGGATATTTTTCTGAAATCAAAAAAATTCTCATATCAGCTGAATTCAGTAAGTTTTTATTATAGTTGGGAGAGTTAAAAGTTCTGCATATCTTGATATACCTACATTTACCCAACTTGATGATTATGAATTCCCTTTTAATCTAACATTTCCAGGAACTTGGAAAAAAATATAACACATTATTTTCCAAGTTTTGTTATATACCTAGGTAATCCCAAAATAACTATAGGCTCTCCCACTTATATTTTCATGGACTCTTAAACTATTCAAGGCGACAGCTGGAACACTTTATCAATTACTTAATTTATTTAGGTAAAGTAGTGCAAACAAAAATGCTAAGTAAATATAATAAAAACTGACTAAAACAATAAGTGTGTTTTTCATATTATTTACTGCTAGCTACAATGACCACATAATATGAGTCATACACCAAAAACTGATTTGTCTAACTGTATGTTGTCCTCACTTAAAATAGCACTAGAACTATAGACTAGAACTTTCAACAAAAGTTCATCTTTTTTGAAATACTTTTTAAAGTGGTAAATTATTTTTCATAAGGATCCTGAGAAGTGTAAATATGTCCACTTTTCAAAAATTGCCTTTACAAGGCCCTAGAGCCCCAAAAATTCAAGATTGGGGCAACAACTTATACATTAATACTAACCTAAAATTATTTTCCTACGGCTCGCGTGGGGCTCTTCCGTATAGGACCACTCGAAATCTGTCCGGGACACACGCTGCCCCATTGGACTGCCTTTTTAAATCACCAATTTATTAAAAATAAAGATAAAATGTTAAAAAATTGTTATCTTTTATCACTTCACCGGCAGACACCGGACATTTTTTTTATCATGACAGGTAAATGACAGACAGACGACAGACAACGGGCAAAGGACAAAGGACAAGAATGACATTTATTATTTCTCCTGTCTTGTCCATCTCATATTTTACCGGTATAAAGGTAAAGCTAGAGTGAGATAGTATACGATCCAGAGTGGTTTGCACTAAACGGGAGGGAAAAAAAATACATTTTAAATAAAAAATAATTTAATAATAAAATTAACATATTAATTAAAAAATTAATTAACCAAACTCGATTCCTGTGAGCTGTAAATTATCCAAAATAACATAGATCCAAAAAAAAGTAAAAAGTTTCGTGAGGCCCCGGCGAGATTCGAACTCGCGATCTCCTGTTTACTAGACAGGCGCTTTAACCAACTAAGCCACGGCGCCTTCTACTACCAAACTTTAAAAAGCCTAGACACACAACTTGGTAGTAATAACTTTGGCCTGTCCGAGTTAATACTCGGAATCAGCTATAGAGGTCACTCATTAACAAATTTTTGACAACCGCATGTCATGTCAAGTCAGTTGATTTTTGACAGATTATTATCAACATGAGTAATTTAGCAAAACAAATTTGTTATGACTAAAACCATAAATATGTAGTTTTATTTAATTAAAACACTCCATTTGGATCAACTATGATAGATAAGATGACACCGTTTCGTAGGAAAAAGAGTGGAAAATCTTTTCCGGTAAAAGTGTGCACCTTGGATGCGGAATTGGAATTCAATCTGGAGGTCTGTAAATTAAGTTTCTTATCCATTTTTAACCTTGTTAGAACTTTAAGACGTCGTTATTACAGTAATCCCAACATTCCAGACAAATACCTTGATAGTGACACATTTTTTATTCATTTAAACACTTTTTCTTTGTAGTGGAGAGCAACTGGGAGAGATCTCTTTGAACTAGTATGCCGTACCATAGGTTTGAGAGAAACCTGGTACTTTGGGTTGCAGTATGAAGATTCTAAAGGATTTATCTCTTGGTTGAAACTGGATAAGAAAGGTATTAGGTGTATTCAAGCTTAAAAATGTGAACATTAAAAACTGCTGACATAGTTCAAGACCAAAGCATTCAAAAGAACCACCAGACATCCTCCTTCATGTTTTTGGCAAAATTCTATCCAGAGGAAGTAGCAGAAGAGTTAGTGCAGGAGGTCACACAGCATTTGTTTTTCCTGCAAGTTAAACAGGCTATTTTATCTATGGATATCTACTGTCCTCCAGAGGCTTCAGTATTATTAGCCAGCTATGCTGTACAAGCTAAGGTATGATTATACAAAAGGTGTTTGGTCTAGGTTTGTTAATTTGTGTTTAGTTTGGGGATTTTGATGAAGATACCTACAAACCTGGTATGTTAGCTAGTGAAGATTTACTACCTCAAAGGGTTATAGATCAATACCAAATGACTTTACAAATGTGGGAAGAAAGAATAAGGGTTTGGTATGCTGATCACAGAGGTAATTCTTGAGTTTCTAGTTGTTCTAGGATTTAAAATTTGTGAGTGTGTGTAGGAATGTCAAGGGATGAAGCTGAAATGGAATACCTTAAAATTGCACAAGACTTGGATATGTATGGTGTAAACTACTTTCCTATTCAGGTTTGTTGATTTAATTTTTAAGCAATTTGAAATAGAAAATTGTAATTTTGTAGAATAAAAAAGAGACTGAATTATGGTTGGGGGTGACTGCATTAGGGTTAAACATTTATGAAAAAGAGAACAAACTGCAACCTAAAACCACTTTCACATGGAGTGAAATACGACACATCAGTTTTGATGATAAGAAATTTATTATTAAACCTGTTGATAAGAACTCTCCTAACTTTGTTTTCTTCAGTCACAAAGTTAGGATGAATAAACTGGTTTGTTGAGTATTTATTCCGTTTTCAATTATTTTTACTACAATACTGTTTAACAGATATTAGATCTCTGTATGGGTAATCATGATCTTTTTATGAGGAGGCGAAAGCCAGACTCTATGGAGTTGCAGCAAATGAAAGCTGCTGCCAAGGAAGAGAAGCAGCGCAGACAAGTTCAGAGAAACAGGTTTGTTATGTTGAATTTACGGAGTAAATTTGAAGTTTGGTTTGGATTGTAGGTTAGCCAGGGAAAAACAGTTGAGAGAGGAGGCTGAAAGGGATAGAGCCAACATGGAACAAAGACTACTGCAATATCAAGAAGAAATTCGTTTGGCCAATGAGGCTTTGGTAAGTGTTTGAATTTTGATGTTTTGGTCAGTCAGAGTATTATATGAGTTTATATAAATTAGAAATAGTGTCAATTGCAAATGTTTATATCTTATAACTCATAATCAATTATAACTTAAGACAGGTTCTACAGTATCAACCAATCAACTTAGAACACTTGTAGAGGCTTCTGGCACTTTCAAAATGGCTCTATAAACTTTAACTGATAATTTATAACAATTCTTGGAAGTTTTAAGATATTTGTACAGACCTCTGACACTTTTAAGAAGGTTTTCAATAGCATTTAGATGTCTATGGCACTTTTAAAATGGTCGTAGAGGCTTTTAGCAATTTAAAACAGTTATAGGGAAGTTTAAGATACTTATAGAGGCCTCTGACACTTTTAAGAAGTTTCTTGGTAGCATTTAAAAGTCTCTGGCACTTGTTAAAAGGTTTTCAATAGCTTTGAGAGGTCTGTGTAACTTTGAAAATGGTCCTAGTGACCTCTGGCAATTTAAAACAACTCTGAGAACGTTTTAGACACTTGTAGAGGGCTGTAGCACTTTTTAGAAGATTCTCAATAGCATTTAGAGGTTTATGGAACTTTCGAAATGGTCCTAGTCGTTTCTGGAATTTTCAAACAACTCTGAGAAGGTTTAGGACACTTGTAGAGGGCTCTGGCACTTTTTAGAAGATTTTCAATAGCATTTAGAGGTTTATGGGACTTTAAAAAGGTCCTAGGTCCTAGAGGCTTCTGACAGTTTAAAACTGTTTTGAGAAAGTTTAAAACAGTTGTAGAGAGCTCTGGCATTGTTTAGAAGATGCTCAATAGCATTTAAAAGTCTATGGGACTTTCAAAGTGGTCGTAGAGGTCTCTGGAATTTTAAAACAATTCTGGGAAGATTTAAGACACTTGTAGAGGGCTCTGGCATTTTTTAGAAGATTCTCGATAGCATTTAGAGGTTTATGGAACTTTAAAAATGGTCCTGGACGCCTCTGGGCATTTTAAAACAACTCTGAGAAGGTTTAAGACACTTATAGCGGGCTCTGGCACTTTTTGTTCTGGTTATGGGAAAGTTTAAGACACTTGTAGAAGGTTCTTAGTAGTATTTAGAGGTTTCTGGCATATTCAAAATGGTCCTAGAGGCCTCTGGTAAATTAAAACAATTCTAGCAAGATTTCAAACACTTGTGCCTTTGGCACTTTTAAGAAGATTCTCAGTAACATTTAGACTTTTTAGAGGCGCTGGCTCACTGTCATGATAGGGACATGGATTTTCAAATAAATTATGAAGGTACATTCTTCTTAGATATCTATTTATGACATTTTTACAGCGCAGATCTGAAGAAACGGCCGACTTATTAGCAGAAAAAAGCCGTGTGGCTGAAGAAGAGGCTGCTTTATTAAGCCAGAAAGCGGCAGAAGCTGAGCAGGAAATAACACGGTTAAGATTGACGGCAATGAGGAAAGATGAAGAAAAGGTACTGTTAGTTGACAGTAGTTGAAGATTTCAGCTACCACATTTTGTCTTAAATCTTTAGGTAACCCTAGAACGAAAAACTAGGGACGCAGAACTGCTCACCGCCCGATTGGTGGAGGAATCAGAAAGGCGCGCTGCCGAAGCCAATAAGCTCAAAGATGAACTGTTAAAGGCGCGAGCCGCTGAAAAACAAGCCAAAGAAAAACTGCTGGATTTTTTAAGCCGCAGTTCTTTGCATGGGTCCACGCCCACGTCTCCTATATCTGTAAGTAGGTCTTTGTTTTTAAGTGCAATTTTCAATTAAACGTTGTTTTTTTTAGTCTGTTGCTACCTTATACTCCGCTCCTTTGTCTCCAAACAACGTTCACTCTGAACTGTCCTTACTAGAGAGCGAATCGCCCACATCACCCGATTTCAACTTGAATTCCTACGACTTGATTGCGCACGCTGACGCCGATCAGTTGTCTTTGCAAATAGAGAAAGAACGGTAATATCCACAACCCTCCGTCTTTGTTGATACTAAATTCAATTGGTTCAATCAGGGTGGAGTATCTGGAGAAATCCAAACACCTCCAAAACCAACTCAGGGAGTTGCGTTCCGAGATTGCAGTGCTCAAAGTGTCGGAGAAGGCCTCCGAGTTCGACCAGTTGCACGAAGAGCAAGTGAAACTGGGCGAGAACAAGTATTCCACGCTGAAGAAGAGCAAAAGCGGCAGCACCAAGAGCCGCGTCGCCTTCTTCGAGGAATTGTAAATATATTTTCTCAATTATTGTTCCGGGAAATTTTTTACTCGCTAATTGTGTTTGTATATACGTTTCGGATTTCTGAAAGTGCCTTATTTTAATTACGTTGGTGCCTTGTTAGGGTTTTATACCGAGTCGAATCAAAACATGACATTAGCTTCGGGTTGTTGTTTACGCCATTTAACTGTTACTTTTCACACAAAAGTAGTTTGGTTGCTGGTTCACCTCAACAGTTAAAGTTAACACCACTTTAATTTGTCACGATTTTAAGCAGTTTTAACAAAAAAAAGCTTTCTATTAGATTTTATCTTTGATGAGCACTTGTTATAATGTCAAAAATATAGACTTTTTAGAGGAGTTTTATTAGTAGTAGACTAGATGAAAATAAAGGATATTTTTAATTATTACTATTTTTTACAGATGTTTTTGACTGTCTTTAGATGTATTTTATGTTATTTAAAAGTGGTTATTTTGTCCTTTCCAGTTTTACGCCAATCAAGATTTCTTCCTGTTTCTCCCTGATTCCAGTTAAGCAGTTTCAGGTCGTGGTTTGAGATGGAAAATTTGAATCACAAACTAAGGGTAAGTACTGGAAGCTTAATTGTGCAAGGGGAAGGGAAAATGTTGACTAGTTGACTAAAAAACCTGTTAATATCTAATTAGAAGGTGGATTAGGGATGACTTTTTGATCTTTCAAAATAGGGGCATTTCGTGTCAAGCATTTATATAATGTGTTACAAGTTACATTTACAAGTTGAATAGAAAATGGTTCAATTATATAAAAGAGAACGAGTAACATTACTTGTGTTGGTCAGATACGACAGCAGACTTTTACATCTCCAAGCACGAGAAATATTCAATAATACATTCCCTCATCGAAAACTCATATCTCCATCTACCATATACATTTCTCATTTCCTAATTTGACGTTATCAGGTATTCTAGTCAACAATGAAACCTGTTGTTCTTTGCTCAAAGTTTAAACTCAGATTTCTCGAAACTGCCTGAATAAAACTTTGCAAAACTTTATTTGCTGATCCAAGGAATTTTGAAAAATTAAAAAAATTTATTAAAATCATTACCGATCCATTAGAAAAAATTATGGTGGATGTCGCTGGTCCGAAGACTTATGCCCTAAAAATTCGAAATGACCATCAAGAGATAGATTTTTTAACCTTATGTGATATTCCGAAATTCCATCTTTGTAGCTTTCACCTTGTGGAAAAAGATAGACCGTTTCGAAACATTTGAAATACCCTGTATGTAAATATAGATATAATTATGCGTGTTGTCAAAAGCTTATTCGCATATTACGCCTCCTTCTAGGTGTATTTGACTGAAAATGTTTTTGATAATATGCTATGTGAACGGTTTTGGACTGGAAAGCGCAGAAATTAAAATAAAAACACAGTTAACTCCTGTTCTTGGTTAGTAGAAAATTACACTTTATTTTAGTACAAAAAGAATTACACAAAATATATTAATTTTGTTGTCAAATATAAATATTTAGGTCAGTGCTACCCAACTTAATAAGCATTTTATACACAGCCATGCATATAATATTTACAAAAAATATTCTTTTCTTGGTTTAAATACAAAACTTTTATCAGCGTCATTTATGAATTAGATAATATGTTAGTGCAGTTAAACTAATACTTACTTATAATTTTAAATTAAGGGTGGACACAAGTATAACATCCATCTTAAGTGGAATAACAGCAGAAAGTTAGAATAATTCGTAGAAAAAAATGTATGATCGACTAGACTTGCAATTTGTTAATAACCACAGCTCCATCAGCGTTACTTGGTCCCACTATCCACGTTCTGTAAAGAATCTTTACTGTCGTGGTGGCTTTCGTATTCGAGCACCAAACCTTCGTTGTTCGGTTTGATGGAGTCACTGTCTATGTGCAATTTGATGTCTTGAGGGGCGGCTACCATAGAACCGTGAGGACCTCGCACCAGGTGCGTAACGTCCGAACCTCCAAATTAATAAACGTTTAAAACTCTATCGCTATGCAAATATAAACACTACCTATGTGTTGCTCTTCTCCTAAATGGTGATGGTGATGGTGGTGGGGATGGTGTTGGTGATGGTGCGACAGTTTACCCATGGAGTCTAGTGATTTCAAATCGTGGTCCACTACGTCGTTTGGATGGTGCACTAGTCCCATACCAATATGGGAGCCTATAAATTTGTATGTGATTTGAATTGCCATAATTTGTTGTTCTACTGACCTTTCTGGTGACTTGAAACTGGCTCGGCAGCAAAAGCTTTAGGGGCTGCTTCCAAATCTTTATTGATTTTTTCGTTCTTCCTCTCAATGTCCAAGTAAGAATCGAAATTATCCACTTCAGTGTTCTAGCACAGTTTATAATGTTCTTGTTAACGCTAAAGGGATCAGACATTACAATTTACCTTGTTTTGAGAATTTTCGTAGGTTTCAAACCACTTTTTCAGTTTGTTTTTCAGTTTGATGTCGTTCTCGAAATGTTGCTGATGCGAGTTTTGTGCTTCGTATAAATCTGAAAGTTGTATTGTAAACGAAATGTCTTTGATTATTTTCACCACATTGAAAAATTTTACCTGGATGTATATAGTCATCGTTAGCCTTATTAACATTGTCAGGATCAACGTACAAATGCAAAGGTAGTTCCATTGTGTTGGTATCATTGATAGCGCAGTCTTCGGTACGCACTTTGTCGCAACTTTGACACGAACAATTCATGATCACTTGGATCCGTTTCTGGAGCACCATGGGCATTTCCACGTTGTTCGAATCGGCTTTCAAATTCACCTAAAACTTACAGTTTGACACATTCTAATTTTACAGTGTGACTGGTGAGTTTACGTGGTAACACTTGATGTGCGCTGGTTGGCAGCTGTCGCAATAAGGTCCGATGAGTTCACCAGGTTCAGCGGGTTCGCTTTTGGGGATGCTGTAACTGAAGCACGCCCCCACGCATACATTGTTCTGTATCGTCACCGGTTCGTAGCCGGATGAGGCCACCACTTGTTGAATTGGGGTGGTTTGGCACCAAGAGTGTTTTTCTGGGTAGAGTACAATGTTGTGAACCTATTTTTTTGTGTAAACTATTTATTTTTATTAAGAACAAGCTAGTGAAATCTTACTTTATGTTCCTGGTCAGTATATCCTAACGAAATGCATGATGCTAGGGTTAAGACTAATGGTAGGAGAACCCTGAAACAAGAACGTAGCCTTAGCATATCGCAAACGTGTTTTTCAGTATGTAATATGCTTTTATAAGTTTCGAACGTAGTGCACGTGTCTTTTTGCGTTTTAAAGATTGTAATCTAAAAACTAGAACTTGCAGTACTAGTTTCCGCGATACATGCAAGCGGCCGAGCAACGACAATATTAAATTACACGCGTCCAGGACCGGACTTTCTATAGGTGGTTGGGCAACCGGTCCGGATTAATAATATCGCACTTCGGGGGTCCGAATATGACACTGGAATCAAAGAGGATTATTAATCAAGATTTGAAGGAAAACCAGAATGAACAAATACTTAATTTATTAACATAAATTAGCATTCGTAACCAAGAGGGTTCTTGAAAGCGGAGATTCAACAGGTGTATTTGCTCATTTTAATAATATAATGATTGTCGGCAAAATATTTTTTAAACGTTGGAAAATTTGTCGGCGATACAACTCTTAAAGTTAATTTTATTGCGTATGTGTTGGTAATACTCTGACATGAGCAGGATGCACTTGTACATGCAAGAGAAAGCAGTTAGAGCTTATTAACCTGCTTGCATATGTACGCAATTATTAACGCACTTCAGACACGCCTTATTTTTCATAAACAAAAAGATTTACTAGAAGAGTAATTGGTGTTAAATATGGCAAGCTGACAGGGCGTCTAAAATCAGTTTACACGAGGAGAAACATTGAAATTGTCACGTCAGAAATGTCGAAATGTATGATTTTCATAAAATTTGTAATATCATCCATCAATAACTGTCAAAATGATCAATTAGGGTCACTGCACCAGTAATTAATCGATTTTGAGTAAAGTTACAGAAAAAACAAGTACAAAGTACAAAAAACAAGATTTTTTTTCAGGTAAAGTGAAAATTTTGCATTTACCTTCTTTCTGACAATTTTGTATTTGAGATTACATAACTATTAAAACCCAAATGATGCTGCATTTTTTGCATTATTTCAGCGTTCAAATAGGTCGACAAACTCACAATCCTATTAAAAATTACTTTAATTATAATACACAACTAGTTTTTATTTAAACGGTTTTTAATTATTATTCTGTTAAACACAAATTGCACTTAAAAACTTTAATTTATGTATAGTCGATTCACGATTTTTTTAAATTTACTGTATCCTAAAGCGTTCCATTCTGAGCGTTGTCACATATTTCAGTTTGAAACTGAGAGAAGTTGACAAGCTTTGTATTTAACTTTAAAATATTTGAATTTTAGCTAAAAAAGATTGAACAGCGGTTTTTGGAGATTGCGTTATGTATGCATTGTCAAACTTAAGCCTCCAGAATTTGGTGGTAGCATTTCCTCCGCATATTTTCAAATGTGACAACACTGCGGCCCATTTGAAATAGTGCATTTTTAGGGCTTTGAACGTACCAAGTTGGCTCAATTTTCTGTTGAAACTTTTATCAGTTTCGGCATGTTTAATTTATCCTTACGAAAGCACATTTTTGATCAACAATATACAAGGGACAAAGTGTCATTATGGATAGGGTAGATCCGAAAAAATCTTGAAGAAACTTTGGTTTGATGATGTTTTTTTCTGATACACCTCTGATCAACTATTTTTAGCTTTTCAGTGCTTGATCAATTTCTTGGTGTCTTCGTACCTTTAATCGTTTTTCTATCTCGTTTTCCTCTAATTTTAATGAAACTAGTGTACTTCTTCAAGTGTTACCTTTCTAAATAACTGGTGTGTGCATCTACTACAAAAAACAACGTTATTTACATATTTGCCAGTACTATAAAAGAAAAATACAACTTCAAATCTTTTAGATTTATATTCACTTTATCAAGAAGACTGCTTGAACTAACCTGACCAGTTTTAAATATAAAAAACATTTGCTATGCTAGATTTATCAGCAGAATAGAATACCTTGTAAATTTGCATATAACAGTGTGCGCATGAGTCACGACTCTAACTTTATTATTATTTGCGGATTTTGTAATTGTTGTATTACTAGACTCTAATTGTGATTAACGAGCTAGCGAAACACTAAAACTGCCAGCAAAGATCGTAACTTGCGGAATTACTGCTGCCTGTATGTTTACCAGGAAATTGTTGATGTTTTACATTATTTGTGTTGTTTTTACCAGCTTGATAGAACAATTTAAACCCATAAATAGGTCAGCAACTTTCTCAGTATTGTATATAGCGATCCGCAGATGGTTTTCAGAGAGTTTCTTGTCTAGTCGTTCATCGAAATCCCTCGGTGCTTACACATTTCCGGGAATTGTTTAAACAATAATAATTCTAGTAGCGGCCCACCACCAGTTCGATACTCACATTTTGATGGTTCCCAGCTGGTAAAACACGAGTTTAATTGATTGAGTGACCGAATTCACCACTAATTAAACGTCATAACACGACAATTTCCTGTGCGGTTTTTTCTTTACGACAAAACAGCAGAGAGCGAATCGAACGGACAGCGAAATCGACCACGAAAGGTCAACTTGCGAGAATCGACTGAGAATAGGAAACTATATACTCGCAAAGGTAGCTTGTGATCTCGTAAAAGGAACACCTGTTCGAAAGGTGCGAGGTTCTGACAAAAGAGGCGGGATTATTTGAAAAAAAAAACGCTTTCTATAATAGTTCATCCCTACATCAGTTCTAATGATCTTTGATGACAAATGTAATTTTCTGATTCTTTTGTATCTGAACCACTAGGAAAATTAAGAGTTTGGTAACAATCAAAATGGTTTAATGTCACTTTTGAAAACTCTGAAGAACGGATATAAGAACAGTTTTGTTTAATTATAATCACTTAACTATTATTGCAACAATCTTAATTATTATATTAAAGATATATTTACTCTGATGGGTCATAAGACTTGCGTGTATATAATATGTACGTGAACGACAGAGCCGCTTTATGTTGTGATGTACAAGATTAACAATTATGTATATTAGCAATTATTAGCGTTAATTAGTTGTGTAGAATTGTAACATAGACGTTTGAAATTCACCTTGTATATAGAGATTAAATAAGCAGGTGTTTTAGTGGGGTTCTCAATTTCAGCACTACCAATTCTTTGTTTTTGGCCACCTTAATGCCTGGAATCTTGAGAATAATATCATCATTATCAATTTGTCATAAATAATAGGAAAAAATCAATTGCAATAAAACCCATAGAATTAACCAATATCTAATTTTATTATTGCAATAAAATATACAATAAGAACTGAGTAATACAAATAAATAGAACGTTTTAATATGCCGTTGCGAAGGAAATCACATAATTTATTTAAATATTTTTGTTCAAACTTTTAGATGCTAAATCTGGCAACTAAATGATATATAAGGAAAAGTTTTTTTTTTGTAATTTTGATCAGTTGGAACCCGCTGTAATTTTACTTTGTGCACTTTTCTTACACTAAGCAAAAAAACAAAAAAAAAACAATCTTTAACACTGGTTTATATAAATTATATTTATTTTTGGCTTCTGAAAGAACCTGCTCTTACCCCCGCTGTAACTTTTGTTACTTTTAAGACTAGTATAAATGGTAAATTAAATACACAGACGCTTTAGTCCCGGCAATCCATGTTAAGCTAGCTTCTAGGTAGTTTGAAAAATGTAATACAGTTAGCTTAAGATGCATTTTTAGGTCAATAAATCACTAAGCGGAACGCCCGAATGCCAAATTAGGGCTCGGCCAGCTAAACTTCGCTGTCGATCGAGTTGTACTTAAGGAAAAAGGCCCCCTATTCAATTTGACATTTCACAACTGCACACAGTGTGTATCATTTTCGAAAAAAATCTTCACGTAAATATCTACAAAACAAAACCGGTCAAAATGGCAGTATTGCAAAAAACTGCATTTGGCTTTGTTATTCGGAAATGGGACACACTGTACGCTAAAGGTTCAAAGTTTAATGTTTTATATACAGGGTGGACCATAAGTAATGGGACATAGAGCTACAGCATATTCCTGACATCAAAATAATACGATTTAGCGAAATTGTTCTATACCGAAAATTAATATTAAGAAAGATACAGGGTGTGAAAGTTGAAATTTTATTTTTGTTTTTTTATCATATCTTCACGGTCGTTTGATATAAATTACTGAAAGTTGGTATAAAGGGGTTTTGGCAGGCGTTAAATACGATGCTTTCATTTGTTTTGTAGTAGCTGATAGGGGGCGCTAGCTGCAACCATATCCGTTCCTTCAAGAGACTCTAACTTTTTTTTACGGAACTGAAACGACCATATGCTCTCAAAACATGATTCTAAGATGTTTTCTATGTAAAAAAGGTATACTTGTTGTAAGTCTTAAAAGTTGACTGTTTTCGAGTTATTTAATGTTTTATTATTGCATGCATTGTCGTATGTTAATACGATATGTGCTGTATACCCTTAAGTTACACACATAACAGTTTCTGTATGTAAATTTGACCGTTTAAAAAATGTTTGTAAACTTTAAAATAAAGCTGGTTGTTATGAACGCCCTTTTTGTTTTTGTATCAAATCCTACTTAGAATTTAAAAAAAAATTGTAATTAAAATCTGCTGTACATGTAAATGCATGCAATAATAAAAGATTAAATAACTCGAAAACAGTCGACTTTTAAGACTTACAACAAGTATACCTTTTTTACGTAGAAAACATCTTAGAATCATATTTTGAAGTCATATGGCCGTTTCAGTTCCGTAAAAAAAAGTTTGAGCCTCTTGAAGGGACGGAGATGGTTACTGCTAGCGCCCCCTATCAGCTACTACAAAACAAATGAAAGCATGGTATTTTACGCCTGCCAAAACACCTTTATACCAACTTTCAGTAATTTATATCAAAAGACCGTGAAGATATGACAAAAAAGCTAAAAAAAAATTTCAACTTTCACACCCTGTATCTTTCTTAATATTAACTTTCGGTATAGGACAATTCAGCTAAATCGTATTATTTTGATGTCAGGAATATGCTGTAGCTCTATGTCCCATTACTTATGGTCCACCCTGTAGATAGGTCCACTGTTAAAGGACTCACCATTAAAGTGTTTTTTTTTATGACGGATCGTGGAGGTACCAGATACTCGAACGAGTTTAAAGTGTCTTTAATCAGGTCAACTATACCGGGTGACTCAAAAAAAAAATGAGCTGGCTGACTCTAGGGAGTTATGCAATTGAAATTTGAATCACCTTGTGTATGGACCCGGCTGAAAGCTGTCGAGACTTGTTATCTGTATCATCATATAATTATTATTGATTTTGTCATCTAGCTAAGTATTCAAAAAACATCTAGACCACCGAAACGGTCGTCGAAATCACAATTATTGTACTCCGACGTTGCCCGGAAAATACTTTTAATTTTATTAATACAGCATTTGACAATTTGCCATACAACGCACGTAAAAAAATCAAATAATATCGTCTTATATGTTCGACTCGCGTTATTATTATTTCTTAGTATCTACCGCCGACCTATTCAAGTAGTATACAATATAGTATATAAATATGCGTGGGAGCTCGAAACTAAACGAGCACTCTAAGAAAATAAAAACAATTTAGATAGTTGCCCTAGATAATATCAAAAACCAAACTAGCGCTATATAATTTTACAAAACTGCGCGGCGATATAATAATTTTTTTTTAAAAATACTCTCCTCGAATTTTCACGTCGATTAAAACACATGGAATGAGGCGAACCCTACCTACTTACCTAGCTATCTAAAAAAACCTATCAACGATGAACGACATTTACATATTACAAGTAGGTATTACAATAAATTACCTAAACAAAGCATTCGGTATATAACAGTAGTAATTAAATACCCAGAAGCATTGCCCCTTTCATCTTGTCCAATCCAAAGGGGAAAAATGGAATGTATGTACTTTTAGGCTTACTACAGAACAATTCCGTTTCTAAAGGGATTGAAATTTTGTGCGTTTAATTTCATGATGGAAGTTGATCGTTTTGGAAGCACGCTTGATGCCCTTTAGAACACTCAGTAACACAACAATTAGATGAAAGAGACAATTCTTTAGGATGTATATGCAAAAAGCTGATAAATATGCAAGTAAGGCTACGAGGACTGGTAGATTGATAATCAATTAGAAGAGATATTCAAAAAGTTTTGGACAGCACAAGTTGAATTTACATTGTTTTGTACAAAACTACTACTTTAGCGTGCTATATTTGTTACATAACATTAAAAATCCAAAGAGCAGTCAAATCGCAGGGAACGGAATTCTCAACCGAAGTGTTGATAGAATGTGGCAGAAGCAGCTGACAATGGCGGGCTCCTGCCACATTCTACAGGTTTTTCTCTTGATAACTCCCTTCCCTTTTTACAAAAATACACACCCAGGTCTATTACTCATGAATGCATTCCTTTTGGCAGTCATGGACCTTGAAATGAAGACTTAAATTGATTTGGAGGATTCTACTGAAATTTCTGTAAGAAAAATTTGAAACCATCTTCAGGGAAGCTAACTTTAATGATTCTCCAGGTCTCCCCATTGATATGACATTCTTTTTAGAACAATTTTAGTTTTTTACACTTTACTTCGGTTTATTAACCAAACCAAAACTAATTCAATTAATTTTCGTTTATTGGGATGTAGTAAAAAGTATTTTCAACATAATGTGAAATTCTATTTCTCCTACAAAGTTTTTTGGTGCACAGAGACTAAAATTACAAGAAGCGAAAATACATGAGTAACTCATTTTTGAGCAATTTGCCTATTCAGCCGCTCGTAGCCTTGCCATGTAAAACTGATTTAAACATTCAATTTTACTATTTAAACTGAGCGTTTTTTCAAATTTTGCTTGCAAATTTCATCAATTCAAACTACTGCAACAGCACTGAAAATTCACAAGTATGTATTTAATAACTTTAAAATTGCGAAAAAAGTGCATAACAACTAAATAACAACGTATCAAAAACGAAATATCGGTATCGTGTACTGTTCCAATTCTGTCACTTGACGGATACCTGTACCCCTACCGAAAATCCCACCCAATTTCCAAGTTGACGCGCGTCAATTCGACAAAATCACTATTTGTCCTATATAATTAGATTTTTTTACATGAATGGCAGCATACTAGCTAAGTGTAACAGCATCTTTAGGGAGTTTGACCATAATCGCCTCAAAGGGGCGTACCTGAGTGCTAAAAAGTGCCACATTACCATCACTCCCACTACTTGCAGTAATCGGTAGAGAATGTACAACTTGGAGATTTGCCTTCGAGCTTTGGGGATTGACGACGTTTCTTCTTTGAATATAAACCTAAATTTCACCATTAGTTGGTTCAACATGTAAAAAAAACGTCACATACCTTCTGATCCCCAAAATGTAGTCCTCCAGGTACACTTCCCAATCAATTTTGGCCACATCGAAACAAAACTCCTTCTTATCGTACTCGTTTAAGGTCGTGCTCAATTTCCGCACGTTTTCGTCGTCAAACTCCCACTGATGCGTGGTGAAATACTCCAAACAGTCGGCCGCTTTGCTCAACTTGTTTTGGACCTTCACCATTCTAAAAATCACAACCACAATCAAATGATTAAGTCCGATCATGATCCCAAACGTCATACATTGGTTTGCCTCCAGTCATCCACACCATAGAGTCGATTACGTAGGCGGGCATCCAGTGCAGAAAACATCGTTTGATCGCGTTCACTGGTCTGGAAGAGGTGACGGAACCGTCCGGGTACCAGCTGATTCCGGTCAGAGGGTGTTTTCGCAGGTACTTGAAGCAAATTTCCACGAAGTGGTTCCATGTTATTGATTTTCTTTGGCCTGAAATATGTTCCATCATTTGGATTTTTTTTTTTTTTGGTAGATAGACAAATAGTACGAAATAGAGCTTTGGTTAATGTGATCTTATGTAGCGATTTACAACTCTAGAAACGTTTGCACGGATATATTCTTAAGGGCACCCTAGGCTAAGTTTCAATTTGACTGTGATATTTTGCATGTGACCTTTGTCACAACAATACATTGATCAACTAACAAACGTGAAGAACTAGAGAGACAAACACATTTAGATCTTTCTAATTGGGTTGGAATGAAATTGATTAGAATTAAATTAAGAATTAAGGGCGCTAGGGCCTATCAAAACTTGGATAATCGGTTCTGACTTTAGATCACACATTATCATATTCTTCAATTTAGTTTCATTATATTTATAACATTGCCAACGCGCAACTAAAGTTATAGTAACGGACCTTAGAACTGTACTAAAAAAATATCACGTGATTACCGGCAATAAACAATATGATGTCATGTAAGCGTGCTGGGCACACACCAGTTTCTTTCAAATCTCTCGACGTTGCCAAAACATTTCAATCGAAACTATTTATTACAACCTAACCATCGTTTAAAACTGATGCGGTAAGTATCGACAACGTTGCAATTTTTATTGAAGATCCATATTGATAATCTCGTAATTAAACGATTCATATATACGCAGAACCGTAACTTGACCCAGAATCCCAACTATTCCTTTGTACAGTTTTAATGAAAGAACCCATAAAAACGTTGAGAGAAGGCCAGTGTCGTTCTAGGTCGGCGGCACATCACCAAACCAAAGATAGAGGTGGAGAAAGTGCCAAACGAAAGCGAATATGCATAAATTTTTAAGCAAACATCAAATAGACGCACTATTCTTACCTGTGACGCAGTTGTATATGGGAATTTCTTTAGTTTTGTTGGCGGATATCCGCCAGGCGGCTACGATCATCAAATTGATTACTGTGTCCACGGGCACCAGGTCCGCTTTTTTGGTCTTGTCGCACAACATTGTTCTGAATAGTCCTTTTCCAGCAGCCGCAATTATTCCTACAAATTTAAACAATCGTTAATTGACTTTCTAGAAAAGAAGATGAATAACTTATACCAGTTGGTCCATTCCAGTTATCCACCCATCCTTTGAGTGGTCCATCTTTAGTGCTTATTACTATACTAGGTCGGACAATGACCAGAGGTAAATCTCCTTTGTTGTCCTTCAACCAGCATTCCGCCAAGGCTTTGGTAAAGGTGTAAGTGTTGGGGCGGTTGCCTACCAACTTAGGGGTAAGTGAATCGACCAGATCCTCATCCAGGGCATCAACTAGAGACACTATTCGGTCTGGATCGATCGATGGGGGGTAAATTACTTCTTTGACTTCCGGACGATCGCAATTGCAGTAGGCCGTCGACACATGAATCTAGATTTACACTCTGTTACTAAATCAAGTCATGCAAAATGAAAAAAGAAAACAAACCAAAGCTTCCAGATTTGACATTCGTTTACACAGTTCCACTAATCGCTGCGTGCCCAACATGTTTATCGTTACGGACAGTTTCAGTTTTTCGTCAAATTTCACTGTGGCGGCGCTGTGGAACACGACATTAACGGACCTGGACAGGAGGGCTCGGTCGTTTTGGCTTATGTCCAGTTCGGGCTGCGTTATGTCGCCCTCTATTGGCAGTACTTTTGACAGGTCAGTTGGCCGTTCTTTACGGAGTGGATCAAAAAGCTGAAAATGTTTTTTTTATTATTCCACTCACAGTTTTTTCGTGCGCTGACAAAGAGCCTTTGTTTCACGTTTTGTGTGTTAAATTACCATCCAATATGGATACAATTTTTATGCTGATTTTATGGTACAATTTAAGCAATATTTTTCGACTGCGCTCTACATAATAGTATATTATTCAACGAGCTTTTTATGATAGCCATTAATCCCTAAGGGGGATGTTTACGTCACGAGCCGCAGGCGAGGGACGCAAATCTCCCGTGGGATTAATGGCCATAAAAAACGAGGATAATACTATACTTTGTCCACGACCACTGTCCATTACCACTAATGCCAAGTGCAGGCAAATTAGAAGTTGATACTCTTTTATGTAGATAATAAATAATATAGGTAATCTCTCAAATCCGCCATAACAACTGAAATGTCAAACTCGATATGATTAGGATCGCGTTTAGAATGGCCGTCGGTGTACAAGTCGTGACAGAATTTGGGAAAAAATGGATCACGTGAACAATTTATTTACATAACTATATGGTGGCATGTGACAAAGGCCACGGTGCGCACACCAGCCCTATTTCTGAACGCACCCCCAGCGTTGCCGCCTACGACCACAAAGGCACTGACGTTGTCAATGTCAACTTAAAAAACCACAGAACTAAGGACGGTCATACACCAAAAATATTTCAAATATAAATTATGGAATTTACCTAATGATTTGGCAAACTCCTGTACTGTGTTATTGCGGTGTATTTGTTAAGAAAATGGTATTCTGAATTAGCAGTAATTGCAAAGACATAAGTGGATGTCTACATGCAAGAAATACCGCATATCCCATGTTTTATGCTTGGTGTGCAACCACCTTTAGGTCGAGAGGGAATAATGATCATTATTCCTCTTCATTAATCCCTCTGACGCTATATGACCTTCATTTAGCTTCTGTCAACACGCTGAATATTGGTACATTATTGGTTGGTCGTGGACAAAATGTTATAATACCACAAATATCTGCATGAATTTTATAACAACCATAATCATCTTGTCACTATCAATGTCAAAGTATTAAAGCAAATAGCATGTTTAAAGTGATGTAAATAGTTTTCTGTCTCCCACTGGAAAAGCCTATGAAATATACTATTTTGTCATAAAAGCTCCTAAATTTGCTTTCGTGTTTTTTAAATTTCGAGTTATTTGCAGAAATTCTCTGAAATCTCGGGATAAAAGGTAGAAACGGTAAATTCGCTACCTGTATCAACCCATTTCCGTTAAGCATCTAAACATGTCCCGGGTGACATAAATACATAATATTGCCGTGGTCTGGCGCTTGCCACGCAAACAACTTTCTTTTAGTTTATTCATAAAGAATCCCGCTAAATGATTCACGTCTCGTTCCCTTAGATACGAATTAATTATCGTTTATATCGCTATGCGGTGTGCTGATAAGACTTTGCCAAACATTTGCGTTTCCTTTTATAACTGGGCGAGCATGTATCGATCAAATACGGAAGTGAAAAATTTGGAAAACATATGATAGTGCCGATGCCAAACTTTCATTAAAATGAAATCAATACGTAGGTAAAGTGAAATAACAATTTGAAGAATATGTACTTGGACTTGTACAGGGTGTCTTCCTGTTTTCTACTAACAACTTCGCAGTTATCTATTTAAATAAAGCTTCAGTGACAGACATTTTTATGTTTTCAAAGAAACACCCTGATTGTCAGTAAAACAGGAACTAATTGAACCGTGACATAAAACTGTCATTAAAAAGACGCTTATCATTCGACGACAAGGTTAAGTATTGTTCGTAAATTATTACATAAACCACAAAGAAAATTAAAGTAAACGTTTTAGTTCAATAAAATTGACCAGACAAAAATTAAGCCGTCACTCAAATAGATAATAAATAAAATAACTAATATTTAGGCAATAAACAATAATAGTTTAAGAGATTTACGTACGGGTGAACACAATAACTGTTGGAGCCTTTCCTGAGCGTCTTGTCCTTTTTTCGGTCTGATCAGCAGGTAAATTTTGGACACGCCCGGGCAACTTCTGAGCAGTTTTTCCAGCAGCACCTGCATTAAATTTTATTAATCACAAATTCAATTGAAATGTTAATCCAGTTACCTTGCCCATAAAGCCCGTGCCGCCGGTAATAAAAACGGTTTTTCCGTTGTAAAATTCGGCGACCGAACTCTGGACGGACGCCACTGGTCCGTTCCCGCTTAGTGACGCCATTGGCAGGACGTTTGATGCGGTACTGGAAGCAAACTCCTGGATCACCATAGAGGACGCCACTTGGTCTGTTAAACAAATAGAACCACCTCAAGTTTTTAGACATTATCATTGATCATATTGAATCCAGTTAAGTGCAATATTAAACACAAAATTCATGTTTCAGCTTTGGTGGACTGAAAGTACACAATTAGGGGTTACCTGCATAAATAAAAGGTTTAGAGGCAAGAGTGTCATTAATAATCAATGAAATGCGTGGGTTGTTACTACTTATAGGCGCTAAAAATAGTTTGCCTTGAAACTGTCGCCATTATCAAAAGAAAATAGACTAGTTAATAGTCGATTATTTCGTGAATTACTTTTTGAACTTAAAGGTTTTAATAATACAGCAGCACGTACCTTGCGTGGTCAGCACTCCTTCCTCTTTCCCACCCCGATCATTGTCATTAAATTCCAAAATTTGGACGTAGAGCTGGTTATTTGCGAAAGAAACTCTCCGGAAGTAAAAAAAATGGAAAACTACCTTGATGCTGTCTGGTTTTCGTATTAAAATTGGAAATTTCCAGTTGGAAGGATTTGCTGGGAACCAACTCGCCCTTTTAGCACGGTTTCAGATTGGCGGTGCGCTTGCCTGCAAATAAAATCATTTTGTCAAATTGACATGTTGACACTGACAAAAGGTTGGTTTGCAGATAAGTGCCTATCTCGTTTTGACAAAATAAGTTAAAATGAGATGGAGGACACTGTAAAGTATTAAACACAGCTATTGGCCATTACCCTTAAAATGTCAATGTCACGTGAGCATTCAACCAATAAAAGCCAACCATTTTCGATTTTCAGTTGGAAACCAGTTTGAAATTGCCTCTACGAACAGACCTAAAATTCTCCTAAATGGTTGCAAACGAAATATCGACAGCTATTGGTTGAGTGTTGACTCAACGTCACAGTTTTCTTTAGTAGCATTCAACCAATAGCAGTCGATATTTTAGTTGGACTTGCGAACATGTCACTTGTATCTAATAGTAACCAATTCGGAGGGTTCTGACTCTGAGTTTTGTTGACTACGCTGTGCTTAGACCTATTTTGGGGTCTGAGTTCACTAGAGTGTTTACAATGTCTAACTCATTCTGATAAAACAAGATGACCTATGTTACTACAGTTTAAAACTCAGGTTAATACTTTCGGCAAAATACGCCTAAAATGTTGTTTGAAGGTTAGTGCAAAACTATTTTCCATTAAACGTGCCAATCAGTGATCATTAAAAAAAAAATTAAATTAAATATTGTTTTTATGATAAGTTTGTACGTTTTGCAAATAAATTATAAAAAACGCCTAAAATGTTGTTTGAAGGTTAGAGCAAAACTATTTTCCATTAAACGTGCCAATCAAAGTGAGTGATTATTAAAAAAAAATAATTTAAATGAAATTTTGTTTTTATGATAAGTTTGTACGTTTGTACTTATAGCAAATAAATTATAGGTAATTTACATGTCGTAAGTACCCACTAGACTTTAGAGAAAGATAAAAATGAACAATTCAAAGCAATTCTGCTAAATACAAAATGTAAATGGAACAGTATTTTATCATTACTTTAAAACTTTTTGTTTGAAAAATCAGTAATTTCATAAATAAACAAAAATCGGACGACATTAAATTTACACTCGTCAGCATATTATTTTCTACATATTCTATTCCTATTAAATCCAATATTTAAGCTTTATGGTATCTGAGAGGAAGCAGACTAGCGTCTTCTTCAATAAACGAAAGGAAAGTTGAATTACCGTTGGTTTACCTTAAACTTGAACTTTGGACAACCTGATCATGGTGCTTTAACTTAAGTAATGGAGAAATGTTTCGCATTCGGGTCGAATTCTTTTTAGAGCTTTTTTAAGTCAGAAATTTGTTTAACTTTTGTGTTTAAATGTGTAGGAAAACTACATAACAAGAACATTATACAAAACATAAATATTATAGTTTATAAAATAAAGATCACAAACTCAGTATGATTATTTTCTACTATGAGAACATTTGATATTTCCAAAACTAAAAATATTATTTTTGTTTTTCGTTCATACAGAATCAAGTAGTAGTGAATTTACCTTTTAAAAGAAAATCCAAAATCCGAATACCCGGTGTTGAACTGTGTGAAAACACTTTTTGGACTATCGCGTTAAACGAAAGTGTGAAAGCAACCACCAACTCGTCGCATCTATTCGACACTAAAACGAATACGATTCGACTGTTTGGTATCACCCGGTATTCCGTCAAATTTCTTTAGCTGTTGCTTTCTTGGGTTAGTGGGGTAACTCGAAAGACCATAGTACAGCGATTAAGTAGGTTAGTATAGCGGTTAGTTCGGATCATTCGACGTACCATCGATACTATATACAGGGTCAATGTCTTTAAGGTGGTCTAGGTTTAGAAGGTCAATGTTAGAAGTGGAAAGTCACGATAGCGAGAGGTTAGAAAACCAGTTTTTCCTTCATCAATCGACTGGGCGTATGCGGATGATTTCAGTTATATCAGACTTTAATTTTTTTCCATATTCAAAGATGCAATTTAGAAAAAAATAATATGATTATTATTAAAAATATATTTTTTTTTAATTCTTATACAATAGTGTCTCAAAGTACTTACTTGTAAACTGCAGTATCACATTTAAATTATCAGATAAACAATATAAGTCACACTATTAAAACTATAAAAACGAAAACCATAATTACTTCTTCATACAAGAAAAATAGACACATTTGCCCTTGTAACTTTAGTATGTGTAAGAAACATAATTTTTCTAATCAATTATTTCTGCGTACATTTGTGGTTTTGAACTGTAATTTTTTACTCAGTATATTTTATAATATTCATGAGTAAATAAATGATTTGGAATTAACAGAATTGTTTAACATTAAATAATACTAATTCCAGTATAAACCATAAAGAATGGTAGCTTGTGTTACACTTGGATTAAATTAGTACAATTAGAATAAGCAAACAATAAATAATAATGTTAATCCTGAACCATTGTTTTTTATATTAATAAACTTTCAGTCTTTAAAATTCACATTCTAGCAAAGCATACAGATGGATCAATTTGTGTTTGCATGCACGTCATCAATCAATTCTTAACCTTGTAGCATACACATGTATTATAATGCCAATAGACATTCGTTTCAGTTTAGTTTGCCTTTTTCAGCATACTTGCGTCTGAAGAAATGAATGAAACCACATTGAAACTTCAAACTAATTCAGATCAGTTTGACGTACATTTCAAAACGGGCATTAATGGGACATTCCTAAATTTTTATTTAATAATTAATTAAGAGAAATTTGTGATAAGCTATCTCTGTGTATGCTCCATAAAATAAAATGTTTTGTTTAACCCTCAAATTGCTGACCAGTTGCAACTACTCCCTAATGTGTTAATATCTGTCAAATTAAATCAAAATCTAACCTCAAAATGTGTGCAAATGCAATCATTGAAATAAGTAGTCTAATAGTCCAATAATAAAATTGTGTAACTAACAATCCAGTCGATGAAAGTCTGACAACACTGTCACGAAGTTTTGGCTTACCAGACCTTTTATTGGGTTTTCTATCTTTGTCTCGCGCATGCAATTATCGATGTTTCTCTGTCAATGACACGGGGTTTTCCTATGGCTAGTTTTTGTTTTACCAAACCTGTATGTTACGATTCACATGCTCTCGTATATTTATATTTGGATACCGAAAAAAATAATAGAGGAATAAACCTGACTCTGCCTATACAGGGTGGACATTTAATTCTCCGAGAATGACATTTTTTGCAATACAACATATCACAGAAAACTGTAATGTGGTAAAATTGTATTTTTTTAGTGAAACACTCTTTTGGATTATAAGAAAATTTTCGTTACTGAATGCAATATGATTTGGTCACATGATCACTTTACCAAAAACTTTGATTGATAACGTCACATCCGGTATGGTAGACTGACACATGTCATTTATGAAGTTATTCTTTATATTTGTCGGGAGAGAATCTCTCCTTATTCTTCAAATCGTATAAATAATTTAGATATTTTCTTACCTGTAAGGCAACACGGTTTTTGACATATCCAGAAAACATCAACTAAAGGCGAATTTAGTGTATTAACCTGAGTTCTAAGCTGTAGTAACATAAGCCAGCTTTTTTCATCAGAATGAGTTAAAATGAGACAGGCAGTGTAAACTCTCCAAACACTTACGTCAAAATACGTCTTAAGTTCCGTTCACTCGGACGATCAGTTATCACGTGACTGCACTAATCGTACACAATGGAGTGTCACGAGACAATGGTCAAGTTTAAGGCTAAAAAGAAATAATATCCATGAAAATTGAAAAAACCTATCTTTATAAAAATAATAAAACAGTAACTCACTTTATGACCCCTAATTGACAGAAACAAAGAGAGAAGATACAGAATTTACATTTATTCAACAGAGAAGAAGCTAATTTCATACCTTTTTTAGTCGTCTAAACGTCACTCAGCTAATGTCACTGTCACTGTTAATTTAAGAGTTTTTACCAATTTGGCGTTTAAATTAAACTCCTACAACTAATAAAACCAGTTTCTCACTGTTTGCAAATATAAATTATAAGATCCCAGATAAGATCCAATCAGTGAATTATAATAAACATTACTCACCACTATTATTAAACCTTAACTGAGGCTAGTGAGGCTGTGATGACTTAAACTCCAGCTTAAACTAAGGTGAATCATATTCTGCAAACAGCAAACCCAGCTCAGTTTCAGTTGTAGGTATGTATTTAATGCGATTTATCTATCTATTGTTTAAGTGTCTTATGAAGTATAGCACTTTGATCAACCAGAAAATCTTATCGGAAAAATGACAATAATTCCTTGTCTGTAACATTATTGATATTAGATAATAATTTGGTTTAGTTTCCAAAGACGGTAAGATAACACGTACACTTTCCATATAATACAGATAACAGAAGAAAAATAGGTAGGGCAGGCACCACACCAGACAATCCAACTTTTCAGGTTAGAATTATCCAGACGTCTCCCTATTTAACCCACTTCGAGGGGGTTGAACTTACCCGTGCGTAATCGTCGACAATAATGCGGTTTTTACTAATGATTTCATTACTAAACGATACAACGTCGATTAGCGTAGAAAAACCCCCACCAAGCCCATTCATAAAGCTTACCTTCTTAGCCAGTATGGACCGGCTGATATCAGCCTGGAATTGTCGGGAGCCGAAATAACCGCACCGAACCGATTTGATCTGTGAAAAGGGGGCTCGCGCACGCACCGCCCCGTTACTGTTACGAGATTTTCTAAGCGAAACTGAAGCCAGAAAACGGATTAGAAAAATACTTTCCTGAAAAAATCGATATATTAATGCCAAATGCTTAGAAATTTGGGCGAGTTTTCACTGTTTCCCAGGGTCGGCCGTCGGGCGACTGCGGTGTGCGGCCGCAATCGGAAAACTCGTCATTTGTGTCGCCATCTATTCGTCTTATCCTCCCACTAAAATCCTGCAAATTACAGAAACTTGACTCAATTTGTTTTCTATACAGGGTAGAACCAACTTTTAATGAAAGTGGCTCAAGCATTGTTGCAAAAAGTCAACTAACGTGTTAGATAAAGTGGTAAAAAGTTTTAAAATGTGTAATTGACAACAGTCTAGCCAATAAGGTCGCCATATTTAGGCTTTTCGGCTTTTCTAAATTATAAGGAGAGAGAAAACCATAGGAAATCAATGCTCTCGACAAAGATGGAAACAACATTGTGACAGGTGTCAACAGTTCAGCCAACTCTTAAATGATGTTTGAGCGTTTTAAAAAAATTGACAGATTTCAAGTTTTGCATTGAGCTAGCTAAACTAGCTTTAAAGAAAACAGCGTCACGTCACATCTGTCAAAACGACTGATCATGGAGCTCCAAAAGTTTAATTGAATTTTAACTCATTGTACTAGTTTTAAGAAAGTTTTTTTTTATTTTATGGCTTCATGGAGAAGATTTTGATAGTTTCCAAGTTTGACAGATTAAAATAAACAGATACACGTCACGACTATCCAATTTTAAACAAGTTTTGTACTTTCTGACGTGTTACCTGTCAATATTTAGTTTATGAAGCTATAAAGTAATTGTGACATAGTTTAACACTATTTTAAACGCTTTTCAAGTGATTGTTTTAGTTTAATAGTTCTAGGGCTACAACTTTGTCAGTTTACACGTTTGAACCAGAGTTACACGTTTGCCTTCCTGACAGTTGATCACGTGACTACTTTATCAGAAACTCTGATTTATATCTCGTGATCAACTCAAATTATGTCAGCGGATTTGAATTGATTTTGTATTTTTATGTAATAACACATAGTTTAAGCTAATTCTTGTTTTGACTGTGATTTTTTCCTGCTGATTTGTTACATGCAAATGGCCGAGTTAAAAGTGCCGTTTATTGATAAGAATTAAAATCAAATTTATAGAATCATGGAGAAAAAGTTGAGTCTTTTTTTGATCCAGATAATTAAAGTAATAATAATTATTTCACTTTATTTATCTGCAAATAAAAATTAATAATGGTGGTGGTTATTAAGTCCACTGTGGCGCCATCTATCACTGTGCCCGAACTTTTCGATACGCCAGTATATTTCAGTTACAGAAACCTTTATCTGCCAGATAAAGTTTAGTTGACAAAAAATTATACCAGCAAAAAAAACAACTCAAACTTCTGCATTACAACTTAATGTAGTGACTCTAATAAAGTCTTTATCTAATTAAAATTATTACACTTTTTCAGCAATTTTTTTTAGTTTTTAATTAATTGAGAGTGTATAAAAGCAAAGTTAATTGCTAATCCAAACCAGGAAAAATTTAACAAAAATAAAATAAATAATAATCTTGACACAAATTTAACATCAACATAAAACAACGTGTTCTGCCATTACAAATGCGTGGTAAAAATTTGAAAATCGGCGGGGTGCAAGCTAAAAAGAGAGGGAACGATTGTTTACGCGAAAATGCCGTGCCGTGATTGGCAGTTGGGTTTTTGGCGCGCTACTACAGCGACGCCGTGGAACGCTCACGAAACTGCCGGTCAAAGCCAACTAGTGTGTTTGTACGGTAAGTCGATTTTCGTTTCGTCTCAATAATTTTTAATAAATTGTCGGATTTTTTGACGATTTGCACGCATTTTTTATAAAATAATAGTTTTTCCACGTGAATTTATCCGGGGGTTGGGGTTTTCATGCGTTTTCCTGGTCGCGAGCAATTAATTTTCGAAGGAAATATTAGTCGATTAAATTCTGGCATGGCCGCCTCGGCTGTCGTTGCAAGAAGCCAAGAGTGGTCGATTACAATGTTTGAAAATTAATTTCTCTGATTTTACGAGATGAATTATTCTGATTTTGTCACTGAATTAAAGGTGATTTTTGGGTTTATCGAATTTTCTAATGTTTTCCCGCGGGTTTCATTTGTTTCGCTTGGAAAAAATTTGGGTGTTGCCTGACATTTTAATATTATATTATTTTGAGTGTGGCGCGCGCGGTATTTTGTTATTTCAAACATTTTTATTCTGTTTTACCTTTGTTTTTGGGTGTTGCCACCTATTCTTTTTGACGTTTACATGGAAATATCATTAATTTTTGGTTATAACGTCATAAAACGTCCATGATAATTTTAACGTACGCAGTAGAAAACTTTCTGTTTACATTGCGCGTATAAATAAAAGAATTGAAAATTAATACTGTCAAGGCAAGCCAATTTTATAATGCACTTATTCGACGTTTTATTAGTCCTGCATATTTGTATTTACGCGGGCCAGTTATAATAAGGCCTACCTATTGATTTTCTATTTTGAGAAAGTGAAGCTAGGGCTCAACTTTCAAAATGGAGCGTACTCACGTACAGGCAAGATGGCCGTCGTCTGCGCCTCGCTCTATTTTCCGTACTGCTCTCGTTTTTTTCTCTTTCTTTTCTCCCCACCACCACGTATTGGTATTTTTCTGTTACTTCCTAGAATGGAGGTCATTGCCCTTATTTGAATGGTGATTTTTTTTCCACTTATAATATTGTATTCGTTTAGATAATGATTATCCAACTGGCTATTTGCGACCCTGAATATTCTAGAATGTAGTTTGTTGTCTGTTGGGGTGAAGTTAGGTCATAATGACGTTCGCCATTCTAGTTGATTGGTGGGAAGTGATCATGTGACATCAAAACACGCTTGACAGCTTAAATATTTCAGTCAGCTGACTTAAGGTGAGTTCTCATAACCGCGTTTTACGACTTGCGTCTGACGTCACTTATTTCCTATTGGTAGAAGCAAAATTTGAAAATGACAGCCCGCAAGAAGCTGAAAGTCTGCTTGCGTCTGTTTTTAGTGTTTTGACGTTTTGGTCGAAACATTCGGCAAAACTGAAAAAAAAATTAATGAATACATTGAACACGGCCGTCACAGCACAGAGGAGGTATGATTCGTTTTTAGGTGGCAATTGCCATGGAAGTTTGAGAATGAAAGATATTTCCATTGTCTTTATTTCCATTTATCTTTGATTCCAAGGCGACAATGAAGAAAAACATGCTGAAATGTAGTTGAATAGCAGAACACCTATTTAAAAGTGTTAAGTTAAAAAAATACACAAAACATTAACAAATTGTCACAAGTGACAGCAGGTTTTACACCAAAAGTTTTACCTCAAAGAAATTTAAACATTTATTATTTATCAAATTTTATGCCTCAGATAAATTCATGAACTTCTTGGTGATTTGATTTTACACTTATCAAACTTTCATGTCAAAGCTGTCAATGAAAACAGTTTGACCAACCAAACCAAGTGAATTTAGTGTTTAGGTGGTAATAATTACAGATTATTCCTATTTGTTTTTCTGGTATTTTTGAAATTTTGTAATCATCCTGAATTCTACAGCTCTCACTCTCACTTTTTCGTTTTTGTCTATTGGCAGTTGGCATTACGTAAAACGGCAAGTTTGATCAAATAAGTTGAATGAAAATAGAACCTGTCCTATTCGGTAAAAAATTTGACATAAAATTTTGTTTTACTATTGATTGTCATATTGTGATAAGGTTGTTTTCAAAATTTTGTTTTCTGTTTGTATTCAATAGAATATAGTGATAATACCACTGAGGAGTTATTATTTCGGTTTTTTTTTATTTTGAAACGGTAGACTGGTTTGCCAAACCTGTTTTTCCTGCCATTTTTACAGGGCAAGCCATTTTCAATGTACACTTCCTTCAAGAAATTAGATGATTAGATTTTATTTATACCTCTAAATTAACAATTAAACTAAATTTGCATTAAAGACAAATTAACTAATTTTCTTAAAATTAAAGCTACACGTTTATAGGTATATGACATGCTATACTTAAAATTTACACTAAACTAAAATTAATCTTAACTTTTCCTTCATTTCCTGTTTATCGTATTACTCCATATCTCCAATTTATGTTCCATCATTGTCCTATATGGAGGCAAGTTTTGGTTGTTATTTATGTATTTTTAAGTACTTTTTGTACAATTGTTAAGCAATTGATATTTATGTCTTTCAGTTGAGTATTTCTTTAATCAAAATGTCAGACGACGCATCTTCAGCTCCCGCCAAAAGAGGTCGTAAACCGGCCGCCGAAAAAGCTGAAAAGACTGAAAAGCCTGAAACCAAGAAGCGCACCAAAAAGGTAACAGTTTTTTTTTGGGTTATTCAGCTTTAGTAATTAACAGCTAAATTTGACAGGAGGTGGCAAAAAATGACGCTGAAGTGGAATCTGATGAAGCTCCACCAGCGAAACGAGGCCGTGGCCGACCAAAGGGCACGAAAAAGAAGGCCGCAGCCAAACCTAAACCAGCCAAAAAGGCGACCAGTAAGTTACCTGACAGATTATTCTTGACTTGAACTTAATATTACTTTTGTTTCAGCTGGAGGCCGGCGCGGGCGACCAAAAAAGAAAGAAGAAGAACCAAAATCCTCGGAAGAAGACGGCGAGGAAAACGATGACGAGGACGCCGAGGAGGGTGATGACGAATAAATAAAATTATCAAACCTAACCAGATTACGTTTGTGTTTATAAAGACGTGTTAAGATCCGGTCAGAAGTGGGGGAAGAAGTACATTAAAAAATTAAACGTTTGTTGTAAAATATCTCTTTAGCGTCGTTCACGATTTTCCTCCATTTCTGATCTAATTAAATTAGACAATTCCATTTAAATCCGTAGTATAAAACATATTTATTTTGTATTCGAAGTGTTACAAAACTTCATTGCATTTAGGGTTTAAGTTTGACGTTGAAGAGTTGGGAGTCTCAAAATAACGTATCATTGATACAGATTTTCTTAAAATAAATTAAAACTTTAAAAGAAAACAAAGTGTATAAATGTAACTTTATTTAATAAAAATCAGCAACAAAATTCCAGTTATATTTACATAAATTTCTTGGTTACATCCTTGATTTATTGTAATAAATTTACCAGATTTGACGACAAATACTAGGTGAACTCGTCCCGAGGTCGGGTCAGGTGGAATCACAAAAAGTAAATAAATAAAGTCATAAGGAAAGAGTTTAGACACGGATCCAGTACATGGATGAACGGATTCTAGTATAGTCGGGTAATCCTTCAACGGGACCAACGGCTGCTACCGCGGGACATCTACGATTTTAAAGTATTAAAAACCGTTTCGGGCAAAAACGCCATCTATTGTCTTACCTGTCGTACAAGTACTTGTACATGACGTCTCTGACATTACGAGCGGTAATGCTGCTTATTCTATGAGTTAGTTCGTGGGGCGGCAATCGTCTTCCGTAACACAACAATTGACGACCTGTATTACAACAAATTTTAATTTTATAATAATTATATTTTTAACAGACTTACCAATATCTTCACACACTGCGGTGGAGGTGTCCAATTGCAACAAAGTGTTGGCGGTTAAAAGAGCCTTGGCCCTTTCCACTTCACCTTCGGTTACGCTAGTGCACAACCTCATAAATTCTTCCTGGATATTAAACACCATATCGGCAATCTTCAGAGGCTCGGCAACAAAGTAGATTCCCCAAAGGCCAGTATCCTAATAAACAGCAATAAATATTCCATACGTTTGATAAATTAACGCGAACTAACCTTGTAGCAGGTGTTGAAGCTTTGGAATGAGTGACACAGGTCTTCTTCGGCGCTGGCGCGTGCCAAGCTGGTGGCGTTTTGTTTGGCGGAAGCCTGAGACCTGTCCCAGGCGCCCAATAAAGTGGAAGCGACCATTAAAGTCAAAGTGTCAGGGTCGGACCATCCAGCACCTTCAACTGCGAGCGCAACGTGAGCTAACGGTAAAGAATCGTCGCGAACTCGGATTTCGGAGCCGGTAAATCGGCAAGGTGTTAGTCTAGGAATTTCTCCTGGATAAGTGTTGTCTGAAATTCACCAGCTGTTGGAATAATTCCTTTTTTCACTCTAAATCAACACTCACTAAGTTGACCCAAATTGCATTCAGCTAATTTCACTAAATCTTCATGGCAGACACCACCAGCACCAGCCACAACAATACGACCGGACTTGTAGTGATTATCTAGGTAGTTTCTTAAATCAGTAGCATTGATGGAACGAATATTGGCGGTAGGGCCTGTTGAGTGTTTAATATTGTCTTTAGTGAATAACACTAAGCAACAGTACAATCCTACCCAAAATTGTGTTGGCCAAGGGAGTACCCTGATAGGCAATGGCATGTAAATGGTCAAAAACAACCTCCTGCAAATTTGACTCAACTTCCTGCATTTCTCTTAAAATTACTCCTCTTTCTCTTTCAATTTCAGATTCTCCAAGTTTGGCATTTTGAACTATATCAGACAGAATTTCAACTGCCTAATTCACAGAATTTTAAGTTAAACTCATGTTACACCCCAATTAATTGAACAATACCTTTGGAACATCTTTGGATAGACACTTAGAGTAATACACAGTTTGTTCTCTGCTGGTGTATGCATTTAACTGGGCTCCTAAGTCCTCAATTTCAATCTCCAGTTGGCTCTGGGTGCGTTTGCCAGTTCCCTGAACATACACACAAATAAAAGGCAAAAAATAGCAAACATTATCATTATAAGAAAAAAACCTTGAAAGCCATATGCTCCATAAAGTGAGCCACTCCATTGTTTTGGGCATTTTCATATCTGCTACCAGCATCAATCCAGATACCTACAGTGGCAGTTTGGGAGCCCCAATCTTCAGTTGCAACTCTGATTCCTAAGCAACAAATTATCTATTTAACTATCACAAAAGCTAAGGCTTAAAACAAATGTTTGGCCTCACTGGCCAAATGCAAAATTAACACACTTATGGTAACATTAACCTTTCCTAATCAGCAGTAAAAATAAAAGATTAACAGCAAAGTGACTGATGCAGCAATTAACTTGTTTTTGAATATAATACTGGCCTGCCTTCAGTACTTAAAATTAATTTTACGTACTGAAGAGCATTAAGCCTTGTATTGTTCCCCTATTGAAAATGCTTCTAATAAATAACCAATAACTAAAAAAATCTATTAGTATTACATCACACTGGCTCTAAAGTTTCTACACTTACCATTATTCAAAGTGGTAACTTTGGTAGGTGGGACGTTCAGTGAAACCTGTTTAGCTTCAGCTGCAGCTGTGGAAGCCTTCCTGAGGGCCTAAAAAGGTCCAAATAAGCAAGTAAATACTAGAGAACCCAACTTTGGAGGTTAGAAATTCAGTTACGTAATTTGGCCAAGGGAACCTGGCCAAAGGGCAAAAAGGTTTGGTTGCATAATGAATCTAGTAGTTATAACTGAGTTATGGAATAGATGAATAATATTTTACCTTAGTTACGTTGGTGTTTTTGGATAATTTAGCCACAGATTGGGACAATTTTAGGATCGACGCCATTTTTTCTGCCCGTCTGCCGATGATTTGAATGACGTATGCCACTAATGGCATATACTACAAGTCTGACATTTGACAATTACAGTCATGTAGACATAGACTAGTATACTAACTAGATCGGTTACGTCTATAGAGGAACTAGGAAGAGATTATTGTTAAACTCTGGTTAAACATATATTTGTGATTTATGAATAAATGTATAAATAAAACTCAAATACTTTTATACATATTTATATTATAATATTACTATTATAGCGTATATAAAAATGCATTATACAAACTTTATTACCGTAATTAATTTAGTTCAAAACCAATAATGTTTGAGCGAACTACATTAATAAAATAATAAACCATAAAACTTTCATGCAACATGCAATTAATTTTAATTTAATCTAACACATAGCAATAATATGCCATATACTAATAATCAAGAATGAAATGAACGCATTTTTGATTAAGTATAATAATATAAATTTAAATGGTTCTTCGAGTGTATGTAGGTAAGAAAACTGTTAAAATAAAGAAATAACGAACTAAAATCTGCTCTTGTATCATAATAATATTATAAAATTGTACAAAATATAAGTATAGGTATATTTAGTATAGAATTCTATGACCGTTTTGGTAGTATAATTACAACTAAAAAATCAATTAAAACTGCAAATTAAAAGTCTAGATAAAATATGGATCTGCAACAATAAAAAAAATCAGAAATCGACCGATCAATCTAAAAAATAAATTATACGTGAGTGTGTTAAGTCCTCTATTTACAGTAATTTTAATAACTAAAAGTACCTACTAAAACACGTAATAACAAAGTAATAATAATAATGAACAAAAGCTGGAGAAATACGTAAAATCTAAAACTAGACGGTACAGAATCTGGCACATGGTGTGGGCTGACTTAAAACAGTCAAAGTTCATTTTACACAAAAAGCTGATGATGATGATTAATTATGCTGCGACTGCTCGGTGTATTCATCAGAAGCTAGTGACATATCAGCTATGATACCACTTTCTGCAAAATTAAGATTAATCGAAATGCATCATCAGAGAATCATCATTTTGTTCGTTAATTATTTAAACTTACCTACAGAACATTGACTATTAAGGGTGGCGGATCTATAAGGTTTAGGGCTGTCGTATTCGATGCTGGAATGGCCTTGACTGGCCGAATGGCCTCCAGAACCGCCGGAACTGGTACTGCTTGAGGACACACTGGACACGGATATTACGGAATGCGGCCGCTTAATCGTCCTGCAGGACTCTTGAGCGGGACCTGCAATCGAGTTGCGAAATCTTGGTGCCGCTGCGAAGTTGGAAAAAAAAAACGAAAAAGGGATGGTTAAAAATGCAGTCATGCAGGAATAAATAATAACATAAAAAAATAAATAAAAACAGTCAAAATACTCGTTGAATTTTGGTATTCAAGAAGCAAGCTTTCTATTGTTCAAAAACACAATATACAGGGTAATTCAAATTCGACCCTCACCATTGGGATCTCGGAAACTATAAGAGATACGAGAAAGTTTAAATTGGGGCAAAGTTGCGCAACGTAAAGGTCAACCAAATGCCGTTTTAAAAATTTCGATTTTCCGAGTACTTCCGAAGACATCCGGAAAAAACTGAAAAATTGATTTTTTGTTTTTATTTATTTCTAACCTTATTTGAAAAGATATCCCAAAACTAAAAGCATATTTTCATTGCCACTTTTTCCCAGCTATTTGATGATAGATTCAAATTTGCCACACGACGTTTCGTTTTTTGGCAGCCATCGTCAACTTTCTTTTTTCTTATGGGCGCCATATTGGATTTTTAGCCCATCAAATAGTACGTTTTATTCTGATTTTAGTGATGTATAACAACTTATGATTTGCTTCATAGATAACAAAATAATTCAATAAAAACTATTTTTACTTTAGTTATTGGCTTTGAGTTAATGGGCCGTTTTATAAAATGTCATTATTTGACAGTACTTGTCAAACACGATAATTCGGACGATCATTAAAGCTTTTAGAGATTTTACCTTAGTTAGCTTTGAGTTAATGAGACGTTTTATGAAGATTACTTGGTAGTACTTGTCACATGCAATTGGCCTGAACATACTTAGTCACAAAGGTGTACACGTGACTTAAACCGGTTTATTCACTCGAAGAGCTTAGGCCACTCGCTAGGCTCTGGACCTAGTTGTTCTTTTCGTGAATAAAAAATGGTTTAAGTCACTTGCTGTATAAATGACTATTAAATCACTCTGAATGACATTCGCCTATTTACAGATGTAAACAAACAAACATCAATGTCACATCTACGGGGCGCAGTGCAAATTTAATCGAACTGTCATTTTAGTTTTTTTGTAATATAAGAAGTCGAAATTTAATAAAATACTGTATAAAACACGTGACTTAAACTGGTTTATTCACTCGAATAAATATGAATGAATAAAAAATGGTTTAAGTCACTTACTGTATAAATAAATAAACTTGCATTTAACATTATAAAACATTGAAATTTGGCAAAAAATAAAGTTTCTAAAATGATGATCTTTCTCTTGGAAACATAAATAAACTGTTTAAGTTAGAGATAATGCGAACAAATCTCTTCTTCCGATTAACCTAAATAGTTCAGCAATACTTGAATAATAATAAAATTTTGTGCGGGGGTTTCTTATCTAGATACATCTTTAACTATGATTGACTTGCTCTAATGTTCGTCCGAATTATCGTGTTTGACAAGTACTGTCAATTAATGACATTTTAGAAAACGGCCCATTAACCCAAAGCCAATAACTAAAGTAAAAATAGTTTTTATTTAATTATTTTGTCATTTATCAATCAAATCATAAGTTATTATACATCACTAAAATCAGAATAAAACGGACTATTTGGTGGGCTAAAAATCCAATATGGCACCCATAAGAAAAAAGAAAGTTGATGATGACTGACCAAAAACGAAACGTCGTGTGGCAAATTTGAATCCATCATGGAATAGCTAGGAAAAAGTGGCAATGAAAAGATGCTTTTAGTTTTGGGATATCTCTTCAAATAAGGTTAGAAATAAATAAAAACAAAAAGTCAAATTTTCAGTTTTTTTCGGATATCTTCGGAAGAACTAGGAAAATCGAAATTTGTAAAACAGCATTTGGTTGAGCTTTAAATTGCGCAACTTTGCCCCAATTTAAACTTTCTCGTATCTCTTATGGTTTCTGAGATCCCAATGGTGAGGGTCGAATTTGAATTACCCTGTATATACAGGGTGGTTGGCACCACGAACCTAATGGTGGCATTTTCGGTAATACCGAAAGTGGATATACCAACTCGCTTATTTTATATGAAACATCCTGTATATTGTCTTTTTTTTACACTTTACACTTTGTATAAACACTTAAAATTATGTAAGTAGATGCATATTTGCTGATTGCCTACACTACTAAAAAAAGAACAAGTGTATGGCGAATTAACGCAATTTGAACCTTAAAAATGACATAATAATATAACTTACATAAGATGAGTGTGTTATAAAGTTGTATTGCATTAACACGCCATTTTCGAGTCACCGTGCAGAATTCAGTATGGAAATCTAAAACAAGCCAAAGTGGTTAAAAGCTGCCAAAAGTTAAGCGAACGTAATCTGTTTGAGACTAAACTTACTTTTGCTCAATTGAGCGATGCTTATGGAACGATCGCTGATCTGGTCCGCGCTGGGTCTTATATCTAGGCAAGGTTTGTTTCCTATGCCCATGGAAGACATTTCTGCCATACGTACAGCTAAAATTTCTACAATTATATTACAGTTTTCCCAGGAAAGAACAGTTTGATACCTCTATTTCTTATAGCTTGTCTCCAAAGCAATTGAGACAGTTCCTCAGTCCATGCTCTTTTCACCTCTTCAGACATGGACTGGAGAGTGAAAGTGTCGTTGGGTTTTCGTTTCCTGAACCAAATTTCAAATTTGGTGGGACTCTCCCCTATTCGAGCTGTTAGACCAATGTCGGTCATTTTGATACTGTTTTTGTAAATGTAAAGGTCAAGATTCTGCAACAATAATAATTTTGCTTCACGTTGTACGAGGGGGGAAACGCATTAAAAATACCTTTCGGTCTGGGAATCGCCTGGCTTTACTAAACAGTATCAACTCCTCGAAGAGGAACACCTGCCTGAGAGACTTTTTACCGCTTCGTCCCTCCCAAACTAGAAATTCGTTCTGTCTAAGTAGTCGTCCTTGTTCTTTTAAATTCACCTGAAAAACATTTCAAATTAATACTTAAGAAGGAATAATAGAAAGAAAATACTCACATCACATTCTCGGATGCTGTCCATGGCAAGGAGATCGTTACCGTGTCGCAATTGGAAACGCACCATCTCCTCGGCCTGTCTGAGGTCCTCGATTTCTTGTATGGTTCTCTCTGGAGAGCTCAACAGAGAGGTGGGACAGGCCTTCATCATTTGTTGGAGCAACAACGCGTATTTGCCCATTCTTTGAACTGGTTTCAGCAGGTAACTGGCCAGGTCCATTTTGTCGCCCAATTCCATTTGTTTACTCTAAAAATTTAAATTATCAGCTTTCAGTCAAACAATTTACAATGCATGATTTACTAGAAGTAAAGCTTTTTCTGTAAGTTTAATGTTGTTACAAACAGCATTTTTGTTCATAGAAATTTTCAATTGAAAATCGAAATTTGAAATGGTTCTGCGGGTTCCGTGGAACTCACCAAATTAATTATTTTAAGCAATTCCAAATTTTAAACAGGGTCTAGAATAAAATTATAAAAATAGAAGTGTTTCACTTAAAAATTTGGCTTTCTGTTCTTAAAACTCATTGTTGGTGGCCAATTTTTGACTATTTTCGATTATATAAAATTAAATAATGCCGGTTACATGAATTTCTGACATTTGACTGGTAATGTAAGAGTATTTCAGGTTAAAAATATGTAACAAGAACGCTATACAGTGCGTTTTTTTAACGCGCAACATAGGATTTTACGTGTTAAATTTTTAAGCACATGTCAGACCATGTTATTTTGGAACTAGAAGTATAAAACTTGACGGGTGGCTGTTTCGTACCCTGAAGCTTAAGTAAGTTTACCACTTCGGCCTAAAAAGTGATTAAAAACTTGCAAAAAATCATCTTTTTTCGAAAAGATTTTATCTTTCCATACTCCTTGTATGTATGATAGGTGCTTGTTTTTGATACTGGCACGGCAGGTAGCAGGTAAAATTTGGCGTAGAAAGTAAAACAGGGTGATCATTAACTTTATATCAAGAAAGTTAAGAACAAAAGAAGTATTTTTTATAAGTAAATTGTTCAAAGTGACCCCGGTTTGAAGCCAAACAGTATTCCAAACAATCACAAAATGCCCTTTTGACGTTCAAAAGATGTCGGGCCATGATGCAGTCAAAATATGTCACTCTACCTGCTACCTGCCCTGCCAATATCAAAAACAACAAAGAACAACAATGCATACAGGGAATATGAAACGATAAAATCTTTTCGAAAAAAAAATGATTTTTTGCCAGTTTTTAATCACTTTTTAGACCAAATTGGTAAACTTACTTAAGCTTCAGGATACTAAAGACACACCCGTCAAGTTTTAGACCTGCAATTCCAAAATAACATGGTCTAACATGGGCTTAAAAATTTAACACGTAAAATCCTATGTTGCGCGTTAAAAAAAACGCACTGTATAATCGAGACAGTAAATTTTTGGTCATTTGCAACACCCTGTATCTCTAAAATGGCTTAACCCAATTTAAAAAGCAAAAAACCTTTCAAAAACAATCAAGAACAACAATTAAATTTGACTGAAAACGACACATGTTTGCTTATACAGGGTGTACCTTTGACACCACTGAAAAACTTTTATCCGCAATCTCTGTAACGCCAATGAATTTTACCAAAAAAAGCCCATTTACTGATGATGAACAAAGTAAGACATTCAGTAACGTAGCAACACCTGTTGCCACATTGTTCAGGTTTTCACAAAAGTAAATCATAACAAAACTTGCCTTAAAAAATGCAGATCCATACTCTGACATTAAAGAATCCGACTTGGGTTTGTTCTTATTATACAACGCGTACAAGTAGAATCGTTTGTCGTACTTGAGGAAGATTTGGCCGACCTGAAGCGGGTTATTCTCGCACTCCTCCAGCTCCTCCAGGAAATGGTGCCGATGAAACTCGTATATTTTCTCCACGTTACCAAATACGGTGTTTCTATGGCCGCGCAGTGCTTGAGGAATGTCCTCCCGTTGTAATTCCGGGATGTAGTTCACTATGACGTAGTCCAGTGATCTGACGTAGTCGCGCTCCGTTTCGATCATCTCCCTGATGATGTAGGTGAGCGTCCTGGAAATTCGCGGTTATTTAATGTTTTAGCGGTTTGGTCGAAATTACTTTTGGGTTTTATGGTCCATGTTGTGGTACAAGGCATCTAGTGGTAAGTCTAAAGTGGATGCGTGGCAGTAGAGATGGTTGTTAGCTGAGACTGGAGGCACTTTTCTACGATCCTCCATGTAAGGATCGTCTTCAATGTCGTCACTGCTATTACTACAACACTCAATTAAAAAATTTGCGAACGCAGCTAATTTTAACACACCTTTTATGGAACCTATCGCTTCCTTCTTCTATTATACTATCCTGCTGGTTTTCTGCATTGTCTTGACTACTTCCACCACTCGAACTCCCGGTGCTACACACAGTGCAAGTGTCTTTGTAATACTGGCACGTACACAACCTCTTTGAATTCCTAACTTTCGACTCTTTATACGAGTTGGAACTCTCCTCGCCCACCGAGTTGTCCGCGGTGGACATGCCACTGTCGCACCTTCTGCAGTTGCTGTCCATGCCGTCCATTGTTTGCAAAAGGTCTTCGACGCTTTCGCGTTCCTCCTTGATGCCGCCCAAAGTGGCGCTGTTTTTCCGTTCCAGCTCTTTGGTGGCCCCTTGACAGTTACAATTGTGCATTTGTATGTAACGCTTTTTCAGTTTGTACGATACGGAGTTGTTTTCGGTGTCGCTTTCACAACAATTGCACAATTCTCCAGCTGCATGATGACTGAATTGAGAAAAAATGGAAAATTAGTGTCCAGTTGGTAAAGCTTTTTGAATTGCAAGTTATCTCAGTTATTATATTTAACTTAGTGTCATACGGTTTTGGCAAACAAAGTTGAGTTTGGTTTTGATAATGTGACAAAATGAGTGACAAAAGTCACAGTCTGAACTACACCTAACTTGATTCAAAATACGACCGTACAATAACCCCTACGAATCTTAAGATATTCAAAAAGTAAAAATTCTTCATAAATTCAGTGAGGTAGTTAGTATTTCCTCTTGTTATACAGGGTGGTCCAGTTTTAAATGTCAATAATTCACCAATCCATAGCCAATTAAAAAATAAGTTGACATTCATTATGTCATTTTCCTGAAAAGTGCTTCCTAAGGAAAATACAATCTTTCAAATTTCTGTTTAAAAAATAGGTTTTTGTCATAACTGTCAGACCGTTGGAGGAATATTGATCAAATTTGGAACAAGCACTTTATTACACGTTATTACGGTCAAAGACCCAAAACTAACCCAACCCAACTTAAAAATTGGAAACGGAAAATTCACTTAAAAAGTTTAAAAAACATTATTGTAGCCAGTTTTCATAATTTCCAGACAAACTAAAAGACTTTAGTTTTGAAAATTGAATTAAAAAAGATAAACATTTCAGAAGCTTAAAAATTGTGTTTGTAACCAGTTTTCATGCAAATCGAGAGACTTTAATACTAAAAATTGACTTGTAGACATAAAAATTACTTTTTCAAAAATTTGTTACTACAAATTCATACATTTAAACATTAAAAATTGACTTGAACCCCAAAATGTAACTGAACTAATGAAAAGTGACATCAGAAGCTTAAAATTTGCATTTGAAGTAAGTTTTCATAATTTGAAGACAAATTTCAATATTTTAGTCTTAAAAATAGTCTTAGATGCAGGACATTAACATTAGATTCATGAAAATTGTCTTGAAAACGAACTTTTCGTGCTTTTTACTTTGCTTTTCATTTTCTTCGAATTCTGGACTATTTTTAGTGCTTCAAAACTGCTTTCAGCTTGGAAAATCGAGTTTCAAAACTATCTTCACCAAGTTATTGACATAGCAAACTTAAAAAACAATTTTTACATTCTTCATAGACTTAAAATGGCATTCCAAGCTTTGTCTCTATTAAATCGACTTCTAGACACCTCAGTGCTAAAAATTCGGATATTTCTTAATAAACTAGACTGTTTTTAGTTTTATAAGGCTGTTTTCAGTGCCTCAAATCGAGTTTCAAGACTATCTTTACAAAGTTTTTGACTTATCAGGCCTAAAAGCCAGTTTGTCCACTGACCATAATCTTGAAAATGTTATTTCAAGCTTCTTCACTATTAAATTGACTTCTACACTCATAGGTGCAATAAATTATAGCACCTCTAAGAAATTCAGACTGTTTTTAGTGATTTTTAAGACTGAAAAATCCAGTTTAAGACTATTTCCAAAAGTCAAGTTTCTTCAGTAATAAAAGTAAAAAATGTTGGTACCAAATGCTACAATAATAGCCTTGAGAACTAATTTTTAGAAATAAAATGTCCGAAAATTTAATTTACTTCTAGACTTGTTGTCCAGTCCAGAAAATTGAGTTGTACACTAATTAAAGTCTTGAAAATATACTTTTGGACTCTCTTTTGTCCTAGTAAGGTCCGTTCTAGCATTAAAAGTCAACTTTTATACTATTTTTAGTAGTAAAAAATGAGTTTCATGCACAATACAATCTTTGTCTTGATTTCCGGACTTTTTTTAGTTCTTGAATGCCAGTTTCAGACACTCAACCAGGATGGCAGTCTGAGAAAGCGGATCATAAGGCCATTACTAGTAGCAAAAAAGTTTTTAGACTATTCAGTACAAATTTGGACTTTCACAAGTCTTGGATGTTCAGTTTTAAACTATACAACGATTTTTTAAATTGAAATTTGGAGGACTGTATCTTCGTTAGGAAACGTTTTTCAGAAAAATGACATAATGCAAGTCAACTTATTTTTTGATTAGCTATCAAATGGTGAAGTATTGACACTTAAAACTAGACCACACTGTATTTTTGTGCCTGACAAACCAATACCACTAACTTTTATTTGACAAAAATTGAGCACAGCTCTAAGTGAAATACCGAGATATCCAAAAAAATGCACTTTTAAAATGCTATTGGCAACACTGCACTGATTTATTTAAATAAAAAACTTGTATCAGTATACAATACATAAACTTACCTGCAGTGGTAAATGTACGCCATTGAACTAACCGATCTTCTACGAATCTGAGTGTTCTGAGACCTCTGAGGCGTGCTAGAGGCACTAAACTCAGAACTGCAGTAGTATGTGACATTCTGATCTGGTCCCGAGCGTTTATCCGGTGGTAGGTCGTGTTTCTTACTTACCGAATTGGACGTTTTGGTGTTCTAAACCATCAATCGTAACTCATTTTGTTTGCAATTTAATTAGACAACATACCTTGCATAACTGCAGTAACTTTTCGTTGGCGCTTTTCTCGGCCAGTTTGAGAAACTCTCCCTGTTCGGCACCGTCGTCATCCAAAATATCGTGGCAGGTTTCCAGCAGCAAAAAACACCTGGAGCTGTTCTCGATATGCTCTCTGGTTTCTTCCAAATGTTCCCGAAACGACCTCATTTGACTGGCCAAACTGGTGCAAACGTCTTTCAGGTGTTGCGCTTTAGGGTCGTTGATGTTTTTGCATTCCTCCGTTAGGTCCGTTGATTTTTCAATTTGTTTCTAACAATTTTTTTGAATGTTTATCTACTTAATAATAGATTTAAGTGCCGTAATAAACTGGCTAATAAAATCGTGGCAGTGTCTGCTGAAGAAGCACCTATTTAGTGCGTAAAAATTGAATTTGATTCAGTTTTACGATGTCAATAAAGTCACAGATTTACTATGCCAGACTTGTTTTGATATTTACGACTTTAAGACGGGATTATTAGAAACTTACCCATGCGAGGAAGAAAAACTCATCGAAATCGTTTGCCACCTCTTTAACACTTTTCGAATCTACAGAAGCTCTGAGTAGGAGGGTTAGACTGTTGATTTTTTCATCCCCCACTTGTTTACTCCATTGAAGAAGCTGTAAAACACCAAACCATCATTAAACTTAAGTGGATCAACTTATTGTTGCCATGGGGTTGTTTGCTTAAAGTTTTATATGTAATTACATAGTTTTTTTTAAAGAAATTGATGCATTCGTGCGCACGGAAATGCAAATGAAAACCAGTTTCCGGTCTCGCGATGATACAGTAATAATAAGAGATCGGTGCAGACATGGAGGTCTTTCACTCCCATTATTTACGATTATCGCTTTTTAATATTAATGTGAGAAAGATAAAATTTACTAAACAGTTCCCATTGAATAAGTCTATCACGTATATGTTTCTTTGGTTTGATATTCAGTACGAACGTGAATTCCTCTGATGGAATTCCATCATCCAATTCATTCAAGTGTTATAAAATGATTTTCAGTGGACAACGTTTCAATGTTGTCAAAAAATCAGAAAAAAAATACAGAATTTTTGAATCCTTGAAGGAGATTAATTTTGTACATTTTTTTTAATTAAAAATTTAGTTTTTCAATAAAAATTTCTAAATAACGCCCTTTTTGTACCATCTTGGGGAGTGCTAAATTTTATACTTACGTAACTTTAATGCCACGTGACTTAAAAAAGTCACGTGACGTTAAGAATGACATTTTGACCTTAAAAAGTAACACTTTTCTCTACCTTCACTAGGTTCCGTTTAAGGCAAGTGTGGTTCAGACTGCGATATTTTGCACATAATCGGTCACATTCAAACTGAACTAAGCTAGCTTAAGTTGTCCTTAAAACATAAACTAGCTGAAAGTGTCGGGGAAACGAGCATAAAAACTATAAAAACGTCACGTGACGCTTCAGGATTCTGTTTTGTTAAAAGTTAAAAAATATTCGTGTAACATTTGAAAATAAGTTTGATGATTGAAAAATGCCACGTGTCTATTTTCATTGTGAAAAAAGTCACGTGACTTTAAATATATTAGTTTAAAGTGAAAAACGGATTTGTGACTCCTCAAATAATATTTTGACGTTTAAAACTGTCACGTGACATTACAAATTTCATTTTTAATCTTAAAAAAGTCACGTGACGTTAAGAATGACATTTTGACCTTAAAAATAGGCATGTGATTCAGTGTATCAGTTTAATGTCCGTTTGCCCTACCTTCACTAGGTTCAGACTGTGATATTTTGCATATAATCGGTCACATTCAAACTGAACCAAGCTAGCTTAAGTTGTCCTTAAGTTAAGTTAGCTGAAAGTGTTGGGAAAACGGGCATAAAACTATAAAGAGGCCACGTGACGCTTCAGGATTCTGTTTCGTTAAAAGTGAAAAAAGACTCTCGTGACATTTAAAAATAAGTTTGATGATTGAAAAACGTCACGTGTCTATTTTCATTGTGAAAAAAGTCACGTGACAGTAAAAATATCAGTTTAAAGTGAAAAACGATTACGTGACCCCTCAAATAACATTTTGACATTTAAAACTGTCACGTGACATTACAAATTTCTTTTTTAATCTTAAAATTGATTATTTTTATTCATTATCACGTGACCTTTAGAATACTGTTTTGACGTTAAAAAAGAGACACTGGACCGTTAAAAATATATTTGATTGCCGAAAATCGTCACGTGACGATTTGCATTTTAAAAGCAGTCACGTGACCATTCAAATAATATTTTGACATTTAAAATGGTCACGTGATCTTCAGAATCCGTTTTGACATTAAAAAATAGTTACGTGACCGTTTTCACCTTAAAACTTATCACGTGACTTTAAAAAAACATCAGTTTAAACTGTCACGAATAAATATTTTCAAATCAAAATAATATTTTCAATATCAAAATAATATTTTGAGATTTAAAACAGTCACGTGATCTTCAAATTCCGTTATGACGTAAAAAAGTCTCACGTGACCTTTAAAATTAAATTAAGAGTCTTCTTAAGGATTTAGAAGGCAAAAAGTGACAAGATGCACGAAACTGCTTTTTTTTAACTAACTTCATCTTTACTAAGCGCAGCTTCGTTATTTGAGGAGTTACAAAAAAAATGTAAATAAGTAAAGTTGCAGGAAATTGTATCCTTTACAAGATTGTATCAAAGTGTTTTTGCATTCAAGGGCCTCCTTAAGGAGTTACAAGGCAAAAAGTGACAGGCAAAAAGCAGCTTTCAGCTTGATGCTTTTTCTTGAGCAATCAAAAACAGTGCTGCGAATTACACAATTACTGCACTTGTGGTTTTAGAAGAAATTAATATCAAAGCTCAGCAAAGGTTCTGAAGGTTAATTCCTTGGAACAATAGAAGATAAAAGTGTCCTAACTTTCCTTATTTTTTTTTTAAATCCCTATTCCATTACAGTTCTAAATTTGAAACTTCAATTTTTATTAAACTCATAATATGTATCGCAATACACTTTGTGCATTCAACAGAAAAATATAAACAACTAAAAACCTGCAATATGTGAGTATAAAAAAAAATCAGACAACGGCCTAGTTGTCGCCCCTAGTAGGTCATATATCAGTCAGTAAAAACTACCTTATTAGTCGTGTGACGTTCATTATGACGTTAATCAGGCCTGGAATGGTTTAGTAACTATTTGAAAATGTTAAATGAGTGGGTGATTCCTGTGATTGAGACTGGCAATAATTCAGTGTTAAGCAAAATGGCAAAAATATTAAAACGAAATGCTACGTGAGATGAAATCTTCAGCTACAGGGCGTTTAGGGTCAAAGCGTGCGTCAAAACCGGCGATTTAATGTATGCAATTACCCGCAATTATTATTTTACCTGCAGCCCATTATTTCAGCGAAGATCAACACGACGACAGCAGGAAAGGAAGAGCGAAATTTTAACTGACATTTCGGCCGGTTTTTGGGTTACTACCGCGTTTCTTTATGATTGCAAAAAATCCAATTTACCTCACTCATAATAGTTATTATTATTTACTCACCTTAGAAAACCGGTCAACACGTACACGACATCTAGCACCGATATGCTTACGTACACTAATGTACAATGTTCGATGCGAAAAACGATATGTAATTGTTCAATAATGTCCTGTAATAGTCATCGGAATTGATAGCGACTATTTTCAGAACGTCAACAATAGCTTCTGCAGTTTTATTGTTATCAGCGATTGATTTGAAATTTGAAATTTAAGATGAAGAATATGAAATGTCAAGTCTAAAATGGACGAGAAACCATAAAAGGACTAATCGAGTTTTTACGTTTCGATTCCAATGCGGACGTGTAAACATCTTGTGAGACATCGGGGCAGATATCGAAACAAACTACAAAATTATTTATACATTTATCATGACATGATCACTTTAAGATAACTGCAACCGCATTTTTCTCGGCATTAATCGAAATGCCAGTCCTGTTTTGTACTTATATAGCTATATCGTTCAGGACTATTAGGCATTCTGGCTGAATAGTCGACGTGACAGCAAAACTTCGATTTGTTTTAATCATATTAAACCAGGAAGAGTTTCGCGGTTAAATTCTTTAAACAGTTTAAAAAATTGATTTGGCTTCTTCCGGTTTAACTGAGAAATATCAGCCTTAAAAAAAACATAGAATAGTTGATAGAATAGTAAACTATTTTAAAAATAAGTCAAGAAAGTACCAATCATTCTAAAGCTAACAAGAAGAATAGAAAGAAGACAAGATAGAAGTTTAAAAGTTTGTATAAAAGGTGTTGATGACTATTTTTTTTCTACCATATATTTGATCTACCCTATCCATCGAATTTTGACATTAACACTGAGTTTTCTTTGAGGTTATATGACAATTTGTCATGATATTTTGTCAACTAGTAATTTCTAAAAATGAATTATAAATAACTGAAATCTGTAAGGATTTCTGTAGATTGTTCTGATATCATAGCCAAACTGTTAGTTGTACCATTACATCTTTATAAGGATTTTGATGTTACAACATCCATAAAGGTATGAAGATTTCAAAATTATACATAGAAAACCAATGCTAAGGAAGGTACGAATAAAAATCAATAAAATAGACAAAGATGAAGACAAATTACATAAATGACAAGTGTCAGACTATTTTTCAAACATTTTTGTAATTCTGTTGCCATTTGAACTTTAACTGTTTCAAAAGTAAATTAATCGATCTAGGTGGTTTGTTTTAGTTTAACACAGTTTGTTGTCACGTGACCCTCCAGCTAAATAGTGTTCTAGAATCACGTGACAACTGTCACTAACGTCAAAACTGTACTCAAAAATTGCTAAAATCAGGATTTAGAAAAGTTTTCCTGTAGTCTTCGATGTAAAACGTATTTCTAAGATTTATGACAGTTGTCACGTGACCGTCTAGCTAAGTAGTGTTCCAGAATTACGTGACAACTATCACAAACGTCAAAACTGTCAAACTGTACTCAAAAGTTGCAAAAATCAGGGTTTAGAAAAGTTGTCTTGCAGTATTCCATGTAAAACGTGTTTCTGAGATTTTTGACAGTAGTCACGTGACCGTCTAGCTAAATAGTGTCCTAGAATAACGTGACAACTGTCACAAACGTCAAAACTGTGCTAAAAAGTTGCAAAAATCTGGGTTTAGAAAAGTTTTCTTGCAGTATTCCATGTAAAACGTGTTTCTGAGATTTATGACAGTTATTTTGACAGGTGTCACGTGACCATCTAGCTAAATAGTGTTCTAGAACCACGTGACAACTGTCACTAACGCCAAAAACAGTCAAACTGTGCTAAAAAATTACAAAAATTAGGGTTCAGAACAGTTTTCCTGCAGTATTCGATATAAAACGTGTTTTTCAACTTATAAGTGGCGCCACATGCTGCACATAACAATTTGAAAAACAACTAGCATTAAGTTTTCAATTTTTTTTACAGCAAAAGCAAAAATGTTTTCAAAAGTACGAAAATCTTACCATTCTGAAGATATTTGTTGTTTGATTTGATAATTTTCGTATTTTAAATTATTTTTTGTGGTTACGTGACTGTTTTGACAGGTGTCTACTGGCCTTTACAGTGTTGCAAGCTCAAAAATTGGACTATCAACGTAACGTTAGCACCTCTATCGCAATTTGAGCTTTTGCAACTGATTCAACAACATTTTTAAAGTCACGTGAATGTTTTTGACAGGTGTCAGCTATTCTTTACAGCCTTGCAAGCTCAGAATTGCATTATCAACGTCACGTGACATGTCCCTTACAATTTCAACTGTCTGAATTCATATTATTTCCAATGTAAATTTTCAACTCCAATGAAATTTTAGAATAAAAGTACCTCTTCAGCTTCTTCTTGCATTGTCCGGTACTTGGCCAGTTCCTTCAGTCTCTCCATTCTCTCCAATTTCAATTGTTCCAACCGTTTCGTCACCCTTTCGACTGCATTGTACGAGTCGTAGGCGTACGACGTGGCCCTTTGGACGTCCCGACTGCTGGACAGCCACTGGCTGCGTTCGGCCAAGCTGGTCAAAGTCTTGTTTCCCTCTCGACGGAGCTTTTGGATCGTGTCAGTGTCCAATGCTCTGGACACTTGCCTGGAACACAAACATTTATTACACTAATGCTGTAAAATTGGTTTTTGTTCATTTATCATCAGTTGCACTATAAAAGCGTTATCTATCCGGACGATTTTCGGACAGTTAGCGTGGTAATTCCCAGAAAGATTCTCTAAAAGTTTATTGACCGGCCACTCTGAATTCGTTAACATTAAGCTGCATATTATCGTTAGCTAATTATATGACATCAATTAGGTTTGTGGGTTTCGTTAATACACCGCTACTTTCTTAACCGTAATTTAGATAAATTTCGTAATTTTATTGACTTGTGACAATTTTTCCTGACTGTATTTTCATTGGAGATTTAAATGACAGCCAGGAACGATGATAATTACCGATTGGTTAGCTTTGGTTACCTCAGATTCAGATGCTATCTCTTTTAGATACACGGAAAATCAAAGTAAATTAGGATGACGTAACGGCCGGAAAATATGCATTGTTGTCATACAGTGTATAAAAAAATGATTATTTGGTTTGACGTCCAGTAAATGTAATAGAGAATAATAACACTGTTTGGCAACGGCGCCAGCGTACATCAAAAGTTAAATTTTTGAACAATCAGTTTGACAGAAATGGACGTGTATGTAAGTCTGCTGGTTTTGAACAAACGTTCAGCAATAGCGTTCAATGTTGCCAACAAATCAACTTGATTCTCATAGAAGACTACAGATGTAGTTTGGAAAAAATCTGCTGAATTTCAGAAACCATAGAATGGATTTCAGAAATATCACTGGTATTTCAGGAAAGGTACTTTCAATTTTAGAATAATAACTTTGATTTTAGAAATTGCAAATTGTATTTTAGATTAGTCACCTGTATTTTAGAAAAGATAGGGTCATTTGTAGTTTGGAAAATTAAAGTTGTATTTCAGAAATCTTTATATTAATATTTATAATGAAAGGTATCGTTAAAAGTTTTAGCAAATGAAGATATGCCAGTTGGAATCTTGTATTCATCAATGACTTACAAAGTTATTCTTGTTGATGTTTTGTAACTTGTAATTGTAAATATAGAAATAAATGAATACTCAGGATGGACGGGGTTTTCTGCAATAAGTGATAGTAAAAAAAATGGACTAACAACTACACAGAAACATAGTAAATTTCAGAAATTGAAATAACCTTTTCTAAAATACACGGGAAAAATTCTGATTCAACTTATACTTTCTAAATTTCAAGTGATATTTTCTAAAAGTGGTGTAGTTTATGTTGGTGCACACTTTTGAAATTTGTCACATCATTGTAAAGTATAGTTTGATTTTCCGTATATTATTCACTTTTACATATCAAACTAAATGTTTTAAAACAAAATTACTGTTGCACATATCACTAGAGCAAAAACAATTAAAACTTACACGATCCTGTTAATACGACACATGGTCACCACAAACTTGAACGATATAGTACTGAGACGTGACACGCCCCTTTAACACTTCTAATGGATTACTTTCTTGGTTTAAAAGCGTTCAGACAAGTGAAGAAATTGGATAACCGTAACGTTCTTTAATAGAGCACTTAGGAGAAATCTAAACGAACGTGGAAATTAAGATTAAATGGGTTCCTGATAACGGAGGAATGGTGGTCGTTTGTTTATAGTCGCGGTGGTTCCTTGAACGCTGTTTTAAGTTTTCCTTGTATAAATCAAATCGAAAAACCAATTAGTCTGGCCGGAACCAGTCTAGGATAATTCAATTTTCACGTAGTAGTCCGTGGAGATTTATTTTGCCTCACCCTGAACGAGGTGGTGATGCGTTTATTGGCTCAAGCAGATTTGGTAGAATGGCTCGTTATTGAAAGGTGCGTTCGGTTGCACGTCGTTACAAGTTTATCGCCGATATGTTTAGACCTCACGTTTACAGACTATTTTTAGTGAAATTTGAGGTCAATTATTGAGAGAAAATTTACTACACGTGTATTTTACTCAAAATCGTTAACAAGAATCTTAATAGGCGATAACAATCTAGTATAGAACATTTCACAAATTGATTGGTAACAAATATGCTATGAAAGTCACGTGACTTTTTACATGTTAGTTCCATTGCGATCTAAAAGATGTTTTTTCCACGGAAGCTCATACGTGATGCATTTCATGAGCAGAAAAGGTGCCAATTAACTAAAAATGTATATTTTGCACATGCCAAGAATATTTTTGCCATAAATTATTTAAAATATACTGGGCGAGTCCTAGAAGTTTTATCAAAGATCTGGAAGATTTTGGATGGTTCCTGAAGGCTCTAGAACGTCCTGACAAACAAGGGAAGCTTCTTCAAAGGTTGGGAAGGTTTTGGAACATTCTCAAAGGCTCTAAGACGTTCTGTCTAGTTCTAGAAGCTTAATCAAAGATCTGAAAAATTTGGAAACTTTCCCAAAGTCAGTCTGTATAACATTCTTACAAGTTCTAAGGGGTTCTGCAAAAGTCTGGGAGGTTTCTTTGCCAAAGGCTTTAGAACGTTCTGACTAGCTCTAAAAGCTTCATCAAAGATGTGGAACGTTTTGAAATGTGGCAGAAGGCTCTAGAACGTCCTGGCAAGTTTTAGAAGCTTCTACAAAGGCTTGGAAAACTTTAGAACGTTGCAGAAAGCTCTAGAACGTTCTGGCATACAAGAGAAGCTTTTTCTAAAATCTGGAAACTTAAGAACTTTGTAAAAGGCTTTAAAACGTTCTAGCAAGCTCTAAAAGGTTCTTAAAATGTTGGGAAGGTTTTGGAACATTTTCAAAGGCTCAAAGACGTTCTATCTAGTTCTAGAAGCTTCATCAAAGATCTGAAAAATTTGGAAACTTTGCCAAAGTCAGTCTGTATAACATTCTGACAAGTTCTAAGGGGTTCTGCAGAAGTCTGGGAGGTGTGGGAACTTTGCCAAAGGCTTTAGAACGTTCTGACTAGCTCTAAAAGCTTCATCAAAGATGTGGAAGGTTTTGAAATGTTGCAGAAGACTCTAGAACGTTCTGGCAAGTTTTAGAAGCTTCTACAAAAACGTTGGAAAACTTTAGGACGTTGTGGAAAGCTCTAGAACGTTCTGGCAAACAAGAGAAGCTTTTTCTAAAATCTGGAAACTTAAGAACTTTGTAAAAGGCTTTAAAACGTTCTAGCAAGCTCTAAAAGGTTCTTAAAATGTTGGGAAGGTTTTGGAACATTTTCAAAGGCTCAAAGACGTTCTATCTAGTTCTAGAAGCTTCATCAAAGATCTGAAAAATTTGGAAACTTTGCCAAAGTCAGTCTGTATAACATTCTGACAAGTTCTAAGGGGTTCTGCAAAAGTCTGGGAGGTGTGGGAACTTTGCCAAAGGCTTTAGAACGTTCTGACTAGGTCTAAAAGCTTCATCAAAGATGTGGAAGGTTTTGAAATGTTGCAGAAGACTCTAGAACGTTCTGACAGGTTGTAGAAGCTTCTACAAAGGCTTGGAAAACTTTTGAACGTTGCAGAAAACTCTAGAACGTTCTGGCAAACAAGAGAAGCTTTTTCTAAAATCTGGAAACTTAAGAACTTTGTAAAAGGCTTTAAAACGTTCTAGCAAGCTCTAAAAGGTTCTTAAAATGTTGGGAAGGTTTTGGAACATTCTCAAAGGCTCTAAAACGTTCTGTCTAGTTCTAGAAGCTTAATCAAAGATCTGAAAAATTTGGAAACTTTGCCAAAGTCAGTCTGTATAACATTCTGACAAGTTCTAAGGGGTTCTGCAAAAGTCTGGGAGGTGTGGGAACTTTGCCAAAGGCTTTAGAACGTTCTGACTAGGTCTAAAAGCTTCATCAAAGATGTGGAAGGTTTTGAAATGTTGCAGAAGACTCTAGAACGTTCTGACAGGTTGTAGAAGCTTCTACAAAGGCTTGGAAAACTTTTGAACGTTGCAGAAAACTCTAGAACGTTCTGGCAAACAAGAGAAGTTTCTTCTAAGATTTGGAAAGTTTTGGAACTTTGCCAAAGACTGAAACGTTCTGGCAAGCTCTAAAAGCTTAAAGGGAAGGTTTTGGAACGTTGCCAAAGACTTTAAAAACGTTCTAGCAAGCTTGAAAAGCTTCTTCAAAGGTTGGGAAGGTTTTGGAGCATTGCAAATCGCTCTGGAACGATCTGGCTAGTTCTAGAAGCTTCATCAAAGATCTGAAATATTTGGAAACTTTGCCAAAGGCTTTAAAACGTTCTGACTAGCTCTAGAAGCTTCATAAAAGATGTGAAAGGTTATAAAATGTTCTACAAAGATTTGAAAAACTTTTGAACGTTGCAGAAAACTCTAGAACGTTCTGGCAAACAAGAGAAGTTTCTTCTAAGATTTGGAAAGTTTTGGAACTTTGCCAAAGACTGAAACGTTCTGGCAAGCTCTAAAAGCTTAAAGGGAAGGTTTTGGAACGTTGCCAAAGACTTTAAAAACGTTCTAGCAAGCTTGAAAAGCTTCTTCAAAGGTTGGGAAGGTTTTGGAGCATTGCAAATCGCTCTGGAACGATCTGGCTAGTTCTAGAAGCTTCATCAAAGATCTGAAATATTTGGAAACTTTGCCAAAGGCTTTAAAACGTTCTGACTAGCTCTAGAAGCTTCATAAAAGATGTGAAAGGTTATAAAATGTTCTACAAAGATTTGAAAAACTTTTGAACGTTGCAGAAAACTCTAGAACGTTCTGGCAAATAAGAAAAGCGCCTTCTTAGATCTGGAAAGTTTTGGAACGTTGCCAAAGACTTTAAAACGTTCTGGCAAGCTCTAAAAGCTTCTTCAAAAGTTGGGAAGGTGTTAGAAAATCGCTCTGGAACGATCTGGCTAATTCTAGAAGCTTCATAAAAATCTGATGAATTTTGGAATGTTGCCAAAGCCTCTATAACATTCTGACCAGTTCTAGAAGCTTCTGCAAAGGTATGGAAAATTTGGAAACTTTGCCAAAGGCTCTGGAACGTTCTGACTAGATCTGGAAGGTTTTGGAATGTGGCCATAGTCTCTATAACAATCTGACCAGTTCTAGAAGCTTCTGCAATGCTCTGGAAGGTTTGCGAACGTAGCCAAAGGCTCTAAAACGTTTTGGATAATTTTAGAAACTTCTTAAAAAAGCTGGAAGATTTTGGAACGTTGCAAATGGCTTTAGAATGCTCTGGGTAGTTCTAATGGTAATGGGTATTTGATTTTTTAAATTAGACGGTAAAACAGTCAGTTTTGTAAAAAGCGCCATCTGTCAAACAAACTTTGGGCAGGTATTTATAGTGTACCTGATAGACCAACTGTCAAATTACGTCAAAAATGCTGTTTTTAAAAATCAACTAACTGTTTGTCTGCCAAGTTTAAGATAGAAAGCAAGCAAGAATCAGAATATTGCTTTAACTTACTTCATCATTAATTGGTGAATCCCACAGCAAAACAAACAGAACTTTACACAACTTTCTTCTAATTTAAACACCGATACACCAACAGAAACATGTCAAACATGCTTAAAGGAATTTGTCACAAAGTAAAAATTCGATAACGACAATCATTGATCTAATAGTTTATTTATACGGTTCATGATACACACACACTTGAGAAAAGTTGCATTAAATGTATTAAGTTTGGTTAAACGCACTTAAATTTGTGTGGTTTAGTATTAATATTATCTATACATCACAGATTGCACTGTTTACACATAGATTATAATTGCAATAAACAATAGTTATTCAAAAATCCAAATTTCAAGGTGTTACTCACCGTCTCTGGTTCATTTTTTTACACAGTAGCACAATACTGACTAACTGAGATGTAAGTAATCCACATTGCAAGGTGACACAAAAATCAAAAATGGCGGCTTATCACTAACACATTGTGCACGTTCACACAGCACCGATTCACAGTAAAAGTATTCACAGCTGGAGGAATTTCGATCCGGTGGACACTATCACCACATTTTTTCTGGTACTGTTAAACGCCAAAAACCGGCCGCAGATGATAGTTTTACTTTGTTACTGTTTCGTGTAACTGTTACGATAAGATATGCGCATAATTTATGCATTTTTCCTTAGATAATGAACTTTACCACTCTACCTGAGCCGACTAGAACAATGACTGTTGTATAACGCGTCGTTTGGGAAAATAAAACCGTGTATACCCGCAATTAAAGTAAAACGAATCGTATTTATTCGCTATAATAATGGGGGAAGGACTGTGTAATGTCGATTCGGAACAAAAAAACGAAAAAAACACCGGAAGATTTGTGCAAGAACGAGTCAGTCCCTAATTAGGTGGCCTCGCCATTCTAAGCAAATGTCCTTACCTGCACTGGTGGTTTAAGAACCTCCTGGTGATTTGTTGAGGGACCTCCTCGTTTCTCAAATGCGACAATGTTTTCAGCAAGGACTGACCGGCTGTAGTACAGGACGATATGAATGGTTCCAGTTGTTTGAAAAATTCCACCCACTCTAATTGGTCGTGGGTGCAGGTACCTCCGCAACTGGCTGGTGTTTGGTTCTGAGCCAGAAAGTTTTTCAGGCTGGACTCTTCTGTTATGATAATTGCCTGAAAAATTAACACTGTTTACCAAATTTGAAATCACTCAGCTCCAAAAACACATTTTTGAGTTGGAACACATTAAAGAAGCATTTTATAAACCATCCTCTGAAGGTTTCTCTTCTTAATGTTTCGTCTTATTTGGACCTGAGGCTGTTTTCAATAGTAAAAATTGTATGGTTATTTGACAAAAAGTGACACTTTTTTAAGGAAATATCTATAAAATGCTTGAGAGCTGTTTCCATAGGGAAACAAGTCTGAATGCAAGATTTTCTAAAATTTTACATGCACGAAACGTATTTTGTTGACTATCCCGAATAAATATATACTGCCAATTCTATACATTTTTTTAGTTTTAATTGTCAAATTTGATCAAATGTGCTGCCAATTTGTTACTTGTAGCTATGATTCGAACAAGGTCACCAGAAGGATGCAATTTTCACTTAAGAGTGCCATTGTCGTTGTAATCAAATGAAAATTTCACTGTAGTTTTAATGGACGAGGGATATAGTCAAAAAAGAAATTTGTAAAAAAAATAATTTTATTTCCATTTTGATTCAACAATTTTCTTGCAGAAAATCAGAAATCTTGCTAAAACATTTCAGTCTCATTTACAGAGTGTCCAAATGAAAAAAAGTACTTCACTTCGTTTAGGTTTGCCACATTGTAGCAACCAAACATCTTAGTCTGCTCTTGCTTGGGACACTCTGTATAAAATAGCATTTCTCATACAAGACGAGTCTGGGAAGTGGAAAAATTTGTTATTTAAATATAATGTATTATACAAGTATATAATAATATGAGAGGTGTATTATACAGGATTAGGTTAGGTTAGTTTATTATATTCATATAGTGATGGGTAAATTACCGGTAAAGTAAATATTTTACTTTACCAGGAAAATATGACCAGTAAATTACTGATAAAATTACAAATACTGTGTTTCTGACTTCTTCCTGGCTGTTCCAAATTTTGTACTGTTTCTCAGGTTATTGGGTAGGAAATTTAATAAGGATTCCAAAAATGTGCTTAAAACAGTCATTTTCTTACTCCAAGTGAGTTTGACAAGCAATTTTGTCTTTGACTATCAAATTGTGCTCAAAATTGCAAAAATTAGTGGTAGCAGTCGTAGTTTGTGATTGATCAAAAAAGCAGCAAACTGTAAGCTGCTTTTTATGATCACTCACAAACTAGTCAAAAGTGGTCATACATTTTTCTCATCTTTGTCGACCTAATTCTCTCCTGTTACAATTGATTTTCTATGAAATATTTATGCAGAAAAATCAAATAAAAGGTAGATTGACGTAACAATGTCATTAAAACATTTCATAGGAAATCAATGGAATCTTGTCGAAAATGTTTGGTTAAAAAACTATGTGACTTGTTTTGTGATCAATCTTATTTTAGTTTGATTTTCCGCATAGAATGCTGTATGGATTGCGCAAACCTTTAACACCCACTTTAAACAAGTTTTGTATGCATATATTACTCGTTAAAACTCGTGTTTTAGTCTAAAATAAAAACACGTTTCCGTTAAATATGCAAAAATAACGCCATTAATTAGGGCCTTTCGAGAAAAATACGCAGACCGTTATAATTACTTTGTAACTTGTACAAACAATTCCACGGCATATGTGAAATACATTCCAATCACCAACTTTATGCAAATCCTATTATTTATAAATTAAAAGTTAAACATTTTAACTTCTGGTCCGATTATTAATGACGAATCCAGTTTTGTATGCTAATTTAAGTAGGTTACTTTAAATAGGTAAACGGGTTACAAACCTAACCTAACCAAATACTAGTTAATGATGAGTAAAGTAGCTCTTTTCCAGAAAAGCAAAAAATTTGAAGTATTTTATTCACAAATTATAATTCAACCTGTAAAAACTAGCTTAAAGTTAATATTCGAAGACTATAAGCAACTTAATCAAAAGGATAGTTTTGCAGATATTGACAGAAATTTGAGGTTTGCTTGAAGAACATATTAACCTTAAAAGAGTAAAAATTGGATAAAAACCATTCCAATTACAGTGAGTAACAAATGTAATTCAAAATAATAGTTATTTATAGGACAAGTGTGTTATGGAGTGACATATTTGCTTCACAACACAAGCGTATCATACATAATTTTATTCAACAAGTGAAAAAAATCGTTTGTTTATGAGATATTAATTAATAAACTTTCTGGTCAAATCAAAGCTTCTTGCATCTCAGTAACATACAGTGTGTCCACAAAGTATGGAATAAATTCGATTAAAATTCAGGGAATTATCTTTCAGAAAAATGCTTGGACCCGTATGCTATTATTTTTACCTACGACCTCAGTGTAAATAGCTCATTACGCATAGTTTTTCGTTAAACTAACTGCTCTAATGCTTTTGTTTCCATTTCTTGCTTTATCAGAGTGTAATAGATGGAGCACATCAAGTAATGCATTGTTCATACAGTTTTAAGTAACTACCACTTTGTCTAGAATATTATCTGCAATAGCAAACACATCAAGTTATATTACTGAAAGTACTATTTTTAATACTAATAATACATAATTCAACTGAGGTGTATAATTTATTAAAGTAATATAAGAAAAGCAAGATTTTCTTCTTAATAACTGTAATGTCACCATAAATAATTATTTTAAGAACAACACTAATAATTAGATAAGTAACATGACATGTTACGTTATTATTTTTGCTTTAGGTAGCATAATACCTATGATTAGTACAAATATAATGTTAATTCGTTGAAAATATACTTTTTTCATGAAAAATGACTATGATGTAATGAATTATATGAATTGCCATTTGGTCGTAGGTAAAGTATAGTATGTCACACGTGCTCTAAGGAATTTTACGTACTCATGGAATTACTTATTCCATATCGTGCGTAAAATACTTCTCACAGCACTAGTTACGAAATATACTATTACCTACGACCTCAGTGTAAATAGCTAGTTAGGTAATGACCCTCTTTGACTGACTACTACAAAAACGGACTAAAACTTTACAACTTCAATTACAAATTTCACACACAAACCTTCCATATTTTATAACCGTCAATTACGTATGGCCAAAAGGTGATTTTATTTTCCTTCCTCATCGCCTATTCCACACCAATCATACAAAATGCGGATCTAGCCCGAAGATGAGAATTCAAATTACAGTACTTTAAACAGATATAATGAAATTTTCAGTTACTCGGTCGCTTGTTTAACGTGCAATTTGCATTAAGTAAATTTACCTTACCAATCTGAAGACTTAGATATAATAAAAGGCAATATTTGCTTGAACTCGCCTGTGTTAGGGTTGTAAACATCAGGTATTTTTACAGACAACAAAGAATTCTTACCCTTTTATCACTGATTTAAGGCACTTTTTCACATACCAATAACACGGAATGAAACAAAAGCTCTCTGGCAACAGGGCGGTCTAAAAGCGAGCCACTCGAATTGATGCCCGCATTGTCTCTCAAAGTTTTACAACATTTTAAGTGACTCCTATAAAAGGGATTTGATGATCCGAACCGTATGGGCCCGGCTTTACCGGATATGTCAGTCTGAATGGAAGTAATAGTGAACCGAGGTGAATTTCAATTACGTTTATGTTTAGTAAGCCTTACGCATCTATTTTTTTTTGTGGAAGAAATTCGGCTACTCACCTCTACTTGACTAGCTAACGTTCTCGAGTCTTTATCCTTTTTAATTCCAGGACTCCATACTAGAAACCGCTGGATTTTGATGCAATTTCCTATCAGACACACCGATCTGTCCAGTACTTCCAGCATTTTATAGTCGGCTTCATTTTCTGCGAGCAGTAGTACCGTGAAACCTTTTTGCCTGATATCGGGACTGAAATTAAAAAAAAAAGTGGTTTAAAACTCTAACTGGCTTTCTCATACATAAATACTACGACAATATTGAACTTCCTTCTCTCTAATAACGTACGGAATGAAGACAATTGTAGACAAGAAACCGCCGGGTTATTGTCATTTTATTTTCTCCTTTTCCGGCCGAATCGGTGTTAATTACCGTTTATTAGGATTCTTCAAATTGACTTTTTTTTGCATTATGTGCCTAGAGAAACTTTGTGTTTTTTTTGTTTAGCGGAGAAGTGCGTAACAGCAGCAAAAAATTGTTTTGGAAACTCTGGTTGACCTTAAAATCACTCCTTACAAGCAAAAAATACATTGTTAGTTAACGGCTAAAAATAGTCGAGAGTTTATTATTCCCTGTGTACAAAGGCCAAACATGAAGGGGGGTTTTCAACTTGAAAACAAATAAAAAAATACCGGGCGTCCCAAAATGAATGAGTTCTGTAGTTATATTGTTTACATATGTGTATTTGTTTTTATTAAACTCACACTGTATCTCTCTTAGTTTCTGGGATACCCATGTTTTATTAAGCCAAATTTGGAACTTACAAGTACATTTTTTAAGGAGGGAGTAATAAGTTAAATCTACACATTAGGAACTATCTGATACTCTGGGGAACGTGACAAAGTCAAAGTTGTAATTTCTAAAAAAAACCTATTCAATATCTCGAAAACGTATTTTGTAAAAAGGCGTTTAAATAAAATTGATTGAAGTTCAAATGTCAGTTCGCATGTAAAAATATCATTTTTGTCAAGTTCAAATAAAAGTTACAACCTTACAAAAATTGACAAAGTGACATTTTTGGTCAAAAGTGCAATTTTGGCAAAATTTTGTATTTTGCTCCATAAGGGTCAAAATGCACAGCAAAAGGCATATTTATACCAGAGAACCATAAATTATATAAAATAAGTGCAAAAAAAGCACTTTAAAATTTTTCATTTTTCAAAAAAATTTGTGTTAAGGGTCTTTTTTAACTACTTTTTGGGAAACAGTATCTCAATAACGTAAAGAGCTAGAGATGTGAGTTTTGCCACATTTTGTAGTGTTTTTTTTATACTTTTTCTAACAGCGATTCAGCAAAATTGATTGGAGTTCAATAAAAAAACAAACTTTCAAAAATTGAAAAAATGACATTTTTGATGAAAAGTGCAATTTTGGCAATTTTTTTATTTTGTTCCATAAGGGTTCCATGGCACAGCAGAGGGTATATTTATACCAAACAACCTTAAATTAGGTGAAATAACCACTTTAAACCTTTCGAAAATTGAAAAAAAGTAATTTTTTGTCAAAATATTAATTTTTTTTGCTTCAAAAGGGTTCCAATGCACAGCAAAGGGTAAATTTATACCAAAAGACTTTAAATTAGGTAAAATAAGCACAAAAAAAGCATTTTAAACGTTTCAAAACTTGGAATAATGCCATTTTTTTCTCTTGATAACTTCTATCGATAGTTTCAAGGTTCATTACAGTTTTAGACAAAAACCACGTTAATTGAAAAGAAGTACTGGTCTTGTCCGTATGAGGACAAAGTCTTAAAACCAGCGATTCTTCTCAAAATAATTCAAAGAAAATCAATGGTAAGCAGGGATCTTCTAGCCGATTTCTCGTGGTTCTCTCTAAGTACTAACATAAGTTATTGATGAATATCAATAATAAAAAGGACCAAAACTTACGTGGGTATGGAAGTATAATACAACAGGAGTTTGGCGATTTCGTATTTGTTTAAGGCCGCTCTGGAAATGCATTCGGCGTAACAGAGAATAATCGGTCGTCCGTCAACGTCTGCGGTACCTGAAAGAACAAGAAAAGCGAAAATTTACTAAGCGAAAACCCACTGACAAGTCCGTGTAACACGGCCATCATTAATAATATCCAATTAATTCGAAACGCGAAGCAGTAGCAGTGGTGAGAAATCCAATATAATGTGCGGCACATAGATATTTTATGTAATTTCAATAAATCTACTTGTTGGCTCTTTCCTGTTTTGAAAAGCAATTGATTAAAGGTCGTTAGCCTAATAATTCAGAGGGTATTCTCAGGTGGGTAGGGACCAGGAAGACCTAGATGTGCGGTTCGAATTTTTTTCCGGCCACCCTCTAAAAAGGTAGCTGCATGACCCTAATTGCCTGTCGAACCTAATGGCAGTGAATAATAAACTTTACTCACTGCAAGTGAAAGATCATAGTAGTTAATGGTTGTAGCGTTTTGTTTGCATAATTACAATCGTTTCAATTAGGTAAATCTCTTCCTGATAGCAAATTTTGTTAAATTAAATTATTGTTTTGTAACTCAGTAAAAAAAACTAAGACCGATAATCCAAGATAGAAAATTATTTAAAAATGACCTCCTTTGAAGAAGGCTTGTGGTGTGAGCAAATCAAAATTAATCCTAATTAATTTAATTGATTAAAACGCTGGTTTTGGATTATTTGCAAAGTTCGGTTATGGGAGGCTGGTGACGTTTATTGTTCCCATGCATGTGCACTAATAATAAATTTTATGTAAACAACCAAAAATACATAGAAATATCCAAACAATCGATGTGATGGACAAAAACTAGGAAAAAAGTGACATGTGTCAGTGATACAGACAGTTGATCACAAGTTATCACTCACAACATTCTGATAAAACAATCATGTGAACAACTGTCAAATGACGTCACATCCGTGCCAACAAACGATTTTTTCCCATCTTTGTTAAGAGCATTGATTTGTTCTCGTAAAAACAATATCCAGTTGCCAACGTATGTCATCTGTTTGAGTGAAGTAATTACATACAGGGTGTCCGAAAATAGTGTGACCAACTCTAGTTTTACAGCACAAATTAGTTTTACTAGATTCTTGAAACAGAGGAAGAGAGTTATCAAGAGAAAGGAATACATAATTTGACAGAAACCTGCCATTGCCAACCAGTTCTGTCACATTCTATTTTCTGTCTTCATTGTAATAGAAATCATGGCTCGCTCTTATCTAACAAAATTCTAACTTAAACACCCTGTAGATTCGTTTTCGACAAAGAGTTACCTATAATAATACTGTATCAATCATTTTTGATGTATATAATATATTAAACTTTTTAGAAAAATTGCAATTTTACTCTTTACAACTATTTTACTACTTTTACTCTCAAAAATGCCACAACTAACCTGAAATTAAAAACGCTCGTTTGTCGCCATTGTGTCAATTATGGAGTATACTTATAATGCTAAAGCAATCAAGTTTAAACCAAAGAACCTAATTTCAGCACAGTATAGGTAGTCTGGTGACTGGTCAAAAAAGCAGCTTTCAGCTTGCTTGCAATCACAAACTACAAACTGCTGAAATTTGCGCAAATACTGAACTTACCAACAACCTCACATATCTAGTGTTTGTTATACAAATTTGAATTCAAACCATAAATCAGTGACTAGTACATAATATGTTGTTCATAAAAAAAATGTCAAAATGGCGGGCATTTTTTATGTTTCATGTTATATTAACAACAATATACAGGGTGTAGCAAATGGCCAAAATTTGACAACTTTACCTAAACAGTCACATTCAACACTGACATCTGCAGTTCAAAATGTGCACTATTCCAGGTCAAATTATTCAAATTAAGTTGTGTCCAAATTATTATTTTTTTTCCCTGAAGATCTATCAAAGAACGGTACCTGACCTAGAGAGTGGGTGTATGGTAGTGTCGTCCGCACTAATACAAACTACATCAAAACCCAAATCCAACCGCACCCACGTGACGTGACATATCTAACCCACATAATACGTCAGGGATGACACCTGACACCGTTAGCAGAAGAAATGAATAGCGGCGGGGTCAAAAAGGGCGGGCCGCACCTCTTTACCCGAGTGACCGCCAGACTTAAGGCCCAGTGACTCGGGTTATCGCAGTCCACTTAGATGGTTTTAGTACCCAATACGAACAGTACCCGAGGTAGTACCAAGGTTGCATAAGGTTAAGAAAAAAAGGTCCCTGGACGCATCAGCTTGCAAGTGCGCCTATGTGGGAATTGGGTCCCCGTTATTAGATTTACGATCGACCAAAATCGGTAAAATATAAATTATCTTCTCGTCGATATCACTCTTAAATAAAATGATGAATGTTTATTAATTGCCGCTTGGGAACCCGGGTTCAGGTTGTTGATTTAGTGCTAGATAAGTTTGCGTGCGATTCCAAATAATAATAATTGTTCTTCGTGTATATAGGATCGGTTTAACATACAATTATTACGCGGTAGTCCGTAACAGATGGTAAATAGAAGGACATGGCGAGAGGAAATAAACCTTACAGTTTGCAAAATGTTATATTATTCTTCTAGATTATCAATTTGGATTAAATTAGTTTAACGGTTCAAATAATCACAATTTTCTGTCATCTTGACAGTCACAATTTTCACTATGACATCAAAATTACCATACATCAAACCAATTTAATCAAAATGATAAGCTCATGGAAAAGAAGACTTTTGCATACTAAACTGCTCGTCAAAAAGAATGGAACAGCAAATTTTTTGGTCTTTATTGAGCGGCTCTATCTTCAAATTGAGTCACTCTTTTTTAATAATTTTTTTGAACTTTAAAAAAAATCATTTAGTTCATCAGAAAGAGAAAGAAAATACCTTTTGATCCTCAAAAAAATTAGTAAAATCGAGTGAACCAAAAAAGTGTATTTTTGTGATACACCAGGTGTTTTATAAGTACTTTTGGAATTGGAATATCTCAGAAGAGCTAGAAAGACGTGACTTAATCCAATGTGTAGTACTTTTTTATGCTCTTATTCGAATCATTCGATTCAAGTCATTTAAAAAATTGATTTTTGGCAAAATTGCAGTTTTGGAAAATGTTTGTTTTTAAGCTTCACAAAGGTTTTATTGCACATCAAATAGCATATTTATGGTAAAGAGATAGCAAATAACTATTTAATTGACTAACTTACTGAACTATAACGAAACCGAAATTACATCACGATTTTGTAATTACTTGAAAGCTCATTTAATCAGAACATCCCAACTGCGTGAGGCCGTACCTATTTTGTAAAAATTAGCAAAAAAAATGTAAATGGAATACTATGGCGGTCCCAGGAAATGTATATGTAAGTAAAAGACCTCCCCGTAAGTATCCTTGGTTAAGATGTATCAGGACGATTATATGCGGCGAGTGTGGGTGGGTACCAGTCGGCAAATCGCAGAAAGAAGTTAATTATACACGTCCGAGGAAAAACGACTCGAATATTTTTAACGGTATTATTATATCGTACACGTTTATCCGAAAAGTGAGTTTTCACGGGCCGTTGCGAAAAAGCGTGGTTTTTCGCACAAGTTCGAGCACGAAATAGCAGTCACAAGGTAATTTTCTCTCATTTGCTTACATTTGCAATTGGCTCATCACGTCTGCATATTGAACAGGACCGAAGTAGCGAACGTGAGAATCAATTTGTATTGTTAATGAATCCGCCCACGGTGCTTCCAGGCGGCATATGTTGTCTTTGGGTGGCGGCGCATGCCTTTATAATTTCAAAACAGAAGAAGTGAGATAAAAGTCGTAAGCATCTATTAAATGTCAGTGAAGACTGATCACAAGAAATGTTGGTAATCCTGGAGAGAAGTATCGCCCTGATGACTCTTTAGGAGGAAGAAAAGGAAGATAGTCAAATATGTGAAAAAATCATCAGGAAGACTCAACGAGACACAACAAATGTCATTCAGTGAAGCTTAAATGAGACTGAAAAACTCAAATGGGTTGGAATTCACAAACCCCCTCACACCCCCCCTAACCTTCTTTCAGAAGGGGGGGGTGAGGAGGTTTGTGAATTTGAACTACTCTATTATATGGAGTTTGTTAAATATCTGAAAAATGATTTGATAGTAAGTTATAATAATAAAATTGGACATTTCAAGACTAAACACATAACATAAATTATAATTTTCCTGTTCTTATTCTACATTAATTCTTATCTTATAACGGAAATAAGTATGGTGGAACTCACAAAAAGCAACTGTTTCTGTCCGATGATGAAAAATAATTGAATAAGGCAATACATACGTTATCCTGTCCTTTCTATCTGCATACATACGTTTTCTGATCAATAGTGTGTTATTCCTCCGGCATTGCCTACTGCATTAAACTAAGCAAATATAAATTTACGTCCTTCTGTTTGCCAATCTCACTGGTCTGGTAACAAATGAGTACTTCTTGTAAGTGTAAATATTTGCTGAGCGCATATAGGTTCTCAAAATAAAGTCAGTTTTGCGTTTCTTTTAAACGCAGAGAGAGAGCGTACCAAGTCGTGCAAAAACACTGACAATTTAATAAAAAAAAGTCTAATTAGAAAAGCACCTTCTAATAATATCTTAAGTGTATAAGTATAAAGTATCACACACACGCACCGCCGCATATAAATTTGCGGTCTTAAATCATTTTCGCGCACGTAATTACATCTTTTAAGGAATCTTATTACCCGACGAAACTAGCCGCAAAACCTTTATACCGCTAATTAAAATAATTTACTGAGGTGATATGAATGGCTAAGATTAATATTTTTGAGTGGCTTTGCTTGTTTTTACTAAAATACAGGCAAATACACATGTTTGAGGTTTGAAGTTTAATAAGGATTCTGGATGGTTTTGTTTTATTTTAGATTTTAACTGTTAATTAGAGTCATTTTTTGTAATTAAAATAGCTTAAAGTTTATCAATGAGCAAGCGCTTTCGCCTATTTGTCCATTATACACGCTAAGTAAACTGGATTTTACAGGTGAAAAACGAACCAAAACTTCCTTTGATGCCTTATAAAAAAAACCTGTTTCTTCAAAGTGAGCTTCTTGAAAACGTTTTTTATGCTATATTTTCGAAATAGGTTATGAAAACCAGGTAATTAAACATATTTTTTTTTCAAGCGGTCTAAAATAAGCCTATTGTGTACCTGTATTGCTGGCGTAGAAAGGCCATTTCATATCCTAGGAGGTAAAAAAAATAATGTCCAGAACTTGATCCCGACTAAAAGCGTTGCATTTAGAAAAAAGCAGATGAAATGAATGCAACACTTACTTTGCTTTGATTGGCTTGGTAGGCTTGGCTCTGCAATACAATCCTTTCATGTTCTTATTCTGAAATACAGTTTTCCTGAAGGTGTCAGGGCTAAATTTGTGATCAAATTCAAAATCAACATACAACACACAACAAACGGACTGACACAAAAAAGACAAAAACTGATTGACACAACACGGCTAATACGATAACAACACAAAGCTATTTCCAAAGTTGTCTAACAGAGGGCGTATCATGGCTGTCTAGCGTCATCTGTCGATTACGGTTACGCGCTCCGAATTTACACGGAACGCGGTTCTTGAAAATAGGCTTTCAAAAATGTTATCGGCCATTTGCTCTGGTTTTCTGGCTTCAAATCTCCGTTGTTCTATGAGAATGATATTTTTTCGGTAACCGTTATATATGTATATTTACCAGTCCGAATTAATCGGTTAACCTGGCTAGGAAACGATACACATCCTATGTTTACCTTATTACGCTTTCGCTGTGTCATCTGTCAAAAATCGTGATGTCCATGGCACACTAATTCAAAATTCAAACGTCAAACACCTTGTACTAATACTAGTAATTGCGTTGTTGTATTGTCAAATAAAGTTTCAGTGAAGCCATGGTGAAGCCGTAAAGCGACCTAAATCGCCGAAATGAGTGATAGTGATAAAATAAGTTGTACACCACCTGCTTTAGCAGCAATAGCGTCAAATACGCTAAATAATTTGATTCCTGGCAGGTCCCGCAAAATGTATGAACGAGCGTACAATAAATTCACCACTTGGGCCAGAGAACACCAAGCGGTCAAAAAGTATTTATCCATGAAGGTAAGATCCGAAACAAAAATGAATTTATGATTTTTTTTAATACCTATAATCAACATTTTTAGGTTGTTTTAATATACGGCATATCAGGGGCATGTCGATGTAATGAAATGGTAAACTTGGAAAAATTATTTCTGGTTAAAATTCCAAGCACGAAAAATTACAATCCAATTGTTGGAGAATTTTACATAAATATTTGTAAAAAATACTTGTCTCTTCGTCCAGATGTTATTGATACAGATCGTTTTTTCATTAAATATCAAAATGGAGTTTGCCACAAAGTTGTAATGGGTATTCACAAAATCTCAAGTATTCCCAAGGAAATAGCGTTGTTTTTGAAATTGGCTAATGTCAAAGAATAGGTATACTGGTCACTGCCTTCGCCGAACCTCTGCAACTCTTCTTGTAGATAATGGTGGAGACATTTGCTCATTGAAAAGACACGGTGGTTGGAGGTCTACAACTGTAGCAGAAGGCTACATTGACGATTCTTTAAGAAATAAAAATGACACAGCAATGAAAATTCTGGATGTAAATGATTGTAATTTAATACCAATGAAGAACAATACCACAGATGATATCAGAGAACCAGTAATTTCAACAAACCCACAACAACAATCTACTTTAAATGTAGACCATGAAGTAAAGGGGCAGGAATTTCATTTGTGGCAGAATTGTATATTTGAAAATTGCCCATTTAAACTGACAGTTCATAGTTCGAATACCGACAAAGAAAATGTGTAGATTATTAGTTACATTTTCCTATTAATTGATATTTTAATTTATGTTAATTGTTGAATGTTGAACGAATACAGAATCCTAGACTTTCCGCAACTGTGCGATATGAAATAGACCAATTACAGCTAATCTTGAACGTAAACAAAATAATTCTTTTGATTGTCATCCTCACTGACAATTGGCATCAAAACATTGCATTTTGGCTTTCGGCGTCGTGTCAAATTCTCGTCCTTGTGGGATAGGGACATCTTATTCACCGTTGTTGTACAATATACTATATCAAATGTCCTAAACATTCCAGGTTATTTTTAATTTTTACCAGGAGCCTCTAGAATGATTTTGACAATGGCAAAATTTCTAAACATTCTACTGAAAGTTTTATAAAAATTGCGACAAACTTTTAAGTGTTCTAAACTTTCCAACAATTTTTTTAAAATTACCACATGCCTCCGGAATCATTTTGACGGCCACACAGTTGTGATTATGTCCATTATGTACTACTGAAAATCTCCTCAAAGTTGACAGAAGTCCATATTAGTGTGTTAAACACTCTAAGAATGCTGTAATATATACCAAACTATCACAAATATTACTAAAAACCTTGAAAAAATTGCCAATGCAAGTGCTCTAAAAGTCCATAATTGTTTTTAAAATTACCATATGCACCCAGAATAATTTTGGAAATGTCACAGAGATGTAATTACTGCTGAAAACCTCCTAAAAGTTGCCAGCAGTCCCTATTAGAGTGTTAAACACTCTAAGAATGCTGTAAAATTGCAAAAAGTCTCTAAAAACAGATCATTAAACATATTTTGTATCAAATGTCCTAAATATTCCAAGATTTTTATAATTTTTGCCAGGAGCCTCTAAAATGATTTGAACAATGCCAAAGGTTTCTAGACACTCTACTGAAAGGTTTATAAAAATTGCAAAAAGCTTTTAAAAGTATTCTAAACTTTACAACAATTCTTTAAAATTTCCAAATGCCCCCGAAATCATTTTGAAACGGCCATTTGTAATTTTGTAGTACTGAAAACCTCCTGAAAGTTGCCAGAGTGTTAAATATTCTAAAAATGATGTAATATTGCTAAAAGTCTATAGGATCTTCTATTACTGTCTTTAAATGTATTAAGAATTCTGTTCTTTTCTGTGTGATTGTTCACAAAACAGCTTTCAGCTTGCTGCTTTCTTTGACCAATCACAGTGCTTAATCTATGAACTTTAATATCATTTAGCAGTTGAAAATTGTAATACTTGATCGATATACGGCTAGGTAGAAACAAAAAAAATCTGAACAAAAATTTGCTGTAAAATTGATTCCCAGACTTCGTCTGGCATATTTGCGCGTACTTACGTAGGATCACGTAGACTTCAACAGATTCGAACAAACAAAATTGGCAAGAGATCGCGGCATCGCAAAGAACATGTAAATAGACGAGTACGAATTAATATGAGAAATCTGCAAATATAGAGTCCAAACGATAATAAAACTGGCTGGTGGATTTGATTTATAAGCGCTTCCGCGTTCGACCATTTAGATTCTCTCCCAAGTGAAGAAAAATTGCCATTACACGAAACGTGGCCGGAGGCGTTGCCAAGTCGTTGTTGAAACGAAAACTTTTCGTTTTGGTAGCAGGACTGTAAATTGAAAATATGTAGATTTGTCTAAACTGCTAACGTAACCGTTGATCACCTGCTGAGTGAAAAGTTCCTACCACTGCACGATCCGTTTCGTGTGTACCACTGGGAACCCGAAATGGACAAAACCATCCGGTTTGCATTTCTTGAATATCCATCCTTATTACTCCAACTACAGCAGGAATGTTAGATAATCATAATACGCAAAAGCAATTCGTCTTTGGTTTATCGTCCATCGTCACATCCATATCCGTCGCAGTTCGACCAAAGCCATTTTTCTTTAGGGGTCTTGTTACGTTATTTTAAAAGTAAAAGGTACTTAAATCTTTCAAAGCTGATATTATCGAAATTTACGTTCCACCGGCGAATGATGGATTTTGCCGCACTTGTTCACTCCAAACCTGATAAATTGCGGCTAGGAACCGCATAAATTAGCCATTGAACCAAAAACGTCAATGACCATAGTAGGATCCACACAAAAACCGATCTAAATGGCATTTTAACTACACGATATCGATACAATATCGATAGACGCGTATACACAATAACTCGTGTGTCACGCCCTGGGACCCTGGGAGGATCGTGATAGTATTGTTAAGTCGTTCGATTGACTTTTAGTTTCAAAATGCGAAAGTAATTTCACTTTTTAATGCGTTTCGGTTTCTGGTTGACTTAGTGTCAGAAGGTTAGGCAAGCGTTGGTTTTAAAGCCGATTAAAATGTCGGTTAATAGATCATTCAGGTGAAATATGCAACCTGGCTGTGGTTTTATTGCTAAATTCATTTCAAAAACTTGGAATCCACGAGAATTGTACCTACAAATACAAGAAGAAATATGCTGCTCTTCTTTTGCAACTTATTGGATCTGAAGATTTTCAACTATTTTGTAAGGTTCATTCTAGTCATCAGTAGATTCCGTCTCTGCTAAGTTTTTTGGGTCAAAATTCTACTGTTTCAAATTTATTTATCTGGGTTACTTGTGCAAGCAAGTCCATCTCTCAAACAATTTTAGACCAAAAAAATTATGTGTGTCATATAATTCTGAAATGACAGACATTAAGGAAACGTCCGAAATATGTTTATGGAACGTTAGATAATGGGTTGTAGCACGACACTTGAAGGTGTCTGTTTCACTTGAGCAACAACCAAAGTTATTCAATGCATAGCATGGAGATTTCTGTTCAGATAACCAGATCTGTATCTATTAAAACGTTCAGGCGACAAAAACGCGATAAACCTGATAATTCGAAGGCAAGTAGTTTAATGATTTTACCTACTTTTAACTAATTAGTTGAATATTGGAGAATGTGTGTTAGGTCCTGAAAACAGTAAAAATAGGAATTGTTTTAACAGACACGTAGGTAAGAAATTGCTGATTATTTTAGTCTAAACAGGACATCAATAATAAGGAGATCTGACTACTGTTCATGAAAATCTAAAATTGTGATAGATTGAAATCCTATTAAAATCTAAAAGTAATAAAAAATTCAATCCACCATTTTGCGTGCATGCCTCTTCGTGACATAATAAAAAATTTAAAATCCAGTTTTACACAGTTCAGTTAAACTTGTGGATAACTAAAATACGTTTCTGCACCATTGACAGTAAAATTTTACAAAAATTATGTCAATAAAGACGAATTTACTTCAAAACTAATTACTGTTTTAATGGGATTTACTGTTGTAACAAACAATGGTAAGAAAGAAAGATCTATTGAGTCTGTTTAGGGATCAATTTACACAATTGATTCAATTAAACTCTAACAATGGTCTGGTAAAATTACAGTTTAACTGAGATCTATAAAAGTGGCCTTTAGAATAGCCTTGAAGTTATTTAAAAGTCCGTTTTACTTAGTTCAGTTAAATTTGTGGTTAGCATTAACATGTTTCTGCACTCCTAAATTGACACTGTTAAAACCAGGGCTGCCAAATCAAAATATTTATGAATCAAAAAAAGAAACAAATTTTATTTTACAAGGTGTTTTTTGATTTCGTTTCATCGATTCTACCTCGAAAAATAATGCCAGTTTGTTATATAAACCATACTTCAACAATACAGATTTTGATTTTTTTATTGTTTTTCAAGTTTTGACAGATATCACGTGGTCTTAGAGGATAAATTAGCTAGACAGTCACGTGACTACTACTACTCATAAATCTCAGAAACACGTATTATATCGAATCACCAGCCATTATATCGAATAATCCAAGAAAACTTTTCTGAACCCTGATTTTTTCAACTTCTGAGCACAGCTTGACAGTTTTAACGTTCTAGAACACTATTTAGCTAGACAATCACGTGACAATTGCCAAAATAAGTGTCATAAATCTCAGAATGTAATTATTGCAAATTCTAGTCAATTTTTTTTACATTAAATGACAGATTTCATGTGGTTTTACAAGATATTTTAACTCGACAGTGACGTAACGTCAGAAAATGACAGTTTTAAACACATTTTTGGAATTCTCATTAAATTTCCTATTCAATAACCTAAGAAACACTACAAAATTTGGTACAGTCAGGGAAAAAAGTGGTGTTAAAATTTAAATTGACAAAAACACAATTTGAAAGGATAGTCAAGGACAAAATCACCTGTAAAACCCACTTGGAGTAAAAAAATTACTGTTTTAAGCACATTTTTGGAATTCTCATTAAATTTCCTATCCAATAACCTTAAAATGCACTACAAAATGTGGTACAGTCAGTGAGAAAAGCGGTGTTAAAATTTGAACGGACAGAAACACAGTTTGAAAGGACAGTCAGAAACAAAATCGCCTGTAAAACCCACTTGGAGTAAGAAAATGGCTGTATTAAGCACTTTTCGAATTCTTATTAAATTTCCTATCCAATAACCTTAAAATACACAACAAAATGTGGTACAGTCAGTGAGAAAAGCGGTGTTAAAATTTGAACTGACAAAAACACAGTTTGAAAGGACAGTCAGGGACAAAATCGCCTGTACAACCCAATTGGAGTAAGAAAATGACTGTTTTAAGCACATTTTTGGAATCCTCATTAAATTCCCTATCCAATAACATGAGAAGCACTACAAAAGTTGGTACAGTCAGGCAGAAAAGTGGTGTCAAAGTTTGAACTGACAAAAACACAGTTTGAAAGGACAGTCAGGGACAAAATCGCCTGTAAATCCCACTTGGAATAAGAAAATGACTGTTTTAAGCACATTTTTGGAATTTTTATTAAATTTCCTATCCAATAACCTTAAAATACACTACAAAATGTGGTACAGTCAGTGAGAAAAGCGGTGTTAAAATTTGAACTGACAAAAACACAGTTTGAAAGGACAGTCAGGGACAAAATCGCCTGTACAACCCAATTGGAGTAAGAAAATGACTATTTTAAGCACATTTTTGGAATTTTTATTAAATTTCCTATCGAATAACCTTAAAATACACTACAAAATGTGGTACAGTCAGTGAGAAAAGCGGTGTTAAAATTTGAACTGACAGAAATACAGTTTGAAAGGACAGTCAGAAACAAAATCGCCTGTAAAACCCACTTGGAGTAAGAAAATTACTGTTTTAAGCACATTTTAGGAATCCTCATTAAATTTGCTGTCCAATAACCTGAGAAACCCTACAAAATTTGGTACAGTCAGGGAAAAAAGTGGTGTCAAAACTTGAACTGACAAAAACACAGTTTGAAAGGACAGTCAGGGACAAAATTGCCTGTAAAACCCACTTGCATTAAGAAAATGACTGTTTTAAGCACATTTTTGGAATCCTTATTAAATTTCCTATACAATAACCTGAAAAAAACACTACAAAATGTGGTACAGTCAGGGAAAAAAGTGGTGTTAAAATTTAAATTGACAAAAACACAATTTGAAAGGATAGTCAGGGACAAAATTGCCTGTAAAACCCACTTGAAGTCAGAAAATGACTGTTTTAAAGCACATTTTAGGAATCCTCATTAAATTTCCTATCCAATAAACTGAGAAACACTACCAAATTTGGTACAGTCAGGGAAAAAAAGCGGTGTCAAAATTTAAACTGACAAAAACACAGTTTGAAAGGACAGTCAGGAACAAAATCGCCTGTAAAACCCACTTGGCGTAAGAAAATGACTGTTTTAAGCACATTTTTGGAATCCTCATTAAATTTCCTATCCAATGATCTGAGAAACACTACAAAATTTTGTGCAACCAGAGAGAAAAGCGGTGTCAAAATTTGAACTGCCAGAAACACAGTATTTAAAATTTACCAGTAATGTACTATTACCTAATTTACTGATCAAATTTTCCTGGTAAAGTAGAATATTTATTAGTTATTACATACTAGTTTTCACAATTTAAACATGAGAGCGTTTTTAACAATTTTTAAAAGACTATAAATCTTTCACATGTACAGAGTGTCATTGATTTAACATCTTTGAGTAAAGTAAAAAAAAGCTAATCAACGCCACACATGCAGGAAAAAAACTAAAATCCTTCTTTTTACAATCCTTCCACACTATCCACCTTGAAATCCGATACCCTGTAATTTCCTTAACGACTCAGGTACACATTTTATGATGAGCAGAGACCACACACACAACACCTGATCCGTTTACCGATTTTTCAGTTCTGTTAAACTGTTAAACTATTTCGAATTTTGCTGGTATTCAGGAAGCTGTGAAGATAAGACGATAAGAGAGTTAATAGAGGTTTAAAGCGTTAAAAGCGGCAATAAACGTTGCACTTCCTAGATTTAATAAGCGCGTGGAAATTAACGAGTCCATTGTTCTTGTCCCAGGATCACGTGTGTAAGAATTTCCACCGAAACCCATAAAACATATCGACGCGAACTGGAATTTGTGCGATAATTGGACGAGAAATTATTGCTGTTGATGTGTTGTGTGAGTGAGAGTCAATTCCCATCGATGAAGGAAAAAAATCAATGAACTTTCGATGATGAAGCTCGTTAATAAACTATTTGCAAAACCCGCCAAATCGTTTTGTCACGGAATTATGATTATGTGTCCTGCCGTAACTATGTAACCATATATAACGAGAAATTGTCTTACAGTTAAGAATGTTATTACGTGATCGAGATGAAACGTGATAGATCGCGCACACCATCTTCGGCAGATGAACCAATCTGGGGCAAAACTCACCTGGAAGATTTATCCCGGACATCAGCAGTTTGTCAGGAAGTTCCGATATGCTTTTAGGTCTGGCGATTTCCATTTTTTTGCTTGGAACACCTGAAACAAAGTGACAAAGTAAACCAGGACGTCTGCATGTCATTATCGCTATTTTCCGTAAGTGGTCAAGTCGATAATCTCGTGAATTTTATTACAGCTACGACGAAGTGTCGGTAATAGACACATCAACCCACTTAGACCGTGAATAATTAAGTTGGTTCTTGTCGATAACCACATCGAAATTTTTTTTCCCGCTGGGAAAATTTATGAGAAAACGTGCCCGGCCCGCGATTGAATAAACATTCGAAGGGAAACAGCGGAAAAATCAAACAATCTATTTGATCACAGATATCCTATGACAACATTGGCTGCCGTAGGATACTGCAATATAATACTGGCAGATAGGAATACAATAGTCGATAGCGAAACAATAGCCGTGGGAAAACGGTTTAATGGTTTTCGGCAACAATGCAAAAAAGAACAAATTTTAATCGTTTATATCCGAGTTTCTTGCCCTGTACACACGATCCGTATTGTTCGGTAATGAAAGTGAGATTCTATTTGTTTATCGACTAGCCCTTCGATTATTGGTCCAGTCAGATTTTGTTTAGGTTAGATTACGTAACAATTTGACTTGAGAAGATGAAAATGTAATAAAACTCATATTAAGAATGATGGTTAATGCCAATGGAAGTTCTAAATGGATTTAGTCACGTAATTTAAGTTTAAAAGTTAAAAATTATTAGATTGATTTTGTTATAAATTAGATTATTAGATTGACACCAATTTCCTCACTAATTCTTATCTATTTTGTTGAGCTCTCAGTCTTTAGCAATTTTACCTTTTAATTTTCATCTTTTAAATTAAAAGATATTCTAAAACAACCAATTATACGACAAAATTTATCTTGATGTCTATAAAACATATTTTTCTTATAGTAATTGGTTACGTTACGTATTGAACGATTTTTCCTACTGACCTAATCTAACCTAATTTTTTAAATGACATTTTTGGTCAAAAGTGCAATTTTGGCAATTTTTATTTTGCTCCATAAAGCTCCATAAGAACCTTAAATTAAGTAAAATAAGCGCAAAAAAAGTACTTTAAAATTTTTCTATTTTAATTAAAAAATTTTTTATTTTCAAAAAAAATTAGGTGTCTTTTTAACTACTTTTTGAGATACAGTATCTCGGTAACATGAAGAGCTAGAGAGGCGAGTTTTGGCTCATTTTGTAGTATTTTTTATTCCTTTTCTAATGATGGTTTAGCAAAACTGATTGGAGTTCAAATAAAAAAGTTACAATCTTTCAAAAATTGTAAAAATGACATTTTTGGTTAAAAGTGCAATTTTTTATTTTGCTCCCTAAGGGTTCCAGTGCACAGCAAAGGGTATATTTATATCAAATAATCTGTAATTAAGTAAAATAAGCGCAAAAAAAGCACTTTAAAATTTTTAATTTTTCAAAAAAACTGAAAGTATGGGGGATATTCGGTGTCTTTTTTAACTAATTTTTGAGATACAGTATCTCGGTAAAATGAAGAGCTAGAGGAGTTTTGGCTCATTTTGTAGTATTCTTTATTCCTTTTCTAATGGTGGCTTAGAGAAATTGATTAGAGTTCCAATAAAAAACTTACAACTTTCAAAAATTGTAAAAATGACATTTTTAGTGTAATTTTGGCAAATTTTAATTATGCTCCATAAGGGTTCCAATGCACAACAAACGGTATATTTATACCAAAGGACCTTAAATTAGGGAAATAACCACATTTATCCTTTAAAATATTGAAAAAATGGCACTATTTGTCAAATTTTTCAATTTTTTTTTGCACCAAAATATGGCTCACTTTAGACTGATCATACATTGCTAGGTAGAAAAAAAATGGTTTGAAACCTTCATCAAGACATATTTAACTCATTTTGTCCAAATTTAGCTAGAACGTGCATTTTTCAATATTGCCAACTTGAAAATGAAATTTTTAGACTGAATTTACAAATTAATGCTTAAATTTAAAATTTACAAAATTCTAGCTTATTTTAGTGTTCCTAAATTTTGAAAAGCAAACTGTCTAAATTTAGCCAGAATTTCAAATGTTTAATCTTATTTTTAAATGAAAAAAATACATTTTCACAGCCACGTGACCTATTCTACAAGTTAATGTTTTTAAAATTTTAATTCCAAACTTTTAGAGTTGAAAATTTAATTATTAGGGCATTTGATGTGTTTTATGCAGATTTGGCTAAAATATTCAATTATGTCAACTAAAAAAAAGTCACGTGATGGAAAAATCATTTTCGTTACTCTCTAAGAGATGTAAGTGCTTTTATGTAAACTCATTTAACCTAAATGACACTTGATTGACCTCATTGGAGGTAAGTTTTATACATTACAGTTACAGACAAACTATTTACAAATTTTAGGTAATTTTTGCAGTCAAAAGAGTGCCTAAATGCAACGTTGTCAGTTGTACTTGGCTGAAAAAAAAAATTCCAACACATCACCACAAGAATATCATTTTAACATACAAATCACTTTTGCAGAAAGTTTTCTTCAGTACCAACTGTTATTAACACGCAGTGGTTCAAATAAATAACCAAATTGTTGAATGAAACAAGCAACGATAATTCTCAATGTAAATTAAAGAAACCCGAAACCGGTCGCGTTCGTACTGATTCATTTTCATTCATGTTCTAAGCTGAAAATAATTAGAAAATCAGTAAAATTGATTGGTGAACGTTTAATCAGAACCGTATTTGCCGTTTAAATTCAACACTTATGTGCAATACCGCTTCATACATAGTTAAACCTTGAAGAGCTAATCGTAAACTGCACTGATCGACATTTATAATATCGTTTACAACAAACCGATTAAATGCAAATTGTTTCCGGATTTGAAGTAGCAAAAGGCGTAACAAAAACCATTCAATGCGTGAAACACAAATTAAATTCTTGTTTATACGGCTGACGAAACAGGGATTTCGAATTTACGATCAGTTTTATTGACTATAGAAAATCGGCTGTGCACATTGTAAATGTCTTTTGCGGACAACCAAAGTGTTGTTCTGGAAATTGCCTCACCAAGACCAATCTGGAATTGTTTTCAGGGTAAAGTCCTTAGATCGGTCGTAAACTTAAGCGGATTTGCACACACATACACGTTTACGCCCACGTAACTGTTGTTTAATTCAGTTTCGATATGTTCTACGATCGAAATATATCTTTGAGCAATCTAGATTTCGACATATCAATAAATCGAATCCGATTTTAATAAGTAATTGCTAAGGAGAGTCTTGTGCTACTTTAACCAAAGCCTGTTACAATAAAATTTCACTTATTTCGGAGCTGTGTAGAGTACAGAAAAAGTTTAAAACAAAATGTTTTGTCATAATTAATTACTTCACTTACGAAACTTTTTGTGAATATGAATGAATTATACCAAATTGAATGAGCCCATTCAATTTAAGCTACGCCAATTATAAAGTTGTGTAATCTTGCAATATTCTATATGCATTGTAAGTAGTAAAGTAGCTTTAACTAGGCTATTGGACCATTAATAACTTCACTTAAAAAATAATGTAATTATTTTTTTTTTGTTTTAGCTGACTAATTGACAACCGGTAGAAAATTCAATAATATTAATGAAATTGTTGTAAGGGAGTGTGTTCTTAAGTGTGTACTACTTTTAGTACTAAACACTGTAAAGTAGGAACTCACTGTAAATCCTCGGGTAAAATCAAAGTTGTAATTTTGCTTTCTGAATTGAGTAAAATCTAGCAGATCGCCTTGTCACTATAAGCACTTTTTAGAAGGTTTTCAAGAGCATTTAGAGGTCTATGGAACTTTCAAAATGGTCCTAGAGGTTTCTGGGCATTTTAAAACAACTTTGAGAAGATTTAGGACACTTGTAGAGGGCTGGCACTTTTTAGAAGATTCTTAATCGCAATTTAGAGGTTTATGGGACTTTGAAAAGGTCCTAGAGGCTTCTGACAGTTTAAAACTGTTTTGGGAAAGTTTAAAACAGTTGTAGAGAGCTCTGGCATTGTTTAGAAGATGCTCAATAGCATTTAAAAGTCTATGGAACTTTAAAAAAGGTCCTAGACGCCTCTGGGCATTTTAAAACAACTCTGAGAAGGTTTAAGACGCTTATAGAGGGCTCTGGCACTTTTTAGAAGATGCTCAATAGCATTTAGAGGTTTATGGAACTTTTAAATTGGTTCTAGAGGTTTCTGACAATTTAAAACAGTTTTGGGAAAGTTTAAAACAATTGTAGAGGTCTCTGGCATTGTTTAGAAGATGCTCAATAGCATTTAGAGGTTTATGGAACTTTCAAATTGGTCCTAGAGGGTTCTGACAGTTTAAAACTGATTTGGGAAAGTTTAAAACAATTGTAGAGAGCTCTGGCATTGTTTAAAAGATGCTCAATAGCATTTAAAAGTCTATGGAACTTTAAAAATGGTCCTGGACGCCTCTGGGCATTTTAAAACAACTCTGAGAAGGTTTAAGATACTTATAGAGGGCTGTGGCACTTTTAGAAGATGCTAAATAGCATTTAGAGGTTTATGGAACTTTCAAATTGGTTCTAGAGGTTTCTGACAATTTAAAACTGTTTTGGGAAAGTTTAAAACAGTTGTAGAGAGCTCTCGCATTGTTTAGAAGATGCTCAATAGCATTTAAAAGTCTATGGAACTTTAAAAATGGTTCTGGAGGCCTCTGGGCATTTTAAAACAACTCTGAGAAGGTTTAAGACGCTTATAGAGGGCTCTGGCACTTTTTAGAAGATGCTCAATAACATTTAGAGGTTTATGGAACTTTCAAATTGGTTCTAGAGGTTTCTGACAATTTAAAACAGTTTTGGGAAAGTTTAAAACAATTGTAGAGGTCTCTGGCATTGTTTAGAAGATGCTCAAGAGCATTTAGAGGTCTATGGGACTTTCAAAATGGTCCTAGAGGTTTCTGGAATTTTAAAACAATTCTGGGAAGGTTTAAGACACTTGTAGAGGGCTCTGGCATTTTTTAGAAGATTCTCAATAGCATTTAGAGGTTTATGGGACTTTCAAAAGGTCCTAGAGGCTTCTGACCGTTTAAAACTGTTTTGGGAAAGTTTAAAACAGTTGTAGAGAGCTCTGGCATTATTTAGAAGACGGTCAATAGCATTTAAAAGTCTATGGAACTTTAAAAATGATCATGGAGGCCTCTGGGCATTTTAAAATCACTCTGAGAAGGTTTAAGACACTTATAGAGGGCTCTGGCACTTTTTAGAAGATGCTCAATAGCATTTAGAGGTTTATGGAACTTTCAAATTGGTCCTAGAGGGTTCTGACAGTTTAAAACTGTTTTGGGAAAGTTTAAAACAGTTGTAGAGAGCTCTGGCATTGTTTAGAAGATGCTCAATAGCATTTAAAAGTCTATGGAACTTTAAAAATGGTCCTGGACGCCTCTGGGCATTTTAAAACAACTCTGAGAAGGTTTAAGACGCTTATAGAGGGCTCTGGCACTTTTTAGAAGATGCTCAATAGCATTTAGAGGTTTATGGGACTTTCAAAAGGTCCTAGAGGTCTCTGGAATTTTAAAACAATTCTGGGAAGGTTTAAGACACTTGTAGAGGGCTCTGGCATTTTTTAGAAGATTCTCAATAGCATTTAGAGGTTTATGGAACTCAAATCGGTTCTAGAGGTTTCTGACAATTTAAAACAGTTTTGGGAAAGTTAAAAACAGTTGTAGAGAGACAGAGAGACAGAGAGAGTTGTAGAGACATTGTTTAGAAGATGCTCAAGAGCATTTAGAGGTTTATAGGACTTTCAAATTGGTCCTAGAGGCCTTTAACAATTCAAAACACCATTCTGGGAAGGTTTAAAAACGTTTGTAGAAGGCTCTGGAACTTTTCAGTAGCATTTAGAGGTTTTGGCACATTCAAAACGACTCACGGTGTTTACGAAATTGAAAAAAACGTCAAAATAATCTGACATCATAACACATTTTGGTTATAAAACTTCTTTCTGAAAACTGTCAAAAGTAAGCACTATTGTATCTGGGGATATTTTTGGTTATAAACCAAACTGGAAAGTTTTGCAACGTCGCATTTCTTCTCAATTAGCTTTAGTGATGTTTACCCTAATTTCTAGGAAAATTAGCAGTTTGTCAACGGTGCACTAAATAGTAACGCCCTTAAGTAGTAAGAAAAGTAGATCAAAATTTGCAGACAAAATTACTCATAAAAATACAGAGCATTTTCAACTTGATTTAAACCAAAATTACACTTTTCGAACTTTGCTTATGACTTTAAATGACTGACGATAAATATCTGGTACATTATTTCTAAATCGCCAGATTCAATCACTTTTTGGCGTTCAAATTACATGGCGCACACTTTTCAACTTTAGGCTCGCGGGTGTTATAACGGGGCCTCGATGGTGAATTATAAGGTCGAGAGACCCAGTTGAGATTTATTCGCCCTCGTGAGTAATGGCCACCTTTACGTATTAAACGGTGCGCCGCCGTAATGACACGGTTTTTCGACAGATTTCTGAATGTTTATGGTAATTGAAGATAACTAGATAAATCACACGGCTTTGCGATTTACGTGGGACTTTTGTGCTTCAAGTTGCGGTTGTGTTCTGTAACAACGGTTCAGTCATCTATTAATGCATCAAAACCACCCACGCTTTTTGCGGTCTCGTAAAAAAATGATGTATCGACTCGAGGAATCAATTATCGACAACCAGTTAAAGTGTCAATTAAATTAAACCAGAACTGGCATCTTCATCAGGTTTTAACTCACGTCTCGCGTGAATAAATTCAAATAAATTGTCATTGTGCACATTTTGAAAACTTTCTTTATCTGCAAAAAAATAATCTGAATAACATGATCTTTTGCGACCTTTGCGCCTGCATATTAGGAATCGAACTCGTCCCATATAACAAAGCCTTAAATCGGCTGTTTATCTTTTAGAAAGTGGCTTTTGTGTCAAGGTACAAACTTGACCCTCTTACCGAATATCGGTGGGTGTCTAAACACAGATTTGTCTAACTTCCGACACCATATTTCATTGTCGACGAAGTTTATAGTCTTAAATAATTTCTACCGCTTGTATATCATTCTCGATTGGGTAATGTTTATATTAAGAAGAAGACGTCGATGAAGTGGTTTGTTCCTTCTAGTGTTTACCATACACATTGCAATCAGTTTAGTTGTTAACTAAAATTGGTTATTGACCGTACGAATACTATAAAGTCTGTTTTTGCCTTCTTAGGAAGTAAAAATACCATCCAATGCATTTGTTCAATTACTTAATGAGCGAGGGGGGTAGACCGCCTTTTTGCCTCAACCTTTATGTTTCACCTATACATTATGAGCAAATAATACCATGGAAACGGTGTAGTTATAGTGTTCATAACAACCTGAGGGCATTATAGGTGGGCGTTATCATAACGCCCTGAAACCTTTTTTAATATTAGCAATGGCATTTTTATTCTTTTATGTCGTAAAAACTACGTCCTTTCCTACCTTAGAATGCTCTTGACTTTTTAGGTAATAAGTTTTGCTGCATTTTCGTTTATATTTTCTAAAATTTCATCCAGATTTTGCTATTTTCACTAACTGACAGGACTATCAAAGTCATTCAGGTAAAATAAACACTAAACAACATACCGGTAAAGGTATACCTTACTTTTCAATGTCAGAAACAGTAAATAAATATTAGGGAGAGTATAATGGCCATCAGAACATTATGTTCCCCCTAACGCCCTTGGTACATAAACAGCTATTTAAAATAGCTCTATTATTGCTCAAAATCTCATGTCGTAAAACTGACTAAGCCATTAAATTGCTTTGAAATGCCTCGAAATCTGACTCACAATACCTTCAGATGAAATACGGCCTCGAACTTACCAAAATACAAATAATTTAATTCTTGCATTATTAAACCTCCTAACAAAAATAAAGAAATGTTTACTACCTAACAAAAATTTAAAAAAATATACAGGGTCTTATTAAAAATTCCTATGTGAATATAGTAGGTACTTATATTATTTGACTTTTGTTATCGTCCAATCAGTCTTCACCAAAAATTTGAAAAGCTTTGACAACACCTTCTTCTGCTCTTCTTTTCTGACACTGGAAGAATTTAATTTTTATCTATAATGCATCTGTCTTTTGATATCGACAAGTTTGTCTTCTCTAAAAATTTCTGGGCAATAAGCTAGCTTAGTCATTTCTTCCGTCTTCTTTTCTGACGCTGAAAGAACTTAATTCTTCTTTAAAATATATTTGGCATATGCTATCAACCAATCAGTCTTCTTGAAAAATGTTTGATTAATAAGCCAGCGCAGTCAATTCAACACATTTTTCCGCTCTGCTATTTTAAAGCAAAATGAACTGAAATATTTTTAAAAATATATTTGGTATTTGATATAGACCAATCAATCTTCTATAAAAATTTCTGGGTAATTAGCCAGCCCAGTCATTTCCACACATTCTTCTTTTCTGGTGCTGAAAGAACTTATTAATTCTTCGTTACAATATCAGTCTTCTTTCAAAATTTGAAAGTGTTTTGGCAGGTTTTACCATTTGCACTGTACTACTTAAATAACGGTGGTCATTTTGGATTAAGCATTTCACCTTTCAACTCCCTTATTTAACTTGAGCTTGTATTACATAATTTTAAAGAAAACTTTAGAGCCCAGTAAACCAGTTTATATTAAAATTCAATTAGGACTCAAACAGATATTGTCAATTAATTTTTTTTCTATTTGGACCACTTTAATGACCCGAAGTACTGGATGGAGATTTATAAATCGACGGTGCAGGAATGCGAATAAATGAATACGATTTCGGCCCACCTGTTTAGGCGGTCCACGTTTCTCGGTAATTCGAAGCCAGATTGCCAAGTTTTTTCTTGTTGTTTTACGAGGTTATTCCACCTGATTCCATTGAGAACGGGTCCGATAAAGTTACCTACCGAGAGCGGAATATTACTCTAGTAGTCACCCACGTCGTCGGCAATTTTTGTAACACACACACACACACAAGCCAGCATACTTTTCTTAATGGGCAGGTGGTCGTTTACCTTTTTCTAAGTCGGTCGCGATATCGAACACCAGATATCGCCATTGTCCGCAATGTTTATTGTTTTTTTGCTCGAATTAACTTTAGATCAACTCGAATTACTTTGAAAACAATAGCTTAGCATAATTGTAATTTAAATCTCTTAAAAGGAGGAGTAGAGTATTGGTTACAGTGACACAAAATCTAAAGTCAAAAGTCAAAATACTGAGCACAAACTAAACTGCTCGTCAAACAGAATGGGACATCAAAATTTTTTAGCTGCTGTTTCTTTAAATTGATTCACTCGATTTTAATAATTTTTTTGAGGATTAAAAGGTATTTTATTTTTCTTTCTGACGACCTAAATAATCTTTTTGAAAGTTTTCACGGATTTGAGTATACAGGGTTTGACTAAGGTGTAGTCAAACAATGAAAAATTCGGTATAACGCCATTTCTCATAGGTTATATCCCGATACGTTCAAGTTTTATCGGGTAAACTGTGCATAGGTGATTTTTTGCAAAATTTTGCTTGGAAAATGATTGAGATTGATTTTTTCCAAAGAATTATTTAGTAGAAACCATTTGCCTGAAAGAAAAATTTTGCAAAAAACCTACCAATGCACATTTCACGTGATAAAACGTGAACGCCGAGGGGTATATGTCAAGATTATTTCCTGAAAACTCACATTTTAGTTTATTAACAAGAAAACACCTTAGTTAGAACACAAATACTAAACTAAACGTGATGAATGATAATATTGAACTCACCCCAGCAGACGACAGATTTTCGTTCAGCCATGTGTATTTTTGTTTACATTTCAGATTGACAATCAGACGTCATAATATTTTAATTTATGTAATTTTTTAATGGAAACTACGTTATAGTAATTGATTAATTGTTAATATTGAAGAAAATAGCTTAAATTTTATATGTGTCTAAATCCCGTTTCGTTTAATATCAAATGTTCTTCAAAAAGGTAGGAGGTGTTTATTCAGTGTAAAATTTTAGCAACTAGTGATTTATTCAGTATATAACGGCTCTCATTGGTCGAATTAGAAAGGTTCATTGAATTTTATTGGCAGCTAGTACAATGAGGGAAATAATCGTAAAAAAAATTGTATGTTACAAAATAACCTTAATCGAGTCTTGTGATCAATATCTCTAGACGTTTTTGCCAGTTTAGTGATTAAGGGTCGGTTACAAATTTATTGCAAAATTTCAAAATGGTGTTATTTTTACGCACTTTTTTTTGTTTTTAATTTAACCCATTCTTTCGTGGAACTTTCTACAAAAGGAAGATTTTTGATAGTTTTTGAATTTTGTCAAACAAGCTGAATATTAGTATTATTGAATGATTAAGGAAGTTGTTCAGAGATTGAATAGGTTCAGGAAGATTTTACAGCATCACAGTTTCAAGTTCATTATTATGAGCTGAGAACAACTGAGAAGAGTATAAGGATTTTAGTGTTTTCATTTAAGTTAACTATGACTTTGTCTCTGCTCAGTCAAGGTTTGGCTAAACTCGATTAAATATGGTGTGAAAAATATGTGAATTCCCATTTCAAGTGTGTATATCATCCTGAGCGACGACTAATAAACATTTTTCACCTTGATAATAAATCCATAAACGGCTCACCATGTTTGGTAGTACACGCTGGTATAAATATGGCAGCGATCGCATATTTGTATCGTGTCTCCCCGAAGGCTACGCTAATAGGAAACTTTTCCAGCTCCCTAGATGAGCCTCAACTATACGGAAACGTAAATAAACAACAAGTTCACAAAATAAAAAAAAAATGTTGGAAATAAATGTGGGAAAATTGTCACCGGTACTGGTATGACTCCGGCAATACGGTGACGACGAGGTGCAGGAACGATAATAATCCTCGGAACGGATTTTAATTAAACCAGGAGGCAAGTCTCTCGTTTAGTTAAGACGTATTCAGCGATTTTAAATTGTAAATTAGCAGCCGTGCACTTTGTGCGAACAAATCGTCGCTGTCACTAGGTGGGCAGGTCTTGGGGTTCATCTGACTTGCAGATGTCGTAGTTTTAACACTAGTAACCACTTTTGCTTTTACTGTTCGTGCTCTATCCTATTTTTAGTCTAGGATTGTCAGATCTTTCTATACTCAGTGAATGTGGTAATTAGTCTCAAAAGTAGAATTGTTATAGAACATATTACACAGCTGTTTTACAGTGTTGCTACCACTTACATAAAAATACGGTCCGATATAGTCCGATTTGGAATGAACTTGAACAAAACAAAGATAATGAGTACAGAAGACATCCAGGTGACACAAAATTCAATTTTGCAAAGAAAATCAATCTTCTGAAATCACAAGAAGAATAGGCCTCCTGGGCAGCCTTTGGCAGACTAGGATTTATCCTTAAATCTAGTGAATCACATATGGACTAGAGACAATGGCAATTACTCGCAAATTTATCAATAAACTGCAAACCACCCAACGAGCAATGGAGAGGGCTATGATAGGAATCACTCTAAGGGATAGAATCAGCAACAAGGAAATTCCTAGAAGAACTAAAATGACAGATATTCTAATGCTTGTGGTACAACTGAAATGAAGATGGGCTGGTCATGTGGCAAGGCAGGCCGATCACATAGGATACTAGTTTGGCGCCCAAGAGAGACTAAACTGAGCATTGGTGGCCCCAGAGACGATATCCAGAATGTTGCAGGAAGGAATTGGACCCGGACTGCTAGAAATAGAAAGGCGTGAAGGGATTTGGAAGAGGCCTACATCCAGGAATGCATAAATACCGGCTGAGAAGAAGAAGAAAATAGTCCGATTACTATACAGGGTGGTCCAGTTTTAAATGTCAATAATCCAGCAATGGATAGCCAATCAAAAAATAAGTTGACATGCATTATGTCAATTTCCTGAAGAAACGCTTCCTAAAGAAGACACAGACAAAAATGTCTACTTGGATTATTGTATTTTTTACTTTAAAATGGTTCAAAAGGATTCAAATCTGGTCATCTGTGAGGTTTACGAGTTAATTTTTGACACTGAAAATAGTCAAAAATCAGGATTTTTTTTATTCAATTAAACACTGGTAACAGTCCGAATTTTTGGACTAATTTAATTCTAAAAATTAGTGTTTAAGACTAATATCGTAGCATTTAATGCCACAATTGTTTACTTTCATAAATCAAGAGTCTGAAACTTAACTTTTACTAGAAAAAATTGTTTAAAATTCGATTTTTTTAGTCTTAAAGCAAAGTGAAGCGTCTGGAAGTCAATTTAATACTGACAAAGCGTGAAATGGCATGTTTAAACCTATGGAAAATGTAAAAATAGTTTTTTAAGTCTCCTATGTCAAAAACTTGGTAAAGATAACCCTAAAACTCGATTTTCCTAGCTGAAAGCAGTTTTAAAGCCCTAAAAATAGTCCAGAGTTCTAAGAAAATGAAAAGCAATAAAACAAAGCTGAAAAGTTAGTCTTCAAGTCAATTTTTATGAATCTAAAGACTATTTTCAAGACTAAAATATTGAAATGTATTTTCAATCTATGAAAACTTACTTCAAATGGAAATTTTAAGCTTTTGATGTCACTTTTCATTGGTTTAGAGTTACTTTTTGGTGTCCAAGTCCATTTTCAAGGTTGAAATGTGTGAATTTGTAGTAAAAAATTGTAGATAAAGTAGTTTTTCATGACTACAACCTAATTTTTACTACTAAAGTTTTTCAACTTATCTGAAAACTATAACGACTGACTACAAAGACAGTTTTTAAGCCTTTCAAGACAATGTTCACAGTTTCGAAGTCAATTGCCAAGGCTAAGATCTTTCAATTTGTGAAAACTGGTCAAAAGACAATTTTTAAGCCTCTCAAGTAAATTTTCACCGTTTCAAAGTAAATTTACTGGGTTTCTGTCAATTTTCAAAACTACAGTCTTTCAATTTGTCTGGAAACTATGAAAATTGGCTACAAAGACATTTTTTAAGCTTCTAAAGTAAATTTTCACTGTTTTCAAGACAATTTTTAAGTTAAGTTGGGTTGATTTAGGGTCTTTGAACATAATAACTCAATTATTTCGTAAACGAAGCTTCAAATCATAAGAGGTACTTATTTTGTCAAATTGGACAAGTGAAGTAAAAAAAACTGAAATTTTTGAAAAATATCCAGAGAATCAGGCAGAAATATGAAAACCATCTTCCTGTATCTACACTACTGGAGAATTTTGGCAAACGTTATTCATAATAAGTATTAATTTCATAAGTGCTTGTTTCAAATTTATTTATTTATGACAAAAAACCCATTTTTTAAAGGACTGTATTTTTCTTGGAAAATGACATAATGCATGTCAACTTATTTTTTAATGGGCTATGCAATGGTGAATTATTGACATTTAAAACTGGACCACCCTGTATATGATTATTTCTTATTTTTTGGACAAAATGTGAAGTTTTCCTGGAGTAAAGTGCCTTTTGCACCCTCAAACTTTAAAAAGTTGTACTTTCCTGTTTTGTAGTACAACTAAACTGGGACAGTGATTTTTTTTGGGTCATTTTCAAAACCTTACTCATTTCGAATGTGGTTTAGACTGTCACTTGATTTATTGGCTTTTTATTGATGTAAAAAACTTTTGCTGTTACATAATTTGATGAGTACTTATCAGGACAGTGAGTTTGCACAAGTTGTTCTTCAACTTTAACTAAGTGCACTTTTAGACCACCAAAATTCACACTGACTTTAGAACACCCTGTGTATACACACGAAGTGGGATGAACAACTCGCTTATTCCTTTAAGCTAAGGCCTGCCGTAATTGCAGGTGTCTGTCAGTGGCTGCAGGACCACTTATTTTGCAAAGCGCGTTCTATTAAACTCAAGGAAAACTGCATGTTACCATCAAGAATAGCGGAGGCTGAAACCAATCTAGCATAGTGCCCTAAAGACTTGCTTAACTCGTTTCTATTACAATGTGAAGGTGGGAAAAGAACTTGAGGAACGTTAAAAAGTACTGAATAGGTAGCAGCAGTGACCAAAATAAGGTCAAACCAAAACTTTGATAACATTATAGTGTTTTGCGTGTTGTATACCTTGCAACAAGATAAGGAGTTACCTGCATGACTTTTATCGAGTTAACCCAAATGGAGTTACACTGATTTTCAATTTGGAGTACCAGACGCCGTTACATTTAGCGGTCCCCAAACAGTGCTCCACTTAAACCACCCAGACGTATGCAAGTGCTTCGAAAACAGGAACAAAGGCTACCAGAATGGTACTCGTAGATACCAATCTGACTTGTTCGATTTGCAAAACAAATGTACTGCCATAATAATTTGCCGTTTCGTGTTCACAAACGCTTATCATCTTTGTTACACATATTTGTTTGGGGATCGCTATTGTGAATTATGCCATTTTAAATGCATATGGCGGTTCTTTATCGAGATCAAAACTATTGTTCACTGCTGTAAGTTTCTTTTGCCATTCATTAATATTCAGGGAACAGACTTTGTTTTGAATTAAAATTTTTAAATTCAAAAAGTTAGTAAAAGAAGTGTTGTAAATTATATTCATCATTGTAGTTAGTTTCACTGAAGAAACCAGTGGATTTAGAATGTTGTACCTCACAGTTTATTTTAGAGACTATTCTGGAGTTTTCTAGTCTTCCATTACCTGGCTTAAAACATTATTTTCTTTATTGTACTATTTTACATAAATCTGCACTGTACTGTTATGAAATAGGTTCAGGATGGATAATTGGAACATGTAGGTACAGGGTGCTGCATTTTCGATGGTTTTACGGGGTACAGAGAAAACGGTAATAGATAGAAAAAAAGTAGCATACGTGTTCTGATCTCTTTTTCTGAGCTGAGATGACTGGCGAAGAGTGGGCTGCGCAAACTTCTTTTGTTTCAAAGATACGGGGGGTTTTCGAAAATTGGTAATTTTTGAACCTCTTCAGTATTTCAGTTGCTCTTAAAGTTATCAAAAAAGGAAGAACGGTTCCCGGTAGAAGTTTTGACGTAGAATCCAATGGCGTAGTCAGTTTTTTTTTATTCCATTTAGTTTCTGATATGACAGTAAGTTACATTTTTTAAATGGAACATCCTATATATTTTTACGTCATTTAATTCTGTTGATTTTTACCTTTTCAACGGTGTATTACAACATATAAGTTTGTAGAGGTTAATCCTATTATTTTAAAAAAATACCTTTGCTAAGCTTAAAAAAGGCCAATATCTAAAATACCAAACAAAATCGGAAATCATATAAACTAACACATCAGAAAATTAAATATTTTTAATAAATCTTATTAAAAATCTAAGTTACAAACAGTTCTACCGTCACTTTAATAAGAAAAGTGGCTATTTCTATTTTCGACTATTTTTAAAGTGGAAGTTGAAAAAACTGTTTATAAACGACATGTAACATATTAATATGAACATAGCCAAATTTTGTTTCGACTGTGGGTATTTTTATACATATTATTTAGCACTTTTTTGTTAAGGAAACGCTTTTTTTCTAATTACCAAGATTAACGTTTACAAACTTATATGTTTTAATACACAGTTGAAAAAGTAAAAATCAACAGAATTAAATGAACTGAAAATATATAGGGTGTTCCATTTAAAAAAATATAACTTAGTGTCATATGTCAGAAACAAAACGTAATAGAAAAAAACTGACAACGCCATTGGATTCTACGTCAAAACTTCTAGCGGGAACCGTTTTTCCTTTTTTGATAACTTTAAGAGCACCTGAAATACTGAAGAGGTTCAAAAATTACCAATTTTTGAAAACCCCCCGTATCTTTGAAACAAAAGATGTTTGCGCCGCCCACTTTTCTCCAGTCATCTCAGCTCAGAAAAAGAGATCAGAACACGTATGATACTTTTTTTCTATCTATTACCGTAGCACCACGTTGAGCAGCAAGTTATTTGACAATAAAGATGATTTTCAACTAAATCAAAGTTTCTCATCTGATCAACTTTTCAAAGCCCATTTTGTCTTCCTGGTTTTCTCTAAATTTCATTAGCAAAATTTAGAAATCAAAATTATCGATCTTGTATTTCCGAAAAATTAGCAGAAATTTGATACAATTTCATGTGACTTAGTTTAAACCAAATCCTGTTATTTTTTTGCACTAAACACACACAAAAAGCATTGCTAAAACTGGAAACTACAAACTTTAGACTAATTAATCTTCTTTGATTTCTCGGCTTGTTTAATAAGATTTTCAATAAGGAAGCACAAAAACAAGATTGTCCGTTTCATCGCTTTCCATAATTTGTATATTAATTACGTGAAAGTAAATATACGTATGAGATATCACATGCAGAACTATTCAGTTTCAACGCCCAACCATTCCGCACACGTACGTCTCTTATCTGAGCCCGCCCTGTATTGTGGCCGACTTGCATAATAACAAGAATCTCGATGTTATTTAATTGCAAATTAGTTTATGGTAAATTTTCACTCTCGTGCATTTGCCGGAAGAGGTACCAGCGAAATGTGTTTGTAGAGAACGACTGGTACCGTTAAATGAGATTCGGACGAAAATAGTTAAAGCTCGTAAAAAAAAAGTAAAAAAGAACCAGACTCGTTATAGCTCTGGTAGTACTGACCCACAGTCTAGTACCACTAACTAGTGATTTATTGTACTGTAATTTATAATGTAAATGCGGCCTTGATTAGCTTTTTGGAGCGCTTACCGACTTGACCTTTTTACCACGGTTCCGTGTTTTTGATCGGTTCTATCAAATGATTTATCAGGGATGGTTTTTGTCTGTGCGTGTCTGATTTATAAATTTAAGAATTTATAGCTTGGAATATTTGTGTTTTAATGGTGCGTCAGGCGCCAGTCGTCGGCACTTTACACGAGATCTCCTCTCCTTTTGACCAACCAAAACTCCTGTTTACCATTTTTAACGAGTTATCTTACCTGAACGAATGGGATCCTTATCGTCGTCGGAATCGCTGTCTATGTGCGGTATAGAACCAACGAATTCAAACATGGGACTGGTTTGCATGGAACTGTCTTTTTTGTTCACTGAATTGTCCGGCAATCGGCAAAGGCACTGACAGGAACATCCTGATTGGTCGTCGTCTTGTCGTTCGATCGGTTGGTATTGGTGGCATTGCGGGCATGGAAATGTCAAGTCGTCTAACGGCACCTGCAAATTTTACCAGAACATGTTCACTAGATGTCAACCAGGAAAAATCAATCGGAATGTTTGTTTTAAAGTTACAAAAGACGGTTTAGATCGGAACAGATCGTGTAAAGTAACATTTAACCTACAGATACTTAAGGAAGCCCCTGAGAGCAAAAATTACTTAATACAATCTTGTAGAAGATGTAATTTCCTACAACTTTCATTATCTACAATTTTTTTTTTAAGTTTTTTAAAAAATGCAGTTTGATGCACCCTGTCACTTCTTACCTTGCTAACTGCTTAAATACTTTGGGTGCATATGACCACAATAGTTTATTTAGATTATTGTTTATTTAACAATTTGTTAAGAAACAAGCAATTTTGATGATACCCTATAAACATCTCAAAGAATATTTAAAAGATATGAAACTATCAATTTTCCAGTTACAAAGTTTAGGAGCGGTATACAAAATATTCCTGAATAAGTGTGACAAAAGAAAACTCTAAGTTTTGCATGAAAAAAGTATCACTTTTTTTTGTAAACCAGAATTCTCTTTCGTATTTTTTTTTTTCTTTTTTAGTCTAAATAATGCCTGAAAAGACCCAATGAGATGATGCTGAGTAGATAAACCAAAGATCATTAAATTACGTGAAATAAGTGCAATAAAAGCACCTTAAACCACTTCAATTGTTTAAAAAATTGAAATAATGGGGGGATATTAGGAGTTTATACAGTGTCTTGGTTACATTAAGAGCGAGATAGACGAGTTTTGGTTCATTTTGTAGTATTTTTTATCCCTTTTCTACTGACGATTTAGCAAAATTGATTAGAGTTCAAATAAAAAAGTTACAACCTTCCAAAAATTGAAAAAATTACATTTTTGGTCAAAAGTTAGTGCAAACTGGCAATTTTTTATTTTGCTCTATAAGGGTTCCAATGCACAGCTAAAAGCATATTTATACAAAGAAATCTTAAATTATGAAAAATAAATGCAAAAAATGCACTTTAAAATTTTTCATTTTTCAAAAAAATTGAAAGAATGAGGGGCATTAATACTTTTAATTAATTAATAGAATGGGGAGCGTCCCAGGCCGCCATTTTGAATTTCCTGTCAAAATATTGACTTGCACCTCATTCTGAAGGAAATTTCATGTAATTTTTAAGAAATTACTGACCAAATGGCGTTCCAGTCCGCCATTTTGAATTTTCTGTCAAAATATTGACTTGCACCTCATTTTAAAGGAAATTTCACGTAGTTTCATGAAATGACAGACAAAATGGCGTCCCAGACCGCCATTTTGAATTTTCTGTCAAAATATTGACTTGCACCTCATTTTAAAGGAAATTTCACGTAGTTTCAAAAAATGACACAAAATGGCGTTCCAGGCCGCCATTTTGAATTTTCTGTCAAAATATTGAGTTGCACCTTATTCTGAAGGAAATTTCATGTAGTTTTTAAGAAATTACTGACCAAATGGCGTTCCAGTCCGCTATTTTGAATTTTCTGTCAAAATATTGACTTGCACCTCATTTTAAAGTAAATTTCACGTAGTTTTAAGAAATGACAGACAAAATGGCGTTCCAGGCCGCCATTTTGAATTTTCTGTCAAAATATTGACTTTCATCTCATTTTAAAGGAAATTTCACATAGTTTTAAGAAATGCCAGACAAAATGGCGTTCCAGGCCGCCATTTTGAATTTTCTGTCAAAATATTAACTTGCATCTCACATTAAAGGTATTAGAAGAAAAGGGGTATTAGAAGTATTTTTTAACTACTTTTTGAGATTCAGTATCTCAGTGAAATAAGGAGCTAGAGATACGAGTTTTGGCTTATTTTGTAGTATTTTTCATCCCTTTTCTAATGGCGAGCGATGAGCGAAACTGATTAGAGTTCAAATAAAAAACTTACAACCTTCTAAAAATTGAAAAAATGATGTTTTTGGTCCAAAGTGCAAATTCGGCATATTTTGTTACCAATATTTAACAACCCCAATGAAGTTAACTTCTCATCAAATTAGCCAGCTTTTGGCTAACTTAACCATTAGTGGTAGCATAGCAATAAAACTATCCTGTATAGAAGATAGAGAAGTACCCTAAATCTATTCTAGCATTTTTAAGCCAATTTTATCCTTCCAAACCCTTTCTCAGGCTTAAATTAAGCTTGTTGTTAAGGATAGTTTCACATCGTAACTTTTTTAATGTTCAAGCCTTACTCGTGTTTCAGTTCTGTTACTGTTTATTTACTAATATGTAGATGTATATATTAATCGATATAACATTCAATAAAATGCACATCTCATTTGCATACGCATGTAGACTCATCTAAAAGCTCCCGTCCCAATGGAAACTATTAAGTGTCGCTACGTAAATGGTTACTAAAACGGCGGTAATTGCCCCACTGATTTATATTTCCTCGTATTAAGCAGATCGTCTTGTAAACTTATTTATTTAAATAAAGATAAACGTTTGGAGGAACGAGGTAAAGTATTTAGATGTATGGAATTGCATTAAATATGTATCAGATGGTCTACAGGACGTGTAAATTCACTTACTCTTTTTATGGCATGCTCAACGGACACTAAGAGATTCTGCAACAGTTCAGGTAAGCGTGACCCGTCGCATTCGTCCAGGCACCCCACCTCGAGTTCCGCCGCTGACTTTAACCTGGAGCACATTATGTCATCGATGGAGTTTAGGGGGTTGCAAAACTCCGCCACTGTACGAGAATGGATTTCCTGGTGCAGTTTCCAGATTACCGCCACCTATGATTAATCAACTTGGAGGGTTTTGGGTGGAAAGTTGAATTATTGTGGTTTACCTCAAGACCTGGACGGTTCCTGTGTCTTAAAGCTAGGTAACAGTCGTGATTTCTCAAAAGGGAGGAATCCAAACAGGTAAAGTTTATCACTACTCCGCAACGGCCGAGGCATAGAGGCCATCCTGAAGGTGTGCACAAGTCTTGAGATTGTTCATTCTGAAATTGAGAAACAAACCGTGAATACTTTGGCAAAACCACCAGTTTTAAAGCTAAAAACGCCACTCGACGACCTCATTCTTTTCTGCAACTTCCTCAATCAGCGGTCATAACTTATTCCACCGCAAATGTCACCGGAGCCATTTTGCTCGCCCAGGAAATTTTAATTTAGCGTGTCTCAAGTCCGTTTTGCATAGAGCTAGACGACGGAATCGTGAACTATTACACGGCCTGTATCGTTTTAAGTATGATTGATTGAGCCGCGGCTCCATTAAGGCGTTGCGAATGCAGAAAATAGCGCCATGTTTGCTTTTCACGACGTTGACGTCTTCTTCATGGGGTTCTCAATGCTTTTTGTTATTAATTAGCTTATTTACTTTGTCGGCTTGTGTAGTAATATTTACTTTGGTTACGATAATTAATTGTTATATAATCAAATTTACGGATACACGTTAGTTAGCAACCACAATTAATATTCACTCATGCAAGTAAAACAACAAAGTATCTAGATGATTTGCTTTTGATATTAATAATTAACAATTTCTATTAAGCGTTATGGTAAGTAGCATTATTAAAATTATTGCATTGGTGAAGGTAAAATGCTTTCTTTGGTCCGAGACTTGCTTTACTACTCCTTCAACTTGAAGAGCATTTTTTCGGTATAACTTGAGATGTTCAAAGAATTTTTCTGCTTTTACTATCTTTAACTTATTTCAACTCAATTTTTAATACGGTTTTTGAGTGTGGAAAGTATGTTTTTGTCACAGTTTAATTTTAGGCTAAACTTGGTAACTTTGTAAAGTTAGGAATTCATGTTATTTTGACAACGTTAGTTGGGTTGTAGGAATTAGTGGGCATTACTTGGGAATTGGCAACATTACTAAGAATAAGTAGGCATTACTGGACATTAAATTAGTATTATTAATAAAATTGAAAAGGTCTAAATTAAATTATAAAAAAATGATCATCCAATATTTTTATCTACCATTGAAGTATAAACATAAATAAAATAAATAAAGTTTGGTAATTTCAATGAAATCCGTTGGAAAACAAGGAAAAATTATGAATTTTGTAATTTTACTTACAAAAATTTTGACTGTCTCTAGCGGCAAAACCGTACAACTAATCAATTAACTTTATACATCAATAAAAATCTCATTTCATTACCTATCCATTGACATATAAAAGCTTATATAAACTATAGCAAATAAGCTAGTTATTGACGATTGAACGAAAAAATGCACCGAAAAAAGTAATGAAAAAATAAGTCAACTTTGACGCCCTCTAGTGGCAAACCGTCCAACCTATTAACCCAAGTTGGGGTATTTTTAGAAAGCTCATTTCATTGGCTATCTATTGACGTATAAAACTTTACCAAAAATAGTGCAATTAAGCGAGTTTTTGAGGATTAAACAAAAGGATGCACCAAGAAGGTGATAAAAAAATTGGTCAAATTTGACGCCCTCTAGCGGCCAAACCGTCTAACCTGTCAACCCAAATAGGGATATTTTTAGAAAGCCCATCTCATTGGCTATCCATTGACGTATAAAACTCTACTAAAAATAGTGCAATGAAGAGAGTTTTTGAGGATTAAACAAAAGGATGCACCAAGAAGGTGATAAAAAAATTGGTCAAATTTGACGCCCTCTAGCGGCCAAACCGTCTAACCTGTCAACTCAAATAGGAATATTTTTAGAAAGCCCATCTCATTGGCTATCCATTGACGTATAAAACCCTACTAAAAGTAATTAAGCGAGTTCTTAAGGATCAAACAAAAAAATTGGTCAACGTTGACGCCTTCTAGCGGGCAAACGGCTAATCAATCGATTTTTATACGTCAATGGAAAGCTCATTTCATTGGCTGTCCATCGACATATAAAAGTATATACAAAGTGCTACAAATACACGTGTGTTATTTACGGTTTAGTGACAGGATGCACCACAAACATTTTTTGACTGGTTAAAGGCTAATTTGATTATAGAAAATTAGGAAAACACGGTCACGTGACTTACTAGAACTACCACGACGTAATGCTTGGAAATTTCTTGAAAAACAATGACAATTTTCGTAAGGGTCATATTTGCCTGAAACTATCCTAATGGGTTTTGCGCGTTAGGTTGGCCAGTTAGTCCAAGCGAAAATCGACCTTACTGATTGTATTTCTACAGTTTTGCTACTACCAGTGAGTACTACCCTAGATTTGGCATCAGGGGCATATCTGCCCAATTTTTAAAAAATCCCTTCAAGATATTAGAGCGGTAAAAATCGAGGAAAACATTCAGTTAACTTTGGAGCCCTCTGGGGGCCAAAAAAATCAACAAATTGAGTTTTGTTTTCGGTGTGACGTATACGTAACTCTTGCTTGTGATTGGCCATAATTGAAATGTCAGTACTGAATTCAATTTTTATCTCATATTTTTCTGCCTTCAGCCGCACGATTTTATCAATATCAGTCAGCGTTGTTAACGTTTAGCACAAACAATGAAAGAAAAAATTTGAAAGCTGAATAAAACAAGGAAAAGAGGACTTTTACTTTCATTCAAACGCCGGTTTCGATGCAATAAATCAAATAGTAAATCTGGAGGTAACTTATTATTCCAAACAAAACGTTAAATGCCTCGTGGGGGGTAATTATCGCAACAATCCAACTGAAAATGACGAAAAAAGTAGGAATCTGATAGAGAAGAAAGTGAAACTGTGACAGGCTAGTTTTGTCGGTATTGAACTTGAGACCTCTACAACTAACAATTTTTTTTTATTCAAAACATTATGTCAGCTTGGCAAATCGGCACCGCTTTCCCCTTCTGATGATTCGTTAACATTGTGAAGAATTACGAATTAATTACATTCGATGGATATAATAACGGATAATCATTTAAAACGACCGTTTAATATTAACGTTCCGGCCAATTAGGCTTAAGGTAATTATTGTGTCGTAAAAATGACAGTTGTGCTTTAAAACTGCTTACCGATTGATTTACTGTTCGGTAGCGAATGAAAATAATGTAAAACATTACTAAGGTCCAGTAAGTGTCTAAAGAAAATCCAAAAAAATTGGTTAAGTTAAGGTTTAAAAAAAAAACTGAACAAGACTGTTTTAGTGTATTACATTCCCTCGTTTACTGCAGTACAAATTTGTAAATGTTTACTTCCTGATATTCAAATCAATCAAACGGTGTTGATTTAATTAAACCTGAGTAGTACTTGCAGGGGTATTGACACTGAAAAATACATAATCACCTAAAGGCTACAATTTAATATTACATTACATTCTAATCCCGTTTCCTCATTATCTCTTTTACGACTTGTGAGTGCTAAACAAATTTGACTGCAACCATATAAACAGATTGCATAAGGTTTTAAGTGATATTGTTTAAAAAGTCAAATTTTAAGGCAAAGCAACAAATTGAAGCGTGCAGAAAGTTTTATTGACCTATAGATTCCCAAGCCAATTCTATTAAAATTCGGGTAAAAAAATTTTCGCTATGTAGTGAGAAGGATTAACGGTTTTATTGTTGTTGTTAATTTGATTTATATCTTGTGGGAAGATTCGCTAAAACGATTTTTAAACCGTCATGATTTCTTCCTTATTAACCATCTCGTAAAAGACATTTTTCGTTCTTAGAACAAGTCCAAATAAATTCTCTTGAGAAAGATTTAAATGGCACGTTGACCAACTTCAAGTTACGTAACGAGGACTTTGTTGTTGCAAAACTGGAAGACAAATTCCACGGTACCAATATAATATTTCTTAATTAAAACGTATGGGGTACTGGTTCCTGTGGGTAGACGATTAACATACTCAAGTGCCTCGGAATCTATTGTGGTATTAATCTTAGTGCTGCTAAGGCCGTTACTTACACAGGTGGTTATTAGCTACCCAGGTTGGAATAATTTACGAAATTAGTACATCGCGTGGGGTTTTTGAATTTTACTGCTCACCCATGTAGGAAATTGTAATTCTAATTTCAATTCACACGACTTTGGTTTGTTTATGCAAAACTGATAGTTAATTAACTAGTTAGAATAAACTATTTTGCACAATATGAGTATGGTTTTTCTTCTGTTTTAACTTTCACCGTCATGAAGTAGGAGAACTTTGTTCCTTTAGAAGTTTTTATTCATTTATATAATGGTTATAACCAAAGTCCGGATTAAAAAGCACAAAAATCGTGAAAAAAAGCAAAATCATTTTCCTCAAAAAAGCTGTAAAAAAGCACAAAACTCTATCAGAGATGTGTTTTTCAAAATGCTTTAAAAGCACGGAAGATTTTAGACTGTTTTGAAAACTTTCAAAAAGTTTAAACAGCATATTCAAAGTTCTGGAATGCTTTAGAAACATTTGGAATCTCTTACACGGTTCACAAAATATTTTGGAAGCGTCTAAACTGCTTTAATATCTTCTGGGAGCTTCTAGACTAGTTTAAAAGCATTTGGAAGCTTTTAGACTGTTCTAAATGCTTTTGAAAGCTTCTAGACTGTTTTGAAAGACTTCCGACTGCTTTAGAAGCATTTTGGAGTTTCTGTAGTGTTTTGAAATCTTTTTAGACTACTTTAGGAGCATTGAAGATGGTGGATTGCTTTTAAGATATGTGAATTTGAACTTTCGGAAGCTTTGAAACTGCTCTAGAAGCATACGGAAGCTTTTGAAATCTTCTAAATAAATTGAAAAGCATTTGGAAGCTTTTAGAAGCTTCTAGGCTGCTTTGTAAGCTTTGCAAGGCATTTTAGAGGTTCTATAGTGTTTTGAAATGTTTTTACATTTTTTTTAGACTACTTCAGGAGCATTTGGAAATTTGTTGGTCAGTTTAAATTTGTAAATTGATACTTATACATTTTGCAACATGTTTTTTGGTTCAGAATCTTTCAATATCTCAATATAGCAATTTTTTGTCAAAGCAGTTATTAGTTTAGTTTATTTTTAAAAACTTGAAAAGTTTGTTTTGTAAAAAACTAGTTAAACTATACAAAAATAGCAGTAAATAAGCACAAAAAACTAAAATAAGCACAAAAAGAAGAAAAAAGCAAAAAAAGCAACAACAAAATCTGTCAAATGACGTGTTTTTGCATAAATCGTTCACATTAGATGTCAAAGGATGGTTGCTTTTATTATTTACAAAAAGCAAAATTTCTAGAAATCCGGACTCTAGTTATAACCTTCATTTCAATTTGTCAACTACGTTGAAGAGTTTCTGCTAGTCTCTTTAAATCTCTACCTCAGTTTAAAAATGATTATTGAGTTGTGTGTGTAAAATGACAAAATTTTGGGTTTTGCATTGTTATTCTGGCAAAGTAGGAATATTTACATCCTCTGCTTTGTTATATGATAAATATATGGTTATCTAGTTTAGAAGTATTTGGGTACTATTTTTTCTTAATCCCCTTCACTACCAGGTGTAACACCAACCAACGTTTTCGTTTTTTCGAATCAAGGTGCACTAAAGTGATATTTAAAGACAAAAATAAATTTTTTGCTTTTTACTGTTGATTTTACCAATAAATGCAGTAATGACGTAATAAGCAACCTTGTTTTGAAGACATGTTTTGTATAAACAATACTTTTTTTCCATTTTAATGAATCAGTCCTTGACAGTTTATTTACTGTGATAGTCAGTACTAAAACGTTCTTTTCTGTTTTCATATGCTATTTGTTTAAAGTTAAATAAATAATGGTAATTTAACATGTTTTAAGTTAATGATTATTTACAACAAAAAATTGTTTTTTTAGGACTACTAGGCTAACAACTAAGATCAGACTATTGAAGTGCTACGTTTTTCATGAGTCATTTGAGATCTGTGATTATATCGACGTATTTTAAGAATCCCATGGACCGACCATATCACCAACCTTAGGGTCCTAGAAAGAATGGGTAAACAAAGGAGCTGCTTCTTTTAATAAAAACCAGTAAGCTGGAATATTTGGGACATATAATGAGAAATAGCCAACGGTATGACTTACTACAGCTGATTCTGGAGGGCAGGAGAAGGCCTGGTAGATGAAGGATATCCTGGTTAAAGAACTTGCGCATATTGTTCAATACAACAACAGTAGGCCTCTTTCGTGCAGCGATTGACAAAGTACGCATCGCTAACATTCATAACGGATAGGCACCACAAGAAGAAGAAGAGAAGGCTAACAAGGGAGGAAAATTATATGTCAAACGAGTAATTTGAATTCCAGTGGAAAACTTAAATAATTCAGGAAACAGAAAAGGAAAATGAACAGGAAACATTCTTTGGAAGACAAATTTCTCAGGACTAATATGAAAGAAAAATCATCAAGCAAAATGAAAATTAGCAGTTACAAACTTTTGCACTTATTAAGAACAGTCTAATTACTCTAGAAAAAGTCACTATAATCGAAATTAGCTTGAATCGGATCACTCAAACCATCACATTCCTGTTACACAGTTATCACAGCGCTGTTGCCACTTACCAGCTATAATTGGAAAAAAATCAAATGCCATTATGGTTGATATTATCTTGAAACAAATCACTCCATGAAATGTTACGTTTAAATTGTGAACCCTTTTTGGCCCAACAGGTTAAACGAGAAGTGCGTTTATTACTTTATGTTTCACCTATACGTTATGAATACATAATACCTTGGAAATGCTGTAGGTTATAGTGTTCATAACAACCAAAATCTGGGTAAAACCTTTCCGCAGTTATCACTAACTGGGCTCTTCCTGCACTCCTGGCACTTTCCCCCGCTTTGTCTTCACAAAAGGGGCTAATCCTCACCAGACCCAAACCCCAAAACTTTAGGATGTAAAAACAGAAGGCTGTTTGGACATCCTATAGTTTGCCAGGACAAACGAGCTGACGAAGAAAGAAGAAATGGAGAACAAGAAGGACAGAGGATGCCGATCCAACTCTGGGAACTTCCCGAAAGGGAAAATTCCTGGACTTGTAGCGACCTTCCTCTTCCAGACTTATCCTTTTGGACTACAGCGATGAGAAGGTAAAAAACAGTACCCTTGCTTGACCCATCTATCTGAGGCCGCATTCCCAGCCAAAGAATATTGGCGCGAATTGCTGAATTAGGTGAAACATAAAACATTGTATGCACCACAGGAGTTAGGGAGGAGAATAATGTCCATCAGGCCGAAACAGCTCGAGGGATAGGTTACAGGACATTATGTTCTCTCTAACGCCCTGAGATCTGGTTTTAGAGGTAGAATCAAAGTAATGGACCTTAAGGCATATTTAATGGAGTGTTCAATTTAACTGCTCTGTCCGAGAGTAGAAAATGATGAATTTTCTTTGATTAACTTCACTTTGAACTACTGATTTTGAAACTCTCTTTTTTGTTAATCGTATATCGTACACGCGTCGTGTTTTACGAGCGGCAGTACCCAGTTACGCGCAGCACCTGTTGGGTTCTTAATCAGGTACTTCCTTCATTATCTCAACAAAGTGCGGCGTTACTCAATCTACGAGCTGCAAGGCTACTTGAGACGCATAATTTTGTGGTAGTTTTTTTTTTGTATTGAAAACTACCTTAGGTAGTTAAGTCTAAGAGACTTTAGATGTGTGATTAGCTATGAATTGCAATACTACAAGATTGTAATCGTAGGTTTTACACGTTTTAGGGCTTTTTTCAATCATTATACGGATTTGGATTCTTGACGATCTAATTAAGTGACGAGTTTTTCGAGCTCGAACGTTCCGCACAAAGATTTCTAAAACTGGTCGAATCCCAGTTTGGACAAATAGGGTTATGTCGTGTTTACGGAAGTACCGGAGCTGGTTTGTTAGAAGTCGTTAAGCTCGAATTTAAGCTTTTAATTGGCTTGGGCGGTTAGCTTTTTCCACTGTTGCCTTACTTTGAGAAACTCTTTCACGTGAAACTCGTTAAATTAAGCGGGACACAAAAAAACACAACGTTGTTTTAAAGGCAAACGCTGCAGGGCTTCAAACACACACACAGTCCTACCGAAAGCCGCTAAAACAATATTTAATCAACATACATGTCAGAAAAAGTAGGTTTCGTCTATTTAAGGTAGGTGTTGGTATCTAGATGGAAGAAAATTGTGTAGGTTTTTGATAATGTCCAAAACTTTGTATGCACGCTGTGCGACTTTCAATTAGCTACGCAACAAAATTGAAATAAATTTTGTAGTTATTTCCATCTAAATCACTGCCACTTTATTGAGAATTCACTTTACGCATGCAGATTTTCTATTATTTCTCAGTTATCCACGTCACAAGTAATTTTCTTGTATATTTATGAATAGCTTCAACACCTCCTACGCTGACTCTATATCATCCGTATTGCCTTAAGACAGACAACCTGTTGGTTTGTGTGTATAGTTATAATGAGATATTATAGCGAAAGATATTTTTTAGTAAACCATAATTAAATAGCACAATGTTCAAAAAGATTGCAAAGCAAAAACAAATGTTACTTTATACCAAGATAACTAGATTAAATTTACTTCGATTACCTTTTTAATGTCAACAATATTAATATTTTAGAGAAATTTGCCAATCTTGGGGTTCCCTAACCTAACTGCATCGTGGAATGCAGCAAAATACATTGAAAATCAAATCCTCGTTGTAAAAAGAAACGTTATTCGATACGTCACTGTCTGTTGTCATTTATTGGGACGTCACTACAATAAAGCCTGTTTCTCATAAACTAATATTCGGACGAAAAGTATGAAAATTTAATAAAAGTGACAGATGTTAATCCGTAAGACAAATTTTCTGACAATTCTATCCACAAAAAATGATAATTGGCGCCCCAAAAGTGCTATTAGTGCTCCAAGAGTGTTCCTAAAAATAAAGATTGAGGAATAACTGAGAAATACTGAGAAGAACATTACATTCACATACTAATTATTGTTTGAGTTTTAAATGGTGTCATAAAAACAATAATAATTGCAAATAGTGATTTATAGAGTCCGGATTAAAAAGCACTAAAGTCGTGAAAAAAAGCGCTTAAAAAGCAAAATTATTTTCTTCAAAAAAGTATAAAAATCTGCACAAAACTCTTTCAGAGAAGCAAAATTTTTTTGAGTATAACTTCTAGACATTTTTTGAAGATTTTAAATTGCTTTAGAAGCATACGGAAGATTTTAGACGGTTTTGAAAACTTTCAAAAGTTTTTTGAATTACTTGAAATAATTTGGAAGGTTTTTGGACTGTTTAAACAGCATATTGAATGTTCTGGAATTCTTTAGAGGCATTTGGAATCTCTTAAACGGGTCACAAAATTTTTTGGAAGCTTCTAAACTGCTTTAATATCTTCTGGCAGCTTCTAGACTAGTTCGAAATGATTTTGAAAGACTTCAGACTGTTTTAGAAGCATTTTGGAGTTTTTGTAGTGTTTTGAAATCTTCTTAGACTACTTTAGGAGCATTAAAGATTCTGGACTGCTTTTAAGACAAGTGAATTTGAACTTTTGGAAGCTTTTAAACTGCTTTAGAAGCATACGGAAGCTTTTAGACTGCCTTGAAATTTTTTGAGAGCTTTTAGACTAGTTGAAGATTATTTGGAAGCCTTTAGAGTGTTCTAAAAGCTTTTGGAAGCTTCTAGACTGTTTTGGAAGGCTTTAGACATATTTTGGAGTTTCTGTAGTGTTTTAAAACGTTTTTAGACTACTTTAGGAGCATTTCAAAGGTGTTTAGGCAGTTTAAAGAGCCTTGAGGGTTCTGGACTGCTTTTAAGACATTTGAAACCTTGTAGTCGGTTTTAGAGACTTTTGGAAGCTGTTAAACTGCTTTAGAAGCATACGGAAGGAAGCTTTTGAGAGTTTCTAGATAAATTGAAAAGCATTTGGAAGTTTTGAGACTGTTCTAAAAGCTTTTAGAAGCTTCTAGACTGCTTTGTAAGCTTTGCAAGGCATTTTAGAGGTTCTATAGTATTTTGGAATGTTTTTAAATTTTTTTACTTTACTTACGACTTCAGGAGTATTTGCAATTTTTTTGGTCAGTTTAAATTTGTAAATTGATACTTATACATTTTGCAACATGTTTTTGTTGTTCAGAAGCCTTCAATATAGCAATTTTTTGTCAAAGCAGTTATTAGTTCAGTTTATTTTTGAAAACATGAAGAGCTTGTTTTGTAAAAAACTAGTTAAACCATACAAAAATAGCAGTAAATAAGCACAAAAAACTAAAATAAGCACAAAATGAAGAAAAAAGCAAAAAAAGCATCAACAAAATCTGTCAAATGACGCGTTTTTCCATAAATCGTTCACATTAGATGTCAAAGGTTGGTTGCTTTTATTATTTACAAAAAGCAAAATTTCTAGAAATCCGGACTCTAGTGATTTACCAATTTTACTGATTGAATAAATGTCACATAACATAACCTACAAAAATGGTGTCATTGTATGGGCAAAAATCTCGAAATTCGTAAAAAGTTGAAATTAATCCAACGATTTCCCGCAAACGTGAAATTTTACGAATATTCTAACCAGACTTAAATCGTAATCCGTATGATTTAGTAGTCACGTGACCAGTTTGACATTTGAAGCTGAGAGAATCAGCTTCAATCAAGACCTTTTAAGCTGAGACTGACTTATAACTTTAACGTCTTAAAAACGATTTTCAAAATTGGTTTCGCAGGGTCGTGAAAACAATTTTAGCATCAGTTTTGTTTGACGATTTTAGGTTCGGATTGTTATAGTATATTTGAATTTTAGAGACCAACTGTGTAGTTCTAATGTCACGTGATCGTTTTGGCATAATTTGGCTTGGGTTCCTAATGTTGTTAATAAAATAAAACTGGGACATCCTGTATTATTGGCTAAACTAGGCTTAAGTCACATGAAATGCAAAATTAAACTTTGGTGCATATGAGAATGATGAAGGCTAAGTTTTGAATGTGACTGATAAGACAATAAATATCACAGTCAAAACAAAACTTGACCTAAACTGTCCTTAATAAACTGATTAACATTTTTTGTTCTTAACTCTGGTTTTGCTTCCGTACATGTACGAAACAGCATGCTGCGTCTCATATCGAATGCTAATAAGGTGGTAGTCGGTGGTGTCCTTTTTCATTCGGCGGCCACCTGCGGCGCCACTGTCCGCCGTCATTTGTTGTGACGTCATTACAATGAACCTTCATCCTGATTTATGGTCTTTGTGGGTTTTAAAGGATTTCATTTTCTAAAAAGTTTGACGGGGGGATTGCGTGAAAGAGAAACGTTAATTGGACGTCCTCCTAACCCTTTGTCCACGTTGATTTACGACGATGAGGGTACCTTTAATAGAGGTGGTCTTTAATGTTCCCACCATATTTGCATCAGCAGGTAGTTGTTACATTTAACTACAATCAAGAAAATCGTACTTGTTTTAATTACGTTTTCACTGACATTTGACAAGACCAGATTTTTGCAAGCTTTCAATTGTATTTAACTTTCTGGACGTGCGTCCTGTAGAAAGTGGCCGTAACTAAAGTAGAACGTCCCTGAAGGAGATTAAGTCCCGTGGGACACCATTTTTACGTGGCCGCGGCCATATTTGGAGTGGTTGTAAATATTTCTTTACGTGAATGAAATGGCAAACGGTGTCGCGGACGATACCGGTGTGATTGTTTTGTTTTTGCGACCCACGCTAAATTTGTCCGGACCTTGTCCGTGACGTGTATATAATTTGCCCCGGACAGTAAATTTAACTCTTCCGAAGGAGGTTTAGATTACGTTGTGTTTAGGTAAAGCGTGTGAAATTCCCATGGTTTTAAGTGACAAATTGAAAGTTTTCCGTAATTTATTAGTGATGATGAAAATAGAACTTAGAGTACCCCAACAAAACAAACGATAACAAACTTAATGATAGTGAAAGATTTTGATCATTTCCCTGTCTTTCTCTTTATGAAATCAAGTGTAACCAGCATACAGAGCGTCATCTAAATCTGGCCATCAAGTATCTAGGTTAAACATAGTCTGTCCAAGACGTAATGAACACCTGAATGGTTTCTATGTGGCGTTTTTTGGCGTAATTCATAAAACACGATATAGTTGCTCGTTAGGACCTTTGTCTATATTTAGTGATTACTTTCCAAGCGGCGGTACCCAAGATCAAGGAAAGGTTCGAGTTTTTTTCGTTTTTCGAAAATATTCGCGGGTCGCCGAGGTCAGTAGTACCAATGTTAACGTCGCCGTTTGCGGTAAATGCGGAGAGTCATTAATTCTGACAGCGAAACCGTGTTTTGTGTACACAAAGATAGGTATTTGCACTGAACCGATGGAAGATGATAGGATGAGAGTTAACTTTGTACGAAAAGGACGTAATTATTTGCTTCTGAGTTAACTTTAACCTCAAATCCGTTTAAGGTGCTTTAAAAGATATCATGCCTAGGTTATATTATGTTGTAAAAAAGAACTGTAAAGAATGGAAAGTTTCAGTTCAAATAACCATAATTTGTTATTTTGTATATAGTCCTGTAAATCACTATACTGCAATACTTATCCCATCCATGCAGATGGCCCAAACCAGTTCGAGAACAATTCCTGAACGGTTTAGAATCATGAGAAAACCGAACAAAGCTTTTATGTGTTGATTGGTTCTTTCGACTGTTTTTAGTTCTTTGAGTGGGCACGTGATTTGCTATGTTTTTGAGTAAGGTCGTCACGTGGTCGTTTTGGTGGGCAATGGGGAATGTCAATTTGTGAGCTGCCAATTTTTTCTTTCAGATTGTTTATTTGTCTTCCATTTTGTGTTTTTTTTCCATAAACGATTTAAGCGCATCCTTAGCAAAGTGGCGATTTGACTGTGACAGATCTGGTGCAAAATGTTGTACCAGTACAGTCAAATTAATATTTAACCTAGGAGACATAAAGGGTGCTCTTAAGAGTTATTGCCAAATTTAATCAAAAATTGATAGCAATTAATGATGGACGAAAAGTAAAATTCAGTGTGAAAGGAACATTTACCAATTTTACTAGTAAATACCAATTTGACCAGTAAATTTGCGGACCTAAATGAAATTGACAGATATAACAAGGTTTTTGAAGGAGAATTTAGCTAGGCAGTCACGTGAGCACTGTCAAAATAACTGTCATAAATCTCAGAAACACGTTTAATAATACAAAAAAACTTTTCTAAACCCTGATTTTTGCAACTTTTGAGCACAGTTTGACAGTCAGATACAAAATTGCTTGTCAAACCTACTTGGAGTAAGAAACTGATTGTTTTAAGCACATTCTTGGAATTTTCATTAAATTTTCTAACCAACAACATGAAAAAACATTACAAAATTTGGTACAGTCAGGGAGAAAAGCGGTGTTAAACTTTGAACTGCCAGAAACACACTTTGAGAAGTCAGTCAGGGACAAAATTGCCTGTAAATCTAATTTGGAGTAAGAAAAAGATTGTTTTAAGCACATTCTTAGAATCTTCATTAAATTTCCTATCCAATAACATGAAAAAACACCACAAAATTTGGTACAGTCAGGGAGAAAAGCGGTGTCAAAATTTGAACTGACAGAAACACAGTTTGAGAAGTCAGTCAGGGACAAAATTGCCTGTAAATCTAATTTGGAGTAAGAAAATGATTGTTTTAAGCAAATTCTTGGAATTTTCATTAAATTTCCTATAGAATAACATGAAAAAACACAACAAAATTTGGTACAGTCAGTGAGAAAAGCGGTGTCAAAATTTGAACTGACAGAAACACAGTTTGAGAAGTCAGTCAGGGACAAAATTGCCTGTAAATCTAATTTGGAGTAAGAAAAAGATTGTTTTAAGCACATTCTTGGAATTTTCATTAAATTTCCTATCCGATAACATGAAAAAACATCACAAAATTTGGTACAGTCAGTGTCAAAATTTGAACTGACAGAAACACAGTTTAAAAGGACAGTCAGGGATAAAATAACGTTTAAAATGTACTTGGAGTAAGAAAGTGACTGCTTTAAGCAGATTCTTATCCAAAAACCTGAGAAACACTATAAAATTTGGTACAGTCAGGGAGAAAAGCGATGTCAAAATTTGAACTGACAGAAACACAGTTTGAGAAGTCAGTCAGGGACAAAATTGCCTGTAAATCTAATTTGGAGTAAGGAAATGATTGTTTTAAGCACATTCTAAGAATTTTCATTAAATTTCCTATAGAATAACATGAAAAAACACAACAAAATTTGGTACAGTCAGAGAGAAAAGCGGTGTTAAACCTTGAACTGCCAGAAACACACTTTGAAAAGTCAGTCAGGGACAAATCTGCCTGTAAATCTAATTTGTACTAAGAAAAAGATTGTTTTAAGCACATTCTTAGAATTTTCATTAAATTTCCTATCCAATAACATGAAAAAACACCACAAAATTTGGTACAGTCAGTGTCAAAATTTGAACTGACAGAAACACAGTTTAAAAGGACAGTCAGGGATAAAATAACGTTTAATATGTACTTGGAGTAAGAAAGTGACTGCTTTAAGCACATTCTTATCCAAAAACCTGAGAAACACTATAAAATTTGGTACAGTCAGGGAGAAAAGCGATGTCAGAATTTGAATTGTCAGAAACACAGTATTTGTAATTTACCCATCACTAATAGCAATATTATGATTATTATGCTTGTTAAGTAATATGTTTGTGTATTGTTTAGTTTCGGTGAAGCTTTTTTTGGAGCTATGCTACTCTTTTGTTCCTAGCTTTGCACTGGAAAACGTGTTTTCATTATTTAAAAAAATATCTTGTCAACTTTAACTTGGTCAAAAGTGATATTCATATTTTAAGTTTGTAATTTAGATTTTAAAACTTCAATTTCAATTTGTCAATGTCTTTTGTAAATTATTATATGATAACTAAAAGAGCTAAGAGATGATTGAGATCTTGGTTAAATCAAATATGGTTGGCAACTCTGTTTGAACTAATATAGCGAGTCCATCTCTGTTAGACCCACCACGAAGTATAAGCTCTTCTGTTCTTTACCTATCAGTTTACCTAAGGTCAAGAGAAGATTTAAGAATGAATGTGTATATGCGGATGCCAATGGTTTGATCTTGTTTTGTCGGCGCTCTGCGCTAATTTAAAAGATGGAAAGTGTTTCAACACTGACCGAGCCAGATGAACAAGGACACAGTCCAAATTAAGCAAGCGGTTTTTACCATAATTACGCCAGTACACCAACTGGATAATTTTATTTTCTATACACGTACCTGCCGTTTTCAAATTAAACTTTTTTTGGTTAAATCGCACTTTCCCAGATGTCGTCCTTTGTGCCCGAACAATTCGCAATAATAGTTCTCGTAACCGCAATACCTGACACCGTATTATAAATTTATAGGAAATTAATTTCGATTTATGCGTAGACAAGGCACAGTATTAGAATTAATTTGTATTATTGGTCGGGCGTAACGCGAAACCTCAGAGAAAATCCGAAACAGATATCGGTTATCGTGTGTCTTTGGGAATGTTAATGATTCCAGTCGGTATTTTTTATTGCTCCGATCTTCGGTCGTTGTAAATGAATTTATCTCTGTTCCCATAGATGATTTTTCCAGAAAAGCAAATTGTTGTTACGCCTAAATCGTTTTCAGATGTACCTTTGGTGGTCTTGTGTATGTGTGTGAGTCCGGCTTTCCCTTTTTGAGCAACGATTCGTTTCAGTTTAATAATTGAAATTATTATTGTTAATATTGATCTGCCTCCGATAGCGGATCTTATGAATAATGGACGAAATATATAGGAGAAAATTGAAATTTACTAGATCAATTGATACAACTAAATAGAACAGGTGCTTGTAGTTGCATCCGCTATACTGTTTCTTTTACGTATATCAAGTTTTTAACAAACAATTTTTGTATTTGTACTATATTCTCATAATATTTCTCTGAATATCGTTAAGAATACTAGTGAAAACAGTTCAATACTAGATTTTAACATTTTTACATATTTTAATTTGTTTCCAACATTATTTGAAAGGATATTTCAAAACTGAAAAATTTACATATTTCCATTGCCACTTGTCGGTTGCAAATTTGTCGTCCAACGTTTCGTCATTTAACAGTCACCATCATTTTAATTTATGTTATGTCTGGTTCACTTCTAAATGGTCAACTATTTCAGTAAAAATTAATTTTATGCTGACAACAAATTCTGTTGAAGAAATGATAATCTAGTGTACTATAGGCAACACTAATTTATATAATAATTACACACTCTTCAAGTATCTGACTTAAAATAGATAATTTTCTTAAAAAATACTTGTTTCTATTTAGCCAACTTGGTAACTCTAACTTGGTATATCTGAGTAACCACAAGTTTTTTTCTAGTTGAACACAGATTGGGATGGCAGTTTTGTTGAAATTAATTAACAGCACAATATTAAAAAATTCTCAGAAACTAAGAGAATGCAAAATACATAAAACTTGTTAGAGATGAATGTACAGTAACTTTAAAATTTTAAAGAAAAGAATGTAAACCAATACTAGTTTAAACGAAAGTGACACTTCTTAAGATCTAACATAAAGAATTTATCAAGTAAATAGTCCTGAACTTAAGAGTAATTTCGCTAACAATTTACATAACCAGTCGTTTGGGTAAAAGAGATTCTCGGCTAGATTACGCGCCACTTTAATAGCACGAACATTAGCAAATTTTTAGCATTGCAGAAAATGAAAGTTATTATTAGCGATAGCATCTTAACCTTCATTTTTACGGCTTCATTTCGTACACAGGTGGCCTTGATGGTTCACATTGAATTGACTGAACTGAAAAGCAGTAAAAACTGTGGATTTTATATGGAAAATGTTGAGATTAGTGCTTAGTAAGGACACTGAACTGTTTTGCAACCACAACTATACCCGACCAGCCCAAGTTATTGTAATAATTATTCTCATAACATCAATCAAACTTTATTGGACCGAATTCTTTTCCAATTGCAAAATGTGCTTCGTGGGTGGCATTATAGGTATTTAAGTGCGAAAATTGTTGCTCCACCTTTTTTAAGCAGCTTAACTTAGCTTATAGTTTGACAGGTCTTTTGATATAGTACCAATTTTAAAACTGCCACTATCATACATCGGTTTAAATAATTCATTCAATGATTAGTTCATAAAATGTAACAGTAATCTGGTACTGGTGTTATGTAGACAATTTTTGCTATAGCAACTAATGCTGGTTTCAATCTATTTTTCCTTAAAAGTTTTTTCCAGTTTTAAACCTCCTCAATCGTCAAATACAAAACACATTACACAACTTTCACACTATCTACACATTTAGATGTTTATATTTCTCTTAACGAACATTATGGGATATCGGTAAAGAGAACTTATCCGGGCGCCGATGTGCCCTCAGACCATGTTCTCTTGATGGTGGTAATCAACGCAACCCATGTACCACAGCAAAAGATAGATTACGAAAGACTTAAAGATGAAGAAACAAAAAACAAAGTTATCAAAAATTTTAATGAGAAAATACTGACAACCATAGATCCACAGACGGTAGAGGAAGCTAACATGGGAAGAAATGGAGGCTGAATTGAATAGCAGAATTGGGATATAAACAAAAAGCACGAAAACACGATTGGATGACAGAGGAGATACTGGCGCTGTTTGAGAAACGAAGAGGGTACAAGAACAAAGGGAATGGTGATAACTACAAAAAAGACCAAGTCATTAGAAGGAAGATAAGAACAGACAGACAGATAAAAGAGGCGACAGGAGTATATAGAAAGAGTCCATTCTCTAATGTAGAAAACGATCAGGGAGAATTAGAGCAGGATGATTACCAGCGTAAAATCATATGGGAAAACTATATTAGCAACCTTTTTGCTGATGAAAGACCTGCTGTTGAAAATGTAGACGACAAAGACCTCTCGGGACCTCCCATCACAAAAGAGGAAATTATAAGAGCGATCAATACATCCCAGGATAGAAAGGCGATTGGCCCAGACTGCATTCCTGTAGAGTTGCTCAAACTATTGGACGACAAAAGCATCACAGTTCTTCAGATGATATTTAATAAAATCTATAACACAGTCGAATATCCCGCCAAATGGTTAACATCGAATTTTGTCCCCTTGCCCAAAAAGAACAATGCAACCAAATGTGAGGACCACAAACTAATCAGCCTCATGAGTCACACACTGAAGATATTCCTTAAGAATATCAATAAAGTGCGAAAGAAACATCGGATCCACACAATTTGGATTCAGACGAAGTTTAGGCACTCAAATACTGATTCAGAACTGCAACGATCAGAGAAAGGACATAATGCTGTGTTTCATCGATTATGAAAAGGCGTTCGAGAGAGTCCAATATCATAAACTGATCCAAATCCTAAATAGATTGGACATAAACCAAAAAGACATCCGCTGCATTCAAAGCCTATACTGGAACCAAATGGCTGAAGTCAGAGTTGGTAACGATCTCACAGAAGCAAGACCAATTTGTAGAGGGGTCAGACAAGGGTGTGTTCTCTCCCCACTTCTCTTCAATTTATATTCTGAAGCCCTAGAAGACCGCAACGTGGGCGTTAAGGTGAATGGTGTTTGGGTCAACAATATTCGTTATGCGGACGATACTGTTCTAATTGCAGATAACATAGAGAATTTTGTCGGGGAATGCAGTAAGAACATGGGCCTCAATATCAACACCAAGAAGACTAAATTTACGATAATTACTCGAAAGCCATAAGAATTTCAAAACTCAAGCCTAACATGAAAATCAACCAATAGAGCGAGTAAATAAATTTAAACATCTAGGAACGTGGCTGTGTGAAAACTGGGAATCAGATGCCGGATTGAAAATGCCCGCAGTGCCTTCATGAAATTCAAAAAAGTGCTCATCAATACTGATTTCGATCTTGGCTTGAGAATTAAATTTGTCAGATGCTATGTCTGGACAGTGTTGCTTTATGGCATGGAGGGATGGACACTGAAGGTGAGCACAATGAACAAGCTGGAAGCATTCGAGATGTGGGTCTATACTGAGGATTCCATGGACTGCAAGAAGAACCAACGATGAGGTCTTGAGAATAATCAATAAAGACCGCGAACTGTTAGAATCCATTAAACGTCGAAAAACAGCATACCTGGGCCACGTAATACGCAACGAGAAGTACCAATTCCTGCAATTGATAATTGAGGAAAGAGAGGAATCGGCAGGAAAAAGATGCGTTAGGCAGTGGACAGGACTGAGGACAATGTAAGAACTAATGCATACCATACGTAATAAAGAAGAGTGGACAAATGTGATCGCAAACATCTATTAATGGACACGCAGCAGAAGATATCTCTCTTCTTGGCGGGTTGTTCTTAAAGTATTTCATAACTAAGTAATAAAAAACATAAAAAGTACATAATTTGCCTGTATAAAATCGAAAATTGACTGATCCTGTAACTTTAACCTTTCGCGTTCCTTTGATTTCGATACGCGCAGCTTCCATAAGGCACATTACTTAGAATTAGCGGATCTAAGACATGAACCAAACCCCTACTTATTGGTCATCGGAATCGAGAAACAATCCGCCATTTTAAATAGCAAATTGACGGTTTTAAGTCTCCTGCGGGGGCATGGCAAAAATGGCAAAAGACACGGAAACTGCCACTTTTCTTGTGCTTGAGGACACACGTGTATCGTGTGTGGTGTAACGGCTTTCAGTTTTTCCTGTGGGAAATTTTTGCTTTTTTCACCGATCCAAGTTGAGCTTAAGCCGGGCCTGTCAAATTAGATTTGTTAAATTTCAGTTAATAATATAGTATTAAATTTCAGGAATAACTGTTTAAAATTGTAGAAGAAAGCGTGAGTAATCCGTGTCAAATCGTAATTACCTCAGAGTCAAATATCGTTCGAGGAACCACCCCGCTATTGTGTCTAAGTTCACAGAAAAACCCAACAGACTATGCAAATTGTAAAAGAAAGGAAGATCAACAACCCGTCGTCCGTCGGCCCGATTAAAATCAATAATAATAACAACCGTACCGTGGAACCACCAACGTAATTACAGAGTACCCGGCGATGACCTTGACGGCGGTACGCGAGAAAAATGTGGCTTTCGTTAATTAAAAAGCGATTACTATTGACGCTGATTACTTTCGTTAAAGCGTACCATTAGAGGCATCGGTACCATCGGCGGGTACCGTCTGGACAACGACACCCATTCATCTCTAGCAAGGGCCGCAATTGTGCGTTTATGCATGCATTATTTATCGGACCCTCTATGTTATAGAGATACGTTGCCCGGATAGGCGTGTGTAATGCGTTTGTTTCTTGTTGCGTTTTTAATAAGTACCTTTGTCGCCTTAATATTCTCGTAATTTGTTCCTGTCAGTTCAAAGGACGCACGATTTATGCGTCTATTTTACGAGCACCTGCGAAAAGTAACACTCCCTGTTTCTTAGCTATAGACCTAATTTGAATCTGCTAATGTGGGTATCACTAGTATTTGTGTCTTGTCTTTACTTGGACAGTCACGTGATTAAATATAAAAATTGAATAAAATCTGTTTTTGCAAATAGTTCAATTTTGGCAATTTTTTATCTTGCTCATGCACAGCAATGAGCATATTTATACCAAAGGACCTTAAATTAGGTAAAATAAGTACAAAAAAAGCACTTTAAATTTTTTTATATTTCAAAAAATTGTCACGTGACCCTAACTTGGAGTAGGCTAGATACACATTTCTAGTTTGAGCTGAGCCAATGTCATTCAGCTGTGACCAACACTCAATTAACATCACATTTAATCTGTGTGTTTAATAGTCCAAATGTGCAGTATTTGCGAAAATTATAAACTATGCCAACCATGCTGAAATTTACTGTTGATGTAAGTAAAGTCGATTTTTGCTTGAAACAAACAAGTGTTTTAATGGGATTTATCGTTGTAAATGACTTTTACTTCAAGCAAAAAATGAACCTTACTCACTTTGACAATTAAGCTGTTAATGGTACTGAAAATTGTACCTGTTTAAAGATTATTGCTGTCTCTTTTTATAGTAGCAGTAAGCAGAGATAGAAACAGTGATTTTCGTTAAAACATAATTTACGGAAACGCAACTGATGGGAAGCGAAAAAGAACCTTACTTACTTTGTCACTTAAGACGTTAATTGCAGTGAAATTTTTTCTGTTTGAAAACTCTTTCTGTCTCTTTTTATAGCAACAGTAAATAGTAATTTTCCTTAAATCGTAAATGTTCGTCTTTTTTTTAATTTTTAGTATTTAGTTATTAATTATTTAAGTTTGAGTTCATACAGTGCGTTTTTTTTAACGCGCAACATAGGATTTTACGTGTTAAATTTTTAAGCCCATGTTAGACCATGTTATTTTGGAACTACAAGTATAAAACTTGACGGGTGGCTGTTTCGTACCCTGAAGCTTAAGTAAGTTTAACAATTCGGCCTAAAAAGTGTTAAAAAGCTTGCAAAAAATCATCTTTTTTCGAAAAGGTTTTATCGTTTCATACTCCCTGTATGCATTGTTGTTCTTTGTTGTTTTTGATACTGGCACGGCAGGTAGCAGGTAAAATTTGGCGTAGAAAGTAAAACAGGGTGATCATTAACTTTATATCAAGAAAGTTAAGAACAAAAGAAGTATTTTTATAAGTGAATTGTTCAAAGTGACCTCCGTTTGAAGCCAAACAGTATTCCAAACAATCATAAAATGCCCTTTTGACGTTCAAAAGATGTCGGGTCGTGATGCAGTCAAAATATGTCACTTTACCTGTTACCTGCCCTGCCAGTATAAAAACAACAAGGAACAACAATGCATACAGGGAGTATGGAACGATAAAATCTTTTCGAAAAAAAATGATTTTTTTCCAGTTTTTAATCACTTTTTAGACCAAATTGCTAGACGTACTTAAGCTTCAGGGTACTAAAGACACACCCGTCAAGTTATAGACTTGCAGTTCCAAAATAAAATGGTCTAACATGGACTTAAAAATTTAACACGTAAAATCCTATGTTGCGCGTTAAAAAAAACGCACTGTATACTATCTTTCAATTTTCTGTAAGTGGGCGTCGGCCTGTTGGAAATAAACGGCTTTATTATTATTATTATTAAAAAACGTAATTATTTTAGAGCAGCACAGTTCATGTAAATAACTTCGATTACAAAAGCTTACTTACATTTGACAATTAGGCTGTTAATTGCACTGAAAATGTATCCTGTTTGAGGACTCTTCCTCTCTCCCTCCATATAAACAGTAAAACAGAAACAGTGATTTTCTTTAAAAACATTCATATAAATAAATCGATTAGCAATCGAAAAATCGGATTTTAAATTCCATGGACAAAATGCAAGCAATTTCTTATTTTCAATATTCCTAAAAGGCGAAGACCTAGAAAATAGAGCTTTCTGCAATTTATAGAATTTTGTATGCTTTTTCGAATAGAGATGATAAAATAGATGAAAATCCAAATAATTTGAGAAGATATACCACATTTTTAAATTTAATATTTGCCAAATATGTTTGCCTAGAAATGGAAATGAAGAATTGACTACTAAAAGTTTTCTGGTTTTTCTGCGAATATTATTACAGAAACTATTACCGTTTCCAAGATTGGTCATTTTTTAAGTTGCCACCCTGTATAAGAAAATTAAATAACCATGTTTAAGACTGCAAATTGACTTAAACTTTGTTCAGCCACTAAAATAAAAATATCAATTCATGTGACATTGATCAATAAAAATTTTGTTTTTCTAATTTTGGCATATAAAGTGACACTTTTCAAAACTGATTAGAGTGACAAAACGTTTTACTTTATGTAACTAGTTATGAAATAGCTATATAAGTAACCAGTTACGAAAAGATCGATTTTGTGTAACGAATGAATGTTTGTAGGGCGAGCGCAGCGAGGTCCTACAATTTGAATGAGTTACACAATAAGACATTTTCGAAACGTGTTGCATACATAATTTTTTCTAATTTTGACCAAAAAGCGGTAAAAACCATCTTTTAAAGTGATTTAACACAAATATTCACTTTCATAGCACCTTGTATAAACAGTGACAACGACATGTTATGATGGATGTCGCCCATATGTTTCTACGGAAATGCATAAAAACAGGGAGTGATGAAATGAACTTTTCATAACTAGTTACATAAAGTAAAACGTTTTGTCACTCTAATCAGTTTTGAAAAGTGTCACTTTATATGCCAAAATTAGAAAAAGTTCATTTCATCACTCCCTGTTTTTATGCATTTCCGTAGAAACATATGGGCGACATCCATCATAACATGTCGTTGTTACTGTATATACAAGGTGCTATGAAAGTGAATATTTGTGTTAAATCACTTTAAAAGATGGTTTTCACAGCTTTTTTGGTCAAAATTAGAAAAAATTATGTATGCAACACGTTTCGAAAATGTCTTATTGTGTAACTCATTCAAATTGTAGGACCTCGCTGCGCTCGCCCTACAAACATTCATTCGTTACACAAAATCGAACTTTTCGTAACTGGTTACATAAATAGCTATTTTATGACTACTGAACCGTTGTTTGACTATCCTGTTCTGATAATGCAGATAATAAAGTCGCTAATCATCGATAGAAATTCAATTTTCTTGTACTCACTAACGTTTCTTTTGCTTCCTGACTTAATAGCTTTGAGATTGAAATCTAGTAGACATCAACATGACGTGAACAACTGGTCAACAAATGACAGGCCTCGACACAAGTCATTAAAATGTATATGTCGATGGTAGCGCGGTACTCGGAAGTCGGTAGGTTTCATCATTGTAACGTGAAAGTACTTTGCGGAAAAATCATTGAAGAGCGCGATTCGAATGGGGTACTTGAGCGTCAAAAACAGGGAAACGGAAACTTGTTACCTGGACTCAATTTTTGCTTAATTACCGGGTTATTAACGCACAATTTATTAAGACAGAATCTGAATTATGAATGCTAAAGTGAAACAAGGGAATCAAAAAGTTTGATTAACTGCTGCTAGTTTAGTCGACAAGGAAAGTTTTTGAATTAATTAACGTGAAAAAGGGACCACAACAAACGTCGGTTCTACGATATCTCGAAAGACCAATCAAGTTCCTATTAGGACTAGATAAACGCGCATTACCACTACAGGAAAAAGTTAATAGTTTTATTGATTACTCTGATTAGAGCCTACAACCGTGCAGGACCGGGTTCAAACAGAATTTCCAATCTAAGTAAAGAGATTAATGATGATAAATGTGTCGGTAGATGAAGGTGCTGTCAAAACGTTTTGTAGCGGGTCTTGTCGACGTCACGGCCAAGTCCGAGACTCGTAAATTTACCCAGTAAAAAGACTTTAAAAGCGTTTCGAATAGGGCAGCCGAGCAGAACAAGTACCGTTTACCTACTCGGGTACTTTTTAGGTAATTGCTTAATCGGTCGTCGGTCGAGGTACTAAATCATGGTCACGAACGTGGCGAAAAAGTCGATTTTGTCGGTGTCAGACTTGATGATTTATTGTGATCATTGTTTTAATCGAACTGCAGATCTGGAAAGACTCTTAATTATGATTAAATGTTTTTTTTTTAACGGAATTTATTAATTATCTTCTATTTTATGGAGTGTTTGAGACCCACTATTGCAAATATGTAGTTATTTACTGTCTACAGTAAAAACGTTAATTGACTGAGTTGTGTAATCATACAGAGTGGATTAAATTTGACAGTTTAACAGTCCAGAAAACTCGGTTTTTTAGACAGTTACAGGGTGACCCAATATATTAATTTGTGACCCTTGAAATTTACTTTTGCACAATGGAGATCTCGGTTATTTGATAAGATACAAGAAAGTTTAAATTGGGGCAAAATTGAGCAATTAGGAGTCTATTAAAATGCAGCTTTAAAAATTGCAAAATTGTTAATACTTCCAAAGATATCCGAAATTTTGGAAATTATATTAATTTTTCTTATGGGCGCCATATTGAATTTTTGCATATTTGAATAAAGCCTATTTTCTGATTACCATGATGTACCATAAGTTATGGTTCAGTCTTGGAGTTTCGTAAAAAGTGCCTTGAAAATGACATCTCAAAAATCCGTTGATCGGTCAAATGCCACTACTCCACATGATATTACTGCCATTTGCAAAATAATGATCATGTGACAAAGTGTCAGATGATGACACAAAATGCGCTTAACCGTTGTATGCACCGAGGGTAATTAAGCAAGTTTAGCTTAAATGTGACATTTTTTGCACGATCTGTCACAGTCAAAGTAACATTTAACCTAAACCTGCTTAAATATCCTGATATCATGTACAATACACTCTTTGTAAAGATGGATTTTGTGATATTTTAGCTAAACTGTAACTAAATACATTTTAAATAAGTAAAATTCTGTCTAATATAGCGCTCCCAAAACAAAAACCTAAAAACTGATGATGGTTGTCAAAAACTGAAACTTCTTACGTCATTAAACATAAATGATAAAAGTGCGATAAAATAACACCAATCAACAATTGATTAGAAAGTCAGAGGGGATTCTCTGACGTCATTTAACAATGTCACATGCTCATTGGTTTGAAAATGTCAATGATGTCACGTGAAGAAGTGTCAAGTGACTTAACAGATAATTGTTGAACTGTTATTTTCAAGAGACTCTTAATTAAAACATAATTTTCGTTATTTTCAATGAACTGCCAATTTGAACCATATCATATGACACATCATCGTAATCAGAAAAAATAGCCCAATTCAAATCACGTTGTAGAAGAGGAAAAGTGGTTGTGGTAAAGTGTTTTCTGTTTTCAGTTATCTTATCAAATAAATTAGTAAAAAAATAAAAAGTAATTTCCAAAATTTCGGTTTTTTTCGGATATCTCGAAAAGTACTAAACATTTTTTAATTTTTAAAGCGGCATTTTAATTACTCAAATTTGCCCTAATTTAAACTTTTTTGTATCTCTTCAAATAATCGGTTGGTGAGGCTCGTAAAACGGACACCCTGTATAGTACCTCTATAGTAAAAACGTCAAATAACTAAGTAATTCAATAATACAGTGAAATGACAGTTCTACAGCCTTCAGCCCCTATAACCCTCCCACTCGGATCAGCCACTGAATAAAAAACGTCAATCAATAAGAATTTTCAAAAATTGACACCAGACAGTGTTGCCAAATCCGCGTAATAGATGTAGAAGAATTTCTTCTTAAATGTGTTATATTTTAGATACAAATTTGTGTTTTGTCACATTACTGTGTGTTTGTCTGTGACACTGATGACGGCTTAGGTCGAAACCGGTAACCAACCTATTAAATTATAGTGGCAAACGACTTTGTTTTGCTCTCCTTGTTTTTTTAGATAAAAATGTATTTATTCCATGTCAAACGCTATTGCATAACTTCTGTAAGGATCCAATCAAGGTTAAAAAGTATTTTTCGGGGGTAATATCCCTAGTGCATTTAATTTTTCCGGAAAAATTCGGAAAAACGAGTTTCTAAGTAATTTGTTAAAACAAATTATTCCAATTTTTCCACAGGAAAAATTAGATGCACGAGGGATATTTGATAAGATTATTTCCTGAGTTAAATAAACATTTTATTTTAATTAAAACAATAAGAACAATAACTTTCAAGCTAGAAAGGGTAACACTATTCTTTATGTTGTTGTGAGGAGTGTGCAATTTTTTCGATTTTTTTTTCCGGAAAAACTGCTGACAGCTAAGTTGACAGTTGTTAAGTGATTTTTCCACTTAAAATTTACATTTGTTATACTAATTCTTGATAGCGATTGGTCAAAATTGATAGGAAGGAAATAATCACTTTAAACCTGCTGAAGTGCAATTTCAATAATAACCTTAATGAAAAGAGTTAATGTCAATCATGGAATGGTTCGTCAAGAAATCGTATTTACATTTGTATATGGAATTGTGAGCAAATTAATGTTTGCGACTTCCTTTGACTGTTCAAGATTGGACAGAAAAACATAACTTAATTGAACCAATAACGTCAATAGCAACTTGACAGCTATAGATAAGTAATCTACATTTGCGGACGTCCAAATACGGAATATAAAAGCGGATACGCCAATCAGTTTTAGCTTTTGCTCCATAGAAAGGAGTCGTACTTTCAGTTTTTTTTTTTGTCTCTTTCAACAGACACTTAATAGCGCTGGATGAAACAATAGACGCGGGCCAGATAACGAGGAATTTTTCTATTAACCTTATAATTCGTGCATCAATTTTTTTTTCAACAATTACCTAAACCATGCAGGTGGGACGTGTGAAATGTATTTGCGACGACGGTCGTTTTACATTATTGAGATTGTGGGAATAATGCTATGACAATAGAAAGTTTTGAGATCGGGCCCGATAATTCTCTCGGATTCTTTATGCACGTTGACCGAAATATTATTTAGAATATTATTATGGGGAGGCTTTTTATGGAAAAAACGTGACTACAAAATGATTTAATCGTCTAAACAACGCCGGATTTAGATATAAAAGAAGGATTTTTTATGCTTTACGTTGACTTTTAAAGGATAATAACGACGAAATGGTGGATAATGAACCGCAAAAAGATTTAAGATATTGTGTAGTAGAAATGTAGAAAATGATTTGAAAAAAAATATATATTAAATAAAAGTCTTTCATTTAATATATTTACGAACGATAATCAACTCTATTTGAATAATTGGAGCCTTCCTCAGTATTAACATAAGTTGATCTTAATTATGCCGCTACCATTCGTTAAAACTAAGAGCCCTAATTTCCTGAACAGAAACGTTCAGTTAAAAGAAAGTGGTAAAAAAACTCCTTTTGCTCGCTGATTACAAGTAGAATGAGTCCGATTGTAATCTAGTGACAAACAAATGATACCGCTTAAAAGAGCAAGCTTCCTGGGTGGGACAGAGCCCAATATTTCAAGACTTTCGAATGGCTCAATGCCGCAAACTTCTCTTAATTAAGACGTTTTACTGAAATTGTCAACCGCAAAACTTTTGGTTCCGAGACCGCGATAATCGCTTTTTCGCCATTTTCGGGAAAATGAGTTCGTGCTGAACCGATGGACTAATTAAACCCAGAACTTCACGACTAAATAGTCAATTAACCGTAGAATATCGACTCTCAAAAGGCTTCATATTTTGATAATGTGGCGGAATCGAGTACAAACCGAATGACCCACATTTCAGGTCGATGCCGAATATGGGCAAAACACGAGATTTTCTTCAATAGTTTTAGCTTGATAGCAATTTGTTGGTAAGATTTCTATTGTGGACAGTACAGATGTTTCATTTAATACAAATTTTTTGCAGTCTACATGTCTAGAGCATGGTATACGTAAATGGTAGTAATCACTAGTGCTAGAATTTAGGTATAGATTAGGCTTTTCTGTATATCTTAAGCTCTAGAAACAAGTGCTGTCAACATCCATCAGCATCACTTTTTGTGACTACCGAAAAAAAAAACGTGATACGGAATAGATTCAAAAATAATTCGGTTAACGACCCACGGTTAACTGAAAGGTGTGACATGAGATTTGTCAACTTAGCGTGATTATATGCGACCCGATTTTTCATATGCACACACGCGGTCCACTTCCTTTCCTTTGCAGCTGAAGCATCACACTCGCATAAGTCATTTTAGTTACGTTTACTTTAATCCGAAACGAGCGTTAGAGGATTTATGTTTTTGGCAACAGTTTACTATTCGATCCGTACCAGTATAACTTCAAAAGTTCAATATTAGTATAGTTGAGACCCACTAAATTGAATGAGAGATGAAAACAAGTTTCGTTGAGTCTTGACAAGTTGCGCCAGAAAAACCCATAATTGATACTGATTTTGACATGAAAATTTGTCAGCTGAGGAAATGTATGAAACCCGTCTAATAGTTTCTGACAAAATCAGCCTCCAAAACCCCTAACAATTGTCACTTACGTAGCATCTGTCAAAAATCGCTGAAAAGCTTAAAAACCTCTGAGACTAAATCTGGGTTTGCCTAACTCCTTTATTCGTAGGTAATTGTTTATTATTAATTCTTATTTATTAATCCTTGCGGAGTTAAAACCGTGTCTTTAAATTGTGCTGTTTATACACGTTTTTAATTTTTCATAACCTCAAAAGATCCCAATCTTTTACCTTTTTTTAAGAATTAAAGAAATTGTGTTTTTTTAATTTTGTGATTATTGAATTTCTATTTGAAAGAGATGGATTTACCAAAACAGTGCTTTTAGACCTCCGTTTTAGAAAAAACATCTCTCAAATGTCATTGTGCACTTGTCATAGTTTTTAAGAATTAAAAATCTGCATAAACCATCTTTTATTAAAGAATTAACGATTATGAATCCGAAATAAGTATTAGTAATAAAAGAAGTTAGGTAAACGGGCCCTTAGACTCTAAGGCTCTGCGTTTCGTTGAGCTTATTTGTGGTCACGTGACAACTGTCAAAAACTCCATCAAGCTATAAAATACAACATCAAATGAATTCTGACTGACAATTAAAAATTGATTTGATCGACTTGCCTGCGCATTTTTTACAAGGGTGACAATTGTCACGTGACCTTCAGTCTTACTACAGCTCTATTGACTGGATTTCAACCTTTATGAACCGGTCAAGAGTCACGTGACAACTGTTCAAAGCAGGTCAATAAAATCAATTTCTACCAGTGACGTAGGATGTGGCTTCCAACTTTGCCACATTGAAGAATCATTTGATGTGGTATTTTATAGCTTGATGGGATTTTTGACAGTTGCAACTGTGGAAAATTCTATGAGCTGAATATTGACAGTTTACTGTCAGTTCACTGTTACAACTATCAAAATGCATTCAACAAACCACAGGAAATACCTAAACCAAATTGACTGACTATTAGAAAAAACTTTAAAAAAATTCATAAAGTTGTGTGGTTTGTGTGTCGATCAAGACAGTTACGTGGTCTAAAAAAAAATACAACATCAAAATAGTCACATGTCGTTAAAAATCATGTTTCACAGCTTCAAATGATGTAAATTTGACAATTATTGTGGCCGATAAATGCTGGTCAAAAAAAGACGAAAAAATACATATGCGAAAACTTAAACCAAAATAGAATGACGTAACAATATCGTGACAGACAGGTAACTGTTTTGAATGTGACGTTATCGCGATTCAAACATTTACTGGTCTATCACACTGTTTCGTCATCGTACTTTTATTTGATTTACCACATACTGACTATAAAGTGACGTAACTGCCATTTACTATGGTTTCAACTGTACCACTTGCGCTGTAGCGAGTTGAGCTTTCAAGCCCGGGTAGCTCAGTCGGTAGAGCATTGGACTTTTAATCCAAGGGTCCAGGGTTCAAGTCCCTGCTCGGGCGATACTTCTTTTTGTTTTTTTTTTATGTTTTCTGCACTTTTTTCTTTTTTTTTTCTTTTACTGTAATCGAGTTTTTCTGTTTTGTTAAATTAAATTACATTTTCCTTACATTAATAATTAATTAACTTTACTGTATAAGCACTAGACTGTTTTTGAAAAAGAAATAAAAAATTGCTGATTATGTGAATAAAAAAAATACCGTTATTTTATAATAAAAAATCACAAATAGTTTAAAAAATACTAAAAAAGTACTATGTAGGAATAGAAAAGTGGTCAGTGACGTATTTGATTACACTAGCCTATCAAAAGCATAATTTGACGAGATGAAGCAAACAATCATTTTATGGTTATCTTGACATTGCATTTTTGTAATTAAAACAATATTTGAACCAAAATAATAAATAATATTTGATTAGTACCGGTATACAAGCAAAAGCTTCGCGCTAGTAACACTATCACTTTAAGCGCATGAGCTTTCAAGCCCGGGTAGCTCAGTTGGTAGAGCATTGGACTTTTAATCCAAGGGTCCAGGGTTCAAGTCCCTGCTCGGGCGATACTTTTTTTAATTTTTTTTTTGCAAAATTTACAAAACCCAACAACTAAAAGTGTTATTATATAAAAACAACGGTTTTTTTTAAATACATGCGGTCACCTGTTGCACAGAAACAACCTGACGTCTGAAGATCATATCTGCAATGTGGTGTACAAGAAGAATGCCACTTGCGTTGAAAACTGGTTTTCCGTTCGAACTTAAAGCGCTGGAAGTCTTAATAAGTGCCACCCACTTAGTTTCAGATGGGCAATGTCAGAAACTATTATCCCCTTTTCAATTTTTTTTTTGTCTTCTCCATAGCTGTATTATTTAAATCTAAATATAGGTCCGACAGTGGCGTATTTATAGATAATGATCACTAAAAGGTGGATTAGTTGGAACAACTTGTAAACGTAATTTTGTTACGTCCAAACTGGCAGTAACAACGTTTTGGCTGTAAATTTAGTCCCGATCAGTGAACAAAACAAATTCTCATTACTCAAAAAACTTCAATTGTAGGAGGTTCATAAGTAACACTTTCTACTAGTCACATATCATTATTACCACGTTCTAAATTATACACCTTGGGCACAAACGATTAAAATTACACTTTCTGTGACTGATCACTATGTAACAAGAATTGCGATATAAAAATTTGGGCCGGAAATGTTATTACTCGTTGAAAACGATGGGAAAATGATCATTAATTAGGCCAATTAACGATTGGTTGCAAATCTGGCGTTTTTTTTCGTTATTTTTTACGTGCTAATTTACAAGAAACAATCTGGTGTAGTGTACAAAATTCGGGGTGTCCTTTCCCACGAGAACCAAACGAAACTGTTAAAACTCTTACCTCGCTGATAATTTATTCAAATTTATGGCACTGGTCCAGCATCAGATATTTTTTTACTAACCTGAAACAGAAAAGATTTAAAAATTAAAAAAAAACGTCACAAACCATTTTTTTAGGGAAACAAAACAAGGATGACGTGACAGTAATGATTTGTAAAGTTTAACTGATCAATCAGCGGGTTGTCAAAATCGGGCACGAAACATGAGGAAATAATCACAGAACGTGTTTGCACGATGCCGACGAAAATTATTAAGGGAAAATAACCACTATCATTCGATGTTACGCATCTGCAATTTTGTGGGCAATTTTTTTTTCGTAATGTCTGTGTACATTGCGGCCATAAATAATGATCGGCCACCAATAATCGGCAGATTCAATTATAGCTTTCAACCGAATCATTATTTGTTCCCAGCTATTTTCATCATCAAACCCATAAATTCTTCAAATAATACTCAAAAAGTGAGAAATTCGACCTAAATAGTTGACAGTAACAATGTGATGATGTTTTACACAATCACAAACTCCCCACTGTGCTGAGATTTACGCAAATACTGCTGACAACGTATCAGACAACTTTTTGAATATTGTCAATTTTAAATCATCTATTCAATTTGTTCAACCCGTATTTTTTCTTTAAATCATAATAATACATAAATTAATATGACCTTGCAAAAAAAAAATATATCATTATTAATTAATTATGGTTATTTACTTAATCCATTTCACTCACTTAGAGTGAAGGAACGACAATTATTACATCATTGCCACTAGCCCTGGAATGAACTTTATTAATTATTTAGCATTTGGGTCCAGTTCTTTTTGTTATTTATATTAATGCCATGTACAATATGGGAGAAGAATTTATGTTAACGAGCTATGCAGATGACACCAACATTCTACTATCTGGCTCAGACCTGCCTGGCCTTGTGGTCAAGGCTCAGGATGCCTTACACCAAACCTCTAATTGGCTCAAACAGAATCAGCTAATACTGAACACCGAAAAAACAAAGTTAGCAATTTTTAAAACAAAAAATAAACTGTTAATGATTCAATACATGTAAATAATGAAACTTAACGTGCAGTTTCTTGGAATTACACTTGATGAGTTTTTGTCATGGGAGAGACATATTGAGCACTTGACCGTAAGGTTAGCCAGAATAGGTTACGGAATAAAGACAATCTCGCAATATGTAAGCCTGGACTGTGCAAAAATTATATATCATGCAAACTTCGAATCTGTATTGCGATACGGAATAATTTTTTGGGGAAGTGATTTTAGAATACAGAAGGTTTTTGTAATACAAAAAAGGGTTATTCGAATAATACGGTAAATGAGTCCAATAACTAGCTGTAGAGGTGTTTTTAAAGAACTAAATGTGTTAACAACAATTGGTGTGTACATTTTTGAATGTTTGTATATAAGCATAAAGATAAGTTCAATATGACCCAAGTACGTCAATATAATACCAGATCTAATAGTGTGCCTCTACCAACTCACCGCCTGAAAAAAACTGAAAACGGTCCATATTATTCTTGTATTAAGTTATATAATAGTTTGCCAATGTCACTTAAGAATCAAACCAACGTAATATTTTTTAAGAAAGAGCTGAAATCATTGTTAATTAAAATGGAGCCATTGTACACAGGAATATTATAACAAACTACAAGGTAGAAATTTGATCTAAGTAAGTAATGAGTAACCCTTTCTTTTGGTTTATGTTGGCATTGCGGATATTACAGTAAGATAGGTAAAAGCAACATCCACCTATTAATTTATTGACGCTATTTCATTTTATGTACTATAAATATGTAATTTGAAATAAAGAAACATTATTATTATTATTATTTTTCAAGTCCTCTACAAAATGTCACAGTGAAATAAAAACTTCTTTCAAATTTTCAACATATTTGCTTGGAATAAACGATCGTTTCTTGTGCAAATTTAAGCTAAAAAAAACTTCGTTAACGTCCCAAATGGGCCGTTAAAATTTCGGAAAAAACTAAAGAGACTGAAATAATTACATTCCGTCGAGGATGACTGTGACTTTGGAAACGTGGTGAAAATAGCTTATCCCAAATTAGAGTCGAGTGTGACATCTGCCTAGGTAAACACGCGGTCGGATTTAGAAAACAGTTTTTTGAGTTTACATTATTTGGTTCAAGAGTGAATGCTAATTGCGTTTAACGCGGATATCAAAGTGACAAGATCGCACCGACAGATTCCAAACGGACCGTTTAGCAGGATACGAAGAAACAGTTAGCTACTTCCAAAACACCGTAATATCTAATAACATATCGTATATTAATAAATCATAATCGGAACAAAGTAATTTGCAGTCATGTCGATTAAATTCGTATTATTTAAAGCGCCTTCGGAATTACGTGAGATCTTATCGCCGTTTAATTTAGCAAATTGTTTTCTGTAATTTCTGCCATTTCATAATTCGAGTTGACGAAGTCCAGTTAAACATTAATAGCGGAAATAAATCGGTTGGTGTAAACACAAAAAAAATTGTAATTTTAGAATTTACAGGCAAAACTCTAAAGAGGTAAATTATCAAAACATATGTTCACACCGCAACATTAAACACGGTTGAGGCATCATCGCGGTCACCCGCTCCCAAATACCTTTTGCGAAATATTCGCAGAATGCAACAGCATTTGCCGAGGTTTGTGTCACCTGTCCGAGTACTGGAAGCGAGTATATTTCAGTACTGATCAGATGGACCAGTCCGGTTGCATTCTTTGGTACCATCGGGGCCGCTCGAGGTACTATTATCTTAATCTAGTCCTTTTGCAAATCCGATGCTAAAACACGCCATTACACGTGGGAGTATGTCTTAAAGACTTGATTAAAAGTGCATTCCAAGTAATCCAATATCCATTGAGACAAAAGCAAAAAAATGGGTGTGATACACGTGTAATTTCAAGGAATGTTTGTGCAAAACACATCAATTTTTTTTTTGACCAACCACAAACCTAGCCACTGTGCTGAGATTTACGCAAATGCTGTACAGGGTTATTGATTGAATTTAGACCAACCCAATAGAAGCTTTTCTTTCCATATGAAAGTGATAGATACGAAGGTCTACTATACAGGGTGTCCCACGACGAAAGACATCGATTGATATTGGAAGAGAGTTTTGAAAATTTGGCAGGATACTGATGTGGGCATGCCCAATCAAACTAAAATATTTTCAAGATGGTTGCACTTCCGTTTATACCGGAAGTCTATCACAACTTTCTTATTTTAAATAAAACACTCTATATATTATTACATATTTGGATTCCTCACAAAATTCTGACCAACTTTTGTGTACAATGCCCTCTGCCTATCTCTAGCCGTTTTCGAAATATTTGATGTTTTTCCAAAAAAGTGACAGTTGCAACGCTCAACATATTTTTGTACTCTGTCAAAACCGTATTTCATTTTGCAATAAAACTTTGGGTTATTGTAAATAAAGTATCGTTTTATTAAACTGAGGGTGCGAAATGACCCATTTGTATACAGGGTTGTAAAAAAAAATGAAAAATTTCATGTTTTTTAAATAGAAACCCACATTTTTTATGATGGAATCATTTTGAGCATTAAAAATTACTATACGTTTCAATTTACTTGGCTATACCTAAATCCAACCCATTTCGTTTTATTTGAGAATTAACCTTTTTTTTATTAGGCTACATGGTTGGGATTAGCTGGTACTCTAGTTTGTCATGCATATTGGAGATGTTAATAACACTAGTTTTGAGTGTTTTGACAACTGCAAATATGCCGTCACGGTTACGTTATTCAAACCAAGATTACTTAAATCTGTTTATTATTTACGGAGAATGTGATAAAGTTGTGAGTAGAACAGGTGAGGTATTTGCCGCTCGTTATCCAGAAAAACGAAAGCCATCACCAAAAGCTGTCAAGCAAATAATTGAAAATTTTAAGAATACGGGATCTGTGAAGAGAAAAGCTATTAGAACAAAACCAATCCTTAATAATACAAATGTAGAAATTGCAATTTTAGGCTATTTTGTTGCAAATCCAACTCCGTCAATAAGACAAGTTTCTGTAGAATCAGGCATATCCAAAAGCTCAATTCAAAGGATCCTGAAGAAACATAAATTTCACCCTTTTTCATTTAAATTAGTGCAACACTTAAAAGAGGTTGACTTTCCGAAGACAGTGGTTTTTAGTGAGTTTTTGCTGACTAGTCACTATGGAGAAGAATTGTTTTTGAATAATATTATTTAGAGCGACGAGGCCAAATTCACTAAAAATGGAATGTTCAATAGACATAATTCACACTACTGGTGTGACATAAATCCACACGTAATTAGAGAGAGAATTTCTCAAGAAATCTGGAGTTTTAATAATAAAAAATGTTTATTGTCAAATAGAACGAAATGGGTTGGATTTAGGTATAGGCAAGTAAATTGAAACGTATAGTAATTTTTAATGCTCAAAATGATTCCGCCATAAAAAAAAATGTGGGTTTCTATTTAAAAAACTTAAAATTTTTCATTTTTTTTAGTGGCAGTCTTATGATTTTTTTTTGACGACCCTGTATACAAATGAGTCATTACGCACCCTCAGTTTAATAAAACGATCCTTTATTTACAATAACCCAAAGTTTCATTGCAAAATGAAATACGGTTTTGACAGAGTACAAAAATAAGTTGTCACTTTTTTGGAAAAACATTAAATATTTCGAAAACGGCTAGAGATAGGCATAGGGCATTGTACACAAAAGTTGGTCAGAATTTTGTGAGGAATCCAAATATGTAATAATATATAGGGTGTTCTATTTAAAATAAGAAAGTTGTGATCGACTTCCGTTATAAACGGAAGTGCAACCATCTTGAAAATATTTTAGTTAGATTGGGCATGCCCACATCAGTATCCTATGCTAAATTTTCAAAACTCTCCTATTTATACTTTTTCCAATATCAATCGATGTCTTTCGTCGTGGGACACCCTGTATTTCTAGATACATTTTACCCATACTGGGTGTCTCAAAATTACGTGGCTAACCAAATTTACCTATTTTTAAATGCGATGCCATTTTTTTTATTGTAAATTCGGATACTGCAATAAACTCTACGCCTATTTGAATCATATGTTTCTGTTTAATTAGCTGTATTGATTGATAAATTTAGACCACCCCAATACAAGCTTTATTTTTACTTTTAAAAGAAAACTTTCTATATGAAAGTGATAGATACAAAGATATACTATGTGTTTCAAAAAATCAAAAACTTGTACGACATAAATGCAAACAAATACAGTGATCACGACAAATTGCACAATTTGTAAAAAACCACAAGTTTCTTCCACTGCAGTGCACCGTTTACATCATAAGCAACTTCAAGGTGATCCATATTCGGTTTCTAAACTATCAGCGTGTCACCCACGTGCTGCCGCAACACAAAGGAATGCGCCGCCACCACAACTTTTCAAAACCGTTCTGCTGACAGAATATATTATTAATGAGCGACGGAATTTTAATTGTTAATATATACTCGTATATCTGACGGTGCTATAGATAAGTCAGCCGCAGCAGCGGCCGACACTGCATTGAATACGTGAAAATGAAGGTGTCGGACGATGCGCTCGTCCTAATATGGAGGCGACTCATTATTAGCGCCTGTCATTCCCGTAAAAAAGTGATCATCAGAATAATAAAGTTAGATAAGCCACAAAGGCGGTATTTTGAAATTACGGCTTTGATGTGGAAAACTATAGTGCCGCGTGAATAGTAAATAATTAAAAGTGGCGACATCTTTTGAGTAAAATGATCACCTTGCTGTGTTGTTTGTCACAGTTGTTAAATAGTGTTTTTCTCGTTTTGGCATATAAAGTGACACTTTTCAAAACTGATTAGAGTGACAAAACGTTTTACTCTATGTAACTAGTTATGAAAAGTTCATTTCATCACTCCCTGTTTTTATGCATTTCCGTAGAAACATATGGGCGACATCCATCATAACATGTCGTTGTCACTGTTTATACAAGGTGCTATGAAAGTGAATATTTCTGTTAAATCACTTTAAAAGATGGTTTTTACCGCTTTTTGGTCAAAATTAGAAAAAATTATGTATGCAACACGTTTCGAAAATGTCTTATTGTGTAACTCATTCAAATTGTAGGACCTCGCTGCGCTCGCCCTACAAACATTCATTCGTTACACAAAATCGATCTTTTCGTAACTGGTTACATAAATAGCTATTTTTACTAACAGATTACTTTTTTCTACTTTTTACATCTCGGTGGTATTATCTATTTTGTTTAGCTGAGCTGCAATGGCTTCCATTTTCAAGTATCAAAACCAAAAAACTGAATTCAAGTTCACAATTTGGAAAAGTAAAAGTCAGATTCAAAATCATGCTGCTTGTGAAATGTATCATCATATTGATGAAATTGTCAAACTTTCTTGCACAATTTAAAAAAAAGTGTGAGTGACTTGATTTTAACAGTGAAAATGTCAGCTTTTAATGTAAAATTTCAATCTGACAAGTCGAAATCTGTCGTTGATGCTGAAAGTGTCAAAGTCCAAAATTATCAGGACTTTTCAACAAACGAAAATAATCATTTTTAATGCTGAAACTGTGATCATTCAAGATCGATCTTATCAAATTACGTATATTTATTATTAATTAGTTAATAAGATGTATAATGTATGCTTATCCTTCTCTGTCAAATGTTTTAAAAACAGTACTGCAATGTTCTAACTTTGAACCTAACTTTTCAAAACCAAAAGTCAACCTAACTTCAATTGAGACGTCAAAAGTCAAAATAGAAGACAGAGATTTTTATAACAAATATTGCTATATCGTGGGTGCAGAGAATTACCAACTTGGAAGTCTTTGCGCAGATGGGAAAATCAAAAGAACTGATGCTGATCGTTAAAGAAAAAAAAAAACGGGATACATAGGCCACATAATGAGAGGCGAAAGGTATGAACTCTTGAGACTGATCATTGAAGGAAAAAGATCAGTGGGAAGAAGACAAAACTCCTGGCTGAAAGACTTAAGAAGATGGTTTGGATGTACCACAATTGACATCTTCAGAGCTGCTACATCCAGAATAATGATCTCCAACCTCCGGCGAGAGACGGCGGATTAAGAAGAAGAAAAGAATCAAAATCGAAACAATCTCAAAACAGGTGTCAAAGCAATTAATGCATAAAATTCCCATATTAATAACAATACATCATTCACCCATATCACCGGATGAAACGTACTGTAAACGGCTCTTCAATTTAAATTTTACCAGTAACGGTAAACCTAAATTCGATTACTTTAAATCTTCACTAAATACTCGCTGCTTCATAACCGTGCCCTAAATATCGTCCAGTTTTTTTTTTACCCACTTCAATGGGTAATAAAATCCCATAAAGTTGTACAAGTTTCATAACGCGTGCAACCGCCCACCATATTTGATGCAATTGTAATAAAGGTCCGACAATACGACGTATTGTTAGCAAACGGTTCAGCTGATTTGTGCTTGATTGATGAGGATATCATCAATAAAAGCATCCGGTCAGTGCTTCATGAAAAAGAAACGATCAATTATTGTGTTTATCAAGACAAATTTGATTAAATGTAGAGTGTTCCACAATATGATCAATATAGTTACCGCGATAGGTAAGTTTTGAAAAAGTCAGCATGCCCAATCCAACCAAAATATTTTGACTTGTTAGGAGACTTTTGTTGGTGTCTTGATGATGATGATCAATGTCTTTTATAGTGGGACATCCTGTATAGAGGTAACTGACTGGAAAAAATTATGTCTAGGGACAGTTAAAGATTAGAGTCGTCCCAGACAACAACAAACAATGGGGTTGTTCTAATTGATGGGTTAGGCGCTGGTTCGAAGGCTCGCCCCGATCCAATTACACATATGAGGCAACAAAAGCCGCCAATGAAACAACAAAAACAATTTTCCAAGAACAATAACAATAAGTTGTGCCCGTTTGGCGTTAGGAGAGCTTAATTCCTGACAAAACGTGACAATTCTTCTTAGAAGCCGTTGCAAACCTGAGCCGCTATAAATAGAACGGGCTGCCATTTGCATACAATGCGTTTCGTACTAGGATATGGTAAGTGGCATTACCGAAAACGAGGCTCTGTATTTATACCTAAGTAGCCAATCAATAGTGACAACCGTCAATATTAAGTTCATTAATAATTCAACGGCAATTGTCATGTTGTGGCGCCAATACAGATCACCACTAAATGATGATGCCGTTTTTGGTTCAGTTTCACTACCTCTTCACTTTCCTTCCACTTTTTTTCAGGATGGCTTCAGGTTAAAATAATTATTATTCTTGTTCTGTTTCAGTAAAGAGACAAATCAAAAATTTGAGCAGAACAACTCGTCTTCTAACCAAATATCTGAGTTTAAACCTATTTTTCGTGTTGTTTGGTCAGAACTTTGTTGTTGTTGGCCAACTAATAATTGTTATGCCGAAATGTATCTGTATAAGTAACTTTTGCTTTTAGTGTTTTGTGCCTATCGACTTAATAAATAATGTGTTTAAATCAATCTTCTTTGAAACATTGACGTTTTTCTCAATATCACTCAAAGTGTTAACCACTTGTATTTAGAACTTTACCAAGCTAAATTAAAACTCATTTCTCAGTGTCAAAAAAGAATTATGCTAAGTCTACATGTGCAGCATTTAGGTAAATCTTAGCACAGTGTTTGTGAATAGCCAAACAAATCAGCTTTTAGCTGTCTGCTTTTCCTGATCACAAATTACGAACAGTGCTGTAATTTACCTACACATAGCATATTATCTCATAAACTAATATTTCGTCAATTATCTGATGCATATTAATATTCGAAAATGACATTAAACAGAAGTAAAATTGCAAAATACTTTTTTTTTTTCATTACGATGTAATGAATCTTGATTCGATGCTTCAAATCCAACTCTATGGCGATTTTAAGGGGGTGGTGCAGGCGTTTGAGGTCGTTTCTGCAAGGTTTTGAAAGTAGTTCACTTGTATTTGTTTTAGTGGTACATTCTAGAAAAGCTTGCTGTTTAGTTTATTGCTTAACGTTTGCTATTGCTTAACAAATTGGAAAGAGCCAACTAAAAATTGCAATCTAGGGAATTGTTTCGGCCATTAGCAAATCCAATGTCAAGGTGAAAAGGCAAAAACACTTAACAGCTTCATTTCCATTTTTAGAAGCTGATTTCTTCATTAACCGAAGATTTCACACTCACACACATTAACTATTGATGGCACTCTTACTTTGTATACTCCTCACCTAGTGCAATCTAGAATCCCAGGAATTGTTACTTAGTAGGTAACATTTAAATACTATTTTAACGGTTAATGAGGAAAGAACTAGCAAAGTAAAAACAAGGATGCTTAACGGCGCTAGAAAAACCCATAAAGGCCTTATACGTGAAGTGCAAGCACGTAAAATGCTTTTGTGTGTTTTAAAATTTCCGGTTCGGTATTGTTTTCAATGGTAAATCATCAATCACTCACTAAAATAACGTCTTGAATATTTAATCATATTTCAAACTTTTTGCTTAGTCTAAACAGTGGGAAAAAAAGCAGCTTTCAGCTTGTTGCTTTTTTTTGACCACTCACAAACAACCAGCATTGCTGTGATAATTCGTATTATTTTCTGCAAAAAAATGTGTTTTGGACTTGTAGGAGTTATCTGAAGGTGCATAATGCGTTCTGCCATTTTGGGGCACACACAAATCGAGCCTACGAAAAAGCCACCCACTAATAAAAACAATACCGTTTTGCCCACGCCCGTTGACAAATAGCGGCGCTACAGTTTCGTTTACTTGTCGCGGCTTTTTTTACTTCTTCGGCCAGGTAAAAGCCAAGGTTAACCCAAACCGGTGTTTAGTCACCGGTTCAGTGGGCAAACCGTACAGTTTTGGATGTATGATGGGTGTTGAATATGAAAACATGATACGGATTACATAACAATTAGCCTGAGAATTCAATGAAACTAGCAGTCTGTCGGTTAAGAAGTTTAAGAAAAAATAAACTGTAGTGGTCGTAGTTTGTGATTGGTCAAAAAAAGCACAAACTAACTAGTAAATTTACGGAAATGGTTCACAAGTAAATCTTGGAGTGGTAAAAAGCAGTTTTCAGCAATAAAAGCGCTACAGCCTGTCAAAAAAATCGTCAATTTTTGGCAAAATATGGTTTCAGAAGAAAAAGCATCGATTTTATTACTCAAAGTTAGTTGCTACAACTCCACTGTGTGTAGACTTATTGTCATTTCAAAGTTAGTTGTCCTCCAACCGCCATTTTAACTGACATTGACGTAATCTCCAATGAATCAAATGTCAATAAAATTCCTGGAGGACATACCAACGTTCTGTTTTACATAACAAATTTCCAATTATATTTCTAAAAGTAATTTTTAACGAAAATGTATGTTTTGGTGACGAAAAGGTTGCTTATTAGTGTAAGTAGTTACTTGTGAGTGTCAATATCTCAAAAATAGTGCGTTTTGTTTGGTTAGATTGTCGGTTTTAGCGACATTTTTGCTGCATTTTCTCCGTAATTAAAAAGAAGAAAAAATATGGCTACGAAACACTGGGTTATGTTTTAGGTTATATGAGCTTTGTTGCCATTTTTACTTCTTATAATTGTGTGTTTCATCAAATAGGTTACTCCTTTAGAGACAAAATCCCTTGGCCTTCTTTTTAAACCAAAATCTCTGGGTAATTAGTCGGCTCAATCATTTTCCACACATTCTTCCTCTCTTCTTTTCTGTGTTGCCAAATTAGGCACTTTTTTTAAACTTAACCAATAGCCGTACAGAATGATGATTCTCTTCTCTCATTTTCTGGTATATCCTATAGCGGCACGCTTATATGGACACTCGCTTGGGCATATAATGGCCATTATATTCCTATTAATATATTAGGAATTAGCCACGGTACATTTAAGTGACAGGATAAACGCCATTGTTCTTTAAATTATACTATTATCAACAAAAATTTGTAGTGCTCGTGGCTCCGCTAATATCTACCGGCTATTATGACCAAATTACGCTTTTACGTGTTTGTTTACTGTGACTAACTGCATAACGATCCGTAAGTGACATCTAGTTCCGTCACATTGCTTATTATAATTTTATAAGTAACTGTCGGTTAGGATGTGATGTGAAAATTTTCGGATAATCTGAATCTGGTATCGCACTGTAAAAGAATGCTAATGGAGAATAACAGTTGTTCAGGAGTAAAAGTAGATCTACCGCAAATAACTCATCTGTTTTAGTAAAAGAAAGTAAAACGCTTTAAATTCCAAATTGGGAAAAAAGCAACTGGCAATGTCTTGCTAATTAAATATTATCTTCATTAACTTTCCAGCAAACAAATAACTGGTGAAGAGTTCAAAGGATTCCGCGTCTAGTAGCATAAAGTAACATAATACCCAAACTATCCATGAAGTATTCCTATATTAATGATACTTGAAACTTTAACGAACACACCAAGCACTTTATTTATCATGCAATAATTCACATTCTTATGCAACCATGCCGTTTCCCAGAACGACGGTCCATATAAAAACCAGAACCTTCCGTTTCTGGGAGGACTTACATACTAATTGGATAGGAAACATGTGGATTTTTTTCGGCTTGACCTAAGCTGAACAGCAGTCTCAAGGAAATACACAACAACTGCAACTAATTTAAGACATAACCGTGGCTCGCACAATCGCCAACTATACACCAAAGGCATTCACTGCATGACATCTGCGTATGACGTATATATTAACGTAGACAAAAGGTTTTTAAAACAAAGCGAATCGTTAGATTAGAAAAACGGTGACACTAACGGGCTGAACTAGGCAGGTACCGTTATAATGCGAAACCAAATAAGGACTAGAGAAATAATACTGAAAGTGATTTGAACGTCTTGCACGGAGAAGGAAAACATTTACTTGCTGAACTTGGTTTTGTCAGTGACATCGCGTACGTGTGACCATTCCGAGATCAACTCGCCAGAGGTATCTGAAAATATTTTGTAAAGAGACGGTTTGATTCATCTTGAACCGTTAAATAGAGTGGCATTAAATTCTTAATCATAATTTAGGTAAAATCTCAATATTTGACCCCAATATTTCCCTACATTGTTTTTCGACATGTTTTTTTTCTTTCAATTTCCCAAAATGACAGATCGAACCAATTGCAAGATGATTTTTCATCATCAATATTGGATTTGATCAAATTTCTGAGCAATTAGCCAATTCAATTGTTTCACTCTTCTTTTCTTACCATTAGTAACCTTACTTCTTCTTTAAATGGTGGTTGGCCAATTAGCCAGCTCAAATATTCTAATTCTTCCACTTTTCTTCTTTGACCATTATTGACCCTACTTCCAATTTAAAATTTGTTTCACTTTTGTCTTGATTAGCTAGTCTTTTTTCCAAATATTTGGGCAATTTCCAGCCAAATTATTCCAATTATTCCACTCTGCTTTTCTGACCATTATTGACCTTACTTCTTCTTTAAAATTTATTTGAATTTTGTTAAATTTTGTGGGCAATTAGCCAGCTCAAATATTCTAATTTTTCCACTTTTCTTCTCTGACCATTGTTGACCCTATTTCTTCTTTAAAATTTGTGTGGATTTTGTCATTGATCAGCTAGTCTTTTTTCCAAATTTCTGGGCAATTGCCAGATCAATTATTCCAATTTTTCCACTCTGCTTTTCTGACCATTATTAACCCTATTTCCTTTTTAAAATTTGTTTCGATTTTATCAAATTTCTGGACAATTAGCTAGCTGAATCATTTCAATTGTTTCACTTTTCTTTTCTTACCATTATTGACCTTACTTCTTCTTTAAAATTTGTTTGGATTTCGTCAAATTTTCTGAGCAATTAGCCAGCTCAAATATTCTAATTCTTCCACTTTTCTTCTCTGACCATTATTGACCCTTTTGCTCTTTAAAATTTGTGTGGATTTTGTCATTGATCAGCTAATATTTTTTCCAAATTTCTGGGTAATTGCCAAATCAATTCTTCCACTCTCGTTTTCTGATCATTATTGATCCTATTTCCTCTTTGAAATTTGTTTGAATTTTATCAAATTTTTGAGCAATTAACCAGTTCAATTGTTTTACTAAATCCTTTATAAATAGATATGTTAAAATGACCAGAAACCTGTAAAATCATGTTGAAAATGTCAGAGAACACCAAATACTACTAAAAACTTCTTAAAATTGCCAGACACTAATCAGACGTCATACTAATTTTGTTTAAATTTTAGTGTACATATCTGTATTTTCTGAAATAAATCGTTTCTGAAATATTTTTTGTTTTTTATTAAATAAGGTTTGATTCAAGGGTAGCTGCAGAAAACAGTCCAAAAAGATATACGGGGTGGTCAAAGAATAACCCTATAAACTAAGTTTAGAAAAGTACAAATAATGTGGTTTTTAGTTAAAAATACATAACGCTTCTGTTTTGACTAGTGTAGTAATTTCAGTTTTTAGTTTGTGAGACAAATTTACAATTTTTGACTAATATTGCTCAAAAACCTAATCCGTTCCTGGATCAGTTACCGCATAGAATCCTTCCAGTTTGTCATCCAGTTGGCAACGAAACAAGCCAAAACGTCTCTTGAGGTTTACGACCAAACAAAACTATATACGAAGCCTTCAGGCAGAAAGTGCAAATTCCTGAACAAATGCAGTGATGTTTATGAAAATGAGTCGGCGAATAAATCATGGGCGGAAACTTGGCTAAAACAGAAATAAAACATGGCGATTTATGGACATTCGCGTCATTTCATTATGCTTCCTGAATTGAGATTTCAGGTATTTTAATGAGCGCGAAAGAATCGTTTTTAATCATTCTTGGGCGCTTCGGGCCAGACCATTTTGCTGTCAACCATACGCGGAATCATACTTGAATGAGTTTAATAAATTGCTTACGGCCTTAACAATTAGTTCGAGCAGGATTTTAGGGAGTTTGATTAAGCGATGCGTAACTTTTTCTCGCTTTGAAGTCATCAAATTGTTACGTCACACGTCTAGCACAAAGTATAAATGGAGCTATTCATAGGAAGGGGCTAAAAATATTTCAGGTCGTTAGACCTTCGTGTATTCTTGTATTATGAAACATACATACAACAATTACAAATACGAAGCTTTTATTACTGATTGTAACAAATTGCTTCCTGGTTTGATACCTAATACAGACAAATCTTTTACTCCACTTTATCGATTATTAAAAGCATGTTTCCATTCAAACCTACCAGTTAATAGCTGAAATATATTACAAACTCGCACATACTAGGTCTGTGGGTTATTTATATTCACTACCATTCCAAGAATGAAGTATCGCTTGACTGGAAATATCTCTGGTAAAGAAAAACCAGAGACAATTTGTGATTATGTGGGTGTGCAATAAAGCTTCATCAGACGTAATTTATGCCCCACCAAAAACTGCTAAATCCCCCGAAAAAAAGCACCCAAAACTGCCACGCATAAATCATAATTTCATCTCTCCATTTAAGGACTGGATACCCCTAATGTTTGCTCAACATGCTTAAACTCGGACCGTGATAAATTTTCGGAAAAGTGCATAAAACCCGGGCAGATGGCCGATTCCCATCAACGGCAAATCGAGTTTTGCTTAAACAGATGTTGGATGTGTAATTGCTTCACCGTTTTGTGTGCGCCTTTCCAAAGGGTTTTGTATATGCGTTTTAATTGAAACGAGGAGGTGCGAGGATGTTTAATTAATCAGTGCAGCTTGCCACTTCATTCGGGAGGTTTTTTGATTGATTTTTTCTGTCTACTCATCGGTTAATCAAAAGTTTTCAATCTAGGGCGGCAATCGTCAAAAGACTTTATATGGAACGCATTAAAATAGGTGACAATTTCATGCATTAATTTCATCACATTCAAATTTAATATCTTGATTTTAATACATAAATTAAAGAACGCAAGGTTTTGTCATGCCATTCCAAGTTAAACGGATTTTTGGGAACCAAATTTTTTCCTGCATCCTGTTACGTCCACGGATTGACGTGATTACCTTGCATGACAGTTTTCTAGTCCTGAAATGATTTGTTGTAGTCGGTTAAGTCCATTCTATGGTTATATCATACAGGGTGTTAAGTACTTGTACAAACTTTAACCAAAAAAGTTTGCATAAAACATTGAACGAATTAGGATCCAATATTAAAAGAAATTTGAAGTTTAAAAAAAGTTGATGTCAACTTGCTTATTTTAATTGGAACACTCTGTATATTATTGTATTTTTCAATAGTCGTATCGATTTCAAATATTTTTCATGTATCATAACCTATATCTATCTACAACAGTTTTCGAGATATTGACGTTTGAAAAATGACACTTTTAGGTTTTTAAGTGCCATAACTCCTAACCAGAATGAGATAGAGCAAAACGGATTGCATGTTCTATTTCCTAACTTTTTGAGATCAATTTGGTAATATTTTTAATTTTGACAACAAAAAAATTGACACCCGTCAAATTTTCTAAGACCACGCAATAGATCTCAACAAGATAAGGACATCTTACAGGACAAGCCGTTTTGCTCTTTTCAGATTAAAAAAAAATGTCATTTTTTAAACGTCAACATTTCGAAAACGGTTGCAGATAGCTATAGGTTATAATACATCAAAAATATTTGAAATCGATAGTACTATTCAAAAAATACAATAATATACAGGGTGTTCCATTTAAAATAAGCAAGTTGTTAGCGGTAAAGCTACTTCCGGTTAAACCGGAAGTTTAAATTAACTGTGAACTGTTGAACTGTGAAGAACACAGGTTAGTTCAGTGAAAAGCGTATACTACGTGCTATTGTTTATTAGATCCTTTCTGAACCGGTTTCGGCCCTTTAGGCCATCATCACAAATTTCTAGAAATATTTGATCCTGATAAACTTTTAATGAACAGTTTGGGTGGCTAACACCCTGTATATACTATAGGTCCACAAACGCATCATCTCGGAGATACAGAGTGTCAGAAAAAACACTCGATAAATAAAAATAACATCCGTTAATATACCTAACTCTAAGGAGTATTCCAAATGTAAGCTCAATATCTCAAAAACTGTAGGATTGAAAAACAAACTTTTTTAAATTCATATTTCAATTATGAACTTTTTTTCTTAAAAAACTTTCCCCTTCTATAAAAAAACTTTTTTTACTAACACCCCCCTGCACCACCAGGCATTTTGCATGTTTAAGTCTAAACTGTGAATGACAACTTAAACCTTGTGATTGGTCAAAAAAGCACCTTTCGGCTTGCTACTTTTTTAACCAATCACAATACACACAAAATAACTTATAGCTGTTAAATGCCTTCTAATTGAACAAATAATTAACCTGCTGAAAAACAAACAACGTTCATAAGCAAATTAGGAAGTGGTTATGTTTATGGCTTTCCTAATTTAAATACTTTTTAAAAGTGTGAATTTAGCCTGAATTTTCTCAAGCTCTACATAATTCTTCTTTATTGCATAACACTGATAAACTAAGTCAACAATAATGTTACTAGGGTAATTTAATGGTTCACCTAGTCGAAACAAGAGATTACACTAGCGTTAATTGTCGTCTTATCTTATAGAAGGATTGTTGTTTTGACCTGGCATATTATGATAATGCTTCCGAGAATTTGAATGCAACAAAGAAGCTGCAACGAACTGGTTTGTTGCTAAAGAAAATTTTTATTTCATTATGGTGTTCTGGTCTGAAAGTACCTGCCCAAATGCATTTAGCCACAAAAATTATGCTTTTCCTGTAAACCTACAATCAGGAACTGGCGATTATCGTCAATTAGCCCAATTTTTTGGCATCGAAACTCCTCTAAAATAACAATATTTGTTTCACTTTTAATTCGACTTTCCATTAACGAAAATGTACGGTAAAAGCGTGTCATTATACGAGACTTACGAGAGCGCAGAAACTTAATTGGGATGGTATTATATGGAACCGAGATGGAAAAAACTGGGTCCGAAAAGGACCGAAAGAAAGTAAAAACCATTAAAGTACGGTAGTAATTTAATTAGGAAAAAATACTTTCGTTTGTTTAGGGTCAAGTGTAATAATTAAAATCGTAAAAAGTGTACGGAAAGGCTATTATTATAAATTATAATAAGACGTTATGTGCAATGTTGTTCCTGTTTAAATGAAAGTGTAAGTCTAGTTAAAAACCTTACATTTTCAGAATTTTATGAAATTGTTTCTAAATTCAGTCAGAAAACAAACTATGAGGGCCACAAATACCTCAACATAAGCAGTAAAATAAGAATATATAAATGGACAATCAGACCTGTCATCACGTATGCAGGCGACACATCAAAAACATTACAAATGATGCGAACGATTGAAATGAAAATAATAAGAAGACCTTAAATAACGGAGCGAGATCCAAGACATAGGAAGGTGGGTAAGAGAAGATGGAAGACAACAGACTTGTAAAATTTGCAAAAACAAACAATCCTGTTGGAAAATGAACCCAAGGCAGACCTCCAAAACGCTGGAAAAAGTGCTGGACATCAACGTCCAAAGAGGCATAATAGGACAAAACAGGCATTAGCTTACCTATATGGACACCCATATTGGAAAGAAAGAAGAAGAAGTTTCTAAACTGCTTTCCTAAGATATCGTAAATAGTCTTAATGTTATAAAAGTTATTTACGAAACAAGTAGGATATGATTTTTTGGATTGATGGCAAGTTTAAACTATGTCATCGTGTGAACCTAGTGATTGACAATAGGAAATTAATTGTTTCTATAAAAACCTAGATAATTTTAATGGAAAGTCCACGTGTGCAGTAGTTTCTAATTGGTCAAAAAATAGCAGCAAGCTAAAAGCTGCTTTTTTGTCCAATCACAAACTACCTACTCTGCTGTGATTCATTTCATTGTTTTTGTAACTATCAGGGTTCAAAATCACCTTGGTGAAGAAAGAAGAGAGAATCTGAAGTTTCCTTGTTTTTCTAGCAAGTTTAGCAATAATGTCCAGAGAGAAAACTGGTGAGTGAATGTCCTTTTGCTTAATGCTACAATTTTTTTAATCTTTTCCTTGATTTTGTAACCATCAGGGTGCGTATTCTGGAAATGAAGGAAAAGAGTTACTAAGAGATACAAATGCAGAATGTGACAGAAATTGCCATTGTCGGCTTCTTCTGTCACATTCGATCCAAACTTTTCTTTAAAGTCCTACTCCATGCTCTTCTCCTTCTCCAATATCTTCAATAAATTCTTATTCTCAGAGAAATTGCAGTTTCCTTGTCTTTCTAGCAATTTTAGCAAATTAGTTCTGAGAGAAAACATCTATTCTCCAGTTTTCTAAATATTTTCATTGTTTTTGTAACTATCAGGGTGTGTATCCTAAAAATGAAGGAAAGGAGTTACTAAGAGATAAGAATGCAGAATGTGAACAGAAACCTGCCATTGTCAGCTTCTTCTTTCACAATCTATCAAAACTTTTCTTGAAAGTCCTTTTTCCTGCTTTCAAGAATTAAAACCCTGGATGTTTCGTTCTCCTTCTCCAATATCTTCAATACCTCTTTACTCTCACAGAATCTGCAGTTTCATTGTCTTTCTAGCAAGTTTCTTTTCTTTGACAAACTTATCCCAGATAATTCAATAAAAGAAATTCACTTCTGCCAACGTTTTGGTAATTATTAGATTTACATCTGATATTTTTCCATAAATGTGATGACGTATTTCAATTCAATCATCTTATTTGTTTGTTCATTGTGCTACGCATGCAGCTTTCAATTCCAATCATAATTACCCTGCAAGTGACATTTAAAAACCAAGTGGGCGAATCTTTTGCCATTCGAAACGAATAAAATTACTTCTTATTTATATAACAGTCAGTTTGCTTACCTTTAACCTTGACAGAGCGGCTTTAAAAAGCAAAAGTCTTGTGAATAATTCATAATTTTGCAGTCAGATTGCGATCAGTGTGGTCGGTATTGCGATTGTATGCCGGTTTTTTTCATACTTCCTCGTTTTCGCATTATTTTTTCCAACAAAAGATATGAAACTAGATTTGCGCCTATTTTTATGCAAAAATCCACCCGCTTCTGAGGCGGTTTACCTTCAAAACGCGAATATTTCGTTGAAAAGAAAAACATTTTGCAAGCGACCGTTTAACATGTGATTTCACTGAAATGTTCGTTATGTAATCGAACATCTTGACCAAAATCCGATATGGTTTTTAGAACGCCGCGCTTCTTTCTGCACGGCAAAGTGCAGCAGGAATTCGGTTTATCGATTTTATAAAGTCTGCTTTGTGTCTGGTTAAACGGTCGTAAAGTTTAAAACCGCAGAAAATTTGAGACGCAATGAAAAGCCGCAGTATTCCATCCATTCCATCCAGATATTTTGAATAAAAGAATGTTTTTTTAAATTTTAATCTTTAAAAGAATAATGTAACTGCTTGGATTTAGGTTTCGTTATCATACCAGGTCCAAGATGTGTTTGAAAAAAAACTGTAGAAATTAGTGGGCATTACTTAGGAATTGGCAACATTACTATGAATAAGTAGGCATTACTGGGCATTAAATTATATTATTAATAAAATTGAAAAAAATATCATACAATATTTTTTCTAGACATCTACCATTGAAATATAAACATAAATAAAGTTTGGTAATTTTAATGAAATCTCTTGGAAAACAACTGATTGGTTTTTTGAGTGGTTAAAGGCTAATTCGACTATAGAAAATTAGGAAAACACGGTCACGTGACTTACTAGATGTACCACGACGTAATGCTTGGAAAGGGTCAAATTTGCCTAAAACACCGCCACTATCCTAATGGGTTTTGCGTTATGTTGGTCAGTTAGTACATGCAAAAATCGACCTTAATGATTGTATTTCTAAAGTTTTGCTACTAGTCTAGATTTTGCAAGGTTTGTGCCAAATATCAGCGCCGTATCTGCCCGATTAAAAAAAATCCTTTAAAGATATTAGAGCGGTAACAGTCATTAGCTTGGGAGCCCTCTGGCGGCCAAACGAAGCAACCTAACACAGGCGGCCATATTTTTCTGAAAACCCATTTTATTTTCTGTCCATTGACATATAAAAGTCTATACAAAGTGTTGTGTGTGACAATAAAGACAGTTTTGACTAATTTTGACAACTCCTACTTTAACCTTCATTAATTCGGTTATTTTGACAGTTACAAGGTGGTTCAATGTATCAATTTAAAAAGTGATTCTTTTAAATAAGTGACCTAATACAAATTTTTTTAATTTTGAACAGAGAATCAGACAGAATTATAAGAATGTGTTCCGTTTGAAAATCTAGACTTTCTCTCCTTTTTTAGAACTGATTTTTTGACCACACTGTATTATATATTTTGACGTTTTTCTGCACTCATTCCTAGAACAAACCTTGTCTAGCATGACAAAGCACAAAAATCCAGAAAAAAACTTTTCCTGACCGAAAATATCAAATTTCACATAAAATGGTAAATATCTCAGAAACAGATACAGACAGGTATATGACATTAATACACGAAATATGTCCAAAATTTGACGTATAATACAAAAATTAAAAATATACAGGGTATCTCATTCCGGTTAATTTGTTGCACGCATATTTTCGTATTTTTACTTTTTTTAATTAAAAAAGTTTTTTTTTTAGTCCTGATAATTCAGGAAGTTAGTGGGTATTGTTAGGCTAGGTTAGGTTAGGTTAATTATTAGGAATTACTGGGCATTACCAGAAATTAGTGGGCATTACTGACATATTAGGAAATAGTGTACAACATTTTACTCAGCGGTTTACCCCTCGGTCCAATCACAAGCTTTCTGAGATTTAGCATTAATTTTGAAAATTTTTGATATACTTTGCAGGGTTTTGGCTGTCTGTGTATTCAACTGTGATATAATTTTAAATATAAACTAAAACTAAAAAAATGTATTATTTGTTTTGTTTAATTTAATTCAAGTTATTCAAATTCAAAATTTTTGTTTTGTAAAATGATAGTTCAGGGTTAATTCAAATTAACAGAGTTTAGTAAAGACCAGATTTCGTAAAATTGTCCCTAAAAATAAAACAACCAGTGCTCTAGACCATCCTGGTCTAGAGCACTTGCATCTTATTAACCTGAAAGGAATCATGTTGAATATATCAAGTTTTATTATTACAGTTTTATTTGTTTTTGATTTTCTATTTAATTCATAAAATAGTTACTAATTAGTGGATATTTGCCATCATATGGATATTACTATTAGAGAAATCTTGGACACCCTGTATTATTCCTATTATTTATAATACAGGATGTCTAAAACGATTGCTTTATTTTGCAAGGCTTTGTTAGATTTAGTTTAAAAAAACATAATTTATTAATTATTATTGAAAAATTTACCAAATTTACCAACCAGTTTATGCAGAATTTTTTTTTATTTTAAGTGTAGTCCATTTAGTGGGTTAATAAATATTTAGATTTTTTTTATAATATACTTAATGCACTAATGCACTTATTAATACTCTGGTGCTCTGGTGGTGCAACTGTTGGTAAATTAGCTAAGCAAAAACCAAAAAATACAAGTATTATCATTGTTCTACAACCTGTAGTTCTCAATCTAATATTTTTGATATAATTTTTATTTTGCCACATTTTTCTTATAGGACCCTCTGAAGTGCAGTAGATATTTTTATTATTATTATAATCTTGGAGTGTATGATTAGCATTTTATTAACAAAAATGCCTTTTTTAATTTTTACTTTTAACTTTTTTATTTTACTTTTGTAAAGATGATAAATGTGAAATGTTTTTGTAAAACCTTATTTAGGCTTGATTTAACAAAAAATGTATTTTTTGAATTTTAATAATTTTGTAGTTTACTTCCAGTCCAGTCAAGTATTTTGTCCTAATAAACTTACCTTAAAAAAAAAAACGTAATAATCCACGTAACTACACTGTACAAAAATCACCTTTAAGACACTTTTAATGTCTTATAAACAGTATTTAATAGTCAAAAAAAACTACACAAAAATACAACACAGTTTGTAATTATTTTAGTATATTTTGGCCAACCACCCTTATTAAACCACCGTCTCCCGCGACGTAAAGAAAAAAAAACAAAAAACGATCGCGGCTAACGTAACGAAAAAAAAATGACAATCGTCGTCGTAGCCGTGGCAACTCGATCGCAGACGCACGGGCAATAACAAAACACCAAGAGACTGGCTGGGTTGCTGTGAATGCACTCGGATGGAAGCGCGAGTCTTAAACAAGGATACACGTTAGCCTTGTCCTTTTCCAACCTTCGGATCATATGGTGATGCACTAAGGTTCTTTTTTTGTTATTTTGGGTGCAGCGGGGGTGTTTACCCAAAGGGGGGGAATGTCTAGTTTTTGGCCGTCGGCCCCAAGAACTTTTCGGCGAAAACGAGATAATGCTCGATTGTCTGCTGGTTTTTTGAGTAAAACGACCATTTTGTTTTATCCCAGTGAATTAAGGAAATCCAGAGATCATCAAGAGTGATGGTTTATGTTATTTTGTTTGTGGTAGTTAGAAGAGGAGACAACGCCATTTTTGAATTTATTGCAGTTTTGACAGCGCTGTCATTTTTTGAATTTGACGTTTCATTTCGTTTCTGCAAAATGACAGTGACGCCATTTTAAATTTGATTAGTTTTTTGACAGCTGTCAATTGAAACGTCACGTAATTTTGGTTGGATTTTACCAATGAATAAAAAAAATGTAAACATAGCAGGAAGGAGCAATAGCAAACAAAGTGGGTGACAGAAACAAGGGAGAGGGGGGGGAGTAATATGGCGGCCGTCAACTTCCGGTTCGCACTATCAGATCTAAATTTAATCTTGTCCACTGTACAACTTAATTTAAATTTGCAAAACTCAACTGTTAAAGAACCACAAACAAACAAAACAAACTAACACTATACTACAACAAATACAAACAACAAATTTTTGCGGGTTTGAAACTCCAAACTTTCAATGACTTTGCGTCAATTCAACTGCGCAGTAGGCGAATGCGCAATCAAAGATGGTGGACTTCCGTCTCCCTCGCTTAATGCACAAACGGGTTATAATTTGTATTATTGTTACCTCCTGATACTTGTTCTTTTTACTCATTGGATTTTACGAATCTTTTATTACAGTCTTGACAGCGCTGTCATTGAACGATTTTATGTTTTTTTTTTTGCAAAATGACAGTCTGTCAATTGCATGAAATGTCACGTGATATATTTTCAGTTATTTAAGAAAAAACTAGTTTGATGCAACAAGTATTGAAATCAAAGTTGAAATTTGAACACGGTTTAAACCGTTAGGGTAAAACCCACTTGGAGTGAGAAAATTACAGTTTTAAGTACATTTTTGGAATCCTCATTAAATTTCCGATCCAATAATTACCCTTATTTGGTACACCATATACGAAAAAGTCCTATATGATGTAGAAAAGGCCATTTGCCCCGTCTCTGTTATGTTTATAGCGAACTGAGCGATACAAGATATGTATGCACGTATGTCTTATCTGTATAATTCTATAATTTTTACCAAATGTCAAAGTTTCATAGTGTCAACTGTCATTAACTGAATCATATAGCGTTTTTGATTAGTACAAAACTCTTGTATTGCCATACTATTTCAATGACATTAGACAAAACAGGATACAGATACATTAGTTTAGCACTAAACTTGCCAATGTCGGTACAGGTGGCCAAATTCACTTTAAAATACAGAATGTTTGTTTTGTAGTTTCAGTGTTTAACGGATTTGAATTAAATCGAGGCACACTAAAGACATATTTCTGCAGCTTCTTACTTTTTAGGACTGCAATCGTTCGTATTCCAACAGAACAATCCAAATTAATAAAAATTAGTTGATATAAGACATTATTAGACAAGTGTTTTGGCAACAATGCAATTACGGACTTGAAGAGTCTCTCATTACGTCACAGGGAATCGTGCCAGGCTCATTTTACTTAAGCCTTTTATAAAAATACTAATATTGAAAACAAGATTTAACAGCACATTGTAAAGCATATTATTAACAATCCTGGGTTTAACCTTAAACTTAGATTAAAATTATGTTTGTACATGCAACACTCCTAAAAATTCAAACACCAACTTGTGTCACAAATTTGAGAAACCAGTCTTAAAAATAACATTTTTTGTAATACAACTATTTGTTGGTTGTTGTACTTTTTGAGCTTTGCTATATGGTTAATTCGATTAACATGGCCTCCCATTTAACCCTGTCGCAGTTATTGGCGTTAATTTAATTGTTGCCACTAATTCAATAAAATTGCCGGCATAGTAAGCGATTGTTCGAGGAACGCCGTTAATTGGAACCACTTATCGGAAAAATAGTTCAAATATTTAGTGCAGTGCAACCGAGCTGAATGGAACGCCTTGTTGTGAAATGGCAGGCATTATTAAAACTACTCAACAAAGTAGATTTTCTCATACGTGACCTCTTTCCATCTTATAGTACGTACATATGTTCCTTAAACGATCGTCCTGTACAAGAATCGAGCAGAAATTCATTTTTTTTCTATACGGTATATGAGAGATCATGACGTTTCCCACGTCCATTTATCAGCGGTACCGCCTGAAGATTTAACTAGTCATGACAATTATATGATATCCTGCAAATTATCGGACAGTAGATTCATAGGGCAGGTAACAACTAGCAGTCGCAAAGCTTTCGGAATTCTTGCGCTCGAAAAAAAGCTACTTAAGCTCGCTTTAATCGATCGTCAATTATTGGCTAAACTGGATCAGATTGACCTGGTTAAAATTAGGGTGCTGTCTCTTAATGAGAGTTATAATCCCGCCTCGTAATTACCACGTCGTAAATTTCTTTTTTCTGGTACTTTTGCGCAAAACCGACCTTAACGTGGCTTACCATGAACCGCGTCACTATAATTTGCAAATTCGTTCCGCGAACAATGTCACATGTCGCATTTTCATGACCCATGAATCTTGCATGCCCAGATACTGTCCAGATTCGCCATTTATCTTTCATATATGACTGGATTCTCCACACCGAAGGACATTTATCTCTCCGTTTACCTGCTGATATGAGTTATGAAGTGAGGGACTAAATTTGCCTCTCAGCCTTTGAGATCTTTATTACCATCGCTAAAAATACCTTCTAAGTGATGGAATATGTTTAATATTACGCATTAATTTGCTCGGGGAATGAATTAATCAGTGACGGTAACTTACTAACTAGTTAAGTCATCTTCTGGTGTTGCAGCCTTGTAACACATGCATTTTTGAACCTTTAAAAGCTCTCGTCAACCGGAAAAGTTCAATTTAATGGACTCGGTGCTTACGTCTAGCTGTCTTTTAAAAGTTATTCGGTTGTGCTTAAAGGGAGGGTTAGGAATGTTTTTAAAATTCCCACCGTCATAAATTTGGTTTATTTTAGACTAATGGTAACTTTACATGTGCAGTAGTTGCTAAAATTACAGCTGTAGTTTGTGAATGGTCCAAAAAGTACCAAGCTGAAAGCTGCTTGACTTAATTTTGGTGAAATAACAACTTTGAACCTGAAAATTGAAAAAATGACATTTTTTGTCAAATTTTTTTTTTGCTTTAAAAGGGTTTCAATGCACAGCAAAGGGTATATTTATATCAAATGTTATTCATTTTTGTGAAAGAATGGGGGGGTATTAGGAGTCGTTTTTAACTACATTTTGAGATCTCAATATCTCGGTAACATGAAGAGGTAGAGAGGCGAGTTTTGGCTCATTTTGTAGAATTTTTTATCCATTTTCTAATGGCGATTTAGCAAAATTGATAGGAGGTCAAATAAAAAAGTTACAACCTTTCAAAAATTGGAGAAATGACATTTTTGGTCAAAAGTGCAATTTTAGCAAATTTTCATTTTGCTCCATAAGGGTTCCAATGCACAGCAAAGGACATAATTATACAAAAGAACCTTAAATTAAGTGAAATAAACACTTTAAACCTTTTAAATGGGATAGGCCCATTGTCGTTCCTTTTCTATTACTTGTGAACTAAACTAAATGGAAATTTGACGTCATTGTATGCTATTTACAGATCTCTAAATTCGTGAATGTTTGTATTGTAAATTAATTGTTTTCCACGTTTGTTGACAAATTTCTCGAATTTTTTTCCAGTTGTAATTTGAATTTTGTGTAATTGTACTAAATGTAATTCTGTTATTTTCAGTAACCGAAAACGTCTAAGCATTACAGTACCTAAGTGCCAACAGTATCTTAAAAACAGATTGGTGCCTGGTTGTCAAATGCTCTCGTAAAAAACTGGTTATAATTAATTCATAGAGTTACGTGACTGTTACCAATCGTCAAATTTAATTAAAAAAAACAACCTGGTCATTTTTAAGAAAAAAAAATATCTTGCATGAAACAGGACGTGCTTTCAATCATCAAATTCAAATCACAAAGATCACGTGACTCTGTCTGAAATTAAAATAACATTCATAAAGTCAAATGGCCATCTTCAATCCTCAAATCCACTTTTAAATCTTACGTGATCGTTTTTAAGGTTAAAATGACTTTCCTAATAAGGTCACATGAGTGTTTCTAATGTTGAAAGCATCAAGGTCACGTGATTCTTTTTTAAGGTTAAAATTACATTCCAACAGAATTTTTGTTATGCCAAAATGGTATTTAAAAGATTTTCGTTTTTATGTTTAAACTGCTATTCTAAGTGACTGTTTTCAATCCTCAAAATCACGTGGCCATTTTTTAAAATTTAAATGTGATGTAACGTGATTATTTTTAAGCATCGAATATACATTTCAAAGATCACGTCTCCATTTTTAAAGTCACAATTGAATTGTTATGGTTACGTGACTTACGTGACGTTTTGAATAGGAAATTGCCTGAAGGTCACGTGACCGTTTTTAAGGTTAAAATTACATTTTTTAAAAACGTGTATTATTAATAGTTGACACCTCTACAAAGTTTTATAAAAATATCTGAAGAAAAACTAAATAAATTCAATTTTTTTTTCAAACAGAAAAGAAAAACATTAGATGAACAAGAGTAAGTTTCAATATGACGTCACCGTTAATGTCGTCACTGCCACCTCACCTGAAACAGACAGTACCTATTCTGTTTAAGCTTATTTCAAATGGAAGAAGCTTTTTTATTTATTTTCACGGTATAAGTACATTGAAACTGCTTAAGATTATTTCGTCCAATATGAAAGACATTTTGCTGCTTCTCCCTTTAATTATAAAAGAGATTCCCCATATGTGTTGACCATATTCGTGCTAGATAGATACAATAGAGCATCCGTTCACCTAAAAGGGACGAAAATGCAATTTAGCCCCTACAGATAACTTTTGTTTGTGAAATTGAAGGGAATAATGGCTTCTAGACCCCAAGACCCCTTCCGTGTATTCGTACAATTTATTGATGTCCCCAGTGCACAAAAGAACGGTTAGCATAATAGTCCAACGTAACAGTAAAGTAATGTTTATGTAGAAAATTAATCATAATACATTTTAATTAACACGCGTATTACGCCACTGAATAAATATATAAAGAAATCCATCCTAGTGGGCCTTTTACTGCATGCAACCTGACGAAAAAATATCAGCAAACAACATTAAGTTTTAATAATTGTTATTACCTTACGTAACAGTGGCGTCACACTTCCTGTTAAAAAGTATTGGAGCTCTACCTGCTTTGATCCCGGTATCCAATCTCCTTTGATCATAAAATTCGGGGTTTATGGTTATTTTTAGAGGAAAGTGGATTTGGCAACACCGCAGGACACCCCCAGACAATAGAGCGGAGTCAGGGGCGGACACCAAAAAGACGTAAATTTAAGATGTTTTGACGTTAATGTTTTAGGGATTAGTTTTTTTGATTCACCCAGATTAGTGATAATTGATGAGTTTCGAAGCTTAGTTTTTTCTATATACTTTTTGAAGTATCTCGGAAATGGGAAAAGTTAAAGAGGCGGGTTTTGGTTTATTTATCAGTATTTTTCATGCCCTTTCTGATGACGTTTCAGTGAAATTGATTGAAGTTCAATTAAAGGCACTACGGACTGTTAGAAAAAAAAACATTAATTGAAGACTGTCAAAATATTTTTGAATATCAAGTTAATCTCGCTACACATATTTAAAATCATCCTGATATGGTTTAAAAATCAATATGGAAATTTACTTAATATGTGAGGTTTAAGTTTAGACTGTGATTTTCTTGGTAGTGCATGCTACTGAACATTCACTTTCTAAACTTAACCTTCAAAATGATTGGTGGTGGCTGTACGTGTAGATTCATTATCATACATGGGCTAAGCAGGGTTTTTGGAGTGTTTTGGTAAAAAGTGCAATTTTGGTAATTTTTTATTTTGCTCCAAGAGGGTTCCAATGCACAGCAAGGGGCATATTTATACCAAAGGACCTTAAATTAGGTGAAATAAGTACAAAAAAAGCACTTTAAAATTTTTCATTTTTCCATAAAATTGAAAGAATGGGAGCTAGCAACAAATTCTAGTAGTAATTAGGGGTCTAATTACTACTTTTTGAAATTCAATATCTTGGTAACATAGAGAGCTAGAGAGGCCAGTTTTGGCTCATTTTGCAGTTTTTTTTATCCTGTTTCTAATGGCGTTTTACAGAAATCTATAAGAATTCAAATAAAAAAGTTACAACCATTCAAAATTGAAAAATATCAGTTTTGGTAAAGTGCAATTTTGGCAATTTTTTATTTTGCTCCAAGAGGGTTCCAATGCACAGCAAGGGGCATATTTATACCAAAGAACCTTAAATTAGGTGAAACAGAGTATGGCTTAACTGACCTGAGTCATATTCCGTCTCTTTCTATCACTGTTAGAGTGACAGAGAGGTTTCTAGCATGTATGCTGACCATTGAACTGTCAAGACGAGTATGTACATAGACAAGTCAGACCGAAATTGGTCTTAAAATGTTAAGAATCAATTTTTTACTACTGTACATTGTGGACCTCACTACAAACCTAGTTAGAGGGTCTTTTTAGCAGAAGTTTAAACGATTTTGATACTCTATTATAGTTAAAAGCTTTACAAACCGATTTAAGAACTTAACTACTTTTGAGCCAGTTTTAAGAGAAAAAATTACCACAATTTAACATTAAACCTATCACTTACAGAAAAGATTAAAGTAAGATTTGTGGTTCAAATTCGGTTAAATGGGGTTCTTCTGAAAATCCCTTCCATTAACACAAGTTGAGAAGGAAGTTACTGTAATCTGATTAAATTTTTTTATAATATTTTGGTCTCAAATATAACATTGTCAAACATCCCTGTTTGGACTTTAAACCACAGATACCGGTATTAGGTTATCAGATGTTATTAAACATCAGACGATGGTATGCACTTAAAACTTGAACGGAACTTTGACTCTCCTTGATCCTCATTAATATTTAACGCTTATAAGTTTTAGGGCCCGAAGCTGTTTCAAAGATTCATCGTTTAAATTCATTCAAACTTTTTAATAAGCCTCTGGATGCCGACCGATAATTTTTTGAAATCTCATCTGATGTCACAACGTGTTTTACACGCCCACGTTTCGAATACAAAATTATCATAATTAACCAAATAATATATTTCAATTTGTTATTCAATGACAATATTTAAGTTAGTGGTAAAATAATCTGCCCGCAAAGTGCCAAATATGGGAAATCATAATAACTGCTTATCGTATTGGTTCTGCAATGGTACCCGTTCAATGTCGGTTAATTAGTAATTAATGTGATTTGTAACCGAGCTGGGTAATAAATTAAATAATTATTTATCAGAGCGTGGATACCTGCAGGAGCAACTTACTGAATAACGAAAAAATGTGTCGAAACCTTATTATTGCCCGATTTTATGACAAGAAATTTAATTAACACTAAAAGTCCAGCAATTTCAACTAGTCTAGGAAACAACCAGTGGTTCTAACTCAACTTACTACACACAATGTATAAGTAAACATTGCGCTACCAAAAGTTTGTACTTTATACGAGGGTATTGTTCGTTTTAGGCTATGTTGACACTAGTTTGTCGTAACTAGGAAAACTATTAAACTTCAGGTTTGTTCCACATAAACAGGAAAACCTACTTAACGCGCAGTATAGGCTAGAAAATTAAAACCAATAATCTAATAACCCTGATTTAGTAGTTTCGGATGCATAACTCCATTGTTTCGTTAATGCTTAACTGTTTTAAATCAATGAACTGTTTTAATCCAATTGCTGCCAATTCTGGTTAAATTAACCAATAAGAGACGCTTATGTTTTGTTTTCAAACTGAAAACGTTTTGATAATGTATTATTGGTGTTAATAAAATTATGTTTTTCTGGATAATATAATATAAGTCCTAACAATTGGGCATCTATGGGTGAGAAAATTAAATACTTTCCGCACTTGTTAAGTAAACAAGCATCAAAGGTGACAAATAAACAAATAAACATTCCTAACTTGACTGCACCCATATCATAACACAAAGCAATTTTTTTTAAAGTGAAATGTAGGTCGAGCATTGGCCCCAAGACCCACTAATACGTATTTAAACGGGGCGTTAGTTTTTCCCACAAAATTTCACGCCCGTGACAAAAAATAATTTCACTACAGCTTATTATTCACGACTGTATTTTAAACTATGTAAGCGACGCTGTAGGTCGGCGTTGCATTAAAATAATTACATTTATAAAAGCTGCCATCAATAACCTGTCAAAACTAATACTTCACGTCGCCTTTAAAGTTCTTTAAGCGTTTCTTATAATAAATATTTTCTATTAATAATGGCCGGGCCACAATGCACGCCGCCACAATAACACCTTAAGTCAGTGGAAATAATTTTTCACTGTACTCTCTATGTTATGAATTATACATTACAACACCGCTATGCAAATATAATTTTAAGTGATAGAGAGAGTTAAATTGTTTTCGTTAAAGTTATTTGATTATTATTTTTTAAAGCTGAAAGTCAAATGAATAAATCTGTACATGTCACAAAATGGCTTAAAATAAAATGCTTTAGATTGGCAGCCTGATGTTTATCAGAAATTTTTAACTAAAGTTGACAAATAAACAATTAAAATGCTATAAAAAGGTGAATTGAAATTATTTGCTACTACTTATGGTTTCAGTTGAAATTTAAACTTTGACCATTCAACCTAACTGAAATGCTGTTACTCCTAAAAAGTAAGTAAAAGTCTAAAACGTACGACAAACAAAGATTGAGAAGCGACTGTTTAGGCTCATTTTGTAGTATTTATTATCCTCTTTCTAATGGCGTTTTACCGAAATCTATAAGAGTTCAAATAAAAAAGTTACAATCATTCAAAAATTGAAAAAATGCCATTTTTACAAAAAGTGTAATTTGGCAATTTTTGCTTTTGCTCCAGGAGGGTTGCAGTATACAGCAAAGGGTATATTTATACCAAAAGACCTTAAATTAGGTGAAATAAGCACAACAAAAGCACTTTAAAATTTTTAATTTTTCAAAAAAGTTGAAAGGATGGGGAGTTTTTTTTTCTACTTTTTGTAATTCAATATCTCGGTAACATGAAGAGTTAGAAAGGCCAGTTTTGGCTCATTTTGTAGTATTTTTTATCCTCTTTCCAATGGCGTTTTAGTAAAATCTATAAGAGTTCAAATAAAAAAGTTACAATCATTCAAAAATTGAAAAAATGCCATTTTTGCAAAAAGTGCAATTTTGGCAATTTTTACTTTTGTTCCAGGAGGGTTCCAGTGCACAGCAAAGGGTATATTTATACCAAAAGACCTTAAATTAAGTGAAATAAGCACAAAAAAGGCACTTTAAAATTTTTAATTTTTCAAAAAAATTGAAAGGATGGGGGGGTATTAGGGGTCTTTTTTTTCTAAAAGGATAGTCAAGGACAAAATCGCCTGTAAAACCCACTTGGAGTAAGAAAATTACTGTTATAAGCACATTTTTGGAATCCTCATTAAATTTCCTATCGAATAACCTGAAAAAACACTACAAAATGTGGTACTGTCAGTGAGAAAAGCGGTGTTAAAAATTGAACTAACCGAAACACAGTTTGAAAGGTCAGTCAGAAACAAAATCGTTGGTGAAGCTCACTTGAAGTCAGAAAATTACTGTTTTAAGCATATTTTTGGAATTCTTATTAAATTTCCTATCCAATAACCTGAGAAACATTACAAAATTTAGTAAAGTCAGGGAAAAAAGCGGTGTCAAAATTTGAACTAACAAAAACACAGTTTGAAAGGACAGTCAGGGGCAAAATCGCCTGTAAAACCCACTTGGAGTAAGAAAATGGCTATTTTAAGCACATTTTTGGAATCCTCATTAAATTTCCTATCCAATAACCTGAAAAAACACTACAAAATGTTGTACAGTCAGTGAGAAAAGTGGTGTTAAAATTTAAACTGACCGAAACACAGTTTGAAAGGACAATCAGAAACAAAATCGTTGGTGAAACCCACTTGAAGTCAGAAGATTAGTGTTTTAAGCACATTTTTAGAATCCTTATTAAATTTCCTATCCAATACCCTGAGAAACATTACAAAATTTGGTACAGTCAGGAAAAAAAGCGGTGTCAAAATTTAAACTGACAAAAACACAGTTGTAAAACCCTCTTGGACAGTCAGGGACAAAATCGCCTGTAAAACCCACTTGGAGTAAGAAAATGACTGTTTTAAGCACATTTTTGGAATCCTCATTAAATTGAGAAAACATTAACAAATTTGGTGCAACCAGAGAGAAAAACGGTGTCAAAATTTGAACTGAAAGGATGGGGTCTTTTTTTCCTACTTTTTGTAATTCAATATTTCGGTCACGTGAGGTAAGGTTTTTTTTTTACTTTCATAAATTGAAAAAACCTTTTTACTTATATTTTCTTTTCGTGGACACTTTACTATTAAGTGTGGTTTAGATTGTGAGATTTTACACCTGACCAGTCACATTCAAATTTCAACTCAGCTTCACTTGTCCTCAAATATCACTTGTATCGAAAATCGAACATATAGCCAGAATTGCTATTTCAAATTTAACAGATATCACGTGATCAACTGTCTAAAAACTTTAGCGAATTGGCAACCCTGTCTTACGTGAGTGTCAATTTAATTTGTTTGACAGTTAACACGTGACTATATGACAAGTTTCGTAAATGTTGCACATGTGGACTTGTCACACACACATAGCTTGACCCTCATGATATAACTCCTTGAATTTTCTAAACATTGTCAATTTTATCAATCAAAATCCACTTATGCAATAACACCAACTATTGAATTGTTCTTATACCACCCACTGTGTGGTTTAACGTTAAAAATCATTATTATACGAGTAGTCCTGACAATAGTGATCCGAAAAAAGTGCGAACATTTACTTAACGATATTGAACAACGTCTGAACTCACGATTTTACATGTTAGAATAATATAAGTCAAGGTTTCTTAGTGCATTGTTTACCCTTCACATGCAAATTGAGTTTATTTATAGGAAGTATTAGCTCACTAATGCCTATCATGGTTATTAGAACATTATTGTTCATTTAATTAGTCAAGTTCACATCAAAGGTAAGGTACAATCTTCTTAGAGGTGGAACAAAGCGTTTTTATCTGATTAATCCTATGTCAACCAGATTTCATGGTGTAAAAAGGGCCATTTGCCCTTTTTGCTACCGAGATCAGTTTAGATGATAAGATATTCTCGGAAATTAGTATAAATGGGTGGTCTAGCTTTGTTCCACTCGTGCCCTGTCAACTCTTGTTTAATTACGAAGATTACATGTGGCAACACTTAATGGTAGTAGCGGCAACAAGGCCCTATGAAAATATACCGAGAACGTAAAATTACCATAACTTTTACCACCGATAAATTTTGAGATGTATTTTTAATAACAGGTCTGAGACGTGTAACGCCGTCTGGTGCAGGTTAAATTTAATTTTTCCTTTCCTGGCATTGGCAATGACACCCTAAAATTATAATTTACATTTTCCAAAAATTGGCCAGGTTTTTGCATTATTTAACCCTTTTATCAGCACTAGATTCCGTTGCAGCCTCTATTAACTTCCTCACCTCTAGGGGAAATTGTTTAAAAGTTATTTTAATGGACAAGCGGCTCAGCAGGAGGCTAACCAGGCAATTTCTTAAATAAATCGACGAAAAAAAAACTAATTTGTATCTGTTAAAATATATGGGACATGCGGAAAGGGGGGAGTGGTAACTAGGTTCAGAATTATTAATTATTATCTATCAACATTAGGAGTATCGATGAAAGTGTTAATGGAAAGTAGAATAATTGGTTGTTTAAAAGCTATTAGCAACTTTAAATATTTGACTAATCGAGTGCATCCACGCAGGATTTAACTAATTAAAATACATACTAAAATAGGTGGCCAGCCTATACGATAAGTTTACCAAACATTACAGAAAATCACCACTAAACAAGAAAATAACTTTCACGTTTTCTTTTACATTAATAATTATTAAAGAGAGTTTGAGAAATTGTCTGACATCTGCCAAAGTGAATTTTAGTTTGGTATTCACACTTTCCGATTTTATGAACGATTGTGTCAATACAGGTTTTCTTATGAGAGTCACAGACCCTAAAGAAACTACCAATCACGTACATTTTAACAATTGGAAATAAGTGTGAAACATAATTTCAAATTTACTCCACACCCACCTACTTTTGCCATATTTATGAATGTTAAATTAATGGCAACTAATTTTACACCTTGTAAAAAATTTAATATTTTAGATGGACTGTATTTGGAAAACTATCCAACATAGAGGGTAGGGGCAAAAAAAAACTAAAAGGGCCAAGAGAAATACATCTAAAATATTTTTATGATGAAGGAATAGAATGAGATAGATGATAGAAGCGTTGCCACATCTACATGAAAATTTTTCTTATAAAAAGTTTTTTTCTACGTTTTGTCGTTTTCGAGATATTTACCTTTAAATTTTTCAATGATATCTACGATATACAGAATGTTTCAAATAACCGAGTTATTCACGATTTAAGAAAAGAGTGCATCAAAATTTAGTCCCAATTAAGAATTTTGATAATCCACTGACAGCGGCCATATTGGATTTTGATCAGAAAAAGGAATCTTTTTAACTAATTTCGACCTGAAGCAGACGAATCTGGTGTTTGTTTTGCACTAAGGGGCGCCATTTTGAAAGTGACCTTAAAAATAGTGCATGTTTGACAGTTTTCAGGGCGTTGCACCCTTACAAACTGATTTTTTAACAAATGACAGTCCACACCGCATTTATACGCTTAATTTAATAATATATGTGCAATTAAAGTCAATTTAAAAAAATTACAAATATTCTAAAAAAATCGTTTTCAACGTGCGCACGTAATAAAAATTTCAAATTTACCACTCAAACAGATCTCGAGATATTTAACAAAAACCACGAAAACCGACACTTAACTAAACATAAAAATGGTTATTAGGATTTCATGTAAATGTGGCAACGCTGGAATGACAAAAATATTTTAAATGTGTTTTTTTTTGACACTTTCAATTATACATTTTTTTGGCTCAAGCGTCCACGATTCTCTCACTTTTAGTTGGCCACCCGGTATATTCCAATACAAAGTTCCAACGGTTTTCGAGTTATTAAATTAATTATTTTTCTTTATTCAAACAGAGCTTCAATTACATTTTTATTACCACGCCACTGAAATAAACAGAAAATGTTAATTCTAAAAGTAGGTTAATGTAGCATAGTTTGAAAAAGAAAATTTTGTTTTACATTGATACGGTTTGTCAAGATTATTGATTTTATTGGCAAACTTAAGGAGGTTTTTCTGTTTATGCTATGCAGATATAAAAATTTCAAAATTATTCACAGAATTCAATGATAAAGAGAGAGAATCATTGGAAATCAATGATCGCAAGAAAGATGGAAAAAACATTATAAGTGTCAGAAGAAGAAGAGTTGACTTAATTTTACGGTTTAAGTGGTCATGTGACCAGCTGTCATATGACGTCACAACTGACACATATGACTAACGAAGTTATTTCCATCTTTAACAATGATTTCCAGGATTTTTCTATCCTTATCATTGAGTTCAATAAAAAAAATAATAATTTTCATATTTGTTTATAATTCTCTGGTCAATCTCTAGATTACTTTATTATTGATTGAGGTTGATTTGTTGGCGTAGTACAGAGTTACTACTAAAAAAGGCTTATCTATTGAGGACAGAGTACCTTTTGCAAAATTTACTAATTTTTAATGCAGAAAGCAGTGTAACTAACATAAAAATTCCTTCATGTAAGCTCTAGAAATATATTTGTGCCTGGAAAAGTACTTTATTTGATTTACTACATGAAAACTGAATAAAATTATTAAAGAGATTGACTGTATTCAACTGTAACCTACTTTATCGTCTAAAACTTTACACGTTTTCAAAATATCTTTTGACCCTATAAACTGTGTGTCTACACAAATAATGTCCTTATAAAGTCAGAACAATTTCGTGGCAAAAGCTCATCGGTCCGAGTTAAAGCGTTCAACATTCGTCGAACACGAATTCATTGAATATTATTGCAAATTACAGAGTGAGAAATTGGTCGAGAGCCCTCCCAGACACGAAAATACGATCGGCCATAAACACCTGTCAAATATGCACGATAAGGTAAAATTAAAAAAAAAACTGTATACTAAAAACGTAAACGGTCGTCTCTGCGGGCTAAAATCATGAATGAAATGTGGGACACGGCCTGATTTCCATTTCTGCGAAATCGTTTTTTGTTTTGATTAAATGCCTCAAATTCCTAACACTAGACGAGTTTGGATATTTTTTTATGGAGTTAACAGTAGTAATCAAAATAGTTTAAATGGTGAATTGTATGGAAAGTTTCACTTCCTCTTTTCGATCAGTGGCCACCGTGCCGAACCGATTGAGACGTAATTGATTGTAATTTTGCGTGTCCGTGCATTTCGGATCTCATGGGAGATAGTCCGCTTGTTTTATTCGGGCACGAGATGCCGATGAGGATTAAACGCAAATTGCTAATATACATTTCGAGAGGCAATCAACTAAAATGTCCCTACCCTAATTTTTTAATTTTATACGGACTTTCAGACTTTCAGGCAGTAAAAGTGAAACACATTTTTTTTCACGGCGAGTAAAAGTCTTATCTTACCAACCAAATCAACGATGCACTTACCTTAATGTGTTGGAGGAGTTTGGAGGCTTGACAGCAAAATTCGTTTTCGAATTTGTTAAGGCAACCGCGGTATTCACACACCAAGACGTCCCTAGCTTGGCGCACTAGGCACTTTTTGGTTTCCGAGTAGTTTTCGTAAATACTTCCAAAGTATTTGTCTATTAAGGCTTCTACTTCGCTTTTTACCTGAAAAACAGAAAAGAATTAGAGGAAGACAAAACAGTTTTTGATCTAATCAATCATTGATATCTCCAAAACATTAATGCTGTAGATGTTGAAGTTTAAGCATTTTTCAGAACGTAACTCGCTGATAAAAGCCAATATGTCACTTTGACACATTACGTCAAGTCTCTACCACTAATTCCAAGATATTTGCACAGTCACAGCCCAACTTATACACTGTGTCCTTTCCTTTTGGGAAAACGTCAGAGGCTGCATTTTAAACAATTTCTTACAGCCAAAGAGAGTTTTAGACAGACTTTCTTATGTTCAAGTCAAATTTTCATGATTTTAGAGTCAGGTTTAGGTTTTTAAATCAATTGTCATAATTAATGATCAATATCCTCTCTCTAAATGAATTTTCGACAATGGACTAGTAGAATTCTCCTGCAATTCCTAAAAACTGACTTGAAAGGCTAATTTTAAGTTCTCTAGTGAATTTTAATTCTTTTAGATAGATTTTCTCATGTCTAAGTAAAATTTTCATGATTTTGGATGCAGTTTTTGATTTTCAAGTTAATTGCCATATATTTGAAATCAATACCTAGTAGGTATTCAATACCGAAGTAATAAAATTCATCTGAAAACTATGAAAACTGACCTGAAAGACTAACCTAGTAATTGAAAAAATACAATTTTTTGTCAAAAGTGCAATTATGCCAAAAAAAAAATTTGAATTTTTTCCAGGCAAATCTGATGGCATTAAAACCGTTGTCGTGTCGATTTGCGCCATCTATGTCACGTGATACATGAATCACGAATGGTCCAATAACAATCAAAATGTTCTTAGTCCAAACTCGCTATCTTTTACCGATTTGGAAATATTTGCAAATAAAATTAAGTACATTATTCAAGAAAGAAAATGGCAACCCTGTCAACTAGTAACGAAGATTAATTTGTACAGGGTGAAACCCCTAAAAAAAAAATTTCACATCAAATCATTTCGTAGCAATTAGACCACTCTGTATAAACCTGGCAAAAAGTTTCGTTATTACCAACGCAACAATGTACAAAACGGTCAAATCCAGGTCCAGCAGTTTGTGGTTGGTCAAAAAAAAGCAGCCAACTGAAAGCTGCTTTTTTTGGACCAATCACTGTACTGAAATTTACGCAAAAGTTACACATGTAGACTTATTACATGCTAATTATATATTATTCACTAAAACAAAAAATAGTGCAGGTCATTATCAACTAAATATTCAAAGGTGAAAGTAGTAAGTTGAATAACTAATGGTATTCTGCATCTGTATCATTAGTAATGTATTATATTCAATTGTCATCAAAATATTCATACAATAGAGTCTAGTTATTAACATAATTGCTCAAGCAGCATTTCCTCATTACACTTTTACAATTTCTAGAATATTGTCAACTATTAACAAGTTTAAGTTTTACTCTCATTTTTAACACTGTTTGTCTATATTATTTGTCTGTAAATAGTTTTTATTTCATACTGTATCGTAATGTATACAGGGTGGTCCAGTTTTAAATGTCAATAATTCACCAATCCATAGCCAATTAAAAAATAAGTTGACATTCATTATGTCATTTTCCTGAAAAATGCTTCCTAAGGAAAATACAGTCCTTCAAATTTCTGTTTAAAAAATCGTTTTTTTTTGTCATAACTGTCAGACCGTTGGAGCAATATTGATCAAATTTGGAACAAGCACTTTATTACACGTTATTACGGTCAAAGACCCAAAACTAACCCAACCCAATTTAAAAATTGTCTTGGAAACGGAAAATTCACTTAAGAAGTTTAAAAAATATTATTGTAGCCAGTTTTCATAGTTTCCAGACAAACTAAAAGACTTCAGTTTTGAAAATTGTGTTTGTAACCAGTTTTCATGCAAATCAAGAGACTTTAATACTGAAAATTGACTTGTAGACACAAAAACTACTTTTTCAAGAATTTGTTACTACAAATTCATACATTTAAACCTTAAAAATTGACTTGTGACTGAACTAATGAAAAGTGACATAAAAAGCTTAAAATTTGCATTTGAAGTAAGTTTTCATAATTTGAAGACAAATTTCAATATTTTAGTCTTGAAAATAGTCTTAGATGCAGGACATTAACATTAGATTCATGAAAATTGTCTTGAAAACGAACTTTTCGTGCTTTTTACTTTGCTTTTCATTTTCTTCGAATTCTGGACTATTTTTAGTGCTTCAAAACTGCTTTCAGCTTGGAAAATCGAGTTCGACTATCTTCACCAAGTTATTGACATAGCAAACTTAAAAAACAATTTTTACATTCTTCAAAGACTTAATTTATTCTAATCCAAGCTTTGTCACTATTAAATCGACTTCTAGACACATCAGTGCTAAAAATTCGGGTATTTCTTAATAAACTAGACTGTTTTTAGTGTTTTAAGGCTGTTTTCAGTGCCTCAAATCGAGTTTCAAGACTATCTTTACAAAGTTTTTGACTTATCAGGCCTAAAAGCCAGTTTGTCCACTGACCATAATCTTGAAAATGTTATTTCAAGCTTCTTCACTATTAAATTGACTTCTACACTCATAGGTGCAATAAATTGTAGCATCTCTAAGAAATTCAGACTGTTTTTAGTGCTTTTTAAGACTGAAAAATCGAGTTTAAGACTATTTCCAAAAGTCAAGTTTCTTCAGTAATAAAAGTAAAAAATGTTGGTATCAAATACTACAATAATAGTCTTGAGAACTAATTTTTAGAAATAAAATAGTCCGAAAATTTAATTTACTTCAAGACTTGTTGTCCAGTCCAGAAAATTCAGTTGTACACCAATTAAAGTCTTGAAAATATACTTTTGGACTCTCTTTAGTCCTAGTAAAGTCAGTTCTAGCATTAAAAGTCAACTTTTATATTATTTTTAGTAGTAAAAAATGAGTTTCATGCACAATACAATCTTTGTCTCGATTTCCGGACTTTTTTTAGTTCTTGAATGTCAGTTTCAGACACTCAACCAGGATGGCAGTCTGAGAAAGCGAATCATAAGACCATTCCTAATAGTAAAAAAGTTTTTAGACTATTCAGTACAAATTTGGACTTTCACAAGTCTTGGATGTTCAGTTTTAAACTATAAAACGATTTTTTAAATTGAAATTTAGAGGATTGTATCTTCCTTAGGAAACGTTTTTCAGAAAAATGACATAATGCAAGTCAACTTATTTTTTGATTAGCTATCAAATGGTGAATTATTGACACTTAAAACTGGACCACCCTGTATGTAGTCGGTTTCAGTCCAGGAAATGATTCATTACGTTACTAGTCCGGCAATAGTTATTTACATTACTAGTGTGGCATGAGTAATTTTATAGTCACGAGTGGGAAGTGTTGTGCTGATCACACGAGTTCATTAATTTGCCATACCACACGGGCAATGTACAATATTTTTTCTACGATCTTTACAGAAATTAGTCATTTTTTAACTCTAACTTTGAGTTACGTAATGAGTTGCTCATTATGTAACTCAAAATGAGCTATATAATGATTCATTATCATGCTAGAAGTTGATAACATGTTTTTTCCGGACTAGTCCGGCAAAGCAATTTTGTTAGCAACCTATTTTACAGTCCAAAATGTATAGGGGTGTGTAAAAAAAAACTAAGAACTAAATAACTATTACCACTTACAGTATGAAATAAAACGTTTTACGATACTCTTCTGTAAAATACAATTAAAGTACTCGTCTAGAAATTCCGGATTCCGGTAAACCTCTAGACCTGTATTTTAATAACCCATTTCCCAGACTTTGTACGTCGCTGTGCATTAGAACCCTTATGGAGCAAAATAAAAATTTGCCAAAATTGCACTTTCGACAAAAATTGAATTTTCAGACTTTTTGAAAAATCGTAGCTCTTTTATTTAAATTCGCAGAAAATTCGTTCCAACGCCATTCGAAAAAGCATAAAAAATACTACAAAATGGGTTAAAAATGGCCTCTGTAGCTCCTCCCGTTACCGAGATATTGAATTTCAAAAAGTACCTAAAAAACCTCTCTAATACCCCCCCATTCTTTCAATTTTTTTGAAAAGTGAAAAATTTTAAAGTGCTTTTTTTGTGCTTATTTCACCTAATTTAATGTTCTTTTGTATAAATACGCCCTTTGCTGTGCATTGGAACCCTTATAGAGCAAAATAAAAATTTGCCAAAATTGCACTTTTGACAAAAATTGAATTTTCAGACTTTTTGAAAAATCGTAGCTCTTTTATTTAAATTCGCAGAAAATTCGTTCCAACGCCATTCGAAAAAGCATAAAAAATACTACAAAATGGGTTAAAAATGGCCTCTGTAGCTCCTCCCGTTACCGAGATATTGAATTTCAAAAAGTACCTAAAAAACCTCTCTAATACCCCCCCATTCTTTCAATTTTTTTGAAAAGTGAAAAATTTTAAAGTGCTTTTTTTGTGCTTATTTCACCTAATTTAATGTTCTTTTGTATAAATATGCCCTTTGCTGTGCATTGGAACCCTTATAGAGCAAAATAAAAATTTGCAAAATACAATTATTGTAAAGCTGACGTGGTTTTATTCTAGAAAAACTCAATTTGTGAGTTGTTTTAATTTAGAATCGTAATGTCAAAAATCCATCAATAATTAGGAAATTAAGTGTTTATTAAGCTGACGTGGTTTAGTTGATAACACTTGCATTCTAGATTATCATCAAAGTATGTTTTAGCTGTGAAACTAAGCAAATTCAAGTTGATTCAATAAAATAATCAACTATTCATCGTAAACCTGATTTTTTTTATCCAAAAGTTGCACCTTACGCAAAGTTTTATTTACTTGACCCAGCTGAGATTGCGATGACATAACTTTCACTTTTTGAATTCGACACTATGATGAAGAGTTTGCCCCCTGACCCCGACACTGTTATTAGCCTTTAAACGAGCCACGACCAAAGCAAAACCTATGCAGTTTAACAAGTTGAATAACAATGATTTAATGAAGACGTGTCGCAAAAATGAGTATTACCGAGTAAATTGGTCTTGTCGGTAGAAAGTTGTAAAATTGTAACGTTTTAATTAATAAATTTAGACAAATCAGTGGCGTGGGTTAAGCGCGGAAATTTGCAACTTGATTGGGAATTTCAAATTTGATTCCGCAACCGGTACAAAGAACGACATAAGCGGCGATTTTACGACAAACCATTGTCGTAATTCAATGGGTTTCTCCTTATCGGTGCCATTTTATGGTTGGCCTGCTCAATCGATTTATACGTTTAGACTAGGATAGGTGTAGGAAAGGACAAAGAAAGTTCACAAGATTTGTATCTAAATGTATGCCTTGACACGCTCAGGAATTGTAAACTCGTGTCAAGCAATTGTACAGCATATGGAAAAAGTTCGTGTGACTCTCACGAATATTTTACAAATTGTCACAGTTTGGCCACCCCGACTGTTTTAATCATTTTTCCTTCCATTGTCTTTGTTATTGTAACTGGTCCAGTTTCGCTACGAATGCTTAGGGCGTTACAGTTTCCGAATTAAATGATGCAACTTTCACTATACCCCAACGATTTAGCTCGGCAATTGTTTCAAATCAACGAGCCAAACCACCATAATACAGTTTTGATGATTGATTTCGCCTTGGTCCATGATTTACTTTTCATCCCGAGGCTACGTATGCAAAAGGATCTCTCGGACCCGACCACGTTTCCTGATCTCAGTTTCACCAAACGAAAATTGACAAGGATATATCAATAAAGTGTAGATACACGCAGTGTAATCTTATTAAGCTAACAATCTTCGATTGAAGATGTACGTAAGAATACCGAAGAAAGGTGTGGTCAAGAAACATATTTATGAAAATGAACTGGGACGAGACGATTTATATGGACATGGGGACCTTTCCAGCTACAAATAACCTTTAATAGGGACGTGCAAACATGAATTTAGCTTCTTGAAATTTACTAGAAATAGATATGAGGTGAATTTTGACTTGACAGAAACGACAATTAAATTTGTTACTTTATCACGAACGACTTTTGTTTTCTGATTTTTATCACATTTACCGCAAATTTGTTTCCAGCCAATTTCGATCATAAGAACACTTTTAGTGGTTAGAGTAAAAAATTGACATTCTACTGAAAAAGACAAAAATGGAAATTCAAATTTATGTCGCCATTTTGTGTGGAAACACTTATAGAAAATTTTGTCCTGTAACTGATTTGTTTCAAGCTAATTTCGACCATAACGGATTCTGTGGAAAATGAACTAAACTACCTAAAAATGTCATTACTAGCCATTTTCGTGTGCTATCAATTTTAAGGTTTATGGTAATCTCGTTATTTAAGTGATTTGTTTTAAGCGAATTTCGACCATCAGATCCTGTTTGGCAGCTCAACCTAAAATTTGCATTTTACTGAAAACATTACGTTACTGACATTCATTTCTCTCTCATGTATTGTGTGCTTTTAATTATTTATAAAAAAAATGGTGTGCAGGTCTCTCAGTAATTACTCAAAAAATATTTGAAGCAGAAAGAAACAAAGATGATAACTCAGCGACTTGATAGCAACGACGAACTAAATCCTATGTCATTACGGACGATTTTCGTTCGCCATCATTTTCCATATTTAAGACAAATTCCGTTGTTTAAGTAATTAGTATCAACCCAAATTCAACCATAACATTTTTCAAAATTTATTTATTTTGCTGGCAAAAAACTACGTTACTGACAATCAACAATTGGTTAATTAATTAGTGAGTTAATTTAAAGTTAAAGCAGACACGTTTTTACTTATATTTTTATAACATTAAACTCATTTACCAAAAATTTCTACATTTACGTCAATTTCCAATATTTAGGTAATTTCAACTGAAATGATATTTTTTCAGAAATTCAAGTTGAAATTTACATTTTATAGACAAAACTTCTTAGTGTGTGTAAAATGAAGCAAAATTAGATTTGTAAAGGTCACGTGACTGTTTTGACAACTTTCTACTTACATCATACGTTCCGATTTTCAATTGTGACTTTGGCTATCAAATTTTGACTTTAATCCTTATATTAGAAAATCAAAATTTATTTGATAAGAAACTTGACAATTTTTAACTACCATTCGTAATTTGTATGACTTTCAGCTTAAATTTGGACTTTTGATAAACATTTTACTATTCAAAATTGACATAGTCACGTGACTGTTTTAATAGTTTTTTTAAGATGAGGCACGTGAGTAATGTTAAAAATTATAGCAAATTCTATTACTTTTATTTCTCTTTTTAACTCAGGTAATAAGGGGTCACGTGACTTGTTTTGAGAGCTTTTAACATAATTTTTACTTTTAATTTGTATTTTACATTTATAATTAAACATTTAGTTTTCACACAATTTTAACGTTATGTGCTTGTGTTATTTTGCAGATTGTTCAGGCTAAGTTTTCTTTCTGATAATTTCAATTCTAAACTTCAGAAATATTGAATAATACATATTAATAATTCAAGGGTCACGTGACTGTGTGGACCTACAGTATGAGTTTTAACGGTTGTGATTTCAATGTTCAATATCGCAATAGTCACATGACTGCTTTGACCAGTTACATGTTAGATTCTTCTAATTTTCTTTTTTGAAATTGCACTCTGATGTTTTCAATTTTAAAAAGCCATTTTCAGCTAAAAGAGAATGTGTCACGTGACTCTTTTTTGATAATTTTGCAACTTCTCCTATTTTTATTTTTGAAATTTGTTTTTATAGCAATTTTCAAGATACAAAGTTGACATTCATTTTTGTCACGTGACTTTATTTCATTTTTTTTACCTTGTAAATTATTCAAACTTAATTTTTTTTTTTAAATTTTAATAACAAATTTCTAGAAGAAAAACATAATCGAGGAGTCACATAACCTAAAAATATGTACACCTACAGACCATTTTGGAAATCATGATAGATAATTCCGAGTACCTAAATCTAAAACCAGCTACTATCACAGTGTTCAGAATTCTATAAAAATTCTTTACGAAGTAAATATACAGGGTGGAGACAGTAGCTTTGTATTTTGAGCAAATAACACCTAACACGTAACATCTTGTATACGAAGAACGGTTTCTTGAATTTTCCCAAAAAACAGGTTAGATAGTTTTCTCACATCTTTTTCTTGCCAACTGTTCATAGATAGAATTTTACTAGTTAAACATAATCTTACAAATCAGTAATAATTTCGTAATAATGTAATTTTTTTCTAAACTAGGTTCAATCTAAGGTGTTTGTCATTTATGATCGATATGGTTGTTGTCCATGTGGGACACAAAACTAGGCGTCAGGCGACATGAATCGGGCACAGTTTCGCTTGTATCCTTCTCATTCGATACATAATCGATAAATATATCTGCTCATTAGCAGAGCTAAGCCATACCAAACGTATTTGTAACGATATTAATAAATAATCGTTAAAACCGGCTCGGTTTGATTCTAATTAATACGACTCTTAGGCAAAAGACATTGCCTTATGCAACCTGAAAGATCACGATCAATGATTTTTGCAAATTGGAACAATGCACCATATAATAATAAGTTCCGTCGCGACCGATGTAAATTGAATGGATAAACTGGTTAACATGCTACAGTTTTGTAATAACGCCCCATTTAGGTATTCTACCAGTTATGATTAGTGGAAGTGCATTCCCACCCACATTTTCCCATCATAAAGAAACATTAAACACAATCCGGTATTATGAGAGCGTTTACATCCCCTATAATTACCATCCCTTATGTGTGACAATAAACCCTTATAATGGTATAAATTACGTTACTTAACGTGCTTGTGACAGGCCCTAAAAAGCGGAAGTTGAACCTAGTAAAGCTGATCACACACAGACGTTTTTGGCAAAGTTTACAATCGAACCCGAAATTGGATTTTCCCCCTTAAAATAACACACTACAATAATCAGTTTCATTGAATTAAAGCGTTCAGTTAGGAAAACATCTCAAATTCGCACCCCTCGTGAATAAAAAGCAAAAATAAGGGTGCAATTCTAACCACACTCACACACACACGCATAAAGTCAAGTTTAATCTGCCGTGCCACGCCCCTCATTTACGTCCCAAGAGCAAATAAAATAAATCAACCAAGTGATAAACTGACGGTCTCTCCCCGGAGAAATGAACAATAAGTTTATTAAAATGGTTGTCTTTTAACGTCGAATTTATTGGACTTGCTTGTTTGGTTTTTCGAACATAAATTACATTGGGCATGCCGCATTCAAATTTACGATGGGGGTCGGTTTGGCGACGTTCAGATGACATTTAACCACACAAAAGTGTTGTAAGAAGTATTTTACTTACGAACGGGACAGTTACGGTAACTCCATGAGTGCGTAATTGGTTTACAACACAAAATATGTACCATAATTGTACTATACCTTAGCTACGACCTACGTTGTCACATCCTAAGTCTTTCTGTTTAATAACATTGAAATTACATAAAAAATATACTCAAAAGTGTCATATAAACTGTAGTCGAAAAGTGCCACTAAACCACTAAAATCATTTAATGTTCAACAGGGGTATTATTTCATCAATAATGACACCTATTAAGGTCAATTATCTAAGAAATAATACCCTAGGGCGTTATTTTTCATAATGGCCTCAGGTGAGGGCATTATTTTTATAATGCCCTTTGGCTATTTTTTAACTACATATCTACAGAATGAAAGTCGGACATTAAACATTGAAGACACCACAGACATTACAGGAAATAATGCCCACTGTGAGGCCCACAGGCCCTCGTGTTCTACCCTCTCGACCTCATGCATTATTGTCTTTATAATGCCCTTGGTATCTTAATTACTATTTAGTCTAAATCCATTTTGTTAGGGCCTGTGGGGAAGAGATATGAAACTCATTGTACCATCCGCAGTAGAGGTGATCAGAAAGGTTTCCTGTGTCCTGTCCTAACCTAACCTAACAAAATGGGTTTGTTGTGTCAGTGTTTTTTTCTGCATACGGAGCTTTATTGCCCCCTTTAAACCATTTTTTAATTCACTTATTCTAAATAACATGGGTCTCACTTCTTTCTTGGGGCATATACTTAGGGCCCGCTATTTCCGAAAGGGGGTACTTTTCAACCATACTTTATAAGGGCACTTTGGCGTTTCTTTTTTTTGTACTTTCTACCCTTTAAGTATCCTACAATCAATTTGGACCACCCTGTATTTCTGGACAGCACATTTTAGGCTGTAAAGTAGGCTTTAAAAAACTGAATCGTATGATGAATAGTGTCCCATTTGAATTAGTGTGATTTTTGACCTGTTTTGGACATTTTTATGAAAAACGATAGAAGTCAAACAAGAGTCAGGTCAACGCTAGAATAAAGTTTATTTTCTCATTTGTTTGGAAAAATATACAAGTACAAAAGTTTTAGAGAGTATTGAGATGCATAGTCTAAAATTACTTTTGGATTTACAGGGTGGTTCATAAAGGCATTAAATCCATATATTTTTCTTAGATAAATCCATAAATGTTTTATTTTTGTGCGTCACTTACAACAATAATTTAAATAAAGTTTAGTTTACTTAAGATAACTTAAGAAAAAAAAATAAATAAATCAGAGACTATTAAAATTTAGGGAGTGTTTTGATTGGTCAAAACTGGTCACGTGGGCCTTACACAAAATTTTACCATAGAATACTAATAAAGCTATACTAAGAGGGAAAGATGAAGCTAGAAGTCAATTAGATTTTCAACTTGGTAGACTATACTTGACTGCTCAAACACGTGGCAAGTTCTGACCAATAGAAGTGCAGCAATATTTTCAAGGTTTTTATTTTGATTTCAAGATGATTTGACGCTAACCAATCACAAAAAATATATCTATTTATATTTTAATTTAAGAATCTGTAATTCCTTATAAATTGAAATGTCAAACAAAAAATACGTACATAATCCATACCTTTCAAATGTCGGTGTGTAATGTTTTTAGTTAAAATTGAGTTTGTTTTATGCGATTTTTACGTTCCTATTTAGTTTCGCTTTCCCAGTTTAACAAAGAAGAACGCATTAGTTTTAGTACAGAGGTACGGCCCGAAATGGGAATTGATTTAAATAAAACTGATCATATTTTGGATCATTATTATAATAGACCGTTTGATTTTCTGCCTCGAATTTTATTACCCTATTAGCGTTATGTGGGCGTTGGTATAACAGTTTTATTGGTCACGTTTAAAAGCCCAGTAAATTTTGCGTTATTGCTGAAATTGTTGAAAATAGAAAGTTAACTTGTTTTTAATATTAGAGGAGTTCATGTGATGAGTGAATTAAGAAAATGATCGGAGAAAAATAAACCACTTTTTGTCCCTTACATCAACAATTTCCTGGATGAGATTTTCATCGTTGTAGAATTTCAAAGTGAATGTCGTCGAAACGGGTTCGATCCTATCTCGGCGAATAATTGCCTCGAGCTTTTTAATGGGTACTCGGGTACCACCTATTTGACCAAAGAGCGCCATTTTACCGCATTAGTGTATCGCTTAATTATTATTAGCGGCCCGATTAACGTTTCCCATTCAAATGAGTTTGTCGAAAAAAAAATTGGCAGGATTACGTCCTCGGTACCGATTTAATAACGCTAAATATTACACGGGTAAATGCAAATAAACTGGCACTTAAACCAGTTTTACCAACCTGAGAAAGTTCAACTTCCACACTAATTTACGCGTACATCCTAAGCATAAAATAATACTGGAACATGTTAGTACTGTTTGACTAGACTTAAATAGCGTGGCGGATTTGAATAAATATACGATTGTTTTTCATAAAACGCAAATAAACAAAATTTTGGCTGGTCAAGCACAAAACAAAAAATCAGTTCTAAAAAAGAATAGAAAGTCTAGTTTTTCAAACGAAACACATTCTTATAATTCTGTCTGATTCTCTGTTCAAAATTAAAGAAGTTTGTATTACGCCACTTGTTTAAAAAAAAATCACCTTTTAAATTGATACATTGAACTACCCTGTAACTGTCAAAATAACCGAATTAATGAAAGTTAAAGTAATAGTTGTCAAATTTAGTCAAAACCGTCTTTATTGTCACACACAACTATATCTAGACTTTTTTATGTCAATGGATAGAAAATAAAATGGGCTTTCAAAAAAATATGCTTTGTTTGGCCGCCAGAGGGCTGTAAAGCTAACTAAATGTTTTCCTTGACTGTTACACCTCTAATATCTTTAAAGGATTTTTTTTTTAATCGGGCAGATACGGCCCTGATATTTGGCACAAACCTAGCACAATAATTGACAAATCTAGGGTAGTAGCAAGACTGTAGAAAACAATCATTAAGGTCGATTTTCGCTTGGACTAACTGGCCAACCTAACGCGCAAACCCCATTAGGATAGTGGCGGCGTTTCAGGCAAATTTGACCTTTAAATTAAAATTTTTCAAAAAATTTCCAAGCATTACGTCGTGGTAGATCTAGTAAGTCACGTGACCGTGTTTTCCTAATTTTCTATAGTCAAATTAGCCTTTGACCAGTCAAAAAATGTTTGTTGTACATCCTGTCACTAAACCGTAAATAACACACGTGTATTTGTAGCACTTTTTGTATATATTTTTATATGTCGATGTACAGCCAATGAAATGAGCGTATAAAAATCGATTGGTTGAGCAAATCAACAATATTTGGTTTTCTTGTCCAAATATTGACCTGTTTATGGTCGATTTAACAGTACCAAACTTCCAGTTACATTGAATTTACGGTACCGCAATGTTTGCTACGTTATTTATCGGGAACGTTTACGGATTAGAATATTCTGCGCGCCGTTTATTTAATAAAACTTGATTTATTCCTTCTAATCTAATGACTTCGTACTATAAATTATGCTATGCGTAACGCCTAGTTTATTATTTGTTTTAATAAACGCTGCCCGCCAATTATCTCGATAAACAAATTAGCTTCGCGGACGATAGAGAAGAGTCATCGCCACAAAGTTTGACCGTAAAATCGCTTTTCAATTTACTAAGAAAATAAACGAAAGTTTCCAACAAACACGTCATATTTTTTAACACTTGAAACTAATGATTCCCGTCAAATCTGTTAACAATCGGCCACACAAGATGTTGACAAAAGCTTCCCTTCTCTATTAAACCACCTTGCAATATCTCATAAACATAACTCAATGGCATTTCAATAGCGACAGCGCATAACTTAGCGAAAACGAACGACAACTATCATTAGATTCCACAGAAATATATCAATATCCTAAAATCTCCCTTGATTGATTTCCATGCAGGGCAAATATATTACCAGTCTCAACTTGACCAAATGATTTTTAACGGAACAACCCGAAGAAGATAGTCATCGGCGTTTATCCATTATACGAGCGGGTTATTAATGGATCGGTTTTTCGACCTTGAAGGGCCCGGTGATTTTTTTTCTGAAGGAAGAGGAAGAATGTTGGCAGGCTCCAATTAGAGTGTCAATGAAGAATAAAGAAGTGCCTCCGCCCTTGACCTTAACCGTTGTATAATAAGATATTTCTTATCCATTAAGCCGTAAATTTTGGTGAAGAATTTAACAGTTATGCACACACCCTGTAATTTGCCCGGTAACATACACTGCCCGACGTAAGATTATATCAATTGAGTTCAGTTTACCAGAACAGTTTAGCCACTTTAATGTGAAAATTGCCATCCTAATTGCCAGTTCTTCAAGATACAGGGTGTCAAACTTGTAAATTGATTGATTTGGCATAAACTAGTGGTGGGTGTTTTAAAAACATTTTCTAAAACCTTAGAGTATTCTACGTTTTGCAAAAAACCCACCGTTTTTTTGAAGAAAATTACATTTTATAATGAAAAACAACTGATTTTCTTTTTTGAACCTGATCTAAAAGTTTATAAGTAAATAAACATTAAACAATGTTTTAAGTTTTGAAAATGGGAATAATTAGTTAATTCTTAAATATAATTTTTCTTAAAAACTCTTTTAATTCTTTTCCCTTTTAAATTCCATGATTTTTGGTCATGGATTGATTTTCTAAAGTCTTGGTGTTTTCTAAAAAGTGTTTCTAAAGTACACATTTTTTCTGTTGCGTACAAGTTAAGAGCAAAAAAACTTTGTGAACCTACCAAATCTCCAAAGCTGCTTTATGTGTAAAATCAGCTGTTTTTCATCATAAAACGCAATTTTTTTGAAAAATCAGTTTTTAAAAAATTTTAAAGAATAATTTCTGATGTAGAGGAGCCAAAAAACCTGGTAAACCCAAAATCTGCACTGCTTTATGCAAAATCAAAAATGTCAAATTTTGACTTTGACAACTTTGAAACTTGTTCTCGTATTTTCGGATGAACTATCTCTCCTTACGGTTTTGTAATACCCTGTATAAGTGACAAGTTAATTTTTGCTCCAAAAATTATACTCAACCAAATCCAAAGGAGAGAAATTGCCAAAATTGTGTATTATAAATTTTGGAGATAAAATTGTATTCTACCAGACTTAATTAACGCCAAAATTGGAGGATATAATTTTTGTCTGTGTGTGTCTAAGTCAAAAGTGATATTCTACCAAAATAAAAAAAAAAATCTTCACGCCACAAATTTCACTTGACTGAAAGAAGAAAAAATTGAAAATAGAGAGAAGGAAAGACGCAAAAGTTAGAGAATATAATTTTTTCTCCAAAAATTGTCTTCTACCAGATTAAGTAAAAAAAGACCAGATTAAGTAAAGAAGAAGAAATGAAAGGAGAGAAGAAAAGACGAGAAAAAGGGATCAAAATTAGAGGATATAATTTCTGCACCAAGAATGATATTTTCCCAAATTAAGAGGAATTGGCGCTAAAACATACTCTACCAGATTAAAAGAAAAATCGAAAAAAGAATGCCAAAAGAATTAATTTTTGTATCAAAAATATAAAATATAAAACAATAATTTTACATTTTAATTAACATTTTTTTTTGCCATGCCAATTTCACATTTTATATTAGTTATCAAGAGTAAACCAAAAATTAGACTTACCCTGTGGACGGTTTGTGTATTCTCCTCGTTTCTCACTACAGATTCATCATCAGCCACTTCTTGACATAGATCCAAGAAGGGAGAGACTCCCACTTTTTCACTGACACACTCACTATCACTCTCGGTTCTTTGACACTCAAAACTTTCCAGTACGTTTTGCTTGAATTTAATTTCGGTTTCATCGAACTGTCTTGAATCTAAACTGAAAAAATCACTTTCCTCCGACTTTACCGTTTCATCACTTATACTGCTCAGTGCTGATTGGAAGCTGTCTTCGACGCTGAGCGAGTTTTTCTCCTCTCCAGGTCCTTTGAGTTGGATTACATTAGCTACTGCGCGTTTCACTTCTTCCAACTCCGTGACCATCAACCCTTCGAACTCATCGTTGATTTCGTTTATTACCCCTTGCTGTATGTAGTTTTCCAGTTTAGAGTTGCTGGAGCATTGTGAATCTTTCGAAGAGCCGAGGACGCTTTTGCACTTTTTGAGATATTTTCTCACTTTTTTGGTTTTACTGCTTTTTGAGGGGTTGGGGGTTGAAGGGCCAGCATCCTTGCAATCTTCCTCTTTGGGTTTCCACGACTCTTCGTCGTAAGTGATGGCTTGCTGGTTGCTGGGCGTAACCTGTAATCAATATTTTGCTCCAGTTATTGTTAGATATTAATAAACCGGTTAACCTATAAACTTAAGTTTATACCCATAAAGACATGACCATTATTTAATAAATTATGGACTGTATTTATACTATGATTGTCGAAATTGGCGAATGCCTGCTGATTTATTTTCTAAGCGGTCAAAGTTGATTTATGGCCTTAGGTTTACTTGAGAAAATTGAAAAGTTCTGTTCTCCTTAAGCTACATGAAAGTGTCCAAATATGCCGGTTACGTGCTTATAAGAATGTCTCCCACGACCTAAAATTGTCGTTTAGATATTCCACCGCTTCCGAATTAACCACACACAATACACTGTCATACTTTACATTGTCACTCCTAATAAGGTGGACATTTTCAGGCTGATATTTCTATTTAGTTTCAGCTTTAATACCAGGTTGAGGTGAAGAATTTCTCAGACCATTTTAATGTATTGATCAGATAACGAAAAATGAGGCATAAAAATACTAATTACACGTGCCCAATTAAGATTGGATTGTTCGCTGTATAATTTTCAAAGAGTCATTCTGGGAAACACGTTCTGATATTACACAGGCAGGTGCAAGTCATCTTTTTAGTCTGCACGCATACAAATCACTATAAAAGTTAATTCAAACTGATTTCAAGTAAATCAACTAAAAATAAGTGGTCAACAAATTCTTATTATACTTTATTTATACTTAATTAACAATGTATTCAGTTCGTTGCACGCGATAAGGAAACTAAAAGACTTTTATAGGGCGTTTTATTAATAAATTACGTTGCGATGACCGCGTTTCACCACAAGAAACTGGAACAAATCAATGAAGTTTAATTTTTTTATCGTACACGAATTATAGTAGGAACCACACGGTTTAGTTAATATTGCTGTCCAGAATAAAGTTCTCTAAAGCTTAGTTTACATAGGCAGAATTTGCGGAAAATTTAACAGTGATTGGTCAAAAAAAATTACACACAAACTACGAACAGTGCTGTGATTTACTATAACGTACTTGTTATTTTTTTCTGGAAAATTAAATTTTTATAAATTTCATTATGGTTGAAATTACCGTGAAACAAATCACTTCTACAACAGGATTGTCCGTAAGAATCGAGGATGATTACAGACAAAACTAGCCCGTAAAAACAGCAAATTAGTTATTTCGGTAAAACATCCGATTGAAACTTAACATTTTGGTATAGACGTTTGATCGATTTTGCTTGAATCAAATCAAAATGGATAACGGAGTTTGCCTGGTTTCCAACTCAAGAAACAGTAAATGTCAAGTTTCATTGGTTGAATGCTCACGTGACTATGACGTTTTCTGACTTGTGGCCAATGTATGTTAATATTTCTCTGATTACTAGTTGGAGATTCTCTCTACGAGCAGACCTACTATTTGAAAACAAAACGATAGTATTAGAGATAATGTTCATGCGCCATCTGGACAAGAACTTGCAATTTAAAATGTTCTTTCTTTTGGTTTTATACACTATTTGACACTAAATTCAAAATTAAAAAAAGTATTGATTACGTGTATACCCTGTATTTGATCTAGTTAATCTTGTCATTTCTATGGCCACTCTAGTCTAACCCAGTGATGTAAAAGTGGTAATTTACCGGAAAATTACTCCATGTTTGAAAGAAAATTTTCCTGAATACTTGTCACTACCATGATCAAATTTGTTATTGTTATTGTTAAACTTGTCATGCATTTTAATGATTAAAAGTACATTAAACCTTAATTTGAATTGATATTAGATGTTTGGTTAAAAACGAATTATTTTTGAATTTTCAGATTATTCTAATTATTCCTGAAAGTCACCGGATATTTTTTGACAAAAATTGAAAATATACATCCATGGTCTAACCTCACCTCTCGAAAATTAATAGGTTAGAAAGAGATGGACATAATCCGGTACAAATGGAGCTATACTTTGAGCAACTCCCCTGCTAAAACGCTAACTGCTAACTAACTTTCTACTAATAATCCAAAACATTATTAACAAATTAACCGAAAAAAAGTTCTTGAGGCGTGTTTGGGGAGATGCTTAAAATGACAGCGTGTCACGTGATACCTGTTGCAGCTTGCAAACGAATAAGTCACGTGATACCCGATAACACGCTTTTTTTGTCGTTTCTTGACATTTTGCAAATTGGTAAATTTATCACAATAATCTGCCAGTTATCACGTGGCTACGCTGATTGTACACAATGTGGGGTCATGTGGCAATTGTCAAACTTAAGTCTGCTTAAAACAACTTGAGTACTAGTTAATAAGAGAAAGTAAATAATTAGTATCCAATAACAAAAATAATGCTTTGTCAGGGTCATTTTGCTTAAAGCGAGTGAAGCCAAATGTGACGTTTGACAGTTGATCGCAAGAAACATCATTTTTTTCACATCATCCAAGCTTTCTGACAGAGTGAATCGTGTGATTTTGACAGAAAGAGTGGGTCACATGAATATTGTTTAAATAAAATTTGAAATATGTAAAAAGTTTTACTTCTACTTTTACAAGAATCAGTGTATCATGTTCTCAAAGATTATGACAAATTTTTGCTGAGCATGCGCTTACAGTTGCTACAATTTAATTTTTCTGAAAAATTGAAATTAAAATATTTTTTAATCAAAAATTGAATTTAAAATTTTTCGATTTTTTTAAAAAAATGTTGGAAATCGGAATGTGTAGCATTTTTGAAAAGTATATCTCCAATTTCTACCTAAAAGCATAAAAATCCATTTTGCAACAGGAATTTTATTCTACAGGGTATATCTCACAAAAGTAAAAAGCCTGACAATATAAAACTTGTACAATATAATATTTTTTTTGTGTACCTCCTTTTATATAAGTTTGATTTGATTCAATTTTAATATCTTAATTTTATTATTACCTCAAAATAGAAGAGGTAGTAATTGTTTAACGTTTCCACAGAAGTGGTATTTAAACTGAAAACTTAAAAAAATAAAACAAATCTAAAACTAGAAACATTTCCAAAGCATATTTTTAATACTTTAAAACATCTTTAATGACACTGGATTTCGTATTATCTCAATACATTAATCTAATTTTTTGATGGAAAGTCGATAACACATAATCCAGAATGTCTTGTGCATTCCACTTTAACCATTCCTTAATGTAATCCCTTCAAATACACCCGTTCCTTTACTGACACCGGTATAATAGACTTATTAAGAAACGCCTTAATGGACTTGAAAGACGAATAGGGTGAGGAAGAATAGAAAAAAATTTTGAATTACCTTCCTGCTTTTCCTGATCATTTCTGCATAACACACTCATTGGCACTCTTTTACACTTTAAAGTTACGGAAACAAAGGTATACTCGGGTTGTCCTAGTTTCGTGTCCTACAGGGAAGCAATTAATAGCTCGATTGTACACTCAATGACCTAAAACACGCACAGTTGGTTGAATAAAGTATTAAAACTGTCCCCGATAGGGTTGCATTGAAATACCACTTTATTATGAATGAAACAAGTTGGACCATGACCTATAAATTTAAAACAATAAGTGTAAAAATAATTTTTTTTACACAGAATAAATGTTAGATAGAAATTACACCACAAACAAGAAAGGAAAACATATAGCACCAATAACCGAGAGCACTAAACTAAATTAGAGGGAGCTAATTCGATATTTCCGAAGCTCAAAGCTCTATCTTGCACAGACCTACTGGCAACGCTGGGGCGTCACGACGCTTTCCACCAGCAACGTTGCCGAACCAGCTAATCACGAAATAAGTTAACTCAGTGTGACAGTAACAATAGAGCCAAACATTCAGACAAAAAGCGTGGAAACTGGCAACACCGAGTTTAAGAGCGGAACGTGTAGAGCACACCCAAACAAGAGTTCATGAATGGAGTTTCTGACAAGTTTGGGAGTAATGGACCGGGAAAATGGAGAGGTAAAATGACGATGGTTGGTCTTTTAGGTTAACGAAAAGGTATACAGGGAAATGGTTGGAACACAATTTTTGATTTCGTAACTTAACGTTTAGACTAATTAGGAGGTGAACATATCAAAAGTTTATTTCATTCTGCCTTTACTTCATTTTTAAAAGGATTTATCACAGTAAGAGTTGTTTATGTAAAAAATGCTATACGTCTCTGAATTTTATGGTAAATGGCTACAGAACAAGTCTCAAAGCTGTATCCCACAGATTTCAAAAATACTGGCTGTAACTGTGTTTCAGTACATTTAAACTGACATTATTCTTTAATTTTTGATGGTCATTATCACACTTTCAGTAAGTGTAACTCCCAGATTTCGAAAATACTGACGGAAATGGTGTTTTATTGCATTTCTGACTTTCCTTCATTTTAAAAAGGATTGATCACAGTTTGAGTTAAGTAATTTGTTTATTGAAAAAATTACTACTAATTAGAAACAATTTACTGGTTACACAACAAATTTCAATGCCAAAAATACTGACTGAAACTATACTTTTTTCGAGGTTTTGTTGCCTGGACTATTTTGAGGAGTAAAATCCGATAGGTAAAAGGTTGAAATTATTATAAACTTTTGTCTGTAATTTGCAAGAACATTTTTATGTCGTATACGCCGATTTCAAGCGCACAAAACCCACAAAACAGAGAAAATTAGAAAATCATGTGCAGGCATTGAATATCGCATAAAAGGATATGCCAACGATATTTTCACACGGCGCTTTTCTGTGCCAATACGTTGTTTAAGAGTGTACTTGCAATGCTAAAGATAAGAAATTGCGAGTTTGGCGATCATGCAGCCGTGACTTACGGTTCGAAGTCAGGAAGACGGAAGACAAGTCGAGAGTGAAGAAAGAGGTTACATAACCATATTTTTATTACTAAAAATGTATTGTAATTCGACTCTGATCTAATTAGTGCTTCCAGTAACGTTTACAAGATTGCCACTTTGACACCAAGACCCAATTTTTTTGAGGAAAGACCTACAAAGTTTAAACTTACAGTTGCTTGTAAAAAGCAACTAAAACTACTTAACCATTTTGTGCTTGTATTCAGCCCGTTTTACGCAAATCTGCCGATAAAATTCCAATAATTATGATTGACGGAACGATATCCTATTACAAACGTCGGAACCAGCGGGATATTTATGCAAAACATAACGAGAAGAAAGATATGAATATCGCCCCTGGGTCGTAGAACGTTGGCCGTTTTATCGAGTTTAAAGCAATTTTAAAATGCAACTTTTGTTTCCTCGTTTCTTTAAAAGGTAGAGAATTTGTACTTGGAGGCTGTATGTGTATTTTTTGATTATTTTTTTGGACACGCGGCATCCTAAAGACTTTCACTAGTTGTTCCACTAGGGAATTTAATATCTAATTTATGTTAGTGAGTCGTATGATGATGACTTTCACCTTCACAGGTAACATCAACACAATAATGTGTGATATGTGGGTGTGCCAATGACATGGAATTGATGTGAATTTATGGGTTCAGCCCACAAAGGTCAAGTTATTTTTGATTTTTTTTTCACAGAGACGATCTTATCTATAGACTGACAAATAAACATTTTCAATGTCAATAATGAGTTGTCTTTTTCGCTTAATGAGGACGATTGACACTGACTGCGACTACAGGGAACTAAAACCGTTTGAACCGAATGTTTCAAACGTACTTAATCCTCAATTAAAAGGAGGCCGAGGCATTTCGCACTATTTATCGATCGCAGATATTCTGGGACAATGTTATCATTAGCGGCTGATCTGACATGTCATGGGAACAACAATAATATACAGCGGCGAACCAAATATTTTGCAACTCTTGGGTGTTGTAAAGACCGCCGCTGAGCACCACACCTTCGTCACATAGATTAATACCCTCTGACATGACACCGGTTGCGTCATAATTGCATCGGCACCATACAAAGACTCTATGCACCATTAGTAATAGGATATGATTCAATTTATTATGGTTATGACACCTTGTTTATTGTCGCACTTGGTCTTCTACGATTTTTTTATCTACAGCTTATTGTAATTTTTTGATTTGTTCAGTACTGCTGTATGTTATATCCTGTTAATAAAAAAACAGTAACAAAAGCACTCAATCTAATTGATTGAATTTGCATTCGTTTAAATCTCAAGAGAGTATGTCAATCAGTTTAATGAAGGGTTGTCCAACTTTCATTAATCTTTTAACCCCTTTGTGTAATGATCGTAAAACGGTTTTAATTCATTATCTCCACTAAAAGTGAATTTAGATCATTTATACTGGGATTTGTTGCTTTGAAGCAGATTTTAATCTCAGACCAAAAATTACAAAGTTGACAAATCATTCACCTTTTGTATGGTCAAAACAAATTTGCTTCTATTAATTAGTAAATGTCTGAAACCCCTGTTTAAACAAAATACCAGATCAAATAGTTACATTTTTCTAGACCGGTGGTGAAGGAGCCTTTTGCACGCTTAACTATTTTCATTAACACTTTCTTTCAGAGCCCTCTACAAGTGTCTTAAACTTTCCCAGAACTGTTTTAGATTGCCACAGGCCTTTAGGACCATTTTGAAAGTTTTCATAGACCTCTAAATGCTACTGAGAACGTTCTGAAAAGTTTCAGAGCCATCTACACCTGTTTTAGACTTTACCAGAACTGTTTTAGATTGCCAGACACCTCTAGGACCATTTAGAAAATTTCAACGACCTCTAAATGCTACTAAGAACTTTCTGAAAAGTTCCATAACCCTCTACAACGGTTTTAAACTCTCCCAGAACAGCTTTAGATTGCCAGAGGGCTCTAGGACCATTTTGAAAGTTCCATAGACCTCTAAATGATATTGAGAACCTTCTAAAATGTGCCAGAAACCTCTACAAACTGTCTTTAATCTTCTCAGAACTGTTTTAGATTGTCAGAGACCCTTAGGATTATTTTTAAAATTTCATATTTCTCTAAATGCTACTTACAACACTCTGAAAAGTTCCAGAGCCCTCTACAACGGTTTTAAGCTTTTCCAGAACACCTTTAGATGGCCAGAGGCCTTTAGGACCATTTTGAAAGTTTTCATAGACCTCTAAATGCTACTGAGAACGTTCTGAAAAGTTACAGAGCCATCTATACCTGTTTTAGAATTTTCCAGAACTGTTTTAGATTGCCAGACGCCTCTAGGACCATTTTGAAAATTTCAAAGACTTCTAACTACTACTAAGAACTTTCTGAAAAGTTCCATAACCCTCTACAACGGTTTTAAACTTTCCCAGAACAGCTTTAGATTGGCAGAGGGCTCTAGAACCATTTTGAAAGTTCCATAGACCTCTAAATGATATTGAGAACCTTCTAAAATGTGCCAGAAACCTCTACAAAGTGTCTTTAATCTTCTCAGAACTGTTTTAGATTGTCAGATACCTTTAGAATTATTTTGAAAATTTCATAGTCCTCTAAATGCTACTTACAACATTCTGAAAAGTTCCAGAGCCCTCTACAACGGTTTTAAGCTTTTCCAGAACAGCTTTAGATGGCCAGAGGCCTTTAGGACCATTTTGAAAGTTTTCATAGACCTCTAAATGCTACTGAGAACGTTCTGAAAAGTTACAGAGCCATCTATACCTGTTTTAGAATTTTCCAGAACTGTTTTAGATTGCCAGACGCCTCTAGGACCATTTTGAAAATTTCAAAGACTTCTAACTACTACTAAGAACTTTCTGAAAAGTTCCATAACCCTCTACAACGGTTTTAAACTTTCCCAGAACAGCTTTAGATTGGCAGAGGGCTCTAGAACCATTTTGAAAGTTCCATAGACCTCTAAATGATATTGAGAACCTTCTAAAATGTGCCAGAAACCTCTACAAAGTGTCTTTAATCTTCTCAGAACTGTTTTAGATTGTCAGATACCTTTAGAATTATTTTGAAAATTTCATAGTCCTCTAAATGCTACTTACAACATTCTGAAAAGTTCCAGAGCCCTCTACAACGGTTTTAAGCTTTTCCAGAACAGCTTTAGATGGCCAGAGGCCTTTAGGACCATTTTGAATGTTTTTATAGACCTCTAAATGCTACTGAGAACGTTCTGAAAAGTTACAGAGCCATCTATACCTGTTTTAGAATTTTCCAGAACTGTTTTAGATTGCCAGACGCCTCTAGGACCATTTTGAAAATTTCAAAGACCTCTAAATGCTACTAAGAACTTTCTGACAAGTTCCATAACCCTCTACAACGGTTTTAAACTTTCCCAGAACTGCTTTAGATTGCCAGAGGGCTCTAGGATCATTTTGAAAGTTCCATAGACTTCTAAATGATATTGAGAACCTTCTAAAATGTGCCAGACACCTCTACAAGTGTCTTTAATCTTCTCAGAACTGTTTTAGATTGTCAGAGGCCTTTAGGACCATTTTGAAAGTTTTCATAGACCTCTAAATGCTACTGAGAACGTTCTGAAAAGTTACAGAGCCATCTATACCTGTTTTAGAATTTTCCAGAACTGTTTTAGATTGCCAGACGCCTCTAGGACCATTTTGAACATTTCAAAGACCTCTAAATGCTACTAAGAACTTTCTGACAAGTTCCATAACCCTCTACAACGGTTTTAAACTTTCCCAGAACTGCTTTAGATTGCCAGAGGGCTCTAGGACCATTTTGAAAGTTCCATAGACCTCTAAATGATATTGAGAACCTTCTAAAATGTGCCAGACACCTCTACAAGTGTCTTTAATCTTCTCAGAACTGTTTTAGATTGTCAGAGACCTTTAGAACCGTTTTGAAATTTCCATAGACCTTTAAATGCTATAGAAAACTTTCTAAAAAGTTTCATAGGCCTTTACAACTGTCTTCAACAGCTAAGCCTTCATTTGACTGTGACATTTTGCACATGACCTGTCAAAGCATAATTTAGCTTAAGTTGGAACAAGGGCCCTTTAAATACATTGGTGCAAACCGCCATAAACATTCTAAGAATTGTAATTGTTGGAATATTAACTTTGATTGGTTGGTCATATACTCTACATATGATTTATTGTAGCCTTAATTTGTAACCTAAAACTATATTCAATTTGAGAATCAATCCATTTTTTTTCTTCTTGACAAAAGGAAAATGCAAATTTCCTATCTTGCATTGCACACAAGGCAGAATTATACAACTGCAAGGAAATGCATGAGTCAAACATAGCTAAGATTTTCAATGCAAGAAAAATTTAATATTGAGAGTTTTGCAAGACAAAGCAAGGAAAAATGTCTTGTCTTGTGAAAGACTATATATAAATCATTAAAATAGTCTATTTATTACGTTCTTTGTTGCTATAATTTCGCTTTACAAAACAAGGTTGAAATGTGTGACAAATCCGTATAACCAAAATTACTTTCCTCACTTAAATCGCGCTAATAAGCCACATTTAACACCAGCCATATGCGTCCAAATATAATTGATGTGTTACTTTTGTCCTGCCCCCATAACCATCTGTTTCCTTATCAAGATACCGGCTGCATTTTTACTTTCCAGTGACCTAAAATCGAATTTAACCCTTCGTTGTTATAGTACAATTTAAACTGATACGACATGCACAAGGTTTCATGTTTATATTTGCAAATTATCGTTTATGAACCCACTATCATTACACCAATAAGGTTTAGTGTCATCATATTCACCCCTCTGAAGACAGGAGTAACAGAGAATATTAAAAAAAAAACACGTCATCATAAATCGTCCTGATCTAGATCTCTTTAATGTTTAATCTATGCGTTTTATATCAATATAGTGAAACTCGAGAGTCAATATTGAAATAACGCCGGCATTTCTAAAATTTAGGCCAAATTTGTTCAGGCAAGGTTAATTGATGTGTAAATAAATGCCGGCTGCAATCTTCACATAGTAAAAAATGTAATCTTGGACTAAGTTTAATAGGATGAAAGCCTCAAAGGATTGTGGATGTTAAAAAATTAAAATAATTTAAAAAAAAAACAATAAAGAGTTTAATGAACCCAATTTTCACTAGATTCATCGTTCACAATGGAGTATTGTTAATAGGCGCATTATACGAATACTAACAGCAAGTCTTCCTGTTTTTGGTTTCATGGATTAATCAAACACCATAATACACTTACGGTTTTCTAATCTCGAATAACGCGAACCATTCTGCTGATATTGATTTACCGCAAGGTTCAGGAAAGTGTTATTAATTTCATCGGAAAAAGGAAATACAGTAGTCAGAGTCATTAGCAAAACATATGAGTCTGTGGTCGGCACCATATTAATTTCTTGGTGCTATTTCTTGTAAATTACTCACCCTGGTTCCTCCAAGTTCCAATCTGATGCGGGTGTATTTTTTCATCACCACTCTCCATAGCACGTAAGCCATTATGGCTTTTACTTCCGAACATTCCAAAGTCTTAAAAACAGTTCAACTAGTGTGAAATCACTTGAAAATTGAATATTGCTGATTATTATTGGTCTATGCATAACCAGGGTGCTAACCTGAAGATTTATGGTTATTCAATTAATGATTAGCAAGCTGAAATGTACTAAACGGTAGTAGAATATTACTTGTGTGTGAATGTGTGTTATGCAAATATACCAAAACCTAGTGTTACCCGTTACGTTAGCAATAATAACCTTTAAAGGTGTGAAAACCTTGAGTTGCAGTAAATTTTCCATGCGTGTCCAAGAAAAAATATATCTCTAAAGTGTGTTGTGTTTGTTGATAAAAAAGAGCTTTTTTAAAAGTTGTATTAATGGCAGATGACCAAAAAAAAAAAGAAATTGCAAAGTTCTAACAAACATAATTAATAGTTTTTCTAACAGAAATTCAGTTTTTGAGATATTGCACCTAACGTGACCTACGCACCTAAAAAAATGTCAAAAGATGTTTATTCTTAGAATAATTTAAAAGATATTTTGACTTTGTAAAAAACTGTGAACATTTGTTTGAAATTTACGGTTTTTCGGTATTGTCTCTCAAATTTGTAGCATCCTGTATACATACAGGGTTTCAGAATTTTTTTCTTATGGATGCCATATTGGATTTTTGCATATTTGAATTAAGCCTGTTTTTCTGATTATATGTTAGGTTCAGTCTGTCAATTTTACAGAAAACACAAAATCTGAACAATCCTTCGTTAGGTTAAATGACAGTGGTCACGTGATATTATTGCCATTTGCAACGCAATAATCATATGAGCAAATGTCACAAATCATATCCAAGGTATTGTAAAAATACAATTTTTGATAGGTCAGAAAAGCCTCCGTAACGTCACTTTACAGTGGGTCACATGATCATTGGTTTCAAAAATGCAAAATTATGTCACGTGCATAGGTTAAGTCAAGACGTAACACAGAATTAGGAAAAAAAAAATAGGAAAAATCAACCAGTCCAATTTAAAAATATTAAAATCCAATATGGCGCCTAAAGAAAAATCAAAATTGATTATGGTAATCAAAAAATTGAAACATGAGATGTTAAATATGATATTTCTAAGTTGTAAAGTAGAAAAAGTGGGAATGATAAAGTTGGATTAGTAAAAAAACAGTTTTTTTTTTATTTGGAGACTTTCACTACAGACACTCTGTACAGGGTAGTTAAGTAAAGATATCAAGACCCTACAAATTGGTATATTGAAAAATTATTATATTGAACCACCCTGTAGTTCTTAAAATAACCGATTACAGGGTGTTAAATTGGAAAGTGTTTGAATGTTTATATCCCAGTTAGTTTTTTAGTTTTTAATCAAATTATGCAACAACGCCCTAATCAAATCTTGTACCTTTTCAAACTGACACCTCTGTATAATTTTTAATAAAAAATTGAAAATCTACCAAACCTTTTAAAGTATGCTTACATTTATTTTAAAAAAAATGTTTATAATGCTCTATTGGCTCTTTGTGCAAAGTAAATTAAAATCTTGAAAAATGTCAAAATTGAGTGAACTTTGCTCTATTTTGCTTTTTTTCAAAATGACGGTTTTAGTGGGATTTCAGGCTTATTTACATATAACAATTTTTCCAATTTCAATGTTAATTGGAACGCAAATTGAGAAAACGTGAAAAAATCAGGTTTAAACTGATGTATTACGTATGTGCAGCTAAATTTGAGGCTCTAAGTTCAAAATTGAGATTTTGGCAAAAGGTTCTAAAATCTCATTTATCCTGTATTGGTATAGAAATTTTCTACCTGTATATCAAATCACTACTGACTCAATTGACAAATTTGCAGCAAATATCAGATCCGTATTTAAAATTATATTTTCAGTTCGTTTTACTTTAATTTATTTTGTTTAATAACATCAGATCCGTAACACAACTTTCAGTTCAGTGTTTTTTGATTGAAATCTCTCTAAAATAACTATTTCGGCTATTTAAGGCCCACAGGGTTGTATTTGAAATTTTTAGTACATTTGAGTAGTATTCTCAATTGTCTATCCAGTAGAATTAAAAACTTGAACTAGAAAAAGTTGTTTTAAATAGGACTTTCTTAAATTTAGTTGCTTTGATACTCTTAAACAAAATATATGGTTCAGTTAGCTTGATAATTAATAATTTTGAGTTTGACCTAGAAGAAACTAAAACAAACTCATGTTGTGATCAAAATAATTAAAAAAAAAGTAGATCAATTTAAGACGAAACGGTACAAAAATGTATATAATATACCGGAACTGTTGTTTTAAAATTGCCATGTAATTCTTGTGGGTGACTGACACTTTTGGCGAAGAATCATTTTCGTTACAAGTTTATGGTAGTTTGCAAAGGTGGCTGTCGCAACATGTACACATATTCTCCTCTCTAGTAACAGGAAAATAAAAACAGCCTTCGTAACAGTCCTACATCAATACACCAACCTACGTGTGTAATTAGAATGATGGTACCTAATATTTGCTTTTGCGACCCGAAAACCGCTTGTGCAAGTTTACAGTATCATCGGGTATAATTAGTGATGTTTATTTATGTCGTTTAAACTGAAAAGTACCATATTTTGCGCTCGAGCAATATCCAATTTCCAAGTGAATTGGTTCAAATTCCAGCCTCACAAATCCACTCACTATCACTTTAACAATTAAAAATTATTTAAAAAGTACATTTTTTTAAATAAATACACCTGGTCTGCGTGTTGGAGGTCGTAACAAATGAACGCGCGCGAAACAAATGAATGCTGACGGAGACGGACACGTGGTTGGATAGAACTATATGCGCGGCCACTTTGATGGACTAAAGTGTAAAGGGGAGTGATAAACGGAAATTTAATTAGTTAATGGAGGGTTGTTAGGTAATGGGGTGACACTACAGAGTTTCAAAGAAAAATGTTTGGTTTATGTGTTTAAAAAAAAATAAATTTAAATTGTAGCATCCAGGGGTAGATCGCCGAAGTATTTTGGTGTACTCGAGGTAATTCGAGGTATTATGAGGCACTTTGCCAGTATTACGAAGCATTTTAAGGTATTTTTAAGGTATTTCATACAATTTTGAGGCATTGACTGTATATTTCAAAATGTTTTGAAATTTTAAGGAATACATTGTAATAGAGCAAGCAGTAGACAATATATATGTAGTGTAACAACATAACAAAATTGACAGCTTATGGTAAAATCTTTGTTACATGATATTAAGTTGAAATAATATTCATTACAAATCATTATAATAATTTACCAATTTTTCAACATTTAAACTACATTTTTAAGGTCACGTGACTGTTTTTTACAGGTGTCAACTGGACTTTACAATGGTGCAAGCTCTAAAATTACATAATCAAAGTCACGTGATGTGTCTTTTACAATTTCAGCTTTTACATCTAAAATAGTCTAAATTTAATTTACCAAGTTTTTGAAGTTTAAACCACATCTTAACGGTCACGTGATTAGTTTTGACAGATATCAACTGGCCTTTACAGTGGTGCAAGTTCAGAATTGCATTATCAACGTCAAGTGATGTGTACAACGAAAAATACGTCATCACTTTTTTAGAACTGTCTAAATTTTATTTATCAATTTTCCAAAGTTTACACTGCGTTTTGAAGGTCACGTGTTTTTGACAATGGCTGCATTCGTTTTTTACGTCATCGTGACGTCAAACACGCTCTGCTCGCTCCATGGAGCTTGAAAACCAATTCGGCAAATGTCAACTAGTCTTTACAGTGTTGCAAGCTCAAAAATTGAATTATCAAAGTCACGTGACGTAGTTCTTACAATTTTACCACTGTCTAAATTTAAAATACTATATATTTAATTTTTCAACTGTGTCTTTTAAATGATAGGTGTTTTTATTTGACACGTGCCAACTTGGTTACTATGACAGTTAGAAAATTCGTTTAAACGTCAAAATATAACCCGTAATTTCAGACAACCGTTCAAAAAATATTTTTGTTTGTTAGAATTTGAAAAAAACCGTCACCTGACCTTAGAAAATCAATTTTAAGCTTTCGGCACCAGGTCAAATCAAGTGTCAAAAATTGGGAAAAACCTTTACGTTGTCACCTAACCTAACCACTGTCACGTGACTTTTAAAAAAATGAATTTTAAGCTTTGGGTCTTCAAAATTTGGAAAAGCCATCAAGTAACCTGAGAAAGTAACTTTTTTTGAATCAATAGGTCCGTTCGCACAGGCAATTCTAAACTGGTTTCAAACTGGTTACATTGACATTTTCTGATTAACGACCAATGGGTAATTAATCTAACCTAAAAACTGCCACGTGACCAAAAAAAAATTTCAAAGGTTTCCATCAAGGTCTAGAGACAGTAGGATTTTTCAAGCACTTTCTAATGCCAGGTTAGGAAAATTGATAGGAGTTCAAACAGGGTTACCAGATTAGGGAATTTTCGCCCAAAAAGGGAATAACTGTGGGGATTTTACGTCTGACACTTACTTCTTAAACTACCCCTTTTGGGACAGTTTGAATCTATAAAAAAAAACGCATCAAAACCTTCAAAATCAGTTGAGGTATTTAAATTTGGTGTACCCAACAGTATTTTATGTGGATTTTCTTAGTTATTAGAAATTTTTAACAAAAACTTAGTCACAGGAACCAAAGGAGCATGACATCTTTTAACATCTCTCTATTTCCCGGTGAATATCTCGGATATTTGTGATTTCTTAAAGAAAATAGGCCAAAATTAAGAGCTACATTTTCACGTTTTCACACAAACCCCCTGACTGTCATAGTGACTAAGTTAGGAGATGGCAAAGTATGACATTGTGAATAAAACTTGTTTACTTGAACAAGTTAACTTATGAACGAGCCAAAACAGTGTTTCTGTGAAAAAAAAACAAAACAGGGCGGATACCAATCTACAAACAACCCTTAACCACGTTGGTTTGCGTTTCAGCTGCAATTTGCGTCAGTCATTAGCATTAAAACGAGACATTATTGTTCCAGACTATTTTTAATCTAATAAGTTTCGTTTACCCTGTCTGCTGCCACTCCTCTGGACGATATTGATTTTATATACTCCCTTCAGTTAATGCAGGTAAAACATTGCGTAGCGGAAATTTAATAATCGGTTACACAACAAGATGTAAACCTACCTGAAAAATTGTGGTAATTTTGACGTGATTGTTCTTAAAACAACCGGAAATGGTAGTATTTACAAAGCTTTCGTTATTCCCCTATCTTCTATGAATAGACAATTAAACGGTAACAAAGTTGCTTGCTGTATTAATAAAAACCCCTGCTAAGCCAAAAATTCATTTAAATGTGCATGTTCTTTTCTTCTTTTTCTTTAATGGGCTTTCTAATGCAAACAAAATCTCATAGTGAATAATTGGTCAATTAGTCGCTCATTTTGATGATGTCTACGCAATAGAAGAAATAAGCATATTTTTCACAACTCATTACGAAAACAATAGCCAATGTAGCAATACGCAAACAGGTGTTTTTTGTGCTGTGGTACACACATAAAGGGAAAACGTATAACGCGCAAATCTAATAAAAATAATTGACCTAGCACATTCTAATGTAATAATAGATTTAATTGAAATGCAATGCCAATCGATGTAGAACAAAATTGTTACGGAAGCTTGCACCGAATCTATTGTACTAGTTTTTGTTATGTACTTGTAATACATACTAGAATTTATGTTTAAAATAACAGTTTGTATGCAAAATTAGGTTTCAGTGCCTGTCAAAATGTTTACACACATTTTTATAGTTTTGGCTGGTCACTGGGTTTTATTTATTCGCTTTTGGCTGACGGAAAAAACTTTGACTTTGATGCAGGGATGTAAAATACCCGGAAAATTACATTTATGGAAATTTTTTCAGAAAATTTTCGGTTCCTAATTTTCCGGAATAAATGGAAAATATGAAAATTCAAAAATAATTAGTTTTTTACATTTTTGTACTATTAGCTTGAAAGTATTTAACCAGTTGAAGTAAATTTGATGAAATTTTTTTGAAAAAAAATCAATTCTTGACAATTCTAGTTTTTAATTTTTCAAGCTCCAACAGTGCATGGTACCAAAAAAGTGTATAGAAGGTGAAAGTTGCATCCTATAAGAGGTGCATTTGTGGTAAAAATTTCAGACCTCTAACCTGAAACTTGAAACGTTTCGAAGATATAGAGCAAAAACTACAAAAAACGAGAGTTTGACGCCCTCTAGCGGCTAAACGGGACAACTCAGCCATGCCCGCTCAACGTCACGTGATAGCCCCGTTCATTAGCTTTCTTTTGTTATACGGTAGTTTTATACAGGGTGTTTCAAATAAGTGAGTTCTGGACGATTTTCTGGAAAAGTGCACAAAAATATTTAATCAAAATTATGGATTTTTTTTTTTTTTTTACTAACGGCGATCATTTTGGATTTTCCTCAAAGTGATTTTTTTAACTAACCTGGGGAACACAAATCTGACGTCCATTTTGCTCTAACTGGCACCGTTTTGGAGATGACCTTGAAATGATGTCAATTTTGACACTTTAGGGCGTGGCACCCTTGCAAAATGACATTTTGACAAAAGACACTTTAAATCATATTTGTACTATCAACCTGAAGGTATTTAAGCAGTTGAGGTTAATTTTGAAAATAAAAAATTTCTGAAATAAGTCAGAAGGTATCACCCTTAAAAATTCTTGACAGTTCTAGTTTTTAATTTTTCGAGGTCAAACGGTGCATGGTACCAAAAAAGTGTATTTAAGATAAAAGTTGCATCCCATCGAGGTAGGCAGTTTGTGGTAATTTCAGACTTCTAACCTGGAACGTTTCTAAGATATAGAGCAAAAACTGCAAAAAACGAGAGTCAAGTTTGACGCCCTCTAGCGGCAAAACGGGACAACTTATCCATGCACACTCAACTTCACGTGATAGCTCCATTCATTAGCTTTCTTTTGTTATACGGTGTGTTTATACAGGGTGTTTCAAATAAGCGAGTTATGTACGATTTTCTGGAAAAGTGCAACAAAATGTGGGCGCTCAAATTGGAAATTTCTGCTTTCGAGGAGGGTGGTCAAAGTAAGGCTGTTAGAGCAAAAACAATAATTGAATATCGATACAAATATTTTACATCAAGTAGGCCTAGAATTTGACATAGATTTCAAAAATCGAATAAAAAATTATTAGTTTGGCTTGTTGCTCAAATTTTGGAAAATTCATTAAATCACCCTGTAAACTACTCCGTTGTATTGACAATAACTCGAATATTTTGACAATTATAGGGTGCTTCAATATACCAATAATTTGTAGCCCTTGAAATTCTCTTTTGACCACCCTGTGTAGCGTTTTAGGTAAAACGTCGAATAACCGAGTTATTTACTGTTTTAACTGAGTTGTTTATTGTAAAGTTTGATTTTGACAGTTTTTACTGTGACAGCCCATAACTCTGTTATTTTGACAGTTACAGGGTGGTTCAATATACCAATTTGTACCCCTTAAAATTGTCTTTTGATCACCCTGTATACCATATATAGTCGAAAAATTGACGCTTTTATACCGGAAATGTATTGTGCATAAGGGAGAACATAATAGAACATCTGTTCAATTAATCAGATTACTATATTTTTAAAAATTTATATTATTTTGAAAAGTGTTGTTGTTAGTTATACAACATTTTTCAGAAAGTTTCCGATAATTTTTCTGAAAAAATTGGAAAATCTGAAAATACATAAATAATTCATTTTATCAATTAATTGTACAACAATCCAATATCAATCCTAATAAAGTTTAATGTACTTTTAATCATTAAATTTAGATGTAAAAATTGAAATTTTCCGACTCGAAAACTACCGTTTTTACATCTCTGCTTTGATACATTATAATTGGGTACTATACAGGGTGTAGAAGAAGCGCACACATAAAATATAAACCAAAAAACCACAAACCATTATGTATGTTCTATTTCTAATAATAAAAACTATTTTTTTTATTTGTGGGTTAGGCTAGGTTACCTGTCAGTTTTTCCATACCATTCGCAATGGAGTATAGTTATAGGTTATGACAAGTAAAAATGTGCTTTTTCAGTTTCATGAGGTTTTCGTATCTATTCATATTATTAATAAATATTCAGTCATTAACTAAACTAGAAGAGGTACGTACGTACATCATAACTGCAGGAACGAACCACTCCAACTTTGGACAAAATGTGCACAATCAGATCGACGTTTTCTTTGGAGGTTTGCCCACCACACAACATGTTTTCTAAAGCCGCAAATTACCCAAAAAAAAACTTATTAACCAAGAAAAACACTTGTTTTGAACACACACAAACTAAGGTACCGTATTATTGTGCGGTGTCAAAGATTTTCGGTAGTTTCCAAAAGCGGGGATATTCTCCAAAAATTTTGTAAACCACCCATGCCTGGAAAGTGTCTAAATTATAGTACAAATCATACAGTAAGCACAAATTTTGTACCAAAGATTTTTGAGACGAAAGGAGAAATTAAAAAATGCTACAGTTTTGTCAGTTGATTATGGATTTTAATTTGATGGGTCCAGTTTTATGGAAGCGCCCGTTTTAATTTTAGAACAATCATAAATCCGCAAAATCAAGCAAGGATAGGCTGTTGTACGTAAAAAGCAAATCATCTGTATAAATAGCTGTAATAATTCCTATCAATAGACAGTTTTTTGTTGTTAGAGTTGCCACAACTGTTTTTCCTGCGATTTTAGTAAAAATACCTAAAAATATTAAACTGTATGGCCACTAAAGTGAATGTAATCACATATCCAAGCACCTGAAACCAATTTTAAATAACATAACAGTTGGAACACTTAAAACTTACAGAAGGAATTATTTGCTTGTGTATTTCAAAAATATTGCTACCTAATGTGGTAGGTTTGTAAGATTCCAAGGCGTCTATTAAGGTTTCAACCTGAAAACCCCATTTTACTAGAATACAACTCAACTATAGAGCGAACAAACCTTACCAATTGAAGTTCTTCCAAAGTCAGGTGACTTAACGGTAATTTGTACAAAGTGGATATAAAGTGTTGTCCCTAAAAGTGACATTCACATAGGTTTGGCAAATAACAATACAATGGTATCACAAATTGGTGTGTAGTACAGGAATCTTGCAAACGGTGAAGACAAGACAAAAGGCATTTATTTGAAAACATATTTGAGTAAAACTGGAATGTTTTGAAAGAATTTTAACAGGTTTGAATGCTTTTCAGAGGTTATAGAAGTGCTTGAAACCATTAAAAGCTTCCGGAATGTGCTGGAAATTTTCTGAAAGTTTTTAGACATTCTAGGAAGTTTTAGAAGGTGAAACGTTTCGATAAGGATTTTTAAAGGTTCTGAACGATTTTGAAAGCTTATAGAAGTTCTGGAAGCTGTTAAAAAGTTCCGGAGTTTGCTGTAAGGTTTTTGAAAGGTTCTGGAAGCTTTAAGAAGTTACTAGATATTCTTGGAAATTTTAGTAACAGCTGGAATATTTTGGCAAATTTTATGGAAGGTTCTGAAAACTCCAGACTGGGCAATTTTGTCATCATTTAACTAACATTGTATCTCTTACCGTTTTCGAGATTCCCATACTGACACACGAATTTGTGACACCTTGTATACTCTACCTTACCACACTATTTAAGTCCGTGGCTCGTTTAATCATATAAAAACATATGGAAACCACATAAAAGCTTTGTAGTATAGAGGCAGTGGCTCCACTTTGTACCTCCACGTCCCGATGGACCGTGATAAATGACACATACAAAAAAAAGAAAATCTGAGAAATAATCAAGTAAATAAACATCCAAATGTCGAAAATTAAGGTAGTAAATGCGAAAATTTGGTTCTGATAATTAAAAACGCAGGACAGGTAGTAGGAAAGCCCTAAAGTGATTTTGGTGCAAAAAGTCTTCACATCACCCTTGTTTTCCTGTCTTTGTTTAAACGCTTGCTGTAATCGACGAAAAACGTTCCTAAACATTCTTTCGTAAACGTCCATGCAGTAAAAAGTGTGAACCATAGTGTGGGAACCCGACATGATATTCACAAAAGATGTGAACGCTTTCATCACATTAAAAAATCCCAATTCCAAATTCAACAGTCTGGAAACTAATTCTGATAACGCAGCCACGTAACATACGAAGATAATAAAGATAGATCCAGCCTGGATTCTTCGAATTTGCCGATGTGACAACACCTCGCCCATTTGGTACTTTTTGTGACTGAGGAAAATTTCATTGATTCCATCGAAATATTTGGGGTACAAATTGTAGTTTTTTAGCATAGAAACAACCAAAATAAGCGTCCACGTTTGTGTCAAGAAATTAAATAAGTCCTGGATAAAGTTATTCTCTGTTTGGTTGGTTTTATTCCAAAACCAAAAATTGTCAACCCTAAAACCAAAATTGTTAACTCTATCTCTAGGTAGTGATAAACACCTTACCAAGCAATAAGTACAGGTAAATTGATGAGGACAAAAAGAAAATAATTCAATTTCCTCACTTCTAATTTAGGTTTCACTCCTTTTCCATCATGGAAACAACTTGCGGTAAACAGAATTGATGAATTTAAAATCGCTTTAAAAGCACAAGTAAAGCAATCTGGAGCTGCTGTTAAGTAGAAAAGTGGAAACTTGTATATGAATCTCATGTTGAGTGTGTAATGTAATGCAGGAAGTGTCTACGATAGATAAAATCTAAATTTATTTTCCAATTTGGACTTTATGTATCTGCAAACAGAGTGTAATTTTCCATCATCAAGTGAAATAGATAAATAAAGTGCAGCTTATTATATTTGAAATATTAATGGACAATAAATATTAAGTTATCTCAAAGTGTAAATGTTAATGATTATTAACCTTGTATACAATTATTCATTTGAATAAATTTCTTATTTGATCAATGTTGTACATTTTATTATAGCCAATAAAATGGACTTTCCAACGTTATATAAACTTTGATTGGTTGGTCATCGTTTTGGGTTTCTGCAGAGCTTCAAACTTGATACAGTATGCAGATATAGACAAAAAATTATACATAGGAATCGCATATGTTAAGAAGAGAGGACTATTACAAACTCTAGACAAAGATAGGTACACATAGTTGACGTGTGTCAAAACGAATGTGACGTCACATCACGTGACCACTTCACCGGTAAATCTAATGACAACATTTGACTTCAGTTCTTGACTTCTTTGTCAACAATTTTGAAATATCCATGCATGGATACTACTTATTCAGTGAATAATTGAATACATTCAGTGTCTCTTGGTAGGTTAAGTATAACTTTGGATAATACATTCACTGCCTAAGATCACGCCCTGATTGTAGATATTACCAATTTCATTCAATTTTAATATCTCCTTAAGTACATGCATGGTCGTAGACTTTTTTACTGTTCTATATTTTTTTTTACTATGTTAATTTGAACGTACGACACTGATGATGTACAAACAACCTATAAAAACCGCTGGATTAACCATATATCAAGACATTGTCATCAAGATGTTCGGAAAAGACTTTTTCAGTTTTATTTTTAGAATTCTTCAAATTTTGCTACTGCTTCCACCTTCTGGTAGTGGTGTAGCCTTAAAAGTTCTGTACTGGGTGGTGGCGGTGCCCCATTTCACTTTACTAAGCCTGGTTGCAGTTCTGGAAGGAGCTAATTTTTTCTTTGGTAAAGAAGAGAAGTTCAGTTCCAACATTTTAAACTTGGGAACCGTCATTTTGCACGCTATGACTTTAAACAGGGTGATCCGTTGGTTGTTTGTTAAAAATGAGTATTTTAAAGTTCTGAATAAGTTGAAGAAAATCAGCGAGGATTTTAGGGCGTACAGCCCACTTTTAAAGGAACACCACGATAAAGTGATGGAAAACACTGGAAAACAGTGTCAGCGCATTGTAGTGAGCCTGCTGATTTTTGTGCCTGTTAACTTGTTTTTTACGTATTTTTTCAACTACCTCAATCCAACTAAAATGAGATGGAATCCTGGATTGAACAAAACCTCCACTTATCGAGATTATCCTTATCCTTTTTGGTTTCCTTTTGACACTTCACTGTCTGATGGATATTATTGGTTGGGATTTTTCTACCAACCATACGCTTTTCAGTATCTCGTTAGTGGATTTTTCTGTAAGTTTTTCATTGCAATGGAACAAAACCTTTTAAATTTGTATGGACAATTTAAGGTGTTGATTGGTTGTGCACTTGCACCATAATCCATTTAACCAGCCTAATCAAAGTACTGAGACGAACATTTCAACTGGTTGACAAACCAATCACTTTACCTCATGAGCTTGTTTTGACCGTTAAAGAACAACGTCTGAAATACTGTTTTAACAAATTAAGGGAAATATACGAGTAAGTTAGGTTGGTACCTGAGTAAAAATGTGATTATTTGATTGTGTGATAGGTGCGCCACCTTGCTCAACAACACTTTTTCCTCACAACTACTTATTCAAGAGGTTTGCATGGCTGGTGTGGTGTGCTGTTGTGTTTACCGGGTAACTGAGGTATTTTTTGACTTAAAATTAACTTCCACATTATTCTAGAAAAGTAAACTTCCAGAAAACTTCAACTGTTGAAGCTAGTACTCTATCAACTATTGTCTCGGCCGCTTTTATGGAATTATTTACAGTCTCCTGGTTTAACCACAATTTCACCCTTGAAGTAAGTCTTTTCTGTGTTTAATGACCTAATTAAAGAACTTTTCCAGGTTTTTAAGATTTTACGAGATATTGAAACACTGGATTGGTTAAATTACAACCTAAAACTACGGAGATTGTTAGTTTTTGTCATGATGCGTGTACAGAAACCGTTTTATTTCACCATGGGCCTGGGCATTCCACTTGACATGAAAGTTTTTATGACCGTGAGTTTTGCCTACATTTTTTAGGCAAAAAGTTAATCAAAAAGTTTTTTTTTAGATGGTAAAAACTTCTTATTCTTTGTACACCCTGATTACTCAATCTGCTGAATCTGACAATGTCTCAAAAAAATTAGAGTAGTATCAGGAAAACGCACCCCAACATTTTTAAATCGTTGTTCTTGTTTTGTTTATTTTTCAAAATTGAAAATTTTGACTGTATATTCACAATACATTTATCAATGTCTCTTACATATTAAAAATTATGGAAATTCATACAACACACACGAAAGCATCCATTACCATCATACGAGAGCCAAAGGGAATATATATACGGACTTTTGTAGAATTCATAAATTGAAAACTGGGATATCTTATTACGGTCCTAAATTCTTCAATCTGTTGCCATCTCACATAAAAATGTTACCTTTTCTGCAATTTAAAACAAAAATTAAAGAATATTTGATTGTTAAATCATTCTATTCTATCAATGAATTTCTTATTAATGACTTTTCTGATTTTTCTCATTAATGACTTTTCTTTAGCTATAAGTATTTACATAAATGAAGCATTATATAGATTTAATATTTTTATATTATCAAATTCATTGACTATGACGTGTGTAAACCTTTTGTGTAAGCACGAATAAATTTTGTTTGTTTGTAAAATAAAAGTATACAAATGATGTCAAAATGTTTTTAACTTGAATATGTCTTTTTGAACTTAAAATTATATTTGGCAAGTATATTTGTAAGATTGTTTAATAATATCAACGACATTGATCGCTGCCTTTTGTCATGGGACACCCTGTATAATAACACCCATTACTAACCTGTAAGTAATGAGCCATTGTCTGTGTGTGTGCTTTTTTTACCACATACAACCAGGAAGCCTTTTACTGTATTAAAATTGTCAGAATTGCTGTCTAGAAGCCTTTCTAGAGACTCTGGTTTGTCAAATACCACCAGGAAGCCTTTCACTGGATTAAAATTGTCAGAATTACTTACTAGAAGCTTTTCTAGATTTTCTTTGCTGTCAAATACAACCAGAAAGCTTGTTACGGTCTTAGTATTATCAGAATTGCTGTCCAGAAGCCTTTTCTAGATTTTCTTGGTTGTCAAATACAACCAGAAAGCTTGTTACTGTAATAAAATTGTCAGAATTGCTGTCTAGAAGTCTTTCTAGAGACTCTTGTTTGTAAAATACAGCCAGGAAGCCTTTTACTGTCTTAGAATTGGTAGAATTCCTGTCTAGAAGCCTTCTTAAAGATGTTTGTCAAATACAACTGGAAAGCCTTATACTGTCTTAGGATTGTCAGATTTGCTGTCCAGAAGCCTTTTTAAAGATTCTTGTCTGTTAAATACAGCCAGGAAGTCCTTTACTGTAATAAAATTGTCAGAATTGCTGTCTAGAAGCCCTTCTAGAGACTCTGGTTTGTCAAATACAACCAGGAAGCCTTTTACTGGATTAAAATTGTCAAAATTACTTACTAGAAGCTTTTCTTGGCTGTCAAATACAACCAGAAAGCTTGTTACTGTCATAGTATTATCACAATTGCTGTCCAGAAGCCTTTTCTAGATTTTCTTGGTTGTCAAATACAACCAGAAAGCTTGTTACTGTAATAAAATTGTCAGAATTGCTGTCTAGAAGTCTTTCTAGAGACTCTGGTTTGTCAAATACAGTCGGGATGTCTTTTACTGTCTTAGAATTGTTAGAATTCCTGTCTAGAAGCCTTCTTAGAGATTCTTGTTTGTCAAATACAACCATGAAGCCTTTTACTGAATTAAAATTGTCAAAATTGCTGTCTAGAAGAACACCTTGTCTATAGTATTTTACTCAAATTACTTCTACTATCATTACACACGAATAATTTTACTATATGTTTTAATTATGTCAAGATATTTTCTAATGAGTCAAAAAAAAACACTAATAAAACTATTTAACATACTTTATAAGGACAATTTTATTTAACAAATGCAAATTTTGTTTTTTTTAAGGATTTGATATGTGTTGACAAAATATATAGGTTATTAATACTACCGAAAAAAATATTTTTGTTTATTTACATCAGTTAGTAAAAACATTAGTTATTATTAAACGCTACGTGTAATAACAATGATAATAGTGTTAACTTAGGTTTTCGCAACGTTTCGTCGAGCCGGCCTCGTTAAAGCTTTGCGAGAACCCGTCCGCAAATCTACCACACACTAATAATCTGCATGTAAATCTATTATGTTATGTTAAATGGTACATTTATGTATGTAGATATTTTTTTTTTGGTTAGTGATACAACAAAATATTAAAAATAGAAAAGTACAAAAAAATGCATAGACGATTTGGATGGCAGTAGCAACTTGTGTAATTTTGTGCTCAACATCCATCCAAATATTTGTTAAACAACCGAAACATCATCGAGTTCCGGTTTGTTAATACTAAAGTAAACATGAACTAACTAGAAAACGTGCCACGGACTCAGGCTCTAAACAAAACGACTGATTCAGTTTATATTAACCTCCCCCTTTCAGTTTGATTTTCCCCCTTCGATTATTTTGGTTTCAGTCAAATTTAAACAAAAATGAAAGTCGTATTGGTCGATTTGCAAGCACGGTCCAAGCATGATCTGTCCGGTTCTTGGGTTGCCCTCAACCATTTACCATGACAATGGGGTGCGGACAATGCTGACCACCTGGTGATTCTACCCTCGACGCCATGTCCTTGACACCGCCATCCGATGTTTTCGTGAAGGGCCTCCGATTCACAACGAATGCATACTCGTTCACCTAAAGGAATGAGAATTTAAGTAGATTTTATCTAAAAATGCAGACAGTCTAAATTAGACTAAAAATGCTATCAACTAGGTGCTGAATTGGTTAAGCTTGTCAAATAACTTAATTATGTGAAAAAAAGACTCTACAAAATGTGTAAAATTGTCAAATATTTTGTTAATCGTATGAATTTTATTAAACTTGTCTAAACCGTGTGTGAAGAGTCTAAATTAACCTAAATAGCTCTCAACTGTCTCAAACTTGTTTAGCTTGTTGCCGAAAGTCTCTTAATTATATGCAGAAATATTCAAAATCGTCAAAGCAGATTGTCTAAAGTCTAAATATACTTAAACATAGTGTCAACTGTGTACAATTGGTAGAACTTGTTGACAAAGTTATAAATCATGTGGAAAATTGTCTAATCAGTGTGTCAAGAGTCTAAATTTGACTAAATGCTATCAACCGAATCAGCGTGGTTAAGTTTGTTGCCAAAAGTGTCAATTATGTGAGAAAAGGGTCCAAAAATGTTCAAAATGGTTTGGTTAAACTCTAAAGGACATTAAAGTTCTAAATCATATTGAAAAGCGTCTAAAAATGTCTAAACAGAGTATGAACGATCTAAATTCAACCAACTAGCAACTAGCTCAATTTGGTAAACCTTGTTGCCAGAAGTCTAAATTATGTAAAGAAACAATCTTAAAATTTTCAAAATCATCTAATCGTATTGTTGAACGTGTAAATTTCAAGAAACATTGTGTTAACTAAGTAAAATTGCTGTTAAAGTTCTAAATCATTTGGAAAAGTGTATGAAAACATCTGAACAGTGTGTAAACAATCGAAATTAAACTAAATATGCTACCAAAGTTCTAAAACATGTTAAACAGCGTATGAAGAATCGAAATGACACTAAATATTCTACAAACTCTCTAAACTTTGTATAAAACACTATGACAATTTTTGATGCTAAAAAAATTATGATGCATTACAATTTGACTCTATTATCCCTAGTAAGTCCTCCGAGTTTCCCTGATTTAGCTGCCTTAGCTGTTTTGGGTTTCAGCCAAACGAAAAACGTAGAAAAATTATTTGATATACAATTTACTTGAATTAGAATGTCTTCATTAATCTTAAATTAAATAGGATTTTGATTGTCAATTTAACGGGTGGTTAAAAGACAGTCACTTGGCAGTACATCTCTCAACTTTGAAATGGTTTTAAAACAATGGAAAGTCGATTATACCAGAAAATTCCCCTTTTACCAAAAAAGGTAGAAAACGAGAAGGGTTCTTTAAGAAACGTGCCCGAGTGGATCTAAAACCTTAAGTGGCGTGCTAGTCTCTGTGTAATTTCGCGAAGATTTGTTCGTTTGCAGTAAGTCAAAAACGACCGAGTTTGCAAATAATTAGAAAACGATTTTCCTCGAGAGAAAAAAGGCTTTATCAATAACAAAATTTTCACGCTTAGAGAATTGCGATTTAATGATCTGTAACCGGCGTTTCATACGCTCAAATGGACTGTAAATTTTAATCTCGCCATCATTGGCTCGTTGTTCGACGAAATGGAAATAAGTTATTGAAAGTTTGCCGTGCAAATTGAGAGAACGGATGAAAGTTTATCTTGTACCGAAAAGTTGAAAAACATTGAGACGTACGAACGAAATATGAAAAAAAAAAACAGTTGACAAGTTAAAGGGCCTAAACCCATTTATCCTACGCGACTGATTTGTATCACGTCTGCACTGATATTGTACGCGAGAAAAGCGAACGGAAAATCGAATTTTCGAAATTTATGAATCCCATAAATCACCTCAATATGCTCTTCTTCATATAAAAGATTCAGGAGTATCCAGGTTACGACAAAGAAAACGCAGGTAGAGTTCATGTTTTCCATCAAATCGGAAAGAGCACATCGTCTTATCAAAACTTTACAGAATAATTTACTGGGATCGAGTTTGAATAATTTATAAACTGGATTTTGTTTGCTGTAATATTACAAATCATAGTCAAACTTCCAATAATTGTTTGAACTGATAATTTATGAGATCCCTCGTCTTGATGCTATCAAAATGAAATATAGGGTTAGCCCTATTTCAGAGTGACGTGGGTAGGGAAATTTTAAATAAACAACTTACCTTCTTGAAGGGCATTGTAGCTAGTTTCCTTTCTGCACGCCTTCGATGCTTTCAGAATTTCAAACTCAACGCAATACCTAAAAAAATATAATTTTTTAATTAAAGCAAATTTAATTCAAGAGATTCAAAAATTTAATATTTTTCCTGAGTCGTTCTTTTAAAGTTATTAATTCAGTCAGTCAGTGCACGCCACACTTTCTCGACCAGTTTAATAAGATTCCCTTTGACAAATCTCCGTCTTAGACAAAGAAAGATGGCGATATCTGGAAAGCAATTTCCCAGTTTTATGTTTATTCAGCTTCAGCTTGAACGTTTGCACACTTGTCTATCCACTCTGACTAATTACTATATGAAGGGTTCAGTCATCAAAGGTGGAGCAAAGCTTTTGTTTGGTACACAAAGTTCGAGAGCGGTAGTATTTCTTGTTTCTTGTAATTACAAAGTTGGATTTTTTTGTTGATCTGGTGTAAAACAAGCGTCAAAATGTGTTTTAATACCATCAATAGTGTCACCTATCTAGCATAATCTTGGAGGTTCTATGATCAATGGTCACACACCAGTTGACAGATGACCTTAACATAAACTGTCATGATAATGTAACAAAACGATGTCATCAGCGTTTTTGACATTGAATCATTACTGTAACGTAGTTGCAAGTGGAATGTGTCTGGTAATTTTTACTCTGTGCAGTAAGATAAGGTAGACAGACGCCTACAAGCAAATTAAAACTAAATACTAACGACTGTTGCGATCTTCATTAACATAAATATTAATTTTTGACGTTTTAATACTGGATTTTATAATTCGTAGTTTGTGATTGGTCAAGAAAAAGCAACAAGCTAAAAGCTGGCCAATCACACACTACTCACTGTGCAAACATTTATGGAAATTCTGCACGTGTACATACAATAAAAATATCAAATTGCAAAAAATGTTTACAAATACTGTAACAAATCTGAAAACAAAAACTATTTTATTATTACAGTTTTGAAAATTTTGTTAACAATCATAATTATGTAGGGTGTCCGGATTTAGAGTGTTTTTGACAGGAAAACCCCATTTTCCGGATAGATAGAAAAAAACTAGTATACATGTCTAGAGGTCGATTTTTGTATGTATTTCGATATCTTGTCAGTTTGCGGCGCTAGATGGCGTTTTTTCAAATTTCGACCATTTTGAAAACTCCTCAACTTTTTTGTTGATTAAAATATCAAAAGTGAAACAAAAACATTCTCAAGGCACTTTTTTGATGTGAATCCAGTGGCGTGCTGGGTTTAGTGCTAATGTCTTCCGTTTTCACAAAAATTTACCTAACTTTATTATTTTAAATTGAAATTACAGTTGGCTATACAGGTGTGGTAAATCGAAAAGCGACCATAGGAAAACCGTGTAACGGACAGAGAAACGTAGGTAATTGCATGCGCGGGAGAAAGACAGAAAACGAAAAAAATATCAAGTAGGCCATATTTTTAGCGCGATGTTGCCAAACGCCGTGAGTAAGTTTGTCGAGGGTATTGAATACTAACGGCGTTTGGCAACAGCGCGCTAAAACTATGGCCTACTTGATATTTTTTTCGTTTTCTGTCTTTCTCCCGTGCATGCAATTACCTACGTTTCTCTGTCCGTTACACGGTTTTCCTATGGTCGCTTTTGGATTTACCACTCCTGTATAACTTTGTTTGTGCCATTTTATGTCGTTTACTACAATGCAAGTATGTCTATTGTTAATCTTAAAAATAATTGAGATATTACACTTTTTTTGTTTTTATTCAAGTTGGCTTTGACTCAGGTTTTGACATCAGCTGTCAAAAGTGACGTTTATTTATTTCTTGTGTCTATGACAACACTTGAATGCTTGAAATTACTGCGTTTTTAACTTTAGAGTGGAAGTTTAATTATTTTCTACCATTAATTTAAAAAATAGTTAGGACACCCTGTACAATAATAAATAATTTTATTGTTTTGTATGCTATGAATTATTAAATAAGCAACCTAGGGGCTAATAATTCAGTAGCGTAGGCTGTATATTCTTTAAAGGAACATTTTTCGACTTCCAATTGACTTTTAAAGAAATTTTTCATAATTATGTCAATAAGTTCTGAAAAGGCAAAGTAACAATTAACGTTCCACCTCCATTAGCGACTGAAAACCATAATCGGTTTCATTCAACATGCCGAACAAGTTCATAAAGGAGAAGAAGGAAAATCGACGATGATGCAAATAAATAAGGCCTAATCTAGGAAAACGCCTCGAAGGACACGCAACAGCGACAAGAGCTCAACATTCAAATGGAATAGTTAAAATTCATGAACCGATCCGACTGAAAAGTTTATTTCCTCAATGTGGCGTCTGCTTATTTAGTTTTCGTCCTCGTTGAGTATAATGGAATCGCATACATTATCCGAATTGCGGTCAGAACATAATCGTTTTCTTTTTTCTGTTGTCTTGTTTCGGTCAGAAAGTCACTTAAAACGCAATGAAACGGAAAACTTTTATTAGCCGGACCGACAAAAGGGTTTTCAATAAAAGTTTGAGGAAAAAAAGGTGGCGTCCTCGTGGGTAATCGAACTTCCCGATATCGACTGGGAATTGCCTTGAAATTTTCTTTTGGCTACTCGCGTTTGACAAGCGAAAGAACATTTCCGCAGAGAAAAAATTACCACCTTGGGACCGACCACCGTATCACCTATCTAGTATTTTAAAGTTCTATGGTCAGTTGACACACAAACTGTCAACGTCATAAAAACAAAGTGACGCTACTGGTGCGTTCATGTCACTGAATCATTATCATAACGTAGTTGGATGCGGCTTGTCCCCGATAATAAATCACAGCGAAAGCTTGTACGGGCGCGCAAACCATTCACATTAATTACCGCAAACGAGAGTTGCAATTCCGCATTTCCGAAATTATTATTATTATTTATGCTAATTGAGTTAAATATTAAATTGAATTGTACTCGGCGGCAGATTATTGCGGTTTTATTAAGCGCTTATTTATTTACTACTACGATTTGTTTAATAATTGTTTACATTAAAACTTTTTGAGGTTATTTTTTTAATGTTACATTTTTTTTGTTACTATTGCCTTATTTGTAAATGCTGTAATAATTATACAAAGTGCGCACATTAGATAAAAAAATTATACAGTCTAAACACAACTTAGCTTAAGTTGCTTTTAAGCGCAATGTAGCAAATGTTAGTAAAAGAAGCATTATTAACTATAAACAGATGATTACAGAACTAAGTAGTCACGTGACCACAAACTAATTTCCAAATTGGCAGTTATGTCCCAACTGTCAAAATCAGTAGGAAAAATTATAATATTTATTATAATTAATATGGTGCGGTGATTGGTGAATTTACTTTGGTATGGCAGCTGTGACGTTGCTACTGGTAGCAAGTTTTTTCAAGAATAGCACCAGTACGTCGGTGTCAGAGATGACATTAATGATTTATTAATGACAGAACAGTCAATTGGCCCTGATTATTTGTGACGTTTATTTATTTCATTTTTGACGTTTTAGATTTTTAAACGGAATTTTAACAAACAAATAATAATCACATAAAAGTATTCTTAGTTTGATAATTTTTAACGTTCGTGTGTCAAAGTGGCAGCTTTTGGCTGCGCTGGCAACATCGGACAAGATTACTAGACTTATCTTTGTTTAATGTGATTAGCAAAGGTAACCTGATATTTGAATTGGTCACGTGCTTGCCACTTTCTCTCTATGGCTTGGTTATTGATTTATTTTGACCAGTTTTCACAGTGGTCACGTGACACTTTTGACCGCATGTACCGGGTGACCCAATAAGACTGTTCCTCGACCATATCTCATAATCTCATTTTCTCAATATTTCAGGTTAGGAACGAGAATTTGAAAAACGGTTTTCACTGGCCTATTTGGATGTTATTTGGCTACATTTTCATAAAGAAAAAGTCATATCATTCCATTTGTTTTTTTTTTAATTTCGGAATTTGAGTCATGGTGTCAAAAGTAGCCCCCTGGCGCAGAAAGATTCAACTAAATTATCTATATTTTGGTTGATTCTTATTACCCAAGAAATGCTCTTTTCAAAAATCAATCAATCTTTGTTTTTGAAATAACAGAAATTTGTTTTTTACGAAAATGATAGATAAATGGGTTCGCTTTAAAAATGAGGAAAAAAAAACTCTAGTTTATTGTGCAAAATTTATAGAAAATGCTATTTCAAAATTTAAGATGGCAGTTACGGCCTCTGGTGGTCATTTTTAGAACTTGAAAATATTTTCCAGCAAATCTTCATGGCCGATTTACCTAAAAAATTTTTTACCCCAAAATCATACAACGAACGGTTCCCGAGATATGGTCGAGGAACAGTCTTATTGTCTTATTGGTCAAAAAAGCACCAAAGTAGACTTAGCATTATGGAACTGTCAGAAAATGTTGTAATACCAAAAAAAAAATGAATTTCCTAGGTTAGGTTAGATGAGAATATTTTAAGGGCTAGAAAATAAAAATATAACTTTATATTTCCCCCTATAAAACATTATAATATCAGCTTCGACCCAAATTCCTTAGAGCCTCCAATGATTAATATCTCAATTTCCTTATTGGCTGACAGATTTCCGCATTAAATCATACTTTCCCTTCCAGTCTTACAGGAGACGGATATTCTAGCGGTGCATAGTTTCGGAACTTACAGCGTAACGGGGTCGTAAATGGGTCCTTTATGACGTTCTAGAGCAACGAACTTCGATAAGGGCCACCCCAAAAAGGGCGCACCGTTCGCTTGTTTTTCCGATTCCGACGCCGTCTCGACCACATTTGCATTTAACTGTATGCAGTTGGAAAATTTGCGGCCTGGGACCGTGTCTACAAAGTCGTAGTCGATTTATCAACGTCAAGTCCTACGAACTCGGGACCTGAAGTGGAAATTGTACGTTTTCCGTTCTGCGATACTCCGAAGTTTGCCGTTTCGACTTCTGAACTCACTTTCGAAACTCTCTGAAACCTTTGAGGTTTATTTTTCCGCGCGATATGTGCTCTATAGAATCGCGGAATAATCGCTTCGATGGAGTGAGAAATGCAGAGTAAATAGGTACTCATCGTCTTACTCGACTGTATGAAATGTTGGAGTTTTATGGTCTAGAAATTCAAATATTAGAGAGAGAAAATGTTCTAATTTCAGTTTAAATCAAAAATTAATCGACACAGCTTCTCTATACTCTTCTAAGAAAAATTGTTAAAAAAACAGAACCGCATTGCAATAATTCCTACGGTGTTATAAAGGGAATAAATTTGTTCGTTTCCAGAATGCTCGAAATATTACGACCGATTCCAGTCGTGCACTCCACATTAGCGAAGCTCCTGAAGGAGAGATGGGAATTTTGTGAGGAGGCAAACCAAATTTAATGGCGTGGCAGTTCTTAATTGCTCGCCCGCTTCTCGGCTCCCGAATACGAATGGTTTTCGTATTAATAACGGTTTTTCGGGGGCGAAAAATAAATTCGAAAAGCGTAATAAATATCGCGAGCAAATTTAACACGCTCATTTCGAATTTGATCCGCGTTTTAGCTACAGTATATATCCGGAGTTTATTTTCCAAAAAATGTCCCCGCTAAATCCGATAATATCGACAATTTATTCGGTGCACGTAGAATGACACGGACAATAAATAACCTAAATGCAATTTTGCGCCCGGATAAATAATCTCGATTTTGATTTAATTTGTAAACTGCGTGTCTGTTTTCATACCAGATTATATACACGAGGTCGGTATTTAAAAATGCGACCTAATTAAATGACTGTCTGTTATATTTAATTTACTGATACTGTCACAATATATTAATATTAACAGAAAAAGTTAGTGACTATTATTTACATACCTGAATTGTATATTGTATCATAATTTAGACATGTATGACACCCATTTCTTTTAAATTTATGTTTAATATTACTCAACACAGTAAAAGGTTAGACAAATCACCAACTACAAACAAGACTTAGCATAATAAAACTGCAACTTTGGTCATTCATAGTTATTCTGAAAGAAATGTTTTGTGAATTTAACGTGTTTTACTGAAATTCCTTGTTTTAAGGACCAATGACGTACATTATTTTTGTGTCCCAAATTGGTTCTAGATGTATTGGGATCTCTGTAACCGTAAGAGCTACAAGGTCGGTTCAATGGGGAAAGTTTTAGAGAATTTTATGTGAAACTTTTTTCCGGTTTCCAAATTAAATTATCTTTCTCCGTTTTCCGAAAAATTGGGGAAACGTCAGAGGATGCATTTTAAACACTCTTTAACAAAGCCAAAGAGAGTTTTGAAACCAAGGCACATTTTTACGTAGAACACGATGACGTAATTAGAAAAAATCTATCGTCATTGGTTTCTGAGATATGGAGGACTCCATCTTGAAGGCGGCCATAAGTTATCATCCATATCTCGGAAACCAATCACAATAGATTTTTTCTAATTACGTCATCGTGTTCTACGTAAAAAAGTGTCTTAATAATGTCTTAGCTTTAAAACTTTCTTTGGCTTTGTTAAAGAGTGTTTAAAATGCATGCTCTGACGTTTTCCCAATTTTCCGGAAAACGGAGAAAGATAATTTGATTTCGAAAACCGGAAATAAGTATCACATAAAATTCTCTAAAACTTTCCCCATTTAACCGACTCTGTAGCTCTTACCGTTTTCGAGATTTCAATACATGTAGAAGCAATTTGGGACACACTGTATAACATATCGGCCAATTTGGAGATATTTTTAATTCGGTTTTTTGGTGCATATACACCTAAGAATGTAACTATAAATATCTCGAGAATGGTAGGAGGGAGGCACTGTCAAGAATACTTTTTGGAGAAACACTCCTTCCTAAACCACAGCTCAGATTTAGTTTATTTTAGGGTATGCCGTGTAGATGGTGCCACCTGTAAGTTAGATTAAAATAATCCACTTAGGTGAATTTGTCGTGTATAACACCCATATATTTCTTCAATATCTCACACACTGTAAAAGTTAATTAAACCTGTAATAAAACCTTAATAAATACCCATTTAACTGTATTATTTTTGTGTTATATACTAGTTTGTAACACTGTCTCTGCGACACCCTGTACAGTAAATATATCAAACAATTACATAATTAGTTAAAACAGACTAAATTGTTACTAAACCATTTGAATAGTTGATAGATCGGTTACACTGACACACAAAGAAAGAACAAATTATCTGAAATCTGAACTTAACAGTTTTTACTTAGTTATTTTGTCCTGTATATGTTAACACAAAATAAGGGAGGTATTATTTAACAATTTCAATCAATAACTGAGTTATTTTGACAATTACAACAGAAAAGTGACAATTAGATTTCCTATTTTTTGAAATACACAACATTACATTAACTATTGTAGAACTCACATCCTTCGTCAGTCTACATAATACGTTTTTATATAGTGTTTTTGAACATAAAACATGTTTTTAAGATTATACAGAGAGTCCCTGATTAGTTTTAAAAAGAAAGTCACTTGGATAATTTTAGGTCATTTCAGTAAAACGTATACTATTGATGCTATCTAGGTAACCAGACAGTTTATTTAAAGACAACAATTTAGACATTTATTTATGTAAATTTGAAATTAAGAATAAAAAATAAATCATTTTACTAGAAGCTACCTTTATTCATCATAGAGGGCGCTTGAGTAAAATAGTAAAAAACAAGTTAAAAGAGATCTTAATTGAAAAAGTTGTATAAAGACATAAACATGCTAACTCATTCTGTGTAAACAATAATTGATAATTATTATTGATCAAGTGATGTGTTTGTACAGTTTTTGAGTTATTTTTCGAGTTCCGTTCAAAAATCAAATCAAAAATTCTCCTCGTTATTGGTTGTTGAAATAGAATAAAAAGCATTTGGAGTAACTGTGGAGAAAATAAAAGAGGCCGACTTCCATTAATCTTTTGTTAAACTCAGAATTAAAACCGATCCGACGCGAAGGCAACTGAAGTAGTTACCCTGCAAAGCCGAGACCATTATTGTTTGTTCAACTTCCATAATTGCTCGGAGTGAAATGAAATTCTTCCAACTATAATTAATTAAAAGTCGAGTTTTGCGATACCGGAAAACCTTCTGAAAAGGGTTAAGAAACGGTCGCGGATTAAATTCTTATTATTTGATCTTTTGAAGTTCGGCCTCGAATGGATGTTTTCGCGGTTTATTATTAAAACCGGCCAACTTTTATTGTTAGCACTAAATCCGCGATAAGAAAGCAAAAAGAACGCATTACCGGTGGGAAATTATCCTACCTACTAAAAGGCACAAAAACAGGTTTTTTGCTTCGATGGCGCGGCGCAATTTTTCAACTCCTCCGTTTCTCCTCTTCTTTATTATGTTAATCAGGCGGGAGTTTCGAGACACCTTTGCGACCCTCCCGTAAGCAGATTAGACTTTTTAATATTGAAAAAAATATCTGCCGTTTATTCTTTGTCAGGGCGAAGAAGGCGCCTTCTTTTTTCTCCTAATTTAGGGCGATGCGAAACGTGAGAATCGGCGGCTTAGATAAATTGCCCCAAGAGAATTTCGAAAAAAACTCAATTTGTCGTTTCCCTTTTTTTTCTACACTAATTTGAATCTGCATATACAATTAGATATACAGAGTGTAACAAAAAGGTAGGATAATTAGTCAACCGCACAATATTTGAGGGAGTAAAAGATAACAAACTTTTAACCCTTATAAAGTAAAACAAAGCAGTTTCTGCCCCATCGAGCAGCAGAGTTTCCGGCAGTCGAATAATATTTTTGAGATGGATTTCCAGATCAAAAGGACGTAAACAAGGCGGCTTAAACTATCAGGGGCGACTATAGTCGCCCAACAAAAGAGAAGTTTATGCGCGTGCCCTTGGGGGGGCTTAAATAACTCACTCTCCCAATCTCTGTCTTTCCAGGTAAGCTACGGCTCCTTGGAGAGGCCACTTATACCGAATCTGTCTAGAGGCATTTACAGGAAACGAATAAGAATGAAATTGCTTTACTTAGTTCAGTGATCGATGATTTCGATTGTTAAAATGTCTTCATTTATCATTATGATAATGTAACAAAAATGGTAATACTTATCAAGCTATGAAAGAGGATTGGGCCAGCAATTAAATTCTAAGATTCAGAAGAGTATGGTACAGGGTGTCCGGATTTAGTGTGTTTTGACAGGAAAACCCTATTTCCCAGCTAGATAGGAAAAAACTAGTATATAAGGCACTTTTTCGATGTGAATGAATGCTTTCTTATTTTAAATGACACTCATAATTGAGGATTTAAAAAATGTCGGTTTTTAATCATTTACTGAAATATAAGTATGTCTCTAGTTAATCTTACAGATAACTGAAATATGAAGTTGCAATGAGAAACAGATATAGACCAATGGGGTTTTCCTGTCAGAACACTCTAAATCCGGACACCCTGTACATTTTCACTTTACCACCAGTTGTCCTGAGAGACAAACAAAAATCCCTAGGACGTAAAGTCATTGTTTCCGTCATGGAAACATAGACGTAAACAAATATTACAGAGCCATTTGTGCGCAATTGTATATATTACATACTCAGGTGGAAAGTGTTTGATTTCTGTCCGGAAATTAGGAAGTTGACCGAGGTGAACTTTATCTCGACACAGAAATTAAACTTTCCACCGTGTACCATTTTATTTTCAATTTTTCAACCATTTATCAGAATCTTATCAAACTTTCTGAAGACGCAGATGTTACGTACGTAAGAGAAAGTCTCTTCTCTGTAAAAATGTCAATAGATTCAACCGGGTGGTAAGTACTCACTTTCTTTAGAGCAAGAAATAACGTTATTACATACATGGTTCAAAATAAATAATTTTTGCTTTTTTATCATCATTCACCTTACAGTGTAACGTCAAAATATTTTATTGTAATTTGTGCGATAAATGAAAGTTTTATAAGACTTACGTTTTGCTGGGGTCATATTGAGGATTCTCTGTGGGGTCTCTAACCCTCAAGTTCTTCCTAATGTCGCGGGTGGCGTTGGCTGTCCTGCTTTGAGATAAAGACCCTGGTAGCAACATGGCAATTTCTGAAAAAGACCATTTTTATCAGAATTAACCAAAGCAGATGACAAATTGGCAAAATAAAATAAAAAATAGCCGCAAACATAGATACTTCCATCGACAGATGGAACCACAATCGACATAAACCGCAAAACCTCATTGACATCGCTGACAGATTGATTATCTAAATGAAATTTCTGTGGAACAGCCATAATAGGCAATACGGTTCGATTCCGGCCTGACCATACATTTATACCAATTTTCAGTTTGCAGGTTGACTAATGGTATATCTCCGGTTTTAGCGTGATTGCCATTGTGCTGCCGCCATTGTTATGCTCGCACAAATATGCCGCCCCCCCGTAAATTTGACCCTAATTAGAGGTATTTTTGCCGCGGGTGGCGTATGAGCTTTTTCTGGAAAGGCAAACCGGTAATTGGGAGTAATTTCTCTTTCGGGACCGAGGCTGGATGTGTCATAAAATCCCTTAAATCCGGCGACAGTTTGGAATTGCTGTTATTAGATTTTGCGGTGCAAAGTGCAGTTGGCCAGATGGGATTTTTACTACCAGCTAGTTTGTCACTTTGTAATTACTGGGTAAACTTTGAAGAGAGGAATGTCTCAGTAACAATGTTATAAGAGTCCTTTTAGAGCCTTTTTGTTCAAACAAAATACGAACTTACTGAACCAGTTCAAAATTATTCAGTAACTGTTTTAATGATATGGACAGAGAAGATTATACTGTTCTTCATAAAGAAAATGAGTGTCAGGTGTCAAGATTATCAGACCTAGTAGGAATTTGATTATTTGTGGTTTCTAGAAATTTTTTTTAATTTTGATGTGCCTTTAAGTAATACTTAAATTGAATTTCACTACATACCACTACATAAGTGTCGAATGAACTTGGCAACGTTTGAGAAAAATGAGAGAAAGAAGTTTGAAAAAATAACCAAAAATTTCCTCCAAATAACGCAATTATGCCTAAAGAATTTTTGTTAAAATACTATGAAGGAATGGAAACATAAGAAAATTGTCATTAAGGTGATGGAACTAGAGTAATCTTCTTAATACTCAAACAGCAATTCAGAGAATTAATATCACGTGACCTTTGCGTTTACTAAGGATATGTTCATCACCTGGGGCTGAATGGTTGAAACGAGGAAAGGGAGTTATATCAGAATGTGACAGTCAGTTGCTCTTCTCAACCTGTTTCGGCACGTTCTATCAACACTCTTGAGAATTCCGTTCCCTACTTTCAAGAATTAGGACCCTGGCAGGAAAAAAACTAAAATCCGTCCCAAGGCTAGTGGCAGTGACGTAATAATTGTCGTTCCTTCTCTATTACTTGTGAACTAAACGAGATGGAAATTTGAATTTTTAATTATGTGAATGTTTTGTGCTTATTTGGGGCTGGATAAGGGCCACGTTCAGTAATAACTCCACGTCCGTAATTTGACAATGTGTCACCTGATCAACATATTTAAAAAACGAACCGGTGTCACGTGACCAACTGGCAAATGACTTTACGGAGTGGTGAACGCAACTCTACTAAAAACGACTAAAATTATTAATTTTGATTTTTTGACAGTTTTCTAAAAATTTTTCCTGCTCTAATTTGGGTAGAATTTATTTCAAATTTTTAATATCACAAATACAATTATATTCGTTTTCTATCATTTTGACAGCAGAATCATGGTGGGCTACCCTAGGCTAAGTTGTGATTTGACTGTGACAGATCATGTGCAAAATGTCATAGTCAAATTAAAACCTAGTTTAGGGTGCCCTTAAATATATCAGTGTAATCGGCCATAAGTTTAATTGAATAGTACCAAAATGGCGGCGGTTATCTAATAATCCACGCAGATAGACTTTACCACGCAGAAGGATAAAGTTGCTTATATGAAACATTCTGCATAGACACACCCTATAAGAGAAGAAAACTAATGAATGGGGCTATCACGTGACGTTGACTGGACCAGGCTAAGTTTTACCGTTTCACCGCTAGAGGTCGTCAAAGTTGACGTTAGTTTTTTGTTGTTTTAGAATATATTAGGACTCTTTACATCAGATGTCTTAAAGTTTTAAAAAAGTTCTTAAATCACTGGAAAAAAACGCTTAAACCTGCGACAACCAAATATCAAACAAAAATTTTAGGAACTAATCTAAGACAAAAGTGAATGTCAATATAACGTCACAGTAATGTCATTACTGTCATCTTCTCCTGGGACAGAGAGAGTAGCTAGAATTTGATAGAAAAATGCTTGTTAAATGCACTAAAAATAATCAAATAATCTGAATTAACTGTACATTTTGAGGTCTAGTAAAACATACATGAAACAACTTAATCCCTCGCCAAATTTAGGCTTTTCAAAAGCAAAGTGGCGGCGTGTTTCGGTTACGAATCCTTCAATAATATTTCATCCGAGAGAAGCGTTCTATTTAAGCCACTGTCAGCGGTCTACGGTGATGAATTAATCAATCCTTGTTTGTGAGATGAGAACATCCCCGAGCAAAAAGGCTTTAATAAAGTTGCAACAAGCCGACGTCTGGATTATTAAGGCCGTAACGGGCCCAGAAACACTGCGGTTGACAGTTTGTTTCACTGCTTAGATTAAATACTGAACGGACGATTAATTTAAATACAGTGGTTTACCACTTAACAGTTTATTGAATAAAAACGCACTAAATTTAAGTAATCAAACAAAATGTTCTAGTCTAGACCATCAAATGCTGAGTATGTTTACCATTAACTTCCATACAGTAGATCACATTATAGATATAGATTAGGATACAGACAGAGACAGATTAGGTCAGGTGTAGCATTGAGATGTCTCCAGAGGAAAATATCTATAGGTACAAATCAGGCAAACGTGCAGGCCAATGGGGCGCAATCCATTGACGAGGGAATGTAATATAGATTTAAAATTAAGTTCGGCTTAACCTTTTTCCATCAATCTTTTCTTCTTACTTACTATTAATTATTTTGTTGCTAACTACATTAAATTAGTTTTTTGAGTGTATAATCAGATATTCCTCTTATGTGGCGGTAACTAGAGTAATTTGCACTCTAACAGGACGTATTGACACTTAATTTTTCACGAAACCTACACCACCTTGTCGGATTATTACCGCCGTCAATCACGGGGACGGGAAAGAGGCGGCATTTTTTCCGCCAGCCGCCATCTTGATAAATGAACATGATGCGTCGTCTGCCGCGCTTAATCTTGACATATTGTTTACAAATGAGTTTCGTTTTTCGGATGGGTAAATTTAAACAGCTGACATACCCTCCCCCCTTCTTTTTCACTCTAAAAGTGCTAATAAAATCAGAACAAATTTCATTAACCCTCCTAAAATACTGTTTATGTAGTAAAAAATTGCGCTAAAACCAGTAAAACAAATAAGCTATGTGGCAATAAACCTTCGTTACAAACATGATGTATTGTGCAGTTTCGTGCGGTTTTTGTTTATCTTTTTAACCGTTAAACTACCGGACAGGGTTAACAAGTACCATGATGGATGCGGGTCGCATTTCCTCTCTCTAAAAAAAAAAGTGGCTGATAACAAAGTTTGCTAATAGGGCAATTAAAACTCCGCTCCGCTATGGAGGATTTTACAAACTAAATCTCTGCAACAGTAGAGTATTTAGGCATCCAAAATGCTTATCAGATTTTGGTTTTTCAAAGTTTAAATTGTGACTTTGTTGTATAATAGAGTGATTGTTAAATGGAACAAACCGTAATAAAACACATACGATTTAAAAGACGTAAACTCTAAATTACGCTATCGTAAAAGTGGAATTTCCGTAACCTTATATAAAACCGAAGCATAAAAGTCGATTTTCCTTCGTCTAACCTATCATTGTTTGTAGTTAACTATATTTTTATGACAGACACTGTAAACGTAAAATTTCCGTTACGATATGTAGTTTCGCCGTTTACGAATTTACTTCCAGTTATGTATATGGTACAGCTTTACAACAATATCGGATTTAATCCGAATGAGGAATCGCCCAAAGGGACAAATCACATTATCTCCGCTCCCATGAAAACCCTCACAAAAAAACTGTCAGAACGGTTATTCAAATGGTGGGCCGTTCCGGTTAACAACGCGATTAAAAATTTCCATTCCCTCATCGCTCTGAAACTTTAATTTTCGAAATTCCCCGTTAAATTTCATGTCACCGGACGTATTTTTTCCCATTACTGGTGCATGTGTGCGCATTTTAATTGAAATGTTGTCTTTTTTACTGCGACAACAAAAATCCCATCACAAAACGGGGAATATAAAAAAAAAATAAAAGTATTTTTATTGGCCGGTTTGTCACGACTAATCCCTGACAATATATTTTAATTCAAACAGCGTTTAGCTGCAGTATCCTGTCCGATTTTATCAGGATGGTACGCGATAATTCAATTTGAGTTTTCAACTTTATAATCCCGGTGTAAAGTTTCCGGATATTTTGAAACGTAACTTTTGATATCGCATTTCTTTTTCTTGTCAACGTTCTAAACTTAGTTGTCTGGAACTTATTTTTACGGGAAGGTTTATGTATAATGAATGGAATCTCATTTTGTATAATGAATGGAATCTCAAGCAACTGCAAAAAAGTTGGGCTATAGGATCTGTCACAAATTTTCGAAGCAATGTTTTTTCTTGAAAAAAAATGGCGAAAACTTTTTCTTAAAAAAAAAATAATAAGAAGATTAATGTTTTCACTAAAAAAACGATAATTGGCCATCGATTTCGACTGCCAAACCATCAAGCCAACTAATAGAGTCAATTTGCGAGAGCGCCCACCCGGATGGCCCCAATATTTTCATCTATTACATTGATTGGTCACGATTCTAAAATGCATCACACTTTAAATGTTAAAGTAGTTGAATAAAAATGTCTAAATTTGTTTTAGTTCTATACAGCAGTGTGTCCAGAATAAGGTGGGACACTATGGGGATCTTGAAAACGGTTACAGATATGGATTTGGAAAAAAGTTTGGCAATAAAATGGTACATTAGAAAACGCCAAATTTCTTTTGGGTTTTTGAAAAATAATTTACGTTTTATTTTTTGGTGACTTTAATATTATACCTTGACCAAAAGTAGTTACACTTTTATAACTTTAAAAGCTTTTTAAAGTAGGAATTATCATCTATGGTTCATTTTTTTCCCGTGGCGGTTACGTCATCAAGTGCTCCGCCATATTGAAATTTACCCACGTCGTTTTATTACAAGCTAGGCTATCCATCTTTTTAATCACCTATTGTGGACGTTGCCCGTATGACAAATTCCTCCTTTAAACCCACAATATGTATCATTCATTAAGCAATTATAAATGAAATGAGGGAAAACTATATTGTTTTGCAAAAACATTCTAAGAATTTCACATGTTTGCATGCAATTTCGAAATCTGTATAATTCAATCGGTCCGTTTGCAACAAACAATACACCAAATTCACATCTGCTCGTGGAAGATGTGGCAACATAGGGCATAGTCCCAACTGACAGTCGGCTAAACATTTTGAGGTTAGGATTTTAAAAAGTTGAAAAACAGCAAAAACTACAACAGAAGAAATAAAAACTTAATTTAGGGTTGTTTAAGTTTATTAATTAGTGTTGTTTATGCGAGACCTTCGTAGAAGTTAAGATTTTTCTTCACCAAACTGGAAAACTTGCAACATTTGGTGGTAAACAAAGGCGGAAAGTTCCAATCAAACTTTGGCTTGGGAACAACAACCACATTCAATTTAAATTATCTGGAAAGAACATCACAGATAGGTGCATTCAAACGAGTCATTAACAGCCCAATACCAACGTTTCGAGAATTATTCCATAAAATTGCAAGAAAGGAAAGGCAATGTGTGTATCCTGGGGACTATTAAATCCTAAAGCAGTGTTTTAACTTATAACAGAATTGTTGGTGTTTTAAGAACTTGCTTCTTGGTTTTGTGATATAGATTGCTTATTTATTTCCTTTTGTAAATTTACCCAGCATTAAATACATACAATTTGGTTTTGTTGTGTGATTTATTTAACATGTTTTTCAATTTCAGTTCAATTTATTGTAAGAGCAGGTAGGTACCTCAGTTAATTATCTAATTTTATGATGATTTAGGAAGAAGATTTTATTTGTATATTTCATAATGTGTAAATAATACAATTAAAATAGTAATTTAACCTACTATCTGATGTAAAAGTATTTAACAGTAGCACCATTCTGTTCTAGCCTTATAGTCAGAGAAGATACGGCAAAATTTATAAGGGCTAATTCTGCAAATAATGGCATTTGATCAAATTTATGTATTAAGTAGGTAACTGTATCTGTCTAATATTACCTGAAACTTTTTAGAAATTTGTTTTTTCAACACTTCTGCAAATATGAATTTTGTCAACCCTTAAAACCATACATTATAACCATAGCTTCAAACACCTTTTGTTTAGAGTCTTTTAGAGCAATTGATAATGGGACTTTTTAAATTTGGACCCTTTCAAGCATAATAAGCAAACTCCAGATTAGGCAAATAAGGTACCTGAAACATGAGCCATTTGCAGCTCATTAATACCTCTACCAGAGTCCTTTTATAGTATTAGGTAAATCACCTTGTCAGCTTCTGCTAAATACACCTTACTCTATTCATGTTTCTTCGAGAACCACTGGCTTTAATAAACTTCGTTTTTGTAGTGTTTTTGTAAAAACTCTTCTTGGGAGTAAGTAAATATATGGGCTGTTTCATTGTGACAGTGTTTTCTATTAGAAAAGGTATCCTTTTCTGTTCCACAAACTCTAGTTCCTTCAGAATATTTCACTGGGCCCCTTGATAATTGTAAAGTGTATTAAGAAGGTGGCATTTCAAAACTGACTACCGAAACACAATCACATTATCTAGTCTCACACATAGTATTAAAACAAGTTAAATCAAAATACTCCTTAAAATATTGTAAAATTTACATCAAAAATAAAAATGTCTCTTTGTTTACTTTTTGTCAACAATGGCGGCCGATTTTCCGAGCCTTGTCGTCCTGATTCATTGATTCTATCGCACTCGGAACGCATGTAATAAACAAGAAAAGCAATGATGACGTAACCACCACGGGAAAATAAATGGACCATACCTAAATCTTTAAGCTTGCTGTTTCTTGACCAATCCCAAGTTACCAACAGTGTATATGTTGTCCATAACGAGCATTGACAAACAAAATGCACTTGACTGACCCTAATTTGCGATTAGATCATAAACCGGAAACACTTTGGGTCTGAAACTGGCGTTACTTTAATAAGCAGAGCCAAACTCGGTTGTTTTGATTGATAGGTCGCAAAATTAATCAAAACCGCCATTTTCCTTAAAGTTTCCCTGAAGGAAGGGGGGGTTATTAAACATATAGCGTTGATTTTGTTGAAATTACGCAGCCAAGAAACATTTCAAAATTACTCTGCAGCCGGTTTATTAAAGCGCAGTTTAGAAAATTAATCGGAGACACGCGGACAAAGTTCTGCCATAGTTTAAAACAGTCCTGATTAAGTTGTAACTTGCTCTATGCAAAGCAGGTTTCATCAGTCCTTAGTTTCGCTTCACAATTGGTTTAGGCCGAGCTTTTGTTTCTAGTGGCTTCGTACTCTCCACAACTGTCCTTCAGGCAATTGATACATGAGGATTTAAACGGTTTCTAAGCTGGGCAGTTAAGCTCTAATTAATTAATCGAGATTGAAAATGTGGCAACCTGCCGTCACCCTTCGATACTCTTAGTTAATAGCTTTGCGAGGGGGATGACGAGGGGGGAGAGGATTATTAAACCGGAAACCGTTCTGCGGCTGACACCCATGTTTGACTTCGGATATTTAATCGTACAAACACGACATGTACGAAATTTAAACTAATTTGGCATATGGAGGATATATGGGAAGCCTGAACTAAAATTCTAATCAAAAATTGTGTTATGACTTAGGGTGAAACGTAGTATGCAATTTTTAAATGTTTCCAAATAAGTTTACAAGCGTGGCACATTTTTTGACAATACTGTCTGTTCCTCTACTGTGAAATTTCAGCTAGCCCGACATGTTGATCCATATTTTTGGATAAAATCAGGTTTATTGTAGCGCCTGGCAAAACATGCACCAGTTGTTCATAAAAATAGGTTACGTTGATTGTCGAGCACTTGATGAAAGAACAACTATTACATTTTATACAGGGTGGCTCATTGAAAACAAACTAGGGACGTTATTAGAAACCTTGTATACAGTGAGGAAAAACATTCGTGACAGATATCATGTGGTTTTAGAAGATAATTGTCAGAACACGTTTTATATCAAGTACTACAAGAAAACTTTTATAAATTTAGATTTTTTCACTTATTAGCACAGTTTGACATTTTGACGTTAGTGACAGTTGTCACCTGATTTTAGAACACTATTTAGCTAAACGGTCACGTGATAATTATTAAAATAACTCATCATAAACTGTTAAACTTTAATTTTTGCAGATTCTAGAATCTAGACATGTTTGGTTTTAGAGAATAGATTTAGACAGTCACGTGACCCACTTAGAATAAGAAAATAACTGTTTACAACTTTCGAACAGTCAGACAGAAAGCGGTGTCAAAGTTTGAAACTGCCAGAAGCACAGTTTGAAACAGTCAGCCACAAAATTACCTGTAGAACCCAGTTGGAGTCAAAAAATGACTGTTTTAAGAACATTTTTGGAATCCTCATTAAATTTCCTATTCAATAACCTCAAAAAAATCTACAAAATTTGGTACAGTTAAGGAGAAAAGCGGTGTTAAAGTTTGTAAGGACAGTCAGAGACAAAATTTCCTGTAGAGCACACTTGGAGTCAGAAAATTACTGTTTTAAGAACATTTTTGGAATCCTCATTAAATTTCCTATTCAATAACCTCAAAAAAATCTACAAAATTTGGTACAGTTAAGGAGAAAAGCGGTGTTAAAGTTTGAAAGGACAGTAAAGGACAAAATTGCCTATAGAACCAACTTGGAGTCAAAAAATTACTGTTTTAAGAACGTTTTGGAATCCTCATTAAATTTCCTATTCAAAAACCTTAAAAAATTCTACAAAATTTGGTACCGTTAAGGAGAAAGCGGTGTTAAAGTTTGTAAGGACAGTCAGAGACAAAATTTCCTGTAGAGCACACTTGGAGTCAGAAAATGAGTGTTTTAAGAACATTTTTGAAATCCTCATTAAATTTCCTATTCAATAACCTCAAAAAAAACCTACAAAATTTGGTACAGTTAAGGAGAAAAGCGGTGTTAAAGTTTGTAAGGACAGTCAGAGACAAAATTTCTGTAGAGCACACTTGGAGTCAGAAAATGAGTGTTTTAAGAACATTTTTGGAATCCTCATTAAATTTCCTATTCAAAAACCTTAAAAAATTCTACAAAATTTGGTACAGTTAAGGAGAAAAGCGGTGTTAAAGTTTGTAAGGACAGTCAGAGACAAAATTTCCTGTAGAGCACACTTGGAGTCAGAAAATTACTGTTTTAAGAACATTTTTGGAATCCTCATTAAATTTCCTATTCAATAACCTCAAAAAAATCTACAAAATTTGGTACAGTTAAGGAGAAAAGCGGTGTTAAAGTTTGAAAGGACAGTAAAGGACAAAATTGCCTATAGAACCAACTTGGAGTCAAAAAATTACTGTTTTAAGAACGTTTTTGGAATCCTCATTAAATTTCCTATTCAAAACCTTAAAAAATTCTACAAAATTTGGTACAGTTAAGGAGAAAAGCGGTGTTAAAGTTTGTAAGGACAGTCAGAGACAAAATTTCCTGTAGAGCACACTTGGAGTCAGAAAATGAGTGTTTTAAGAACATTTTTGAAATCCTCATTAAATTTCCTATTCAATAACCTCAAAAAAAACCTACAAAATTTGGTACAGTTAAGGAGAAAAGCGGTGTTAAGTTTGTAAGGACAGTCAGAGACAAAATTTCCTGTAGAGCACACTTGGAGTCAGAAAATTACTGTTTTAAGAACATTTTTGGAATCCTCATTAAATTTCCTATTCAAAAACCTCAAAAAAATCTACAAAATTTGGTACAGTTAAGGAGAAAAGCGGTGTTAAAGTTTGAAAGGACAGTAAAGGACAAAATTGCCTATAGAACCAACTTGGAGTCAAAAAATTACTGTTTTAAGAACGTTTTTGGAATCCTCATTAAATTTCCTATTCAATAACCTCAAAAAACCCTACAACATTTGGTACAGTTAAGGAGAAAAGCGGTGTTAAAGTTTGTAAGGACAGTCAGAGACAAATTTACTGTAGAGCACACTTGGAGTCAGAAAATGAGAAAAACCTACAAAATTTGGTACAGTTAAGGAGAAAAGCAGTGTTAAAGTTTAAAAGGACAGTAAGGGACAAAATTGCCTGTAGAGCCTACTTGGAGTCATAAAATTACTGTTTTAAGAACGTTTTTGGAATCCTCATTAAATTTTCTATTCAAAACCTTAAAAAATTCTACAAAACTTGGTACAGATAAGGAGAAAAGTGGTGTTAAACTTTGAAAAAACAGTCAGCGACAAAATTGCCTGTAAAACCCATTTAGAGTCAAACAATTACTGTTTTAAACACATTTTTGGAATCCTTATTAAATTTCCTATTCAATAACCTCAAATTGTATATTAAAAACAAATCAAAATACAGACTTACCAAATAAAACTGAATGTCAAATGTTCCTCCTTCTTTCCACTTTTCTTGTTGGGTTTCTGTTTTATTTCAGTTAATTTGATGAAATTGATTGATTTACGACACCTTTTAGTTTTTTAGTTGTTTAAAAGAAAAGCAAAAAAAGCAGGAATAACAAGTTTCGAGGTCGTAACTTCGCATAAAATAAGCAAGGCGAAGATTAATTTGAAAAGTTGTAAAGTCGATCGCTTAAAAAATGCTTAAAACCTCGGGCGAGACGGGGATTTAATGATGCTTGAGTTATTGTACTTTTTTTTTTAAATCCTTCCTTAACAAGTTTTACGTTGTTTTAGTGTTGGAAGGCTTTACTTCTAGAGCACAACTTTATGAATATCTCACATACTAAAAAAAAACGTTAATACACGTTTGTACACAAAAAACTACTTCTGTAACTTTATTTATAACTGAATATCCTTATCCAAATGACTTTCGAACCGTAACCAATTTAGAATCGAATTATTATGGCTCTTTATACATGTAGAATTTTAAATTGAATCGTTTTCCACGTGAACTCTGCATGTTAATTGAAGTAACGAATCCGAATCGAAATATCTGACTCTGACTTCATTCGGTATATTAAGCGGAAAAAGAATGAAGGAACTTCCAGATTCGTATCCGCCATTCACCTACGCTCGCAATTTTACTTACATATGCAGTAAAAGACTTGGGGAAACAGGAAATTGGACATATTGAAGAGATTTATGACTTTCATGGGATAAATCGGGCGTTTTAATATTTTTCTGACGTCTTAACTCGCGATCTGAACACTATTCGAAATCGTTGGGTTGAATAATGATAACAGCGTTATTACTTATATTGTTATATAAAAGTGAATAAAGTTATTACTCATTCAAAATTCATCCACAGTGAACCTGGGGGCAATAAATTGTGGAGCAACAGCATCCCTGAAAAATGCTGAATGTCACGCCCCATGTTGTTCACCGAAATCCCTGGCAATAAACAATTCCCTGTTGTACGGAGCTCTTTTACAGACGTCTTCGCTCCTTCTCGTCATCTTGTGCCTCTTAATAATGTTATATTAGGCGTGCTCGCAATACCAAATAACTTTTGAGGGTGAATTTTGAGTGATGATTCAATCACACTTCCCCTAATAACACAAACTGGTTCAGAAGTTGTTGACTTTCCAATGAGATCCGTCCGTATTTAAACTTCTCCGCTTCGAGTGGGTAGTTTTGTGTACTCTCTGTGGGCTGTGGTTAATCGAAAAGTGCCGATTCCGTCAGAAGATTAATATCAGTTTGGGAATTTTAATGCTAAAAAGCTACGGCGAGAAAAAACCTCCGCGATCATAATGGTTTACTTTGCAAACTGACTGCACCGCTGTAGTCGAGTGTCTGGATTCACGAAACTTTGCACTTTTCCTAAACTTTGAATGCCCCAATCTGCTCGGCAAAAGACACATGGAAATGTCTCTTTTTAGAGTTTCCATCCAGGGCTTGGATTTGAGAAAATGTTTCAAGTGGCCGTAACTTGAAGGAGAATAAAACGACCGGATCGTTACAAAACGCAGTCGAGGATTTGCGGTAATTAATTAGTGATGCAATTAGAGAACGTCTTCTAATGGTGGTTATTTATTGTCTATAATATACACTCATTTGTTTCAACAAATTTACAAATTGTAGTGTGCATTATCCTAAACAGAGATTTTTTTAAATAAAGACAACACTAAAAAAATATAAATGTTCGTTTGACGTGTCCGAGGGTTTTTGGGAATAATCTACAAGCAGATTTAAATTTGACAATTGTCCCGTGACACTCCATTGTGTACGCTTATTGTATGACACGTGGTAACTGGCAAATTATTGTCTGATTGCTATAAAGAAGAATATTCGAACTTATAGCTTATTTGGTGTTTAATTATGATATTTCCTTTTTGATGTTGTATAAACCAAGCAGATCACAGGTGACGTCACGATTACGTAATTTACGAATATGACGTCCACATTCGTAGTTTGACAGATTTTAGTTTGCTGCTTTTTTTTACCAATTTTTGTGATTTTCTAGAAATTTTCGCAATTTTTCTTTTTTATCTGTACTATATAAGACGTAACTTACCCAAAAAAAAACAGTATTTGTGACAAAATTCGTGGTTGGCTATTGTTTACAAGACCCCTTTAAAGTGCTGCTGGAACACGGTTTAAACGATAGTCAAGGACAAAATCGTTTGTCCACTTGGAGTAAGAAAATGACTATTTTAAGCACATTTTTCGAATTCTCATTAAATTTCTTATTCAATAACCTGAAAAACACTACAAAATTTGGTACAGTCAGAGAGAAAAGTGATGGCAAAGTTTGAACTGCCAGAAACACAGTTTAAAAAGACAGACAGGGATAAAATCGCCTGTAAAACACACTGGTAGTAAGAAAATGACTATTTTAAGCACATTTTTGGAATCCTCATTAAATTTCCTATTCAATAACCTAAAAAACACAAAAAAATTTGGTACATTCCGGGAGAAAAGCGGTGTCAAAGTTTGAACTGCCAGAAACACAGTTTGAAAGGACAGTCAGGGATAAAATGACCTGTAAAACCCACTTGGAGTAAGAAAATGACTGTTTTAAGCACATTTTTGGAATCCTCATTAAATTTCCTATTCAATAACCTGAAAAACACTACAAAATTTGGTACATTCAGGGAGAAAAGCGGTGTCAAAGTTTGAACTGCCAGAAACAGTTTAAAAAGACAAACAGGGATAAAATCGCCTGTAAAACACACTGGTAGTAAGAAAATGACTATTTTAAGCACATTTTTGGAATCCTTATTAAATTTCCTATTGAATAATCTGAAAAACACTATAAAATTTAGTACAGTCAGGGAGAAAAGCGGTAGCAAAATTTGAACTGCCAGAAACACAGTTTGAAAGGACAGTCAGGGATAAAATGACCTGTAAAACCCACTTGTAGTAAGAAAATAACTGTTTTAAGAACACTTTTGAAATCTTCATTAAATTTATTATATAATAACATTAAAAACACTACAAAATTTGGAACATTCAGGGAGAAAAGCGGTGTCAAAGTTTGAACTGCCAGAAACACAGTTTGAAAGAACAATCAGGGATAAAATGGCCTGTAAAACCCACTTGGAGTAAGAAAATGACTATTTTAAGCACATTTTTGGAATCCTCACTGAATTTCTTATTCAATAACCTGAAAAACACTATAAAATTTGGTACATTCATGGAGAAAAGCGTTGGGAAAGTTTGAATTGCCAGAAACACAGTTTGAAAGGACAGTCAGGGATAAAATAGCCTTTAAAACCCACTTGGAATAAGAAAATGACTATTTTAAGCACATTTTTGGAATCCTCATTAAATTTCCTATTCAATAACCTAAAAAACACTACAAAATTTGGTACATTCAGGGAGAAAAGCGGTAGGAAAGCTTGAACTGCCAGAAACACAGTTTGAAAGGACAGTCAGGGATAAAATCGCCTGTAAAACCCACTTGGAGTAGGAAAATTACTATTTTAAGCACATTTTTGGAATCCTCATTAAAATTGCTATTCAATAACCAGTTATGAAACAACATTTAACATCCCTTACTATTTAGCATGTTTCTGGCACTAAAACATCATACACGCATTAAAACTTAGCAGTAAACAAAATTTTAAAAATAAACCAAATTTTGAAAGGAAATATGAAAAATTAAGCTTTTTTGGTACACTGTATACAGATTTCTCGACTGTAACGTGTTAGTGGACTTGTATCGCGTCTCTTTCTAACATATAGCGATTTGAGCAAGACGGACTATGTCGATGAATCGGTCGGTTGTCACTGCAGTTGTTCGAGGTAAATCTAACAGTGTTGACAATCTAGTTTGACGTAGAGTGACTTTGCTGTCATGTACAGTGTATTTATGTCTCTTTCCTTTAAATTGAAACCTCATGCTCTCCTTTTTTGTCGTATAGAATTTGAATAATCACCTGAAAGAAAAATTAAGATTTGTGATATTTCAAGATCCATTATAACGTCACGACCAGAGTGGCCCAAAAAGAAATAGTATCTGTTTTCGTCGATTTATAAAATGTGTTTTTTAATCTTATTTGGTGTGTCACGTGACTAGTTTTAAGACGTATACAGGGTGTCCGGAAAATACGTGTACAACGTTTGACGACAGACTCCTGACGTCAAAATATGTCGATCTAAGCCGACTTAGTTATATCCAAAATTGTCTCGTTTAGCCGGTAGAGGGCGTCAAAAATTTGTAAAAATATTGGTTTTTTACTAAATTACGTGAAAACCTGCTAATGGATTTTAATGAATTTTAGTATGTAGACTAATACTATAAAATGACGTTTTCTAGTAGTATAGTCACCGGCTGTAAATAAGTGGAAGTGTTATAAAAGTGATATAATACGTCAACATTTCTCCTCATTTTTTATATGAACGGCGTTATGACAACCCAGATATTTTTGTCGAGTGACCGGAAGTATTTTGAAGCTATTTTACCTCTTTAATATTTCCCGGTGGATGAGCTGTTTCGCCAGAAAAAAAAAAATTACAATTACCTGCATACATCAAAGTAGGTATAATAAAGTTGAAATTATTTATTGTAAGAAACTAAGTAAACCAAAAACATTACTTAAGCAAATGTGTAAAATGACCGCCATCTTGCTGAATACACTTATCAATACTCTTTAAGAAATGAAATTGTACCCAATATTTTTACAAATTTTTGACGCCCTCTACCGGCTAAACGAGACAATTTTGGATATAACTAAGTCGGCTTAGATCGACATATTTTGACGTCAGGAGTCTGCCGTCAAACGTTGTACACGTATTTTCCGGACACCCTGTATATTAGATTCGCATATGGTTTATGACCCCATTTAATAGTTATTTAACCAACGAGTGTATTAATGAAAAATCGGAATGGTTTAAATAAAATTGAGATTATTAATCGTGTGTTCAATAATTGTTATGGTCAGGTCGCCTATGGGTGGCAATTGTCACAAAAAGAGTGTGTCTTAGATAACGTTGCAAACAATTATTATATGACAGCTGTCATTTCAAACCATATACGAACTTATCAACGACCCTACGTTCAACGGCCAACTACGACCATAACAATTATTGAACACCCGTTACAAGAGTTGGTTACAACATTTTTCCGTCGACTGTAGTAGTCTATAATAAACGTGTATTACCTTAAAAACTTTGAAATAAACTAATTGTCAGTTGTATACGGGACACGGCAAACCAAAATCATAGACGCCCTTGACAATGACAGTGACAGTTAGTTTTGTCGGTAATGGTGGACGTCAACTAAATATTGTGCGTCTATTTCTCTCTGTTTAATACAAATAAAGAAGGATGGAACTATACTATGAGCGTGTTTGGTTCATGGGACTCATTAATAAACGATTTTTCACTCGTTTATTAAAAAAGGCTGTTAATACATGGTCGACGGAAAACACTTTTTAATTAACAAATTTGATTTGAACCACTCTTATATAATACTGCGGCATAACAATCAGTAATCACTCGAATGACAGTTGACAGATACGACAACCTGATCAATGACATGCAGAGTGGTGCCTAGAGAGGATTGTTAAATAATCACACGTCCCAATACTACTTGAATCTTCTACTGATTACTTTCGGTCGTTTTTTCAATATCGACTTTTTCGCTCTTTTTGTGGCTTCCCGAATGAGTTTATGAAGACTGCTCTGCGATGCCAGATGGAATATTTAAGAGCCCCTTATTGATGACCCGATATATCGGTTGCCGCTTCGGTTTTGTTTATTGGAATTTATTTTTCCATTAATCCGGCCCAGAGCTCGAGTAAACAGCATTGTTCGCGTTGTACCTGTATAAATTATTGCGTCTGCGTTTACTTTATTGTCGTAAACCCACCTCCGCGAAATTTGTATGCGTGTTTTTGTTCCGTGTTGTAAGGGACGGGAGGGTGTAAAATTCAATGTTCGTCAAACGTGTCGGAATCAAAACAGTCATATTATTATAAGCAGGGAAACGTCTCTGAGGTATTACTATTAATCATGTCAGACCGTAGGCATTTCTAACGGATTAATTACGTTAAACGTAAACCGGAGACGTCGCGGAAGACCCTCTTCAAATAGTTTAGACACCCCAATTTTAGTTTTGGGCTAATAATAGTTTCGTATACTAGTTCACTTAATACAAATTTCTGCTACACATTACAATAACAATTTTTGAAAACAAAAAATATAACGGCCACAAAACATCGAATGACCCTCAATCATTCTTGTTACGGTTTCCGCTAATGAAGCCCTTTGACAACTCCACTTTTACCCGATGTACGCCCTTAAGTAAACCGATCAAATTATTCGTTTCGTTTTAACCGGTCGTTCTGCAAAAAAAAAACACACTCACGCAAATTTTTCGAGGCTTTCAAACTCGTTTTCTATAAAGCTTTGCGATTTTAACTGTTAATGATTCCACGGGAACAGTTTGGGAAGTCGACTTGGAATGCTTACGGAATTAATTAGGAAAGCAACCTTACGAATTTACTTTTGTCAAGTGTTCTTTAACGAGTTTCCTCGTCCGAAGCAAAGTTAATTAAAAATGTCTCCATTACGGGGCCACGCTTTAGGAAAACGTAAGTGAAGGAAAGTTTTACGGTACCGATTCGGAAATTGTTTTCTCGTTAGTCCGGGATTCATTAATAGACCATTAGAGGAAAGTTTCCAACACGCTCCAAACTGCCTGTTTGGAGGTAAAAATAGCACTAAATTTACATCTAAACATCCAGCAAAATGATAAAACAACAAACAAGGTTAATTAACAATAATGTTGATGAGCGATGTTAACACATTTGTCACCATATAGCTTACCTACTATAGGTTGTAGAGCTGGCAATAAAAAACCCAAAATAATTAAAAAAACAACCACAAAACATGCAAAAACCGAAAATACCTTTAATAGCTGGATCGGGATGGTGGTGACAGTTGGAGACCTGGCAACCTCGCCTCTGCTCCAAGCTGGGACAGTGACGGCCGCCATTTTGGGGTTGCGCCCTAATGGATCTAGAACGAGACATGGTGCCAGGACCGCAATCCGCGTCGCAGATTGACCACGGACCCCATGGTGTCACCTGACAATCCATCACTGAAAAAAAAAAAAAAATTTCCTATAAATCAATAAAGTTAAAAAAGTTCTCACGTGACTGATTTGTTTCTGTCAAAGATGATGTCACGTGATAGTTCTGCACTGAAATTGCTAATGAAAAACGTCACTAAAATATATACTTATTTGACATTTGATAGCTGTCTTGTTTATTGTGACATTTTAGTTTTTTTTGCTCATTTCTAAGATAAGGTATTTACCAGTATCTCGGTAACATGAAGAACTAGAGTGGCAAGTTTTGGCTTCTTTTGTAGTATTTTTTATCCTTTATCGAATGGAAATTTAGCGAAATGGATTGGAACTCAAATAAAAAAGTTACAACCTTTCAAAAACTGAAAAAATTACATTTTTGGTCAAAAGAGCAATTTTGGCAAATTTTTATTTTGCTTTATAAGGGTTCCAATGCACAGAAAAAGGCATATTTATAGCATAGAACCTTAAATTAGATGAAATAAGCGCAAAAAAAGTATTTTAAATTTTTCAATTTTCAAAAAAAGTGAAAGAATGGGGGAGTATTAGGGGTCTTTTTTAACAATTTTTTGAGTTACAATATCTCGGTAACATGAAGAGCTAGAGAGGCGAGTTTTGACTCATTTTGTAGTGTTTTTTATCCTTTATCGAACGGCAATTTAGCGAAATGGATTGGAATTCAAATAAAAAAGTTACAACCTTTCAAAAACTGAAAAAATGACATTTTTGGTCAAAAGTGCAATTTTGGCAAATTTTTATTTTGCTTTATAAGGGTTCCAATGCACAGCAAAGGGCATATTTATACCAAAGAACCTTAAAATAGGTGAATTCTTTTGCACACTTTGACAATTGACACTTTTGCAATTCTAACATGTTGATGATCTTTGACAGCTGTTGAGTCTGTTTCACACTTTCTTCCCTTACCCTAAATAGTGGTCGGATTATCACAATTTGTATCGCAAAAAACCGGTTTTCCTTGGAATGTGAGAAGAAAAGCAAAAGTCGTTTCGGTCCCCCCTTCAAAGATGTTCATTAAGACTCGATTTGCCTTTTAGAAATAATAAACCGAGACTCAAAGGTGTTGAGCTGTACAAATTGCTTCTCGCCCCTTTATTATTCTCTGGATAATCCCTGTAGGGACTTGTATGTCAATATTAATTCATTAACATACGTTTTTGTGTGTACATTTGCGGTGGATTTCGTACGTTCTGCCGTAAAACGAGTGTTTTATCTAAAGATAACAGTTTCATTTACCTCGATCATAATATTAGAAGGGGATGGGAACAAGATACGATGCGGCTTCGACGCTTTATTATTAAATAGGGTTTTCTGCTGAAACCAAATCCTATATAGAGAGTAGTAGAGCGTATTTCGTTGTGTTAGAAACCCCTTAGGGGCTCTTGCTATCTGATCTATTTTAAAAAGCTTTCCAGTCTGGAAAAGTTCTAAATAGAATTTACATTTCTCGGTTTCGTTTTAATCTAGTTACAAACTGACAATGCAACTCGAGATTGACTTGTCAGAGACAGAGACTTTATTAGATAAAAGTCTAGTTAACATGCAGAATATTGCTTTTTATTCCTGTACGATGGTTAGATATTAAAAAAGTGCATCAATTATTCAAAATTTAAGTGGAATTCAAAAATAGAGTTTTGACTCTATAGGCTGCAATCGAGTTCATACCCATGGAGGGACTTCACCATGACGTAATTTGACAGTATCTTAATTAGGCCAACTGTCAAATTACATTATTATGACCGTCATACTGGCTATGCTCGCTCCATACTACGTCAAAACGAACGGGATTACAACACAAATAACTTTGACAGATGACGTCTGAGTTTTTCGGGTGTTTTTGAGTGAAACTTTACAAAGTAATGCAAATGGAATCAAAAGAGGTTTTGGAAGTCATGGAAATCAAAACACTGGAAATGCCGATTAGTGACTATTCAAAGTGTAACAACATATCATACTGTAAGTCCAAATTGTTTACAATTGAAATGTTAAAACAGGTCTAAAACATAAACAAACTCATCAAAATGTATTGTGTGTATCATAAAGTTTTTATTACGTTAACCTCTTCTGATTAAACTGTGAATATTGGGTTGAGTTTGTTGAATAAAAGTTGTCACATGACTGACTGAATTCTGTAAATAGATCGGTCATGTGATAAGATTGTCATTGAGCACGCTACAAACAATAGAGGGCGGTCATGAAATTTCTGTTTTGACGTTTCTGGTGCATTGCCGTTCTATTTCACGATATTTGCATTATAGAGCAGGACACAAATACACTGAATTTGCCAATGGAAAATACAACAAATAATAGCTCGTTCTTTTCAAAAATTAGTACGCATACAGAATGTCCTGAGTAAAATAATAATCATACAATACAATCAAATGGTTTATCAACACACACGAGACAAAAAAGACATCACAAAAAATATATCAAATGCGACAGTTTTCTTACAACAAATTTCTGTCCTATTGATACTTTTGATTGAAACTTTTCTGCACTAAAGAAACGATCCGGAGTCTATAAACTCCGGTTGGAATTCTGCAACGGGAGCGTTTTTAAAACTTTTTGATGGCAACAGCGAAATTACCTAGAGCTGGGGCAATTTCGAAAATGGCTTCCGTCATTTGATATATTGCCCAAAAAGTCTTCAACTATATCAATCTTTGTCGCAAAAAAGCGGACGCGACACCGGAAAGTTCATTCGTGGAAATCAAGAACAAGAAGAGATTTCATCTTCATTTAATAAAAGCTATTAAGACGAGGGGGTTGAAGCAAAAACGAGACCAAACAAAGCTGGATGACGAATGGGCCTGGTGCCCGGACGAATTTACCGAACGGACACGAGATTAATGGGGATTTTATTAAAATGCGTGAGAAGTTTTATCGGCTTGGAGCACCTGAAGCCGGTCGCCTTTCGTTGACAAGTTTGGGAGCTCCCATTTTTTCTTGCGAATTTATCGATGTATTTCCCATCGAGCTTAAATAAATCTCTACACGTCAATTATTACGTCAACACTCCTACCGAAATAAATATTCTGTTTTCCAGAAAAGTGGAAAACAAAATAACTGACCCTAGGGAAATTGAAATCCGACCGTGGACCACCGGGATGATTAATTTTGCTCGGTTCGTTAACGCTCGTCAGGTGGTCCCGTCCATTTGTCAGGTTTCCCTCATTTAGAAAATTCTGATTGATTGGCGGCGAAGGTTTTATTTAACTTTCGGTAACGATTTCAACCAATCCTCCTACTAAATTGTTCGAAAACAATTTGTAAAAAAAAAAAAAAATGTTTAACATTAATTTGAGAGCAAAGACACCAGATTGTGCAGCAACACTGATCGTATCAGAGAAACAGCTTATGCCGCATCCAATCAATTTTGTTTCAGTGACCGGAAGGCGAATTCATTTGTTCCCGTCTGACGTCATAACAAGAAAGGTAATCAATCGAAGTGTCAGGGTGAATGGGCGGGAAATCGACGCCTTTCGCCAAGTGCGTTATCTATAAAGGTTTGAAAAAAGGTCAGCGTCAATGGGCTTTATTGAGTCGTTTTTCACATATTCACGAACGTTTTTTCATTACCAGAAATTTATTTTGATATGATTAGAGTTTAACGGAATTACTAATAAGTAGAGTCCGGATTTCTAGAAATTTTGCTTTTTGTAAATAATAAAAGCAATCAACCTTTGACATCTAATGTGAACGATTTATGCAAAAACGCGTCATTTTGACAGATTTTGTTGATACTTTTTTTGCTTTTTTCTTCGTTTTGTGCTTATTTTAGTTTTTTGTGCTTATTTACTGCTATTTTTGTATGGTTTAACTAGTTTTTTACAAAACAAGCTTTTCAATTTTTTAAAAATAAACTCAACTAAGAACTGCTTGGACAAAAATTGCTATATTGAGATATTTGAAACGACAAAAACATGTTGCAAATGAAGTATCAATTTACAAATTTAACCTAACCTAACCTAACCTAACCCCTTTATATAACTGACCAAAAAAATTCCAAATACTCCTGAAGTAGTCTAAAAAAATGTAAAAACATTCCAAAACTCTATAAAACCTCTTTAAATGCATTGCAACGTTTACAAAGCAGCCTAGAACAGTCTAAAAGCTTCCAAATGCTTTTCAATTTATCTAAAAACTCTCAAAAGCTTCCGTAGGCTTCTAAAGCAGTTCCAAAAGTTTCTGAAACCGTCTAATACAAGGTTTAAAATGTCTTAAAGGCAGTCCAAAACCTTCAAGGCTCTTTAAACTGCCCAAATACCTTTCAAATGCTTCTAAAGTAGTCTAAAAAGGTTTTAAAACACTACAGAAACTGCAAAATATGTCTAAAGCCTTCCAAATAATCTTTAACTAGTCTAGAAGCTCTCACAAAATTTCAAGGCAGTCTAAAAGCTACCGTATACTTCTAGAGCAGTTTAAAAGCTTCCAAAACTTCAAATTCACATGTTTTAAAAGCAGTCCAGAACCTTAAATGCTCCTAAAGTAGTCTAGAAAGATTTCAAAACAATACAGAAACTCCAAAATGCTTCTAAAGCAGTAGGAAGTCTTTCAAAACAGTCTAGAAGCTTCCAAAAGCTTTTAAAACACGCTAAAGGCTTCCAAATAATCTTCAACTAGTCTAGAAGCTCTCAAAAAATTTCAAGGCAGTCTAAAAGCTTCCGTATGCTTCTATAGCAGTTTAAAAGCTTCCAAAACTTTAAATTCACATGTTTTAAAAGCAGTCCAGAACCTTCAATGCTCCTAAAGTAGTCTAAAATGATTTTAAAACACTACAGAAACTCCAAAATGCTTCTAAAGCAGTAGGAAGCGTTTCAAAACAATCTAGAAGCTTTCAAAATCATTTAGAACAGTCTAAAAGATTCCAAACGATTTTCAACTAATTTAGAAGCTCCCAGAAGATATTAAAGCAGTTTAGAAGCTTCCAAAAAATTTTGTGAACCGTGTAAGAGATTTCAAATGCCTCTAAAGCATTCCATCAGAACCTTCAATATCCTGTTTAAAAAGTACAAAAACCTTCCAAATGCTCTCAAGTAGTTCAAAAACCTTTTGTTTCAAAACAGTCTAAAATCTTCCGTATGCTTCTAAAGCAATTTGAAATCTTCAAAAAATGTCTAGAAGTTAAACTTAAAAAAAAATTGCATCTCTGAAAGAGTTTTGTGCATTTTTACAGATTTTTATGCTTTTTTGAAGAAAATAATTTTGCTTTTTAAGTGCTTTTTTTCACGACTTTAGTGCTTTATAATCCGGACTCTACTAATAAGTCAAATAATTGATTTATTAAGACTAAGTGCATATTCAATCAATCAATCAATCAAAAAAGTAGCTTTATTGTCGGAAACTTAAAGTCATTGACAAAGCCCTGAAAACACATACAAAAACAGCAAAAAAAGAACATACATAATTATTACACTACACATTTGATTGTGACATTTTGCACATGATCTATCACAGTCAAATCATCTTAGGTTGAACCTAGGGCAACAGAAAAAGGTATATTTTGAAGAAATGTACCTTTAAAATAAGCATTTCAAACCTGTCAAAAATTGGAAAAATGCCAATTTTTGGTCAAAAGTGCAAATTTGTTAATTTTTTATTTTTCTATTATTGCAAAATTGTGTTTACACAAGTTCGCATAAAGAAAAATCGATTCTACCCAATATTTTGAGTTCAGATTTTTTACCTACCAACGTAGAGCTGAACAAATAACCCAAAAAAATCTGTTTAAAATTCAAATTGTTAAAATTGCCTAGTTTAAAAATATTTTAATTTTATGTACCGGGTGACCTAATAAGAAGTTCTAAAAATGACAACCAGAGGCCGTAACTGCCATCTTAAATTTTTAAATTGTATTTTCTATAAAAAATTTTTTTCCTCATTTTTAAAGCGAACCAATTTATCTATCATTGTCGTAAAAACGCTTGAGGGCGTGAGGTGTTTAATTGTTTTTGCAATAACCTGCTTTAACTTCTTAACGGTTTGACCAATTTTAACAAATTCAGTATTGTTGAAAAAAGCATTTCTTGGGCAATAAGAATCAACCAAAATATAGTTAATTTAGTTGAGTCTTTCTGCGCCAGGGGGCTACTTATGACACCATGACTCAAATTCTAAAAAAAAAATTTAAAAAAACAAATGGAATGATATGACTTTTTCTTTCTGAAAATGTAGCCAAATAACATCCAAATAGGCCAGTGAAAACCGTTTTTCAAATTCTCGTTCCTAACCTGAAATATTGAGAAAATTAGATTATGAGATATGGTCGAGGAATTGGGTCACTCGGTACTTAAGCATTTATCAAATCGGGAATTTTAACAAACTGTCATCATCAGCTGTTTTATATAGGACAATATTAAGTTAAAACTACCGTTTGTTTTTGTTTTTAAAATTATGTTGGTTTTGTTTTGTCAAAAAAAGGCAGATTTTTGATTACAAACTAAGTGCTTTGATTTACGCAAATACTCCACATGTAAACTTACCATTCAAAAAATAATTATCAATATCTTTAACCTTCAGTGAAGTATTTAAAGAAGAAGGCATGTTTTCATTGTCCACTAACACGAAAGGCGTACGCTAAATGAATAATGCATAGAACGAAGAAAAAGGGCTTTCTTATGCGTCGTTTTGGTCGACAACTTCTCAACTCTAATGGGACTTGTTTAGTTACAAGTACCAATTAAATTGAGTGTTGTTTTTTTTTGTCAATAAAAGAAAATTCAAAAAATCTGTAGGCACTTACAGTTTACCGCTAACATTTGACATTAATTTCCATAACCTCGTATTCGACGAAAATACGGGCGTCGTAATCTCATGAATAATGAAATGAGCCTGGTTTCAAGACGGTGTGTTACACATAATATTTCGTAAAATCCCCAACAAACAGGATCTGTTTGCAAGAACTTTCGGCTTGTTTATCGACTCCGCTACAAGCGAATCTAGTTGTTATCCCAACATGGTGTTCGTTTTAATTCACCCATTACATTACACATCAAACCAGCTCTGAGAGGTAATTTTCTTTTCGGTTTTCGACGTTCGATGGCTGTCTTTTATGCCCTTGTAGCCGTCCCTTTTATCTAGGATTTAGTTTTCGTTTTCGCGAAACGGTTTTAGCTCGTTCCGGATAAACGGGAAGACCATTTTCCGTTCAGGAATCGAACCTCTCAGAAATGAAAGCTTGAGGAATTCGCCTTTTGTGTCAAACTCAACAAAAAAATCAATGTCGTCCCCTGCTTGTCTTAAGGTTAATTCGCTTCAAGTCTTTTAATTGCCACTAGTCGTTACGAAGCTTTTAGCCTTACAAAAACTTGACCTCAAGACGAGGGTGAACTGGATGTTAATTAATCACCAGGCCGGCACGGTTTCAATTTCCTGAGGGCATTGTTATTTATTAAAGTTAATGCTCCAGGAAATCGCCCGTGTGGAAGAGACAGTCTCGGGGCTTCTGCAATATGGTGCCGAACACAAAAGGTCGATGCAGCTACAGAGCAAATACTTCAACTGCATCTAGTATCTGCTAGATTAATGGATTTAGTGTGTGTATCTCAAACTTTTCCAATATTGGTTCATTTGTTGAATAGGTGAAAACTGATTACGAATTCAAAACAAAGAAACAGTGTTCAGAACTTATTTCATTTAAAGTCACAACAAGTGGCGGGCTTGTGGAGGAATAAATTTTAATACAAAGTGGCAATTAGCGGTCGCGGTCGCCTCATCACGACATCTGCCGCCTTCCAAAATGGGAAAACAAATCGCGAAAAATTTCACGCAAAATTAGTGACTTACTCGTCTGTTTCCGCAAAAATAAACAAAAATCATATTTCTGTAATGTTGCCAATCTGAGAATTCTTCTAATTTAGTACAAAAGTATTGCAATGTTGCCACATTGTCCATTATTTTAAAAACGTACAATGATCACATTTCCAATCTGACGATTCTTTAATTTAGTTGGAAGTTTTGGCAATGTTGCAACGTCGTTCATCACATCAGTATTACCAAACTCACAATACTCATTTATTACAGAATTATTGCAGTGCTGCCAAATCTATCCTTTGCGTAAAACTGAGCCAAATCACACTTTTACAGCGTTGCCAAACTAAAATTTCTTTTAATATTGTACGAAATTCTTGCGATGTAAAAACGAACCAAATCACATTTCTACAATGTTGTCAAGCTGACAATTCTTCAAATTTAGAACGAAGTTCTTACAATGTTTCCAAATCGATCATTTTTGTAAAAAGGGCTAAAAATATATATAGTTTAGCTAATTTGTTCGTTTCCGTACAAAATCACATTTCAACATTGTTTATCTCTATTTTAGTACAAAAACATTACAATGTTGTCAAATTTACCATTACCGTTAAAACGAAAAAAATTAAATTTTAACAGTGTTACCAAACATACAAATTTTCGTTTTCTTCACATTATTTTCAATTTTGTACACAATTCTTGCAATGTTTCCATAACGACTATATTCGTAAAAACGAACCAAAATCCATTTTCTATTGGCGTTTCAAGATAAAAGATACTCCCTCTAATGATCAGTTTTGAAAACAGTTTCGGGCATTCCAGCTGTCATTTCTCTGTTTGTTTACGTTGATTTTGGTTAGGAATTTAGCACTTGTTTCATAAATATGAAGTGACAGTGACATATTATTTATAATTTTAGGTTAGGAACGGGTTGGCCAATAGTTTTGCCGAATCGTCGGTTTAGGTTTTAGGTAAAAAGAAACAAAATCACATTTGAACAGTGTTAATCTTTATTTTAGTACAAAATCAGTTGCCAGGTTTACCATTTCCGTAAAAAGAAAAAAAATCACATTTCAACAATGTTGCCAAAATGACAATTCTTATCATTTATTACAAAATTATTACAATGCTGCCAAAATTACCATTTTCGTTATAATGAGCGAAATCACACTTTTACAGTGTTGCCGAACTGAAACTCTTTTAATTTTTGTAGTAAATTCTTGCAATATTGCCATTTGAACCATATGCGTAAAAAGGAACAATAAATACATTTTTACAGTGTTTCCAAACTGACCATTCTTCTAATTTAGGACAAAATTATTATAATGCTACAAAATCGTTAATTTTTGTAAAAACGACCACAAAATCGTTTTTCCTTTTTCTACAGTGTTGCCAACTAAAACTTTCTAATTTTTTACGAAATTCTTGCAATATGGCCAAAAAAACAGACAATAACCCATTTCTACACCGTTGCCAAAATTACCATTCTTATAATTATCTAAAACTAGAGATGGATTAGTTTATAGTGTGGTCAATTGTCAAAATAGTCTTGTTTTATCCCCAAAACTAATGAAAAACCAATACAAACGTTAAATCTCAGTGAAAGTATATTACAAACCAACAAAATCACATTTGAACAGTGTTAAACTTTATTTTAGTATAAAATCAGTTGCCAGGTTTACCATTTCCGTAAAAAGGAAAAAAAATCACATTTCAACAATGTTGCCAAAATGACAATTCTTATCATTTATTACAGAATTATTACAATGCTGCCAAAATTACCATTTTCGTTATAATGAGCCAAATCACACTTTTACAGTGTTGCCGAACTGAAACTCTTTTAATTTTTGTAGTAAATTCTTGCAATATTGCCATGTCGACCATATGCATAAAAAGGAACAATAAATACATTTTTACAGTGTTTCCAAACTGACCATTCTTCTAATTTAGGACAAAATTATTATAATGCTACAAAATCGTTAATTTTTGTAAAAACGACCACAAAATCGTTTTTCCTTTTTCTACAGTGTTGCCAACTAAAACTTTCTAATTTTTTACGAAATTCTTGCAATATGGCCAAAAAAACAGACAATAACCCGTTTCTACACCGTTGCCAAAAGACCATTTTTATAATTATCTAAAACTAGATATGGATAAGTTTAAAGTGTGGTCAACTGTCAAAATAGTCTTGTTTTATCCCCAAAACTAATGAAAAACTAATACAAACGTTAAATCTCAGTGAAAGTATATTACAAACAAACAAAATCACATTTGAACAGTGTTAAACTTTATTTTAGTATAAAATCAGTTGCCAGGTTTACCATTTCCGTAAAAAGGAAAAAAAATCACATTTCAACAATGTGTCCAAAATGACAATTCTTATCATTTATTACAGAATTATTACAATGCTGCCAAAATTACCATTTTCGTTATAATGAGCCAAATCACACTTTTACAGTGTTGCCGAACTGAAACTCTTTTAATTTTTGTAGTAAATTCTTGCAATATTGCCATGTCGACCATATGCATAAAAAGGAACAATAAATACATTTTTACAGTGTTTCCAAACTGACCATTCTTCTAATTTAGGACAAAATTATTATAATGCTACAAAATCGTTAATTTTTGTAAAAACGACCACAAAATCGTTTTTCCTTTTTCTACAGTGTTGCCAACTAAAACTTTCTAATTTTTTACGAAATTCTTGCAATATGGCCAAAAAAACAGACAATAACCCGTTTCTACACCGTTGCCAAAAGATCATTTTTATAATTATCTAAAACTAGAGATGGATTAGTTTATAGTGTGGTCAACTGTCAAAATAGTCTTGTTTTATCCCCAAAACTAATGAAAAACTAATACAAATGTTAAATCTCAGTAAAAGTATATTACATACAAATTTTACACTATTCCTTACTTATTTTTGTTGTTTACATTATTTGTAGGTTAGCAGACTAAACCCCTAAAAATTGAAAAACCGGGTGAAAACCCATCTCTATTTAAAATCAAAGTAATGCAATGTTGCTAAATCAACCTTTTAAAGAAGTGATAATGATCAGTTTTTCGTGACAATTTTAAAGGTTTTGGCTTCAGAAACGAGTTTTCATATATTAAAGATATAAGTAAGTTAAGATTTAGCGTAGGAGCATCATTAATAATCACTTTCTTGCGTGTTTGCAGGCAAATTGAGGTTCAAGTCGTGATAATTATCTACCCCATTCAAGCTGGTTGGATAAGGGTACATAACTCAGACATCATCGCGTTTACCGTAATCTAAACTTTCTGCTGCTATCAAGCATTTTGATCAAACCTTTTGTTTCAAAAACATAAATCAACTGCGTAAACCACATTTATTGTACCGATGCATTGAACTACCTGTTACATAAATGGCCCTGTTAAGCTCTATAACCCATTATCAAGAGATTTGGGTAAAGAGGATTTGCGTCATTATCTAGTTGAAATTTCGCACTTACAAGTCGCAAACGGGCCGTTTCCGAAGCCGAATTAAGCCGACGACCTAGAAACGCCTTGTTTAAACACGTAAATAAGCGGATTCGAAGGGTCCGAATCCAGATTGACGCAGCCTCTTGTTATGATAATAAATTTCCCGTTTAGGCTTATCTCAAAACCGAGATCATTCGGACCGGATTTTCCGGAATATGGAACGCCTCTGAAATTAAATTCCAAAAGGTACACACGTTACTATTGTAGTTGTTCTCTTTGGAGAAGTGACAAATCTCGAAATGGAGAAACTAGGAATTTTCTTTATACCAGCATAGCATCGAATAGAAAGTTTCAAACAATCCTTGTTCATGTTTTACATTCCCAACTTGGCTTATCTCGAAAACGAGAATCCACAGAAACAGCATTTAAAATTGTAATTACATCGGGGTGCGATTAGATAGCAGGCACAATCCCAGCGTTTGTGAAAAGGTAGAAATTCCGGCTGTTGTGAGATTTATTATTTCGCAAAACCCGTAGGGAATACATAGATGAACTGAAAGTCGGAGTAATTCAATTCAGTTTCTCGGAGCATCCCGAATAACCTTAAACCGCGCTCACAATGACAATTGCGCTTATCAGCGCCGGTCAATACCGCTTAAAGCGCCTCTAAAGTTTCTGAGCACCACTGCAAATTGCTCGATATTGTCCTGTGATTAAGCCGACTAATGCTGAAGCTCCGCTTGCATTAAACGTACGCTGTTCCGTTTCCGGATGGTTTGCAGTTTAGCGATTTTGAAGCGGAAACGAAACGAACGCCGACGATTCGCTATGTGTTTTAAGGGGATCGGTAAAGACTTTACGTTTTTTGATCGCAATGCCTACGTGTAGAAAAATATACAGGATTTTTCTTAGATTTTAAATGCCCCCATAGAAAAAAGTCCAACGGAGTGAGGTCGGGTGATCTCGCAGGCCATTCCATGGGACCACGTCTACCAATCCATCTTCCAGGAAATCGATTGTTCTGATATTCTCGAACGGGAAGTGAATAGTGTTGAGGTGCACCGTCTTGTTGGAAAATTAGTTGATTTTCAAATAAATTTTCATCATTTTCTAGTAGCTCTGTTATGGTCGGACAACAGTGGTGTCAAGAAGCTCAAGATAAGTAGCGGTATTCAAATTACCGTTAATAAAAAACGGACCAACGATGTGGTCTCGTAAAATACCTGTCCAAACATTAAGTTTTTCTGGATATTGGGTATGGGTTTCCCTAAACCAATGTGGATTCGTGTCTGACCAATACCTACAGTTATGCCTGTTCACTTCTCCATTCAAAAAAACATACACTCATCACTGAAGCAAATATTGTACAACAAGTTCACATTGTTTGTCAGATTAGTAGACATAATTTTACAAAATTGTAGTCTTCTATCATAGTCATCTTCGTTTAATTCCTGAACCAATTTTACCTTGTATGGATGAATATTGTGTTTTTTTAAAATTCTCCATACACTGCTTGTCGAAACACCCGATGCATGGGAAATTTGATTTAAAGACTGATTATTATCCATTGCAACGTGTCCCAGCAACTTCAATTGGTTCATTAATAATTTGTTTTCAGGTTGATGTTTTTTGTTTGTCACTGAACCAGTTTCCATGAATTTTTGCATCAACTTTAAGACATACTGATGACCAATTAATTTATCTGGATGAAAAATGTACAATTTCTATTCTTTCGGCAGTCGTGTAAACCATATTGACAATGTTCCGTCAAAACGAACTTGGAAGTTGACCGACTGAGGCAAAAACATGGAATGGAAAACAGGTATTCGGTAGTGTTATCAGCAGTTTGACCAAAATAACAAAATGTTTTTTTTTTTTGGTCTCAGTTCAAAGCAAATGTACAAATAAAATAGTGCAATTAATTCCTTATGAAATACCCTTTCCAACGATGTGCCACACAGGGTATGGTGCCATTTGAAAACTTAGTGGGGGTGGTTATGGCGACGATGCTCCTAGAGTAATGTATAACAAAAATGCAAGATTACTATTAAAATTATATTGACTTTCGCACATTCTAGCAAGTGTCTTCTTTTATATGCTGTTTAAAAACAGCAATATCTATCTTAGTTTTTTTTTTATTTGGATTAAAAGAGTGTCATAAAATTTTGACTTTCCCATAAGATGTTTTGCTTTACCGATGCCCTTAAACGTCAAGCGTTTAGAAGCATTTTATGCAGGAAATGGTACAGTGAGACTCTTTGATTACGAACCGAAACTATTTCCGCAGCTAAGTTCTAATCACCCTTGTTAGAAACTGGGTTAATTTTGCTAACACGTGCACGCGATTTCTAGAAAATGTATTTGTTAAACGTGTTAAAAAACTTTAATTTTTTAGCACCAGAAAACTCGAAAAGTCCGGTCAAGAACTGTCATACATGTTTTTCTTTTTTTTTTGCAATTGACTTAAAAGTTGCGTAAATGCTTATGCATTTACTTGTCAACAATAATTTTTTTGGGAAAACCATAATTTGACCAATTGTCGACATCCAATATCTCGGTAACATGAAAAGCCTAGAGAGGCGAGGTTTGGCTCATTTTGTAGTACTTTTCTATCGGCAATTTAGTGAAATTGATTGAAGTGCAAATATAGTATATTTCATTACCAGTACAGAAATGAGGATTTTTCCGTGCGCGGAACGGAAAATCCATTTCTGGACGAGTAATGAACGATATTTTTTATTATACTTAGGTACCTACCTGAAATCAACATAAACAAAAAATATCGCAAAAAATTATTAAGAAAATCGGGAATATTTATTTTTATTTTTAAAACAGTAAAAATGTAAGTACATACAACTCAAATTAACAAAAAAAATACAAGTAGGTAATTCTAAGAAAATTAATTTTGGACAGAACCGTTATTATTAATAGTAATATTTATTGTACAATTCGTATTATTGTTAAAGCTCAATCCCTTTTGCATTTCTTTTTGTTGAACTAAAGACTCTGCTAAAGATGTTGAAGCGGAGTGTTCGTGTGTGCTTTGGTTCTCTTGATTGACTGTTACAGATGTTGTAGTTTCCAAGTTACAAGGGCTAAACAACTTCCGTGATACTTCAATTTTTCTTTGTATGGACTCTTCTATATATCCTTCTGCTACATTGGAAGAAAGCCATCCTCCGTGTCTTTTCAAAGTAAGCATATCACCGCCGTTTTCCACCAACATGGTTGCCGAAGAGCGCCTTAGCCCATGTCCGGTATATTCTTCGGGATTTTTTAGTTTTAGGTATTTTGCAATAAGTTTTGGAATACCACTGATAGTATGGCACCCAACATGTTGAGCGTAACATCTTTGGTTTCGGTATGCAACAAATAATCTTCTACTCTCCATATGTTTAGGGCGGAGATCTGCGTATTTACGGTAAATTGTACAGGGATCGAATTTGCAATTTTCATTGGTAATGGTAAAACTTCTTGACCTGTGAGTTTTTCCATCTCGTAAAAACACGACAAGGAAACGCCCATTATCTTCCACATCATCTAAACTCAAACGTATTAAATCATCTCTGCGGCATGCACCGAAGATGCCAAACACTAAAATTACTTTTGCTAGTAGATATTCTCCATCTGAAGCTTCACATAAAAATTTGGTTACTTGTTCTGCTGTAAGAATCTTGGATTTCTTTGGTATATATCCTACAGCTTGTCGTTTCAAAAAAGCAATCGTTTTTGGATATTGATGGTGTGTATTTTCTTTTATTGCCAAACAACTCTTTAACATAGAAAATCGACTCCATAAAGTGGAGGATTTCATAGTGTTGGCTTTTTCAGAAAAATATACTAAAAGAATATCGTCACTCACAATTTTGATTCGTTTCTGAGTCCGCCATTCGGTAAAACTGTTATATTCTTGTTCATATCTCAACCTGGATTTCACTGGTAATAAATCTGCACTCACTTCTGCCGCTCGTTGTAAGATATTTTCGGGAATATCCCGATTTTCTTCACAATCTGAATTCATTTTTGCAAAATGTAATAAATACATAAATACTTAATTTTCACTGACAGAAAATAAAATTTGTCATTAATAAATAAATCGTTGCTATAGACACATTACCCGTTTCTTTTTTTTCTTCAGGTTGCCATAGTTCCGATAATGTCATATTTACTGTATTTTATAAACAGTTGAAAATGTAGTATTTTCTGTTAAGTATAATAAAAAAAAAGTTACAACGTTTCAAAAATTGAAAAAAACGACATATTTGGTCAAAAGTGTAATTTTAGCTCCAAAAGGGTTTCAATGGACAGCAAAAGGCATATTTATACCAAAGAACCTCAAATTAGATGAAATAAAATTAGTAGCTAGGTGATAATGACAGTTGCAATTGGTGAATTGGTTGGTATTTTTGAAACTGAATTTAGGTAAAACATACTAGACAGACCTTTGATTGAGTAAGATTGACAACCGTTTTGTCTCTTAAACAAAAACCATCCCAACGGATAATCATCAACAAACAAGTTTATCGAGCCTAAAGGCATTCACTTTGTTAACGTCAACATTGTGACGTCGCCCCAGTGATCAATGACGCAAACAGTATCATCCGCGGCTTACTAAACTTTGATGAATGGACCAGATTAGGCGTTTCACGTTTGACGTCCGTCCCAAATAGGATAAATGACTTTGAGTCACTCGATATCAACTATTCGTTTTATTTTGGTCGAGACGGTGACATATTAATGTTCCCGGATTTCGTTCAGAATTTGTCAATAAAGTGGACAAAAAAAACGTTAACAATCCCTGGCTCTTCTTAAGACGCCGTTTAGCGGGCAATTTAGAAACTAGTTGGGGAGAATTTCTGTCTTCATTGTGCGACACTAGTTCGTTATTCGGCCAAGTTTCCGATAGTTGAGCTTAAATCGAGAGAGTTTAAACTGCTTTAAACTGTTCCAAGCTAGTAATATAAATGAGATTTACTTATAAAATATGCGTCGTTTAGCACCTTTGTTTGCCCGGAAAGTTTCACGGTTAACGTCGAACGAAACTGCAACGAGCAAAACTTGCTAAGCCGACGTCTTCGCTCTGAGGGCCATTAATTACCGAAAAATTGAGCCAGCTCGGAAAAAAGAGGGTGTCGGTTTTATATGCCGCAGTCCGAACAGGTTGCCCCCTCGATTGCCCCAGGCCATCAATTAACCATCGAATGTGCAACACATTGCGCCAGCGGTGGCTCCAATTTATGGGTCTCCGCTACGCCCCAGCTATTAAAACTGCCCTTTGGAGTTACTCTGCGGGAAATTTACTAAATGTGGAAATTCATATTTTAATTATTTCTGTTCTAGGATTGTGAGTAAATTAGCCGTGACCGATTATTTACCGAAAAGGTACCGAAAATACAGTGTGACAGAAAAATTTACCAATTTGACCAGTAAATTTATGAGTCTATGGTTGTCATTAATTTCATTAAAGTCATTTTTGGTTAATATTGTCAAAATAAAATCCTGAAAAGATTAGAGACTTTTTTATTTTTTTACTTATTTTTTATTGACATACCAAAACTTTAGAAATTTTGGTAGTGACAATTGTCAAAATAACAGTCATAAATCTCAGTTATTGACAGTTTTAAAATTAGTGACTGATATTTCATAATTTTTGGAGCATAATTTAGCTAAGCATTCACGTGACCACTGTTAAATTAACTGTCATAAATCTGAGAAACACGACTTGTATCGAATACTGCAATTAAGAGTACAAAAATGACGTAAAGTGTCATTTTGCTAGGGTGCCACGCATTAAAGTGTCAAAATTGACATAATGACAAGGTCATCTCCGAAACGGTGCCAGAGCAAAATGGACGTCAGATTTGTGTTCCCCACGGTCAAATTAATTAAAAAAATCACTTTAATTAAGGAAAATCCAAAATAGTCGCCGTTAGTATAGTAGGCCCAAAAACTCCCTAATTTAGATCTAAATTCCGTGCACTCTTCCAGAAAATTGTCCATAACTCGCTTATTTGAAACACCCTGTATAAAACCACCGTACAATAAAAGAAAGCTAATCAATGGGGCTATCACGTGACGTTGAGCGGGCACGGCTAAGTTGCCCCGTTTAGCCGCTAGAGAGCGTCAAATTTTGACTCTCGTTTTTTGCAGTTTTTGCTCAATATCTCAGGAACGTTTCAGGCTAGAGGTCTGAAGTTTTTACGACAAACGCACTACGATGGTGATGCAACTTTCACCTTCTATACACTTTTTTGGTACCATGCACCGTTTAACCTTGAAAAATTAAAAATTGGAATTGTCAAGAATTTTCAAGGTGAGACCTTCTGATTTTAAAAAAAAAAATTATTTTCAAAATTAACCTCAACTACTTAAATACCTTCAGGTTAAGAGTACAAAAATGACGTAAAGTGTAATTTTTCAAAATGTCATTTTGCTAGGGTGCCACGCATTAAAGTGTCAAAATTGACATAATGACAAGGTCATCTCTGAAACGGTGCCAGTTAGAGCAAAATTGACGTCAAATTTGCGTTCCCCAGGTTCGAATTAGTTAAAAAAATCACTTTGGTTAAGGAAAATCCAAAATAGTCGCCGTTAGTATAGTAGGCCCAAAAACTCCCTAATTTAGATTAAAATTCCGTGCACTCTTCCAGAAAATTGTCCATAACTCGCTTATTTGAAACACCCTGTATAAAACCACCGTACAACAAAAGAAAGCTAATCAATGGGGCTATCACGTGACGTTGAGCGGGCACGGCTAAGTTGCCCCGTTTAGCCGCTAGAGAGCGTCAAATTTTGACTCCCGTTTTTTTGCAGTTTTTGCTCCATATCTCAAGAACGTTTCAAGTTAGAGGTCCGAATATATACCTGAAATACAGCCAAATAAGTTTAAAGTAATTTAACAGTGTTTTAGAGCTCCATGAGTGACAGCTGTCAAAACATTGTTCTTACAGTTTGTGATTGGTCAAAAAAAGCAGTTTTAAGCTAACCCACCATGCTGTGGTGTGCTGTAATCAGTGTTGCCAAATTTAAGCAAAACTCGTAAGGAAATCTAAACACAATTTGTGTTTTTTAAATGAAAGTAGGTAAGTTTGGCAGCAGCGCAAGAAATTTTAAATTTACCTTTTGAGAAACTACAAATTATAGTTAAATGCGGCAACACTGTTAGTAAATCCTTTTTTAATAGTTTTGACTAAATTTAGCAACCTGGTTTTTTTTTCAGGAAAGACCAATTTCTGTCTAAATTTGGCAACACTGGCTGTGATTGAATCTGGATTAGTTAGTCACTTAATCGAATTTCGACCAAATTTCGTTTATAATAAACTAAAAGTTTTACAGCGTTTTCAAGATTCTCTACCAGTTTTCTTGATTTTAGTCGAATTATTTAAAAATTTGGCACCACTGTAGTGTTTTTTATTTACGACTTTAAGAACTTTTCTAAACCTTGGTTTTTTTAACTTTTTGGTCATAAAAGCAGCTTTTATTTTACTGATTTTTTTGACTATTCAGATGTGATCATGTGATTTACGCAAGTGCTGCAGAATTATCTAATTCATCTTCCGTTCTACAGCAACGATTTTTGAATCAGAACTGAAAAATTAATATCAACTAGAAATTTGGTTTACTTAACTTGTTTCATCAGACAAATATTTGAACTGACAAAAACGTTTTTGTTTACCGAGTTTGCAAGAGCTGTTGTGCTCCCCTTTGATTTTTATCGTCACCCCTAAATGCTTTTTGAGCCCCAAAACCTGACAAAGGCTGGGCATTTCCGAACTGTATTTTTATCTAATCTAACCTCGAATATTGGAGAGAAAGCCCGAATATCGAAAATGATAGGATCAAAGGATCCAGTTGCAATAACATTCAAATTGCGTTTCATTAATAGTAACTGCTAACCGATAATGAGGTTATGTCTGCATGGGGGAGCCGTTTCCACCACTTGCACGATCCAGGTTTAATTGCACTACACTCGCGTTCAAAACATGCCAAAAGCGAATTTATCACTAGGTAGTGCAGCTTTATCTCGGGTGTTTACATGCAAGTTTACGTGCCAAAATGTACGGTATAATATTACACTTGTGTGACAAACCAGGGTTAAATGGCAGTTTTCTGGCAAATTATATGCAAGGGGCAGGTGAGAACTTGTACAAGATTAAAGGATGACCCGCCGCGATTTATTTAAACTGACAAAAAGCAACCAGCAAAGCCCCAAACAAGAGCTATAGAGACTTCATTAAATATAAAGCGGGATAGTGGGCGCCTTATTTATGAACCCCATCCGTCACTCTAACCTCCGCCAATTAAGAACTATTCCAGCCGGGGGCTAACTAAACGGCGAGATATTCCCTGGAGAGAAAGAACGGCTGAGTGGTTCACAGCACCTTTTGTTATATGTAGGATGTCTGCCAGTTTTTTTCTAAAAAGTAAATTAATATAGCAACCTTAGTTTTTGCCAAATTAGCTTATTACAAAGGAAAATCCACGGGTCTTGTGAACAATAACTAACCATGAATTTACTACGACGAGATGCTTTGTCCGCTGTTGCCATCTAAGTGATCAGTCACTTGGTTAGCATAGGTTCACCTAAGCATTTTTTTTTAATAATATTTAAAAAATAACCATTACAGCATAACCATGTTTTTGATTACTCTATGTGATCGGCCACTAGGTTAGCATAGGTTCACATATTCTCATATTCATTCTTTTTTCAAAACACTTCTACAATTTTTAAGAATGATGTAATATTTGATTTCAGACTACGCGTGCGATTTGGCAACAGCGCAGACGAACTTTCCAAATCAGCTGATCAAATTCCACAAAATGCTTGTAAAATCATGGATTTTTTGAACGATTTTGTGACAAAAATTGTGGATCGTTCGCATTTTTTCTTTTTTATCTGTACTATATAGGACGTAACCTAACCCAAAAAAAAAAAATTGACTCAAAATTCGTGGTTAGCTATTCTTCACAAGACCCAAATCCACTCCATTATCCTTTTGACCACCCGGGGCCTAATTCTTGAAAGCAGGGAACGGAATTTTCCAGAGGTTGATAGAATGTGACAGAAGAAGCTGACAATGACGGGTTCTTGTCACATTCTACAGGGGTTTCTCTTAATAATTCCCTCGTTTCAAGAAAACGCACCCAGATCTGTTTCTCAACATATTTTCAAATCCCCTTCCTTTAAGAGCTAAAGCACTTTCTACATTCTTTGATTGATTGATTCTCGAAACTTTTAACTTTGTTATTGTAAATTAGGAAGTTTCCTCGTATAACATTAAACTTACTTCGAGTCGAATTTATTTTCAACTTCCGCCTTTCGGAAAATCACTAGCAGAGCATGTACAGACATTTCATTTGCTGTTTAAAAGCCCCAACAATGTGTTTTACTTTTTTAAACATTGCTAGAACATGTTTTAAATGCTGAGAAAAGTTAGGAATTCTATCTACCACCGTGTAGAGGATAAACTGATAGTACACAAGTACTTCTGGTTATACTGGAAGTAGATACCAATACTCGCTTATTTTAAATAAAACACTTTATAGGTTTTTTTTTAATTCTACGACCATTTCTAAACAAGTGTCATGTTTAATGACAACTACTGATAAATATTCATCTCATTTTATGACAACTATTGGTATACAGGTGTGGTAAATCCAAAACCGACCATAGGAAAACCGTGTAACTGACAGAGAAACGTAGATAATTGCATGCGTGGGACAAAGACAGTAAACGCTGTTGCCAAAATCCAATACCGTTATTGGATCACAAAATTAATTTTGTCGACGGTATTGGATTTTGGCAACAGCGTACTGAAAATATGGCCTACTTGGTATTTTTTTCGTTTACTGTCTTTGTCCCACACATGCAATTATCTACGTTTCTCTGTCAGTTACACGGTTTTCCTATGGTCGGTTTTGGATTTACCACACCTGTATATCATTTGGTAACATTTTTTATTTTGACAACAAAATTTTCAAATATGTTCACGCAATAGATTTTATTAAGTTAAGAGCAGTTTTCTTTCGGTTTTAGATTTCGGATCGAAACGCGAGTTAAGTAATCTTCCACGCGATAAGTCTTTTAAAAAACTTTATTACAGAAAAGATTACAACAATAGGTGACTCACAATATGACTGCTTTAAATGAAGATCAATTGCAAAGTGATTTACAGACTGACTACGGGCCCTAGCTTGAATCTAGAAAGCGTGATTTTTATATAAACAATAAAATAAGATTCTGCAAAGTCTAATCTAATAGTCAGCATTATCGGAATTATAGGCTACATAACTCCTCCCTCCGTAAGTTCGGAAAACAAGGGTTCCTTGTTTTTTCGATCATCTAGGGGCAGATCAATGTCATTAGATGAAGGGGTTCGTCTAGACTTTCTTCTTTGGCGAAGAGTCCTCCACAGGTAGATAAGGGCTGCCAAGATCAGTATGCCTAAAATGAGTGCAAAAAGAGTCCAATATGTGGGTGAAAACTGAGTTGGTTCATTCAAGAAATGAAATTTAACTGAGTCCAGGATCTTCCGGGCTTTATTGAGTTCTTCAATGTTTACCTCGTCGAGTTGGAGTTTAGGGATGGCAGTACTTTGTTCGGTGTACGAAAAGTCAGGCAGGTCCACTATGAATCGAAGATCTGAACTGGTTTCTTTTTCATATACACGGTGTCCAATTTTAATCGCACATTCGGGAATAGTGATTATACTGGGATTTCGTAAACTGTACAATCCTTTTTTACAAGTACTTTTGATGATAGTTTCATTTACTGGAATCACCAGGATTTCCTTTCCATTCAAGCGGTGTACGGTTGTTTTTTTAAAATAAATGTCTACTAAAGGGCACTCATTCACTGTAGTGGTGATCAGCTTAAATACACAGCTAGCTTCTCTTGATAAAGCTTCTTGTTGGCAAATGAACACATTTTCCAGTTGCGGGCATTCTTCTTGTGCTGTCCAATATTCTTCTTTCGTAAGTAGGATATAAGGATCGGCAACGGAAATTGTTTGGTTATGGACCGGGATAGGAAAGATTTTATACAATGTAAATTGATTTGGTCCAGTAATTGGTGTGTGTATAGAAAATAATATTATATTTTCTTTGATCATTACTTGCACTGATAAGTACTTATAGTAGTTAATTAATTCGTTAAATTTTGGAAGATTATCTGACTTATAGAGACTGTGGAGATCACTAATCAATTTCCTCAACTGAGATGGATTTAATATTGAGTTATGCATAGTGTTTACATGAGCAAACGAAATTGCGGCTTCAATATTACTGACAAGTTGATTTACGGTATTTAGTTGAAATATAATATTATCCAAAATTAGTGACATATACAATGCGTTACCTATATTGTATTCCATGTCTCTTAATTGATTGATTTTATCTAGTAATAGGTCTTGGTTTTTAGTCAGCTTTTTCAATTGTACATTATAAGTTTCTACTACTGATGTTAAGACAGTATGTTCACTTTTTAAGTCATCTTGTGCTTTTTGTTCGTTTTGTAAGATTGTATTAAAATAGTTATTAAATCTATCTTCGTCATCAGAATCTAGAGTACCAAATAACCATTTGTTAACTTTACCGACAATATTAATTAGTCCGCGTTTAACTTTAGTAGGTTTATGGAATATCTCGACATTACTAAGAATGCGTTGCAAATAGTCAGCTGTTTGTTTGAACTTATGAGAGGTCAAAAGCGTAAAGCTCTCATTTTTGCTGGAGTTGTTATTTATGTAATTGGATTTATCTAAAAGGTACTGAACTTTATACAAGCATGTTTCGATGTCACTGATGTTAATGTGATAAAAAGACGTATGTTTAGATTGTGCAACGTAAGCTTTTCCAACAGAGATGGGAAGGATAGGGTTACTTAGTTCTTTGATTTCTAAGGTTGTAACCATGGGAATTATTAGTATTAGATGGAGTTGCATCATCTGAAACAATTAAATGACGTTGTGGTTTTAAAACGTTTTTATGAAACTGCTTATTTTGCGAGACAATTACATTTTCATGGTCAATGATAGGGGAGTGAACTTTCTTATATTTATTGGCTTCTTTAGCTTTTGATTTTTGAGCGAATGTCTTAGTAAACACGGGCTTTGTGGGGTCAATTTGTATTTCGGATTGCCTGTTGACATTGGCTTTTTCTAAATTCGATTTTTGTTGAAAAGTCAGTTTATTGTATATTTCCTTATTTATTATTTTAATATTTTCAGAATGATCTTGTATATACTGAGAAAGTCTTTCTTCTTCTGACAATTCTAAAGGGTTTTTGTAATCGAGTTTACCTCTCACTATTTGAAAAGGAGTGTATTTCAAAGCGCTATGAGTAGAGTTGTTGTAAGACAAAATTGCATAGGCCATTAAATTAGAAATGTTTTCTTTTGGTTTTTGATTTTTTAAAGTAAGAATGATTTCATTTATTGTAGAGTGAAAGCGTTCAATGGGACTGTTAGAATTTGGATTGTGAGGAGTACAATAATGGATTTCGATGCTATGCACAGAACAAAGATTTTGAATTACTTCATTCTTGAAAGTAGTACCGTTATCGGTGGTAATTTTGCGAGGTAATCCAAAATGATTAAAATAAGTGATTAATTTATTAGCTACCTCTGTGCTGTTTGGCGTTAGCAAAGGATATGCTTGTCCTAGTTTTGAAAAACTATCTACAATGGTTAAGAATGAAACATTGTGTGTTTTGTAGATATCCATATAAATATGATCAAAAGGTTCATAACCTATAGGTGTTGGTTTGAAAATCAATTTATTCGGGTGTCTTTCATATTTGGACTTTTGACAAATTTCACATAAATTTACGTACATCTTGACGTCACTTTCTAAATTTGGCCAATAGAATCGTTTTTTAAGTGCTACAATATTTTCCTGAATACCACGATGTGAGGTTTTAGTTTCGTGATAGTATTTTAGTTTTTGTCGTTGTTCTTCAATATTTTCGACGTCTTCCAACACAGTATTGGAAATGAAAAGACTAAATGCATTATTTTTAAAGTATTTTTGGAAAATACTTAAGACAATTGGTTCAAGGCTTTTATCTTTAAAATTTAAGCAATATGTGCATTTAGGAGTAAAATGTTCTTTAATGATTTTACAAATTTCATCTTCAGAAGGATCGTTGTTTAAAAATACATATAAGCGATGTTTATCAAAAATGTGTTGCTTTTGAATTTTAATTTTGTTGTTGTTCGAGTATCTAAACATGACTTGGTTTTTATATATATTTAAAGGTTTTTGTACATAGGGTGCGCCAATTATGGGATTTTCAGCACTTGTATGTCTTGTTTCTAGATCGTCTGTATTATCAATTTTAGTTTGATTTTCTTGAATTGGTGGACGAATTGTTATGTCTGAAATTATATTAATCTTGTTCTTTGGAGAAGAACTAGGCGGTGTAATTTCTTTAGTCCATGAATCAAGTATTTGTTCAATGTCTTCGTTGGAAATTTCAGGAATTTCATTTGGGTCAAAATTGGGAAAAATTGATAATTGATCGTCCTCTATAGGGTAAATTTGAATTCGAGAAAGCGTATCGGCATTAGTGTTCTGCTTTCCTTTCTTGTATATGATTTCGTAGTCGTATTCTTCCAATTTTAAGCGCCATCGTACTAGTTTAGAATTGGGTTCTTTAATGGAGAATAGCCATTGTAATGGTTTATGATCCGTGATAATTTTAAACTTAGTACCGAAAAGATAAGGCCTAAAATATTTGGTTGCCCAGACGATTGCTAAAAGCTCTTTTTCAATCGTACTATAGTTTGTTTCTGCAGGGTTCAAAGTTCGAGATGCATATGCGATAGGTAGATCTTTACCTACAGGACCTTGTGACAAAATGGCTCCGATTGCATGATTAGATGCATCTGTAGTAAGATTAAAAGGTTGTGAAAAATCAGGGTGTTGCAAAATTGGGTCATTCATTAACATTTGTTTACAAGTTTCAAAGCAATTGACAAATTCGTGGGTGTGTTCAACCTTTTGATTTTTCTTTAGACAATTTGTAAGAGGTTTTGTTAAATGTGCAAAATTTCGAATAAATTTTCGGTAGTAACCAATTAGTCCGAGAAAAGATTTTATTTCCTTTGGAGTTTTAGGAATTGGAAACTTTTTTATGGCTTCGACTTTTTTTGGATTTGGCTTAATTCCTTCAGGGGTGATAACATGACCAAGAAATTCAACAGTTTTACACAAAAATTCAGATTTATCGAGCTGGATTTTAAGATTATGCTCGCGAAGTCTACGAAAAACGGCCTTGAGATTACTGATATGTTCTTGAAGAGATGTAGAAAAGATGATGATATCGTCCATGTAAACGAGACAAATTCTTCCTTGGAGATCTTTCAACACATTATCCATTACTCTTTGAAAAGTAGCGGGGGCGTTTTTAAGACCGAATGGCATACGGATATATTCGTAGTGTCCATTTTCGACAGTGAAAGCTGTTTTAGAAATAGAGTTGGAATGCATTTCTATTTGGTGAAAGCCTGAAGCTAGATCCAATGTAGTAAAATATTGACTTCTGCCAAGTTTATCGAGGATATCTGCAATGTTTGGAATTGGATATCTATCGTCAATCGTTTTCTCATTGATTTTGCGATAATCGATAACTACACGCCATTTTTGTTTGCCTGAAGCGTCAATTTTTTTTGGGACAATCCAAACTGGGGATGACCATGGGCTAGATGAAGGGCGAATTATGCCATCATTAAGCATTTGAGAGATTTGATTTTGAATTTCTTGTTTATGAACATAAGGATAACGATAAGATTTAGTGTACACGGGTATTTCATCTGTGGTCTTAATTTCATGCTTTACTTCGTTAGTAAAGGTTAATTGTGAATTTGGTTTATGCAGAACGTCTGAAAATTGTTTGATGACATTTTTTAATTCTTTTCTTTCTTCTTGATTGAGATGTTGAGAACGGATTAAAGAAAAGTCGCAATCTGAAGTTTCAAAGTCGCAATCCGAAGTTTCAAAGTTAAAGATTTCTGAATGTACTTGTTCAATATTAAAAATTTCAAAATTTTGAGAATTAAAGATTTGAGCTTTTTCTTCGATTGAGAAAGGGTCAAATTCTATAATTATACTTTCCTTAGACAAATTACGAATTTCCAATGGAACTGTACTGTTTTTCACTAATAAAAGCGAAGGTGGAATTTCAACTGTTCCGTTATGTATATGAGGCAAAAAGAGTTCTGTTCCTTCAGGAAGATTAGTGTAAATATTCTTTACAATAATTGATGTAGGTGGAATTTCAATTTTTTGGAGATCAAAATCTTCACGATAGTATAAAGGAATTTCTGTGAAATTGTTACACAACTTTTGTTCTGATAATTTTACATCTAAACCTAATTTTCTCAAGTCTCTAAGTCCTATTATACCGTCAAAATAATCATGGAAATTATATAGTATAAACTCTAATTCGTTGTTAATACCAAACTCTTGTAAGAGGGGAATTTTTGATTTGAATTGAGTTTTTGAGTTGCCTGTGCAAGTTACGAGGGTATGTTTAGAAGTATAAATTGAATTTGGAAAGTGTTGTTCGGCTAGAATTGGTCGAATTAAAGATGTATGACTTCCAGTATCAATTAACAATTTAGCTGGGGGGTTTGTTATAGTGATATAAGGAAGTGAATTTACTTGGAAACTATTTAGATTTAGGGCGGATTGATTTCCTTGCTGGGTTCTTGAAAATTTTCGGTTTCGTTTAGAGGTGCGTTTTCTTCCTCAAAATATTGGGGTTCATAGTATTGTTGAGGTTCACTGCAATATTCTGGAGATTCATACTGAGTGTAGTCATTATCAGGGTTTTCTGATTGGTCCTGTGCGTATACTGGGGTACCATCGGCTAAGTAGGTTAATTCAGTAAAAGTATATTTGGGTCTTTGGAAATTGTTAAAGTTTCTCGATTGGGGCACAAATGATCGTTGCATGGTGTTTCTTGTCGAAGTTGACATAGGTATTGGTGGTCCGGTGGGTCTGTTCGAGTTTTCTTTCGAAAATACATTTTTAGGTTTTCCAAATACTTGACTGTTTGTGGGGAAATGTTGTTTTACTGGTCTACTTTGAATGTTAATAGGCTGGCTGGGAAAAGGCTGTTTGAAATTTGCTTGCGCATTGAAGTTTTGTGAAGAATGGGGTTGTACTTGAACAAATGAGGGCTGAAATGATGGAAAACGGTTTTCAAACGCTGGGAAACTGTTTTCGGCAAAGTGGGGTGTTCTGTTTACAGGTTTATGTTGAAAATGAGGCTTATTCCCAAATTGTGGTTGTTGTTTAGGCTGAGAGTGATAAGATCTTGCGTTGATTTGCTGTTCAACTAACGAATAATTTACAACAAATGTGCTAGCGTCTTCTAAAGTTTTAGGGTTGTGAAACATTAGAATAGTCCTTAGTTCACTAGGAGAATTACTAATTAAAACAGTGACTGATGTTAATTCTGTTTGTTCAATTAATGCTTGCTTGGTAGCATTAGTTAATGTTAAATCAGCAATTATTTTTAGTGAAATTCTGGTTTTAAGCACTTTTAAGCGTTCAATGAAGTCTAACACACTTTCATTTCGATTTTTAGTCATGAAGTTTAATTGTTGAGATAAGACTGATCGATTTACGCGATCGCCAAATTTTTGTCTTAAAGCTGCTTTAATGAGCGGCCAACTAGTTAAATCTGGTCTACATAATAAGAAATCGCCTGCTTCGTCACAAATTTTAGAGCAAATTGAAGCAAAAACAAATTCTTTTAATGAATCATCTTGAGTAGAAATAAAGTATCTTTGATAGAAACTATCTACGCTGGCTATAAAAAATTCTAAATGCTCGCTTTTTCCACTAAATGTTTTTAGTGTGCGCGCAATTTCTTTTGCTGCTGTAAGAGTAGCCATATCTAAATCTATGTTTATGAGAGTAGTATCAAGATTATCTTCCAAATTAATATTTGAAATGTCTAAGATTAGATTATCGATCTGACTTACTGACATTCAAAGTTAAATTTGATGATAAAAAATATAGAAAAATGGTATTTCGCATTAACACACATCAATTTTACAATAAAAGGGTAAAAGAAGGAATCTCACTTACGGTACTTTCTTAGATCCGCAACTGTGGGTTCTCTTCTGTAGGTTCAAAGGTCGATCTCAGCAAACAGTAGAAACTGACGATTTTTTGGGCCTGGCTTCAGGAAAGGCTGCTTCCAAATCACAGGTTAAACCGAAAAATCTTCTGAGATCCTACCGACGACTGCGCCAGTTAAGTAATCTTCCACGCGATAAGTCTTTTAAAAAACTTTATTACAGAAAAGATTACAACAATAGGTGACTCACAATATGACTGCTTTAAATGAAGATCAATTGCAAAGTGATTTACAGACTGACTACGGGCCCTAGCTTGAATCTAGAAAGCGTGATTTTTATATAAACAATAAAATAAGATTCTGCAAAGTCTAATCTAATAGTCAGCATTATCGGAATTATAGGCTACATAACTCGCGTTAGTTATGATCCAATAGTCACGTGACTTCCATATGTTTTTATAATCAAGGTGTCATGTGATTTTTAAATCATAACGCGTTTGGCTCCGAAATCGTTGGTCAAAAAAAAGCGCCTAAAGTTTTGCATTATCTAATTCAGATTAGATTAATTTAAGGCAATTCTGGCAACTTTCTCTTGTATTCTAATAGAATAGACTGTTTTCAACCTAACCACCATTTAAAATTCCTTTTTATGGTCACGTGACTGTTTTTTGACTAGTGCCACTTTGCTTTTACAATGCTGCCAGCTCAAAATTTAAATTTTTGGTTACAAAATGTGTATTTTTAGCTTTTAAGACTGTCTAAATTAAATTTAGCGAATTTTCACAGTTGAAATTATATTTTTATGGTCACATGACTGTTTTTAACTGTAGTGTCACTTTGCCTGTACAGGGTTGACAGCTCAAAAAATACCATTTTTTTGGTCAAGTGACTTGTAGTTGTTTTTTCAATTTTTACCTTCATAACTGTTTAAATTGCATTTTGCACATTTTTATAATTTAGACTACCTTTTTATTATGATTGGCCAGTACAGCGTTGCCAGGTCAAAATTGCAATCCCACAGTCACGTGACACAATTTGAAAGCGTTTGAACGAGTTCAAATTGCTTTAAAGCCCCAAAATGTGAGAAAGGAAGAAAAGTGGCGCAGTCTGTTAGATTTGTTTGTGTTGATTTTGGTTGCGCAACTAAATTTTTTACGTTTTCTGGGATAAAAGACAAAAAAACATTGAAACTGTCATCAAATATTCAATTTTGAGGTTAGAGCCTTGAATTTTGGGCCTCCAAGCAGACTAAGTTAAATTTTCGACAGCTGTCATCAAACGTCAAAAACTATAAAAACCAGAGCACATGTCACTGTCTAGAACAGTTGTCTTGCAATTCCAAGGACAAAATGTGTTTTAGAGCTTCCCGACAAGTAGTTTGATAGCTGTCACGTGACTGTCCTACTCAATCGTATTAACAAGTGTCACTAACGTCAGTACTCTTAAATATTGTGCAGAAGCACAGTAAACCAAAGAAGACGTGTTTTTGAGCTGCCGGACCGTTATTTTGGTAGTTGTCACGTGAATGATTCCATAAATAGTCATAAGATGACACGTGACAACTGTTACTAACGTCAAAACATTTAAACTTTGCGGTGAGTTTGTCAAAATTGCATTTTATAGCCCCAAAAATGTAAAGTAGGGACGAAAAGAGGCACGGTAGGTTGAATTTTTTCTGTGATTGCGTGGATTTACACCGTTGGCTTCGTTTACTTCATATTTGCTAGATGCAATGTCATTGACAGTCCAAAATCTAAAAATGTAATTTTTCAAAACTATGATATCTCGAAAATCGTTGCAGATAGGCAAGAAAATATTTGAAATAGGCAAGTTGGTACTACTTCCGGTAAAACCGGATGTGTAATAACATTTCAGTTTTAGGCATCTTGACTTTACTATCATGGGACACCCTGTACAACAGGGTGCTTGTAGTTTTTATTTCTTTTGTTAAAAAATATCAACATTGATTAGAATTTTAAACACTTGTATATCATAACCATATCTATTATGAATAATGTATGTTCCAAATTGACAAAGCAATTAAAAGGTTATGATAAGGTTTGTTTTTGGAATATTCTAAATTAAACTTTCCGCTCGAAGTATTCCAATTGTTTATTTACAAGCCCACTCGACTGTAAAAAATTCGGACTAATTTAACAGGCTGAATCATTTGTTCGAACGAAAGCAAATTTGCCCATTGGTCCAAATTGATGCAACGTATCAACTAAATGAAAAAATTCATTTATTTTTTGCTTAAAAGGTTCGAATTAGAAAATGGATGTTTACACTGAAACCTTTCAGATTTCCCCCTACAGTAAGTTTGTTACTTCGGCAAAGTCGTAAGTTTACTTTTCTTCGGTGAGAATTGTTTGTAATAGCAACCATACAAAGCTACACTAAGTAATTACCGACCTTAATGTACTCCTGGAAGCTCGTAAACTTTTCGAGATCCGACTTCTTTATCCTCCCCCCCGAAAACGATTCCAAGTTGGGAATTATGAAAGTTTGGCCGAAAGCAGGCAGTATGAAGGTGTTGGCACGGCCCCCGGCGGCACTTTCAAAATTTATTTTGCAAATTTGCCTACGTTGACATGATTAGATTCTCATCTGATATATGAACTTCCCAACTTCCTTCACTCCGGAAAGTTTTCGATGGAAAACTAGGGACATTAATTTTTTACATCCATAAAAAAATTTAATAACGGTTCTACAGTCGAAACGGCATAATAACCTTAAAACGTTTCCGCTAAGTGGGAATAATTTGTTAGAACGTCAAGGACTGGGAAAAAAAAATGTTTTATTAAAAATTCCCAGTTGGAAATTTAGATTGATATTAAGACGGGTTGGCAATTACGCCTTGTTAACAAAGTTACATTAGCCGGCGTCACTTTCTTAATAACACCATTAAAAAAAGGGGTCTGACAAAGGGGTAATTAATTTTCTTTTCGGTTTTTAAACCGTTAAAAAAGACAATGAATATTGTGTTTTACATTAACTATTTGATAGCTGCATTACACACACATTTTCAGTATAACCCACCCAAAACGAGCATAGAGACGCAGTCATAATTTAATTGGACTCGACACACACGCTTCTACGAATTTAATACCGGGAAAGCGCGGAAATGAAAATTTATCGTTCGTCTTTTAAAATAAAAAAAAATGTATGGAAAAACCCGGGTGCCGTTGAAATAACGTTTACCCCGCACTAAACTAATGACCGAGGGGTTTCAATTTAATCTTATGATGAATAGATGAAAAAAAGCGTCGAGCTTTGAATCAGGGTTTCTAAAGCTTGTAGAATTCTTTTACCCGTTGTTCTTTTTTTGTATGTTTACATGGAAAATGGAATAATTATTTTAATAAGTGCAGAAACATTGTAGGTAAAATATGAATTATTTAAAAATTGATTGCAGAAGTTAAATTTCCAGTGTAGTTAGAACTAGTTTACAGGCAGAATAAGCCAAAATTTTGTCATAAATTCAGGTTTTGGTGACATTTTTCCTTCCTAGATTATGGTTTGGTTTAGTTGTAAAATTTGGTGCCATTTTTCAGTAATTAAAAAGACGAAGAAAAAGTGACGCCAAAATACACAACCCAACGTAAAAAGAAAAAAAAGTGGCAAGAAAAAATTAACAAACTAAAAAGAAAAAAATTAGGCACTCCAGCAAATCAGCTGTTTATATCATATGTCATTTTTGAAAGGGCAAACATAGGAAATGCTATCACTAGTTTCATTTTAGAGATCGCTGCTATATGACGTTTTTCCTTTATTTTGTGGATAATTAGTAGTGGATTGTGAATTTTATTAGGCACTCCAATGATATGTTAAATACAGCTAATTGAAACTTTTGGAAAGGCAAACACGGCCATTAAAACACACTTTCTTATGAATTTGGCAGGCATTTTTTGAAATATCAACTGAAAGTATTTCGAAAATCGCTAAAACTCTATGTATTTATAAGAAAGTGTGCTTTAATGGCCGTGTTTGCCCTTCCAAAAGTTTCAATCAGCTGTTTTTGACATTTCATTGGAATGCCTAATACCTCAAAACACTGGATGGGTTATTTTTTTTTTTGTTTGCTTAAAAAAATCATTTTCTTCTACTTGCAACACTGTAAAGACCAGCTGAGACCAGTCAAAATCAGTCACGTGATCATAAACAATAGTTTGAGTTGTAAAAATTCGCTAAATTTGAACAGTTGCAAAAGCTAATTGTGAAAAACACGTCACGTTAAGGAAATTTATACAAAAATAGATAGATTATACACAGACAGTTACTTCGTTTTGAATGTGACAAACAAAAAAGCAAACGTCACATTCAAAACCAGCGGACACCTGTCAAAATCAATCACGTGTTCATAAAAAATAGTTTTGTAAGAGTTTAGCTGAAACAAATTTAAACACTTGTGATGAAATTTTAAGAAATACCTCACGTAGCTGTGATTTTGCAATTTTTGAGCTTGCAACAATGTGAAGGTCAAGTGACACCTGTCAAAAACACGTCACGTGCTCTTCAAAATTTAGTTTAAACTTTGAATTTTACTACTATTTACTACTTCAAATTTAGACAGTTGTAAAAACTGCAATTGTAACAGACACGTCACGTATGAGTTTGATAATGTAATTTGTCTGCTTGCAACACTGTATAGAGCAGCTGACACCTGTCAAAATCAGTCACGTGATCGTAAGTAATAGTAGGAGATGTAAAAATTTGCTAAATCAAATTTAAACACTTGCAAAAAATGAAATTTTATGAAATACGTCACGTAGCGGTGATTTTGCAATTTTTGAGCTTGCACCAATGTGAAGGTTAGGTGACACCTGTCAAAAACACGTCACGTGCCCTTCGACATTTAGTTTAAACTTTGAAAATGTACTACTTCAAATTTAGACAGTTGTAAAAACTACAGTTGTAACAGACACGTCACGTGAGTTTGACAATGTAATTTATCTGCTTGCAACAGTGTATAGAGCAGCGGACACCTGTCAAAATCTGTCACGTGATCATAAAAAATAGTTGGGGATGTAAAATTCGCTAAATCAAATTTCAATAGTTGCAAAACCTGGAATAGTCAGATGACATGTCAAAAACAGTCACATGACCTTTAAAATGTAGTTTGTCCTTCGAAAATTTACTAAACATAATTTAGGCAGTTGTGACAACTGAAGTGCTAAGAAATACGTCACGTGACATTAAGAAGGCAATTTTAAAGCTTGCAACACTGTAAAAGCAAAAAAAAAACCTAGAAAATCGTAGTTAACAAAAATGTTGTGCATGGTAATAATCGTTTAATGTAAAGAGTAGCTTTGTGATCAGTTCATGTGACAAAATATATATCCTGTTTGTCAAGCAAGCCGAGAGAGTTGACAGTGACAGGTGTCACAGGTGACGTTAAATGGTGCGATCACGTGATATTTTCAAACTGTCAAAAACACGTAAATGCCATTTTTCAATGATAACATTCCCGCACTATTTTTGTTCACGAAATATAGACTTTTCCGCACTAGTGCGTAAAGAAATTATTTTCTCGCGCTAGGGTGGGAAAATTAAATTATGTCAATTTATGTATCATATTCTAAATTATTATTTCATATAATTGTTCATTTTTTATTAATATTAGTACCAAATAGATTAAAGGTAATTCATTACATCAATAACCCATTTATGGTAATCAAGTTATTTTGTAATATGTATAAAGGAACAATATTGTTAAATTCACTATTGTTATTTTTTTTTTAAATATCAACTTTTCAAGTATTTTCAATTATTATTTTTTTCCATTTATTGGAAACGCTCGACTGATGCCCGCACTTGTTAGAAAAAATTACTAAAAACAGCATTCTTATAAAGGAAAAATTATCGGACACTCTGTAAAATGCAGAGTATCAATTTGCAAGTCCAAACTAGTTATTTCATCGACCTGAAATTCCGCTAAAGGTGCGAAATCGGACGGACAAACGGGCGTTTTCGCCTCAAAAATGGCTCTTCTTATCTCATATCCGTGTAATAGAGGTAATAAAATAGACCCTGAACGGGTCCTAAAATCCCGGTTAAATTCACTTGCGTTCCACTTATCCGAATTAGAATCCGACGAATTTTCCACACCGTTATGGCCGATTATCGGATCCTTAATGTTAAAAAATGTCGCATTCAAGACAATTTAAAATGCTAGATTATTTTTTGCCAAGTTGAACAAGACTCCAATCTAAAGTTTGAAAAAACTTTCATGCATATGTTGGTAAAGTTGGTTGAGGTTATAATAGTTTAGACGCGAAACTTTCCATATTCAGCTCTGATGCTGGTATGGTAATGGCCTGGATAACAATAGACAAACCAGTGGCGTGACTAAAGTCTAATTGAATTCATAAAGAAACAGAATTTTTAACTGCAAAACTAGACTAATAATCGTTTCCGCTGACCGTAACGTGCACGACTCTGTCTTTATTAAAACCATAACCACACTGTTGCGTTAGATCGTCGAGAGCGAAAAGTTGATGCCAAAAGTTTAGGAACTTCAAGATGGAGTCGTTCGTAGCTCGATTACGACGAGGATAATGCGGAATCCATTTCTCCTCCATAACGAGCTTTACTTAATTTTCTCTGTTCCGAATTGTGTAAAAGTTAAGGAAAAGTTGTGTACGTGTAGCAGGGGCGTAGGTGAGTTATCGTGGAGGAAAAATCACTATTTAGTAATTGCACAACAAAATTAGCCCACTCCATGACAGACCTTTTCTAAAACAAAACATTAAAATTCGATGATTAATTATTATGTATTCCGAACTCCAATTTCGTAGTAATCAATCATCGAATATTTAATGCTGAAAATGATTACAAACCCGCCTCATAGAGCGTCTTTTAGCACTGAACTGTAAATAAACGAAAAGCAAACAGCAGTTCATTTAATCAGTAAAAATATAATGACATTTTTGGTCAATGGAAATCAGTTCTGAATCCAAAACAATATAAGCTTTTAAAAAGAAGGCATCCTAGTTATCTTTACCCTAATAAGTTCCTTTGAACTTATCATTCAAAGGAAAATACGTCGTCTTTTTTAAAAATAATCAAAGAAAAGAACAACATATAGACATTTCGGTAACGTTCTATTGGTTTGGGATCACCAGATCGTAAAAACAAACAAACCAATCAATGTTTGTGTGTCTTGAATGAATTTTTCTGCATATAGTATAACAAACGAAAATATTTTACTGTATTTGTGAACTATAAACTCCAGTTCCTAGTAATAATGAAAAATTCATAATCCATAAACTTATGACATACATTTTTATGTTACTCTACAAACATTTTTTAAATTAAAACTGTTCAAACTCGGTTTATATGACGTTAAATAATGATTTTAAATTATCGGAGAACTGTGAATTAAATTTTAAATGTGTTGCAACGATTAAAATTTAATTAGCTTACTACTGGTTTATTATATTTAATTGAAATTTCGATCAGGTCTGGGTTCTAAATAAAGTTGAAGACTGCAATTTGTCTAATTATATCGGAAAATGTTTAAACCTAAACTTTCAATTCTGTTCAGAATAATTGTTATGGAAATTATTTGAGTAGAAATTATTTAATGGAGTTTAAATCTGAAAACAGTTTTTTTGCCATTTTCCCAGTATTAACATACTATTCCTGCTTAATATTTTCCTAACATTGGTAGTTAAAAAGCAACAAAAGTTAGAAATAGAAATGATTTATGACAAGAAGTAAATTTTGTGTTCTTGATAACGTAGTTGATCACGTGACCTAAAACTTCCGAAATTTTAACTTTAGAGCAAAATTCTATTTTAAATACAGACACTCCTGCTAAGCTCACATGATATGCAGCATTTGCGTATGAATGTTTTTTTGACACACGTTGTTTTGACCCTAAATTGCTCCCTTACTTGACAAGATACGTCAAAATATTATAGAAAACAAAAGATAGAGCAGACTTGAAGCTTTCCAAAAATATCCCCCCTCGAGTTGATTGATAACGTCGTTTGGCTACTAGAGGGCGTCAAAGTTCCTTCAACATAAAATAACATATTTTGTGACACTCGTTGCTTTGACCCTAAATTGCTCCCTTACTTGACAAGATACGTCAAAATATTATAGAAAACAAAAGATAGAGCAGACTTGAAGCTTTCAAAAAGTAGTAAAAAAAGATCCCTAATACCCCCCCATTCTTTCAATTTTTTTGAAAAATGAAAAATTTTAAAGTGCTTTTTTTGTACTTATTTCACCTAATTTAAGGTCGTTTGGTATAAATATGCCCTTTGCTGTGCATTGGAACCCTCCTGGAGCAAAATAAAAAATTGCCAAAATTGCACTTTTTGCAAAAATGAAATTTTTTCAATTTTTGAATGATTGTAACTTTTTTATTTGAACTCTTATAGATTTCGGTAAAACGCCATTAGAAAGAGGATAAAAAATACTACAAATTGAGCCAAAACTGGACTCTCTAGCTCTTCACGTTACCGAGATATTGAATTTCAAAAAGTAGTAAAAAAAGACCCCTAATATTCATTCTTTCAATTTTTTTGAAAAATGAAAAATTTTAAAGTGCTTTTTTTGTACTTATTTCACCTAATTTAAGGTCGTTTGGTATAGATATGCCCTTTGCTGTGCATTGGAACCCTCCTGGAGCAAAATAAAAAATTGCCAAAATTGCACTTTTTGCAAATATGAAATTTTTTCAATTTTAGAATGATTGTAACTTTTTCATTTCAACTCTTATAGATTTCGCTAAAACGTCATTAAAAAGAGGATAAAAAATACTACAAAATGAGCCAAAACTGGACTCTCTAGCTTTTCAGGTTACCGAGATATTGAATTTCAAAAAGTAGTAAAAAAAGACCCCTAATACCCCCCCATTCTTTAAATTTTTTTGAAAAATGAAAAATTTTAAAGTGCTTTTTTTGTACTTATTTCACCTAATTTAAGGTCGTTTGGTATAAATATGCCTTTTGCTGTGCATTGGAACCCTCCTGGAGCAAAATAAAAAATTGCCAAAATTGCACTTTTTGCAAATATGAAATTTTTTCAATTTTAGAATGATTGTAACTTTTTTATTTGAACTCTTATAGATTTCGCTAAAACGTCATTAAAAAGAGGATAAAAAATACTACAAATTGAGCCAAAACTGGACTCTCTAGCTCTTTACGTTACCGAGATATTGAATTTCAAAAAGTAGTAAAAAAAGACCCCTAATACCCCCCCATTCTTTCAATTTTTTTGAAAATTGAGAAATTTTAAAGTGCTTTTTTTGTACTTATTTCACTTAATTGAATGTCGTTTGGTATAAATATGCCCTTTGCTGTACATTGGAACCCTCCTGGAGCAAAATAAAAAATTGCCAAAATTGCACTTTTTGCAAAAATGAAATTTTTTCAATTTTTGAATGATTGTAACTTTTTCATTTCAACTCTTATAGATTTCGCTAAAACGTCATTAAAAAGAGGATAAAAAATACTACAAAATGAGCCAAAACTGGACTCTCTAGCTTTTCAGGTTACCGAGATATTGAATTTCAAAAAGTAGTAAATAGACCCCTAATACCCCCTCATTCTTTCAATTTTTTTGAAAATTGAAAAATTTTAAAGTGCTTTTTTTGTACTTATTTCACTTAATTGAATGTCGTTTGGTATAAATATGCCCTTTGCTGTACATTGGAACCCTCCTGGAGCAAAATAAAAAATTGCCAAAATTGCACTTTTTGCAAAAATGAAATTTTTTCAATTTTTGAATGATTGTAACTTTTTCATTTCAACTCTTATAGATTTCGCTAAAACGTCATTAAAAAGAGGATAAAAAATACTACAAAATGAGCCAAAACTGGACTCTCTAGCTTTTCAGGTTACCGAGATATTGAATTTCAAAAAGTAGTAAAAAAAGACCCCTAATACCCCCAATTCAATTTTTTTGAAAAATAAAAAATTTTAAAGTACATTTTTTGTACCTATTTCACCTAATTTAAGGTCGTAAACTAACCTAACCTAACCACTAACTATACCCATTGTGCTGTTCAAGAAACTCTTGGCCCAAATAGTAAATCAATACTAGAAACGTACTGCGGTCTAAGGTAACGTGCAGGAAATTGATATGGATTACTAAAATAACCTATAAAATAATAGCTTGCCATCCATCCTATACTTTATAGGGAAGAAAACACGTACCACATGGTAAAGGATATTATTTCGGTTGCAGCAATTTCGTAAATATCAGCTTGCTGCTTTTTTGACCAATCACAAACTAGAAACAATGACGTATTTAGTTGTCAAACTACTTGACGGTTCTCGTCCCTTTTAACCAGATGACAAACGACCTAATCAGGACAGAAACAGAAACTAAACAACGAATCCAGAGACAAACATCACTTGCCAAAATGATAAACGGTGACGTCATTTAACGTCGCGATAATATTCCCCGGGGAGCGATTAACATAATTTTAATTAGAGTTTGTAGGGCCAAAAGGGTTGGGCGGATTTATGTTGGCCGACCACCACTCGAGGGTTTAATGGGTGCCCCACCCATTTCGCTCCTTTTCCATTTTGATTACTAGAGAATAGGGTAAACTACAGGTTTCTCGCTTTCCGGTAATTTTTCGCAGTCTGCATTAGGGTCGAGGGAACAATAAAAGATTTTTGCATTTCCTGGCACGCCATCTGGATATTAAAGAACTGTCGATGTGCAAGAAAAAAGTCAATGAACTTACACGGTCGTATTTTAAACCGAAATTGGGTTTGGTTTTGAATGTGACAGAACGAGTGAAAAAAGTCATAGCCTAAACTACGTTCAACCTAAACTTGGCTTAACTATGACCGTGCAACCACCCCTTTACCTTCACATTTTCTGATTGGATTACAGTTAAACTCAATTTCTTTACTGAACTTTTTATACCAGAAAATAAAACTGCTATTCCAGTATTTTACTTAAAACAAGAATTTTTTTAAATTTAATATAAATAATACCAATTTTCAGGAAAAATTTCGCTCGGTGGAAACTTCACTCCATGAAATCTTTTTAGTTGCAAATCACTTTGAATGTTACTCGGAAAACTTCCGATCAAAAGAACGAGATAATTAACAGGACGTCCTTTTTAATCGCTAATTAAAAACAAGATTACCCAGTCCGTCTGCGTTTTATTACTTTTTAAACGGCTGCATCGTTTATTCTTTCTAGTCTTGAGGCTAATAATTATTATTAGTTTTTATTTGATTAGGTCACATTTTGTACAATATTTTCCAGCAGTTTTAATCTGGGAAACGTAAATATCTTACTGGCAAGTCGACGCAACGACTAATCTTAATTAGGTTTTAACTCGGCTGGTTAACTGCCAGTATAATCTTTTACTGTCGTTGCAATTAAAAACTAGACTGCTTCGGCCCCTGTTTAATTGCCCCCTTAATAGCGCAAAGCTATTTAGGATAACGTTTACTAAGTGGAACTCGTATAAATAACGGACAACGCCTTTAAGAGTGTGCTACTGCTTTTAAATCGCCTTTCAGTCAAAGTAATTAAATAAATTAGTACAAGTTTATATTAGTAGTAAGATAAGTTTATAAAATAATGTGTATTACGTACTCTTATTCATAAATCACAATTTAATTTATCAATAGGCACTTTGTAATAACTTGCTTTTGTTGCATAGACGTAGCCGTTCTAGTTAGTATGCTGATCTATGCCTCAGCGTGAGCCGTTTGCAATTGTCAAATGTCAGCTTGTTAGTATATGTCAAAAGTGGCATTTGTCACTTAAACAGACAGGAAAATGGCGTTCATCCTAAAATTGTTCCGATCTCTGGCTAATATATCCGAAAACACCAAAGTAATTAAGGTAATAAGATATTATTTCTAATCTTGCTTTATTCCTTAACGCAGCTATAACTACTAGGCTCATTATGCAATCAAACCCTTTTGCCCTTTGGTCAATTTACTTAACTGACTAACCTCATCAAAGTTTTCTAACCTTCAAACTTGACTCTCGAGTAAATTTAATTGCTTTTTGGACATTTTTAGGTCCCCTTAGGAAGGCTTACTATAACTGCCGCCAAAGCTAAATAGATTCTGAACGTTGCCAATCAATCACCAAAAGTTACCAGTATTAACACTTGGACAATGGTAAGTGTAGTCTCAATGTTCATCCTCATATAATGAGGTTTAGTTTAATTGCTTTTAGTTTTGTCGTAGAGGAGCCTAAAAGGCCTAACAAAGTAGGTTTGTTCGCAGAAAGAATCTCCAATTAGTAATCATACACCACATTTTGCAATTTTTTAGTTAGAAACCAGTTTGCAATTGCCTCTGTGAACAGACCTAGTATGAACGTCTTTAGGTATGGTAAAAAAACTAAACAAATAGGAAGTGAAGTTATTTCTGTAAGTCTAAGTAAGACTGAATGAATTCCGATCTATACAGCTGTTATTTGTTTAATATCAAAGGTAGCAAGTGGACAAAGGATTCGTTTGGGTAGATAGACTGACCAAGGTGCAATCTCTTCCCAATTTAAACTGACACTTAGTTGAATAATATAATAGAAATACTATTACATTATTTGTTATATTTTGAACAAATAATACACACCAAACTCAAACAGATCAATTATTTTGGGTGACAGAGATTATAAAAAATCTCGGTTCCAAAACAATAGCTCTCACGATTCTGGCGCAGAATTTACGCTGACAACGCGAATCCTCAGCAGCATTGTTTAGCAGGAAAACCGAAAGGCAAATTTATAGTTCGCAAAGCCGACAAAATAAAGCCACTTAATGATCGGAGCCTAAAAGAGACCCGTTTTGCGAATACGCAGTTAAAAGACGGCGAAACATAACGAGGTGCTCTTATAGATGGGGGTCAGTAAAAAATTTGTCTTTCGAGATTACGTCGCCTGTGAAAAGGGTCAAAACATAAAAATATGGCAGGACGCGCGAAAGCTTTCAGGGGTGAAATGCTGCTGTTTCGTGGGGCTCGAGGCTGCCATAAACTGGCGGGAAAACAAGGAGTGCGATATTACGGATGTAAGAGATTAGGGTCAGCGAAAACCTGGATTTAAACAGCCCAGACGTATGTCGTATCCTTTTGAGTTATGCTGAAAGCTTTGAGGGAATGTAATATTTTGCAAAATTTTAGTCTAGTTTGCTTAATAGCAAGTAAATTGCAGGAAAGATAACTTTACATTTTATCCATTCAGTGAAAAAAGTTATCACGTGACCACTTCTTATAAATCACAAGTGAAAGAGGAACATGTTGAACGTTATCTATTAGTTAGTGATTTAGTGTATGTCTCAAATTTGTATCTTCAAAGTTTTGTTTACTTGTTGTGTCAAAGCATCCAGTTACACCGATAAACATTTAGGAGTTTTGTTTTACAAGCCCTTAGGGCCGACGGTGGAGGAGCGTGACGTTTTCAAAGGGCTTAGAGAAAGATTAAAGGATGTGTTTGAGCAGCGACAAATATTTTCACTTCGAATTCGATGCGGAAATCCGCTTTGAATCTGTCTCCCAAAACGTTAACATGCAAATTAACTTGTTGTACGATTACCGCAGGCCCTAAAACCCTCCGGGGGCACGTTTATTTCTCCAGTTTCGAGGGACGATAGAGATGACTTATTTATTTTGGCTGCCTGATAGAGAATTCCTAAGTCGGTTTATCCCTTTTTCGAGTGGGTTTTGGTCGTAAATACCTCCAGTTAGGTCGATTACTTTTTTGCTTTCAAACCTTCAGAGTATATAATTAATTCTATTTATTGATACTTTAGTATAATTATCGTGAAGATGCTAGTAATAGCAAAACTCGTTAACTTTTGCCAGGTTGTTATTGGAAATATCTTGTTTCAAGTACATATTGCACCGTCTAATTGAAGTTATAAGCTAGTTTACCCAATAAATAGCTCTACTCCCGCCTGTATAATTTGAACTCGATTTGAATACAAGCACACTAAATATTGCACTTTGATTATTAAGGAGTCCTGTTACTCAATGCTTATAATAATACTATTACAACTCAAAAGAAGTTGGTTAACTGCATGTGGGAATAATTTGATTGTCTATTCTAAGGTGTATTACTCTAGGTTAACCATTTAAAAACTCTGATTCATTTGTGTTGACTTATTGAAAACCAAAAAACCCTACTAAACAATTTAGTATTATATTAAGTCGTATGTGCTCGAAACTTTACTGTTCCCAGCGACAAAAAGCTGGTCATAACAGCTGCAAATTTGGTATTTCGTTCCGTCTCGCTGCATTTTATCGCGCTCTAAACTCCCAATTGCCCCATCTAGATGTCAGATTTTTCATTTAGGTTCCTTAAAAAGCAATTTTTGCCGGTGGTGTTAATAATAAAATCCGGCTTTTGTCACGCTTGTAACTAGGATTTATGGCGACGTTGAAGAAGACGAACGCAAGCAGAAACTAAAAACTAGCCGGTGACGTTAAATTAAACTCAAAGTCATGGAGAGATACAAACTTGTCTTGTTTTTTTGATCTTTGGGAAAAATTTCACTCGACTTGATTTCCTCTTTTCTGCACTAACACATTTATTTTATCGCCGGTAAGTAAGATACAATATTGACAGCACTCTAAAACGTGAATCGAGCTATTACACCAAACTTGTTAAGGCCGGTGAATTAAGGCTCTTTACCGTTGATGGGTTTTCTTCTCATTTCCTCTAGCTGCACTTAACGGAGATGCGTTTCGTGTGTTCTGTTTGGCAACTACTAAGTGATTGGTTTCAGCCCTTATTTTATAGCAATTCTCTTCGGTTCATCAACCTACTTTACATCTATTCTCGGTTTATTAGCTCTTGCTACCGGTAATGTTCATAAACAGTCCTGACCTATTCTGCACACACCTCTCCAATAATTGGCAAACCACGTCGTCTATGTTGGATTACGTGCTACGAGTCGGTTTCTAATTTTAATGTTGACTTTTGTGTTTGATTCTTGAAAGTGTGTAGTACTCGTGCTGCTCTGTTATTATTTACGAAAACACCTACAAAAACGTCATGCTACGACTTAAATGACATATGTTCTGTCATTTTTTTTTTAAGTTGACAGGTTTGTGGCTAGGTTGGTCTTTCCTTTTTTTGAACTTTTGATTAGTTTTATTTTATATTTTATAGGCCAAGTAGTTCTAAGTACCAAGGGTCAATTGCACAAATTAAAAAATCAGTTTTTATTATTTCAAATAGAAAGTGTACTTAAGATTTAACTAACTTTGTTGTAGATACAACAGTTTGCAGCAGCAAGCTTTTAGACTGTTTTAAAAGTAGTTGGAAGCTTCTAACCACTCTTGGACGCTTTTAGAACTTCTATAATGTTTTAGAACATTCTGATATCTCTTTAGACTACTTCAAAAGCATTTGGGAGGTTTTAGGACAGTTTAAAGAGCTTATTGAAGGTTCTGGACTGCTTTAGAGGCATTTGGAAGTCTTAGACGGTTCTAGAAGTTGTTGAAAGCTTTTAAACTTCTCTAGAATCATACAGAAGACTATTTTGAAATTTTTTGAAATTTCCAGACTAGTTGAAGAGCATTTGGAACCTTTTATGCTGTTTCAGCTGCATTTGAAAGCTTCTAGACACTGTTTTGGAAGCTTTTGATTTTTTTAAATTACGAGAGAGTTTTATTGTATTTTCAGTAAAAAAATCCGAGAGATCTACAAAGTTAATGGAGTGTGACCTTCTCGCCTCTTTGATCCGTCCATCATAAATATAGTTTCATACAAAACTGTTTCCAGTCCAGTTGTTCAGCCTTCCAACCCAAAATCGATCCGTTTTGGAAAGTTTCCCTCCGCATAGACGTAGCCGTTCTAGGTAGTATACTGATCTATGCCTCAGCGTGAGCCGTTTGTAATTGTCAAATGTCAACTTGTTAGTATATGTCAAAAGTGACATTCGTCACTTAAACTGACAGGAAAATGGCGTCCATTCTAAAATTGTTCCAATCTGTGGCTAATATAACCAAAAACACCAAAATAATTAAGGTAAAGTTACTATTTCTCATTTCTCTTTATTCCTTAACGCAGCTATAACTACTAGGCTTATTACGCAATGAAACCCTTTTGCCATTTGGTCAATTTACTTAACTGACTAACCTAATCAAAGTTTTCTAACCTCCAAACTTGAGTTTCTAGTAATTAATTGCTTTTTGGACATTTTTAGGTCCTCGTAGGAAGGCTTACTACAACTGCCGCCAAAGCTAAATAGATTCTGAACGTTCCTAATCAAACACCAAAAGTTACGTATTAACCCTTAGACAATGGTAAGTGTAGTTTCAATGTTAATCCTCAGACAATCAGGTTTAAGTATCTAGACTAGTTGAACAGCTTTTGGAAGCTTTTAGACTCTTCCAAAAGCCTTTGAAACCTTCAATGCGGTTTCAGAATCATTTGAAAGCTTCTAGACGCTGTTTTGGAGCTTCTATAGTGTTTTGAAAACTTCTGAAACTTTTTACACTACTTCAGGAGCATTTAGAAGGTTTTAGGACAGTTTAAAGAGCATATTTAAGGTTTGGGACTGGACTTTAGAGGCCTAGACGGTTCTAGAAATTGTTGAAAGCTTTTAAACTTTTTTTTAGAGGTTTAAAAGCTTCCAGACTAGTTGAAGGGCATTTGGAACCTTCTATGCGGTTTCAGAATCATTTGAAAGCTTCTAGACGGTGTTTTGGAGCTTCTATAGTGTTTTCTTCTGAAACTTTTTAGACTCAGGAGCATTTAGAAGGTTTCAGAACAGTTCAAAGAGCATATTTAAGGTTCTGGACTGCTTTAGAGGCATTTGGAAGTCCTAGACGGTTCTAGAAATTGTTGAAAGCTTTTAAACTTCTCTAGAATCATACGGAAGTTTTTTAGAGTTTTGAAAGCTTCCAGACTAGTTGAAGAGCATTTGGAACCTTATATGCTGTTTCAGCAGGATTTGAAAACTTCTAAATACTGTTTTGGAAGCTTTTGATTTTTTTTTAAATTATGGAAGATCTTCATTGTATTTTCAGTAAAAAAAATCCGAGAGATCTACAAAGTAAATGGAGTGTGACACTCAAACTATTTTTTAAATTTAAAAGGGTTCTGATTGAATACGTTTTATAATGGAATACGTATCGGGCGAACGCCTTCTCGCCTTTTTGATCCGTCCATCCTAAATATAGCTTCATACAAACTGTTTCCAGTCCAGTTGTTCAGCCTTCCAACCCAAAATCGATCTTTTTTGAAAGTATTCCGACGTATTCGAGTTTTCCTTCGCCTTTGACGAGAGAAGCTACTCGCCCAAATTACACATTAACCTAACCGATAAAGCCAACCTATTTGTAGGAAATTTTTCAATACAAATAGCGGGGCCCGTTTTCTCTATACACCTGAATTCTCTCCGCGAGTACTTTTTAGCATATAAATAGGGCGTGCGGGGGTTACCTGTAATTTCCTGCTGGTGTTGGCAAAAGGAAATTCGGATATGCAAATCCGCGACTAAAAAGTCGAATATCATTTTTTTTCTTGCCGAAACGACAAACGCCCGAATTGCCCAACCAAAGTCACGAAAAAAGGTCGTCCAAGATTGATGCTTAATGTTTCCTGTGCAAGAAACAAAGAAACGGGGAACAATCACGCCAAAAAGAACACAATGTCGCGTTGTTATTTCGATTTGCACTACAAATAGAGAATTTGAAATTTTACTTGCATTAAGACGGAATGATAAAATTGTATTTTTAGATAGAATCACAAGAGATTGTAAGTGGGAGTTATAACGATAAACACGTATGCGCTTTCCGTATGTAAACTTTTAATAAAAATAACGAAAAAGCTTATTCAACTGAACTCCAGGATATTAGCAAACAAGTAAATATTTTGCCTGAAGTGATCCATGTATCGGAAAATGCTGGAATATTGAAACAAGCAAATAGTACAAATTTGAGAAGCTATTAAGCAGCACACGATAAATGTTATATTGATTGATATATTATGATAAATACAATGTTTTTTAACCAACTGATTAAAAATCATATAAACCGTGAACAATGGGCTAAAGTTAACACCTTCATGGATGGTAATTTTTTTTTTCGCTTCATTTTTAACGGTGCCCCTTTATTCGGAGCGCTTTGGGTTATTTCGGCCCTCGTAAATAATACTCCTGGCATTAGTTACTTTTGTAAACATTTTTCGCACCCGCTTTATTTCGCACCGCTTCGAATAAATCCCATGTCTCGGTTTTGCCAGATAATAAATATTTAACAGAACAGTCGTATAGGTTTTCGTTGCGTTTATCTATGGATTTGAGAGTGGATTTGAACCGAACGTATTGTTGTAACATATTTCATAACTTGCGATTGTATGATGGTCATTTTATTATTAAGAAGCCTAACTTTTCAATGTCATCAACTTTCAATCAAGACAAGGTTTTTTAGAGGAATAGTAGATATTGAAAAGGATTGGAATGAATAAATTTGATTTTTTATTATTTTTACAACTTCTTAAAGCTTGCTTTAAAGGAAAGCCCTAGCATAATACCTACTATCAATGTTACTATCAAAGATTTTACTAATTTAACACAACATTTCCGAAAAACTCTGGCAACATTGTTAGTGACAAACTATTGTAGTTTCTTGACGTGTATGACGTGTATTTTACACTTTTATAACACACTCAGCTTTTATAACTGTCTAAATTTAATTTAGCAAATTTTCAACGTTTAAACTGCATTTTAAAAGTCACGTGACTGGTTTGGACAAATGTCAACTAGTTTGTACAGTGTTGCAAGCTCAGAATTGGATTATCAAAGTCACCTGACATGTCTCTTACAATTTAAACTTTTGCAACTGTCTAAATTTAATTTACCAAATTCTTAACGTTTAAACTTCATTTTAAAAGTCACGTGACTGATTTTGACTGGTGTTGACTAGCCTCTACAGTGTTGCAAGCTCAGAATTGGATTATCAACGTCACGTGACGTGTATTTTACTATTTCCGCTTTTATCCTTTAACTTAAATTAGATTTAGCTCATTTTCATCGTTCACACAATTTTTTATTGTCACGTGACTGTTTTGACAAGTGTCGTCTGGCCTTAACAGTGTTGCAAGCTGAAAAATTGGATTATCAAGATCACGCGACATGTCCCTTACAATTCCAACTTTTACAACTGTCTAAATTTAATTTACCATATTTTCAACGTTTAAACTGCATTTTAAAAGTCCCGTGACTGATTTTGACAGGTGTCAGCTAGTCTTTGCAGTATTGCCAGCTCAGAATTGCATTACCAACGTCACTTGACGTGTATTTGACAATTTCAGCTTTTACAACACTGTCTAAATTTGATTTAGCAAGTTTTTGCAGCTTAAACTATTTTTTTATTATCAAGTGACTGTTTTGACAAGTGTCTACTAGCCTTTACAGTGTTGCAAGCTCAAAAATTGCATTATCAAAGTCACGTGGTGTGTCTCTTGTAAATTAAGTTTTTACAGCTATCTAAGTTTAATAAACCAAATTTTCCACGTTTAAACTGCATTTTAAAAGTCACGTGATTGATTTTGACAGGCGTCAACTAGCTTTTACAGTGTTGCAAGTTCAAAGTTGCGTAATCAAATTGACGTAACGTGTCTTTTATACAATTTCAGCTTTCACAAGTGTCCAAATTTGATTTAGCAAATTTCCAACAATTTTCCATTAGTTGTATTCAATTTAATGGAAGGTCTAGACTGTTAGTTTTGGCAACACATTTGGTTAGTTTTTTCCTACTAGAATGACGTCACAGTCGAAAAAAATGACAAGGTTGCCAAAGTGCACAAAATATATTTTATTATGATATTCTAAAAAACATCAAAAAAATTATTTTAAGTTGCCAGAGACATATTGTTTTTAGTGTTACACAAGGTATTGACAATTCCTGAATTTTTCATGCTAAGCTTGTTTGCGGAAACAATATCCTGAATCGGTTTTCAACAAGCAAAGAAATGTCAACTTTCAATCACGTGACTATGCCATTTTCTGTCTTCTGGGCCAATGGCTGTTCATCTTGATCTTGAATAATTGCTTAACCACATCAGTTTTGACTATTAATCGGATTGTTTGAGGGCTGATTAAACTGAATTATTCTGTCACGATGTAATTGCAATACTGTAGATCAGCCATCGTCACTCTAATAAATTCAATTAAACCTCGAGATTAACAGTGAGAACTTTAACGAAAACACCCGTTTTAATCCAGTTAAAAGCTATCGCGTTCTATTAAAAGTGTTTTAATCCTTTTGCCGATAATCGCGTCGGATCAGGGGAGGTAAAAAATAAGGACGAGCGTGTACCAGGCACGTAAACCACCAAAGGGAGAGATTAGAAACGGTATTTATAGATATTGGTTGTCCGCAGTTAAACGGAACGAAGTAGTGCAGTCGGGGCTTTAATCTTTCCGGTTAAATCTTCCGGACCGACTTCTGTTTGCATGTCTCGTATTATTGCCGGATTGTTTTCCCCGAGAAAGTAAAACGTGTTTGCTAATTAGGTTTGTTTGGTTTAATTGTAAAATAAATAGTCAGAAAACGAATTGACGTTAAATGTACTATAAAGTGCATGCAAACTAGGTCAAAAATGTGAATCTCTCAGGGGGATAACAAAAAAACATTTTTTTTTAACTTGCTCCTTAAAGGTTAGTTTTCTGGGTTACAGTTACAATTTATTTTCAAATTGTACCATACTAATTGTGGTGATTAAACTCCAGATTAAAGTTAAACTGAACTTTCCTCCTTCTGAGCAAATTATTACTATACACACAGAGATGAGGGAAAACTGTAACTTGTGTCAATCTGTAGTTTGGCCAATTGTCAGAAACACATGAGTAATATGATTTAGAAGTAGACATACATTATGGACTTCATCCTTGTCTATTGTTCACTTTCAGAAAGGGTAAATATCTAAGTGAATGTCTTGATTAGCGCTTCTATTTCAGTCATTGTCAGTTTGAAACCATCGAAGTTTATTTGATTTGTTTACTATTAATTCTTTTCCGTTTCTTTGTGTTGTTAATCATTTATAAAGTTTTCTATTTTCCACACCACCACAGTTCTTTTAAGAGCTATTATTTCTACGCCATTTGGCCATTTGGTTTTTCCTAAATTCGGTATTACTTACTATTATAGTATTTTTTTAGAAAATGCCTATAAAAATTCTCCACAGACAAGCCCAGCAGTTAATTCTTAACCTTTGTAAATATTTTGAATTGGAAAAAACCGATGGAGGACCTTTAGAAGCTTTATCATCTGTTCAGGAAGTAAATAAGAAATTTTAAGACTTTACATATTCTTACTGATGTATTTTTTTGATACTAGAAGGTTGCAGCTGCTTTGAAAATTTCCCGCAAAACTGTTTATTCGATTCGGAAAAAGCAAGCAAGTAATCTTATGATTTCCTCACCTAGAAAACGAGACGTTATCGACGGGTCAAGACCACTGATTTATCTGAAAGCATTAAAATGGATGTTCGAAATACATTATATGATATGTACAACGATAGTATGTTAATAATAGTAAAATATATCTACTTTTGTAAGAAACATCTATTAACATTTCATTGTTTCCAGAGACTGAGATTTTTGGGTTGCATTATAGATTTTTCATAAAAATGTCTTCAAACATATTAATAATAAAGTCATAGAAAATATAAAATAAGCGTCTAAAATGTTTTCCAGCGGGTTTAAAATAAAATAAGTGGATTGCAACCTGAAAATGAGATATGAGATACTACAGCATCACTCAGAATGTCTTATTGAATTTTTAATTTGTTGTATTTATTTTAGAGAAACATGTAACCATTCAGAACCTAAATCAAGAGCTTAAAGTTAAAGAAATACTACATATTGGTGATACATCTCTGCGAATTTTGGTAAATAAATTAGGTTTCAAATTTAGACGGAATTCTATGATCCAAACGGAGACTTCTCATAAATAAAAAATGTTATTTCGGTCAAGATATTTTTGATTTGTTTTGGTATAAGGTTGTTTTAGTGCAAATTTGCAGCCAAAGAACTCTACTTTCTGACTGACAATACACGCAAAATTTTAAAGGTCACGAAGCTTTAGACACGCCCTTTTCTATAATATGAACATAACAGGTGTGTTGACGAAAACTTTAAATCAAGTTTAGTAAAGTAAAGTTTTCATTTATATCTAATTTAATTTTACCTGTAGAGAGTTTAGTTTTGTTATTACATATTCATGCATAATTTTCTACAGAGGCCCACTTTTTACCACTAACTTGACAATTTTTCACACGTATATAGCTCAATTTTCATCACAATTTGTTCGACTTAAGTATGGAAAGAAAACGAAAACAACGAAAAGAAGAAAAATCGTCAACGATTCCGCGATGACGGTTATTAACCTTCTCCGAGTAAAAGGCGTTTCTGTGTTTTTTTTTTTTTTTGAGGGAACGGCCCTTGAAAAACTTTCAGCAGGGCCCCGGGGGCAATTTTCCTTCTTAGTTTTTCTTTATTTTCCTCTGGCAAACGTCTATGCCGTTTTCATTTTATACCCGCATGATTCATATTCGTATATTAGCCCGGGAATGACGTTCGGGCTTAAACATTTCCAACGTTTGCCTCGTTTTGCGGTTTGAATATGTTTTTTGGTAGTTTTAAATTGGGTAATCCAGTAACTTTATTAGTTCAACGATTTAAGAACAAAACTCCTCTTATTGTCTCTCTATTTTCCTTTTTCACAGACATTTAGGTATTGATTAACCAATCTATAGGTTATCTATTAGATGACAATGACTATACAATGAAGATCATCATTTTAATTTCTTGACAAACAGGTTGTTAATTTTAATCAAAAAAGTCTGAGCCATATTGGAAAAAGAAATAAGGTGGTTGGGGAGGTAAAGACCCCCGGAAATTACCGAACGAGCAAATTCCAATTCCCGAGGGGACGATTTAAAAATCATAAACGAAGACCACATTAAAATATATTGAGAATTCTTTCAATTTTTAATAAAGTCAAGTGACGTCCTCGACTGTTTACTATCGGAGGGACCGTTTTACCGAATGGAATTTCAATTAAACCGCCCCATTTCAGATTTGCCCCCCGCCAACCTCCTCTCCATCTCCGTTCTAAACGAACAACTGAAAGAAAAGAGTCGTAATCGTATTTCGTTTCCTAATTGTGTTACTTTAATTAGGACGCTATAAAGCCATTCGGGTGATTTATGTTTGCTGCTTCTTGAAACGTCACAAACCAGAAGCAGATTCTGAAGGGTTATTTATATGAGAGCACGCCGCTGTGCTGGAATTAACGCCAACCAACCCCTTTCGTTTGAATTTATCCTTGCGGCGAAAAAGGGAAAAACAAAGGAAATGCGGTCGAACAAAAATTCCGGAATCAACAACACGAAACATTCAAATTTGAGGTAAAAAGAAAACTGTTCAGATCACAATGCTGGAGAACACTCGAATGCAAAACTTGTTTTCGAGAAAGCCAAATTAATACCGGTAACGAGACCTCGAAGGCGGAAACAATTTCGGTCTTGTTTTGAGCAATCGACCGAAAGTCGGTCTCCAATTTCCAGAAGAGATAAATCTTTCATTTAGGTTGGTAATTATTATTGCCGAAGGGCGTTGCACTTGTAAAACTTGACGGTTTATTTTCATTTTGAAGCTCGGTGCAGACAATGTATTAAACACTGATTTCCTGTTCTTGTTTACGTATTCATATCCTTTGGAAAGTAAAAAATGTTGGTTAAATGTTAAATCAAATAAACATGTCGAGTTTGTATGACTAAAGACGTTGATGGTGTAGAATAGAGAGCGTTGTTGACACGAAACTACCATCGAGTACATATTCAGAATTGTAAGTAAAATTCATTCAAAAAGTTCATTCATTGTCAAACAAGTATCAGAAAAATCTATAGAATTCAATAAACCTGCGTACATGTGTTTTGTCGATATGACCAAGGCTTTTGACAGAGTACGCCTAAAGGATGTTTTAGAAATAATGAGAACAAAAGGTCTTAATCATAGACTAATTAACCTAACATACGACATTAACACCCAGTGTAAAACAAAAATCAGGGCAAGACATATGACAACAAAAGACATAGAGATCAACACAGGAATTAGACAAGGCGATTCACTTAGCCCCTTCATATTTAATTTGATAATGGATAAAATAATTGAAAACCTACCCAAAACTGCTGGATTCAAAATGGGAGGCACATTCTTCCATGCCGTCTGCTATGCTGACGATGCTGTCCTTATTGCGGATTCCGAGGAAAATCTCCAAAGATTACTACATTCCTTTAACACTCAAGCAAAAGAATTAAATATGGTCATTAACACCGAGAAGACCAAATGCTTAATAACATCTAAAGAACCGATAAGATGCAAGTTGGAAATAGATTCTAAAATTATCGAACAGGTAAACCACTTTAAGTATCTGGGAGCAGAAATAACGAGCCATGGAAATCTGTATAACGAAGTTAGAGAGCAAACAATGAAGGGGGCTAAAATTTCGGGATGCCTGAGAGAAATTGTCTGAAAGAACAAATACCTTAACACCGAAAGCAAAACCAGAATATATAAAACGGCCGTAAGACCTATCATAACATACGCGGCAGAACAGTCGAAATGAAAACATTAAGAACCATACAAGGCAAAACGCTACACGACAGAATTCGGAATGAAGATATTAGGCAACAATGCGAAATACAGGACATAGGAAGGTGGGTGAGACAGAGACGAAGATTTTGGAACAAACATATAAAAAGAATGGAGGACAGCAGACTCGTCAAAGCCGCAAAAATGAACAACCCAGTAGGAAAAAGATCACAGGGAAGACCACCAAAACGATGGCGAGAATGCTGGACATCATCCTCCGGGGAGGACATGCTGGCAATGAGCAGGCAGTAGCCTACTAATATGGTTCACCATGTTAGAAAGAAAGAAGAAGAAGAAGAAGAAGAAGTAAGTAAAATAAAAGAATTTCTAGAACTCAAAAAAAGTAAAAAGTTCTCTGATAATATCTGAAAGAGTTTTGTGCTGCTTTACAGATTTTTATGTTTTTTTGAGGAAAATAATTTTGCTTCTTTTCACGATTTTAGTGTTTTTTAATCCGAACTATACTGATGACGAAATTTAGCAAAATAATATTTTGACCAACTGTCAAATTAGGTCATTGTGACGTCAAATTTACCCTGCGCGATCTACGGTGCGTCAAAACGAAAACGGGCACCGCCCTCTATACTAGGAAGCCTAAAATGTCACTTTTAATGGCGCCGTTAGCGGTTTTCGTTTTATACACATGTTTTTTTTTATTATTTCGTGTAGTTGATTGCAAGTTGTGACTGAAAAATCAAAAAATAGATTCATTCCTGATCCAGATATGTATAGATAGAGCTTTTTAAACACAATCCAGTCCAGCCTAAACAAATTGGTTAGAACATTTGTCACACTGTTCAAAGTAAGAAAATCTGTAAATCCTTGAAACTAGGTAAACACAACTGGTAAATGGTTCTTATGTCATTACCAAGAACATTTATTCAAAATTATTTTTGTTGCTTTCACAATGAAGGATGCTTTAAAATAAAACTCACATACTTGCGCATGTAACAAGTACCTAATAAGTCTACTGTACTAGAAAACACTCGTACCTACCATTGAGTATAGTGTTGGAGTAAAATCATCCCACATCAAAGTGTTCAACCACTGTTGAGTTAGATCCGGTTTTTTGTAAAGTAATAAATTGACACGGTTGGGCTTTTTCCTGAATTGCTGTTACAATGCGGCTTGAAAAACTTATGAACGGCAGCAAACAAAAATAACTTACTCAAATAACCTCAAGTTTTGAATTTAATCCGTAAAAATTCATCTAATTCTCAAAAAACTCAATTTCCACAATACAAACTGTCACCACTATTCCCGCCATATTGGAATTTTTAACAAGCACCTTCTAGGCTTTCTAGTATAGTAGGCGGTGCATTAGTTAATCGGTGTCCCTTCCATTATTACCTTTCGGCTGACATTTAAAATTAATCAAACCAAATAAAAAATGTAAGTTTTATCGTTTGTTTTCTCATATAATAAATTTGATGCTTTTTTATTAAGTGAACAATAACTAGAATTTGAAAGGCTTTTTTTTGTTCAAAAGGCAATGTTTTGATACCTGAACTGTCAGTTGCGAATGACAAGACCACTATTTTTTTACGGGCAAAATAAGCTGTAATTGATCTATTTCATATTTTTAGAAGAAAATTTTGATTTCATATATCCGTTCAGCCAGTGACAATCCGTTCATTAAAGAGTTAAGGAATTAACAATTATTATCTCACTAGTGTGGTAAAATGATACATTTCTGTGTTGATCATATAACAACAAACCCGATCTAAAAAATGCTCCTATTACACTAATAATGTAAATAATTACTTACACTACTAATTTGAAGCTTTTTAAATTGGATGGTAACTTTATGTTTATTGTAAGGGTTTAGGGTTTATCACCTCATAAATTATGTAAAACTTCTTTAGTAAAGAAAGGTCTTTCAACCCGGGTTCCATTGTACCACGGGGACAATTCGTTCTCGAGACGATCCACAAACCGAAATGTGTTTATTATGCTCGCAGCAGTCTATTTCGGTTTGCATTCGGTGCATACTTTGGTATATTCTGAATGCACAAAGCGTTCGTCTCTCCTCGATGCGTATTTTTAATAACACGACGATATAAACAAATGGAGGTTGATGGAACAGGGAGCACTGACCAGCCAAGAATAGATTGTGTCCCAGTTGGGCCTGGCAAATTAAAAATACCGGATATCAAGGAAAATTCTTCTCGTTCGGTTGCAGCAGCATATTCTTCAAGAAAAATTACGTATATTCTGTCAGATGAAATAGTATGAATGTAACGCCACTGAAGACGGGAGTTACACAGGGAGCAAATTCGATTTTTTTTAGGGATAACGCAATTACCATAGCGACGAACCAGATGTTCATGACGACAAGATGATTGACGTTGGTTTCAATTTTTTTACTTTATGTGCGTGTGAGGGAGATGGATTGGTTGAAATGCAAACGACAGAAAAGGGAGACAATTAGAAGTACTTAGACCACATAGAAGTAAATTCATAGAAAATCATTGCAGACTCAACAAACATTTCTATTCATATTATTCTGACACGGTGGAGAAGACCGTCATCTCGTTACTTGCAGCTCATCCTATTTTCCTTTTGATCCACATAAGAAATACCATAAGTTTTTTATAAAAGTCTGAGTTTTAGCTAGATTATATGTATATTCCAAAAAGTCCACATAAGATTTCTTGGCAAAAAAGCTTTTAGGCAAATTAGCTAATTCTTAGAAAAGTGTGGTAAGTCGAGTGGTCTAGTTTCAAAACATATCAAAACTGTTACTCAGGCAGAAATTTGCAGAAAACCACCTTATATGCACATTCTGCCCTGGTTTCAAATATAATCATTTCTAAACATCCTGTTTTAATTTAACTGTAAATTAATTTTTAATTTTAGGAAGGAAATCAACGACTTACCTCCACATGCGTCCTTAAAGTCGGGACAGCAATCTCCGAGTTTCAAGCAGGCGTGATCACAGTAGCAAGGTTTGTCGCTCAGATCCTCGATGATGGCGTTAATCGGAGCTTTTTGCACCACACAAGAAGAATCGCGACCGGTACAACACAATTTGGCATCGCGGCAACTGCCCGCGAGCGCCGTCCCGCACCAGCCTAGGATGAGGACGGTGAGAGTTGCGAAGACCTGAAGACAAACGGACGACATCCTGAAGGAACGGCTGACGGTGGACTAGATGGAGGAGGACACGCGATCGCGATGAAGACAAATTTTGCACCAGGGAGCAACCGCTCCGGCGTACAGTCTGCGCTGCAATAAACGAAAAGCGGTGCCGAAGACTGCTCGAAACCGGCCTTACGGGCCAGCACCGTGGGGGAGGTAACTTGTTGTGGTCCACGTGCTGCTGCTAGGGTTATTTAGCTCGTGCTGGTTTTCTTCGTTCTTCTCAGGAGCGTTTGAACAATATTATTGACACAAAAAAAATCTTATAGTCAAATTTCAAATTTAAAAGTGAAATTTAAAATAAAAAATGTTGATAAGCTAAAAACCAGTATTTTTTACTATTTTTTTAAGCTAGCTATAACCATAATTTTGTAGTTTCAGCTATTTTAGCTATTAAACTAGCTATATTTTCTACTATTTTTTATAGCTTCTATAACCATAATTTTGTAGTTTCAATTCTTTGACACTTAATCAAATCATCGTTATGTGCGCGCTACTGAAGTATGGTGCCGGAAAAATAAGTCAAGGAGGCGATAATCACATTTTAAACACGAAGCTCAGTGAACAAAGAGACTATTGTTACAAAGGTAGTTTAGGAAGGTATACCTACCTGCTATTGTTTTGAAGTTCCTTAACCATATCGCCGAGCTTCTGCAAAAATAGTCTGGCGCCTAAAAAAAAACAGGGTGGTCTACATAGAGTTATTTTCTTCACAACATAAAAAATGAGCGATCTGTGTTAATCTTTTAGGAAAATTGTAAATATTTGAGTAGGGTGTAGTTTTTCAGTTAGATTTTATTTCGACAGTTCGTATAAATCTATTTTATTGGTGTATTACAGTTTTAGAATAAATTACATGCATATATTACGCACTACAAGAATAGTGTATTCTTCGATGATGATTAAGATTAGGCCATCCCCAACACTATTTACCTTTTGTGTATATGACAAAAATCACTCTCTCTAGAGGCGTTTGAATGGTAGTAAATAAAACACAAAACTAAAAAACTACAGAGAAACAATTTATATTCAACGTATAACCAAACTCATACAAAAAGGAACATAAAAGCCTTAAATCTAATAAGTCTTGTTTGCTTTTTACAACTTAGAAAACTTTCACTTGGCTTAACTTAACTATTTACAACTATGCAACAGTACGAACTTACGCTCGAAAATAACATCACAGCTTTCGGTTTATCCAAACGTTCATTATCGATGCCCTAAACCATTTAGGGCATAAGGTAATAAAAAAGTTTTAGAGTTTTGCTTTTACAAAAAAAGTCTTAAAACTGGATCGTAAAATATTGATTGATTTTACAACACTGTATAAAACTGTACGAGACTTTGCGGACATAAAACACTGTCAGTCTTTTACTTAACAACATCAACCCAACAGCCACTCAGATCTACATAAGTGTTCATATTGATCATTTTCATAAATTGTTCAGCCGTAGTCGTGTATTCTAAATTCTCCATCTCGAACGTAGTCATTATTTTTGTCATGTCCAGTTCAGGCGTGGTCTTAGGACACTTGGCAGACGTGGACTTTCTGGCAACTTTGTTCACTTTTACAGTTTCTTCTTGCACGATCGCAGACTCAGTTACTTGTTTAACAACCTTATTATACTCTTCCACCACATCTGCCAAAAGTGTAGTTTTGACAGGTTCACCGGAGTGTACTGTATTAAAGTGCTTAGCAACTTCTCTAACATACCTGAATCGAGTACGGCACAAATCGCATTCAATCGTTGACAAGTGCCTTTTTAAATGAGATTTAATTGCCAACTGGAGATTGATCGATTTCGATGCAGCGTACGAAACGTAAGAGCAGTAAGGACAACTGTATTTTACTTGTTTAACGTCACTACTGTCATGAAGCGACACGACAGTTTTGTAGTTAAAAACCTCTCCAGGATGATTCTTGCTAAAATGATATCTAATTTTTGAAAGTGTCATAAATTTCCCGTCGCACAAAGAACATTGATATCTGTAAGGGGCAAAATCAGACTCGAAACCAGGATGGCTCTTCATAAAATGCATTCGCAGATTCAGCTCGGTGGCAACTTCGCTGCACATATTACACGCGTATTTATGAACGGTCTCACGGTCTGCTTTTCCTTTACTTAACACGTGAAATAAACGATTTTTTTTTACGCGATGACTTTCCAAAAGATGCTTTTGAACCTGTTCTTGAGTGTCCGCCACAAACACGCACACTTTGCAAGCAAACACTTCATCCGGATTTACCGTAGCAGTTTCCGCTTGCGGACTGATTGACGTCGCTTCTTCGGGGTCATCCACAACAATAACGCTTTTATTCTGCTCTTCTCCCTCTAATCGAGGTTTTTTAGCTGCTTGTCCTTCAATTGAAGTTTTAGAAGGCTTTTTAGGGTGACCTTTATTAAAATTTTCAATGCACTGCAAGGCTTTTGTTATGGTAGGACCTTTTGGAATCGGGTAAAACTTGGCGTCTGGATGCTCAACTTTATGGTGATGCCTCAAATCGTATACCGTGTAGAACTCGTTTCTGCAATGCTGGCATTGGTAAGGCATCATTACCCAGTGATAGAGCATATGCTCACAACAATCGGTCGTCGATTCAAATCTTTAACAGAAAAAGCGTTAGTCTTTTATTTGAAGAGAAGAAAAAATAGTAAATTAATCAATGAAAATCAATTCTCCTTACTTGTTTGGACAGAAGTAACAAGCGATAGTATTTGTATCACAAGAGAGCTTTCTAAATAATGGCGTCTTTTCCAAAATTTGAAGGCTCTGCTCGCGAATTACCATGTGGATCCATGCGTCCAATTGCGGATCCACCGGAAACGCTTCAACTATTTCCTCTCCGTAATTCGGATGCAATTTTAAATGATCGAGCATATATTTGTAAGTGATGCTTTTGTCCTGGCATAATTGACAGAAATACCTAAACGTTTTCCAGTCATTTATAGAATATTACGTAAATTTCACCACCAACCTGTAACAATTCAACTCTTTATACAGGTGAAACACAAAGTCCCCAATCATTTTCGACTTAAAGTGGTTGCATTTCGGACATTTCCACTGTTTGTTAAAGGGAACACCCAAAGATCCAAACAATTTTATTAGATTATCTCTATTGCACGCCTTGGCCTGCAACATTTACCAACATTAGGCGAAATATGGAAATTTAAACACTGGACTTACAATTGACTGATCATCCGTTGTTTTGTCGATTTTTGTTAATTTAACACCATCGCTGAATAGGTCTTCGCCTGGCCGTTTAACTGCCGTTCTATTCTTGGCCACAGGTTTCGTTTTGCTGTCCTTATCTTTGGTCTTTGGAATGTCGTCCTCTTTTTCGATCTTGTTTACTCCTGTCAATTTGTCAAAGGAATTTGTCTCACCGTCGCTGTCGTCAGAATCTATCACTGTTTGAAAAATAAAATATGCGATATTTATGCATGTTAAAACACAGCTTAAGTTGGCTTTACAGTAATGCCTACTGTCGTTTATACAGCGCACAACACTTGCACAAGACCGCATAGAAAATTCATAATTTTTAACTTTCTATGCAATTCTTATGCGAAAACAGCTGTACGCGTGCGCAAAATTTTGTAATGTCATATTTTGACATCCGCCGTCCGTCATTGTATTGTGTTATTGTTTTGCTTATGAATTGTTCAAGAATTGTGATTTGTTGTTGATTTTGTATTTGTGATTTTTTGGTCATTTAGTGCAATAAAAACAGTTGAAGTGTCTACGGAAAAATCAGAGTTTAGTGGTAAAAATTATCTAAAGCTAACTAGTTTCTCTTTACATCAAGAATTTATTAAACAATTGCAGATGGAACCTTGGCAACAATTGGGGCTTCTACTTTTGATGGGTGCTGCAGCTACAGCATTAAGCTTAGATGCCAAGAAAAGGAGAATACGGAGGTTTAAAACGCGACCTATGAATAGAAAACGCAATGAACATAGTGTTTTTGAAAAAATAGTTCAGTTTGCAGAAAAACATGATACAGAGCAGTTTTTCAAATATACGCGTATGACTCCAGAACTGTTCCATAAATTATTAGCTCTTGTGGGGCCATTCCTGCAGAAAGACAAGACAAAAAATCCAATTAGCCCAAAACAACGTCTTGCCCCCACTCTGCAGTAAGTATATTCTCAATTCCAAATAAAAATGTGTAGTATTGCCAGTTCTGTTTTTCAGTTATTTATCAGAAGGTTGTTCTATGCAGGAAATAGCATGGAATAATAACACCTGAACGCTGCCATCTTGTGTTGCAAGTGGTCATCAGGGATGGTTCCAACCATGGTCGGTTTGTGTTGGCTTTCTAAATATGGATAATTCTAATATATTGTTGTTATTAAAAATGTTTTTTTTTTTCCCCTTTTCCAACTTTACAACAGCAAGCACACCTTTTTTGCCTTATCCTCCTTATCTGTGCTTGACATGATTGACAAATGGCAAGTGACAGAAAAATAACATTTCACATTGCAATGACATTTATCACGTGTTGTCATAAACTCTTTTCATTGGTTAAAAATTATATGTTGTGCGACTGTATAAACACCAAAAAGAAACACTTGTGATTTCTTGTGCAATGTTATGCATTGTGCGCTGTATAAACCCAGCTTTAATTACCTATAACATTGGGAAGTGTTGGCAGCAAAATAACATCATCATCATCAGGAGGTTGCGCATCCAGCGGCGCTGCAAACGAAGATTTACTTATATTACTTTCTTCGTCTCTAGGCGATCCCATTGGTGTAGGCACTTTCTTCGACAATAAGCCACTTGGGCCCGGTTCACTGATCGAAGCATCTACCGTTCCTGGAATACAACCATTTTCAAAACACATTTTATACCTCAATGAAAAAAACACACACCTCTAGCGACTGCGTCAATACAATCGAATAAATTCTTAGAGCAGGACTCCAAAGTGGATGTCACTGATGTGGTCTTAGCAACCGTACTCGACTGGGTTTTAGCCGGTGAAGCGCCAGCAGAAGATGGTTTGGTATGAGATAATGGGTTCACTTTTTTCTTAGGAGATTTGACCGAAAGCGGGAGCGGTTCGACATCTTCGAAAAGAATTCCACGTATGTGACGCACTCGAGGTTTGTCACGCTGCCACAGCGGTGTGGTGTCAAATACGACAATATCGTCTTTTATTACTTCCTCCTCCAACTGAAATTTAACAAAGCTTTCTAGTAAACAACTGTCTTGAAAATAAGGATTTTTTTTCAAGAAAATAAAGAAAATTTATTTATTTAATTTATAGAAAAGGTACATTTTTGTAGGGATGTCAAGTGTTTACCATTATAGTTAGTTTTAGTAGGATTGTATGTAGTTATTAAGAAAATTAACAGTATTACTTCATGAACTTCAAAGGAGGTGAAAAAGGTGGTACGTAGAGGTAGAAGGTGGGAAAAATAGTATATTATTCAACGAGCTTTTTATGATAGCCATTAATCCCTAAGGGGGATGTTTACGTCACGAGCCGCAGGCGAGGGACGCAAATCTCCCGTGGGATTAATGGCCATAAAAAACGAGGATAATACTATACTTTGTCCACGACCACTGTCCATTACCACTAATGCCAAGTGCAGGCAAATTAGAAGTTGATACTCTTTTATGTAGATAATAAATAATATAGGTAATCTCTCAAATCCGCCATAACAACTGAAATGTCAAACTCGATATGATTAGGATCGCGTTTAGAATGGCCGTCGGTGTACAAGTCGTGACAGAATTTGGGAAAAAATGGATCACGTGAACAATTTATTTACATAACTATATGGTGGCATGTGACAAACGCCACGGTGCGCACACCAGCCCTATTTCTGAACGCACCCCCAGCGTTGCCGCCTACCAAGGATTGTAAACAGTACAGGAGTGCTTAATCCCATAAGCGCAATCTTGCCGGTATCGGCTCGGGCCGGTGACGATTTTTACGTCACCATGGGGTCGGAGTAAACCGAAATCACAGGCACCCTTGACAATCTCGTACATAGCGTCTCGGGCGAATATTTAGCGTATTGTGCGCCCGAAGGCCCACTGTGACGTCAGAATTCATTCGCCGCCGGGAAACAAAATCGGCCGATCGAGCAATCCTGTACTGTTTACCGTCCTTGGCCGCCTACGACCACAAGGGCACTGACGTTGTCAATGTCAACTTAAAAAACCACAGAACTAAGGACGGTCATACACCAAAAATATTTCAAATATAAATTATGGAATTTACCTAATGATTTGGCAAACTCCTGTACTGTGTTATTGCGGTGTACTTGTTAAGAAAATGGTATTCTGAATTAGCAGTAATTGCAAAGACATAAGTGGATGTCTACATGCAAGAAATACCGCATATCCATGTTTTATGCTTGGTGTGCAACCACCTTTAGGTCGAGAGGGAATAATGATCATTATTCCTCTTCATTAATCACTCTGACGCTATATGACCTTCATTTAACTTCTGTCAACACGCTGAATATTAGTACATTATTGGTTGGTCGTGGACAAAAGTTTTTATGCACTTTAGGGATTAAAAGTGCACTCTTAATCCCTCATTTGAGGGATAAAAGAGACACTTTTAATCCCGCATCTCTTATATGGTCAAAATCCAATGTCTTGGACTTTTTCGGCTTATAATGGTCATTCTGTCTCTTTAGAAATGCCTGGAGTTTACTGTATTTGCTGATGGCGACGTTTGCTTCAGATATTATCGTGGCTTTGATCATGGAATATTGGCTCCATAGAGAAGATGTCTTGAGCTTCTTAGACTTCTGCAGGAAGTAAGCCAGGAGCACCTTTTCATCCGTAAAGTTCTCTGCATTCTGTTCCTGTGGTTCAACGCACCATTTTTGGTAAACAAGAAACTGTTTTTTGTAAGCCTCGCGAGATTTTTCTGGAAGAAGGCTAGCGATGGCCTCTTGGGCGGCCTCTTCAATGTTAATTTTCAAAAAATACGATTTTTCTGGACTCACCGTTTGATAACAACTGATTGACATTTGTTTTGTGCCATAGCAACACTTCCAGGGCCCAATAAATTTTAAGTGAATCCACCATGCCAACAACAATCAATAACAACTATCAGTAATACGAGAATACCGTTGTAACCACTGTTGGTTTTGTAATTTTTTTTATTTTTAGTTTCTCGCATTCTAAAGTGCATAAAATAGTATATAAACCTCGTGACTAAAGTGTCTTTTAATCCCTTAGCGAATTGTAGCCCTCCCTACGGTCGGGCCTATTCCAGAAGTGGTAAAATCGATAACCGAGGAGGCCTCCCGGCTGTTACCGAGGTACAGCCTTTGCAGTTAAAAATCCACCTCAACGGTAAAGAAGAAGATTGGTCAACTGACGGTTTATTTTGGACGATTTGGACTCTTTGACGAAGAGTATTAGTTGTAAGTAGTTTGTAATTTTTTGTATTAAAGACATTTGTAGTTTCAATGATATATTTAGAAGCAAGATTTTTAGGTAGAAAGTAAGTTAGATAGGTTTAGTTATTTACCTTAAAAATAACTTGGCATCCCTATTATAGAATTTTTATTCAAGCTTATTTATTTAAATTTTCTTTATTTACTAGATTATTAGAATGAATGGTCAGGATGAATCTGATGCCAGTTATGATGATATTATCATGCAACTAGGAGGTGAGAGAGATTTGAGTAAATCTCATCTTCAGGATGATAATAATCATGACACAACCTTAACCACGAGGTACAATATGCACTGAGATAAACGGAATCAACTGCAAAACTCACCTTTTGATATACTAGAACCATATCAAATTCCTGAGTTGGATGGTTGTCCTTAAAATGCTCTCTACAACTATCTTCATCATCGTTTTTGAACGAACACAAGGTACATTTGTATTGAGCGTCGATATTGTGTTTCTTAGACACGTGCGACTGAATTTCCTGTTGCGTATGATACTTTACTTTGCACATGCAACAGCTCCAAGGTTTGAACTTTGAAGTTGACGGCTCGATTACCGACGGGGACGACAACGAGCCAGATTCTTCCTCCACAGGTTCAGAATCCATCGCTCTGAATTTTACACGTTTTAATCAATTCTTTCAGGTCTAAGGTGATACTGAGAATTTACCTGATTGTGACCACTTTAGTCGATGCGACCTCCAAGTGTGAATCTGCCATGTGACGTTCAACTTTATGCTTCAAGTTGTGTATAAAACTGCAACTGTGACACTTGTACAAAGTAAGGCCGTGCAGCTTAAAGTGTTTGATGACAGTATCGAATTCGGACGTTTCGATTTTTACTTGACAGTGAGCGCAAGTGAACACAGACTCGTCACTATGCAACGCCATTACGTGATGCTTTAGGTTACCTTCCTCAGGACACAAATAGGAGCAGCCTGGAGCGCAGCACACATATCTTCGATGAGACGGTACAAACTCTGGATACCTCTCTTCTTCCCTTTCATTGTCTGCTAAATTAACTGTGTTTTAATGCTATACGGTACTAAAACTTACGGTCCACAAACCTTTGACTGCAGGTCCCCCCATGCGGCTAGAAGTAGTAAAGGAACTGGCAGCCAAGTTGATCATTTTATCAAACATTTTTTCGTTTTTCTCTAAACAGGGCACCGGGTTTACTGGAGCCGTGTCAGGGACGGCTTTTTCGTCCAAATGCATTTGCAAATGTCTAATGATATTCACCTGTAAAGAAACACGATAAGTTAATCACTAATACAAATTGATTTGCAAGTCCAGTTATAATCTTACCCTAACTTTGGTTTGATAGTTGCACAATCCACACTTAACGTTCGAACTGAATATTTGCCTTATAGGAATGGAATTGATTTGATCTGGAGTGTAGGTGCAATAATCCCCTTGCAAGTTGGTTTCTGCCAGGTTGCCGTTAGGTTTGACGACTTTGAAGAACGGCGACGTTTGAGCTGGCTTTAATATAAACTCGTGCAAATCCAAGTCTATTTGGTCCGTTTTCAACGGCACCAAACTGGTCAAATGAGCGCTAATACCGTGACGACTTTTCATGTGAAGCCTTTATAACAGAACAAATAATTTAATTTTATTATTTTTTTTTTTGTAAACAACATTTTTTGCTTACTTGGCGTGGTGGGCAATTGTAAACTTTTCCTCGCACAGCGAGCAAGAAAATCGCTGAACTCCATGCGTCATTAAGTGGTCGCAAAATCTTTGTATGGTTTTTAACCATCTGTCGCAGTGCACACATTGATAGGAGTTCGGTCCCGGTTTTTTACAAGCCGTGCTAGTTTTTAAGTGCGATTTTAGGGATTTTACGTTAGAAAACGATATACTGCAGCCGAAACATCGAAAAAGTTGATAACCTAAAACAGGAATTTGAAAAGTTAATTAATACAGATTACAAATTGACTTAAATTGTAGTATTGAGTATTCAGTGTGTACACCAGAAAAGTATAACGTACCGGGTGGCCAAATAAGAATGCGAGGTACTGGATTTAGGGAACTATCCAACTTAAGACACTTCAGCAACCCTCACAACTGATACCATTTTTCTGCTTGGTCTCGGTAATTTTTGTTCTGAATAGTTTCTCTCTAAATTTTGTTGTTTTCGAGATATTTACCATTAAACATTGAAATTTTCAATAATAGGAAGGCAAACGGTTGCTGTTAAGGCAAAACGGTCTTACTATAAACTATCTTACTTTTCTGAGATCTATATTAGGACCGCATTCTCAAAATTTTCAAAAAATACAACATTTTAGAATTTTTTTAATTTTTTCAGACTATATATCAGAGATAGATTTCAGACAAGTAAGACAGAAATATGCAAACCGTCTTGTCCTTTCAACCGTTTGCCTCTTACAGCCTTCCAAATATTGAAAATTTCAATATTTCGGTAGATATCTCAAAAACGTCAAAATTTAGAAACTTTTTAGAACAAAAATTGTCGCAATCATGTATTTTTAGTACAATTATTATAGTCACGTGATTATTTACTCGGTTTAGCAGCATACGGTCACACTAAGCGTTTCAAGAATTTTCAGTTACATTTTGACACCATTTCAAATACCTATTTCATTATTGAATAGTCATCTCACTATTTCATTGATTTAACAGTTTACAATCACGTGACAGTTAAAACATTTTTTATTTAGACAAGCCCAAAAATATTAAAATAAAACTTTATGGTCATGAGACAATACAATTTGTTAATCTGTTGGTCATATGATCGTTTTTCCAATTTTGAGTGGTTACTTTTGGCTTAATACATGACGGTTTTTCCATTTGACATTTTGCCAGTTTCAGCATACAGGTATGGTAAATTCAAAACCGACCATAGGAAAACCGTGTAACTGACAGAGAAACGTAGATAATTGCATGCGCGGGAGAAAGACAGAAAACGAAAAAAATATCAATGTAGGCCATATTTTCAGCGCGCTGTTGCCAAAATCCAGCACCGTCGACAAAAAATTTTAAAACGGTGCTGGATTTTGGCAACAGCGCGCTGAAAATATGGTCTACTTGATATTTTTTTCCTTTTTTTGTCTTTGTCCCGCGCATGCAATTATCTACGTTTTTCTGTCAGTTACACGGTTTTCCTATGGTCGGTTTTGGATTTACCACACCTGTATTTGGTATCTAAAAAACTAAAAGTTAAAGTAAAAATTGGAGGGCTGGTCTGCCTACTTTGTTGGATTTGCAGTTCTTTGCCACGTGACTTTTTTTAATTTTCAGTTGTCATTTGATGACTACTTGATTAAAGTTAATCTTCTAAATATTAAAATTGTAAGTCAAATTTGAAAATAAAATTTTTACAGTCACGTGTTTTTTTTAAGTCATGAACTATGTATTAATTGCGGATTGCATCGACGTAATTAAGGGCACCCTAAGCTTCACCTAGACTAAGTTGTGATTTGACTGCGACAGATCATGTGCAAAATGTCATAGTCAAATTAAAACCTTATCTAGGGTGCCCTTAGATGTGTCGGTGTTATTTTGACACCTTTAGCTTGACATTTTCCTATTAAAAATTTCCATTTTATGTGACACTAAACTAACTATAGTCCAGGGCACTAATGGGAGCGATGCACGTTATCAGTGAGTTTGACGTTTTGAAAATGCATTCGTATTGCTTAGCGATTAGTTGCGACCTGTAGCGCTCTCTTTCTAACACGCGCTTATTAACTGAACGCAATTCTGACACAAACGTGACCTTTTCGATCTCGACGTTTAACGAGTTGTGTGCGTTGTTGCCAGATTGCTAATTGACCGTTTCCTGTTTTTGTTTTTGTCGTTGATGACTTGACTAAAAACTGCTTACAGAGAGAGACAAAAAAAAACTCAATATTAACTAATATTAGTTGTGTGCAACATCTGGTGACATCTGTACTCAACTCTATGAGTTAGAATAAAAAGGGCAATAAATTAATATTAAAAAAATTAATAAAAAAAAAAAAAAAAAAAAATAAAAATAATAAAAAATAATAATTATTAACTAATATTGTTATTCAAAATTCTCTGTTAAAAAACTGCGTCACTTCTATATAAGAAGTAAATAAAAACAAAATTTATGTAAAGTTCGTGTTTTAATGGAAAAGCTAAACATCTGGCAACGAGGCGCGTTTAACTGCGTCACTTCTATATAAGAAGTAAATAAAAACAAAATTTATGTAAAGTTCGTGTTTTAATGGAAAAGCTAAACATCTGGCAACGAGGCGCGTTAAACGTCAATGACGTGCATCGGCCAATATATTGCCTTCTACTATAACTAACTAAAAGAGAGTTACTACAGTTACTTGACCATTTAGTTGGTTTTGTAGTTCTCAGTCACGTGACTTGTTTTTTAAACTTTTACTTTTTTTACCATTTTGGCACTCTTTGCTTCAAATTTTTATTCTAATTATTAAAAGTGTTTTCTAAAAAAAAACAATAAAACAGTTATTTACAGTAACGTGACTTCACTCGATCATTCTTAGTTGTCCACCCAGTACATGATTATGTACATACACATCAGACAGCAGCACAGTCTGTACTTTTTACTCACTTTTAAAATAACTTTTAGGGTAAAGTAAGAGATTTAAGAAATCAAAATATTAAAATGTAGTTTTTGAGGGTTTAGATAGGGATACTTATTTTGAAGGTAAATCAAACCTCCTATCAAGGATTATTATAAAAAAACCAAAACAACTTAACTTACCCATCAGGCCCCTTTTTTTCTTCTCCGTAAAGCTGCCGTCAGATTCTTCGTCCGATACGGATATATTGGACACCGACCTACGCATGTCCGTAATTAAAATCGGATTCTGGTCCTGAATCGTAGCTTCTTTATCGCTAGCAGACACGTCCAGCGGGTCCTGAACTTCTTGAGTTTCGACCGGAGGCAAGCTCACATTCAGCGTTGGCGTGATGCTTAACGGATCTTCCACAAAAGGATCGAGCGAACTGCTACTGATAAAAGCGTCGTCAGAAAAATTCGACAGCGTCTCGTTCGCATCCAATTCTAGGCGAACATTGTCCATGTCCACATGTTCTACCGGTGTTGAAATGTTCTTCTCTGCTGGTATTGTTTGGTCATTTAATACCGTTAAAGGTGTACTTTGTTCTGCAGGAGCAGGGGATTGAGGTCGACTAAAAAGGGAACCGTCTTCTTCAAGGATGCTACGAATCGCCGATTGCAGTATGTCTTCTTCGCTGCTGGCTGTATTTTGTGAGGTTGTATCCTCTTCAAGAATTGTAGCGCCTTGGTTGGGTGTTTGGGACGATTGTATGCTCGTAATCGGGGTAGTGCTAAACAATGGCGTGTTAGGAAGCGTCACTGGTTGCGAGATCATTGTTGACGTAGGCGTACTAAGAACAATCGCCGATGGGTCAGGACCTGGATATAAAGTAATACCTCCCAAACGAACAGGTTCCTTGCTCTGGATCTGAGTAGCTGAAGCAGTTGAAGTCTGAACGGTTACTTTATTTATGGGGGCGGTAGAAGTAATCGGTTGCACAGTCTGCTGCCCGGACTTAATCAAGGGGGCAGACAATAACAAAAGCCCGGAAGTGGAAGTAGTTACAAAAAGTTTGTTCAATACCGCTGGACTGGACAATATAAGTTGATTAGGTTGAATTCCTGCTGAAGACGAAACAGTCGCAGCACTGGTGGACACGACTGTTTTCGGGGGGTTTGAAACTTTCAATAGTGAATTACGGGCGTCCGATGAAACCAAAAATTCTGGGGCGGCGTTAGAACTTAACTGGATTAACCTAATTGAGCGCTGGCCTCTTTTTCCGATGGTCAACAGCAGATTGGGAGGAAGATTCTTTTTGTGTTGCAAATGCTCGAATGCTTTATCAGTGTACCCGAACTCTTCAACCTGCAATTTACCACCCCACTTTAGTGACTTAATTTTATCTAACCTAAACTATAAACAAGGACCTACGTGACCCGCGACACGTAAAAGGTATTAGACCCGCCTGCATGAGTAATCTTATCTAAAAATTACCAGTGATAATTCCTATTAACTAACAATTCTAATTCTGACGCAAACTTGTAAAAACTACGGTTGCTTAATAAATTAGAAAAAATATCAGGTGCAACTAACCTGTCGACAATGCAGCCTAACATATTGAAATTGATCGCAAACCGAACAGAAATGTGGTCTTTTCCTTTTAGCTGAGCCCGGCCGGCGAACGCGTTAAAACACAGAGGAAAGGCCTACGTGACTACCGACTATTGAGCGAACAGATGTCCGCGTTCACGTGATCGTTCGCCCCATATCTTTAAATATATACAGGGTCGAACTAGGCAAAAGGGTTAAAAGACCCTTATGTAAAACAAAATCGGAAAAAGGCTATGCAGGATAATCTAAATTTCAAAATCAACAATGATGAACACATGACGTTTTACTATTAATTTTTCTAAATACACGGTGGCCACAAAATTAACAAAATAGTATAGTTAATGTCGGAATATAAATTAAAATAAGTATACAAGATGTCATATAAATATTTTTTTTGGCCTATACACATTTGTAAGCAATATGGCTTGTTTCTGCACTACAGAGTGTTGAAAATTCATAAAACACGTCTTTTGCAAAAATAAAGCTAAAAATGCAGCTCGGAGAATTCTATCATCTAACATTTATATGACCCAGGACAAACAACTTGTGAAAACAGGCATAAGAGATACCCTACAACCCTAAAGACCACATATGTTCCTAGTTTATGATTGGTCAAGAAAGCTTAAAGCTTTTTCGACTAATCACAAACTAGCCACTGTACTGTCGTTACAGATATGGAAATTTCAAAATTATACATAAGAATCCCATGGTAAGAAGACAAAACTATTGCAAATCAATACTTTAGACAAAGATGGAGTTAAACGTTGTGTTAATTTTTTTAGTTTAACGGACGTGACGTCATTTAACAGTTATTCATATTCTCCTATATCTACAGGGTGTCCCATAAGTAATGGTAAATTACTTTTCGTCTGAGGTAAGTTGTGGTAAATCGGATTATTTTGACCCAATAAGTACGCCATTAAATTATTTACCCCCTGTATATTCTACTAAAAAGATATTTTTTAATTTAAATAAATTTGACAACGTCGAACCACTGTTTTTTCTGGTCTAATGGATGCGCTTTATTTTCAGTACCCATTGTCAGACTCAGCCACTAATACCCATTATTTATTGGCGTTTAAAAATTGTAATTTTAACAGGAAAGTGTTTATTGGATAATTCCGCAAGAAAGGTGAAGCAGAAAGAAACAAGGATAATACATGCGCGTAAACATTTCTTTTGATTAAAATCACAGTTGTCATGAACAACGTTATTTCCCTTTGACGTCACGATGACGTAGTTTGACAAAAGCAACTGTCCAACTACGTCATCGTGACGCCAATAAATGATAATAGCGTTGTTCATGGCAGCTGAGATAATAAAAAATTAAATAAAAGCAAAATTGTTAAATATCAATAATTCAAAAACTGCTAAAACTAAATGTCAACATATTATACAGGGTGTCCGTTTTACGAGTTCGGTTATTTGAAGACATACAGATGTGGTAAATCGAAAACCGACCATAGGAAAACCGCGTAACGGACAGAGAAACGTACATTATTGCATGCGCGGGACTAAGACAGAAAACGAAAAAAATATCAAGTAGGCCATATTTTCAGCGCGCTGTTGCCAAACGCCAAGCTATTTTGTCGACGGTATTTGAGTGATACTTGGCGTTTGGCAACAGCGCGCTGAAAATATGGCCTACTTGATATTTTTTTCGTTTTCTGTCTTAGTCCCGCGCATGCAATAATGTACGTTTCTCTGTCCGTTACGCGGTTTTCCTATGGTCGGTTTTCGATTTACCACACCTGTATACAGTCGGTTAAATTAGGGCAAATTTGCGCATTTTTGAGCTTTGTAAGATGACATTTTCAAAACTATGCAACAGACAAAAATCAGAGTCCGAGTGATATTTTGACTAAGAAAATAAGGAACGACGACTTTTAATAGCAAACTGCTATTCTGGTTTGTTATTCACAAACGACTCGGTTTTATTTGTTTAGATAAAACAGAATTTGTTTTGTCACCATATTTTTTTATTTTGACCAGAACTGAAATTTTCTGTAAGGCAAAGCATAAAAAAATGTTTTTGTTGTTTGTTTTTTGAATAAAAAAGAGTAGTGTATTTGTGGTAGTAGTTATTTTTTGCATTTGCAGTACCTTTATAGAAAATTAAAAACTTCAGAGTCCTCGACTCTGATCGTTTTTGTAATGATAAGCATGAGTGGAAAAATATATTTTCCTGTCCATAATTTACTATGGTATGAAGAAACTAAATGACAAATAACAAAATAGTTATAAGGTCATAGCTCAAAATAGTCTTAAACTTTGTTTTTCCTACAAAAATTTTCTTTGTGACTGATCTATTTTCCCATATACTCTTCAAATACTAACAATAACTAGAATACAAAGATAAAACTTATATCCAGTTTGTTCTTGTCGAACCTTTGAACAAACCTTACTTAGCTAAACTTTAATAAAAAAACGACACTTACCGAGAAATCATTTTTGCGCACCAAAACGTCCAAACTCAAATTGGCATGGTTCAGAGCGAAATGTGGATACAAATTGGTAATATCATTGCTGCCATATTTACAATAGGCGCACTGGAACACGGAGATCTGGTGTTTCTGTTCCCAATGGTTGGCCGCATTAAGGGAAGTGACAAAAGAGCAACACCCGTCATGTCCGCAAACGGTCAAGGCGTTTTTGTGCGCCTTAATCAAGTGCTGAACGTATTCTGTCATGAACAGGAATTGATTTACCTCAACGTGACCTAAAACAAAAATTATTGTCAATTTTTTGTAAAGTTTCTCAACTAAAACCACTTACCGTTTGGACTTATACTGTTTATACAAGAACACTGGTAAGGTGGACATAAACTCTTATAGTCGGTTTGTTCCGTTACAGCAAACTTCTTGGAACTCTTATGGTTTAGCAAGGCAATCACGGTGTACTCCTTATCGAAATGATTCAATTCCATGTGCATGCAAACATACTCCGTCGAAATGGCACGGTATAGACAGTAACTGCAAGCGAACTTGCAGTTTGCGTGTCTGATATCGATGTGCATAGGAACGTGTTCCCATGGTGTCTTCATATCACAGTAGACGCATCGTACCATCTCTGTTGTGTTACCTTTATGGGCTTTCAAGTGGGCAGCTAGTAAAGTGCGCACGTTGGTGGAAAATATACAATAAAAGTGAGGACATTTGTATAAATCACCGGGGGTTTCTATAAACTTTTGCATGGCTCTTGCAGCTTTTTTCGGCCGGACTTGCTCCACGCTGGATTGCTTCGCTTCTTTCACTACCATTGGCATTTTTTGCTTTTCAGTGGGTTCGATCAACATCAGAGGTGGAACATTTGTAACCGCTAACGGCTTTTCAATATTCTTTTCAGTATCTGCTAAAGACATAACGTTGGCGATTTTAAAAGAAAATGGATTGTCTTCTGCTATTTGTAACGGGGCTTCGTTAACAATCTCCTCCGACTCCTTCTCCTCCGGCATTTGTTCATCAATATTTTCTTCTTTCTTAATAGAAAGCCTATCCCCACTCAACCGTCTCATCTTCAACCCAAGCGGTTCAGACAGTAAGTCCGAGTGAGCAAACAGTAAGTGATCATACAGATTTTCCATTAGAGTTGTGTCTGGCGTGACGTCGACGACCACGCCGCATTTGTCGCATAAGCAAGACGTTTGTGTCATAGCTTTGTGACCAAATTTGCAGTGCAACATAAACACTGTCTTATCTTTAGTTTTGACATGACAATCCGGCACATGACAGGAAAATGTAATTTCATCATTACATTTTGTTACTTGAATAAGTTCCCCTAAAGAAAACACCAAAGAGGATGTGGGGCTATCTAAGGGGTCATCTTCTTCTTGCCTGGTCGCAGCTTCGTTAACTTTTCCCTGTAGTTTTTCTATCATATTCGAAAACAATGAGTTCGGTTTGTCTTGGCGGAATGTGATATTTGCTTGTGCCGGAACCATCTCCTCTTCAAAGACAGGTTTTCGGACAGTTGGCGCAACTGGTACTTGACTTTCTAAAACTGGCGCCGACTCCTCGTTATCTACCGGTTCGCTCTTAATAATCGGAGCTTCTTCACTGACAACTTCTGTCTTTTCTTGTGTTAATCTGCTGGAAAGTTTATTGATAAAGTCCAAATTGGATGTTCTGGAACCGATTGACTTGTTCAACTCGTCCATTTTTTGCAAACGTTCTTCTTCAATTTTCTTTGTTTCCTCTTGCATTATGTCATTCTCACAAGTAAATATATTCTCATCTTCTCGATTCGATTGTGCGTCTTTATTTCGCACCATTGGAGGGATTAACTCTTCTACATTGTTTGGTCTTTGACGTTGTGGCTTCGATTGTTGTACTGGGTCGGTATCTTTCTGAGCTTCAGCAACAGACTTTTGAGTTTTTTCCTTCTCTGTGTCTTGCTCTTCCACTTCACTGACGGATAATTTTCGTTTAGTCGGACTGAGTGCAGCAGATTCATTATTCTCCATCAAACTTTTTAGTTTGGCAGTAGCTTTCTCCTTAGCTGCTCTACTGCTCCGTACAGAAAGAGTTATAATCGAGTCCAGGTCATCTCCACTATCCTCAGAAAACAACTTATCCAGACTACGTTTTCTTTTTCTCGTAGCAGGTGTTTCACTCCGCGTGCTCTCCTCTATAGTTTCGGGTGCTTTTTGGGTTTTAGATTTTGGTCCTGGCTTCTTCCGAACACGAACTTCTTCCTTTTCAGCTGACGGTTTATCAGTAACTGTTTTTGATTTAGGGCCGGGTTTTTTCCTCATGACAGGCAATTCTTCGATACTTTTTTTAACGATTTTTTCTAGTGTAGACTTTTGTTCTTGATGAGCTTTCTCCTTTTCTGCTTCCCTGTCAGCTACGTCTTTGAGCAAAGGATCCAATATAGTGGACATGTTAACTTTGAAAATAGCCGCCTTTTCACCGAGATGAAATATGTTGGCGTGATCCTCCACACTTTTCCTGTTCAACTGAACAAAATTACACTCACCGCACATATAAGCAAAGATAATTGCCGAAGTGTAATTGTTTTTGATAGTTTTCCTTTCCTGGTCTGGGTGTGTAGTTATAAAATGTGAAGCCATCGTTTTGCTATTAGCCGCCGTAAATTCGCAGATACCGCATTGATGACGGTACTCTCCGGTATGAGTTGTGACGTGTTCGTAAAATAAAAGTGGCAGCACTGTGCTAGAATATCCGCACATCCGACAACAGTACTGGTATTTTGTGGATAATTTGGTTTTGGGGATGTTTTCCCAGTATGAACCGTTTTCCAGGAAGTCTTTCACAGCATCCGAAGCTATGGCAGGAGCAAAACGGGAACTTAATACTTCTGATTGAGGATGTTCTTTGAGGTAGTGGCTAGTCATCGTCATGCCAGTGTATTTGCATAATTTGCAATGCAACTTTTGTTTAGTCGTGTAGTCTATGTAATAGTCTTTATCAGGTTCTACGAGCCTATCGACATCGTAATCGCTCATGACGTGATCTTCAAAAGGTTCAGGAGTTGGAGACTTGTTTGAAAGTCGACTAGAGGGTTTCTTCTTTTTCACCTTGGTTAAAATCCCAGCAGCCCACCTAGCCACCTTGCGACGCTTCTTACGTTTATGCATGACCTCGTCTTCTAGTTGAGTGTTTTCCTCTTTGTTGTCAATTTGACTTTCTTCACTAGAAGATTCATCCAATTCCGATTCACTATCATCATCAATCATAGAACTACTTATAGCAGGCTCCGTAATTTCATCTTCATCCAGCTCGGAGTAAGAAGTTTTAGTCATCCGAGACCTTAAATTTCTAGTCGAACTGGACATTATGTCATCAGGCATTTTCGCTAAAACAACTCGCATGTCTTTAATGGAGTTTGCATCAAGTACCGGCCGCTTAGGTTTGGGTTTTGGCCCGGGCTTCTTTCTCTCTTTTTTAGGCTGAACTTCTGTAGATGCTGCTGCTGGTGGTGGGGGTGCCGGTTGGTCTTCACTCTTAATTAAAGCATTAGGGTCGTCTTTTAGAATTCGACACATTCGTTTTCCTGACGCCGTCAGAACACCATCTCGTATAAACATATCCTTTATATCAGCGTGCAGATGATCCAATTCTGTACGGCACTTTTTCTTAGGTTTAGGAGTTTGACGTTTACGACTTTTTATACGTTCACCAACTGAAACCATCACGGGCTCGAATGGTTTCTCTGCTTCTGTTTGTAAATCTTCTTGCTCAACATCTGCCAATTGAGCTTCAGGCAAACTAATTTCATCAGTGCCGGATTTTGAAATTTCATTCACTTGTGTTTCATGGTCGCCGATTATTGATTTAGGCTTATCCAAGTCTGGTGTCATATCCTGTTCACCTCCAGTAGTTGAACCGACCACGGGGACTTCCTGCTCTGGGCTGGCAGCATCTTTGCTTGCGACATGTGAAGTAACTGATGGAGTGTCACATCGATCGTCTTTATTGTCATCGTCACTGGCATCATCCTCCTCGTCCTCGTTAACTTTAATAATCTTTCGAATCTTCTGAATTTCCTTATTGTCGAAACTATCCGAAAAGGTCTCAATCAAAGAAAACAACGCGGTTTTCTTGTCTTTTTTATTCCTGCTTTTAAGCAAGTTTTCAAAAAAGTGCGCCAAAATGTTTTGTTCTTGAGGCTCCTCGTTTTTCGTGATTTCAGTCTCACTTGTCTGTGTTTGTTCAACAGATGGTTCCGCTGATGTTTTAGTGTCTGTCTCTGCTTCAGTCTTTGTAGGAGTCACTTTCTGGGCGAGTGACAGTGTTTCCACAACCGCAGAATTTGATTGGACGTCAGTATTTAATGGGACCATTAATTCTTTATCGTATTCACTAACAAAATCTTCACATGTAGGAGATTTTAAGCTTGAGTAACCCCAGCCTCCGTCAGATTCACATTTACAATCAATTATTACTTTAATTCTTGACATATCCAAACCCAATTCTGTAAACTTATTTTCAACAACCGGAGTTTCTTCAGCTTCTTCCACATCCTCTACACTAACTGGAACATCGTCTTCTGTATGATCTACATCACTCTCTTCCGAATCACTACTAATAACCGGTGGTTTTCTCTTCTCACCTTTAGTAGTATTATCGTTAATTTTCTCATCATCACCAGTTTTATCTTTAACTTTCTCATCATCAGTTTCACCTTTAACTTTCTCATCGTCAATCTTATCTTTAACTTTGTCACCGTCACCAGATTTATCTCTACCTTTCTCGTCTTCACGTTGAGACTTTTTAGGAATCCTGAATGATTGTACGCCATATCCCCGACCGGTGCGTCTTTTCTCTCCGGCATTATACAAACTATCCAGAGGGGACATAAATGATTCTTCTTCTTCAGAAGCCCCAGGCTTACTCGTCCCGGATTTGTTAGTTTTCGAGTAGATCTTATCGAACTTAGTACTGGCTACACGCTCCCGAGGAGTTTCTTTGCTGTCGGTTATTTTATCCGAGTTTTTAGAAGAGTTCTCTGTGTCATTGGCTGGTGGCACAATTTTAGCAGCAGTGATCTCTTCTTTTTGTACAGTTTCAGCAGAGTCCTTAGCAGACAAACGTGGATCTCTGGCAGCCAAACGAGGATCTTTAACCTCTTTATTTTGGGCCGCCTGTCTTTTTTCCTTCATCTCTCTGTACTCTCGATAGTTTCTAGGATCTCCAGGACGCCAGTCTCTACTCCATATTGCTCGATCTGGGTAAAAACCTTGAGGTTCTCCAAACTGGTGGTTGTAATACCTAGGATCAAAACGGTTGTAAACATCCGGTTGAGGATGATAAGGTTGTCCCCTATATCCTACAGAAGGAGTTTGATGAACAAATGATGGTTGTACTTGTCGTGGATCGCCCGGTATAAATGGTCGATTCATATTAAACTGGTGGTCTATATTGATTTGAGGTTCTGGATGAGGCAAAGAATCAAAATCCATTCGAGGTGTAACCACTGGGCATATTCTTTGAGATTGCATTAGATTGCTGGTTTGATTCGTCAGCACAATATTTGGGCTAACCATTGGTTCAGGCACTCTAGGGGGAGAGATGAACCGTGGAGGTTCAAAGTGTAACTGTTGAGTTGGTGTGATATCAGGGATTTTAGGAGTCATATGTTCAATTCTAGGGTCTTGTTTTGTCACAGTGGGAATTACTTCGGTAAGAGTTGGTTTAGAAATAATTTTGTGTAAAATATCCGGAAGTTCTACAGGTTTCTGTGCTACATCTGTAGTGTTTTCTGTCGGTGGTAGAATAGTAGTGGGTATTGTCTTAATTGGAGAAATTTTCATTTGTTGTTCAATACTCTCAGTTACGGTTATATCTACGGCTGGATCTGTAGGTTTTGGTTTCGGTTTAGGGTTGTACTTATCTGCTAAACGTTTATATGTAACAGGTGGTGGGCTAGAGTCAACTTTTTCATCAGCTTTCTTTGTTTTGGTCATTTCATTTTCTAAAAGCTTGGTTATAGAATTTTCGGGTCTGGTGTCCAATTTACTAGATTGCTTGTCATGTTTATCACTTCTTGACGAGTGTGATTTATGAGATTTACTTGAGGAACTCCTATCACGTGACTTATCCTTTTTGTGGTGCCTGTCTTTTTCTTCGCGATCCCGCTTCTTGTCTTTGCTACTTCGTCTCTTCTTTTCTTCTTTTTTAACTTCTGCGGAATCTCTTTCACCTTTTTTTAAAACCTTCTTTTCCTCAAGCATTTTAGAGTCAATGCTGGACAACAAGTTTCCAAACAAATCAGTTTCCATGTTACACTGCTTGACCAATTTACTTCCTTCCGCTTTATTTTTACTGCTTTTAGATGTCGGAGATTTGATTTCCTTAATAGGACTGCTCGAGTTCTTCTTATCCTTCGACTTTTCTTCGCTACTAATAGAAGTTCGTCGCTTAGACAACTGAGGAGTGTTTCTCACTGTCGTGTTAATAGTTTCGCAGCTACTCATATACGAGTTGATTTCTTCAACTTTCAATTGTAGCTGTAATTGTTTCTTAACCTCTTGCAACTCGTCCACTGATTTGTTTTGATAGACTGCGTCATTAATTTTCTGTTCGACTTCATCTTCTAAGGTTTTCAAATCGTCTATACTGATCGGTGGTTTTGACATATCAGGAAATTTAGCGTCAATCAAGGACGGTTTAGGCACTGCTGATGATGCAGGTTTGAGCATCACATTGCTGTATACTTCAATTTTAGGTCTTTGGTAAGTTGATGTAGACTTGAGTGATGTATCCCTAAAAATTATATTTTTTTTTTACTAGTGACATTTGTTTACATTTTAGAACTACCAACCCTATAGTTGAGGTAACCACTTTTTCCGTAGGAATAGTAACAGGCTTCGTCAATAAAATGTCTCTAGGAGGGCTAGGGCTTTGAGGTGTTGATCTGGGACTTTCGGTACATAACGAGAAATTTTCAGAACCAGGTAACGATAGTTTACCACTTTTCAACTGAGGATTCTATGAAATAATACAATTTTTAAGCTCAAAGAAGTTTACATAAAACATTATCACCTACCACTTTTAAGTAAATACTGGTTATTACCTCCTCGCATCGAGTCAAAGTTTCAATTTTTAGTCTGTAAGATCAGATCAGAAGTGAAAACAATTTGAGCGCACGTTTACTCTTATAGTTACTTACCGTTTTTTCGTGTCAGTTATCATTTCGTACAACGACTTAAATTTGGCTAGTTGGGCTTCGCGATTTCCTTTAGCTTTCAGTTCCTTTATCATCGAGCCCAAGAAAGGAACATAACGCTGGAGCGATTCCAGTTTCTTGTTGTAGATTTGGTCATCCATTTTTGTTGCTAAAATTTTGTTATCTGTTCAATATACTCAGTATTTCTGATATTCTGTCAAAATATATGAAGTACAATTATTGTTCATCTGATTTCAATAATCATTAATTAATCTTATTAGGTACTAGTGTTTTTGGTCAAACACGACTTTTGGTGGTCATTAATGGAAAACCTCATGGATTCTGAACAATGGAGAAGATGTCCATAATTATTTTATTATATAAAATTCTCTAAAGAGCTGTATACTTTCAGGAGTGTACTGAATGCGCATACACGTAAGTCGAGCCATCAATGATATGTAGGTTGAATCTGTATACTGTTCTTTTACAACGGTCCTCCAATGTGTTCTATTAAATCTTCTTCACAACACTAATAGTAGTACTACCTGTAGTGTTGCCTATATCATTTTCTGAACTGCTGTTTCGTATCGTTAAATATTCTCCCTTGTGAGCTAGTCCACAGATGGAATAAGTCACAACAATTACCCATAAATATACTAGTTGTTTCACAAATATTAGATAGTTGCGTTAGTTGCACTTCTTGATAATGATCTGCTTATTGTTACCGGTCGTATACTTCAATAGTGCAGCTAACTGTCAATTCTTGACGACCGCGAATTTTAATAATATACAAAAATATGTAGGCGATACATAAAGTAATAGCATACAAAAAGTACAGTCGGCGCTCAAACTATCCTTTGCTGCAAGAATGAGCACTTCACAACCAACTTCAAAGTTTACTTCTTCAAAGTTGTCTTTTACCATCACATCGTTTCATATGACTATACAAGTGAGTACTATTATTATGATAAACTTTCATAGTGCAAATAGTTTAAAATTCCTCTAAGGCTAAAACTTTCATGGCTAATAGTGTACAGCTTTTTTGTGTACTTCTGGTATGTTTATTATAGAAAAAAAGGAAGATGTAAATGTAAATGGTCAGTACTCTCCATACAAAAGTTAAATCTTTGACTCCTCTTCTAGAGTTCTAAATAGAATCAATTACAGCTTCTTTGCTTTCAACATTTAACTTCATCAAGCATCTTTTGCTGGTGCAAGACTATACTTGCTTTCAGACAATTTCTTCTCTTCAGTGGTGTCAAACTTTTAAAACACTGCTAGTTATTACAGAAGAACTAAGAGGATATAAAAATGACAATTACCTTGTGTGGTAAATAAATATTAAACTAGGCATATAAAGCATTTTTCTCATAAAATGACAAGGAGGTCAAACATAACTATTAGCCAGGTATTAAAAAACTACATACCTGCCATTTCACTTTACAGTTGGCGATTCAAAGTAACCTTATACTAGCGTTGACTTAATATGAAAATCCAGTCAGTATCCTCATGGCTACATCTTCGTTAGTTTGGTCTTATCACTGGTGCCATTACTATACATATTCACGAATTCCCACGAGAGGCAAATCCTAAAAACGTGGTACTTTTACACAGGTAGGCTAGAAAGGGGAAATGGTAGAGGGGATAATAGCGTCATAAACCATAAGGGCAGTGGCGTCAGTAATATTCAGTTTAACTTCGCTTCAGAAAAAGACAGAATGTATGTTCTGAGTTCTACATTCTTGTCTGCCAAATTGTTCCCTCTTAATGTACAAATATTGTTTAATATTGTTATTACTTTATCACCAAAACTATCACAGCAGGTCCTTGCTAACATCACAAACTGAAACTAAAGCAGATGTAACAAATAGCAGCTAACATGCTACTGGAAAGAGTGGAAAGTAGGTTTTCATTTGTGACTCAGTTAGTTATAGCCAAAATAAGTGGTTGACAACCGTACTTAGTAGATGAAAATAATTACAAATATGTAGGTATACTGCATGCCAAAATAATGACATGTATATCATTGGTATTGATTAGATGGAGACCCTGTAGTAAAGTAAAATATTGATTAGGTATAATGTATACCATATAATACAGGCAAACGGATTAATTGTTAACAATGTTGTATAAACAATTATTTGATGCCTTTGCGCAGCTAACCTTAAAATAAAAACGGATAAAGTGAGGTTAGATTATTAAATCAGTTTTAGGATGACATTCAGGCATGTCTTTGTACCTACTCTTTGTTCACGCGTGGTTTTGGCGTTTTTTTTAAATTTTAGCTGTCTTGTTTTGCAATCTATTGTTTAGCCTGTAAAATCTTAAATAAGTTTATTTTTAAATTTAAGTTGGTTGGTTGACAAGTGACAGAAATGACAATTCTGGTCAATTTCAGTGTAAAGCACTTTGCTAGTATTAGGTATATTGAATAATAAAACTAATGAAAGAACCTTACTATTGACTGAGCGGTTATAGGCCTTAGGTAATTGTAATTTGTGACAACAATTAAGACAAAATAGTCATTTTGTAAAAAAGAATGTATGGAGCACATCATATTAGAAGAACAACATAGGAGAACTAGAATTTCAAACAGTTCTAAGAGTCTGTTCCAGTATTATTTTTTGACCAATCAAACTATCAGCGTTTGAGAAGATAGAAGCAAATTACAATAATCAAATATAGCGCTTTAAATTGAAGCAAATATATTTAAAGTAAATTGTGCCTCATTAGGACAGCGAAAAACGTCGAGAAACCAAAATGGCCGACTGATCCAAGGAAAGATTCCAAACGTGTGTAAACGTTCTCTAAATACCACAAAGTCAAACCAGACTGCAATAGGTAGTACAGAAGTTTGAAAAATAAAATAAAATCTACCTTGGAATGAACAGAGCAACAATAACCCAACGTGAAAGCACCACAAACACTCGAAAAAGCAAATGTCCTGCACGCCACTGTCGTACCCGTCCGACACAAAGCCGTCACGTACTCGCCAATAATACACAAAATGTCCTCCCTCGATATTCAGGGTAGGTTGCTTACCTTCCCCAAAACGTATCTCAAACGTCTGTAAGTATAAACAGTCCCACTGGGAATTAATAACTGATAATTGCAAAAGAGAATTTAAATTATATTCTTGGACGTTTTCTTCTTCGTTCCAAGTCTGGTCTTCGCTTGGCCATTGCCAACTGGGAACAGGCGCAAAGCGCAGTTTTCCTAGTCGACTGGCGCCGAATCACTACGATACCGACCGAGCAACGAGCAACGCAACCTCACTTTGCAGAAACGCCACAAAACGTGTTTTCTTTGAGCCTTGAAGTTGTCCGCCAGTGTACTCCGAACGTAAAAATTAAGTCGGTAAAAATCACGTGCGGTCTGTTAACTTGCTATGCGATTTCTCCGTTACGGTTCCACCATTGTTAGTTTCAGTTCCAGTCAGACCTTCGTCGAGTATGTCTAGTTCATAGACTTTGCCAGGGTTTTAAACTCGACGCCATCTTGAGACTGCTCTATGTTCCGGTCATTTGAGCTAAACGTTCGTGTTGTCTCTCTCATAAGCGACACAGGTGAAATAGAGACGGATATGGGAATACGGAAGAGTGCACTAGTGCAGAGTTAACCAAATATGTCACATCAAAACCGTACCACGCCTACTACGACATCATTTACAAAATAAGGCGGCGTTGCCAATTTGCTCGCTAGGGTATATTTTTTTAATTTACTTGGTTTTTCTAAAATTGCCTTTCAAATTCTAAATTACCTTAAATGCAAGTTTAGAAAATAGTATATTAACTACACCCAGAATGAAGAGAACAGCCACTAGGCTCAATCTTTGGTCTTTGAACAACTTTACTATAGTAGTAACTTTCACTGAAGTGAAATTGTATTTAGATCAATAATTACAAATGTCCTGCTAGTGATTTTGGTATAAGTTTATTCACTAAAAAAAAAATGTGTGCTGAAATACAGTGTCATTGTCAGCCTAGTCCTATCAAAAAGGTTTTTAACTAAATTTATTCCTTCTTCAAACTACTATGGAAATGAGGTTCCTATGATATGGCTACTTTGCTAATGTAAAAAATAACAGACTTCTTACCAAAACAGGTTTTGCGGTCGGTTTCTTCAGAAATTAGCTGCTTTTCACAAAATCTATCACCTGTACAGAAATTGTTTATTATGGTATCCAAGGTACTGAATGTCAGGTAGGTGACGTTGATTTGGACTGCTTTTCAACCTCTCAATAATTGTTGAAAGGCCTATTAATCCAAATCCTATTGCTAAGTGTACTTGTGTTATTACTATTTAATTAAATATTGTTTTGCAACTCACTTGGATTATTATCCCATCCTATAAAATAATGGAAAACTCCGGGGAATATTCTTTTCAATGGTGAGGTAAGTAGGTAATTCCTCACATTTTCAGGAAAGCAATGAAGCTCCAAATGTAATATTTAATTGTAACCTTGAATTAGTTTCAATCACAAAAACAGCTGATTTAGTATCATAACATTTTAGGAGATTAAAACACCACAATGAATACTGTGTGTAAAGATTTTATTTAAAGGCGACAGAAACCTAAACTAGAAACACAACTAAAGACTACCCTGCACTGCACTGAATTATCAACTAACACCACTAATAACTTCACTTTAGCACGTAGAACTGCCCTCAAAGTGATGTAGTCGCTCCTCGTTCAACTAATAAATAGGTATCATCAGCATACTTTCTCTAGACAAATACGCTGACTGGACGAACTTATGGCCAAGTAATTTCCGCTGCAGTTCACGACTGTTCAAAGCGAAGCTAAAAAGCCAACTCTCGAGTTTCAGTTCAACTACATTTATCGATTAGAATGTGCGCATTAACAGTGTGAAGTGTGGGATTTCGAGCAACAAGCTTGCAGTTTTGAGGTCAACCGTGGAAGGGATAGAGAAATAAGCAATTTTTACATTAAATGTATACCTCCGCCACTGTTGTTGATTAGCTGGCAGCGTTGGTTGGTTGTAATTTGTACGACCTTGAATACATCATATAAATATAAAAATGTAATAATGCAGTTCTGAGAAGGAAGCTTCTGTGTTTGCATTTTGCAGCGTTGCCACTTTGATTATGACGCACGAGCAGTTCCACATATCCACTAGAGCAGAGGTTCTCAAACTTTTTTGTCTTATAGACCACTTTATAAATTTTGCTGATTTTGGTGTACCCCTTGAATCTAAAAATGTGAAGAATCGTATGAAGATTAGATCTACTCGGCCGTATAGTCCTGGCAAAAACCCAAAAGAAGATTAGATCTAACTATGGAATTTTGTGTTGCGACTGAATTCCAACCACGATTAACTTATTTTCAGTTAATTAACAGTTTTCGAAGAAAAGTGAAAATTGATTAGTTAATTAACTAATTGATTGTGCTGATTGAAAGGATGTTAAAAAAGTAAAGTAGGTCATTCATCAACTTCACTTTTTTTACTTCTACTTACAGGACAAGAAACCATTAGAATCTCATTAATAAATAATATTAGAAAACTCTCCATATACGCCAACGTAGACCCCTTCAAGGAAGGCTTTAGGAACTTAGGAAACCTCTGCTTACAGTCTACCATCATAATTAAAGCAAAGTCACAGAGATAAAATTGACTGATTATAAAAGCATTAATTTCAGTGCTGCCCTCTGCATCTGCGTATTTTCCTGCCTTTTTCCTCAGAATTATACCCTGATAGGCTTGTGCGAGTTGATATCGACATATTTCTTCTCTCTAACAGACAAAATTTCTACATCGTGTGGTCTTAGTAGATTTGGCTTGGTTTGCTCCATTTGGCAACAAAATTGTACAATAAAATCTCTCTCAAATAATATACGATTAGAAATTAATAAAAGTGTTTTGTAAAAAGAAGGTAGAACAAAAAACTATTCAATTTTTTTATCAGTTTATTTATTCAGTTTCAAACAAAATTTCAATAAGTATCATGATAATCTCATTTATTTACAAAATCGTTTCAACAAACCTCAACATCAAAACGCAACTCCTTTCATAATAATTTACAATTTTTTTCTGCAATAAAAAAAATTAGTTGCGTCCACGTTAAAGTTTCAAACATTTGCGATTCGGACACGTAAAACAAGTTTTCCATGTCAAAAGGTCGAATCGATGCATCAAAGGACAAGCTGTCAAAAATCAACTCGAAGAAAGTTGTAAATTTTATTTCTCTCTGTTTTTTTTGAGTATTATTTCTGGTTATGACTAGAATGAGCGACGAATCCAACTGGTAATGATTAAACCTTTTGACAGGAAAGGGAATGTCTGGTTATTGAACTTTATAAAAGAAATCGCAACCGCAGATCACGTAAATTGAAAAAAGGAACACAAAGTTACTTGGGAAAAGTCAATTCTAGGCGACAGTCAAACATACGCACGTCGTTGCGGTACTGCGCAAGCCTGATACACGGGCCTTATAATACAATAAAGATATCGACGGTACACAGTGACAATAATAACTTCAATATACAACTGGATGGTAAAATGGTTACATTATACACAGCAAATGGCCACACCAAAACTGAACTGAAAAAATTTCTTCTTATTAGAACATCAAAACCGAAATAAACACAACGACACCCTAAAACCGAAAACTTAAAAACGCGTTTCTACGTCGAAATCCCTGATAGACACGAAGACATATTTATTAGAACAAGGAGCACATTTAAACTACTACACGACTAATAAAACTAAAGTTATTCGGGGTTCTCCCATAAACAAATTCGTTATTATAATGTAACCATTTTAGTACAGTGCTTCTTGGTTTTATTATGATTTTTTTTACTTTCAGAAAAGTTCTTCCGCACAGCCGCTGCTTGGATAATTATGAGAAGGTGCAACAACTCATAACGTTAATCTACTTGTAGAGACAAAAGTTCTGATATTTACAGAAAACAGTCACAGCAACTGTGCGGAAGACACATCTTATATATCTTAAAATTGACATATTACCTACCGCAATTATTTAAATACTTCTGGATAGACAAAGAGAGACAATGACTCGAGAGAGTGTCCAGGTCAGTTGAAGAGATCTGAAATTAAAACCGTCGAGTGGTAAAATTTTTTTAAATGCAACAAAATCGTATGTTATAACTACTTACCAAAACTTAGTGGGTTATTAGAACTACAGTATAACGCATACGTTAAGGGTGCGACAGTACCAGCTAACATTTAAAAAGTGAAGTTTATGAAAACAGCACGGAGTAGGAAAATGTGTTTCAAAATAATTAAAACATCAAATCCGCAGAACCGGATTAGAATTTGATGATTTTTAGAATTCAAATAATGAAATGTGTACCTTGCCTACGTTTTTAACGACATACAGAAATAAGGTTAGTGGTTAGTTATGTAAAACCACAGATAAAACATAAAGTGAGATGATTAAAACTATAGCACAGCAGTCATAAGTTTCCCAAACACCGCACTTCCGCTAACCAACCAAAAAAATACAGTAAAACAATGACAATAATTCATGCAAATCAATTCACCCACCCGATGAGTTTAAAAATGTGCAAGCAATTCGCGAAAAATTAGTGTGGAACTTAAAACGGTGATAAAACTTTCTTATATTGGAATAACTAGTAATAATGCATTACTATTTTTAACAACTAAATATTATCTATTTCCGAGCAACGAACAAAGTGTATAAGTGATGTGAACGTTAACACGAAATGAATACTTCATAGTTAGGCAAAAAAATAGCAAAAACCAAAATTAAAAACTTTATTTCTAAAAACAAATGAAACGTGGCACGAAACTGGCAAAATTGTTCATGTAATACATAAAACAAAGAATAGATGCGGACAAAACAAGACAGAAAACAAACCGACAACCACAGCCACTTACCAGTCAGCGCAGGTTAATTGTGGACCGGTGGCGCTGCCTGACGTTCGATTTCCTCCAAACGCGCCAAATTAGCAGTGCTGGGCAACTCGCCGCCCCTGGCACGCTCTAGCAAATCGGGAGAAAACCAGCGGGTCAACTGATCGGCCGTGGTAGGAGAAAACGGACCCGGCTGCTGGTTGCCCGCCTTAGACAGGCCGCCCTCTTTACATAACGATTAGCAAAAGTTATAGAAAACATGTTGGCGTGTTAATACCCATACTTTGTTGCTGAACCACTGGCGAATTGAGGAACTGTTGCCAAGCCGCGGTTCCGCTCTGCTGAGACTGATCGAACTGTGCCGGTTGCTGATTGGCCGCCTGGTTTTCCGCTTGAGTTTGGGCGGCAGCAGGAGCGCCACTCGGCCTGTGCTGATGTTGAGCCCTCAACTGTTGCGCCGTAGGCTGAGGAAAGGATTGTTGTTGCGGGTTAGGATGAGTGGAATATTGGGATTGGGATAGCCCGTAGGAACCTGATCGTGACATGTCAGTTAGACTGGGTCCAGCTCTGGCCGCTGGCAACATAGAGCCTTGCATCGAATACTGCTGACCGACGATTGGCTTCATATGGCCAGCATTCTGCAAGTTTTGGTAGGTGCGCTGCTGTGGCAACGGCTGCTGTTGACTGGCCAACTGGGCGAAAAATTGATCTGGTGTTTGTGACTGGTAATTGTTAGCTTTAACGATCGGTCGACCGGCTACTGAAACAAATATTGCAAGAATTTGGTGAAGTACATAAAATGTTATTGACACCTTCATCTAAATACTAATTATCACAAGGTAAACGTCTCCGTTAAATATGTTGGCCTGAGCTATTACTTTACTTTATCTACTTAGAGGAGTATTCTACACTCACCTTGTTTCATTGGAAACGCCTGATTCCATTGTTGACTGCCAACATTAACCTGCGGCTGGGTTCGCATCCCCGTAAGCGGACGGCCTGGCGGTTTCATCCCGTTATCTCCCAATATTTTATTCTCTTTCCCTTCTTCCTTTTCGGCGGTCATCTTCCTCAGCACGGACGTAGGAGTGAACGCAAGCGGGGTGGGTGACGATATACCTTTGCCATGCTGGCTACCAGAACCAACGGCCATATTGGGACTAGCGCCCCGTTGCATTTCCTGCTTCTTTCGATAGTTTTCGGTCTGTTCTTCCAGTTTTTTCTTAATCAACGCCCGCTGCAAAATGTTTTGGGTGTGCACCTGAAGTTCTCTGGGCGATGGAATGCGCTGATGCATGGCTGCAGAAAAAAGACAGTACGTAAGACACTTCAACGTTATTTGGAAAAACTTAGCCGTGGAACGTAGCACACTCACCTGGTACCGCCAATTGATTGGGGCTAGTAGCCATTATTGGCGACACGCAATAAGCTGCATGAAACAAGATCGTACAAAAGTTAGACTCACGTCTAAACTAATATCTCTCAAAGCCTCAAAATGTAGCTACTAAGAAAAGCAACAGGTGCGCACAAAAACGCAAACTCGAAACAAACATAACAAAAGCGAAACGACCGTTAAGCAACAGACAAAAAGCCTCTAGGTGCGCAATTAACAAAAAAAAACACGAACCGTTGGGCGGCAAAGGAGAGACCGCCAACTGCTGCTGCTGCATTTGAGCCGTCTGCTGCGGCGGATATAAATGATGGGCGGACAGTGGAACGGGACTGAGCACACGTGGACTCGGCCCGTAACTAGTCGAGTTGCTATGCAACTTTACAATCGTCGTCAACATATCCCGATGACGGGGTTGCAATGCCGGATTGGCTATTTGCTGGTAGAGATGTTGGATCGTAATCTCGCCTCGTTTTAGACCTGTCAATCCCGAGGTGTAATATTTGTTGAACTCTTTTACTTTTAGATACTACTTTAGAATGCACATTAAAGTTGATAGAAAAAATAAACAAGGCCTACCTTGGAGAATAGCCTGCGCTTCAGGCCTGTTTAGCAACTCTCTGCTTTGCTGGACGCTCAAGTCCAAAAGAGGGCTGGTACGCATTTGCGGATTTCCACCAGACATAAGTTTTCCTGTAAGAAAATGTCAAAAAAGAAATTGCAAATCAATCTCAGATGAGAAAAGAGGGTATAAATGGCAAATTGAAATATACAAATTAATCTCCAAAAAGGCAGAGAATTGATTTCATTTTAGAAAAAACACACTTTTCCAAAAGTCTAAAATAGAAATTTCAAAAATGGGATAACAATTGAAGCAGTTGTAGTTAATTGGAAAAAGTTTGGCATTTAAATGTACAGGGTGGTCCAGTTTTGAATGTCAATCATTCACTAATCGATAGCCCATCAAAAAATAAGTTGACATGCATTATGTCATTTTGCTGAAGAACGCTTCCTAAGGAAGACACAGATTTCCAAATTTCAGTTTAAAAAAACGTTTTTTTGCTACAACTGTCAGACCGCTTGACCAATTTTGATCAAATTTGGAACAGGCAATTATGAAATGAGTACTCGTTTATATGATGTGAATGACATTCTTCAAAATTGTTTAGATGCGTCTTAGATCTGTGAGGTTTACTTTTTTAATTTTTGACACTGGAAATAGTCAAAAAACAGTCAAACTTAACTTTTACTGTAAAAAATGGTTTAAAATTCGATTTTTCAGTCTTAAAGCATAGTAAAGTGTCTAGAGGTCCATTTAACTTAACAAAGAAACTGTGAAATGACATGTTTAAGCCGATGGAAAATAGTTTTTTAAGTCTGCTATGTTAAAAACTTGGTGAAGATAACTCTAAAACTCGATTTTCCAAGCTGAAAGCAGTTTTAAAGCCCTAAAAATAGTCCAGAGTTCTAAGTAAATGAAAAGCAAAGTAAAAAAACTTGAAAGATTAGTCTTCAAGTCAATTTTTATGAATCTAATGTCAATATCCTGTATTTAAGACTAAAATATTGAAATGTATTTTCAAATTATGAAAACTTACTTCAAATGCAAATTTTAAGCTTTTCGTGTCACTTTTCATTCATTTCAGTCTTTTTGGTGTCCAAGACTGACTGAAAGACAGTTTTTAAGCCTCTCAAGTTAATTTTCACCGTTTCAAAGTAAATTTACTGGTTTCTAAGTCAATTTTCAATACTAAAGTCTTTCAATTTGCCTGGAAACTAAGAAAACTGGTTACAAAGACATTTTTTAAGACTCTTAAGTCGATTTTCACCGTTATCAAGACGATTTTTAAGTTGGGTTGGTTGGTTTTGGGTCTTTGAACGTAATAAATCAATTATCTCGTAAACGAAGTTTCAAATCAGAATTTTATAAGAAATACTTATTTTTTTAAATTGAACCAGTAAATGGATTGTCCCAAATTTGATTAAAATTGCTCCAGCGGTCTGACAGTTATGACAAGAAACCGATTTTTTAAACTGAACTTTTATGGACTGTATTTTCCTTGGGAAGCATTTTTCAGGAAAATGACATAATGTATGTTAACTTATTTTTTGATGGGCTATCGAATGGTGAATTATTGACATTTAAAACTGGACCACCTTGTATAATGAGAAAATGTAAAGATACAAAACTTTTATGCCTTTTTTGAATATGTTTTAAGATCCTACAGTTTCTGTAACTGTAGGATCTTAAAACATATTCAGACAAAAAACAAAATATACCAAGCATATCTAGTTGTTGTTTCTGCTGTTGCTGTAGCTGAGCTTGCTGCAACTTCAACATCAGATCATTGTGCATGGTATTTTGCTGGGGCTGATGCGAGTGAAGAGAATGTTGATTGACAGCGGCCGCTTGAGCGGCAGCGAGTCGGGCTTCGTCCTGCTGCTGAGAGTGACTTAGCATCTACCAATAAACCAACAATAATAATCTACATAAACGACCGGCATTAAGATACTACCTCAAGAAGGCTCATCCCCGGGGGTTTGTTCATAGGACCGTTCTGAGGCATAGAATGACCACCGGCCTGCTGAAGCTTGAAAATAATTTAGAGTTGTGGGCGAGTTTAGCAAAATTGTGCTTACCAATCTCTTAAAAGCGGCAGTCATTTCTTCGTCAGGCTTTTGCGGAACAGCTTTCGGCTGCGAGTTGGCAGAATGATCGGAATTCTGTCTGATTCTAGACTCTAGCTCGTCAAGGCTCAGAATCTTCCCACTTCCCAGCACTTTAAAAAATTATTTAAACATTAAGTTAAAAGTGCAACAACTATAGAAGAATTGAGGTAACACTTACTAGATCCCTGAGGCTTGGAATTCCAGCCTTCTGGTTGTGGAGGCTGTTTGCCTCTGCCCAAAAGATCCATAATATTGACAGGTTGTCCGCCATTATTAAAACTTGATCTGTTTTTGTCATGGTTCCCAACCACGCGATCCAGCCCTAAACAAGAGTTACCAGCAGGTGAAATAGGAGCAAAATACGTGTTTGAGTCCATTGATGGTGGATGAATCGCCACTGGAATGGAGCTCGAGTCGTTGATGTCCTTCAAGAGATCCTAAAGACGTAAAAAAATACATTTTTATCAAAAAAAAAAACACAAAACATTGGCAGTACTTTGATAATATGGTTGTCTTCCTGGATTGAAGACTTCCGGCTCGATCCTCCTACTTCTTTAGTGGGGCTGTCTTTCTTGAACCATCGACTGAATCGCGACGTGGTTTTCTCAGCGTCTTCACTGACACCATTCTGCAAAGAGCCAATTTCATAAACAGATCCGCTGACAACTTTAATCAACCTACCGTCAACAGCCCTGGAATGTGTTCGCCTTTGAAAAACTCGTCAAAATCGAATGTCTGATGATGTTCAGGCTGGGTAATCGAAGACTCAGCTTTAGGCAATGTTGAATCAAGCTCCTTGTTTTTAGCATCTCCGCGCCTAGCTTGTTGACCGTTCGAAGGCAAGGGCTCATTCAATTCTGTGGTTTCTTCTGTTCTTTCTTTATCCTCCGCAATGGTGGACTCCTTTTTCTTAGACCAGTCTTTCACTCGTTTAACTCGGGCGGCCGACATTTTTCGTTTGCCTGGCTTATCCGACTCGTCAAAGCCACGCAATTCGATAGTGTCGTTTTGAGACATTGGACCAGATGAGAACCTACGTCACACATTATTCTACTCATCAAACATAATAAAGTAACTAATTAAATACGTCAACTGGACTAAAATAGTGAGATAATAACACAAAAAAACTAAAACATAGAAAGACAGTGTGTTGAAGATAATAAGTAAACGTAACCAAAGCATTAAAGTCAAAGTTGCTTATATCAGCAAAATAAACTAAACATTTCTCTTCCCGTTTCTATTAATAGTTAAACAAAAGCGTACCATTCTGGTTCTTCTTCCTTAGTGTCCGAGTAACGTCGCCTGCCTTCACTGTAACGCGTGTTCCGTCTATTATCCTTTTCCTTCCCCCCATTATCAGACTCTCTGCCGAATGATCGTCGTTCCCCAAATTTGTCATCTCTCTCGTTGTTCCTGCTCGACATGTTCCTGCTAAAGTTGAAATCCGGTTCGCCAGAATCTTTCTCACTCTCCCAGGCGTCGCGCACAATCCTTCCGCTGCCGATTCGCCTTGTTGAGGAAGAAATTTCCCTCGAAGCTACCACATAAGTGTGTCAGACGTTTTTAGCCATTTACTAGAAACTGCTTACCTATCAGGTGAGTAGGTGGAGCATCCGCTTTACTAGTTGACTCCTTGTTGGCCGGAACAAAGCATCCCGAGTTGAAGCTTCGTCTTTGGGGGCTAAGTACAATCCCATCATTTTCCTTTTTAATCCTTTCTCGAGGATCTCCTGGACGTCTCTATTAAGAAAAGTTAACATTCACTGCAAACCTTTCAATGTATTAAATCAAAAATTACTCTGTTTTCTCCATTGTCGCCGCCCTTTGCCCCAGCATCGGGGGTGTCAGACTTTTTCCTCTCCAAATTCCACTTTTCCGGGTCCAAGATCGAAGCGCAACTGTAATCGACCAAACATTTTCTACCATAGAAGCAGAAAACCACCACAACTTACACTTCATTGGGGTCCAAAAAGTCAGGTTTGGATTTAGACGCCGGATGTTTGGCAATTTCCCAAAGCTGTTCTCTGGTATAGCGAATCACGACCCGTTCGCGAACGCACAAAATTGCCGGGTCAATCTCGCCCACACTCATACTCTGAATCTGCTCATCTCCTGCAAACCAAAACCATAATTAGTATGCAAATGCAAAGATACAAACAGTTCAAAATATAAATTGCACTTTCCCTGGTCTAAATGTGATATACCTACATAGAACAAATAAGTTTTTTAAAGATAAGCTACCCAGCATATCTCTATACTGATAACCCTACTTTAGGCTATAAATAATCAGGTTTTTAGGGGAAGCCTATAGTTATGTGGTGACAAAAAACTCTTACTCCAAGACACCCTCTTCATCCTAGGTTTTTGCTGACGTTTTTTCACAGTTCTCCCACTAACTGAATTAGTACCATGCTGATTGGAACCCCCAGCCCCAGTCTGCTCTTTCGACGTTTTTCTAGCATGCATTTTAACCATTTTGATGCACAGTACCAATACAGTAAACAGAAAGCACGTAATAAAAATAATTTTAACTGATCTAGAAAAAACCGCCTGCGGTAGTCAAATATCACACAAAACCAAGAATATTATACAAAATTCACTAGAAGACACACTGAACAGGTATGGCACGCATACAGGAAACTAACCAGAAAGTCAAATGGAATGTTATCAGGTATTTGGTGTTGCTAAAAAAACTGTTTGTTAGATACAAAACGGATTTTTGAACCCAAATATCATCTTGCTGGCAACTGTACTTAAAATATGATTCTTAAAGGAAATATTGTAATTATTTAGCACTAAAACTTTACAAAAAGAATTGAAAACCCTATAAAAATCAGTACAACAATGCATATAACTTTATGACTGTCTAATTAACCAAGATTTTTTCAATTTAGTAGGTAATACTTAAAAAGGTTGAATTTTGACCCAATTAATATGAATGAAGATTTTGTATCCACCCTCACACAGATAAAATAGTAAATACAAAATATACTGTAGGAAGCACTAAATTCTGACATAGAAAATGACAGTTCTTTTTTTCTAATTCCTAGATTTCAACTTTGTTTGTTTTAATGAAGGGCATTTTTTATTTTGCAATCAATTCATGGTCAATGCATGTCAAAAGAAAGCAAAAATGTTGTCTTGCTCTTTGTTTGTATATAAGTAGTTCAGTAACAATGATTTATGAACTTGTCATGTTAATGTTGTCAAAAAATGCCATGGCATTCAGTATACTTGTTTGTTCTTAGTTATGATTTATTTTGTTGTCATTTAGTTTCACTTTAACTTGCTTTTTGCAATCATATTATTACTATGTTATATGAGAACAGAGATGACTATCCTTTTGTGCACAATATGTAATTATAATTCAGAAATTGGACTGCTGTCCCTACTGCCTACTGTCATCAGTTTTTAATTACATAGGAACTTGTCTGCTACTGTGATTACTGTTGAAACAGTGCTAAATGTTCTAATAAATAAAAAATTGGACAAAACAAATACTGTTTTGTTTTTTACCCAAAACGGAGGACAAAACTATGTTTTAAAGACTTGAAAGTTTGGTTGTAGCTGTAGGGGGCAAACTGGGCCAACTTTAGGGAAGACTTTATAAAAAGGCTTATTAGTTATACACATTCAATATCTGTGATTCAGGTATACTTACCTATTGATTCTAAACTTATAGTTCAAGGCAAAAATAAGTGAAATCAATAAAACTGTAGAACCATAGTTAAGACTGTTGACCCAGAAAACATATGGGATGGACTTAATGCTTAACCTATTTTTTGCATTTTGCAAAACTTACACCAACAAATTATCTTTACTATCAAACTAATTATATTTTTATGTCCCTAAAATGAGCAAACATAGAGCTTGCAATGAAAATGGTTTTCTTATTCCTGAGGTGTTGTTAACATTTTAGGTGCAACAAATTTGCAAACAAACATAAAAATAAACAAAGAGAAAATCCACACATTACTCAATAGTTGGATTACACAACAAAGGTAAAACAACACTCATACCTATTGTGGTTATTTTGGTTTTAGTTGGAATTGTTTAAGGATTTATTGAAAGGGGACTGTGGTGAAAAGCAAAAGTACCATGTCATTTAAAAGAGAGATGTGATATTGGAGAAAAAATTGGGGGATAAAAGGCAATCTTACCATTTTTCGTCGGTCTGTCAGTGTCCGATGTTTGTTCAGGTTCGGACCCGTTTTCCGACATCTCACTGCACTATCTTCTTTGGTCTACACACGGAAAAGTCAGATACGGTATTTCTAAACTACGTTGTACAATAAATAATCAAAAATTGTATAAAGAAAACCTATATAATAACTTTTTATTTTAATATCACAGGTCGGTTTATTCGTCAACAACTTAACATACGTAAACGCGTAAACATGTATAATAAATTGAAATGGAACGCTTGAAATTACTTGGAGATCAAACCGATATTGAACGGAAAAACGGAATTCAAGCCCTCCAACAGGACACACACAACAACTCGCTACTATTATTTATTACAGAAAAACCATTTATTTCTCCACTAAAGCAAAAATAGAAACGTACGCCGCCATTTGCATTTACCTTTCCTTTCAAGTTTCAATGGCGACTGTCAACAAAAGTAAATGACATGTGGATGACCGCGTCTGTCAGAAAGCAAAGGCGCCAACTTTGATGGTGAAAACTTTAAATACGATAAAGAAATTTTAATAATTAAAAATGTTCTTTTCTTTACAAAGATTACATAAACAAACCTTTATACAATCAGTATTCAACGGACTGGTATGCAATTTGTGACGTAATTAGAAAGTAATACAATATGTTCTCGGCAGCGGGGCATCCGGGCAACTCCAATCCCCAATCAATACAATAACTTGCAGCTGACACGTGACCGAACTTACAGAAGTGGAGAAGTAATCACATGCTTTGTCAGATCATTAAAAATTATCTCTAATAATAATTAAATTAGTCTTTTACCTAAAAAATGTGTGCTAGACACCTGGGTATATTAAGATTCCCTGTATATAAAATTATTAAAAACCTGTAACAATTTATTTGTTTTTTGAAACTACAATAATAATTATTCCAAGAGAGAGTAAATGAAACGAAACGTCACATTCAAATTGAAAAACATTAGAAAAACTACAAAAAAACTCACAAAACATATATGAACCAACAAACACTAATTTAAAAATTCAGCCGGAATAGTCAGAGTCATTCGCATCATCTTTCTCCTCTTCATAATCAGAATCCTCACTTTTCAATTTGTTCAAATTATCAATCTCTTGCTTGGCGGATTTCTGATGGAAAACGAACGAAATGTACCGGCACGCATCCCAAATTTGTTTCAAAACCTATCAGCAAAACAATAATAACGTCTATAGAAATGTTTTCAAGTAAAATGAGTTCAAATACCATATCAGCCAGCCCCTTCTTATCCCAACAATGGTACCATTGAGACAAATCAGAACTACAATCGGCCTCATCAGAAGGATTTTTAATAGGAATTTTGTTGAGGCAACTTTTACATTTCAGCTTTGTGTGAGTATCGGATTCCGTTTCTTCCAACCTAAAAACCAGAGAGTTTAAGGCAACTTTGTGATCTAATGGCTTTTTCTTTGTTACCTGAATAAATCCCTTAATTCAGCAACGCTAAAATGTCTAGCAGTTTCCTCATTCATATCCACTATAGTGGAACTCAAAGCTTTTTTATGGGCTTGTCTCTGGAATATTTTTTCTTCGATAGTTCCGGCCTGAATAAAAATGGGTATCAAAAATTAGTGCGCTTTTGGAAAAACACACTAACCGATAAAAATCTGTAAATGTAACAAGGTTTTTGTTGCCCGTCTCTCCATACTCTAGCCATGGCTTGGTCGTCGTTAGCTGGGTTCCAGTCAGGATCGTACATGATTAAACGATTGGCACCGATTAAATTCAAACCGCAACCTAAAAGGATTTTAATAGTGTTAAACTTATTTATGAAATATAAAGTGCAACTGTAAAAGGTATGCATGTTTAAACTTTGCAAAAAAGTAAGCTTTTCACTTTAGGCGCAAGCAAATATCACACTACTGTAATGATGTCTGAACCCATCAAAATTTGACTTACTAAACGTGAAGAGTCTTATAACTCAATGCAGTCATCTATTAATTCACTCTTCTAAATACACACAAAATAAAACATTTAAGAAAGCAAAAATTATGATGTTTTATTCATTTCAATGTCTATTTGAACACCGCTGTCTACGTATGTACTATTTTACGATTCAAAGTATTTTGAGATTGTTTAACAAAAATAACACTTTTTTAAAAACAAAACTGTCGGGGTCGACCACGTTCCCATTTTAAAGCTAGTCGGTAGAAACCCAAATAAAAAAAAACCCGCCGGAAATATCCGTTTTTAAAAATGCAGTGTAAAGGACAATTTTTCAACTAATTTTACTAACACAAATGCGTTTACAAAATTACGTAGATTGCGTGTGTTACTCGAGTTTTCGTTGTCCTTCGGCAGGACATGCGAGCTGATAGAGGAGTTGAATGAGTGTGCGAGTGGGCCGTCCCGTCATACGGCCCTTGGTGAGATACGGATAATTTTTTTCTTCGCTTTTGAAACCCACGCCGGTTACGTCGAAGTGGATCCAGTCCACGCAGTCGATAAACTCGTTGAGGAATGCTGCGCCAATACAAGACGAACCGTGTCCCAATCCTTTGTTGTTGACGTCATGTGACCGGAATCTGGTCACTTTTCTGGTAAAGTACTTCCATAGAGGTAATCTCCAGACTCTGTCTCCAGTTATCACGCCTGCTTTACGAACTTGCGACCACATAGTCTGGGAGTTACAGAATACTCCACTGGCACATGAACCAAGAGCTGCGCGTACTCCAGGTGTTAAACTGGCAACGTCGATGATTAATCTGGGTTGATGTGAGAGTTGTCCGTAGACCAGAGCATCAGCCAAGATTAGTCTTCCTTCATTGTCTGTGTCTGTAATCATGATTGATTTGCCGTTGAGTCCCATAACGACGTCACCGCATTTCATGGCCATCCCGCTTGGCATGTTCTCGCATAGTGGTATGATCGCTTCGATATTGATGGGTAGACTCAGTGCTGAGGCGGCTCTGATCGCTGCTATTATAGCAGCAGCTCCAACCATATCCGCCCTATACCGGTCCATTCCGTCACATTTCTTCAAACATAAACCACCACTGTCAAAGGTGATTCCTTTACCAACCATTAATACCGGTTTCTGGTCTTGATGGGTGCCGCAATAAGATATTTCCACCACTACTGGTGGTTCGCAAGAACCTCGCGCTACTGTCAGAAACGCGTTCATCTTCTTTGTCTCCACCCAGTCTTTGTCGTGGACCATTACTTTGATTCCACAAGGGCACAACTCGTTTACGGTCTCCTGTGCAAAGTGTAAAGGGGTCATTTGGTTAGCTGGGGTATCTGAAAGTCTTCTGGCCAGATTCTGAGACTCGGCCTTAAACAAGCCACGCTGAAAACTTTCTGCGTCGCTGTCGTCGAAAAGTTCCAGCGTTGGAATAGGTTTCCAATTTTGTCTCGAACGGTTTTCTTGATAGCGCCACAACGCCAAGGCGCTACCTTCAGCTGCTTGTTCTGGATATCCAAGACCTTCAATCAGAATTCTGCCGACACATTGTCTTTTCAGCAGTTGAGCACCCATGCCTGCAGCTTCTCTCACAGCCTCCAATCCTTCGTCTATGGCCTCCATTTCACAGTAACCTAGGTGTTCTCTACCTAACCCCACAACGGCCACCGACCAGAACTCTTTGTCAATATTGTTGAATACCTTTCCTTGCCCCTTTTTCAGGTCACATCCACCTGTCTTGACCAGTTCCAGCAGCTTACCGCTCAGATGATCATTAAACTTGGCCGCTGCTTTGGTGAAAATCGGTTCGTCATTTTCTCCTTCGTACACCCCGAGGATGAGCCCCTTCTTCTCGTCCAGGCAGTCCTCGCCGCCGCTATAATAACGGCTACAAACGCTCGCACACGGGTATCCACTTTGCAGTAGGCGCAGGCCCCTCAAGCAAGTGGTCACAGACATTTTGATGTCGATTTCGAATGGGGTTACTGGATCATTTTACGTTTGAATTTGGAGAGCTTAGTCAAAATGCGACAATTTCGTGACTGATTGAATAAAAATAGCTGGTTGCCCGTCAACTTACAATACAACCACCATTACCTGATTTTCTACCTTTATACAAGGCATTCAATAGTGAGGAGACTAACTTGTAGGTTTAAAAAATATCAAAATATTACAAGCACAGCAATGTATAAACTGTACTGACAGTAGAAAAGCGCCTATAGTGTGATTTTGCTTAAAGAGCCATTTGGAAACTCTCGGACGGTTCTAGAAATTGTTGGAAGCTTATAAACTACTCTAGAAGCATACGGATTTTAGACTTTAGTTTTGAAAACTTTTCAGAGCTTCTACACTAGATAAAGAGCATTTGGAAGGTTTTTGGGCAGTTTAAAGAGCATATTGAAGGTTCTGGACTGCTTTAGAAGCATTTGGATATTCTTAGAAGATTCTAAAAGTTGTTGTAAGCTTTTAAACTGCTCTAGAATCATACGGATGGTTTTAGAGTGTTTTGAAAGCTTTTAGTATGTTCTAAAAGCTTTAGGAAGCTTCTAGGCTATTTTGGAAGGATTTTGACTACTTGAAAAACATCTTAAACCACTTGTTTATCTTGAAGATATAAAAGACACATCTTTTTATTGCAGTTTTGTCCGCTCAAATTTATTATGAACATCCTTTAATTAGATTAAACTCACCTCCAGCCTTGGAGCTCAGCATAAAAATAAAATCTTTGGAGTCGGGATTGTTAAAGTTCTCCACAATTTTAGCACGTTTTTTAATACTCATAGTGCCGTCTAAACGCACGTACTGGTATCCCCTGTCACAAACCAAACAGCCCTTATTATTCGTTAAATAAATTACTCACAGTAGTTAGCTACTTACCTGCGTTTCCACAATTTTTCAAACAAATCCAGCGTTTGCGTCCAATTTGAAACTATCACAACCTTGTCACTATAATTGGCTTTTAGATTGGCCAAGAAACAATCCAGCACCAACATTTTCGCAGAAAGTTCCGGTCTAACGTCCATCTCGCCATTTTTGTGCGGTAAAATATTCTGAGACTTTTCAAATCCCTCTCCACCTTCTAGAATCTTATCCAAAATCAAATCTGGATGGTTGCAAAGCTTTTTTAATGTGGTTATACTAGCTAATGAGCTGGTTCCACCTATAAGCATGAAATGAATGTTTTGAGTATTATTTTTTAGGGGCAAAACTCATCAAATTCACCTGGACCCCTTTCACCGATTTCACTATCCACTATAGTTCGTTTAATGGCTTCAGAAGTGATGTAATTTAAGTACAACTGTTTTTGGTGTGGAGTCAACTGACAAATCACAATCATCTCAAATTTAACAGGCAGATATTTGGTCAGCAAAGCTGAAGTACGCCTTATAAGGCATTTATTGACTATACCAGTAAGTTCGTTAATTTTTTCTATTGCTCGTTTACGTTCTTCAGGTGTAGCTAGAGAGTCTTGACCTACAGTTCATAACAACCACATAAATCGTCAAGTCGTGAACGTCAAGTTTTGAACAGACCTCGTAAAATACAAGTTTCGTATTTCTTTTTAAATTCACTGGAAGTGCCCAGCAAGCCTTCATTCACAAAATGAATCAAACTGAAGTACTCTAAAAGATCATTTTGAATAGGAGTGCCACTCAAAAGAACACGTCTCTTAGCATTCAAACCCATCAGAGCTCTGTAAGTCTGGTTTTCACAGTTTTTCAATCTAATGAGTATTACAAACAGTTAAAACCTATAAAGCAATTTTCTTTAAATCAAAAAATCACTACCTATGACCTTCATCACACAACACAAGCCCAATTTCACTACTATGCAGAATTGAAGCCTGCATTCTGAAGGTTTCATAGGAAATTATCAACACAGGAATGGCCATTCTACCTTGACCTTGCATAAATTGGGTAACTTTCTTCTTGACATCCGGACCTCCGTCTATCATTACAGCTGGCAAACGGCCTCCCAGCCACTTTAAATTACCCACAACTATTAAATAAAATTTACATTCCTAATGATATTTTACCTTGTTGATTTCATTGAACCAGTTTTTAACTAAACTACTGGGACACACAATTATCCCTTTGTTTATGGTGGGTTTGGCTTCAGGACCTTGACGCACTAAAGTCCAAAGTAATGTGATACACTGCAGGGTTTTTCCTAGTCCCATTTCGTCTGCCATAATACAGCCATAAGATCCGGGAATTTGAACGCCAGTTACGCAATCATACATAAATTTAACACCCTAAGAAACGTTAATTAATAAAGTTTTAGTCCCAAAGTGTGTTCATTTATGTTTTAATTCATATTATAGCTAATCTATTAAAAAACTTTCTTATTTTTCCTGAAATAGAAAAAATCTTACCTACCTCTCTTTGATGGGGCCTTAAAATATTCCCTAAAGTTGGATCTACTACAACATGAACTTGTACATTCCTGTTAAAAAAATTATTTGGCTAAATACTAAACATGCAGATTTTAATAACACTAACTTATCACTTTTCAATTTATCATGCTGGCTTTGGGGAGGTGGCGCATATAATACTAAAGCATTAGGCATATTCGGGTCGTACAATGCCCGTTTCGGTTGTGGCCGTCTAATTCCCAAGTTTTTGGTGGTTTGTGATCCTTCATAATTTGGCACAGGACATGAGAAAGGTTTCAACAGTTTTTTGATAATGTCCTCCTAAACATTTGGGTTTAGACCTACATTTCAAATAGTGGTGTTTACAACTTACATGATTGGACACATAAACCAACACTTTAGTGTTGTCTTCAATATTGGAAAAGGGTTTTCGGAGTTTGGCTTTTGGATTCTCATCTGGGGATTTCCTAGTCCTTTTCACAGTTATCGGTTCCGTTAAAGGGGAGCAAAATGCTTTTAAAGCGTTAGAAGCACCATTAGTTTGCTTTTCACCAGTGTTTTGAGTCTGTACCGGAGAGGATTTGCCCCTATGACTTGGCGCAAGACTTCGCCGCTTAAAAAAATAAACAAATAGTAAGCGTGTAATAATTGTTATTAATACTAAACTCACCATATTTTGTTAGTTTTTTGATGGAACACAACATGAATAGGTGGTAAAACCTAGTATGTTGAATATGGTTTGAAAATGTAAACAATAACAACCAAGTTAGGTTAGGTAATAGTTTTTACTCGGTTCGGTTCAAACTCAAACAGTAGTCTATCTTTTTTTGTAATTAATACAGACTCGTATATCAGACAAGGATAAAGTGATGAACCGTTTCATTAAATTCCTATCTCAACTGTCAATTGACTGCTGCTGTGACATACGTCAATCACAAACAAAAATAATTAAACAAAAAGAAAAAACAATAACATTCCACCTCATTTTAAAAAGTGTTTTTAATTATTAGTTTTAAGTATTTATTAATTAGCCTTTTCTTCTAGTTTCTACTATTTACATTTTCGAAAATTGTAATAATGGTAAGGTCCATCTTTTGAATACTGTATGAAACTGATCAGATTTAAAACCTTCAGCTCGTTTTGGTTTTGGGCGATTTGCACATACCGCATCGATGCAGCAGCCTCCCGGCCAAATTCAAAAAACTTCTGGTTCCCGGAAGAATACAGCACATTCTTTGTACTGGAAATCTATGCACCAAAGAGTCTTATGATTATCTGAAAACTTTAGCTTCTGATGTTCATGTTGTTAGAGGAGATTTTGATGATGTGAGTCAACCTAACTCATTCTATTGCTTATCAGGTTCTAAGTAATGGATTGTAGAACTTAAATTATCCAGAGCAGAAGGTGGTCACTGTAGGACAATTTAGGATTGGGTTGTCTCATGGGCACCAAGTTGTGCCTTGGGGAGACCCAGAAGCTTTAGGTAAATTTTGATCCAATCAAGTTTAAAATATTTCCTAAATATTGGCAAATTTCAGCATTAATTCAAAGACAGTTGGATGTAGATATTCTCATATCTGGACATACACATAAATTTGAGGCTTATGAGCAAGAAAATAAATTTTATATTAATCCAGGTAGTGCCACTGGAAGTTACAATGCTCTGGACACGTAAGTTGCTTAAAATTGAACAAGTCAGTAAAAACTAAAAATTTACAATTTTAGGTCAGTGACTCCATCTTTTGTTCTTATGGATATCCAAAACACTACAGTGGTCACTTATGTTTATCAGCTGGTGGGAGATGATGTAAAAGTGGAAAGAATTGAATATAAGAAGAATTAAATACAATAAGCCCTATGGTAAGGTTTAAGGTCATAACATTTATTAAACATATTTGTATAATAATTATAAAACAAAAAATATAAACAATTTTATTAAGTTTATAACTTGAAGCCAGAATGAATTGACACAATTCCTAGATTAAAATTTTCATAGCTCACTTGCCTGAAGCCTGCATCCTGTATCATGCCTTTGAACTTTTCCTAAAATTTATTATGCTGTATAAACCATTACAATTTAAGAAAATTGTTACTTGATTAGGAAACTGTCTGATGCTTTCTACCAGATACTGGTAAGGTTTCCACTGACCAGCAATCAATTGTCCTAATACTGGGATTACTTGAAAACTGTATTGATCATACACCCTAGAATGTTGAAAACTAGTATATCAAGCTGTTTAGTTTATTAACTGAATACCATTGAGCTGCAGAATTTTCTAAATGACTAAACTCTAAACACATAAAACGACCGCCTGGTTGAAGTACCCTAAAAGCCTCTCTAAGTACTTTATCAATATGGGTGCAATTTCTTATACCAAAAGCAATAGTATAAGCATTGAATTGCTGGTCCTTGAAAGGGAGTTCTTCAGCATTACCTTTATAATAAAATTTGTATAGGTATTTTCTGCAGTATGCAATAACACAGTACTGTTACCTTCCTGCCAGCTAATTGTTTCTGGATTATGTTGTAGTGCTCTACTTCTACTTTTACCCACTTCCAACATGGAAGGGTTGATATCAGTTACAGTAACATGACAGTTTTTAATGTTGTACTGCTTCACATAGTTCAGGAAGCGAAAGGCAATGTCTCCAGTACCTCCAGCAACATCCAAAAGCTGTGTATTATCAGCCGGTCCCAATCTATTGATAAAACAGTCTTTCCATAACCTGTGAATGCCCAGGGACATGGCATCATTCATTACATCATACTTTTCAGCCACATTTTGGAATACCTCATTCACTGTAAACGTGGCGTTAAAAAAAGCAAAAAAATTGGATACTTCGGTACCTTTTTCTTGTTTTTCATTTTCTTGTACAGTTTCAAAACCAAAATGAGTACTTTTCTCTTGGGGTTGGTGATTTACTGTGGATTGAAAAGCTCTAAACAAGCCTGATGTGAAACAATTTCTATTGAATTTCAATAGAGACATTATTCTCCTTAGAAGCAAAACTATGTTTTATTCAAAGTTTTTGAAATTAATTAATTTGAAAATTGAATTAATTGAGAAATAACATAACCTAACCTTGTAAACATTGAGGATTCGGATTGGGTAGAGAGATGGAAAATTATCATGTGACTGATAGAAGTGGTTTGGCGACATTAATCACGTGAGCACAAATCCAATTGTTCGACTCTCATTTTAAATTGCTAGAACTAGAATCTGCAAGTAAGAAAGGAATACAGAGTCCAAGATATATGCCCATATTCCCCATTTTTTTGTCAAACCCAGAGCAGGAAAAATAAACAAGGGACAAGGACAAGAATTTCGGTCCCTTCTACGAAACGATCTTACACACTCTGTCACTGTCAAAAGGACTGTCAATGTCATTTTAGTTACCAATGTCGAAGCTCACTTTTTGATGGCTCTCATTTAGTGACGTCCTTTTGCAAACGAAACGGAAACATGGCAGTGGGCAAAAATAAGGGTCTCTCCAAAGGAGGCAAAAAAGGAGTCAAGAAGAAGGTGTAAGTAGAAAATATCTGTATACTTTTAATCCCAAACGTTTACACTATTTAATTTTTTGTTTAACGGCAGTTTTAAAATGTAGATTGGCTAGTTAAAAATGGATTATTTTATGGGATCTCTGTGTATTTGGATCATCTTGTTCTTCTACTTTGTTTATAGTACTAAAGTTTTAACTTTCTTGCAAAGTAGCGCTGGTTAATGAGGGTACTGCTAATTCTAACGTTCTGTAATTTGCAGAGTGGATCCCTTCACCAGAAAAGACTGGTATGATGTGAAGGCCCCTTCAATGTTTGCCACTAGGCAAGTGGGCAAGACTTTGGTGAATCGTACTCAGGGTACGAAAATTGCATCTGAAGGATTGAAGGGTAAGTGAAATCCTCCTTGGAGTTCATTCAGAATATGAAACAAAACCCTGTTTTAGGTCGTGTTTTTGAGGTTAGTTTGGCGGACTTACAAAATGACAATGATGCTGAAAGATCCTTCAGGAAGTTTAAACTTATTGCTGAAGATGTTCAAGGTAGGAGTTTTTTCTAAATATTTTTGGTGGTTTTAACTGAATTGTGACAATTTTACATGATGAGACACTCAGCTCGCTTTGAAACATATATGAAGATATCTGTTACTGTTCCCTAACGACGCAATTATAATAATGAGTCTGACAAAATTTGTCAACTTTGTCAGCTCAGCTGTGTAGTTTTGTTGATGTTGATTAAGTTTTTATGTGCTTTAAGGGCGTTATGTCTTGACCAACTTCCATGGTATGGATTTGACTACTGACAAACTTAGGTCAATGGTGAAGAAGTGGCAATCCCTGATTGAAGCTTCTGCTGATGTGAAAACATCTGATGGATACCTGTTAAGAGTGTTCTGCATTGGGTTTACCCAAAAAGACCCCCAATTCTCACAAAGGAAAACCTGTTATGCCCAACACACTCAGGTAATCTTTATTTAATATTTTGAAGGGTTTTATTTAAAAATAATGTTTGTTGTAGATCAGGCAAATTCGTAAAAAAATGGTTGACATTATCACTAGAGACATTCAAGGCTCTGACCTGAAAGAAGTAGTGAACAAGTTGCTGCCGGACAGCATAGCCAAGGACATTGAAAAAGCCTGCCAAGGCATCTACCCACTCCATGATGTCTACATCCGTAAAGTCAAGGTAGGATGTCCCTATCATTTTTATGCAAATTTAACCCTACTTTAAGTAAAAATGATGAGACACTCAGCTCGCTTTGAAACATACATGAAGATACACTTCTTGTTCCCTAAACGACGCATTATTGTTTATCTGACCTATTTCAACTAAAACCCTCAGGATTACTGTAGTTTGATTGGTATGAAAGTTTTATGGTATTCCAACAGGTGCTGAAAAAACCACGGTATGAGCTGTCCAAACTGTTGGAGTTGCATGGAGACGCCAAGGGAACTGGAGAGGGATCTGGCGATCCGGGCGCAAAAGTGGACAGGCCTGAAGGTTACGAACCTCCAGTTCAAGAAACTGTGTAAATGTTAAGACAAATTTTAAAAAATAAAAACCTAATGGTGATTATTTAGTTTATCAGCCCTTAGTCTTGTACAGTCTAAAAAATATCTGTAAATAGATTTAAAAATTGGAGCTTGACCTTAAGAAGTTGTAGAACAATATTTTGATTTGGCAGTATGTCTTAGATTGATTACAGATTAATGGTCATATTCACCAAATTAATAATTATGAACGTTCTTTGAAGAGGGGACCGCAAGAGGGCCAGTCAGATTTTACTTGTGTCAATACTGTCATGTCATAATCAACCTGTTTACATTTTTTTCTTTTCTAAAATCTAAATCCTAACCTATGTTCCGAAGGTAAACAATTGTTTTGGTTGTAATTTTTGTGCATCGAATTTGTTTCTGTTTTGTTTTGTGTTTTCTTAATCTGTTCTTTTAAAAACATGGGAAAAGCTGGTTGTGTGATTCGTGGTTGCAAACCAGACAGTGGTGGTAGCCGCTTTAGGTTTCCCAACCCTTCTAAAAACCCTCTCTTGTTTGCTCATTGGAAAAGGATTTTGAGCTCTTTGTTGATTTGGACAATGCGAACAGATATAGAAGTGTTTCACACGTAAGTTTAGTCGTTATTAGAAGTGCGCAAATTAAGGTATTTTCTCAATATTCATACAACATACCTAATAATTCAGGTATTACTGATCTATTATGCTTAATTTAGTTTTGATCCAGGGTGAATACTGTTTAAAAACGTGTGTGAATGTGAATACTTTTAAAAAATGCTTAATTTAATAGTAATAATGATGATATAAATAGACTTTCAAGTCTGGCTAACTTTATCACCTATGAGTAGACTTAATTGAAAACAAGAATGTTAATCAAGATGCCAATATTATATTGCAGTATCCTCTGTTATCTTTATTTATTTCCTGTTATTTTACTAAATAAATTTATATCTATCTTTAGTTGCTACATATGTGACAGACATTTTGCAGCTGAAGATATTGTAATGACAGGAAGTAGGAAAAAGTTGGTTAGACAGGGTGCCCCATCATTATTCCTCCAACCAACTTCCTCAGTTCAAAACCCACAGTCTGAAATTTGTGGTAGGTATAATTATCAATAGTAACATTCTCAGTCAGGTCACAGTAAATGTAAAAAAATAATTTAGGTATGTGGATTAAAGAGAATGCCAATTTTACTCTATAAATTTAATAATTTAATTTTTCTGTTTAAATATCAGTTGTATTATAAAGATAAAATTTCAATCAAAAATATGTAATTATAACTAATGTGTTTCTTATTGAGTTTTGTTTTTTAACATATTTCCTTATTATTAAACTTAGGTGTATTAAACTTAACAAATAATACCTATATACTGTTGTCAAAGTAATATGATATATTTTGACTACCTTGAACCTTTTTATCTTGGATATAGGTATAATATACATAACTGTGATGCCTCAAGATAAAAATAAATTTATCCTCATTTATATCAATTAATTCTTCTTTATAATCAGATAACCAGGGCAATGACTCAAAAGAGCTTTCTGACTTGGAAACATCAAAACAAACAACCCAACCTGCCCTCTCACCAAAAATCATTCAAAACACTTCTTCAGCTGGTAGGTATTTTTTTTTAAATATACATTACATTTTTAAATATACAGCGCATTCCGAAATTTCCACCAATATTTTTTATCGGCCACCTTTTTCGAACAAAACTAAGGGTATAATGTATTTGGGTGAATATGGTGGTTAAAGAAGAGAAGAACAAATTTGAGGTTGGGTTCAGCAGTAATAAATAAAATCACAGTCAGAGGGCGCACAACGCACAAGTTTCGTGAGTTTTGCTTGGAGTCCTCTAGTAGTTTTTCATCTGTGCATTTAAAATAAAAGTTTGGGGGTATTTGGTACCAATTTTGAATTTTCAAATATAACAAACATGGAACAGTGTCTAGGTTTAACGATCCAAATTAAAGATATAACTAGTTTTGATTATAGCTGAATAATTTTTACTGAGATTGCAGTGTTTACCTCCCTATAAACTAACTACAAATGAGTGCCCTAAATTTTTGCTCCCCATTAGGCTGTCGGGTGTGCCTTAAAAGTGAGAATACTGGTAGTGCAAGACTGTTTCCAATTACAAATTATTCCTGGACTACTAATGAAACCTTTAAAGACAAATTGCAATTTTGTGTTCCTTCTCTGGTAACAATATAGTCTCATTTATTCTTTAAGGAAAAAACTGTTAAGCTCCTTATTTTCAGACTCTTACCGACGAGAACAAAATATGTGAATGTTGTGTATACCAGTTAAAGGCTACTTGGGAGTTTATAAACAAATGTTTACATGCAGAAAGTGTTTTCTCTAATACTGATAGTAGCTGTAAAAATGTTGAAATTGTGTGTAAAGATTCTCCTATTTTTAATTCAAACACAGTTGATATCACAAAATCAGATGATGACTCTCAACAATATCTCTTGGAAGACTCATCATCAAATCACAATGAGGAGGAAAGCAATTCAAAGGAAGCTCGAAAGAAAGGTAATCATTTACATTTTGAGTTGCTTTAGAAAATTCAATTTTTGATTTTTAGGCTCAAAAATTCCATCGGATTCTGGACAACTGGACAAGTTCCGTTTTATATCAGCCACTGTGGATGAAATGTCTTCACAACAAAGTGAAGACTTGCTTAAAATGGGAATAAAGACAATTGATATGTCCCACAAATCAACTGGTAAGAAAAGGATAATTTACTTGGCTAGAGATTACATGCCTGCTGATTATGATTGTCCACTATGTGATGCCAAATTGACTTCTAGGTGAGTTAGATTTTAGAGCAGAACTTATGAAAAATTCAGTGTATGAACTGAAACTGTGAACTAAAAAGGGCAAAACATTATAAGTGACATGTGTCAGCTGTGATGTGAGATTACCTGAGATGGGATCTCATTTGACAATTCATCACATTACATCAGGAATGCTAATAATTATCTAGTGACAGACTCTCAAATTACCTAACATGGGACATATTATGTAACCTATGTTTTTTTTCACCTTTGTTGAAAGCATTTCTTTACTATCAGTTACTTAGGACCTGGCATGTTAGATTATTATTTTTTAAATAGATGTCATATCAGTGGTCAGTATGTCACATGACCACTATATTATGAGATTACTATGTATAATTTTGAGAAGGTTTTATATCTAGATCTCCATCTTAATTAGGAGGCCATGAAGACACAAAATTTGACATTTGATTAAAAGCTATTTTGATAGAACCGCCGCCGGAGGGAGCCACTTTATTTTTTTCTAAAAATCACATGACTTTATGATTACAAAATTATACGCAGGCCACGTGATTTTTGGATCATATCGCGGTTAGATCTGAAAGAAAACGACTAATTACTAGTTGTCATTGTTCTCTATCTATTTGTTGTACTTAAAATTTGAATATCGTTCACTAAAGTACTAAAAGGTATATTAAAAGTAAAGTTAAAGTTGCATATTTGTGTTGAGTGAGTCAAAACGTGTTTTGATAGATGTTTTTATAGCTCAGTTTCATTATATTGAATAAGTTGATTTTAATCAAATATTTTTAGTTGTGATATTACTGATCACACACGATTACATCATCAAAAACGAATTGTGAGTGCTGACGGGCCCTCGTTTCCCTGTGATTGTTGTGATCAAAAATTCAGCGAGGAGGAAGCTTTACAAGTACACCGCTTATTTGCTCATAACATAAAGTACAACTTGTCCTGTGCAAGGTGTAAAAAAAAATTTAAAAGCAAGTTGCTTCTGATCACTTATTGACAATTTTATGAACCGTTTTATCATTCTAGCACTAGGCAACTTAGTAAGGCACAAAAGAATGTTTAAAGGACTCAACAAATGCGCTATTAAATGTCCAAATCAGTGTGCTAAAGAGTTTTTCAGTAAAACCGCTTTAGAGGCTCACCTGAAAGACGTGGCTGACGCACCGTGTTGCAATTATGTGCTATGTAATGTGTGTTCAGTAAAGTATGTGCTATAGCTTTTAATAGGATTTAGTAGTTACCTAATACGTTGTAGATTCACTAAAGAAGACTTCAAAGAACACAGCAAGGTTCATCCCAGTTACTTGTGTTCACAGTGCGGCAAGTCCTTTGCTGCCAGCACTAGTTTAACCATGCACACGAAGCTAGTTCACAAAAGCTCAGCAACAATGTGTCATGAGTGTGGAAAAATTCTGAAAACTCAAATAGGACTGAGAAATCACCTTCGGAATGCTCACAACAGTGAGTTTTTACTACTGTCTGATTTTCAAAAGTTTTTACCATCATGTGACCAAAAAAATTGTTGAGCTCAGTCATTTCTTAATGTCAAATGTCAGTTGTAGTGTTGCCACTCGATCTCAGAAATCCGTTACGTTACTTTTGTCACTAATCCAAAAATTAAACTGTACATCAAACTAATTAAGAAAACTTATATTAAAATTATAGCTGATCGAGATGCACCTACGTTTATCTGCGATCAGTGCCCTATGACATACAAAAGTAGGCAAAGATTGCGTCACCATCATATGATGCGTCACACTAGTCAACCGCCCAAAGTCAAGTGCACGATTTGCCAAAAGTTATTCTTTACCAATTGGCATTTACGCTCACATATCAGGTCAGTTGTGTATATTGAATTTGTTAATTATATAGTCGTTTTAATTATCAATATTAACAGGTTAATACATGAACCCCCGAAAAAGTTCGAATGCAAATTGTGTGGCTGTAAATTCTCTAGAAAAGACTATTTCGATAGACATTTAAACAACCACGACGTTTATTCACAGTTTACTTGCAGTATATGTAAAATCTGGTAAGTTTTGGGTTAGAAGTAGAAAAAACAAAGAGTACAGATCATTCTAGAATACGTCACTTTAACCATAAACTAAATGATAAGTACAGACAACCAGCGCAATGTAATTAAAGTGGCACCCAAAAAGAAACCCGTTTACGCTTCTAGGGCTTCCTATTGTATTTCGGCCGCTTCAGTTGTAGGTAAATTCTAAGAGATGGCGCTAATACAGCTCGTCATTGCAGACATAGTTGCCAACTTTTGCAGTATTCCTATAATCCGCTTTCTTTTGCTCTTCTTCCTATAATCTGCTTCTTGCATCTGAATTGCCTAAGAAAGCTTGATTTTTTCAAATAAATTTGAGTTAAGTTACTCATCGTAGTTTTGCAAACTAAACAAGATAAGAATTTCTGGTTTGAGGTATCGATAATAAAGATTCTATTAATTAAAAGTCACAGGACTCGTTTTTAACGTCAAAAAACGTCGTTTTTTAGTTTTAAACTGATACACTAAATCACGTATCTATTTGTAAGATTAAAATGTCATTTTTAACGTCACGTGACAGTTTTTATGTTTAGACAATTTTTTTTCAAATCTCGTTACTTTTTTAACGTCAAAACATATCTTGAAGGTCACGTGATTCTTTTAAGATTAAAAACGGATTTTATAATGTCACATGACAGTTCTGAATGTCCAAATGTTATTTAAAGGATCACATGACCGTCTTTATAGTGCAAATGGCCACGTGACAATTTTCAATTATTTTAACGTCAAAACGAAAACCTAAAGGTCACGTGACTGTTTTAGATTCAAAATATTTGAAGAGTCACCTGACTCCTTATAATGTGCAAATGGTCACGTGACGATTTTCAAAAATAAAATATATTTTTAAAGGTCACTTGACTCTTTACAGTTCATAAAGTTAATAAAAAAAAAACGATTTTTAACATTTTTTAAAGTCACCTGATTCTTTTAAGATTAAAAACGGATTTTATAATGTCACAGGACAGTTCTGAATGTCCAAATGTTATTTAAAGGATCACATGCTCGTTTTTCAGTTTAAACTGATATTTTTAAGACACACGTTACTCTTTTTATAATGCATTTTCGATTAAAAATGTGTTCACGTCAAACCGGAATCCTAAAGGTAACGTGACTGTTTTAGATGTTAAAATAATTATTTGAAAAGTCACGTGACTCTTTTTACAGTTCGTAAAGTCGCATGACGATTTTCAATACTCACATTTTATTTTTAAAGGTCACGTGGCGCTTATTTAATGCCAAAACGAAACCCTGAAATGAACGTGACTGTAAATGACAAAATATTATTTGACGGGTCACGTGACTATTTTCAATAATTAAATTTAATTTTAAAGATTACGTGATCGTTTTTTAGTTTTAAACTCTAAATCTCGTGACTCATTTTAAGGTACAAATGGTCACGTGACTGTTTTAAGATTTGGAACACATGGAATTCATAATGTATTAAGTATAAAATAACCCTTGATGAATAATAAAAATAAACTAATAACAAATAACTAAACTAAAAATACAACGAAGTGAAACGCAATAATTACAGAAAACACACACAAAATCTGTTATTTTTTGCCCAGAAACAAAACAAAAAATGTGATTTGTCAACTAGACAACGCCGCATCAAAACTGATGTTTTCTAACAGAATATACGTTTAGTGGTGCCATCTCACGCTGCTTACTTAAATTAATTTTCAGTACCATGTTTCCACTGTTTGTCTAAACTTATCATTTAGTCTATGCTTTAACTGATATGCCCACCATATTTGATATGGGATACACAGTGTCAAATGACGTCATCCTGGAATAATTGTAATGATAAATTTGATTCTTTATGTTAAGTCAACATGTAGAGTATTTGCGATAACATAAGAATGGTTTGTGATTGGTCAAAAAAGCAGCTTTAAGCTTGCTGATTTGTTTGACCAATTACAAACTGTGACTAACGCAATTGATTTTAGTTTTGCATCTGAAAACCGATTGAAAGCTCACGAAAAATTGGGTCACGACGAAAACGGAAAAGCCCTGGATTACGGACAGGGTGGTCGTGGCAATGCCATCAAAGGCCCTAAACCTTTTCAGCGTTCATCCATCAATCAAAAGTTATATAACAGTAAGGATATAATTGAGCATTAATTACTAATATGAGTATATTAAATTTCATATGTAACTTATTGAACTGCATTTATTACAGTACCGTTTATATGCAAAATATGTCACAAAGTGGTGAGTAGCAATCAAAATCTTCTACAACATTACAAGGTAAGTACTTAAAAAGTTGAGTCACTTTTTTTAAATACTACTTTAAATTGTTCCATTATAGACTCACTTGCGAATTCGTGAGAAAAAATGCGAAAAATGCGGCCTTGTCATGGCTAACAGCAACAATTTCAACAGACACATGAAACTACACGAAGATCCTAATTTTGACAAGCGGTATGTATCACACATTTTGTTACAGGGTGTGTCTCTATTGGTGATAAAAAACATTTACAGATGCAGAATATGCTACATTACTAAATCGTCCAAAGTCGAACTGCTCGAGCATATGCAGACGGTGCACAAGCACCTGAAACACGAATGTAAATACTGCGGAAAGAGATTCGGACGCAAATATTTGCTGTATAGTCACGAAAATTTGGAGCACCAGGAAGCCACCGAAAGGAAAAAAGAAGCGCTTGACATCATTTATAAAAAGCCCGTATTCGTTCCCGATGGACTTGTAGTATTGCCCAAATCCAGAAAAGGTGTTAAACGGCCTGACTATTACAGTACAGATGTGGACGAGTTGATTACTAAAATATCGCAAGGAGAAACTACAATCCAAGACTCTTCAGACGTTTGTCTGGACAATTTTAATATTGTAAATGAGGAGTATGAGTTACAAGAGCAAGAACGTGTTTGCACCGAATTGGTGGAGGAAGTTGTTTATTTAGAGCAACAGGAAGATTAAATAAAACTTTTTTTTATGAAAAACTATTAATCCAAAAAAACCCAATCCATTAAATTCCCAAGCAGTAACCAATTTTGTTTGTAAATTTTACTCTCCTTGTCAGTTGAAGTGAAATAGGAAACAACTGCCCATTCCTATATGTTACTGTCAACTGTCAACACAGGTTCTATACAAAAATTGAGGTTATGAGAACTTGAGAATGAAAACATAAATTAATGAACGTCACTTTAAAGTGTTTTCGGCCCCTTTTCACATTTGGATCTGGTTTTTTAGTCAGCGAAAACAGAGTTAGAGTTATTTATAATAATCAGTTCAGGAAGTGCTTAATTTTCAAGTGGTTTGACATCTATTATCTATATAGCCTTCCCCCCCTTTCTAACCGGTTAAAAAAACTTTGTTGATGTGGACAAATTATCAACTTTTAATACTTGAGTACACATTACAAGTAAAAAATAAAAAAAATCCTTGTAATGTCCTGGCTTTGAACTGAATTGAACACAACACCACCAATCCCTGAACTTGAAATTTTAGTGTGTATTTAGCCAAAAGATGGACTTTTTGAAGAAACTCCGTCGGTTTGATGCCTACCCAAAAACCCTTGAAGATGTTAGAATCCAAACACTTGGTGGAGGTGCAATTAGTATAATTTCCTTGCTAATAATCAGCCTGCTCTTCTGGATTGAAGTTTTGAACTACCGAACACCAAATATAACTGAAGAACTCTTTGTTGACACATCACGCAGTCCTAATATCGAGATTCAATTAGATGTAGTGGTACCAAAAGTGTCTTGTGACTTTTTAGCATTAGATGCCATGGATTCTTCTGGTGACCAGCATCTACAGGTTTAACAATCACATTACAATCAAATTAAGTCTTAATTATTATTGTTTTTTTTTTAGATATCACATAACATATACAAACGAAGTTTGGATTTAAATGGCAATGCCATTGAAGAGCCTAAAAAGGAGGATATAACCATAAGAAGCAAAAATGCAACTGATGAAGTTGCCACACAAAATAAGACTGAGTATTGTGGTAGTTGTTATGGAGCAAGAGATGGATGTTGCAATACTTGTGAAGAGGTTAGAGAAGCCTATAGGTGGGTTCAATATTTATTTATGATACTAATGGATTACCTGTGCAATATCATACTAAATGATAAGTACAGGCAACCCAAGGATGGTAAACAGTAAAGAACTGCTTAATCTCATAAGCGCAATGTTGCCTGTATCGGCATGGGCCCGGTGACGATTTTTACGTCATGATCAAGTCCGAGATTGTTAACCGATTGCAATCGATCATATTTAGTGTATTGTGCGCCGGAGACTTTACTGTGACGTCACGATCCATGCGCTACCCGGAAACAAAATCGAGCAATCCTTTACTGTTTACCGTCGTTGCAGACAAATCACCTATCTATTTGTAAGATTAAAATGTCATTTTTAACGTCACGTGACAGTTTTTATGTTTAGTCTATTTTTTTTCAAATCACCTGACTTTTTCAACGTCAAAACAGATCCTGAAGGTCAAGTGACTCTTTTGGAATGGAATTTATAATGTCACATGACAGTTTTAAATGTCATTTGAAGGATCACGTAATCGTTTTTCAGTTTAAACTGATATTTTTAAAGACAAGTGACCCTCTTTACAGTGCAAATGGTCACGTGACACTTTTCAATTATTTTAACGTCAAAACGAAATCCTAAAGGTCACGTGACGATTTTCAAAAAATAAAATATATTTTAAAAGTCACATGACTCTTTTTTAATGTCAAACCGAAATCCTGAAGGTCGCATGGCACTGTAAAGCTAATATTTTTTAACAAACCAACAGAGTGAAAAGATGGGCACTGGACAATGTAGATAACATAGAGCAATGCAAACATGAAAAGTTTAGTGAAAAACTAAAAACTGCATTTACACAAGGTTGTCAGATTTACGGAAATTTAATTGTAAATCGGTGAGCTTTTCTGATTTGTACACTACAATTTTTTTAATGATTGACGTTTTAGTGTGAGTGGCAGCTTTCACATAGCTCCTGGCAAAAGTTTCAGTGTGAATCATGTTCATGTTCATGATGTTCAGCCTTTTTCATCAACAGAATTTAATATGACCCACCATATTAAACGGCTGACGTTTGGTGCTAGTATAGACAGTGAAACTCACAATCCTTTAAAAGATTTCACTGGCATAGCCACTGAAGGTAATTCAGTTGATCATACTTTACAAAAAGTGTCTGAAACTAAGTAAATTCCAGGAGCAACCATGTTCCAGTACCATATAAAAATCGTGCCCACTTCCTATGCCAAAAAGGATAGATCAATGATTTTGAGTAATCAATTTTCAGTGACCAAACACCAAAAAGCCGTGTCAATTTTGAGTGGGGAAAGCGGAATGCCTGGAATTTTCTTCCAGTACGAATTGTCACCTTTAATGGTCAAATACACTGAAAGGGAAAGGTCTTTAGGACACTTTCTTACTAATATTTGCGCGATCATCGGTGGTGTGTACACTGTTGCCGGTTTAGTAGACACATTTTTATATCATTCCATCAAGATTATACAAAAAAAAATGGAGCTTGGGAAACTTCATTAATTATTAAAGTTCCTTTTATTGTGTGATTGTTGTAGTAGGTGGAATTTGTATATTGAGATTATTCAATTGTATTTTAGGACATACAAATAATTGTTTTTTTTAAATTGTGACATTTTTAAGGGGTAAAATAGGGTTAATCAGGTTTGTATTTTAAATTTAGAGGTGATGATTATTGTATATACACTGTGTGTATTATAAATATAGTGCAACTTAGTATTTAAAAATAGAACTATTATATTAATATATTTTTAAAAAATAGAAAAATTGTATCTCATTCAATCACTGTTTGTAGAACATTGTTTCCCGATAATCTAATTGAAAACAAACGTCTGCTGTGCCATATACTATAAATGAAAAAAATAAAGCAAACACTCCATATTGATTTATGTTTGCATTTTATTTACTCTCTGTGTGCAAACTATCACTTTATTTGTTAAGATCTCAAGATAGAAAAGTATAAAAACCGTAGAAAAGATCAGAGAACGATCAGTGTCTGACAAACTTTACAATCATGAATTCTAACGTTTATTTCGTGCTTTTGCTGGTTCTCGCTGTAACAATTCCTACGTTAAGTTTGGAGTATAGTGGAGATAGGGAAGATGCTACAACTGAAGTATACGGTAAGTTTGTTTGTCATACTATTGTATCAGGTGCTGAAATTGATTTGAAAGATGTGGTTAAGCTCAAAATTGCTCATTAACATTTTAGAAACAACCGCCGACTATGAAAACCTCGAAAGTACCACTCTGGAAGACAGAAACATAGAAGTTTCTGATCCAGTTCCTCTTAATCCAGGACTTTCTAAAAATGCTGTATTGAATTAACTTGGACAATGAACATCTGTCTTTAACGCTTTTCAATTACTTTACAGTTTTTATTATATTTTATTGACTAATAAATTCTACTATTGAAATGTTCTTAGTATTTCCAGCAACATCCCAGGTTCAATAAAAACACTTTAACCTAATATTTTACGTTCATTATATTACTATATTAAATTATTTTAAATAGTAAAAAAAAACAATAACACAACTAAGTGTCTTATTTGGACGCTAATTCTAGATCAAATAAAGTTTTTGAGATGTGTATGGGAAAAATTAAAAATGTCAGGACAGTCTTAGCCAATAATTGATTTGTAGAGTTTCCATTCACACTCCCATTGAAACAGTGTTATAACTTTCATCCTCATTATTGCCATTATACAAAATGAGAACTCGATATATTAAAAATGTTGGCCCAGAAGTATAAACAAAGTACTAATACAGGCTTTATGCTTACACACTCTTACAGACATACAATTTCTGTGATGGTTGATTATAAACAATACTCATATATCATCAAAATCTTTCTACAGTGTGCAATTTTCACCCATAAAATTATTAACACTTACATATTAACCTTTTATGTCAGTGCATGTATTTAAGACTTAACGAGTACGAATATATACAATAAATGATATTAGATTGTTCAAAAGCATGTTCTCAGGCTTTTTTTGGCGTAGTTTAAGCAATAAAACTGTCTCTGAACAATCTAATTGAAATGTGATGCCATGATAAGAGATGAAACTTACAATATTACCTACTAATCACAAAAATAGTGTGTTGTTCAATACGCTAGAAAATAAAGCTGGTTGTTGTTCATCTAATATACGAATAAGATCGTCGTTGATAATTGGAAACAAAATACAGAGGAAGTTTTCGCTGGTTGACGATTTTAGAACAATTTCAAACTACTTGAAAGGATCAGATCTACTAAAATTCTACCAGTGAAACATACCCACGAAAAGCATTCGGCTAGCTTTTGTACAGTTTAGAAATAACGGTAATAATAATGTATAATATATCAATATAGTGATGATTCAGTCTTTGCTTATTAAAATATATATGGTATTTGTTAACGTTAAATAGTTGAAACAATGCAAAATGTAACTCTACTATAAATTATACTTTAGAAAGTACACAAACGTTATTATAAATACCGTCCAAATTTGGAAAAACCCGGATTAAAACTATGTAAATTAGTACTATAGAGACTTTGTTCTGTATTACTGCAGTTTACACTGTGTTTAAGGGCATCCCACAATATCTTCGCCAGCTAAGAAAATTCAGGACACCCTGTACTAAAATGTCTATTCTTGTAAAAGACATTATATGAATCACATTGGATACCTATATCCAAGCACTGGCTCAGAAAATACTACTTTTTGCATACAAAAGAGAATAATCACTGATGATGTTTTGTTCGGTAAACAAAAGCAACTGACTTCCTTATGCTAAGTCTACATGTTGACATTTTATACAGATATGTAAAAGAATGTACATATCTGTATAAAATGTCAAATAGAAGAGTTTCTTTGAGGATTGCACTATAAGTTGTATTTACAGCTTCATGGAGTTAAATTTGATAGTTGGGCCGTTAAGACACACTTCAATACCTTAGACGTATTTTGGTGACAATATTAACCTGAATTTTAAGCTGTAATAACATAGGCCATCTTTTTTCATCAGAATGAGTTAAAATGAGACAGGCAATGTAAACACTCCAGTAAACACTGACGCCAAAATACGTATCTTGCTTTCGTCACGTGACAACTGTGAAAACTATCAAAACTCACTCACCAATGACCTGAAAGTAATGAAATTGCAAATAGTTGCTTATTTGAGGATTAACACTGTAAGTAGTGTTTACAGCTTCATGGAGCTAAATTTGACAGTTGGGACGTTAAACGTGACATCTGTCAAAACTGTTATACAGAATAGATGTGTTTCTTTAAAGAATTGCACTGTAAGTGGAGCCAAATTTGTCAGTTCTGACGTTAAGAAACACTTTGATACTTACGTCACTTAACATTTTAGATTGGTAATTTTGCATCACAGCTGCGTGATTTTCGACAGCTGTCAGGTGACGTAAGAAACATATCAAAAGGCGTATTTGGGCCTGAATCTGAAGCTTTAGTAACATGAACCATTTTGTTTTGTCAGAATGAGTTAAAATAAAATAAAAACTGTAAACACTTTAGTAAACGCTGTCGCCAAAATATGTTTTTGAACAGGCAAATGAGTGGATTATTCTCATTTTGTCAGGCAAAAATAGTTCAGATAAAAATTAAACAGAAAAAGAAAATAGAGAGGCGATTAATCACATAGAACACCCACAAAAACCGATCCGACCCGCATACATTGCACTGACCGTAATCGAAACATTCGTAAACCAAAAACAATGTTATTTCCTAACGTATATAGTAACGGTTGTACCATCAATTTTTATCACACGTCTTGCAAATGCTTCGATACACTTAAAGACTTAAACGGTTCCGACCACATTCGTCGTAAATCGCCCTAAATAAAAAATGGTGTTAACCTTACAAATTAGGATAAAAATGAAAATTTACCTTGAGATAGGCCATTGTTAAGAGAGGTAAAAGTGTGAACGGAACCAAATACAGCAGAGCTGGTTGGGCGGCTTTAAACACCTCCGAACTGACTGTGGCAGTTAGGAGACCCAGAAAGTAGCCTAGTAAGGAACAATGGAAATAAGTGAGTCTGGAGCCTGCCGGCGCCAAACCTTGCGACTTTTTGTACGCGTCGTAGCGCAGCACAAAGCATAACAGCAAGCCGGGCATTACAATATCCCCCAAACCTAAACAAAACTCTTACTTAAAAAAAATTCACGCATTTCATTAGTCAACAAACCCAGCATGCTAAAGTGTCCGCTATTGTGGATGCTAGGAAAAACTAACTTTCCAGGTAAACTTAGTTTGGGAGCTTCTTTCGCGACGCCCCCTATGTGTAACTTGCGCGCCACTAGGCCTACCGGATTCTCAGCAGGTCTAGTGGCGACCTGAAACATACGTCATAGTTTACGCTGAAACAATCATGTGACCAGTTTTCTTGCCTTGACCATAACGTTGGCGCTAAATATGTACGATGAAAAAAACACCCAAAACACGTCGTAGATGAGCAAACCAGTCAAAAGTAAGGTCGACACTTTAAGACTTGGCAAACGGACGAAAGCTATGAAGGCGACGCACAGGCCCATTCCCATTGCGTCCATAAGCAACCAATGACCTTAAGCAGAATAAATGTTAAATAATTAGAACTTATCAAGTATTGAAAATTTATTGTTTACCTGTTAGCACCCATATACAAACGATAAAGACTGAGAGGGAGAATGATAGCAGTTCTGCAGCTGTAAATCTGCCACAAATGCCAAATGAGATTTTGTTTCCATCTGAACAAGGTCTGATTATATACTGACACATGGGCAGCAACAGAAATGCTAGGGCTACAGTGGCAATTACTGGAAAAATTCCTCATTGTATAGTAATTGACAAATAAAAACAATCAACAGATTGCATTCAGAAATTTTTTGCAAACTAATAACAATTAGCAACCTCAAACTGGCAATTATTCAATAATTTATCTTTTTTTATTGTGCATTGTTGCAAAGTTTTCTGATTAATAATTAAGGACCAATGCAAGTGTGTTTATTACTTATATCTCTTCAAGTATGAAATTTACACTCTGTCAATCTTAAATTACTATACAATTAATTATTACCTACACACAGTAGAAACTGTTGTTTAAATTCAGGTAACTGGGGCTAGTTAAAAAATACAATAGCAAAAAAAGACCTATTCTCACTTGTTCACTCACTTGTAAAACGTCTCTGCTGGTGAAAGTTTTAATCAAAATCCTATAACTGTTTTGGACTTACTATGTTATGTAAAAAAAACAATTAATCATTCTATGGGTAATATAAGTTAGAAGAGGAAAATAATTGAGATTGGCACTTTTTCTAAAGGTAATAAAATCGATTCTGGTTAATAATAAGATTTCATATCCTAGTTTTTTTTTCTTCAAGTTTCTGGTGCTCAATTTGACCTCTTTGTCAGTGGTCCCCTTTGAGATGGAGCCTGTAGAACAAATTTGACGTCACAATGACGTAATTTGACAGTTGGTCAAGATATTGTTTGCAGGACCTTCCATGGCCTCATTCGTTTTCAAGAGCGCGTTTTTGACGTCACGATGACGTAATTTAACAAAAGCATAATTTAATCAACTGTCAAATTACGTCATCGTGACGTCAAAAACGCTCTGCCCGCTCCATGGAGCTTGAAAACAAATGCGCCCTATACGAGGACTTTTCCAATAAAATTTCTTGACCCTCTTGATTTTAGAGGTCCATTTTGTAATGACAGGGATTTGACAGGTGCTCATTCATTCCTTTCCTTTGCAAATAATTGCAGTCACATGACCTGCTATCAAATGATGTTACAGAGTGCCCATTGAGCATTTCATGCAGGATACAAATTAGTGGAATATATTGGTACACTGTTCTATTAAATGACACTGAAACCTGAAACAGTATGGGATTTGACTAGTTTTGCACTAAACCAATGGAAAACAGAGCTTAGAATGACAGTTGGTCATGTGGTTTTATTTTGCCAACTGATTGGCTTTCTCTGGCTCCATTTTTTCATGTCATTTAAAATATTTACTAGTAATTACATATAAACAAAATAAAAAACAAACAATACTTACTTGCAGTACAAATAGCAAATAACATTTGCATGGAGTCAAAAAAGAAAAACATCACCAACAGGGAAATGCTAGCACCCAATGGTAAGCACAAAGCATGCATGGTATCCAAAGTTTGGACATTATTTTCAGCCTGGACAGTTTGAGAAGGATTCAGCAGACAATTAGTTGATCCATGAGCTTTCTCTCTGGCTTCCTGTTCCATGTTCAGGCTCCGAAAGCTCCCGTACACTATCAGAAGCATGGATATCAAAAATGTTGATACTCTACTGGAGTCCATGATTGAGTAGGCCCATTGGTACTCAACTGTTTGCCCTTGGCTGTCTGCCATAACGACAGCCAACTGTTTCTCAACGCTATGCTATCTGAAATCAGAGTGTGCCGTGCTGGTCATTATTATTAGAAGAAGTGTCCTAATTTTGGCTTTTTTTAAAAACATTCTGTATGAATAACGGGGTCAAAGACCTACCTGCCGCTAGAACAGATCTCAGCAACCAAAACTGCACTAAGTTTACGTTCTAACATCACTTGGTGTTATTTAAAACCATCACATTTCAGTCTTTGTTTTTATAATTCGATTAGCAATTGCACTTGTTTTTGAGCGCCATATTGGTTTTTAAGTTGGTGAGTTCCGAATATTGGATTTGGGACCTTCGGCGCAACTTTCTAATCCTCTGTGCGACAGTGCGAGAACCGAGAACTCGCAGAAGTAGGGATGTGCAGTTTCACAATGCGTATTATATCAAATGAACATAAATATTCTTTAACAGTCTTAAAACGACCAAAGGGTGTGCGGAGGGCGGATCAGCTCTATTAAAACAAAAAAAAAATCATTGCAATGTATTTCTTATTTGAAAAACAGCCTCTTCTTGAATCATTATTAATGTCACGTGAGATCTGTCAGTATTCTGATTCTGTCTTCTTGTGTATTTAATTCACTATTTATGGCATATAAACTCAAGGTCAAGGTGGTCTTGAATTAGAAGGTGGCATGCAACTGTCAAAACCGACCTGCCGCACTTGCACTTGTTATTTATCGAGAAGCTTGGATTTTAACCCAAAAATGATTTCAATAGCTGTTAATGAATTGATTATAAATTGGCATTAGGACAGCTTTTCATATCCACATTAATTTGTATCAGTTTATGTTATCTAACGTAATATAGAGTTCAAAATTAAAAACTTCAGTTTACAAAAATTTCGCTCTTTACGTTTCAATTATAGCATTGTGGCAACACTGTCACAGCCCCTGTGTCACGTGACACTGACATTCGGCAACCAGTCCCAAAGAAAACAAAACAATAAATTTTAAAAAAAGTTAAACATTAAACCCTGAATTCTCTTACTGAGTCATAAAACATTATTAGCATTTATCCGATTAGTCCTCGTAATGACTAGTATATTCCGCTAAACAAACCGCACAATTAAAAAAAAAACACCAACCCCAAATTGAGGTTATGATTGTCCAGTTATTTGGGACATAATCTACCATAAATAACTGTTTTCGCTCATATCTAGGAGATGACGAAAAAGAAATCACAGTTTTGAATCTTCTGGAGGCCGTTTAAAGTGACAGGCAAAAATGAAATTGCCACTAGAAGATTATGAGAGTCTACTGGAGGGCCCCAAAAAAAGGTGCTTTCGAATGCGATCCTCGCCGTATTTTCTATCAGTGGGCCGTCTGCTGGCTATAGTTTTTACTTTGAGCGTGATTGTTCTAGTTCTAGTGCTTTGTAAAGCTTACATCAAGTTTGTTTTGTTGTGGCTAGAACAACAGAATAGTGTCATTATTGCTTCTGTGATCTGTTTTCTTTTCTTCATAGTTTCACTTCCTATTAGTGTAGGTTATATAGTTTTAGTGCTGGCCTCTGGGTATTTATTTGGTGTTGCCCATGGACTGCTGCTGGGTAAGTACTTACTTTTAATAAAATAATATTGGTTTATTAAAATAGTAAGTTGCAGTGGTTTGTGGTGCCAATACTGGACTGTTTATTGCACATAATGTACTGAAAATGGTTGGACACCATCCTTCAGTGTACAAGTTTACTAGAAATGATATGGCCACTGCTATCATGCAAGTAATCTCAGGGCCTCTATGTTTTAAGATTGTGTTTTGCTCAAGACTGACACCAATTCCTTTTGGACTCCAAAACACTATTTTTGCTGTAAGAATAACTACTAAATCATTCAACTAGAAAAGCTGAATAGTTTTGATTGGATGAATAATTTTAAACCAATAAAAGTTTTGTTACAGTTAAGTAATGTGAGTGCCAAAGTTTACCATATAGCATCACTTTTGGGACTATTCCCTGCCCAATTATTAGCAGTGTATGGTGGGTCAACTTTAAGGTCCATGCAGGATGTGATAGAAAACAATCACATATCATCCACTACATACATATTTGCTGGTGCACAGGTGAGATTAACACTTAATCAGTTTGTATGAAAATAAAGTAATTTGTAACAATCTTCAGTTGATTTGTGGAGCTCTGCTGATAATTTGGATTGGTAGTAAGGCTCGCACAGAGTTGCTCAAGGTACTTGCTGAAGCTGATAATTCAGCTAAGGGTTCATATTCACTAGTCTAAAATAAAGCTTTATTTATTTACTACAGGGATGAAATTTCAATCTTTATTGCAGTTACAATAAAACTGAGTGTGTGCAACATGTTTTACTATTTTCCATCCTGTCATATTCTTGACACACACTCAGTTGAGAACCAGGCACTAAGAGATTGAAATACTCATCCATAACAGACATTTTATTGAATCATTGCATTTTGCTTTTAAGGCATTTTGTTTATATATTTAACTAGCATAGTAAATTAATAATAAATCCAGCTGATATGACATTAAGGATTTTAAAATGACCAAATAATATTCCAAATAAAAACCAGAGATCTGTTACTGCATTTTAAGTACAAATAATGTATGAATTAAATAATAAACAAATTATATATGATAAATCTTAGTTTAGTAATCAACTAATTTAATCAGTGTATTAGCATTCAAATGTTGATCACTATATAGTGTGATAAAAACTTTTTTCCTACTAACTAGCTGCAGCTTAAGGCTCCTTTTTTTGAATGAATAAATAAACCTTCCTTTCTGAAAAATTGCTCCACAACTTAAACCCACATTTATGTGACTATCACAGACAAAGTTTATACAAATTTCTCAACTGACCACTACCAAACAAAATCCCTTGCAAAGCTTACATTGCCACCTTTTTCATTTTCAAGAATACGCGTAGCAGGTGTTTGGGCTAGCACTTTAATGCCGGTGTGTGCCAAACCAAAAAACTCTTTAGGAGTCAAGTTTACACTGCTGAAGCGCCATCCTAAATGCGTGTTACAGCTACGGCAATGAATAACGGTCCATGCGTACCTGGAATAGCTGTTAAAACGCGATTTTGTGGTGAGTTTTAGACAAATTACCCAGGAAACCAAGAGAACTGTCTGGAAGGCGATCCGGCCAGTTTACAATTAGCCGCTGAAAGTACTGTGACGATTTCATAAACTGTCCCACCTGGATTGACATAATTGCTCTGAATTCCTTCTTTGGACATTGCAAACACTTGACTGGGGTCAGTGATTTGGGCTCCACATGTCACACAACAAATTTGCCTGCCCTACAATTCAATCTCATGTTTTCCAATTATTTTATTAGGTACATGAAAATTACCAACTGCAAAAAACTAACTTCCACTTTAAGTCTTTCTAATGTAGTCCTAAGACCAAGAATTTGAAGTCTTTCCCTGTGCATCAAGTGGTAATTTTGCACAAACCAGTATGACAACTTTTCAGGATCAGTTGGTATCAATTCTACATCAAAATCATTATTTTATATGGGAGTTTAACTGACTGAAACACTACCTTTTCCATATGAACTTAATCCTTCCAAAAGTACTTTAGTGTAATAAGACAACTCATTCAAATTATACACCCAATCAGGCCAAGGAAACTGTGAAGAGTGAATCCTACATAAACATACAATTTTATACAAATTGAGCACTACAATGAAAAACAACCACCTTCTGAAATGTCTGCACTGTCTGAGATCATCAAACACTTCCAGGTTCCACTTTCTCTTGCTTTTTAAGGCAAGGAGTTCAGTATTTGCTAAAGGAGACATCAAAGGTGGCTCTCCCAAGACTTGGACTGTAACTAGCTTAATTCTCCCTAATTACACTGTTAAATAAGTTGCCAGTTTCACACTTTAGACTTGACTCACCAGCCACATTTTCCATTTTAGAATCTGCCAACCTTTTACATCTCTGCCTTCCCCTAGCTTTAATGTGCAACATATTGTTCCTTAAATTAGTTTCAAAAATCTCCATAGTAACTCCATACTCATACACTCCATTATAAACTAGACTATAAAAATGATTACTGTAAGATTTTAGTAGGTAATTGTGATCAAACCCTTACTTGGCACACAACAAAATAAACACCTTATTATCCTTATCAATAAAGTCCTGCAAAACTCGATTTTCATAGTAATTGTTCATTACTAAAGGCAAAGTGAATCCAGGAAACACTAAAGTGTTGGTGTATATGGCAAAAGCATTGTGTAAGATGTCTCCATCCTCAAACACTGTATAACCACTTAGGGGGTTTAATTTACCAAGATACTGCAAGGAAAATGTGACAAGATTGAGGAGTAGTTGTAAGTTAATCTTTTACCCCATGAGTTGTAGGGATGTCCCTATCATATTCTCCAGGTATATCATTGGCCAAATTTAAAAGCTCATCATCTATGTTAATGGGAGCTATCAGTGAATTGTTAATCAAATAGGAAAACTCACCAGAACTATTTTCCTCTTCAGCACCAGAGTTTGAGTCTGTAATGTGTCCATTTTCCATTTCCATTGGAAAGTCTTCTTGGTCACTTTCTGGAATTTCTTCCGGCTCATCCATACTAGCACCACTCATATTTTGAAGTTAAATCAATATAGTGAAGAGCTATTATTTTATTTTGTAACCAAATTTAGAATTCAAATCTCCAAATAGTGCAAATCAAAATATTTTGACTATTTGACAGTTCTCGGCTCTCAAAAACAGCTGATCTTCTTCTTTAAAAAAAAAACCACAGATTTAAGCTCACGACGTAGGCGCTAATAGGTGATGAAATTTCCAACTATTCCACGCCACATCACTTATTTAATATTTATTATTTACACAGTATATTTTTGTTAATTTATGTAAAATAAATATTTGAGAAAAACACAATATGCTAAGAGTCTCTATATTTAGGATCTGGCTCGTTCCTACATATAACACTAATACGTCTGTCTTTCGGTACTTTTTTACCCTTAAAAATGCTTTCCTCGTTTTTTAATATCTCATGTGTGTAATCGAAACGTGCAGTCCCCTTCATTACGTACAAAGAACGTCTCTGCAGCAACACATCAGCGTACAAATCCTTGTTTAAATCGAGGACTAATCGCATAATACTGTCGGTTAGCAAGCTCAATCCTGCGATAGTATCTCCACAAAACTAAAACAAAATAAATTTCTGTAATGAAAGCAGAGACATGAAAGTAAATTAATTTTGAATCCCAAATTTCACTTCACATTCCTATTGACGGTACAAATGACAGGAAAAGAAGTGGTACACTGACATTTGACAGTGACATTTATTTTATAGTGAGGTTAGTTTTCCCTTTACTTCAAGTTCCATGAGTTTAATAGTTGTTTCATTCAAAAAAATAACTAATTTTTCTTTAAAAACATAAACATGGTAGCATCAAATGCAAAACGAAAACGTGTTTCCAAAAAATCAAAACTGTCATGGCGGAAACACACCAAAATAGCCGACATAGAAGACTTCCTAGAGGATCAATGGGAAGAGGAGCGTCTAGGGGCCACATTGGATACAATAGCAGACGAGGAGCTGTTCGTAATCGATGCCAAACCGTCTGAACACCAAGTGACATCACGTCAAAGCCGGAAATTGAAAGCGCAACGCCCCTTGAAAGGTTTTGCAGCTTTACAGTCCCACACTAAAGTTCCTGACCCCATAAAGAAGAGAAATCGTGTGCAGACCCCAGAGGAGCGCAAAAATGTGCTAGTCAAGAACAAGGAACTACAAAACCTGCAAAAGGGAGTTCTAAAAGCCAAGGAATTGAATGCACTTAGTGAGAGAAGGCTGTATGAAATCAAGAAGGAGCAAAAAGAAAAAAGGGGTGATTTTGTTAAAGATATTTGGGCTGTTCAATCAAACTCAGTTATTGAAACAGATCCTTGGGCTGAACCCATTACTAAAGTGCATAATTTAAGAAACACTGGAGTGCCAGTTAAAAGGATATCAAAAGAAATACAAAAGAAGAAAAGTCCTCTACCTGCAGTTGAGTTACCACATCCTGGGACATCTTACAATCCTTCCTATGAGGACCACCAAGATTTGTTGAAAACTATAGCTGAAGAAGAAATAAAAGTGATTAAACAGGAAAAACACTTGGATAGAGTAACCAGAGGTATGTTTAGGAAAGTATCAGCAAACCAAAAAGCAAAGGAGTGGGTTGTGGAAATGTCAGAAGGAATTCCCTCAAAGGATGGAGACACTGAAGTAAAGGAAGAAGTTGAAGACCTGGACCGCATCAGTATCAATCCTCCAGTGAAAAACAAAAAGAAAACTGTCCAACAGAGAAGAAAGCAAAGAGAGCAACTGGAACTGCAAAAGCAGCTCAAAGCCAGAAAGTTAGATAAGAAAAAAGTTGGTGACATACATATGATTAAAATTGTGCAAAAGAATTTAGAAAAGGAACAAGAAAGAAAAGAAAAATTGAAGAAAATTAGACAGGTCAGATTACAGCAAAAAAAAGTGAAACCAAAAGTTTTGAGCTCTACAAAGTTTGAAGATTTGGGTGTGGACTTCCAGATGGGCCAGGAAATTAGTGGAAACCTTAGAAATTTGAAGAAGGAGGGCAATTTGTTATCTGATCGTTTTAACAGTCTGCAAAAAAGAAATATATTACATCCCTCAAAGAGAACACATTCGAAAAAGCCAAAAATGAAGAAATACACTAAACCTGGACATAAAGATGATTGGGAGATTACAGTGGCCAGGACCTCTAAGGCAGTTGGAAAGTGACATTGATAATATTTTTTGAATTGTCTGATTATTTACTTGTTACATGTAATTCAATACTTACTCTAACAGCATCAATGTGAGCTTTAATCCATCCATTCTTATCCAAGTCCAGTATGTGCACATACTTTATTGGGGCAACCTCAGGAGGAAAAGCCAATTTACGCACTCTTTCTATTATCTTCATGTTGGCTTCATTCCACTTCAGTCTCTCAGTTTCCCTATATCCATGAATAGCCTGTAATCCCAATTTACACTTATTGGTGCACAATGAAAACAATGAAACTAAGACATACATCATCCCAGTGATCAAATTCGTAACGCAATTTCTTCATATATGGGTCAAGTTCGTTCATTAAGCTGTTCTCTTCATCCTCAGACAAAAAGTTATCAAATACTGTCATAGTGTTTATTAAACTGTCGGCTTGCTTATGGTCTTTGGCTAGTTTATCACATAGAGAAAAGTACGATGGTACTTCAACTAAAATTACAGAGTAAAGCAAAGTTCTTGGGGAAAATAACACATACCATCTTGGGTTTGTTGGGTTGTAAGGGTTATGTTCCTAATTATGGATTTAAAATTATGTATATGAGGTACTCTACACAAAGCTTTGAGGTTGTGTCTGCTATACATTTCGTTAAATTGTGAATTTGTTTTTTAAAAACAATCACTTGAATTAAATCTAATATTTTGGGGCTGTAACTCAGATTAGGGTTCATTTACATTTTCCACCATTTTTTCACAACTGTCACCTGTCAAACTGTAGGTCCTTCAAGTTGGCAACGTTATCAGATGTTATTTTATTTCCGATCATCTGACTATTTAATGTTAATTAAGGTAAAATATCACGTGATAGGCTATCAAATCAACTGAATGTTCAGACAAATGACGTATTTTTTCACTTTGCAATTTATTTGTTATTGAAAAAAAATTGAAATTCAATCGGCTTTACAAATTTGTAATTTACTTAAATATTTATGATATTTACAGCTAAACTGTTCATACAAATTTAAAAAAGTGAGAAAAATATTATGCCTAGTAGTCCCAATGGTAAGTTTTGTAAAGTTTTTCATTGATTATTCCCTAGACAAGACTTTGTTTTTAATTTGTAAATTTAATGCTAATTATGACCCTACAAACTTGTTAGGTCCCTTTACCTTATTTTCCTTTGAGCATGTTGGAAACATCGTTGATAAGACGTCCACATTTCAGACACAGAACTAAGCTGGAACAATTACAAAATACCCAAAGCAGAAGAGCAAAGCAGAAGCTCTGCCATGGCATGGAAAGGCGCGAAAGGGTCACTTGCCAACCAAGCACCTGCAACCCCACTAGCTGACTCCTACTATAACTATCCCTATGATCCTAATGCTGCCGGGGCATATTATCACAATCAACAGCCTGGATTTCATTATGGAAACCAAACAGGTTGATTTTCCATCTAGAAAATTGATATTTTATAGTAAAAGAGTCAATATTGTGTATAAATATATTTTAACAACCTTACACACTATTAAATTATTGTCTGGGTCTACTCTCTGATCTCTAATGGTAATATTATTATTCACTAGATGGGTTAAATTAAAAGTGAAACTTAGAGACCTTTGACCAAGAGTATATCTTACAATTTTTGGAGTTTCCATGCTACCCCATGCATTATTATAATTGTTTTGGTCTAGGGTATAATGAAGAAGGAGTTAAACTTACTGCTGCAGGTCCAGTAGCTGCAGGAGGAAACTTTCATCAAAAAGTCTTAGATGCTTTGCAGCATAGAGAAAAACCAAAAAATGTCACTAAAAATGTGTGTAAGTAAAGTCTCTATAAACCAACTATCAGTGATTGCCATATCCATGACCTGAACATTTTATGGTACAGCCATTTGAGCAAATAAATGTCTCCTTAATAAAACTTGACTATTTATAAGGGTTATTTTGTACTATAAAAGAATCAAGAGAAGACCTTTCAATCAAGGATTTGGCAATCAGAACAACTGGGGCAACAAAGGGAATTTCCCGCCTTCTTTTTCGATTTTTAACAATCAGAATTTTCACTGTAACAACAAAAATCAGCACAATTGTAATAATTGGAGGCGGGTATTTTGTTTTAACAGCACTCCTAATAATTCTGATTTCTCTAGCAGTCATTACAATAAAAGCAGGAAATTCCCTAAAAAGAAGCCTCCTCTTGAGATACCAGGTAAACCAGTTCCTTACTAATAATGTGTTTGTTTTATGGGCTTGATTCTAGTTCACGAAATCGTACCGGATTTGCAAGACGACAGCTTGCCCAAGGACTTAAAAGTATTGTTTCAGCCGCTGTTTTGTAAATTGTGCTCCGCTAAATTGACTAGTAATATGACCGCCAAGATGCATTACAAGTCGAAAAATCACGAAAAGAAGATTAAAAAATGGTTGGTTGACTATGCTGGGAAAAGTGGTGAACCTTTGCATCCTCGTGCTCAAGCTAGTGGAGACAAAGTAAAGTTTACCTTTGATAAACTGGTTTCCAAGTTAATTTCTAAGACTAAAGTATTTCAACTTTTAAGTTCCCTAAGTCAATTTTGATTGTTTCAAAGTCAATTTTCAAGACTGAGAAGCAAAGATTACTTTTAAGCCTCTTAAATTAAACTTCATTGCCGACTGGCTACAACGACAATTTTTAAGCTTCTTAAGTCAATTTTTATTCTTTCAAAGTCGATTTTTAAGTGTACAAGTATAAAGTCTTTCAATTCGTCTGAAAATTATAAAGAATGGCGTCAAAATCTACTTTTAAGTTAAGTCAATTTTCATTAACTTATAGGGAAGTGAATCAGATCCAAACTGGTTTCATTGTCAAGTGTGCGATTTGCAACTAACTGGCAGGCTGCACGCCGAATCTCACTACATGGGGAGGAACCATCAAAGGTAACATTAATCTTGTACGGAAGGAATCAAACTTTTTAAGTTAATTTAACTCCAGGGCCGTATTAGGGCATAAGACACCTGCGGGTCAGGGCTATTATGACACCTCAGGAAATTGGGTCCGAATCAAGTAAGTGGGGTAACTTGGATAGAGTCACGTCGTTTAACTTAGCTTAACTTAATCAGATCAACAAAATCGAAAAGTATGAACTTTGAAGGAGGCGAGGATAATTTTGGAACGCAATTTAAAAGAAACCTGGACGACGAACCAAACGGACCGCCCGTCAAAAAGAAAAAAGACTCCCAGCCAGCTGAACAGTTTCGTTGTGATGTTTGTGGTATTAAAACTACTTGTAATGAACAGCTACAAAGTCACTATATGTGAGTTTGATTGAAATGTTTATAGAACAGTTTAAAAATTCATATTTTAGTGGTCAAAAACACGCAAAAAAATTGAAATCACTAAGCCTTGCCGCCACTACTGATCCATCTATCGCCCTCGGTAAGTTCTACGGCCTGCAAATGTCATTTTATAACCGAAATGATTGCAGGACTAAGCCAAATGGGCGTGGTGGTACCGCCTCAAAATCAAGTGATGGCAGTACCGATTGCGGTACCGACTGTAGCCGATCTGACCGGCGATTTATCAGTGTATCGCACCCCGTCCGGCAGTTACTATTGTCCGGCGTGTAACCTTTCGACCAACTCAGAACCGCAATATAGGCAGCATTTGACCAGTAAAAATCACGCTAAAAAAGCATTACAAGCAAACATCACTGAAAAACACCTCCCGTTTGACAAACATTGACTACACCAAAAAAAGAAAGGAAGATATGTTTATCATTTTAAGTTTGTAGTTGTGTTTAATTAGTAAGCACAGACGTGTATATTGTTGCTAGATTTGGCACGTGGTTTGACCGCAAAGCGCAATTTTTGTTATATTAAGTGACATACTACAAATTAATAAAATGTCGGTAGAATATAGTTGTGAGTTTATAAAATTGATTTTGCTGTAGTGTTGCATTTGATTTTCAGGCTGATCAGATCATTCTCCTTAGGTTTTTTGTCGAATGCGTTCGATTTCGGTCATCAATCAACTCACGTGGTGATATTTTTGGAAATCTTGAAATCTGCTTTACCTTTTGTATTCCATGACATATTGACGTAACTTGTCAAATAAGGGAGAAATTTAGGGTCAAAACAACAAGTGTCAAAAACTATGTGATTTTATGGTGAAGAAACTTTGACGCCCTCTAGCGGCCAAACGGTGTGGTCAATCAACTCATGTGGGAATATTTTTGGAAAGCTTGAAATCTGCTCTGTCTTTTGTTTTTTATGACACATTGACGTAACTTGTCAAATAAGGGTGCAATTTAGGATCAAAACAACGAGTGTCAAAAAATATTAGATTTTATGGTGAAGCAACTTTGGCGCCCTCTAGCGGCCAAACGGTGTGATCAATCAACTCCTCTGGGAATATTTTTAGAAAGCTTGAAATCTGCTCTATCTTTTCTATGACATTGGCGTAACTTATTTATAATTAATTTAGTGAAAAATTTACTGTGGTAAATTACCCAAACGAAATAAATTACGAGAGAATTAAAAATTGATAAATTACAGTGGTAATTTACGAAAAATATAAAATACGGTAATTTTACATCCCTGTTTACATAAACAAAATAAAGCCATTAAACCACTATAATGGATTCAAAGGCTTTCGATTTTGTGACTCAAATAAAAACAATATTAATCAAATTAATTTTATTGCAAAGATCTGTACGCCCTTCATTTATTTATAACAGTATTTACACAATTAGCATACAACCCATCGACAATCGGTATTGCTTGTCTCTTACCATATTATATGAAATTATTATAACATAACCAAACCTATAAATACGATAGTTTTACACCACAATAATGATTATTTACAACAATATAGAAGCAAATTATATATAAATGTTCAATTAACGGGTGACTTTTTGATCAACATGAGATTGGCAAAAAACCACTAACATATGTCTCCATTTGAGTAAATAATACTAAATGATTTATATACAACGTTATGTACAAACCACTTACATTTAGTTCAGTCCGTTTTAATTGAAATTACTTTGTTCAATAAATATCAAAAATAAATAATATATGCTGTACTTACAGGACGCAGTTTATTTCCCAGAGTGGCAAATGAGGTCATAATTTAGTTTAAGAACCTCATTTTGAGATAACTATAAAATACAAAAAAGCTATTATATAAAGACATTTTTGTACAAATTGTCAAAATAACATTAATCAACAATCAAAAACTGTTTCTCCATTTTTATTCATACTATCACCAACTTTTAGTTAATTTGGCACCACTCTTGTTTACTTAATAATCACAAATTCACAAACATTTGCAACAAATCCTTATCGTTGCAAATGTACTCCATCAACCCCTAGGAAGGCGAATGCCCTCGATTTCCTCTGCCACGTTCTCTATCGCCTTTGTCTCTCATACCGCCCCCGCGCTTATGAAAGTTTCTGTTACCCCTGCCGCCTCTAAACCCTCCGTCACGGTGATGACCACGCCGTCTTCCGTCCCTGTTATTGTTGAACCCGCGACCACCGTGCCTGAAATTGCCGCCACCCTGTGGACCCATATTGCCGCCTTGGTCTTCGTATCCATAGTAATCGTCGTTGAAATTGCCGCCAAACTGATGGTTCGGCTCCATGCCGCCGTATTGTCCGAAACCAGGACCCGGAGGCGGGTTTCCCAGCAAACCGGGTGCGCCTCTCGGATCAAAGTTCATCGGGAAATCGGGCTGCATATTGGGAATGCCCGGAGCCGCCCCCAATAGACCTTGATGCGTAACGAGTGGTTGATTTGGCATCATGGGATTCATTTTGATGACGTTGTTCAGAATGGAGGCCGCGGTACCTGCACCACCTGGACCCATCAGATTGGGTGCTTGGCTGACCTACAAAAAAAAAAGAATGAATGAGTTTTTTTTTGAAACTTATGATACTACCACCACTTAAATAGAAATATTAAATATAAAAAAAAAAATATAAACTTACTTGAGGTAATAAATTTAAGTTAGCCAGAAGACCATTCAAAACGGGATCGTGCATGCCACCGCCTCCGCTTTGATCATTCTTAGCTAATTCTTGGTTTAGCATCAGTTTCTGGTTGCTTGTCAGACTTTGGTAAAACGGTGAAGACTGTAACATGCTCAACTGCTGGCTGTAGGGCATTGGTAGGTTGGACTGCAAGTCCTTCGGCTCTGACGGTTTTTCCTCCATTTTGCGTAATCTGGGATCAACCCTTACGCCGCCTCCTTGTTTTGGACTGGCTTTAGGCGAAGCCGGGCTGTCTTTTTCGTCGATGCTCAAACGGAAGATTTTCCTCAGTCTAGGATCTCCAGTTTTTTCCGCATCGTTTATACTGAGCTTTAAACCTGCGACAGCGACTATTAAATCCGGTTTGGTTAGAATGGTAAGACACTTACCGCTGTAATCGGGCCTCGGAATTTCCACTACAACCACCTTCCACGCCATAGCCGGGTGGGAGCTCACACTCGCATCGATTTCAGTAGCGGGGGTGTAATTTTGCATCCCTTTGAACGGTAGGGCCATAGTCCTTAAGTCCATATCAGGTCTTTGGGGACTTTTAAAGTCATCACCGTCAATTTCTAAAGCGGCCCTCTTCATATCCAGACCACCTTGTTCGTAGATGCTCAATTTGTCAGATTTCTTTGCTTCTTTTTCTTTGGTTTCACTAGAGTTTTGTCTTCCTCTCTGTCTTGGATCGTTCAGTCGTGGGTCCTGTCGACTATCTGACTGTCTGGGATCTGCTTTTACCTGGAAAAAATTACAGTTTTATCAACAACCAAATCAGTATTTTGTCATTTAAAACTCTTACCTGTCTACTAAGCCTAGGATCACTGGGAGCGCTATCGGAAGCACTAGGACTAGACCCACTTTCGGGTTTCGTGCTGGGGCTACCCGTGCTCGTCTCGGTGGTGGGCAACATTGTCTTGTTCTGGCTCATTGACGTCAGCAGTTTGGTTACTTCCGCCGAAATGTCGATTTTGGACAAGTCGCCCAACTTGTCGACTATTTCTTTCGAACTAATTTCCGGTGGCGACAAGAAGGAACTGAAAAAAGTCGTAAATGCTAAACAAATTCTCTTGCAATTTCCGAACAAGCTGACACATAGTTCTGCGTTTTATCGTAACAATTTGTATAAGGAAAAAATGCTGTTCTGATACATACAAGTAATGGAGTATTGAATGACACACTCGCTCAACTTAATAAACAATAAATCCATTATGATGAAAAGTGTTATGTCTAGAAAATGCAATCAGTTTTAATCAAAAAATTTGATATTACATACATATTTACAAGTAAAAAGATTTGACAGAGAATTTGGTTGAATAAAAAGTTATTTTTTCTATAACAAGATGAGATGCCATTTTATCGTGTATATTATATCTTTTTCATTTCTCCAAATTAAGAAATGTTGGAATGCACTTTTTCTTGTTGTTAATTGCTACTTCTTGACAATGGGACCTTTCCATTATCTTTTTTTTATTCCATTCTCTAATAGAAAAGACTAAAATTGGTCGGTTTGCACATATTTTTAAACTGTTTTGTAGACCGTTATTCTAACCAAAAAATTTTGTTTTTACATTTTTGGCTTTAAAATAATGTCGGATAAATTCAAAAATATTGGTTTGTAGGGTCGACGTGTAATGTACAACGGCAACTCAATGCACGTGACCAAATAACTGCAGGCGATTTAAGGGTCACATGATGCACTGAATGTTGATAGGAAAGTGTGGTATGACAATCATCTTGAAATTGTTGAAATCAAGCGCCTGCTCCGTGAAGTGTGCAGATCGATTACGTCACGATGACGTAATTTGATAGTTAACCAAAACATTGGTTTGGTTCCGTTACGTCATCGTGACGTCAAATTTGCTCCACGCACCCCATGGAGCGTAAAAATCATAATTAAAAAAGGCTCTATTAAAGTGTTTTGCCTATTCTTGCTGTGTCAGTGTCATTTAATTTGAGTAGATCAAGTAGCTATTAACTTTATATTTACCTAATCCAAAAAGAAACAAAAACAAGAGTTTCAAATATAACGAATTGAGGGTTTTGGTATTTGCCTTGACAACATACTTAAAATATTGTTATTCTGTATAATGTTCTAAAGCAGGTTTTACACCAAAAGTTTTACTTCAAAGAAATTGGACACATTTATTTGATCAAATTTTATGTATCAAATAAATTCATGAATTTCTTGAAGCATAATGTGATTTCGTTTTACACCTATCAAACTTTTATGTCAAAGCTGTCAATGAAAACAGTTTGGCCAACCAAGAAGATTATTCCTACTGTGTTTTCTTATTTTTCTGGTTTTTTGAATATTTTGAAATCTCATAATCGCCTTGAATACTGTATTTATGTATTGAATTCTGCAGCTTCAACTGAATACTAATAGTCAGTCTCTGATTTTAACCTCACTTTACTTTTCGTTTTTATCTGTTGGTAGTACATTACGCAAAACGGCAACTTTGGTCAAATAAGTTGGATGAAAATAGAACCTGTCCTATTTGGTGAAAAATTTGAAGTAAAATTATTTGAAGGTAAATTTGACATAAAATTTTGTTTTACACTGGTAAAATTCGTCGTTGAAGCAGCTTCATGAATTTCTTTGACATCAAAGCGCGGTGTAAAACCTGCTTAAGAAATGTTCAAAAACAAATGATAGAGATGTGAGGTAACACTCACCTCTTCGTAACCGGTTCATAACTCAACGGTTGCTTATCAGACTCTCCCTCTCCAACACTGTCCTCCCTCTCTCGCTTTTGTACCTCTTCGTCCTCCACCTTAATAGTTAAGCGATTCTCGTCATCATCATCATCGTCCGAATACCAGTTGATGTTCTGATCATCGTAACTATTTGTGTTGGTGGTCGTTTGTTGGGCGTCTATCGACACGTCCGCCGTATAATCGGGCGATTTCTGATTTGCGCTAATCCTGGCCATCAGTTCTTTGGTGGTTTGCGACAATTCGTAAGACGGGAATCCCTCTTTGGAATTGCTATCACCAGACTCGAACGGCAACTGTCTAATGTCCACGTCCATGCTGCTGAAGGTGCTTTGTCTGATGTCAACATCTCTAGAAAAAGTGCGGATGTCTATGTCGCGCTTCGGGCTGGACGATTCCGTTACGTTCGGAGTTATACCGGGAAGGGTTCGCATGTCCACGTCACCATTACTGCAAATTGAGGGTGAAAACACACTCGCAGAGAGAGAGAAAAGAGTGTAAGTACCTGGAGAATCTCATATCCTGGTCGGTACCGTAAGTGAAACTGTCTGGTGGGTACCTAGAGTCGTCGTCGTCTTGCTGCCACCGGTTTTTGTGTTTACGACGATCTGTCGATGGTGGTACATCTAAAATTAACAATTCCAATTAAGACTTGTTTCCAAAACTATTATATTAATCTGGTTTTATATGTCTGACGGTAGTAAGATTGTTACAGGAAGAATTATACACAACAGGAAGATTGTTATTTGAAATAGTTAAGGCTAGAAAAGCGCTTTTAAGAAAGCATTAAAGAAGTCAAATCAGTCAAAAGGTGAACCACACTGTAAATTTGTATTTTATGTTCTAAAAGAGATCCCAAGTCTATTTAGATCATTGCTAAAACATCATCTTTGAATTCAAACATAAAGCATAAAAAAATCACACAATAGGAATAAAGTCAAAACAAACGACAATGTGAGAAAGGAAAAATGACTAACCACCCTTGACCAATTCTCTCGGTTTGGGTACCGGAACGTCAAATAAGCACGGTATCCCACCTTTTTCCTCGTCCTGTTGCAGACGATCGACGTTCTGATCCCGGTCCCGATACATCCCGAAACCGGCGGTGTGGCTGGAAGCGGTAGAAGGAAGTTGTTCGGAAGCGGTGGTGCCGTACTGTTGCTCCAGCTTTTTCTGCGTCTGATTGATGAGGTTGAGAGCCTCGTCGCGCGACAACCTCGGATAGCCCTGAAGGATGTCGCGGGGCGCGGTCTCGATGTGTTTGAAGAGGATTTGTTTCAACCCTGAAAGTCGGAAGCATGTCTGTGTGCGCGTGTTTATTCTATACAAAAGGTTAACGAAAGTCTCGAACTTTCCATAAGCTTTTGTTTGCTGAACTGCTATAGGTGAAGAAACTAGTAGTGCAAGTGAGGCAAAGCAACAACGAATCGAGTCTATTAACCAAACTTACCATCGGATAATGGAGGACCGTGGGCGAATTTGCAGTCTTTACCCTCGGTGCAAGGAATTCCAGTGTGGTAAAATTTACAAGGGAACTCACTATGCATGTACGAACAACTCTCTCCTTTTGCACAACATCCTTGCAAGTAGAATTTGCACACTTCCAGTTTCATTGGAGGACACACGTCGTGTGAGTACGGACAATCTTTCTAAATATTAAAAATATTACTTTAGAGTGTGTTTTAGGTCACTTATGTGTATCAGCTACCTTTTGGCATTTGCCTTGCAAGTAAAACACGCAAATGCCTTGAGCGTCTTGCATTTTTGGTTCTTCGCGTGCCATTCGACGTTCCCTTTCTCTTCTTTCCCGTTTCATTTCTTTCTTTTTTCGACTTTTGTTTTGTCTTCTTCTGGATCTACGGTTCATAATAATAATATAATGTTTTTGTCTTAACCAAGCTTGCCAAGCAGAGGAAAATTTGACAGTTATTACGTGACGTGTATTAATTAATTATAAGTAGAATGTCACGTGATATTTGTCCAGTTTTGGTCTGTTTGATCTAGACAGGACAAGAGTCGGTTGTACCGATGTATTTTATCCCGCCCTAGGTCCCACCTAAGCTAATGGTGTTTTCAATTGGCATGTTTAGAGCAAAATTCTACTTTTTCAATGATATTTGAACAAGTACACTAGTTTTGCACTAAACATGCTCATCAAAAACGCCTGACTGTGACAGGTCATATGCAAAGTTTTACAGTCAAATGAAAACTTAGTTGTGTTCGGTTATTCCTCGCTAGATCAAACAGACTTAAATTTGACAATGACAATCACATGACAATCCAATGTGTAGGATTAACGCAGACGTAATAACTTAGTTATAGCAAAATATGTTTAAATTTAAGTTGATAATTTCAGAATTCAGAAAAGCTTTTTGTATTTGGTTGTCCGTCAAACTTCAATTTTTCAAAATCAACTCTATGTTAACATGTGCAGCATTTACAAAGCAGCTTTCAGTTTGCTGCTTTTTTTGACCAAACACAAACTAAAAAGAGAGTCTTTCGAGTTTTATGAACTAAATTAAATGATGACGTAACTGCCAATGTATCTTCTTTAGCATTCTCACCTTTCTTCCATTCGCTCTTCCGAACTGTGCTCGGAATGATAGCTTTCTTCAGACCTAGAAGGACTGCCGGACCGTTTATTCTGATCACCAGTGGCGTACGCCATAGCTTGCAACCTCAATTTGTCCAGATCGGCACCGGGAGAACCGCTCCGCACGTTGAGCATCTCGTTCTCGTCAATTTCAGACCGCGGTGATTCCATCATCATCTGTTTCTTGTGTTTATGCTAGAAAAAAACAAATCACGTTTAATTTGTAATTCAACTGACACATTCAGGATGTATTCTTCAAAAAAATACTCACTCTTTTTCTATCTCTGTCATGGTCGTCTCTCTTCCGTTTCTTGCTTTTCTTCACCTCTTCCTCTTTAACCTCCTCTCCACCACTCAAACCAGCCACCTCTTTTTCCTTCTTATTCAAAATGGTGGCTAAAGTTTTTTCAATATTTTTAGCAAAGTCGTCGTCTGGAAAGTCTCGATAATTAGCTTTTACTCATCCAGAAAATAACCTTAACTTACCAATAGGATCAGAATCCCGTCTAGGATGATGTTTATTATCCCACGTCTTCTCTCTTTCCCTAAACATCTTCTCTCGCTTCCTCAGATGTAAAATGCTCTTCTCGGCCTCGGTCATGTGCCGATGAGATTTGTCCTCGCGGTTCCTGTCTCCCTTGTTCCGTTTCCCATCTCGGTTCTTCATTCGGTTGTTGCGGTCGGGCAGAAAAGGGGGAAACTTGCCCATGTCTTTCTCGTGCTCCCCTTCAAACCGTTCCATGGAGTTAGCCCCCAAACTCTCAGTGTCTGACACATTAGTTTGGGGTTTGTTGAAAATAACAGGGGGGATTGACCCTGGGATGGGTGGCGCCCCCGCATTCGGTTCTGCCTCGGGGACTGCAGTTTGGGGATCATCGTCGTCATCGGTGATTTCACCGTCCTCGATGTCCGGATTTTCCGTCGTTTGATCACTATCCAAGATGGGGAAGTTTAGTGATTGTGAAAAATTGAGGCCAGAAATAGAGCGAGTGGGTGTGCACAAAAATTGTATGAGAAAGTTTTTCAGAAATTGAACCTCCGACCTTTATTAGTTCTTTATTAACGTTCTAAATTGAATATTTAATTCCCAGCTTTAATAATTTATGTATTAGTTTTTATTGCTAAAATTCCCTAAATAAAGTCATGAGGGTCAAGACATTCGTCATTATACAAGGTGAAGTTCCACATTAAAGATGAACAGAATAATGATAATTAGAAATAGGAAGATCAATATGTGGGACACCTTGTATAAACCGTTAACTTCCTTATTTGTATATTCCCTTTTAAAACCCAGGTAATTCCACGTTTGCCACCCAGTAAGTATATAAATAAACGCTCGTTTTCCGTTCCGTTATCTGTTTACTTTTGATAAACAACTATTAAACCAGCACTGGGATTCAGTGTGATATAAGTAGAGTTGAATTCTATTTATCGACTATATTCTAAGTGTCGGACATTCTATGCACAAAGAGCTAGAAAACCAAAATATGGCAAGAATTGGAGACCATTGAATGGTACCAAATTCACGCGATGTTGTGGCTTTCTAGCTCTTTGTGCATAGAATGTCCGACATCTAGAATATAGTCGATAAATAGAATTCTACTCTACTTATATCACACGGAGTCCCAGTGCAGTTTCGACTTTTAACATGCAAGCATATTATGCGACAAAAAACCTGATGAGCGTTTATCAAATTGGAATCGATTTTCGTTTTAAATGTGGCGCGCTTTGTGTCGTTTGCCAATGCGCCGCGAGATGGCGACCAGGGTGACCGTAGAAAATGTGGGAAATCGATTTGGCAATGTGGCAATGTCTCTTTCGTAATCTCAAGGCCGGCACTGTTGTCAAGCCAACCTGGCAATCATGCTCGGATGACGTCAGCTCCAATTATTAAGGTGAAAGCTGCGTTCCAGAATCGAGCCAGCGTGAAATGTTAATTTGGCAAACCCATCACCACCGAAGAAAATGTTAAAAAAGCTGACATTGGGTGCATTGATGTGTGTAGATTGGAAGGTCAAAATTATCCAATATAACTTTTGAGTCCAACTTTCTCAATTTTGTTGTTTACCAGTGAATCATAATTTGGACCTTCTCATTGACGATTACACTTTTTCCGGAACTTTAATATAAATAAAAAATAGTGTAAAAAAATGTAATGTTTAGCGTAGAAAGCGGTTATATAAAAAATTCTGGAACGTAGCTTGGCCATAATCACAGACTGGTGACGGAGGTCAAAAAACAACCGAGTGTAAAATAATTCGGTAACAAATATAACACGTTAAATGCGTAATTGAGAACGAAATTACGCATAAATATGCAATGCAAATTGAACATAAAAGAGTTAATTTTAACTAAAAACTAAAGAATTAAACAGATGTTTACCTTAACACGAAAATTGGCAACACTGTACGTCCTGAATGACGCACGTTTTCTTTGTTGCATTTTGACCGAAAATCTGGCTAAAATCGCCACGTTTTCTTCCAGAAAAGTCGGCGAAAACGTTAAAACGATCATTTAGGCAGATTTTCAGTCCTGCAGGAGTAAAAATCTGGTCAAAATTTGGCGGCAGAGTCGTCCACGGCAACGCCCATCGGCAAACGTAAAAAACGAACGCTGGGCAAACCGGGAATGAGGTTTCCCACATTCCCAGGCCCGATAACGCGACAAAAATCGATTCCTGACTTAATTCTGGCCTCGAAACGTACAGTTAGGCTATCGCTGGCGAAAAAATGATTTGCAAACCTTGTTATGTCACATTGTACGAGCGCCATTACGACCTAAATTTAATATTCACTAGGCAGGAATATGTTTATGACAAAAAAAATGGCATTGAAAAAGTCACTCATTCACTGTTTTTTCTGTCCTGAGCAGCTCATGGGACAGAGTAAAGTATTTTTGAATTACTCATGTTTTCATTTGCTTTAACCGACTGTTCGCTTTGGCGAGTAGACCACAAATGATTTCGTTCCGACACGGGCGGAATTTCGATTATTGAACCCGTCGCCCCAGAAACGGACCAATCGTCGACGGGCGAAAGGCAATTTGCACCAATCACGGCGTCGTAGCTGTTGCAACATCTCGACCCGTCGACCTTGGATTGCCTCTTCGGTTTGCACGACTCTCACCGACCGTTCGATTCTCATCCTTATGACACGTGATTATAAGGAAAATTGCAATTTTTGTATCGATTTTTTTGCTATGGGTGCGTTAGCGGATACTATTCTAAAGTAAATATGTTCACAAATTTGTCAATGAACTAGAAATTTAAAAATGCAGACAACGGAACAGTTCAGCGTGGAATTTTTTCTTAACTATTTTTGGTCAATTATCTGATTATCCACAGTTTGTATTAAAAATATTTGGCCCTAAATACTTTCAGGAGATTCATAAAATTATAACACAACCGCAAACAAAAGTATGCATGTCTTAAAACCAAAAGTAAATAGAAAATTAAAAATTTGTTATTTGCATACTAGCACAGGCGTGGTGTCTCCCTCTGTAGGGTATAAATGGCATATAGACTGCGCCATTAAAGTGAGATCTTCTTGGAAAATTGTGCCTCAAAGCACTTTCAAGAGATGGCGCTCTAGTTGTTAAACCATTCAAAATTGTGTTGAATTTTAAATAAATTGCATTTTTATAAATTTGATTATTATAAACTGCTTTTATTCAAAGAAAAATAGTTACAACAAAAGGATATTATCAAAAATCATGTTTAAAATCCGCCACCAAAGCCTCCACTGCCACGTCCACCTCCAAATCCACCTTGACTACCTCCAAGTCCTCCTTGGCTGCCTCCAAAACCTCCTTGACTACCTCCAAATCCTCCTTGGCTGCCTCCAAAACCCCCTTGACTACCTCCAAATCCTCCTTGATTGCCTCCAAAACCACCTTGACTACCACCTCCAAAGCCACCACCCTGGCCTCCAAATCCTCTTTGAGGAAGACTGTTGGCGTCTTGGAAGAGAGTGGATAAGGCCACGACCACGAAAACAACCTAAAAATAGTAATTTTAGTTAATTTTTCTGTGAAATGAGTTTAACCAAAAATACCTTTAGAGTGTAGGACATTTTTTGTTTTAAAGAGGTACCTGTTAGAATTCAAACTATTCTGAGTGTTATTTTCCCGTGCAATTTATACTAAATTTAGAGAGACTGGTGTTGATAATAGTAAGTAAATAAACCATGATGGTATTCCGAAAATTGCCAGTATGACGAGAAAACCTCAAGACCATATATCGTTTCAAACAGAATTAGCAAGTAATAAAACTGCGGTTGGTGACTTAATTTATACTACCATCTAGTGTAAAAATAGGTAAATTTAAATTAAATTCGGCAAAATTTTGCACATCTGTTATGTAACGCGCTTGTTCAAATAATTAGTGCAATTTGCGGATGTAGCAGAACACCAACTCTTAGAATTACTTGGACAAATAAAAGAAGTGTAAACCCAAAGTTTTTTTTAATATAAGTGTATGCAAATTTTTAAACTTTTCAGTTTCTTGGGAATTTCAAAAAGAAGTTCTGGGGATAATTATTCACCACGTTGTAGAGAAAAAATATTTTTAAAACCCTAAATATAGGTTAATTAAGAAAACTTGCTGCCACATTTTTGAACTTCTTGGTTTTACAAAATTGTACCTACAAACTGTTGATTTAACCTACTTTAGCATTACATCGTTACCAAGTAAGTTACTTTTGTTGCACTGAACCATAAAAACTTGAAACTGAAACCTTGACTTAGTAACAATAATGCCTTTCGATATAGTTATTGATAATTGTGCGAGTTATTATTCTTATGTTCAACCTTCACTCTCTCCAGCAAAGTATTTTATTATAATTACTTGTACGCATTTAATAATATTGCGGAGTGGTAAATTGCATAGTCATTATCTGATTTAAATCCTAATGTAATCAGTTGCGATGATAATATTCTTTTAAAAATACTTCTGCAGTACAGGTACTCTGGGAAAAATATGGTGCTATCAATTGACCAATGGGTTGGAAAATTGGCTGTGGTAACTGGTGCTAGTGCAGGAATAGGGGCGGCTATCAGCAAAAAACTGGTTGAATGTGGAGTCAATGTAAGTTCATAATTTTTATCTAAAATTACAACTAGATCCGCGGTTTTTGTTTGTGTTTTACTATACTACTCTAAATTGATCATTTTCTCAGGTTGTGGGATTAGCAAGACGTGAAAACAAAATTCAAGAAATTGCCAACACCTTGCAGGGTTCCAAAGCCAAATTGTACGCCCTTAAGTGTGACGTTACTAATGAGGAAGAAGTGAAACGAGTTTTTCAACAAATCGGTACCAGCATTGGTCCTGTGCATATTTTAGTTAATAGTGCTGGGGTTGCTATTCAGCACACTGTGTCTGACGGAAATGTAGCCGATTGGAGAAAAATCTTAGGTATCCCCTATAGGTCTGTTCGTAGAGGAAATTTCTTACTGGTTTCCAACTCAGAAACAGTAAATGTCAAGTTTCATTGGTTGAATGCTCACGTGACAATTTGGAGATTCCCACTGCCAATAGACCTTATATATTGTGATTGGTCAAAAAAAGCAGCTTTCAGTTTGCTGATTTTTTTACAACTATTTTTATATTTAGATACAAATGTGATTGGCACTTGTCTACCGTCCAGAGAAGCCATAAAAATGATGACCGCCAACAAAATTGCCGGTCAAATAATCAACATCAACAGCATTCTGGGTCATCACGTCTACCCCATCCCTAAAAGCAACATCTACATTGCTTCCAAGCATGCGCTGACCGCTTTGACTGAAACTTTAAGGCTGGAACTGATAGGGATGGGCTCTAAAATTAAAATCACCGTGGGTCATCGTTTGATATAATGTAATTTTCAATGGTGACAAAATTTCTGAAATATACAGAGTTTGAGTCCGGGACCAGTGGACGAGACTGAGTTTTTTGTGAAAGCCACTATTGGAACCGAGGGTCACGGTCCTTTGCAGTACTTTTTGAAACCCAACGATCTTGCGGAAGCCGTTTTGTATATATTGTCAACGGGGCCCTACTTTCATGTAAGTACTTCTCTGGAAACTGTCTTTATTCCATATTCTAATTCAAATCTTTAAATTGGCAACGTCACACAGATTTGTTAAACAACTGCCGCAACGGATGTGACGTAATCACGTAACTTGTCAGTAATGGTCTATTCCATTCGTGTGTTTAGTGCGAAATTGTAGTGTATTGCCTGTTTCATTGGATAAAACAGGACACACACTACACACTAGTTTTGCTTTAAACTTGCCAATATGAAAAAGTCTGTCAATAATCGATAAAGAGTTCGTGTGTCGAACTGTCAAATAACACCACATCCGCTTTGGCAAAATGACGTGTATTTGTTAGTTGGCCACGATGTCACGAAAGGTCACGAGACATTAATCGAATTTTCTATGATCTGATCATGTGACCAATTCGTTTTGACACAAAGTTTGTAGGATTGTAGGCTTTAAATTAAACATTTATTTTATTTACAGGTTGGCGAATTAATGCTGCGTCCTGTTGGAGAACCGTTGTAACTCTGGTAAACATATTAGTATTTTACAACCATTTAACAGTTGTGTAATATACACAGGGTGTTTTGTCACTAGAATAAAAAAAGCATATTTTTTTTCATATACCTACACAAGAGGGGAGGGAAAGCAAAATATGTTCCCACTAAACGTTCTATCGCCTTAATAAGAGGCTCTGATTAAAATAGAGACATATCCACCCTCTCGATACACGACGGTGGTCCCCTTATTCCGTCATTTGGCGGCTATTCATCCGTTTCGATGCTACAAAGAAACGCGGATTAATAAAATTAAGCGGGGCCACGCCCCCCCGAAGTGCTCGGAATGCTCCCCTTAATCAAAACAAATCTAATAAAACTGCACTGTAATAATAAGGAGATGCCGTGTGTGTGTATATAGGCTAGGTGGAGGATAATTTAATTTTGCGTGTAGGCAGTTTATCTTTGATTCGCTTTTATTCATCCCTCTATCCCCCATTCACCCCCTCGACCGTCCTTAATGACGTTTATGATGGGAACTGGTCTCGACCAGTTTAGCCTGGTACTATTTAAAGTCGATGTTATTTAACAACCCTCCTGGAGCGGGGTTTTTCTTTAATTAAGGCATAACTTGAAGAGGGTTACGGAGAGATAGGAAAGGTGATTCGGGCACAATAGCAGCTCTTATAGCGCTGAAACAGGAAGGAACTCCCGCTATATTAGCACCTTTATCCCGGCTTTATCCTGCTTACACATCTTTTGTTTTGTCGCGGCTTTTGTATAAGTCGAGTGCCTCGCGCTGTGCTGGTAGGGGGTAAAAGCCTTTTTGAAGTGTCCCCCTGTCTTATGTCTGTACTTCTTCTTATTGTCGTAGATAGAGAGTAATAGGTTAAAGGTTTTTCAGTTAAAAATAGAGCAGTAACAGGAATTTTAGATCTGGATAGCACATGCACATGCAGAGAAAGTTTTAGTGGCTAAATTGTTGTTTTTATAGTTAAATTTATGTTTTTGCAAATTTGGCACCCATCTTTTAAGCGGAGTGGTTGACATTTTGGAAATGCGTTCGTTTTGTACAGGGTTCAGTTGCGGGCTAGCGCGCTCTCTTTCTCACACACAGTTATTTAACAGCTAATATGACTCGTGACTTTTTCAATCTCATTTTTTGACAGGTTGTGTGGATTGTTGCTCAGTTGCTATATTAATTAACTTAAGGTGTTAATTATTTAATTAATAGTTTTCGTTAGTGTGAAAGTCTGAGTACATAATAATCTTACATACAGGTGTGGTAAATCCAAAACCGACCATAGGAAAACCGTGTAACTGACAGAGAAACGTAGATAATTGCATGCGTGGGACAAAGACAGTAAACGAAAAAAATACCAAGTAGGCCATATTTTCAGCGCGCTGTTGCCAAAATCCAGCACCGTCGACAAAAAATTTTGTCGGTTTGGTCGGTTTTGGATTTACCACACCTGTATATAGTCAAAATTTTACCCTTTGAGAATGACGTCAAGCAGGTGAAAAAACACGCATGTCTGGAATTAGATCACAAATTTTAACCTACAAATGCTTTGAAAAATTAGTGATCATGAGAGTTTCAGTTGACATCTGGAAACTGTTTCTTTTCGTACTCGAAAAAAAGCAGCACATTTAGAATTAGCATTTGGGCCTTCTCATTGTAGCGCAGCATTTTTATACCTTTGATATTCGTTTAAATCAAAGTGACAGTAAATGTCAACGTTTTTAATTTGACAGGACGACAAAATTAACAACGTGCCTTTTTGGCTAAAATTGTTTATTTCACATGTTTGATATGCGAGAAACAAAGATGTAAAAAGATGACGTCATTCTCAAAAGGTAAAAATCCGACTATATTGTGGTGTTTATAAGTTTTTCTATGGCAACATAAGAACAGTAAGAGAAATCTGGCAACGCTTTACGTATGGGATATTATTAGAGAGCTTCCATGCAATAAAAACTTTTTCTTCAACAAAAGTACTTGGTAAACTAACTTTTTTGATTAGACCAATCACAAACTAGTAACAATGCTGTGATTTACTCAAATACTACCATGTGCACTTATCATAGCTCTGGTTCTATTCATCGTGTCCGCTTTTAAGGGAAACCCACTGCGATCCTTATTTGACATTTAACTGACATTTACCGCCGAAATTATGCGGTGAACGGCTGAAACGATTAACCTTTTCAACAGCCCTCAATGCTCTGTTTAGTGATCGACCCATTAAAGAACCTTACCCAGTTGTAACTGTCCAACAAATGACGCATAAACACTCCGCGTAGGAGTGTGTGTATGTATAAACGAGACAAGAAATCATATCGTCGAAGGGGGTTGCAAAAGGTAACCGGATATTCCGAAACAATCGAGCGACGCTCGCAGTACGGCTTGATTTTACAATCCCCAATTAGGGGCGAAATAGGGGCGTTATGCCGACGATTAGTGCTTGTCAAGGCTTAAGTGACAGGGCTGATACGGAGGCAATGACGTTTCAGGGGACGTTCCCGATTTCGGTTTGACGAAAATTGGTCAAAATTAGAGACCGGATTATCGCTCTCGTTTTGTATAGCGGCGAAAACCCCTCTTTTTAAATAAAGTCCATTCCAGGGCTAGTGTCACTGATGTAATAATTGTCGTTCCTTTTCTATTACATGTGAACTGAGCGAGATGGAAATTTCACGTCATTAACGTATGTCATTTATTACAAATTTTTGACGTTTGTGTCACGTTTAGAAATAACTCCACGTCCGTAATTTGACAATGTGTCATCTGATCAATGTATTTAAAAAACGAATTGGTGTCACGTGACAGACTGTCAAATGACTTTACGGAGTGTGCACCGGCGACATTTATGAATTTTTTCCAGCTGTTATTTGAGTTTTTTGATTTAGTATTTATTTTGTCTGGTTGAATTTGTAATTTTGTGTCTTTTTGACAACAGAATCATATTTCCAAGTAAAATAACTGATCGTACTAAGTTTTACATGAATAGTACTCAAATCCACGCAGACAGTTTCTGAAAAACTAATTTTCAGGTTTAATTTTTGTGTAATTTTCCGAAAAATCATTTATATCTCGCTTATTTGAAAGATCCTGTATAGACACACCGTGTAATAAAAGAACACTAATGAATGGGGCTATCACGTGACGTTTAGCGGGCAGGCCTAAGTTGCACTGTTTGGTGGGTAATTGTCAAAGTTGACTCTAGTTTTTCTTGAATATTGTCACGAATAACATAAGTTGCACCATGTTCCGGTACCTAGTCTGGCCCCGGTCTCCCCCAGTGCACTGCCGAATCAGCGAGACCGGCAAATTGGGGTCATGAGACGAGTATTTAATCGGCGTCTCAAGCCATCGACGACCACCGAACTCTGGGGTCATCCCCAGAGGGAGGTCACGAGCGACAGTCCGAACTTCCTAGTGCCCGGACGGCTCGTTACCCTGTTGCAGTACCTAAAGTAAGTCCTTTGGGCGTGTCGGACATAGGGGCACCCTGCTCGTATCGAGCGGGTACCGCTTGGCGGCACTTCAGAAGGCCTTACGCCCATACCCCCACACCCACGCATCTACACACCCCCTCTTGGACAGTGTTCAATACTAAGAGTTATGCAGCGCCGAATAAAGAAGTCATGCTTGTACTACGTTTGTTGTTTCTGTTCCTGCGCTACCCCCGAAACGTGACATGGTGGAGGCGCCTCGTTTGATCTCGGACTACTGATCTTCATATCAGTAGTCACACCCCAGCTCTACCCCTGACGCTACGACCCTCCCAAAAAATGAAGATGTTGAAGATTTTGAAGGACCAGTTTACAGACTCGCATTTGCCCGAATCGAGTAGGGTAAAGTAAAGAGCGACCTGGAGGACGCCCTAAAGCAACAGAGTCTATGCAGTGCAGATGAGCACAATAATAAGTATAATTTATATTAATTTAGTAAAGGTAAAATTTAACTGAGTAATTGGGTATAGTAGAAATAAGTATATAATTTGCATAGTTGCAGTTTAGTAATAACATTGTCTCAATTTTCTAAGCCAGTGACCTAGGTTCCTTGCTGAGACAGCAAAATAGTGCAAGTATCGTGTGTTTATTTAAAACTAGGTCAAGTGCAAGTACTTGATATAGGATTCTTTGTTTATTAATTTAAAAAATATATATATATTGTTTATTTCAGTGGCCACCGGACGACCTTGTTGCGTCTATCAACGCATTGCCATATCATTTAAGGAAGTAAAGCAGCAAGTCTTGGAGAAGCTGACATCTTCAGATGGGTCCCGCCACGACGGTTCTACTTACACCCGTGTGCACCCAGAGTCTTTTAATAAGTCGAGCTGAAGAAGCATCTCCAAATGTGCTCACGTTAATTAAGAAGAAGTATACATGTCCAATGATAGGTGTGCTAAAGGAGCACGCAAAAGGACACAGTAGGAAGAAGTGAAGCTAAGCGATGAAGTTTGCCGCTTAGAGAATACAGTGCCAAGAGACGGCACTACGAGATGAAGCCTAGGTGAAGCGTTTCCACTTAGATGATGGTGCCCAAAGGAGTATACAATACAATGTGCAGTTGACGTAAATTTTGGCCAAAATGGAGAGCAAGAAGATAGACGCAACACAAGGTTGAAAGGTGACCCAAGGAAAGAATTAATTTTTTTGTGGCTGAAAACATTATCTAGGAATCTAGAAGTAGTTTTAAGAGAAAAGTGTTTATATTTTTGGAATAAAGTTTTTCCCATACCCTCTCTAGCAAATAAGCAACATCGGTTAATTTTAAGATTCATATGGAAAAAGGAAAGACGAGAAATTTATTTTGTAATATAGAATTTTAGTGTTCGGGGCGAACACTTGTTGGAAGGGGGAGATGTCACGAATAACATAAGTTGCACCATGTTCCGGTACCTAGTCTGGCCCCGGTCTCCCCCAGTGCACTGCCGAATCAGCGAGACCGGCAAATTGGGGTCATGAGACGAGTATTTAATCGGCGTCTCAAGCCATCGACGACCACCGAACTCTGGGGTCATCCCCAGAGGGAGGTCACGAGCGACAGTCCGAACTTCCTAGTGCCCGGACGGCTCGTTACCCTGTTGCAGTACCTAAAGTAAGTCCTTTGGGCGTGTCGGACATAGGGGCACCCTGCTCGTATCGAGCGGGTACCGCTTGGCGGCACTTCAGAAGGCCTTACGCCCATACCCCCACACCCACGCATCTACACACCCCCTCTTGGACAGTGTTCAATACTAAGAGTTATGCAGCGCCGAATAAAGAAGTCATGCTTGTACTACGTTTGTTGTTTCTGTTCCTGCGCTACCCCCGAAACGTGACAATATCTCAGGAACGCCTCAAGTTAGAGGTATGAAATTTTTACCACAGACGCACCTCGTTGGATGCCTGGTTCAACAAAAACAAAGCGGCAACCATTAAAGAAAATTTTAAGAACTATTCTAAGACAGAAGTGAATTTCAATATGACGTTACAGTTAATGTCGTCACTGCCACTTCTCCTGGGACAGAGAGAAGAATTCAATAAAATGTAAGTCTAGTTACAAGCATAGGTACATGTTTTAAATGACAAAATGGTGAATGACATTGTGTTACATAGGGGCGTTACTAATGACCAAAAACGCACTTAAGTATACTTTACACCTGATTAAATCCGACCTGAATCCATACCAGTAATGAGGCTCTCAGCAGCCCTATTTTGCAACTCTCATCACGTCTCTAGACGTGTTTTATCTCGGTTCCGAGAAAAAATAATGAGGGCTGATGGCGCTAATTACTTTTTTTGAGTGTTCAAAGGGCCTAGATTTTAGTTTATTCTAGTTAGTATTATAATCATTAATAATATTGTTTACTGGAATGATGATGAGTATGTCTCAGTATGTACACATTAGATAAGATTAAAAGTACAGATTAAAGTTAGTTTGGTTGCGTCGTAGGTACAGGTGGAACATATAGTACATGTACCAAAAACGCTCAAAATCTCAGTTTTTTTTGTAGTTTTTTTAATTTTAAACCGCTTACTGTAGTTGTAAGTTTTTTATTATTCATCGTAACTATAGTTTAAAATGAGGTAAGTACTTTTTAGTTTTAATAAATTACTATTAACAGATTATTTAAGAATTATGTATTGGAATAATTGCATTCTGTGTTCTATCATACTTATCCAAAACCACTGTGTTTTCTAAGTTGTCAAATTCTTTAATAAAAAACTTTTCTGGTGTAAAAACGATGATTAACACTGTATTAATCACGATCAGCTTCGACTTCGTGTTATCATCACTTTGTCCTATATCTACTTCTAAATGCATACAACATCTTATCAGTAATAAATAGGATTAATAAGCAAACTACAAAGTCTCCAAAATAGCCAGCTTTTAAGCCGATTTTCAGGGGTATTAGAACCTTTCGTAATTTTTTAGTGAAAAAAATAATTTGTTTGCAAGTTTATTAAAATCTATTTCAGGCTGCATTTATCCTTTCTGCTGCTACTAACCCCTACCGCCCTTTTCGCCGCCGATAAACTGCCCCTATGCGAAGAAAAATGCACTTGTAGCTACGAAGTGAACTCGGAACAGGCTAAAGTGACATGCGTCAAAAACGTCAAACCGTTGCTCTACAACAACGCCACCTGGTTCAATCTCAGCACCAACCAATCGTACGGCTACCTGGAGCTGACGCTGACCAATCAGAATTTTATCGAATTGAACTTTACATTCCCGAAGAGCGCGTTGACGTATTTGAACTTGGCCAACAACGACATCTACCAGATCAGCGACAACGTGTTTCAGAACTTGCAGCAGATGAAAGTGCTCATACTGAGCAATAACGATTTGACGCTTTTGTCGCCTGACGCCTTCAAGGTTGGTTACTATAACAGTGACATAAGTATAGATTCGAATTAAAATAAAATTTAAAGGGAAAATATCTGCCAGAGCGTTACGATCCCTTGCGGTCATTGATTGAACTAAGATTGGACCATAACAAACTACACACTTTAGACAAAGACATCTTCGAACACACCAGCGATTTGGAAGTGCTGGATTTAAGTTATAATCCTTTGACAGTAATCGATTCGCACACTGAGATAGCTATAGACAGTTTGGCCAATTTAAGGGTAAGTAAAGTCATTTGACAGTTTACAGACATTTCTAACTATCACGTGATGAAAGTGATGTCATATCACCCTGTGTGTGTATATTTTCGTTTGGCAATTTAGTACAAAACTAGTGTATGTGTATTTGGAAGAGTGCCACGTGACGGCCCTACACGAATATCACGTGTCTATTAAATGTTGAATCTCATCACTTTCTAAATCAGCGCACTCTTAAGTCGAAAGACTTCAGTTGATTTGCCTGTTTTAGCCTTTCCTCTCTCTCTCTCTTATTTTAAATTTTGAAGAGAACCGATTACAACTCCACTATAGTTTTGCACTAAACTTGCCACTAGAAAACGTTACAACATATTTTCTGAAAATTAAAAATTTCTGTTTTTTTTGGACAGGAACTCTACCTGCAATACACCAATATATCGACGTTGCCAGCTTATTTGCTGCATACTCCCGCTCATCTAGCGATTCTGGATCTGAGTGGAAATCCCATTGACAAAGTTCCCGAAACACTGAGCGATTCACACAATTTGACCGAACTGTATCTCAACGATACCGACTTTGTGAACATAACTAAAGAGAAGTAAAGTGAACAAAACTGCTTCAGTTCGAATTGAAGTTTTACATACAGATGTGATAAAAATAATAAAATTGAACACCACATGTAACGGACAGAGAAATATTGGGAATTAATGCGCAAAACAAAGATGGAAGTTTAGTAAAAAACTAAGTTTGCCATGGATTTTGACGCGGCCTTGTCACGTTGTCACCAGCGTCTCAAAATTGAGAATTAAGCCAGCATATTGTCGAATATAGATTTTTACCTAATTAGTTATGTTAATTGGATATTAGAAGTTATTTTTGTTCAGCGAAATAAATAGTCCAAAGTTCATTATGACAACATTATGTAACTAATCCAGTCGTTTAATTCAGATAAGCGTCTGACAACTCCGCCGCGACGCCTACTAGATTTTTTAGTGGATTTTCTGTCTTTGTCTCGCGCATGTGATTATCAATCTGTCAATTGTTTTTACCACACCGGTATGCTCGAACTGCATCACGTGATTATTGCATTGAATAAATGCAACCAAGTCTCGTGACAGCTATTCATTTTGATCGTTCACTAGTTGTAACATTGGATTCTTGGTTTCAGTGGATTCTTTAAAGACATCCCAACTGTGAAGGTGTTGCATCTGTGCCACGTTCGAAATTTGGAGTATATCGGCAAAGAGGCTCTTTCAGGTTTAACGAATTTGGAGGAACTGCATATAAGCGATAACATTAGATTGACCGCCCTCGATCATTTCGCTCTAGCTAAAGTAAACGAACGCAATGGCGGATCTATTTGGCCTCAATTAAAAACTGTAAGGATATACGCTTTGGACCACTTAAATGCGAAATCAAACTTATTTGCAGTTAAATTTGGCTAACAATAAACTGGCCTATCTGGATAGTGATTTTTTGGCCCGTTGGGACGCGCTGACGTCACTGGATATTCAATCCAACCCATGGACTTGCGAGTGCGAGAACCAGTGGATGGTCGAAGATTTGATGCAGACTTATTTGAAAATTGAACCTGAAAAGGCGAGCACAATTAGGTAAATCAATATTATTAATCAAAACTTGTGCGTAAAATGTTTGTAGGTACCATGGGCGGAAAGAAGACTTTCAGCCCAAATAACTATTACTTAATCAATTTCAAACTACAACTTGAACAGAAATTACTAAAATTTCTTCTGGACACTTTTTCTAGGTGTGGAGCCCCAGTTGAAATGATTGCCTTCACTTTTCAGCAACTGTACGAGGAACACTACACTATGCGATGCTTGGACAAGTACGGTGCAGAACCCGATAAGGATGCCGCCCTCTTAATTGGGGTTCTTGCTGGTAATTATTTTGTCTAAGTACGTCACCAGCAAAAATGATCTCATTTTTAACTTTAGGGGTGTTGATTGCAATTCCTGTGGTACTTTTTATCCTGTTTGCCATCCAAAGAAAATGGTTTGGATTGTTTAGTATGTGCGATCATTCTCCTGCTGCCTACTCCAGAAGGTACTACACATCCACCAAGGACGATGATTTCTAGTCGAGTTTGTTTGTTTATTAAGTTAGTTCTTTAAGCCATTTAAACAAATTGTTTTTTATTTAGTTTTTTTTAGTATTACGTACAAAGTTTTTATTATATGTTAAGAGTTGCTTGTGTTGCTGATAAAAAGTAAAATGGCCGTGCATACGGCAAAATCAATTCTCGAGCAAATTTGATTTCGTAGTCTGCGATTTTTCCGATATGCGCCGTTTTTCCCCAATACGCTACCCGCAAATTGGTCTAACGAACGCTATTCTGCCCTTAATTTTTTCAATCACGTTCAATTTTACGTGGATAGCTCCAGGATCGGATTGTACAGTATTTTATCACTGCTCCAAAAAAGTTATGATTAAATCCACAGATAAAACAAGGACAACTAATGACGTCACGAGTTTTTTTCACTGCTGTCAAATGTCAAAAAACTTGCATTAAGCGACCCTGCATTAACTGAACAACTTTTGTCTCCCACTTGGTTGCTTATGCTCCTTCCTGCTATATTTTTTTATCATTGGATTCAATTTACATGTGTATCCCCCCGCTTTCTCTCTAATTTCTCAAATATCACAATTTACCGGAATTAATATTGAAATTGTTGTTAATACCGGGTTTAACAACTTTAATGAAACACATTGTTGGGCCAATTACTGTGTCGAATACCGTTCAGCAAGCCTCAAACGTTGATGCTATCCCGAAACGTTCCGGGGATATTTCTGGATAGAGAAGCAATAGCCTATCCGCACCAAAATAGTTTACTTTCTACCAAATTATGGTTGTGTACAAGTTAATTAATAATAACTGTTCTGTAATTCTAAAATTGAATTTACTTTCAAAAACCCTTAAAATATGCAATCACTTTGGTGATCCAAACTGAGTGAAACATTTTTAAGAATCACATGAAGTTACGTTTACTGCAAATTCGGAAACTCTGTCAAACAATATTAAATCAAAAAAGTCGAGTGTCAGTTGTAATAAACACGTGACTTTCAACCAATCAAAAATCATTATTACACCGGAAACCGCAAGTTTAAAACTGTCAAAGATTTTAGTGGTTTGCCTGTCAGTGGTCAAAAAAACAGCTGTCTTTTTCTTGACCAATCACAAACTACTGATTTAAGCATCGAATGTTTGAAGTTAAAGACATTTTCCCACTACTTTAGGATTGAGTCATCGAATTTAAAACACTATTAAATTAAATGAGATACCCAAAAGTAAAGTACTGGTGCGGAAGGTAAAGGCCCATAAACCTTTCCCCCTTGTACATAACCTTAGCGACGCGGATGCGTATCAAACCTTTCTTCCTTCGGCTGTACACCGCACATTGTCTGTTAAACGGGCAATTTAAAGCCGAAATCCCGTTTACCACCCTCCGAATCCCTTGACGGGGTGAACGATCCGCTCCTCCTATTGGTCGAAGACGGCTCCGCCCTACGGAGGTCTGATGGGCGCGCCCCCTTAACCCCCCCGCGGGGTTGTTAGGTAAAATATACCTTTTTGCGGCCGACATTCTTTTATTAGCCCGCGATTTGCGTTTTATTAGTTTCGATTTTTTTTGTGTTAAATCAAATCGTTGTATACGGCCGCCATGTTTGGATATTTGCTTTAATGTGATTTATAGATGGATGTTTTCAAATTGTGTATGTAAATTCTATTAAATTGTATATAGTTTGGGAATCCTTAAAAATGCAATAATAGCAACATGGCGTCTATCCCAGATATACGTCAATATTAACAGCCATGTTGGTTTATCACGCTGACGTAATTTGACAGTTGGTCAAATTGCTATTTTGTCAAATTACGTCAACGTGACGTCTATCCAGCGTAAAAACGAAAGGAGCTAGATTTTCAAATTCGACATATTTGTATCTACCTACATTTATTTTCAATCCTTTTCAGATCTTTCAAAGCGGAATTCTGTCACGTGAACAAGTAAAATGCTTAGTTTACGCAATTTAGCAAAGAAAAATATATTTTTTGGTCGAATTTAATGTTAATTGACTCTTCTTTTGTTGCACTTTGGTGCGTGTGTTATTTGCTCCGTAAATTTGCTGTCATTGGTTTAACTCTTAACTTATACTGTTAGCAACATTGTATTTCGTATGATCTTGATGTTATAGTTATTATTACATCACGACACCAAAAAAGTTTGAAACAAAAACGAAAAATAACATAAGATAGTGGGTGTCAGGAAATTACATTTCGTTGTTTGGTTTGTATTGGACACACATGACCGCCTTACGTACAAAAAACCCGAAAGCACGTGATACCTGTCATTCATTAGCTGTACTTTACAAATGTCAAACGTCAATATTCAAAATACCAACTATTTACGACCAATAGAAACACTGGCACAGTAATGTCCACTATCCGCCATTACCACAGTGAAAATAAGAATTTAAACCTGTTTTTACTATATTTATGTACTTAACTCTTAAAATAAAAGTATAAAAACGTGATTTTTCAGTATTTTATGATATACAGGATTGAATTTTCCGGGTAGTTTAGATTGGTGAAGGAGCTTTGACAACGTTGGCGTCGTCGAGATAACAAAAGGGCCGAATCTAAGCCGTAATAGACTTGATGAAGGCTAATCGGGTTTAGGGCTGTAACTCCATTAAAAGGACATTTTCCATTGTGCCACTGGGTTGTTTTCGATCCCGCTCGAAATAAGCTGGGAGGGTAAAGAGGGTGCCGCTTTGACGACATTCTCGCGCTTTAATTAGTTTACGAAAGACGTTGCGGGCTGCTTAGAATGTGACCCTTGATGCAAATCAAAGTTAGTTTAATGTGATGCAATAGTAATTGGTTTTACACTTACAATTCAAAGAACATACAAAAAAAAAATGATGAACAAACATTCTGCTGCCTCGTGCCATGTCACATATCACCCCCACCCTGTCTAAAGCGCGCCAAAGTCACCCCCCATATAGCAGAACGAGCGAGACTCAAAACTTCTTTCCCCGATTACGGGGGTAGCAAACTGGAAAATGGGGCGGTAACTCGCGCTATCATAGTCGGCCTCTGCCCAATATTGGCCAGTTAGTGTTCGGCGTTTGTTTTAAACGTTTTGGGTGCTTCATCTCTATAAACATGTATAAAGTTTAATTGTTTGACAAAATGAATCGCAAAGACTTTAGTTCGGATAACATTACGCAAAACAGAACGAGTTTTCTGATCGAGGACATTCTGTACAGACAAAAAAATGGTGATCATCCACGCTCGGATTCATCTGCTTTTTTTTCTACTCATTTGAACAATAATAACTCCAAAGTACCCTTAGAGCCTCCAAGTAGGGCGTTTCATTCCCCTCAAAAACACCATCAGGAAAGTGGTTGTAATAAAGACTTTGGGGCGCAGGGGTTTTTTCAAGGAAATTTGGTGCAAACTGGTGGTGTGCCCGGGTTTCAAACTCCGGATAACGGTTATATTCAGGTGATGGGCGCTTTGGGAGCTTATCTGGGTACTCCCTATAAAAATATAGGCGATCCATACTTTCTGACACAAGGTATATTAAATTTGATTAAAATTTGTTTTTCATAGCTAAGCTAGAGCTTTCTCAAAAATTACAAAAAATTAGTCAGATTTGACTGAAAACAGGGAAAGTTGTCTGGTTACAATCATATTTATTTATCGTGCTATATGTTAATAACCCCTAATTGCACCGTCGTGTCGTTTTGTAAGCCTAGCTTGTTAAAGTGTGGCTTAGACCCTTAGACTATGACAGTAGTCAGGTAAAAAAGTCACACTCTTAACCACATTTGACTTAAGCTTCGCTTAAAGTAGGACGGTGCAAATGGCGGTAAGTAGTATTAATATAAGTAATGTACAGTGAAAATAAATCGACAAAACAAAGACAATTTAATTTTTGAAAATTGACCATCACGTGACCAAATAAACTGGTTGAGGTAAGACATTCTCTTTTCATAACTATTGTCAGGGTAGTATGTCAGTTGTCATGTTGTCAAATAGTACTGTATCGATCAATCTCTGAAATACGTCTGATGTGTTTTAATTCGTAAGAATTGCCTTCGTTACGTGATGGTCAAACTTTCGTGAATCGGACTATATTAGCATATCCGTTACATATTATGTAAAGTGTTTACAGTGTCTATCTCATTTTAACTCATCCTGACCAAACAGGATGCCCTATATGTTACTACAATTTTAAAATTCAGGTTCACTTCTTTCAATATACGTATTTTAATCCATCAAAGGTATGTTTCACATTAAACACTCCGTTTTCTATTGGCAAATTCAGTGTATAACTAGTATATTGCCGTACTATTTTAATGACATTTGATAGAGCAGGATACAAGTAGTTTAACATTCAATATACCAACTTGCCAATGGAAAACGTTATGAGTTTATGAAACCAATTATTTTCAAATGTCAGATTACCTATATGCTATATAATCGCGTTTTTAATTGGCAAGTTTAGTGCAAAACTAGTGTATCTGTACCCTGCTCTATCAAATCTCATTGAAATAGTATGGGAATACACTGGTTTTGCACTAAACATGTCAATCAAAAACGCCATAAGTTAAGATAATATACAGGTACGAAAATTTCAAAATTCTCCCTTAGATAAGCGAGTATTTGGCCACATTCATTTTCTCCGAGAGCGAGCAGAGCTTTTTTGACGTCACAATGACGTAATTTGACAGTTTCTCAAATTATGGTTTTGCTAAATTACGTCAGAGTGACGTCAAAAACGCTATGCTCGCTCCATGGAGCTTGAAAACTAATACTGGTACCGTCGCAGCTGTCAAAGCAAAGTTAATTAAGTCAGGTGGTCGGCCATCTTAATTTCCTATTTAAATTCTGCTTTACATTGATGCCAACCAATAAGCTAATATAAAAATGAATTCTCTAGAAGTTTCAATAGGATCCAGACAGATAGTCACGTGATCACTGTTGATATATTTGTAAACCAAATGAATCATATTATGGTCAATACTGTCAAATGACGTCACAAGCTTCTTAGTAATGTGTTTTTGTATTGTAATATTGATATTTCATAGGTTTACCGTTTCATCCGACTTTATTTGGAAGTTCAGCCAGCGAAATTTCCTTGAACGCATTGAAACACTGTCGGAGAAGAAAAGCGCGCACAGTATTCAGCGATCCCCAACTGACAGGTTTGTGACATTTTAGCAGCATCTTCGATGATATCGAATGTGATTGTTTGTCCTTCTTAGGGCTGGAAAAAAGATTTTCAGCCCAACGCTACCTTTCCACCCCTGAAAGAGTGGAACTGGCAAACGCGCTCAGTCTGAGCGAAACGCAGGTGAAGACGTGGTTTCAGAACCGCAGAATGAAGCACAAAAAACAGATGCGAAAGCTGCAAGAAGAGAAAGCGAACGGTATTCTAAAGAAAATTGATGGGAACGAGAAGATTCGAACAAGCATGAATGATAGTAAGTGTTTATTTCAGTACTTTTCAATTATTGACAATAATCAAAGTTAAACGGCACGCCACTGTTGAAAATTTCCCGGAAAAGACGAAAATCAAATCAAAGTCCCTGAACTCTGCAAATTTCTTGGCGTGACCATCTTAAACATCAATTAGGGGCATCTTTAGAAGGGAAATTGCCGACTGCTAAGATGGCGGACACGGGAGAGGGATGGTTGTTCGGTTAATTCAATAAGGCGAATCACGTAGGGAAAGTTTCCCTTTCCCGAGGTCGATTATACGAGACTGTCGAGGTTTTTCCGGAAGGCAAATTATGAGCGAGAAAAATAGAATCCGCTTAGGAAAATAGTGAAACCCGAACTGCGCGTAATACCCGAGGGAGTCTATTAAAATGGTATTATAGGTTTTGGCCCTTTGCCGCTTTTCTTACAAATCCCAAATTAGGAGTTAGTATTATTTTTGAGCAATAATTTCAGTTGATTAGTTTTTACGCCTAATCAAACCTGAAACTGTGATTTTTTTTTTGATTACTTTTAGGAAACAGAAAGGATTTAATTTGTAGGTAGTTAAAATTTAAAAGATATCACGTGATCCTACATGTCATACAAATAAGAGACCACGTGATCTGGAAAAAAAAATCACGTGACATCTGTCAAAAATTCCTAATTTTCAACAGAGATAATCAGATAATGAAATGGTGGCAATAGACTAGAGCGTCCATGCTCAACAGTCAACGATTCTCCATTGTTTTCTATTTAAAAGCATTTTTTATTTATTTTAGATTCTCATCAGCAAGATGGAATGTTGCAGGTGGGCGGGGACCAGCCCCCGAGCAGTTCAGGAACAAATTCGGACTTGAGCGATTGCGAAAGCGACATTGACATAGTCGGAGACGCGGGTAAACACATGGGGTACAGTTTTAAAGGGACATAAACTTCGGAAATTGCTATTGTTTTTTTTTTGTTATTGTTATAGTTTTGGATGTAGCAAAGTGTACTGTATAGTTTCAATAAAAAATCGGTTCAATTACATTATCATGATCATTTTTGTTGAGATGAGTTATAAACTTCAGATTGCCGTTAAATTTTAATCTGAACTGTGCTTCAAGACACACCAATAAACCACCATCTTTTTGCGCACCTTTGTGAAAATACTGACTTTGACAATATTTTTAAAATTTCTTATGGGACAAACTGGACAAACCTTTAAACTAACCCAATATAAATGATACCCCTTGAAAGTGGACAATGCTAAGAAGCTTCTTCAGGTAACTAACATGAAAAAATAGCTTTAAATCCAAATTAATAAACTTATACAGCCTGATACAGCGCATTATAGACAACTCAGATAAACGGTACAACAACACCAAATCCAAAGCGGTAATTTACTGCTGCACCAAATCAGATCAAAGCGTCATTATGAGCGTAGAAACCGAAGGAAAAAGGCGGGATTTGAAGTGCTTGGACAGTAATAGAGACAGTTCTGTAGAGCGGGAGAATAGTTTTTCCATTGAAACTGAGCACGGAGATGTGATAACGTGTAAGCATCCGAATGAAGCAAAAATAGTGCCTGCTTCTAAAAAGGACAACCAAAACAGTAACCGAGTTAGTTTTACTAATACAGAAGAATTCAGCAGTGAAGTGAAGAGTGGTGATGCAGAAGTGCAACCAAATGTTAAGGATTTGATAGCCAAGTTTCCGAAAAAAAGAATTGAAATAGCTACGAAAGGTTAGAGGTTTACTTTTCTTTTCTGCTATTACTGGCTGTATTTTTTAGGTGTGGACCAGATTTCTCTACTACTGGAACAAATCAAAAGAATGAAAACCGGCCTGGAGCGCCTACACGAAATCGCTCTTCAATTCAACTGTTCTGAACGTTTTAGTGAAGATATTAACTTCTTAATAAATAATGTCAGGCCACATTTGGAACGACATGCGAGGAGAAGAAACATCCAAAAGTCCACCTCTAAAGGTGATTGAATTCATTTTTGCCAGTCCCAAACACAAATTTGCCGGTTTTTTTTCCTGTTTCTACAATGTGTCCGTTCCGAAATTTTTGGTAGGGTTAAATAAAACCGTCTTTGATTTCTAGAGACAAAGCTATTTTATTTTTGTCTTAATTATTAATGGAACACAAATAAAAAAATCTCTAAAAAACGATTATTTGGGTTAAACCAGAAAATAATTTAACAAGAGACGTAACAAACAAAAAAGAAAACAAAAACCATCGTTTCTGTTTCGGAACGCGCGGTGATTTACTCGAAATTAAAATGAAGATTCTGGGGGAAACGAAATTGTCAAACTTAAACCCTATCGCAACTTAACAATTACATCACAAAAACTGGCAATTTTCGGATCGAAATGGTCCGTCAAGAGCGTTTCGATTCATAACCAAAATCAACGAGTAAACTTTTTTCAAAATAAATTCAACAAACTGGTACACGCAATGAGAGAAGAGTACGATTTGCGGAATTAAACCTTATTATTAAAAAAATATTACTGCTAATATAAATACAACGGTATCTCCTAAAATACATATCTAATATTTTCACAGTTGTTTTATTTTTTTTAGGTTAACCTAGAATTTTACTTTCTCGTTCGGGTGATTTCTATACAAAATACATCGAACAAGTAGTGCTGTTGAGTTGGTATAGATACAGGGGGGTCCTATTTTTTTATACTGAGTTTTGGTAAAAAATATTCCATTTACAACAAAACGCAAAATGGGTCCTGTTGTATACAGAGTTATACGATTAAATTTTGACTCGTTCGGCCAGATCAAATGTTGAGACACCCTGTATGTGAATGTGCGAACCGTTTCTCAGGGTAGAGAGTGAGGTGTCGCTATTAATTATTCGTTTAGCCTATATAGTACAGTCAAAAGTGTTTAGCGTCATAAAATACTTTTTTCGCCCTGTAACAGTTACACAAAAAAAAGAACCGAGCCTTTTTTTCCAAGCGATCAGTCTCTTTAAAACGTTCTCTCTTCCGTTTTTTCCGCATCTGACGATAACGCCTCGATGAGAGCCTCAACGCAATTTTTAGGAATCACCGTACCTAAAAAAAAAACAAATAAATTACACAGTGAAATTGTTATGAGCTTGTGATAATAGTTAATAGTGTTTTTAACGGTTTTGTTTTGCAGACCACTGTGTTTAAACGGTTCAAAAAGTGCTACTTTATATACAGGTATGGAAATTTGAAACTCTGACAAAGATGGAGAAAAGTAACATAAGTCAGTCTGTCGGCACGAATGCGACGTCATTCGATAGTCGGACACATGATTTGATTGGTATAGTCTGTTCAGTGACACTTGTAGAAGCCTCTAGCACTTTTAGGTAGGTTCTCAATAGCATTAGAGGTCTCTGGCACATTTAAAATAGTCCTGGAGGCCTCTAGCAATTCAAGACAGTTCTAGAAAAGTTTAAAATACTTGTAGAGACCTCTAGCAGTTTTTAAAAAAATTTCAATAGCATTTTGGGGCCTATGGAATTTTCAAAATAGTTCTAGGGGGCTCTGGCAATTTAAAACAGTTATGGAACGGTTTAACATACTTGTAGGACTCTAGCACATTTCAGAAGGTTTTCAGTAGCATTTAGCATTTTTCTGACACTATCAAAATAGTTATAACGAGGCCTCTGGCAAATTTAAAACAGTTATGGGACGGTTTAAGACACTTTTAGGACTCTGGCACACACAAGAAGGTTCTCAGTAGCATTTAGAGGTCTCTGACACTTTTAAAATGGCCGTAGAGAACTCTGGCAATTTAAATCAAGCAAGTTTTCAAGGCACTTTTTACTTCTGGAAATAGTCAGTTGACACAAAACTGGTCTATATGACTCACCCTGATTTCTTCGAAACTGATAAAAACGTCAAAATAACCTGACATTTATTGAACCGTCAAATTGACAATGGGGCTATCATGTTATAAAACACATATTCTTATCAGTCACAGAACAAAGCTTATCTTGTGATCAACTCTGAAATTAGTCTTTTCCTACTGTTTATTTTCTTGAAATTTCGATATCTGTAATAACTGCTTTTGAGTAAGGTTTTGACAGTTGACATGCATGAATGTCTATTGAGGATGTAAACTGGTCTGGCAGTAAAATCAAACACCATCAAAATCAAAACCATACAAGACTTTTTTAAAACAATCATTAATTCATTGTAGTTCTAAATAAGATTGATCTTCTCAAATGAACTTACCGACGACTTTCAAGTCCTCTTCCGTCCTTAACCTAATCACTTGCATTTTGTTCTGGACGCCACCGCGGGCAGCTAAAACCCCTTCGACACGGCTCCACACCGAGAGAACGCTGCCACTTACTACGTGATATGTGCGTCTACGCAGTCCTAAGAACATAAACAAGTTAACTAATACACTGAAACTCCCTTGCAATTGAATACAAACTTACCAACTTCGCATTCGTGACCGGCTGTGGCGTTCCGACAATTGCCGCGCCAATACGCGTGCGAACACGTATTTACCGAAGAGTCGTACTGTTCAGTCCAGGATTTTTCGGCATCGGCCGAATCCACCTTTAAACCCAATCACATTAATACACAAAGTAACAGATCACAAAACAACACACCTTTTTGTACTTTTTCTCCAGTTCGGCCAGACTTTCTTGTCGGAACTGCAGTCCTGTGTTCGGTCGATATACCGAAAACATTTGGTCTTTTTTGCTTTCCGGCTTCTTTTTACCCGGGTTACTGCTGCCTCCGTCCACGGCTATTGCTAAGATAGCCGTATGTTTGCCGTTTCTCACCTGATCATTAAAAAATTTCAAACTTTTATTACAGCACTAATATGACTCAAGACTTGAATCTCACGTACCTGGTGAGATAACCAGAAACCTTCATTATCCCCGGTCAAGTCTGAGTATTTGTCCAACGCCTCCGGCCAGGACATACCTCGTTCCACGTGAACTGTATGCAGTTCCGTAGGCGCAGTCCCGGTGGCGTGTTTACGCACAAACGTGACGCACTTCACCCTCTTGACCACTTCTCCACCGGTTCCTAAATCTAAAATACCCAGATCGAAGCGACCGCTACGTTTTGCTTGCGTCACGATCGCCGCCAGAGTATCCGTGAAATATCTAATTGAAGAAAAACAATTTGCAAACGCTGCCACTAGTCTAAACTGAAGGGTAACTTACTTAAATAACCTATTCTGTAATTCTACTGGCATACCAAGTATACGGTTAAGGAACTTTGACATATTGTTGTAGTCTTTGTCTAAGGACAGGACTCCGGGCATATTTTCACTATTTACGATTAGGCCGACACCGATCTGAAAAATGTTAAGACACTAAAGACCATTCCAATGAGACTGGACGAATTGCGAAACAGCTTTAAGTCAACATTAACATTGTATGAAGCCTATACTACCCAGCATACAACAACTTCAAGTATACGGGCCCTTGGGCTTCGCTCTTATTATCTAGCAAAACAGTCAAGCATTAAATCAAGCTCAGATAGAATGTCAAATTGACTGCAGTGCACCAAAATATAATACACAACAAATGCCTCACCAATGCACCAGCGACATCTTTGAAAAACTCTCCCTTGTAATCTTTGGGAGGAGGTACTAACGGAGCCTCGTAGCCCATGACGGCTTTCATCGTGGTTTCCAGGGCCGTTCGACCGTATTTGTTGTCGATGTTGAACTGGCTTAAGTCTCGGGTTTCGGTTGCGCGTCGATCGCCGTGCGTCAACGCACCTAAACTCTCTAATCTGCATAGAAAAAATATCCAGTTATTATATCTTAAGTCATATTCTACTGTAATATGTATAAATGTGCAAATAACCGTTAATATAAAAATATATATATTTTGTCCAAATTGTGTATAACCCTCTCACATCTCGCTTCAATGGAAAAGGCAAACTCAATTTGGATTCTACTTTAGCATTCGCCAAAAATTAGGCCTTAAAATGCCTTACATTTGATAAATTGAAATTAGAAGAAAAAAACATAAAATGTATACCTTTTGGCTACAATAGAAGCAAACCTCCTTTCACCAGCCAAATCCGATATAAGGAAAATATACTCAGGTGCATTGACTTGATTACTTCGATGAGTTCGGCCGAACTGTTGAATCGCCCGGTCAGCTGACCAGGGCAATTCTAGGGTTATGTGAACTCTACGTCTTTGGTTTTTCACTCTTCGGTCGCTATAATCAACAAAGAAAAATCCGTGACTAATGAGTTCCACATTAAAAACGAGTAAACCACCCACCTTTGCAATGAAATTCCACTAGACGCCGCTTCTGAAATAATGGCTACGTCTTTTTCACCATCCATAAACCGTTGTTTTTCTGTCAGATTTAACGTTTCTAAAGGAACGTCAATTTCCGAACGGCTCTCGTACTGAATGGCGCCGTCCTCCGTTTGAACTACTCGGCCTTTCCTACCTAAAAATCACAATGTAGTGACTGATCTACTTGGGAAAGGTGAGTCAAGAACACACCAGTCATTTCAGCGACATTTTCCGGGCCGCCCAGTTCGTCTATTAACTGATCGAGAGTGTTGGGCGGCAATTTTTCGCCCAGCCTCTCGATCGCATGTAATAGTTCTTCTTTCATGCTGCACGCCCTGTCGATGGCGTCCATAGGGGGCGCAGACGTTTTGATGTCCGAACCACCATTTGCTTTGGCTACATAAGCAGGTAATCCTTTATTATTAGAAGACATATTATGTTTTGAATTGTAAAATTGTGAGCTAGTACTTCTAGTTTACTTATTGCTTCACTGAGTCTCTTGTGACTGTACAGAGAAACAAAACAATTCTTACCTTTAGTTGTTTTTTGGGAAATCAACATTGACAGTTTATCCTGAGTTGACTGTCGTTTTTTAGGCGACTTTTTCTGTTTCTTTCCTTTTTTCTTATTTCGACTCCAGGGGTCGTTGTCGGAGTCACTACAAACCACAATTAGAGAGCTACTACTCCAAAAGTAGTGAAAACTCACCTGTCAGAATTAAAAGGATTGAAATCACTGGACTGATTTGAATCGCTGTGTTCCTCCGAAATTTCACTCTCGTTATCAGACATCTGAAAGTCCGAGTCGCTTTTCTCACTGTTGTCCGTGTCCGACGTGGACCATTTGTTCCGTTTAACGGCTCTTTGGGCTGCCTGTCGGACAGGTTTTCGCTTCTGCGCCGAACTTCCCTCCTCTGAGCTACCATTTAGGGATTTTTTAGTGTCTGCTCCACCTGCACCAATTCCTAACAATTTGTGAATCCTATTCCTGTCCGGAGCGGGAAAGTGTTTCTCCACTAACGTTTGAAACACCCCTGGAATTTCTCAGTGTCATTTTAAATCGACCAGTAACGTTTATAACCAAACCTTTGGCAGTCGACACAAAATCAGTTAGTTCACCATCATCCCGTTCGAGTTGCTCTAAAGTTCTAGCCTCGCCAGTACTCTGCAAACCAATCACGACGCACTTTCCCATTTTAATGGCTTCGTGCGCTACGGCTACGGCGTGTGGCACTTTGGCAGCGATGCACAAATACTTGAAAAATCGCTGATGCGCCGACCAAAACTGACCCCACATCGTTTTGCGCATACGGTTTTCCGCGTCCACTAACTCGGCGGCTTCTTGAAACTTTTGCATCGCATCCACCCACAATTTTACGCTGGCGTCGTACACTTTCTCGAACTCTTTGGATAATGGTACTTCTTCGATTTTGAAAGACACTCCATGAAAACTTAATTGTCGAGCTATGTACATTCCTACAAAGAAGTTTTCATATAAAAAAAACAGTATAGGAACTAGTTACAACCATGATCCGCTAATGTCATCTTTGTAGATACTGAATGAACGTAAAAAAATGACTAATCTAATGGAAACTATTGAACCTCAATGCAAGTCATTTTAGAAGCAAAACTAACCTCTCAACTTCATGTCCATGGCGACAATTTCCATAGCACCAACTCCACGTTTCTCAACGGCGGAAATAAAGTCCGAAAACTCCCTAAAGGTAGTCCCTTCACCCCACAACCCTAATCGCACCATATAGGCCATATTTCTAGGCTCTGAGGCTCCAGTGGCTGAGGCATACACCACTCTAGCTTTAGGTAATTTGTTTTGCAGTTCCAACACAGTCAAACCTGAACATAATCACACTTAATAGAATATTCTTACTAAAAAAAAATAAAAATTACCAGTCTTGGTAGGTTTAGAAGAACCAACCGGACACAAATTCTTGGCCCTGTGACACTCGTCGAATACGATTAGACCGTCAAAGTCGTGATTGCACCATTGTAGCAATTGCTTCAGCCTGGATTTGTATTTTCCTCCAGCTGAATTGCTCTCCCCAATTAAGGCGGAGTAGGTGCTGAATATCACGCCCCTTTTCACGTTGTTGTTTACGGCCGACGAGATTTTAGCGTATTTGAACTTGTTTAGAGGATGCACGTCAATTTTGCCGGCTCCAATGTCGCGCAAGTCTCGTTCAGCGTCGTATTTTAAATCGTTGGACACAGACACCCAGATGGCGCGTTTTCTACCTTTCAAGTAGTTTTCGTAGATTATGCCGGCTATTGTACGGCCTTTACCCACTCCTGCACCGTCTCCGATTAGGAATCCGGCTCGACTACCATCTGGTAAGATATGTTCGTGAGCCTGAGACGCGTAAGTGATACTTTCAAGTTGTAAAGCCGATAAAGCTCCGGTTCTTATGGTTTCGTCTGGAATCGACACTTTGTACCACACATCTACAGGGGCCACTGAAGACAAAGACGCTGTTTCTACAACTGGGTCTGGATGCTTTTTGCCGAGTTTTAGTTTTGAAGGCATATAGTCCGCGTATGTTTCGGCAACCCCCAACTCCTCATCGTCTACCTCCTCTTCTTCTTGATGATGGGGCATCATTTGTTTATTGTCCATTTGGTTCATCCACATTTGTTGCAAGGCCTTAATAAGCAACAACCATTAATTTGACATGTAACTTTTGCTAACAAGTTAATACACACCTTATTACTAAGAGAACCACCCCAGCCTGCCATAGGATTAGCATTGTAAAACATGGAGGATATGTTTTGCATCATGGGATTTTGCATGTAAGGACCACCTCCCCCCATTCCAAACGCTGCCATTTCCACTACGAAAATAAGTTTTTAGGATTATAATATTGAATAATGCATGTTTTTCTATTAAAAACTTAACTACCTGGACATGCTAATGGAAATTTAATTTTTACCAAAGAATTGAAGAAGACAAAACATTTGTTGAAGATTTTTTCAACACTCTTTTAATTGTACTAGACACAATTAAAGCAAATAACTGAAAAAACACCATTTAGAAGCTGTGAAGTGCTATAAACTTAAAATTTGTTAAAATATGGTGCACACTAAGTCAGGCAGTATCTACTATGCATGGTTACTGAAGTGGTTTATTTGGTTAATAATGGCGTAGGCATACTAAACCAGTGTGATTGGATATGCACCAAAAAATCATTTAATTATTTAATAAGAATACTTTTTCACTGTGTTTGAAAAATTCCTGAGATTTGTTTTAAATAATTTTATTTGAATGCCAGCTCTTCTCATGTAAAGTCCTTGATTACATTATAAAATAATAAAAACCAAACCACAGGCCAATAGAAATGTGTCTAAAACACCTATGAAAGTTAAAGTAAAAAAAAAACAAGGTTAAAAATGGTTGGGTGCTATTTTATAAACCAATGCTGATCTTCTGATTGATCTACAAAAGAAAACCAAATTAAAAAAATGTTATTGTGGAAAGCTGCTAATTTTTTAACTACACATCATGCAGACTATCTTGCAGAAGAACAGAAACCAGCTAAACCCTCTTAGCCTGACTTACTCTGCTGCAAGAAACGGGCGGCGTTCAGCGCGGCGGCAGAGGCGGAAGCCGCCCCTGAGCCGCCTGGGCCTCCTTGATAGCCAAACATATTGGCCATGGGCCCCCCCGTCAGACTGCTCAGCATGGAAGCCATGGCGGCTAGATCACCCATGCCAGCTGAATTTGCTGCGCCGCCAAATGGAGGGCCCACTACACAGTTACATATGCTGCTTGATAGTGGCAATTATTACAGTAAAACACACATTTATAACCACCTTTTAACCCTTACTTCCCGCATACAACAAATTACACTCTAAACCTATAATATCCTAGTAAAAATGAATTAACAAAGAAAAATGCATACCTGGTGCTCTCATCATGTCAAAAGTGCTGGGATGAATGTTCATACCAGGAAGTCCACTCATCATTTTACTGGTCATCCCCATAGCACCCATAGGGACTTTAACATCAGGTTTTACATCTTTTTCTTGTTTTAATTTGATGTCACGATTTTCAGCTATTGCAGCTGCAGTAGCCAAGTCTTTACCACCTCCTAAGTTACAACATCAATAAATACCAATTCCTTAAAATATATTTGCTTTATTACCAGGAACTTCAATTTTATCAGGATCCTCATCATCATCAAAATCACTTCCAGACAATTCTTCCTCATCCATGGCTTTTTTTGACTAGCGAAACAGGTCAAACAATACAAAAGTCAAATCTTGATATACAAGAACTATTAGATTATCTAGAAAAATTGAGAAAAGTGGGAATTAGCTTGCTACTACACATGCTGCATGTCGAGTGGGTCTCCTCAAATTTAATCTGTGTAAGAGGGACATAAGCTTCAAAAAAGCTGGCACAGCCTAAATTCTAGCTTAATAATCAGTTCTACAGCAAGGAACACTCTTCAACAATAATCCATTGCTTTGTTCTAATCTTATGTAACTGTAGACTGTCATTAATAAATCAAAAATTAACCCATAGTAATCTAATTATTCACTAAAACAATTTAATATACTAGCATATCTAAAGTGTTCCATGAAACAGGGATTCACAAAAGTAGATAAAACCATATGAATAAGGTATACAAAAGCTTCTGAGCCAAGACTGCAATAGAAGCAGTATTTTTATTCTAAGACAAATATGGCGTGAACCAACGCCCTAGCGACAAGCTCACGATCTATAAGCGTAAGCGTAAGCCCCAAATAACCGTATAGCAACAGGGCAAAGGGCCCCAAACACTAGAAAATCGAAGCAATGTTTTTTTGTATTTTTTGGTTATGAATTTTTAAACGCAGGTCTCGAGCCGAAAAAAAAAGAAAAAAGCCACCAAACTGAAAAATCAATGTACGGGACCTCTTCCAGCAACGGAAAAGCGTTTACCAGAAGGGAAACTACGAGAAAATCGCAAAGAAAAACGCAAAAATAAACAGATTAAAGCAGGGATATGAATGACTGTAACAAAAAAAACGTCATGACTATTTTTTTCGGCCAGCAATTTCGCATGCAAAACGGCGGTAAAGCGCATAAATCTTAGCGATAGGTGAAAGTTTACGGTCTCTAGTTAATTAGTAAATAAAATGTACACTTACCACTTTCTTAGTTCTTGGCATTTTACACGTTCAAAATGAAAACACTTCGAATACGATCTGCAAAACACGCCAAAGCGCCATTGAATTACCCACAATGCTTGTAACGCGGCGATGCCACATTTACAAACCTAAATTAATTATAATATTGGAAATTGGAAGTATTATTTAAATTCCTAATAACTACAAAGTAACTCTCTCTTGCCTCCAGTAATACGTCTGAATAGACTAGATTTAATTGATTTGAAGCTGTAAATATACGGCAAATTAAATTTTTTTGGAGAGTAAATTTAAAAGATCCAATACATTTCTGTACAGTTGGCAATGCAGCAGCGTGCTACCAACATTGATTTCTAGTGGGAACAGAAGAAGACACTAAAAAGTTAGGGACTTTTTAATTGTCGTAGTTTACCTAGTCGCCGGTAGAGTCCGCTTTAGCTGGTACATTTTTTGTCATTTTCAAACCCATTAACCTATAACAATACCATTCAATACCCTTGGTATAAAATGTTCAGTGTTTGTTGTCTCTAATGGTTCAAACTTTTGTAGGAGTAGTTGGAAAAAATATTCTGAATTACTTTAACTAAATTTAATTAAACCAAAACCATATTTTCTTAAAATTAAATGTTTTTAATCACTCACTTGTCAGTGTTGACATTTTTGACATTGTTAGTGTCAGTTATTAATATGTTTATGGTAGTTTGCCGGAATTTTTTTTGACTATAAACAAAGCAGTGGAAGCACGTTTATGCAAGTTTATCTGATTGATAAAAAACCTTCACATAGTGATACCCATTAAAATCGATAAATTTGATTGTGCTATTCCCAGAACAGTTGAGTATAGAAAAAATCATTTCGGTGATTACCTAGTCTTATAATAAATTTGTAGCAATGTGGAAGGAAATTGAAACTGCTAAAAAAGAAAACAGAAGAGAGTTGGTCTTAAGTGGTCCTGAAATAAGAGATAGAATCCAAAAAGATGGTCTTGACACTGCTATCTACAGTCTGATTGATTTGAATTTTCTCAGTTTGACTGAGGCTAACCTTTGTGAATTGAGTGGGGAAATTTCTAAACTAGCCAACTTACAAACCTTGATACTGCACTCAAATAAGCTTGAAACAATCCCTGAAAGTGTAGCTCAGCTCAGCAAACTAAAAATATTGGATGTGTCTTCAAATGCCATAAAAATGGTGCCTGAAAATTTGACTTTATTGTCACAAATTGTTACTTTTAACTTCTCTAACAACAAGCTGGAGAGTTTTCCTGCACTGCAAAATAATTCTAAGCTTACAGTGTTGGATTTGTCACAAAATTGTCTGAAATTCTTCCCAGATGTCTGCAAATCTGAACTGGTGAGTTTAAGTGAAATCAAGCTGCAAGGCAATGATATTGATGAAATTCCATCTGGCATTTGTTTACTACCAGTTTTAAAGCTTCTGGATATCAGCAATAATAAAATCAAAGTTCTTCCTGGTGAACTTGCTGACTGCTCAAAACTGAAAGAAGTCAACTTAAAGTCCAATCCCATAAGTGACCGTAGGCTTTTAAAACTTATAGACCAATGTAGAACTAAACAGGTTCTAGATTATGTCAAACAAAACTGTCCTAGAATTGGAAATGTTGAAAATGAGGCTTCTAAAAAAGTCAAGAAAGGTGGCAAGTCAAAGCAGAAAAGTGATGGAGACTCTGAGAGTGAACTCTGCAATGATCAAATGGGTTTTAAGCACACAATTCATGTTAAGCCAGCTGATGAAGGTTTTAAAGTAGTTGTTGATGGTTCAACCAAGTCAATTCGTGAGCACATTGCGTGCTGTATAGTAAATGGGGTTAGTTTTACTGAAACCACTTTTAAGGAGTTTATTAAATTGCAGAACAAGCTTCATGATGCAGTTTGTAATAAACGTAATTCAGCCACAATTGCTACCCATGATTTTGCTAAGTTGGTAAGTGGCATTTGTAATTATTAAAGTTTATTGTCTGGGTTTTTTCAAATGAAAGAATTTTTAAGTTCTCTTTCATTGTAAAGAACAAAACCATGAAATTCAGTAACACTTGATTTGTAACAGGCATCTTCAGTGGTAAAATACACAACTTGTGCTCCAAATGAATTGAAAATCAAGCCACTAAATCAAGCAGTTGAAATCACAGGAGCTGAGCTCTTTGCCAAGCTACAAATTGAAGCCAACAATTTGCGCAAAGAAAAAAAGCGTAGCGGCTATTCTGGCATTCACAAATATCTATATTTAATTGAAGGCAAACCATTTTATCCATGTTTATTGAATGAAAAGGATGAAGTGATTTCCTTCCCTCCAATTACAAATGCTGATATCACAAAGGTCAGTGTTTTAACAGGGAAAAAATCCTTTTTTTTTTCTTGTTTAGATGATAACATTTTCAGATTGAACCTGGAACTACAAAAATGTTCATTGAAGTGACAAGTTCATTATCACAGCATGTTTGTAAAAGTGTTCTAACTGAACTGCTTAAAGAACTGGTGTACCTTTTGGGGACTGACACTGAAATCCAAGCAGTTAGAATCCTTGACAAGGAAGAGAAACTAAAGTTACTTTTCCCCTCCAAAACTGATCTAATATATGAAAGTAATGTTGGAATCAAAGTGACTAGAGAGTAAGAAACGTTACCATGTTTGTTGTTTATCTCCTAAGGATTTTATACCAATACAATGTTTTTATATTATTAAGGGTTAACTTTGAAAGTTTTTCTAAAAAATATGCAAGTTTTTGATGGAATCATAATTTATTTTGTTACTCACAGTATTACTGGGAAATAAACATTACATTTACTAAATCTATTTGGTTTTAAAATGCTTAAGGTATCACATATAAGTCACAAGGACTTCAGGGAATTAATAAAAATTATATTTATGTATAAACTACATTACATTATAAAAAAAATTGTTTCATATACCTGACTAGCTGATAACTAAACTGCTGGTCAATTGGAACATTCTAACCATTTTTTTCCATTAACCCAGCAGTATATTAGTTATATTACATAAAGGTAAGTTAATAAAACACATATTAATGAATTTAGTTAGGAAAGTTGCTTATTCCACAAATTCTTACTCTGCTTTCTTACTCAATTGTCTTCTCTCATTGACATCAATAATACCCAGATTTTTAGCAGCCACAACAAGATGGAGCAGAGATATGAATGTCTTGGCAATCATTACAGGGGCAGAAAGGTACAAAACAATTTTGAACAATGACAGCCCTAAAACTGAATCCAACCTTTGGTTACAGTTCTTTCAGTCTTTATGGTAACTTACTCAGAGGACCTGTAGTAAAATACAGCAAGTATAAGGAGGCAAAGAAAGCTTCATTGCCTAAACACATTAAAAACAACACAGTACGATTGGTGTAGTAGACATTCATTATGGGATTTTCAGACATGTCTATGAACTTATGGCTTTGCTTCCCTTGCAGAATACTCCTAATAAAACATGTTGAATTCAAATAACTCATTTAGAGTAACTCAATAGCCTTACGAATGTAAGTAAATCCAGTGACAAGCAACATCAATACACATTGAAAGTATCAGGGGAAACATGTACTTGGGATATAAATGAGCCAGAACTGCCACAAGTCCCATAGTACCACACCGATCAGTCAGCTGGTCCAGCATAGCACCAAACTTGGTGCCCTGATTGAAATACCTAGCAACAAACTCAAATTGTGCTGTGCTATTAGTTTAGTAAGCTTTATACCTTGCAGCATGACCATCTACTGCATCCAGTAAAGCTGAGACCACGTAACAGACCGTGGCTATGATATGGTTGGTTGGCATAAAGTAGAAGGCGACTACTGCCAGTATTATTCGTGCATACCCTGAAAAATTTGAGTTTTTGCAAAATTAGTAAGTTGATCAGTCAACTCACCAATTATGTTTGGGACAAAGAGAAAAATGTTTTCTTCAGATTCGTGGGCCATAATTATCCAATTGCTGGTACACTGTAATTAGATTATATTAATTTATTTCCAATTAATTTTTAATTTAATAAAGTTAAAATCAAAATATTGACCCGTTTGCTGGCTTAACTACCTCTCCCCTTTTTGACAGTGACAGTACTGACAGAAACCTGCTGTTGAAAATCCAAAAGGCAACATTGCCGAATAGTCCAGGCAGCTGAAGGCCGTAAAACCAAAAAAAAAAGGCAACATTGTAATTTTAAAGTTGTTAAAGTCACTAGCATCATAATTGTTGCATTTCTAAATTATAAACAAATTTCTGATAATTTGCATGACAAAAGAACATTTTTATTTAATAATAAAAAGGGAAAGCTTAAACTGATAGTTATGGCAACAGTGGCCGCATTCGTTTTAAAGCTCCATGGAGCGTGTTTGACGTCACGATGACGTAATTTGGCAAAACCATAATTTGACCAACCGTCAAATTACGTCATTGTGACGTCAAAAACGCTCTGGTCGGTCCATGGAGCTTTAAAACGAATGCGGACAGTGTGTTAACTTTGTTAGTACTAGTTAAACCTGTCATTGTTAGGGGCCGCTTTAGTCAATTATAAATTGTCAAATTGTGTCAATGTCACTTTGGGGTTTAGTAGTAGTGAGTTTTGTGTAATGCCTAATGGCGGAGAGAAAAAAATGTGATTTTTTTTCCCTTTTTACCAATTTTGAACCGTTTTAGACAATAAACGGTCTTGTAAATTCGAACTAGACGTTGTTAGTGTGCTTGTAACAGTTATGGACATGGTCCAGTCGTGTAGCAAGTAGTGCATTTCGTCGTCAGTAAAGTGAAGGTTTTATTTTTGTGTAATTGGGCTTTTTGGACATGGCCCCATTGCCTGATAATGATAAAACCCCGGACAAAAGCAGACAGGACAAGGATAAGGCGAGTCCGAAAGAGGCCCAAAAAGATGAAAATGTGAGTGAGGAAAATACGACCTTGTTAAGTGTATTTAAATTTGCATTTAATAATAGTACTGGCCTCATCTGTTAATAGACAGTGCCTTGTTTACCACCCAGTTTTTTTATAACTGATTTTCTGATAGAAAAATACTATTAAAGCCTAGACACAAACCCTTTAATTAGGCTGCATGATATCCCATTGTTTCATAAATATTTAATGACAGGTACATAGGTTTTGTCCTCCCAATTGCAACCTGAACCATTTCAAGGTCTTTTCATTTACACTCTCCCAACTTTTAAGAAAGATAAACTTTACATTCTCATGCAGGTTTTGACCCAATATACATTTTCAATGTCCTGCTTATTCTGTCTTTGTTTAGGCTGCTAAAATTAAGATGTTTCTTGGCTGCTCCTTGCATGCTGATGTGGGCGGATGTAATGGGTATATTAATAAAATTTTCATTGAAGTTACAAAATATGTAGGATTCATTTTTTTTGCAATTCATCATTTTGTAATTTAATGTGATTTATGCAGGAGGAATTTTTTTTTTTGGTTCAAGAAAAATTAATATAAAAAGAGAAAAACCATTGCAGAACCATAATTTTGATAAACATGTAGCACACACTTTATCAACCACATAATGTATCAGTTTACAGGCAGATGTAATATCATTTTTGACAGTTAGTCACAAGAAAATAGAAATCAATCAACTTTTCTGATAAAGTGGTCATGTGAACAACTGTAACATAATGTGTCATTAGTTTGTTGTTGTCTTTTCTGATCATTGTTTTCCTACAGATAATTTTCATTTTTGCATATCTGTAGACTGCTGTAAACAGATAAAACACAAAAGAGTGGAAATTAAAGTTACTGCTTTATAGTGAAGCAGGACAGTAATAAAAAGTGAATATTTGGTTTAATCCTGGTTGTATAGTGAATCTCTTTAATTTAGTTAACAGAATGAAATTACCACACCTCAGGAACACATTTCAGACAAATTTATTAGTTTAAAGTCAGCAAAATTGCAGGAATTATTCTATTGTTAGTAGATGGCTCAGTAGACAATGTTGAAAACATTAATTTTACTGGATGGAATGACCCAACTCAAAATCTAATTATGATTTGTTTATAGAAAGAACAATAATAACAATATTAGAACAATGCTTATTATCAACAAATGGTCATTTTTTTTTTAGGAGGTATCAGATTTGAATGATAGAGAATTGAAAGCTTTGCTGGACGAAGCTATGAACTACAAAAACCCCAAAGATCGAGAAGGAAAAAGCGAACTTTTTAATGTAAGAAACATAATCTCCAATTCGGAACAAGTTCCAAAAACTTTAAATTTCTAGGACTTACTACTTAAAGCAGAAGAAACGGAACGTATAGCGAGAGCCACTTCAGCAAGTGGTTCAGAACAGGTTCGTCATTGTAACCCGGCCGCTCGTAGACACAGACATACTGGAGGTCCTAGAGGGCGCCGTTACGTGGGGCCCTCCACTTCTGGTTTGATGGGTAGAAGCGTGAGTGAAAGGTGAGCTTTTGGATATAAAAAAATATCGTTGGCGGTTGCTCGAGCCTTAAGGGGGGTTCCAGGGGTACTCATGGTGGTTCCCTGGATAATTTGGCTAAGGAAGAATTGTACGATGCCACGTGTAGACGATTGCGTGGACGGAAGTCCAGTACAAGTTCTAGTGGTGCCTCATCCAGTTATGGGTGTAATCAAGTTAGAGTGAGTGCCAGACAACGAGAAGGAGGTAAGATTTTAATAAATTTACTTAGAGTGGCGTTTTTCTTGTGATTGTACCTACCTTGTTTGAATTCCATTATTTACTTAAAATTTCGATTTTATTAAATTAACTTTGACTTAACTAACGTTACGTTTATACACCTCAGTAAACTGTCACAATTTAGTTGTTTGAGAATGCGTGTTCGAAAAAGGTTTATGTTAAACAGAATTATAATATGAGGTAAACTTTTTGATTTTTTAATGGCTATAATCTGATTTATATGGTTATTATATTTACCCACAACGAGGTTATATGGCAATAGAGTTTATAGACCCGCAGTGCTGACAAACTTGCATGTAGATTTTTAATTTATATACTTTTCCATTTTAAGCAGCCTGTATAACATTAACCCTGTTCCGGTATATTAAAGTCCCTTGCCCTCTCATTAAGAGCTCTGCTAATTCCCATTTTGGCCCAGGTCGAATTATAGTATAAAGTTTTTATTGCGTTTTGGAGGGTTTTCTCCCTGGAGCTATTAAGGGCGTGTAGTAAGACCAAAAACAGTAAGCACCTAAAAAAAGTAAAAGCCCCTACTGGGGATTTCACCGTTGAATGATAATTACGTGGACCGCGGTCATTGTTCTATCGATTACTGTTTACAGACCAGTTATAATATCTTGATTAGAATTTAAAATGTCTTGTATACCAGGATTCGAGGTCAGCTAATAGTCCCATTTTGGGGCGATAATATCTTCGCGGTGGCGGGTATGAATTTTGTAAGTGGCACGAAAAAATCAATTGTGTTAATTATGGTCGTTTCGCATGAGGCCTTTCATGCCAGAGTAGACCCAGAGAGGTTATGGGCCGGCACGACGTATGATCCATAATCCATAAAACAGTCAGGTTCCGACGCTAAGTAGGAGGAGGTGTATGAAGTGCGAACGAGGGTTATACTATGTAGACGAAAGCGTAAAAAACAATTAACCGACTCGGGGGAATAATGCGGTGGTCGGACAGGGGCCAGGGGGGTTTCTAATGGCATTTTCGGTGTACGATACCCAATCGAAGAAAGTGCGTTCCGTGTATTTTTTGTTGGATGATCCTAAAGGTGGTAAGCTTTCCTCTGAGAAATTTGAAAAATGGGATTCTTCCAGTCAGTCTGGTGAGTGCATTTATTATTATTTAGCTCACGGTAAATCTGATTGGGATTGTAAATTATTTGAATTTTTCCAAAAAAACTCTTTAGCTTGAAATTTATATTGGGACGCTCCTGTCTTATCAGAAGAAAAACAACTTAGCAAGTGAATCTAATCCCTGGAATCATTGGCATCTTTACATTAACAAGGAGTCAGGCAAAAGCTCTAATCATAATTTTTATTGTTTTTTGTTTTTTTTTACAACAATATGCTGAGGCTCTTGTCATTACTAAGGGAACCTTTGTTTTTAAGTACCAAATTAAACAAAAAAATTATAGAGATACCCTGTACCTTTACTTTAATAACCCTTAGAAGTGTGGTATCTGCAGAATATATACAGGAAGAGCAGAAATTGATTGTGCACAGGTGCAATTGTGGTATTTAAGTTAAAAATTTCAAATTCCATTTTTTGACTGGTGTGTAATAATTGTTTCGTGTGGTACAGCTTAACAAAAGATCTACAATCTTTCAATAGTTGAAAACCTATTTTTTATTTATTTTATTAGCAACTTTTTTGAATAGTTTGTTTTTAAGTTTAAAACTACGTGGGATAGTGTTCTAAACAACTAGCAAATTGCAAAAAAAGCAGCAATATCATGCATTTTCAATTAAAAAAATTTAATAATGAGTTCACATGTGCAGTATTTGCCTAAATCGTAGTACGTGATTTGTGATTGGTCAAAAAGAAGCTAGCAAGCTGAGAGCTGCTTGTTTTGACCAATAACAAACTACCCACTGAGCTGTCATTCGCGATCCATCGAGCGTGCTGAGCAAATTTGACGTCACGATGACGTAATTTGACAGTTGGTCAAAATACTGTTATGTTAAAGTACGTCATCGTGACGTTAAATTTGCTCCACGCTCCATGGAATGGAAGGTGAAAACGAATGACACACACTTTATGGTTTTGGTTTTTTTTTTGGTGGCGTTTGACAAAATTGTAAATTGTTGTTAAATAATTTAGAATTTTAAATGGCCGTCTTAAGCCCTCGTAATTTGCTCATTAAAATTTCATATGTTTCATGCTTTTATTGTACTTTTCTAATATACCATTGTAGAGAAAGTTCCAGTTAACGACCGGTATTTTTACGTCCGGATAAATTGACATAATTGGCAAATAGAATCGTCTGATTTTACAGTTTTTTCCAGAGGTTTGGTACTCTCCTAAACCAATTCTATTAAATATAAATTTAGGATGTAATGCAGGCAATTCGGCATTTATTAATTGTATCCCGTATCACCCGATAGAGAGAAAACAAAATGCATCCAACTTGAACTGGCCAATCAAGGACATTCGCCTCTCCTTCCCTGAATAATTCGGTATTGGCAACAGTGTCGTTTCGAATTCCTGCGACGACAAGCCGACAACGTTGGATCGCTCGTACAACGTCAAAATTGCACAAACACACATAACCCCAAATCTCGTAGTTTCGACTTTCTCGTATCATCTGAATGTTGGGACTTTTACTAATTTGGGGTCCCTCGGAGGGCGCAGCGACCAACTAACATGTGATCCGGTGCGTTTTCAGTCGGTTTAGTGTCTAGGACTAGCGTTTCGGAGCGGATTCGGGGTCGTCGATATCGTCCCAAAGTCGGGCTCGAAAATTTTGAAACGTCATGGCGGAGGATCGTCCCAACTTGTTGAAAGGTTCCAAGGAAAGAGCGGACAGGAACGGACTGCTAAAGTCCGCTTCCGGGGCTCCGGTGAGATGTAAGTGACTCGGGGATTCGCATGACCCTTCAGTAAAACCACATTTAACCCTCAGGTCAGGATAGGTAAATATCTGTGATCGATTTTCATCGTCCTTGTGGCCCGATTTCGTCTATATCAGCAGGAAGATTTTAATTTGTGTTAAGTTTTAATTGGCTCATTATGCAACTTTTAATCATTCTCCTAGTTTTACATCTTTGGGCGGTGCTCTCCCCGCCCTTCAGATAAAGTTTGTACCCTACTGGTCAAACCTAACTGATAAGCTGATAAGTACATTCCTGACATTCTGTGTTTATGAACCAAGACAAACCAGAAACATTATGCAGTTTTTTGGTGTTCTCCAGTTTCTTTGTTCCCAAATGAAACCTTGAATGTACTTCCATGGTTTATGATTTTATATTTCTCAATTTAACCATTTTTAGGCCTTTTTAAATTAGTCACCCATTGGCTAATTTATATTATTTGCTTCTTGACCATACAGTAAATCTGAAAGTTATCAAACTGTTTTTGTGTGAAAAATTTTAAATGTGTTTGCAGAAAGATTATTTCTAAATTTCAAATTTGTACTTAATGGTTAATTAATTTTTTTATGAAAAATAGTAGAAAATAAATTACATTTCTTTAATTTTTAATATGATTTTTTTCTGAATGTCCTTACCAACAGAATACTCTTCAGACACATTTGATTTATTTAAGGATTTGTTGGAGGTTCATTGCATTATTACCTAGGAAGAGTTGCATTTTATTTATGACATGAGCAAAGTTAACTTTTATTTGCACCAGGTCTGTTAAGATTCATTACAATTTTTCCTTGGTAATTATCGAGTTATAAAAGCTCATTGTTAAAAGCGTGTAATCCATTTTAGTTGATTTAAGTATTTTTGTACATTTGTACAGGATTAATGGTCAAATTTGTCACTGAAGGTATGATTTCAGTCCCTAGGAAGCACAATTAATTCTTCGAAAAGTCAGTTGCTACATGTTACGTTTCAAAGTCCCTGTAAGATATCTTAAGTTGCATGCAACTGCAAATTGAATAAACTTGCAAAAAGTAGTGTAGGTAATAGCGCAAATTTTACATATCAATATTTCCGGAACTTAATTTGATTCATTTATTCTACTAGTGTGTTACTGTATAGCTTACGCTGAATCACGTTTTTGTTATTGAGATAAGAAAACAATTGTTTCCAACAAAAGTGAAAAAAATCTGTGAGGCATTTTTTGGTGTTTATTACATATCTGCCTTGGTGATAACACACTTTTTATTTACAGGCAGTCTCCCGAGCAACGTCAACTCGGGCGATACTTCGCGCGACTTTCTGGAAGAGGCGAAACGCAGCAAAGAACTGAGACAAGACAAGGAATATGTGGTGGTCGACATGGAGAAAGAGCGACTCCTCGAGAGCGATCTACTACCCAGGTATATCGTATGGTAAAAATCCCCATAATACTTGGGTTAAGGTGACGGTGGTGTGAGGAGTAAAAAAATATCTCTTGATTCACAAATCAGCCTAATTTTCAGTTTGTGTGGGAAGTGTTAAGTTTTCCATTTTAGGGGTTACGAGGAACGGCTGATTGATGGCGGAGGATCAAGCCGGGCTAGTTCTTCGGCTTCCGGACCTGGGGAGACTCACATGACGTCTACCGCAATAATTCCAGCTAAATACACCAGCAAAGCCACCTTACAAATACAACAATGTAAGATTTTTTTTTGGTTGTTATATCAGCAACAGTAGTTCATTTATAGTTCTTTCACTTGCACTTTAATTTTTAATTTTTTTATAGGTAATATAAAGATTGAATATTTGTTATTTGATACATGTTTTAACAGCCAATCGTGCCTCTAACGTAGACGATCCAATACAATTTGGCGGGGTGCAACTGCTGGATGGGGTTGCTGTTACGTCTGACGATAGGCGGATGTGTCTTGAGGATGTAACGAAAGCGGTGCAGCCGAGCAAAGTCCAAGTCATTTTTCCGAATCATCCTGCCGGAAAACCTCCCAATTTGGAGGAAAAGGTTAGTCTCATTTTTTTGTTTTTGAGATGTTTTTGTTACGTCAAATAGTTTTTCTATTTCCAGAAAACGGACGAGAACGGTAACGCTCTCCAGCAGACCAAAGAGAAAAAGAAGAAAAAACAGACTGATAAGAATGTTGTAGTGTTTAAAGCCGAAAGTGTAAGTATTCAAAACAGTTTTAGTACCGGAAATTTAGTTTAACATTACTAATTAAACGAATCCATTTAGTATACAACATAATCTAACTTTACATTCAATGACAGATTGCGGGCCACAAGTCAGAAATAATCGACAATGTGGAGGAGCTGCTTCAGTTCATTGAAGGTCCCAAAGACAACAACATCAAGTCTCGAACGCCTCAAACGAAATCTAAGCAGCTTCACAAGCAGCACAATTCGGAGGATGGAGGCGCTAAACCTAAAAAGCGACACACGAAATCTGGTAGTAAAGAGTTGAGCGCTGGAGGACCAGAAGATGGCCGTCACGAATTAAAAGTAACCAGCCCGTGGTTTTATTATGGTGTGGTAATAGTATAATTCGGTTGGTTTGTAGAAAAGCAATTCTCTTGGCGAAATTTCTGGTATGAAATTGGACAGAGAGTTTGAAGGGTTTGGTAAAAACAAGAAAGACACAGAGAACGAAAATGTGGTGTTGCGAACCAACAAACCGGCTATCGATCGAGCTCGCGAACGTCGTTCTTGGGGCAATGTGGAAGTACGTCTGTTTTAGGTGTCTTTTGGTTAAATCGCAAATTTACTTTGATATTTTTTGCAGCCTCACTCATTCCAAGGCCTATACAACGCGTCATCTATGGAAAATCTTGAAACCGCCACCGATAATTGGGAGGTAACGAGGCCGAAAAAGAAGAGCAAAAAACGACGAAACAGGTATGTTTCCTGTTTCACTCTGAAAATGTATGAGTTTTATTATAATTGGAGTAGTGTAAGCAGTGCCAGTGGTGCCAGGCAAACGTCTTCAAACAGCGGAATGTCATCGTTGGTCAGTAACGAGGATCGACGGACTCGACGAGCGCCAACTCCCGATCTGGGAGCTCCGTCGAACGCCAAAATCACGCGTTCGATGCCTCACAGTGAAAAAAGCAACGACTCCTCCGATGTGGACTCTGTTCATTCTTTGCCAATAGATGGGCCAATTTCTTATGCTGACATAGGTATACAGTTTACGTCATTTCACTTGAATTGTGCTTCACATTGAATGATTGTTTTTCTTCTTAAAGCCAAAAACAGTGAAAAGAAAAAGCCCAGTCCAGAGAAGCAGGAACGATCACCACAATCCAGTAAGGAAAGGTCACCCCAACCAACTGCAAAATCTCCACAAGAAAGTGATGTTAAGATCTCCACCCCACCAGCTGTCACTGTACAACAACAGGACAAACCAATTCCAACCACGCCGGCCGTTTCAAGTAGTAACAATCCGATCAACAAAACGTCAGTGCCCGACGTGAACAACATTAAAAGTTTTCCCGCGATCACCGGCATCATGACTAAAACGTCGGTTACCGCGACCGTTAGTCTGCAAACTAGTGACAAGGCTGTGCAATCGATCTTGAGTTATGAGGAGACTTTTGTGCGAGAAAAAGCCCCTCTCAAGGCGGCGGTGTCGGCTCCGCTCAGCAGCAGCGCCGATTCCAACAAAGAGAAACGGAGTAAAGTGGGCGGAAGCTTGAGCGAACCGCCCAGCAGCGTTCAAGGATTTTTCCAAGCTGGCGATCAACTGCACGGCGAGATGTCGGTGAGTTTGACACTTTGTTTCTATCGCGTTGCATACGCTTATTGTTTGTTTTTGTTATGAGAGAGTGAGAATGCAGGAGAAATGTTTTTTGCCTCAAATTTCATGTTTTAGTTGCCGTAATGTCAGAGAGCCTCGAAAAACTCGAAACTTTTGTTGGTTTGGTAGTTACGTCCTTTATAACATAAATACTCACCTGTTAATGTGTCTGACATCATCTACTGTCTTAATTGGGTAACTTTTCCATTTTTAGGTCATAAAATAAGTTTTTATTGTGGTGTAATACTTAAATGGCATCTTGCTTAATGAACCTAAATAACGACTGTCTTAAAACAGCCCGATGTAATCAATATAATTAACATACTGCTTATCAAAATAAAATACAGTAAATTACAACAAAAGAGACATGTACAAGCCCATAAATTGACTATCCTACATCCTACATGCGAATTTTATAAATGGGCTTTCCTTTCTATCACGCCAATCTAAAAAGTTTTAGGAAGGTTTTTTATCATTAAATGTGTTTTAAACCTCGTTTTTTTTTATTATTAGTCAGTCATAGTCATTATATCATGTTTATTATGGGTAAATCGTTTACTATCAACATATCAGATTACTCCATATTGGTTTTGTTAAAAGGTCCAATAAAAGTGACTAATTTGATTAGAGGGCTGAGGACTAGTTAACTTAAATTGAAAATTCATAAATGGGGATTTTTATGGCACAACTGGGGGAAAACCTTGAGTGTGACAATATTTGCTTTATGAACTAGGTAAATGGATGTAGAGGAATTACTGAAAGTATTATCAATATGAAATATAGTTATGACACATAAGGGCAAAAAGCATTCCTCTCCATAACAGCTTGGTCATGGTTTTTGTTGTCACGCTTGCGTGTGGGTGGTTTAATCGCTTTTTCATATCGTAACTATCGCTTCAGAATGTTTGCATTAATTTTAAAGTATATCTAATACATTGTAGGTAATATAGTGGTAAGTATAATGTGGAGCTTAGTAGGTTAATCATTCAAACCTAGAAACGAAACGATATTCATAAAAAGTCCACACATTTTCTTCAACCGTCAGAAATTAGAATAACAAATGGTGACATAATGACTTAGTGCATATAAAATGCATTATTCATTTTCATTGTGGTGCAATCGTTTTGTCTTATCAGAGAATTTTTAAGTGGTTAAGCGTAACTGATAATGCCACATTCTCCCAGTTTGTTTTGATCGAAAGTGTGGCTTTAATACGACCGCTCCGGTTGTCGATTAACTAAAATCGTAAGTACTTTATCGTGCATGTATCACATAGTAACTGGCATCACTCTCATTCACCATCACAAGTCTAACAAAAAGGTTAGATTTGTTGAAACACCGACCACACCGTCGGGACACACACAAACCACATACCAAGGCCCATCAAACCCATTGATCACATGAATCCACCCACTCAACCTTATTCCAGTTCTTTTCGCAGCTTATGAGGGATTCCGCCCACTACGTAACCGCCCAGCGGATGCCGCCCGATATCGTTGACGTGTCCACTATTGAGAAAATACAACTGATGAACTGTTCTGGTTTAAGCGGATCTCCACCAGTAAGTAATGTTTACCGTTGTATTTGATTGATTGATTGATTGTTTGATTTTGATTTGATCAATGCTGTATTTACAGCAGAGTGTTCCCAACGCCGCATCTACGCCTTCAACAGACGCGTCGTCACCACAACAAAGCGGTACCAAAACCAAGCGGAAAAAGCCTGCTACCAATGGCGGTTACACTCCCAAAGGGCTCAATAATTCAAAGAACTACTCTGGCGACAGTGTCGCCCCAACTGTCTGTGATACTACTACAAATATGGAAGAGGAAGACGAGATTAGTAAACTGGTTAACGGGTAAGTGTGCGTAAGAAAGATTTTCCTAAATCACCTGGAGATGTTTACAGACTACCCGAAGAAGATCTGTCTTCAGACCCAAACAGTCCTCCTCCCGTAGTTATTTTGTCCGGCGTGTCCAAAGAAGTGCCCTCTGGTCTAGTATTCGGGTTCGATATCAATGAACAACTGTTGCTCGAGGATTCGAGCTGTCAAATGCTCGACAACGTTGTAGTTAGGGATAATGTGAGTAAAAATGATTCAGGGACTTCGATCAGGCTCATAGGTGGCTTTTTTAGGATATTACTCAAACTAGTATAGAAGACCCTTTGCCGAGTCGGGGGGTGGACGAGTGGATAAAACGTTATAAACCACCTCCTAACGATCGG